>NC_090929.1:209159759-210563636 GCF_040938575.1 Ambystoma mexicanum
TATTGCGATTAATTACTATACCGACTACCCTCCTGTCAGTATCCAGAGTGCATCCCTTTTCCTTCTTTGGAACTGTCTGTTCTCTGCATTCCTATCCAGGGTGGGTTATATTTTGTAGTGTGCTAGAACTGTCTGTTGTGATAATAATAAAGTAAATATCTTTATACAACCTTGACTGGACAGTCCCTTTTATCATTGGGTAATAATTATATTTCCGTTATGTGTTGCAACTAATCAACGATCCATGACCTTTCAGAGATAAGCCTGCGTCTCCAAAATTGGACAAGGCTGTTACCGTTTAGTTTATATTCAACTTGTGTTTCCAATCTGTTCGGATCCCTTCTGGTGTACTAGAGGTGTGGGGCTGATTGATGGTTTAGAAACCGATATTCATCACTGGACCACTGGTGCCCTGGAAGTTGATTCATCGCATTGGTGGCAGTTGGTCAGATCTAGTTGGAGCCTTCTGCACAGCTTAGTCACCCAACAATAAAAGTACTGTTGCAGGCAACGTTTCAAACACTGCTGGGTATTTGTAATAATCATGGATGTTGACAAATAGACTGTGAAAGGCATGACTAAGGATGTCCTGCGTGTCCTATGTCAAGAGAAGGGACTTCCCCACATCACTAAGGTTAATAAACCTGAGTTGCTGACCAGCCTCGAAGCTTGGGTAGAAGTGAGGGTGGTTGCAGTGAAGACCCCGGGGGACAGGTTAGATCCCCTGTACCTGAATGAAGATGACCTTCTGGGAGTGGTAGTGGAAGATGATGAGGAAGACAGCATGAGCAATATTTCCCACCAACTATCCCACCTGTGGGAAAGCAAGGTTTCCCAATACTCTAGAGTGTCACAGAGGTCAGGGGATAGTGCGGCATCTCATAGGTCCCAGGACTCTGCACAGTATCTAAGCGGCCCTGTAATTTTCCCGGCTGTTAACAATGCAGCAGCTAGAAAGCTTCTGTTGAAGGAGATGAGGCTAGCACTGGAGGAACAAAGACAGCAGGAAAATGTCGCAATGGAGAAGGACAGGGCTGCCATAGAGCTGCACAGACTGCCAATCGACGAGAAGAAAGAGGCCAACAGATCCACCTCTAGCGAAAGCAGTGGTAGTGGCTGAAACCAACTTTCCCGAGATAAACCCTGGCGTCACATCCCCAAAGACTTAGTGCAGGCTTACTGCATGGGAAATTATATTTATAACTGATTTCATGTGCTTGAGCTTGCTTTTCAGCTACAGGAGGTGTATGAGGTACTGTGGGCTGCAGCCCTGATGAGTCACTAACCGACACCAGGCACTGATGCAATTTTTCAGTTAACTCCCGAGGAAAGGGCCGTTTATGATAAGTTCTGCAAACCCCAAGAACAGTATCTAAAGAGCTTCAGAGAGCTTGGATAGAAAAGTGGACAGACATTTGAAGCGTTCACAAACTTGTCCTTGAAATAGCTGAGCGGGTGGGTGGTTGGTAACAAAGTTGACACATTTAAAGGGATGTGCAATTTGATTGCATGTGAGCATGTATTAAAGAATTGTGAGGTTGACCTACAGCAGCATCTTGTGGACAAGACTATCACAGACCCTAGAGAGCTTGCAAAAGCTGCCGACAGGTTTGTGAGTACTTGAGTCCAGGAAAAGGCTCAGACGAGAACACCCAAACCGGAAGAAAAGGCTTTAGACAAAAATGTTAACAAGAATAGGAAGGACAAGGAAGGACAAAGGTCCAACCCAATACTCTTCAAAGTCAGGTCCCCAAAAGACTGAAGGGAAATCCTAAAACTTTAGTTCAGCCATAGACACTGAAAAGAAGAGCACAGTCACCCCTAACACTGTGATAGCTACATTCTCACCACCCATAGGTTGTTTCGTGTGTAAGGAGCAGGCCATAGGAAAGGGGATCCCGATTGCAAGGGCTTACCCAAGCAAGCCATGATGAATGTTGGACTCGTGGAAGAGATCATCATTAGTGTTGTCCTCCTAGATTAGGACTTCCCACTAGGCCAAGGAGTGTCGGAATGGGGATTGGTTACACTGATTGGGAACGGTACTGGGTTTCCAGAAGAGATCGCAGTTCCTAATAATATTCAACTCTATCTAGAACATGTGTATTTCAATGTATACAGAACTTCTGCAGTCCGAGACACAGTGGCCAGCCTCACTGCTGTCACCCAGCAGTGGGTACAGCCAGGTCAGAATATCGATGGGCCTGATTGTAGCGTCAGAAGGTTTACTGGAAAGAGCAAGTGGCCCTTGGCGATAGTAGAGTTCAGCTGGCGATGTGAAACGACCCAGCGCTCTGTGTAGTGGTGAAAGTCTCCATCCATGTCCCATGTCTGTTGGGTAATGATCTTCCTGGTCCCGAGATACTCGCGGCAGCTACAAGATAGCGGGCCCAAGAGGCTGCCTGAATGAAGACTCCCGGAGTCTTAGGGCCTGGAGTGCTTCCAGCAGACTTGTTGGAGGGACTAGCATGGCCCTTATGCCCCTCATCCACTTCCACAAACTGCTGAGTTGCCTACTCCTATGGGAGAGGGGCCTGTAGCCACTGAGGACCCTACTTTAGTAGCAGAGTCAGGGACTTCAGAGTTGCCTGGTGCAGCGCTGGAACCTGAGGTGGAGGACCAGGTAAGCTCAGATCTGAAGGGCCTGCCCAAGCTGGATGAGTTTCCATCAACTGGGGGCCCAGATCAGACTGACTTCTTTAAAGCCCAGAAAGAGTGTCCCACTCTGGCGGGCCTGCAGAAGCAGGCAAAGGAGTAGGCTAAGGGCGAGGCCCCTGGCCTTTTCAAAGTGTACTGAGAGGATGGACTCCTGTACAGTGAGCCAAAAGACTCTGAGGGCAAGGGCAGAAGAATGTTGGTTATTCCCCAATACCGCAGAAAGTTCTTTTTGGATTTGGCTCACGAAATTCCTTTAGCGGGTCACTTGGGAGTGACTAAGACATCGGACCAGTGGTCTGCGTACTTTTTCTGGCTGCAGTTCGGCATAAAGGTTCAGAAATGTGCCCAGTCCTGCCTACCTTGTCAAGCTTCTGGCAAGTCAGGTGGTGCCACAAAGCCCCCTTAATTCCACTACCCATGGTTGTGTGGCCATTCGAGAGACTGGGCAAGGATATTATGGGTGCTTTGGATCCTCAAACCAGCTCAGCGAACAGATACATCTTGGCGGTGGTAGACCACACCACAAGGTACCCTGAGGCTGTCCCTCTGAGGAGAATCAAAGCCCCTGTGGTTGTGAATGTTCTGATTGGGATATTCTCCCATGTTGGATTCCCCAAGGAAGTCTGAAGGAATCAAACTTCATATCAGCAGATATGAAGGCTATGTGGGAAGAGTGTTGAGTTACCTACCGGTTCTCTGCATCCTTCCATATGCAAAGAAATGGGCTTGTTGAGCAGTTCAACAAGACCCTGAAAGGCATGATAGGTGGCTCGGAAGAGCACCTAAGGAGAAAATTGGATATTCTCCTGCCATGCATTCTGTTTGCCTACAGGGAGGTGCCACAGAATGGAGTAGGGTTTAGCCCCTTTGAGCTTCCATTTGGACCCCCTGTATGGGGTCCCCTCAGTCTAGTGAAAGAGGCATGGGAGGGCCCCCCGTCATCCCCCACACAAGACGTGGTGGACTATGTACTTGGCCTTTGGTCTAGAATGGAAAAGTACATGGAACAGGCAACGAAAAACCTAAAGGCCAGCCAGAAGCTGATGACGCACTGTCACGAGCAGAAGGCCACAGTGGCAGTCTATTCTCCAGTCCAGTGGGTGAGGATTATCGAGCCTGGACTGGGCCTTACTGTGTGCTGGAAAAAGTCAGTGGGGTGAATTATCTCATTGACGTGAAAGGACCTAAACAGATGTGCAGGGTCTTTCACGTCAACCGGCTAACACCCGATTATAGCCGCGATGACTTGCCCATGGCATTAGTGACTGATCGAGAGACTGAGGTGACCGATCCCCTCCTAGAACTCCTGCACACTGAAGCCACAGATGTGTCACTTGAAGGTGTCAACCTTGCAATGGACCTGTCAGAACAGCAACTGACAGACTGTCGCTGTTTACTTGGAGAGTTTGCCGGTCATTTTCACTGACTCCAGGGCGTGAAAATTGGTGTACCCATGACATGGACACTGGAGTCAGTAAACCGGGGAAGAGTAGAATTCACTGGATGTCCGATAAGGTCAGGGACACCATTAAGGAGGAGGTTTCCAAGATGCTGTCCCTTGGAGTGATAGTGCCACCCCAAAGCCTTGAGCTAGCCCAGTGGTCCTGGTCCCTAAAAAGACCAGTGGTGGGAAGACTGAAGTCCACTTTTGTGTGGACTGCAGGGGGGTCAGTTCTGTCATGAAGACAGATGCTCACCCCATTCCTTGGGCAGAAGAGCTCATTGACAAGCTCAGCGCTGGCAAGTACATGAGTACCTTCGACATCACGGCAGGGTATTGGCAAGTCAGCTTCACAGATGGAGTGAGAGAGAGGTCAGCATTTTCAACCCCAGAAGGACATTATCAGTTCACTGTGATGCCCTTCGGATTGAAGAATGCCCCTGCCACTTTTAAGCGGATGGTTAACCAGGTTTTGTCTGGTCTGGAAAACCACACAGATGCAGGTGAGAGCCTTTCTATATCTCACTGGGTACTACCGGTCATTCATCAAGGGGTATGTGACCATTGCCATGCACCTGAATGATGTGACTTCCAAGAAAATCCCGAAGAAAGTAACTTGGACCCCCACCTGTTAAACCTCCTTTCAGGATTTAAAGGATGGATTTTGCAGGGACCAGTTCTGAAAAGTGCCAGACTATGGTCAAGAGTTCATTATCCAGACAGGCGCCTGTGATTTTGGGATTGAGCAGTGTTAGCTCAGCTGAACATTCATGGGGTAGAGCAGCATGTCGCCTACATTAGCAGGCAATTGATAAAAAGGGAAAGGACTTGGGCCGTTGTTGAAAAAGAGGCGTACAAGGTCATATGAGCCGTAATGAAGCTGAAACACTACATATTTGGGTCGCACTTTATGATACAGACAGACCACTTTCCTCTTTGACGGTTAATGGCCATGCAAGGGGAGAACCCTAAGCTTTTGCTATGGGCCATATCCCTACAGGGATTAGATATGGACATGTAGCACAATCCAGGCTCGCAGCATGGAAATGCATATGGCCTCAGTTGGTACTTTAGCCTTGATGATGAACCAGACCCTCATTAAGGTGGTGGTTCACATGTTGAGGGTTGAGGGAATTCATCCATCTGCACGGTGGGTGTGCGCTCACCTGGGCTTTTTTTAAAATGTTAAATGAAATTGAATGATGGCAGATCAACCTCTGGAAAATGAGTGGGGCTAATCTGCACACATTTTCCTATGCTCACTGCTTGACATACACCTAGATCCATGTGCTCTAGTAGTAAATATAATAAATATCCCAGACCAAATAACCAGACAGACTAAAGGAAGATGGTAAAATACTGCTTTAATCTCAATGAAAGAATACAAGTTGATATGACAGATATCAACGTAGATGCTCAATGGTCACACATAATTTTGCTTGTACAGAGTTTATATACTTTTCACATATGTCATTTATGATATCATCCTATGTGAGATTTCATAAAACCTAATGCTGGGAGGGATTGGATTAGGGGAACACATCTACTTATAGAATTATATACAGGTTGATATCTCATTGGCTGCCTCCTGTCTTTAGGACACGTCCTGGGCTACTTCTACGTACATCATATACTGATTATAGCAGAGAATATGGCTGCGGGCTAATAACTGAAACATTGTGCATGAAAGTGCATGACTGGCCTTTTGATTGGTTGGCAACCATATCCAAACTTGGCCTTTCGGCTCCCTAGCAGCATGTGAACAGAACGAAACCTAGGTGTTCAAGCTGCATCAACTTATTCTTTGTTTTCCCAATTAGTCCATTGCATTTCATCGACCTGATCCTTAGCCAGGTCTATCGATTGCAGTTGGCCTCATAGTCTGCTCACTGGGACATTTGAGGGAGTGTGAGCACACCACTATCTTAACTTCCTGTAAATGCTAATATGAGCTCTCTCACATTTACATAATGTATTCCTGGATTAGAACACGCTATCCCTTCATCAGTAAAAGATAGCATCATGTTAAGTTTCATCAACAAATCATGCCGTAGTATGTTTACTGGCGTTTGTATAGAGTATAATAATGGCATACACATGTCGTGTTCACCTATAGAAATTGGTAATTCGTCTGTAGACGGAACTAAATTCATTGCCCCAGAAAATCCTTGAGCATTCATGACAATGCCTAACATTGGATAGTTTCCCTCAGAGGCACAGGAAGGAGTTGCTTCAGTGTGCACAAGAAATGAAAACTTCTTGTCTCCTGTCATCACCTTGACCCTTGGTTCCTCTGTTTGTTTCGGTGTTACAGATAGCACTGAACACGTCAGGTCCTTCTTTGGGCTGGTCTATTGTGGATATAAATCCATCCCTGTACCTGTGAAAGAATTTCCTCCAACCACAGTCATATTCCCCGAATTGGGTGTGCTACTTGTGTGGCTCCCGTATCCATGTGCCAGTGTGATTAACCTGCCTGTTGCATTGGGATATTTTGTACTTGTATTGGTGTCTGTTGCGTCTGCATAGGTACTTGCTGTTGTTGCTCTTGTGGTGGTTGCAGCTGCATTAGGACTTTTTGTATTTGCTGTGCCTGCAGCGCATACGTCTGAGTTTACTTGTGATCTTGGGCATAATATCCTTGTGAAGCTGTATTATACTGTGGAGCATATCCCATCCCCACTCTTGGAGATTGCCAATTCTGTTGCGCATGCCTTCCCTACTTCTGCATACTCTAGCTAAATGTCCTAATTTAGTGCAGCTCCGAAATTGCAGTGGCTGTCCGCCATTAAATCCTCCCCTTCCTTGAGGGTTTTGAAATCCCCCTCATCCTCCTCCTTGAGGTCCATTCCCTCTGCCTCTTGACATAAAATCATACCTGTTCTGATCCATGGCATATGCCACAATATTCTGCTGTTGTAGCTGCACTATTTGTGCCGTTGTTCCCTCATTGTTTGGTAATACCGCTCCTTCTATGGCATACTTTGATCACTCTTTCTGCACCAACTTTGTTTCTTCCTGTTTTCTACCCTCTGCTTTCTCTTTGTCTTTCTCCCTTAATTTTCTACAGTATTGCACAATTGCAAATTTTGTCTCTGGGCCTGGCTTTGCTTCCATTCCTACCTGTTTTTTATTAGCTGAGGTTGCCCGGCTCTGGCAGCCCTTGACATAAAATATGGTAAAATAATGCTACCGGCTTGTCTCATGAGTCATGCATTTCCAAATTCTATCTTTCCAGAATCTCCTGAACAAAGGCAATAGGGTCTTCGTTTTATCCCATTTTCCTGTTCATTATACCCCCAATATCCGTTGTATCAGGATATTGTACTCTGAGGGATCACCATACATCTGCTCTACAATTATTAAATGGCACTCCATCGTGTACTGTGTTTTGTGCAGTGACTTTTTGGTATCCCACACTTTTCCAAACATCATCACCTCTCTTCCCTAGGATGGCTGATAATAGGCCTTTAATGTCACCTATGGCTAAAGTTGCTCCTGACGCTCTTTTTTCTAGTTCAGAAATACATTTTCCTGCAACCGAAGTTAAACTTGGTAGTGTGCACTTTAAATTCTCCTTATCCATTTGGGGCTACAGTATATATTGTGGTCCCCCCTTTCTCTAATAGAGGGAATCGTGACAATCTTGATTCCTAATCACAACGCTAAAATTCTATGTTTTCCAGGCAGTGTTGTTCTTGCCCATTTATTTTCATCCGGGCAATACCCTTAATTTTCTTATACAAGGTGGGGATATATCCCCTGTAAAACGCAATCATGCTTGCGGTCATTCAATATATTGTGTTGGTTCAGGTGTTTTTTCTATAGGGTCTTTTAAATCTGACCATTTTATCCCTTTATCTATGCTTGGTTTCCTGGAAAATCTGCATGCGCCCTCTCTCTGTGCCCTCTCATTCTATTCTCTCTTTCGTTATCTGACATCATTATGCCCCAGCTTGTGTGGCTGTTATCTTCCTCTACATCGTCAAGATCTACCTGATTAAGGACATTGTTCTATCATCTTCTGTTATGATGTCCCTTGATTTTCCTTCGGTTCCTTTTAATTGCGAACTTTCAATGTTCTCTTGAGTTCCATATCTTTCTCTGTCCTTCATTTGCCTATATAATTTCCCAAGCCTCTGCTCAATGTCTTCTGTGTCATTCCTACAAGCCCATGATGATCACGGCATTCCTTGCAGCTCCCTTCGGGGCTGTTGGACCCTCTTTCTTCTTCCAATTGTTCTTGTGCTTCTATAGGCACTATGCTTCTGTGGTATAAATATTCTATTTCATGATCTTTTAATCCCCTACTCCTGCTAATTTCTTCTCCTCTTCTTCTTTATTCCCCTACTTCTCCTTCCTCTTGCCTTTGTTACAACCTACGTGCTTTGAATCTTTGGGCTTCAACTTCTTTTGTTTCTCCTCTTCCAATATCTCCTTCTCTTTTCTCATCTCACACATTTTCTGTCCCTCCTTTTGCTTACATTCTTTGTCCCTTTCTTCTTTGTATATTCTCTTTTCTTCTTTTTCTCTTCTTTCTCGCTCTTCCCTTTCCTCTCTTTCCCATACTTCATCAATGCCCTTATCGTCTAGTTTGAGCACTATTTGTCCTCCCATCCATTCACTCGGTACTATTGCCTTATCTACATCCTTTGTTCCCTTCTGTCTTTCTGCCTTTTCCTCTATCTCTGTCTGTCTTGTCTTTCTTTTTTCTCATCATGCTGTTTATCTTCATTGCGTTTTTATATATTTTTGCGTTCTTTATTCCCACTCTATTAGAGGTGTCTTCACTGTTATAAGCACGGAGCTCATACATTGGATTAACATGCCGCGCTGCTGCCTTTAATTCCTTTAAAGGATCAAATCCTTTTTCTTCAACCTTTACATCTTGCTTTTCAGGAAGTAAAATAGAAGCTGAAGGTGTTACATCTTCTCCTTTATTCTGATTAAGCATTAACTCTTTCTATGGTGGATCTACTTTTTCACATTTTCCAGATTTCTAAAATTGCCAACCTTTTCTCTAACTTCTTTCCTTTATGAGTGGCATGTAAGTATGTTGTCATGTGCCACCATACCGGTTTTGATAATGAACCCTCTTGGGGCCACGAAATAAGTGCTTAATTAGTCATGCCCTTGACCCACTCATAATGGTACTTCCTAATTTTGGCTGTATATCTTGGCAATTTTCTGCAAAGGTATAAAAGTGGTGTGTCTTCCATAGTAACAAGTCAATTCAGACTATCAATAACTACCCAATCTATTATTCTTCCTTCTAGGTTTATTAAATATATTGTTTTAATATTTTTGAGAAAGCACCATCAATCGCTGTTCATAATTTCACCACTGTTCTTCTTACGCCTTCGTTTACACTTTCTATCAATTCTTTTTATATCGTTCTTGTTCTTTTTGTATCTTAGCGTTTGCTTCTTTATTTGTATATCAATTTCCTTTAATTTTAATCTTTTGATTGGCGTCAATCCTTTGTTTAGAAAGTGTACTAAAAAAGTGCTTTTATTTATTTATACTTTCGTTTTATATCTATCAGTTTAAACATGCAGAAAACATTATGAAGACATAGTATACCCCCTACACATGTGCACTTTCAATTTGTTCCCCTATGGACATCTTCCTTTACTATTCTTAGTAAATGTATCTCATCTCTTCACTCCGTCTCAGAGTTTAATAAGTGCCCTTCTTATTGAATTTATACCTCAGGAATCCCTAAACACTCCTATATGGAGTTATGGCGTGTATTCTTTCCGTCCCTCATGGCCCCGTGAAATCGAGCTATCCCTTCTCTTCTTTCCCTCCCTCCTTTATCTTTTACCATATTCGATGGTCTACTCACATCTGCTATTCAGCTTGAGTCCCTCGGCATCGGCTCTCTCACAATCGACCAGTTCGCCTTAAGTTCGCAGGAAACTCTGCGATTGCCTGGCTAATGGTAGGAGCTGCCGATTGTTCGGGGTCTGGATTTGGGCCTATATCTAGGTTGTTAGACCAGAATCATCCGCACCGCTACCAAATGTGATGTAGCACCTTAAAGCGTCTTCTATGTGCTGGATGGAATTACCAGTAAATATTACAAACCAAATAACCGGACAGACCAAAGGAAGATGGTAAAATACTGCTTTAATCTCAATGAAAGAAAGCAGGGTGACAAGACAGCTAACAAAGTAAATGCTCAATGTTCACACATAATTTTGCTTGTACAGAGTTTATATACTTTTCACATACGTCATTTATGACGTCATCCTACGTTGCATTTCATAAAACCTATCACCGGGAGGGAATTGATTAGGGGAACATATCTACTTATAGAATTAAAAAATCCCAAAATGAGTCATGGGCGCCCCTCTATGAGAACGAACACAGCAAAAATGGCCTGTTCTATGGGATGGTACCCACTCTAGAGTCTGCAGCCACATTTTAGCTCACTGTACCTTTCACAGATGGAAAATATCCATTTGCATATCAGTCTTTGTCCCACTCACATTGGCAGTCCAGCACCGAAATGCTATGGCAATTCCTTTCCGACCAAGAGTACCAAAGGACAGGTCATTTAGCAGTGTTCGTTCTCACAGAGGGGCGCCTGTGTACTATTTTTTGATTTCTTTACTTATAGAGTAAACAATTACAGTAAGCGAAAGTCCAAAGCTAAACTGCAACGGGCTTCTGCTTTTACAGGGTGATTCGAACAAACAGCCCGAGACTGCTGAGATATTCGACCCCCACCCCGTGGAGGAAGAAACCCTGCTACCCTCAAAGAGTCAGCTACATGAGACGGCTAGCCTGCAGCGGATAAAGCAGCTGGCCGTCAAGAAGGGGGGCTCTGAACCATCAGCAAACGCGGTGGGGGAAGGGTTTGCAGGGTTAGCAGAAAACTCCCTACCTGCTACTCTGGGCACCGGCGTCTTCCCTGGCGTCGTCCCTGGGCTGCTTGCCAGTGGGACCCCCGAGACGTCATCAGAGCTCTGGAGAATGCGTGAGGCGAGCCCTGGGGGTGGGTGCAAGGGGGTGGAGTTTGAGGAGGTCACTGGAGGCGGGGACCAAAACACGGGGCCTGCCCAGAAAGAGGAGACAGCTGAAGGGATTCCCCAGCTAGGGGAGGGAAAGCCCATCTCCATTAAAGCTCACTCAGTGGGCACAACGGGCGTACAGCCCCCGGTATTAGACATCTGTGCGCCTGCTGCTTGCTAATCGAAGTCAATGGAGTCAGAAAAGGCCCAGGACCTCCATAAAGCTTCAAAAAATCTGATTCAGTGCGCTAATGTGCAAATTGAGGTACATACACACAACGATATATGGAAGACTTAAAGAGCCCCTCCCCTGTAAAAGCCAGCGGGCAGCCCACAACTGGGACACAACATACTGAAAACTAGGCCCAGAGTAATAAGGGGATGCAAGTAATAGACTTACTACCATCAAATAAAATGAGCTCACCGGCCAAAAGAGAGATCACGGAGAAAGAAATCATGATGATTCAATCAACAGAAATACCAAAGTATGTTGATTGCTCATACGAAGTACCGACCTCGGAAAGCGAAGAAGAAGGGACTACCCCATAAAAAAGAGCAGGAATGAAAACCAGCCCTCTACTAAGGCGAGAAAAGAATTCGGAAACCCAATAGACAGGGTGAAAAGGGTGGTGGCGGCCCGGACAACAGGAGCTAACAACAGGAAATACAGAAAGCAAAGAGGAATCTGGGAAAAAACAACATCGAAGCCACCAAACCATGACCTATTAGAAAAAAAATTCTAAAGAAAAATGTTGCAATCAGAAAAAAGGACAAACGAAATTTCAGACAGCGATATGTTGGAGAGTGCTAACTCACCACAACAGTGTGACTTGCCAGATAAAATGAACCAGAGCTCACAGGACATCTCGGCTATAAAATCAGCAGTAGAGTCCCAAAAGGAATACATACCTCACACAACGTCAACACCGATACGCTAGCACTTTGGACAACATCCAAAGAACATGGCCAACTTAAAATCCACAAATCGAAATGAGCAACTATTACCCCCAAACGAACAAGTAATAGGCAGGAGGCCAGATGCTGCAAAAAGACCAACTCGAAGCACTTCAAAGCCCAGGAGAAGAACTAGACCCGTTTGGTGAGGTGGCAAAAGAGGCCCTCGCTGGAGCAAGGGGTGGGCTTGCAACACCAGCGAAAAAAAGATCTTCATTGGAGCCAAGGACAAAAGAACTAAGATCCCAAGAGGAAATATCATGTGTGCCTTTAATCGCATCCGTGGGCCAAAGAGTATCGGGGAGAATTGCGCAACAAGCCATACACAGACAAGAAGAATCACACTCTCCCCAAAGGAAAACACGAGGACAAAGCGAATCCTCTCAATTGAAAGATACTCCGGGGAAAAAACTGACCTCCTAAATATAATGGCAACAGTGACAATCGCGCTAGCGCCATTCAGTAAACTGTATGAGTGCATTAATGACACATTAAAAGATCACACAACGATGATCTCTCTGATGCACACCAAGATGCATTTTCTTGAGGGATATATCATGGCCAAAGGGTGGGGTACCACGGAAACCCTTAATCAAAACCTAATACAAGCTGCAAATGTTAAAGAACTATTTAATATTCTTCGGAGTATACCAGTAAATGCAAAAAAGAATCGGAATGAAGCTGCAACACAAACAGATCTGAGAGACCCACAAGATCCGCTACTAGATACGAGTGAGATAGCTGAATGCTTGGGAAAAAAAGAGAACTACCAAACATCTAAAGCACCTAGTATGGTGGGATCAAAAACTCAGCATAAAGGACCCCCAAAGGCGAGGATTGGGAATCAAACCACCACAAAACCAGGGAAAGGGAACTGATGCATTTCTAAGGGTGAAGAAAACATTTAAAAAATAATAAAAGCTACTCCAGAAGAACAAACCAAAAATAAAGAACATAACACGAAAAATCTGTTTTCCTACAGCATTTTTGATCAAACGAAATGGCCAAAGGATCACGCACAGCCACAAAAACCATTGTGAGCTCCCGAAAATCGACAGAAAGAGCAGAAGACTAATTAAGAAAGTGTGAAGCCAGGGGGATCCAAACAAAATTGCCCGGAAAAGAAAGTTAACATAAAAAACCAATCACCAGTTCTGGTAGAAGACAGCTCCACATCCATATCTAAATTTAAGTACCTATTCAATTGAAGAGTCGGAACCAGAACAAAATCAAGCTCTGGTACACAAAAGGAAAGCAAATCAAAATTAAAATAACCGGGAAAATGAAGAACCAAAAAAGAAAGTGTTCATAATAGAACCAACACTTTCAGAACAAGAAAAGGAGCAGCCAAATAAAGCAAAGTAGGGACAAGATATTAGAAGAAGCCCAAGAAAGGTCGTGGCACCGCTTCCATGACCACCGAAAGAAAATCAAAAAACGTCCAGGTAGGAAAGACAAAACCACGGATAGACAAACCTCACCAGGCCCAAAAATACGCACAAGGGAGTCAAAAAAATCAAAAAGCAGATCCCCATGTAACTCCATTCGTGAAAAGAGCAAAAGGAACAAACGGACATTTAACAAAGAGAGGAGTTACTCACCCCAAAAGAGATCATAAGGGCAAGAACGGGGAAACAAAACAAAAAAACAGCCGAAACGTCGAGAAAAATACAGAGTAACTGTATCTTCAAGATGAAGAGAATAAAAAAATCGGATGATAAGCTGACCCTGAATAGAACGACCATACTTGGGCTATTCCAACAAATACCAAATCTTCAGCAACTCCAAAATAAGGACATTTGGATAGTCGAACCATGCCAGAATGGCAGAAGGGACTGCTCCTATCTCCATATCAAATCAAAAATAATAAGAAACCAATTGAAAGAGGAAAAACATAGGCTAAACATCTTGGGATATGAGCTGATGGAAGAAAAACAAGAACCCATAGAAAGACATCGAGGCACTCTACAGTCAGGCTTAGACCAAGCTGAGGGCCACCATAGCTCAACTGGCGAAAACTCAAAAAACAGCAAAACAATGACAATGGACAGTATAGTCAGCTATGATCAGTCGCGGAACAGCCTAAGGGGAGACGAACGGCAAGAGGAAAGGCGATTCCCTATCGGGCCCTTAAGGCAAGAAAAATCAGGCTTAAAAGCGAGCAAACAAACGGAAAGTGATTCAGAAGGGAAAACGGAAAAAAGACCTCTCACAAGAAAGATTGACCCAATAAAGTGGACATGGACTGCACCCGCATTGAGTCCTAGCTCCGGTAATTAGCCACCAGTTAATGCTACGGAGGCTCTGAAGGAAGAAGCAGCAGGGCCAGTTAAACAGGGAAATGCCTCAGTCATTCAAATGGGAACACAAGAGGATTCAACCATTTGGCAACCTCTAATAACTCAGACGTGGGCTCAAATGATATAATTTGTTTACAAGAGACGTGGCTCATGACAAAGCCTCACCTGGATGGCTACTAAATAATCTTTACTTCAGCACTAAAAGCCCTGACAGGGTGTCCAACAGCAGGCCTCATAACAGCAATCCGCTCAGGATCAGGCATAGATATTTGTGCCCAGATCGCGCATTCGCCATTTATTCAAGCTGCAATACTAACATGGAAAAGACGAGGGAGTATGGAAGGGTCTATTGTCAAGGAAAACATCGCCTTGATAAATACATACTGGAACCCAGATGCATTAAAGATGAGGAATTCCTAAAGACAATAACTGACACCTAAGAGGATTCATCCTCGAACTTTCACCTGGACCACATCATAGTCACAGGCGATTTCAATGCGATCTGTGTGGACATAGGAGATCAAAAAAAGCACCTTTCAAGATCTGCCCCAATACTCGCAAGATGTGAATTCCTGGAACAATGGATGGCGGGAAAAGATCTTCACAACCTCCATTGGATTCGACACAGATCGAATATCCATATACCTACTTGGGAACGTGATAAACAAGGTAGCACGATAGACCATACCTACGTTTCTAAAGAAATTCTGGGGATGATAGTTCATTTTTCGGTCATTAGAAACACAAATAGCGACCATAACATCCTAAAAACAAGCTGGAGTGCCCTGAGTGACATGAAGCTGAAAATGCATTACAAAATAGAGCCAACAAACCATGGTAACAGAGTGAAGTTATCTGAAAAGGCAATCCAGTTAATAACAAACAAATATCTGGAAAGTTCGGAAAACAAAATCAGAAGCAAAGGAGACATAAACAGAGTCATCGATTACACCCCTTTTCTCCAAATCTATACAACAAAAAGAGGAAACAACCATAAAAGAAAGAAGCAACCTCGCCATAGTTACAATAAACAGCTGGTAGAGAAAAGGAAAATACTGAGACAGTTAATTCGAATTAACAAAAAATCCATGACGGTAGAAAATCAAAAAAGGCTGAGGTAGGCCAAAATACAATATAGACACTGGCTGATTCAACGAAAATATGCCCTATATCAAAAAGTTGGAGAGGATATGCTGAGGGCAATACACAGGAAAAACGCAAAGGACTTCTGGTCGCTAATCAGAAATACCAACGGCTCAACAGAAGATCGCCTGATGAATACTGTTGGGGAAGCCAAATGGGTTGCACACTTTAGCAACCTATACAAACTCCCACTGTCTTCAAAACACGAACCTTCAAGACAGTTAAAGGTAATTTGGGGGATACCTCAGGATACAGAAACAATCCTATCCAAAATCAAGAAATTATCGAATTCGCAAGCACCCGGCCCAGATGGGTTATACAACCTAGAATTGGAGAAAAATCCAGAAGCTTGGGCTAAACTATTGAGTGAAATCTTTAAGAGATGTAACCATACAAGAGAAATACCAGCCTCATGGAGAAAAGCTACGGTAATTCCATTCTTCAAAAGAGGTGCAAGAGCCGATCCAGCTCAATATCGTCCAATCGCATTGCTGGACGTAATCGGCAAGGTCTTTGGGTCCCTGGCCCTGGACGCCTTTCAGAATTGGCTAAGAGCAGCTGATCTGGCCGACCCATTTTAATCTGGATTTACAAAAAACACGGGGACCACAACGAACATCCTGCTGGTGAGTACTTTTAAAGCAAAACCCCTCCAGAAAGGCACAACAGTCTATTTAGCACTAATAGATCTGGTGCAACCTTTTGACCAAGTCAGCAGAGAAAGGCTGTGGGAAAAACTAGAAAACAACAATTGTCCAGAGGTAATAACTGGGCCAATTCGAGCTCTAGATCAAGACACCCCAATGCGTGTAAGATTGAACAAAGCGGGGGACCTATCGGATGCGATAGAAACACCCAGGGGCGTGAAGCAGGGGTACCCGTTGGCCCCTGCTTTGTATAACGCCTATATTGCAGATTACGCAGACTCTGAGAAAGAGTTAAGAATCTTCCCCCCAACAGTAGGAGGATCAAAGGTCTCCAGAATTATCTATGCCGATGATATTATCCTCCTTGACCTAATGCCGGTGGGCCTACAAAGGCAGATAAATAATATGACAAATTATCTGGAAATAATAATCTAGAAATGAACAAAACCAAAACTAAAATCTTGACCTTAGGAGGGAAGAAAAAACAAGGCGAGAAATACAGATGGACTGCAAACGGCACGGCCTTAGAAAAAGTTGCGGTGTTCAAATACTTAGGTGTGACGTTAAGCAACACAGCCTTGGAACAACCAATGCAAGAGGTACTCTTTGCAAAAGTACAAATGTTAACATCACAGGCAAAAGCTATTGATAACAAATACGGCCGTTACTCCCTGATCCCAGTGATCAACTTTTACAAGTCAAATGTAACAACAAGTATTATATATGGATCTGATGCCATGCCACGGCTGCCAGGGTATATCTGGGCCAAAATAGAGAATTATTTCTGGAGGAATATCCTTGGTCTGTCGAAAACTGCATCAATAACGCTGATCAGAAGAGAACTGTGTTTGCCATCTTTATCGGCAATAATGGCGAGAAATACGTTGATGCTCTACAGGAAAGCGATCACAGAGCCGAAATCAAGGATAATGCACATTACCAACTCAGAAATGGAGAGCGGAAAGAACATCGCTATGTCTAAATGGGCAGCAAAAAATAAGCAAATGCTGATATATATGAACATCACAGCTGAAGAACTACCAACAAACCCAAACAAAGCCACCAAGAAACTGTTAGAAATGGATTGGATCGCAACCTCGGACCTGGCAGATCAGAACAAGACAACAAGAAATATTCCAACCATTCCAGCAAAAGTCAATACAGTGAGAACTTATTTGGCTAAATTTCCAGACAACGAATTGGTCAGACTTTTCCTGAGGTTTGGGCTAAACCAAATATTGACAAACGAAGTAAAAGCTATAAGGAAGCAAGCAGTCACAAACAACTGTCGGTTTTGCAAAGGAAATGTAACGAAAGAAACCTATCGCCATCTGCTTCTGGTCTGCCCAGGGACCAAGCAGCAGAGAGAACAACATCTTATGAAAATCTTGGCAAGCAGGGCTACCTATGACACAGAGACATGGTGGAAAACCCTAGCAAGCGGGGCAAATATACGATGGCCATTGGGGATAGCCCTGTTCTTCAGATCTCTGAAGATGGACAACTGGGATGAACGGTTGGAATGAGAAAGATTAAGACAAACGGTTGATGGAAGATATGGAATTGTTAGAAAGTTTTGTAAAAATTGCAACACAATTGAACTAAATATAAATAAATAAATAAATAAAATAACTGCAACATTGTGTATGAAAGTGCGTGGCAGGCATTTTGATTGGTTGGCAAGTCTATCCAACCTCGACTTACAGATCCCTAGCTGCACGTGAACAGAACGAAACCTAGGTGTTCAAGCTGTTGTTTCAACATACTCTTTGTTTCCCCAATTAGTCCATTGCATTTCATTGACCTGATCCTTAGCCAGGGTCTATCGTTTGTTGTTGACCTCGTAGTCTGCTCACTGCTCTGGGACATTTGAGGGAGTGTGAGCACACCACTATCTTAACTCAAACTCTAATGAATAGTATGTGTTTTAAGTTCTTCATCAAGTGTTAGGAGACCACAATTTGTCCATTTCAGCCTCTCGATTACTGCAATTTCTTTTTTATTAAACAGGGTGTCATTGCCCCTTTTATCCTTTAGAAATTTGCTCACGCCACCTCACATAGGCTTTTGCATTCGTATTTGTTCAACACATGACATCGGCAAATGTCCTTGTCTCTCCTAATCTTAGCAGAAATATATCTGATGCACATGGTCTGTTCATTCGGCTCCCCTTGTGCCTTGCACCTATCTCTCGAAATAGCCTCCTTGACTTCAGGCCAACGTACTCCCTTATTCTTCACATGAAAACAGTTTCTTCATTAATTCTTCACTTTTCAATGCTATGCTCATATTTTCAGGTAGCTGTGTTTATTCTTTAACACGGGCCGATGTCCATTTTCTTTCAATGGCCGTCCTGTATGTTGTGTATATACCTCTTTTAAAGCTTTTATATGCTTTTTCTACCTTGCGTTACAGTGTATTTACAGTTATTGGTCAGAAAGTTACTTCATCTTAATTGCATGATTACTTCATTTTTATGTACCCATTTCTCTTCGTGCTTTAGTTACATCATCAGTCTTAAGTATTTCCATATTGTTTCAACATAGGTTTATATATTTTCTTCATGGCATCATACTGTTGTTGTCAGACTATTACTTATCGTTCATTCATAATTCAAATAGCCGCATTGTGGCACTTTGGCAGTCGGCCTCATTATTGGTAACTTCCTTCCACTGTCTCAACGTGATGGTATCTTCTGAAAGGCTGTCTGAGTGCATATTGTCTTTCATACGATCAATGCGGGATGGGCATGTCACATAAACTCAAGCATGGGTCCCCATTTGTAGCTCTTTGTCTGCTGCTCCAATAAGACCGTGGTGAGGGGGCGGGGACAAGCGAAGAGGCATTCACCTGCTCCTCTACACCTATGTAATCTAGGTGGACACAGCCTACAGGCGCAGTCCCGCGTGTCATATTTAGATGGGATATAACAGCCAGGATTACACCATGTCAACTCAGAAGGGGGAGGGCAAAAACCTTCCCGCTCCCACGGCCAGCCTAATTAACTAACAAAGGCTCCATGGATCCTCCCTATCCTTTTGTTTAGCTCCGTTGCCGGTGGCAGCTTTGCATACAAATCAGAGTTTAATTCAATCAGGTCCACATGGGACCTTGCTGGAGAGCTTAACAAAGGAGACAGGAAGCCCCAACAACATTTTACATGCACTGTGTCAATCTGAAGCCAGCTCTCACCATTAGTATTAATGAACAGTGAAATTTCATGCCTGGGACTGCGTGTATTACCGTAGTCATCCCACCAGCAGGACCCCATTCAGAAGGTATGAGTATGTGGATTGATGACACTAGAAAGTCTGTTCTCGCTGCAGCTTCCAGGGAGACCTGCTGCTTTAATCAGGAACCACAGAGAGCTATGTTCACCACAACAGACAGGAAGATGGGTGGGACTTAGTATTACATGTTCTCACCCCTTTACCTTTTCTGTTGTAAAGTACTCTGGTATTGACCTCATGAATACAGTGGATTGTTGGTGGGTGACCCATGAATGGTTCATTAAAGTAAGCTTAGCCTACACCAATCCCTGTGGTTCATTTGGCTTTAAAAGATGGTTGAGCCCCTCTTTTGGGCAGATCATCAAAAGACTTTGCAATGCATAGCAAAAAGAACTCAGCATTGGAATCTGCTGAAGGTACAGTCTGCCTTTCATCTTCTGCCAGTGAAGGACGGCCAGGACCTCCAAGAGGGAAGCAAGATCCCTCCCCTAAACATCTTCCAGGGAACAGAGAAAGAGATATCAAATCCAGACAACCCTACAGCAGCTCCAGAACTGGTACCCAGCCAGTACACAGCGTGCCCTGCTAGGCTCTGCAGCAGGTTTCCTAGGTGGGAAGGGCCAGAGAGTCTCTGAACCAGACCAAGGAAAAGTCAGCTGCCTGCAACACTCGCCTCAGCTTTGGGCTGTCCACCTTAAAGGACAACACAAGCCCATTGATGAATCTAGGAGGAGTGCATCGACAAGCATCTACCGACATCCCCCCTAAAGGACATTTTCAAGCCAGTCAAACCCCTCGAGCTGCAACCGACTGCACCGCTGTTGTTACACCACAGTCGATACAGCTGTCCAAGAAGCCTCAACCAGTGCTTCAGAACCGCCATCCAGTACTGGAACAACAATTCCTGACCCCGAGCCACCGGGTAGGCCAGTCTGCAGCCATCCATCCGGCCTCGCTCGCCGAACTTCCTGCCGCCTGATATCCGCAGGTGTCTCCCATCTTGAACTCTGTCACAGAAGCTGCAAAGCACCCTGAAACTGACTCAACCCTGTCGAGCACCAAGAACGTCTACAGCGCAAGGTACAGTGTGGTTCTGTCCCCCTGGTCCTCCTCAGAAGGCCCCTAGTGACATTTTACAACCGATTGATCCCTTTGTGTGGAAACCAAGTATCCTTGAATTATTGTGATTAATTACTATACCGACTACCCTCCTGTCAGTATCCAGAGTGCAACCCTTTTCCTTCTTTGAAACGATCTGTCCTCTGCTTTCCTTTACAGTGTGGATTGTATTTTGTAATGTGCTAGACCTGTCTGTTGTGATAATATTAAAGTAGATATTTGCATACAACCTTGACTGAACAGTCACTTTTATAATTGGGTAATATTGTATTTTCTCTCTGTTGCAACTAACCAATGATCCAATGACCTTGTAGAGATAAGCCTGCCGTTCTGTCCACGTTACAACAATTGGACAAGGAGGTTTATAATTTGCTTGTGTTTCCCATCTGTTCAGATGCCTTCTGGTGTATTAGAGGTTTAGGGCAGATTGACGGTTTAGAAGCTGATATTCATTCCTGGACTACTGATGCCCGGAAGTTCATTCGTCACAGTACCATGTGAGAAACACTTTACCGTACTGACACTGAGCCCTGAGCTAAAATACGGATTCATCCGCTCCTCTGCACATGACATAGTGCATGGCCTTATAAAACAGAACAGAAGCCGCATGCAGACTCGGAGTATGCCGGTCCGGTACCAAAGGTGCCGGTAGGCTTACCAGCAACTTTGTTACCGGACCAGCACACTTGTAATGAGCACCCAAGTGTTCGATGTCTACCTCAAAGGAGGCCTAGTCAGTACCAGGTTAAACTATACATCTTAATGGCATCTGTGTGGAATGTTTCGGCCAGATCATTCAGCTGCCTTCTTCAGGTGAAATATGGATTTAGTACGCTTTCAACTTCCTACGCTCAATGTTCATCGCTAAAACATCAGTCTCATTTGTTCCACATGCTTATGATATTAGGTTCCAATTATAAAATGTCATATCTCACAGCATGCCCGTAGTCCAGAGATCTATTTTCCAGGTACACACTGGTTCCATTCTTAAAAGGTCTTACTATCAGTGTACAGAAGAGAGTCAATGGCTCATGTTTCTGAGTTCCTTTCCTGTCAGTGCGTGTTCTTTCTGACGCCACCCTTTTGATTAACTTTAACACCAATTTCTTGTTAACTCATGTAGTCCTCAGAAAGCTCCAGGAACACCTTCCCTTTAGGAATGTGGAGGTCGCTTGTTTCTGAGGGTAGGCTAATATAAAGCTTGGAGTGTGCTCTTTGAAAACCAAATGAGAAAACAGTTTTAAATGGTGTATTTTTTTTTCTTAACAGGGAAAACACCTCTCACCCATTTATTTTAACTTTTTTATTCCATCTTTCACGTTTTCCTGTATTTATGTAATTTTATCATTGCACATTTTTTCCCCTTTTTGCCTTTTTTTAAAATTCGTTTTACCTGTCATCTTATATTGTGAATTGTGTGTATATTATGCTTTATGGGTATGTCCGAAGCAAAGCTTGCTGATGACTACAGCATAAGGACATGCTTCTCATTTACATTTTTCTATGAACTTTTTCAGATTTAATAAGGCAATAGCGAGGGTGATGACTATTCTTTTAACAGGGAAAAAAGCTCTCTTTTGTTTTTCTTTATTCTTCCATCTTTCCTTTTTCCTGTGTTTATGTATTTTTATTGCAAAAGGTGCTCTTTTTTTAGATTAGATCAGGCAATAACGAGGTTGCTGACTCTTCTGCGGGACTCTGCGTTACATCTGGAGTGTAGGAGACTATTTGGCGTAATCTTGGAAGCCTGAATATCGATAGGTGGTAATGTCGAAAGCAGGTAATTCTGGTATTTGGAGTTATGTTTTTCCGTTTGTAGATGCAGGACTACAGATCACAGAATGCAAACCAAAAAGCGGCCGCTCATGCACAACCTGTCTCAAAGCCCCAATGTCTTTCAAGCAATAACTTGTGTTTCCGCCCATTCAGACGTCGCCGCACTTGGAAGTTGACTTCACTGTCAACTTGGCCGAGATGCAGAGCAGTTGGCAATGGCATAGCCTCAATGAACTTGCGCGCAGAGTGCACGGAGCAAGCCGAGTGTTAGACGCTGTATCATCCCGAGCAGACGAGGCAGCGAGTTGGAGCGCGCCGTGCCGTATCTACATCAGGATCTGAGCAGCCATTCATTTCAGCGAGCTCGTGTAATGAAGACACACGAGTGCAGGGTCATCTGATAGGCAGCGAACAGCAGGAGCCCGTGGAGACTCTCCAGGCATCGCTCCCTTTACAGAGAAAAGCGCAAGTGCTCTTTAGCCACATCATAAAAAGCAAAGAGGCAGTAAGCAATTGTGAAAGGGCGCTGGCTTCATTATACCAACACATAACTTCTTTTGAAAGCTTTCCGGGCATCTTAAGGCCGGTATACATGCACTTGTTCCTGGCAAAAGAAGTCAAAAGGGCATATTATAATTGTTGAATTCTAGGAAAGAGAGGGGCGAGCAATGAAGAGTGTGCTTAGGTGTTCCTAGACAGGTTCTCAGCCCACTATAGGGAGGCGTGCCTGTGGGTTTACGAGGTTGATCCAGGGTTAGGGTAAAGGTTATGCAGAGGTGTGGAGGGGTGATTTGTGCCCTCGATAATGAAGACCTAGCAACATACCTGCACCTAGGACCTGAGGACTTGCGAACTGCATGCATCACCACAGAAGCAAAGCTATCTTGCATGTTTCCTCTTTCCCCAGCAATCTAACCCACCACCCCCTCTTTCACGTTCGTCGGAGTGCCTGAAAACCAAACAAATGACAGCTATGCAAGGTATAAATCCTTGTAACATACCAGGGCATGTTTGCAAATTAGGCACTGAAGGCGCTTTCTTGGGTAAGATTCATCAAAGCGAGGGTCTTTGGAGAGGGGATGGTGCAAAGGGCATCATGTGAATGGTGGGCTCGGTCAGGAGGCCTCTAACTAGTGAACCACATGCACAGGTCACCTGGACGCTAAACCTGCACATTACCTCAGTCTTTCCCTTGCAGATGTCGTGTGTGGCAGCATGGCCAGACTTGGAAAAATGATCAAGGAGGATCTACAAATGGGTTTAGTTTTTGGAGAAATTCAATGGCTGCTCTATGTAAGAGGGCTGACAGTGAGCAGGGTGCCATTGGAACACTGCAAGGATACATCTGGGAGTTAGGTTTTATAAAAGTTCCATGATGTATTGCTGCATGCCAGTTCTGCCTAAGCCTGGCTTCCTGTACCAGCGTTCCACACTTTGGCAGCACAACCCACCAAAGCACTGCCCACCATGTGAACCTGGGGGGCACTCCAGCAACCCCTGCTCGTCTTTACAGCCGCCTCATATGAATGCCACATTGGCTCATGTGAGTATGGAGCACCACTTCCACATTCCCACACTTCATGCATCTTTCCCTGCCTCCCTTTGTCATGATTCTGCGTGGTCGTCCATTTCTATCAGCCTAAAGGATTCGTCGCCGGCGGTGTCCATTTTTTCTTCCAACGTGGCCGCCACACGTAAGGCGTAGTGCGCTCCAGTCAATGGCATTGCTGACATCGTCATCATTTAAGCGCCGAAGACACACGTGTGCGGTGCGTCTCAACGCTCTGTGTGTTACCATGCTCAGCGCTTCCTTGTCTTCTTTCCTTGCCTTTCTTGGTAATGCTATCCCTCGGGTTTCGCTACTGTCTCTCTGTGCCTCCGGTTCGCTCCTGGAACCTTGCCGCTTTCTTGCTTACTTCTTCTTGCTTACTTGCCTCGCTCCTGAACTGTTGTGGGTTTCCTCTACTACTGCTGGATTTACCTCTCTGTCTGACTGCGGCCGTTGCCGTTCCTCTGTCAGATGTTCTGTACGCAACTTCCTGGACTCCTGGTTACCCCTCCTGGATCTACTTTCTGGGATTGAAGACCGCTTCAGTCTTGTCTAGGTGGTTGCCCTTGGTTCTAT
Source organism: Ambystoma mexicanum (assembly GCF_040938575.1). NCBI lineage: Eukaryota > Metazoa > Chordata > Amphibia > Caudata > Ambystomatidae > Ambystoma > Ambystoma mexicanum. Next base: position 209,184,172 of record NC_090929.1, read on the forward strand.
CCTCGCTGGTGTCTGCCGGCAGGGTGGCGTCAGGGGAGGCTCGGCCTTATCTCTACGACAATCGGTCAACAAAGAAAAAGGAGAAAACACCCGCAAAGAAGAAAACCAAAGAGGTGAGAAGCAAATCTGAGTCCTCAGCATGTGACACCCTTCCCCTTATTGGTAAATGCTGCTTTTGTCCCAGCATCTCATCACACACTTCCTCATCCGCGCCCTACGAATGTGGAATTAGCAGACCACCGTTCTTATACGTTTATTTAATATAAATGAAGCATAGTGTACTTAATAACATTTATTGTGCATTGCTTTTCATCCTTACAGTGTTAATTTCACAAAATGAAATTATCCAAGCAAATGTTCAATGCAGTGTTCCTTTGTGCAGCTATATGACACAAATGACACCTAAAGTGTATTTTAATATGTACAAAAAACAAGCAACTCAATGTAATATGTAGTGTGCATTATACACATATATTTATATTGCTGATAATAAATACATTATTAAATTCTGGTGAAGTGAAAATTACAAATTGGCCATTGGTTTCTACATGCATGCTTGTCAGCACTCTCATATCACTCTGACACACCATTAATTAGTTACTAATCCATAGAACAGACACAGCTCTGGGTATTGCAAGCATATGTTAAATCGTATAAATACAAGAAATTACCACCCATATATTCAGAAAAAACTCATTTAGTGGAAGCTTCACTGTTCACGAGGGACCCTAAGATCGAAAGGTCACGAGTCTGCTTCTAAGTGAAACAATGCATCGAAAGACAACATTTCCATGCAGCTCACACTCACCCTTTTGACATATGACAGAGCATTAACCCATTATCCAGTATGTCTCTGCTTCATGTATGAGATCTCAGAGGCCTTAGTTGGCATTTAAGTTAATTATTAACTCCAATAGAAATATGCAAATCACAGCTTTGGAAAAAAGAAGTGAATTATTAATTCACATGGCCCAAAATTAAATCATATTATCAGCTATAACTTTGGAATGCTTTCCTTGATTTAAAAAACAACAAAATGATTTGAATCCTGCAAAGCACCTACCCACCCACTCATAAACATGAACTATATTTCAAAATTATTAATCAATATACATATTTCAATAATCTTTTCATAATATCAGTTATTGGAACATGAAGGATGTTCACATATTCATAATGGTCCTCCGATTTTGAATATACAGGCCTCAATAATGGTGCACGTCTGTAAACGGAAATTATGGGGGAACATAGATTTCAGTCAAATTTGATTGTAACTCCCGACTGGAGGTGAGAAACACCTCCCCTTCTCACATGACAACATATATTAGGCCAGTCAACAGTATGGCGGATACTTGTGTCAGTATCTGAAGAGAACCTTTCATAGACCCCATACAATGAAAAAAGCTGCATCACATGATACAGCATGGGTGGAGTCTATCAAGTATTTAAAGCCAAACACATGGAGAATAGGCAGAGTTCATTAGAACTCTGCAGATGAAGGTAGCTTGTCTGACAAGAGATGTTGTTGATTGTGATTTCATCTGGATGTACTTGTTAGGTAGGAATTAGTGCAGTCCAACTGGTGAGGACTACACAAGACTTATTTGCTTGGCATTAGGTAACCCACCTTTTAATATAGGCCTGTACTACAAAGGTTGGCAGAGTGACTGAGCAGCCAGGCTTATCTTAAGAAGGGTAATGTGAGCTGTAGAGCTGTAGAATTGAAATCAGTAAGTACAAGTAGACAAGTAACACTTACACACTTATCGTTATATATCAATATTTATTTTTAATATACACAAGGCTTAAATAAGCATTTTTTATAAAGCTTTATCTACTAGTAACATTATTCCAAAGTTTGGCTTTACTTTTTAAAAGACAATAAAAGTTGGTCATTACTTTTCTTATGCTAATACGTTTTCCAGCACACGGAGTGACTTCAGTAAAGGTCGGTATTGCACTTATTTTCCGCTACCAATTCTGTTATTGAGTTGTTTAAGGAAAGGTTAGAATAAGACTGAGAACATACTTTCCACAGTTTGTAAAACAATTACAATCTCAGGTAAACTTTTATCCCTGCAATAATAATATGCATAGTTATAACCTATGAGGAACAAGTATTGCCAATGCCTGTAGCTTCAGAGGAGTGCCTTTAAGGTGCTAGGACAGCCATGGTCAATGGAAAAAGTCAATAGTTCTGATGCACTTCTTCTTAGATAAAGTCTTGACAAAGTTAGTAAGTTCAGACGAAATGACATTAACTCAAGTGAGCTACTTTATAGGGAGCATAAGCTATTAGGCCAGTGCAAGTGAGTTAAGATCAACTCCAAAATGTACTTTGCAAGATAGGAAGCACAATTTATGGCTAAAAGGTGAACACCCCAAGTCCCACAGTACCTGTGATTCAAAGAAAAATCTTCCATCTGGATTCCTCCTTGTTACAGCTTGGAAGACCCGTGTTCCTGGACCTTGGTTGTCGTGACAAAAGGGAGGATATCTGGTGGGCTCCTGTGGCAGTACTTGGGAGAGGGTCTCATCAGCAATGGATTTCCTTTGTTTCAGTAGCACTTCAGTATTTTAGCGCCTTTTCCTCAGTGGCAAATGAAGAATTAAAACTCTGGTTGGAAGAAGCTTGCTCCCTCATTCCTGGAATCTGGTAAGGGGACTCTGGATCGGGATTTCCTGCTTCTACAGGGTCCTCTGAATGCTCGTGAAGATTTGGACAGATTCTGACATTGCAAGATGATGCACTCGTCAATGGCCACAGGACCCCGGCCATTGGGCTTCTGAAGTTCTGGTGAGGCACAGCAAGTCGGGGCATGCACCAAATGGAAGCTTGTCTTGAGGCTAGTTGGTCCCACCAGCCCAAGGGAGGAAGTCATCCCGTACGGGTATTTCCAGTCCATATGAAAACGGGGTCAGCACAGCAGCATGACTTCACTGGGCACTTCACGGCCCAGGAGTGTGCTGCTGGAATCTCATCAAATCTTCTTCAGATATTCCTCTACAGTGGTCGACTCTGCTGCTAGTACCAAAAACATACGTTTTATGCGATTTCCCATTCATTGATAGCCTATGCTGTCAATCACACAGCCCGGCCATTCAACGCTGATTTCATTCAGGCACACCTAGAGACAATGGACAGGAGGTTCCGGGACCCTCCCTCACTTCCTGCCTTTCCAGACACACTGGAGCCTAGGTGGTGTTCAGGGCTGAAAACCGGCAAAGGCAAAACACGAAGGGCTCAAACCAGTTTCAATTAACAGAGTAAAAGCTGGGAAGAAACCAGAAAACAGAAAAAGGCAAAAAAAAGAAGACTGGGGCGATTTTGGGATAAGGGCATCCAGGGGTGCTGTACTGCATCTGAGGGTTCAGCCTACCGTAGAAATGCACACTCGTAGTAAACTTAAACCACTGCCATCAGCCATTTAAAGTATGTTAGTGTAACAAAAAATGTTACATGAGAAGTGGACTAGGAATTACTAAGTAACCCCCCAGCACTCCACATAGGGTGGAGTGTGCTGGTCCCACAAAGAGAAAGATAAGTAAGACAGGGATCATCTTACTATTCTTGGGGATGGTAGTTCACCCAAGAAAATGTAATTAAACATCAAGAGAAGTCAATGGGACTTCTTAGTGGCACTGCATCTAAGGTGCTCTATGTCACTATACAAAAAGCAGATGTCTTTGTTGTTTGTCAGACTCCATGAAAGAGTAAAGCACACAAATCTTTGTCAGGAAAAATACATGAGGGACAGAGAAAAAGGTCCCACTTAGGGGGCAAAAAAAGCACAAGCCCTAAGTCCAGCAAAGGAGCTGGGGCTCTCTAAGGTTGAAGGGAATTAGCACAGAAATGAAAATTCACCCTAAGACTACACGCTTAGGAAGGCCTTTTCCAGGAGAAGTCTGATGCAGAACCCTTACCCAAAACAGAACCAGACTTCCAAAGAAGGATTGTGAAAGAAGGGAACAGACAGGTAGCAGAGCTTACTAGGTGTTGTTGCATGGAGCTATTGATATTCCTACCTGCCCTGTGCCTTTCTAAAACAAACCAAAAGTTAGTATAACAACCCATGTGCAATTAGATATATGTCCAAAGAATTAGTGAAACCTCCGGTAGAGCTTGAATGTCTTATAGGGGAATCCTTTAGAGGTTAGGCCACTTAATGGGGGCTGGGGTGTAAGATAACCTTTCGGAAGTGTTTTTAAAATAGAATGGCCTAGAGTGTGGATTGTGCATTTATATATTATTATCTGACACAAGGCAAATATTAATGAACCCCCTTTGTTTTCACGGGGGCAATTTATGCCTAGATTTGTGACGTGATCACAGATATGCAGGAACTGTTAGGCTTCTTGACCCGTAGAAACCATAGCATACATAAAAAGGGAACTCTTAAGGAGATTTTCAGATCCCTTAAAATGGAATAGGAAGGGGAGTAGTGTATCCCCTTTATTCCCAAGAAAGAAATGTCAATATATCAACTTAAATAGCCAATGTAATTTTTCCAAATAACAGTAAACTGAAAAGAAAGTACTCTTCCTTAAGCGGAACCCCAATGTCAATTAAAATTAAGCGTTTATTCCTTGACTACCTCAAGTCTGTACTCTCATGTTTGGCTTCCTGAGCCAGCGTTCCACACTTTGGCATCACAACCCAACAAAGCACTGCTCACCATGTGAACCTGGGGGGCACTCCAGCAACCCCTGTTCGTCTTTACAGCCGCCTCATATGAATGCTATATTTGCTTCTGTGAGTATGGAGCACCACTTCCACATTCCCACACTATATGCATCTTTCCCTGCCTCCCTTTGTCATGATTCTGCATGGTTGTCCATTTCCATCAGCCTGAAGGATACGTCGCCGGCGGCATCCATTTTTTCTTCCAACGTGGTCGCCACACGTAAGGCGTAGTGCGCGCCAGTCAATGACATTGCTGACATCATCATCATTTAAGCGCCAAAGACGCACGTGTGCGGTGCATCTCAACGGTCGGTGTATTACCATGCTCACAGCTTCCTTGTATTCCTTCCTTGCCTTTCTTGGTAATGCTATTCCTCGGGTTTCGCTACTGTGTCTCTGTGCCTCCGGTTCGCTCCTGGAACCTTGCCGCTTTCTTGCTTACTTCTTCTTGCTTACTTGCCTCGCTCCTGAACTGTTGTGGGTTTCCTCTAGTACCGCTGGATTTACCTCTCTGTCTGACTGCGGCCGTTGCCGTTCTTCGGTCTGATGTTCTGTACGCAACTTCCTGGACTCCTGGTTACCCCTCCTGGATCTACTTTCTGGGATTGAAGACCGCTACTGTGTTGTCTAGGTGGTTGCTCTTGTTTCTAGCCTCACTGGTGTCTGCCGGCAGGGTGTCGTCATGGGATACTCCACGACAATCGGTCAACAAAGAAAAAGGAGAAAACACCCGCGAAGAAGAAAACTACACAGGTGAGAAGCAAATCTTAGTCCTCATCATGTGACACCCTTCCCCTTATTGGTAAATGCTGCTTTTGTCCCAGCATCTCATCAAACACTTCCTCATCCGTGCCCTACGAATGCGCAATTAGCAGATTACCAATATTGGCAGGCCACCGTTCTTTTACGTTTATTTAATATAAATGAAGCATAGTGTACTTAATAAAATGTATTGTGCATTGCTTTTCATCCTTATGGTGTTAATTTCACAAAATGAAATTATCCAAGCAAATGTTCAATGCAGTGTTCCTTTGTGCAGCTATATGACACAAATGACACCTAAAGTGTATCTTTAATAAAAACAAGCAACTCAATGTAATATGTAGTGTGCATTATACACATATATTTAAATTGCTGATAATAAATACATTATTAGATTCTGGTGAAGTGAAAAGTACAAATTGACCATTGTTTTCTACATGCATGCTTGTCAGCACTATCTTATCACACTGACACACCATTAATCACTTACTAATCCATAGAACAGACACAGCTCTGGGTATTGCAAGCATATGTTAAATCATATAAATACAAGAAATTACCACCCATATATTCAGAAAAACTCATTTAGTGGAAGCTTCACTGTTCACGAGGGACCCTCAGATCGAAAGGTCACGAGTCTGCTTCTAAGTGAAACAATGCATTGAAAGACAACATTTCCATGCAGCTCACACTCACCCTTTTGACATATGACAGAGCATTAACCCATTATCCAGTATGTCTCTGCTTCATGTATGAGATCTCAGAGGCCTTAGTTCCCATTTAAGTTAATTATTAACTCCAATAGAAATATGCAAATCACTGCTTTGGAAAAAAGAAGTGAATTATTAATTCACATGGCCCAAAATAAAATCATATCATCGGCTATAACTTTGGAATGCTTTGATTGATTTGAAAAACAACAAAAATATTTGAATCCTGCAATGCACCTACCCATCCACTCATAAACTTGAACTATATTTCAAAATTATTAATCAATATACATATTTCAATAATCTTTTCATAAGATCAGTTATTGGAACATGAAGGATGTTCACATATTCCTAATGGTCCTCTGATTTTGAATATACAGGCCTCAATAATGGTACACGTCTGTAACAGAAATTATCGGGGAACATAGATTTCAGTCAAATTTGATTGTAACTCCCAACTGGAGGTGAGAAACACCTCCCCTCTCACATGGCAACATATATTAGGCCAGTCAACAGTATGGCGGATACTTGTGTCAGTATCTGAAGAGAACCTATCATAGACCCCATACAATGAAAAAAGCTGCATCACATGATACAGCATGGGTGGAGTCTATCAAGTATTTAAAGCCAAACACATGGAGAATAGGCAGAGTTCATTAGAATTCTGCAGATGAAGGGTGCTTGTCTGACAAGAGACGTTGTTGATTGGGATTTCATCTGGATGTACTTCTTAGGTAGGAATTAGTGCAGTCCAACTGGTGAGGACTACACAAGACTTATCTGCTTGGCATTAGGTAACCCACCTTTTAATATAGGCCTGTACTACAAAGGTTGGTAGAGTGACTGAGCAGCCAGGCTTATCTTAAGAGAGGTAATGTGAGCTGTAGAGCTGTAGAATTGAAATCAGTAAGTACAATTAGCCAAGTAACACTTACACACTTAACGTTATATATCAATATTTATTTATAATATACACAAGGCTTAAATAAGCATTTTTTTTATAAAGCTTTATCTACTAGTAACATTAATCCAAAGTTTGGATTCAGTTTTTAAAAGACAATAAAAGTTGGTCATTACTTTTCTTATGCTAATACGTTTTCCAGCACACGGAGTGACTTCAGTAAAAGTCGGTATTGCACTTATTTTCCGCTACCAATTCCGTTATTGAGTTGTTTAAGGAAAGGTTAGAATAAGACTGAGAACATACTTTCCACAGTTTGTAAAACAATTACAATCTCAGGTAAACTTTTATCCCTGCAATAATAATATGCATAGTTATAACCTATGAGGAACAAGTATTGCCAATGCCTGTAGCTTCAGAGGAGTGCCTTTAAGGTGCTAGGACAGCCATGGTCAATGGAAAAAGTCAATAGTTCTGATGCACTTCTTCTTAGATAAAGTCTTGACAAAGTTAGTAAGTTCAGACGAAATGACATTAACTCAAGTGAGCTACTTTATAGGGAGCATAAGCTATTAGGCCAGTGCAAGTGAGTTAAGATCAACTCCAAAATGTACTTTGCAAGATAGGAAGCACAATTTATGGCTAAAAGGTGAACACCCCAAGTCCCACAGTACCTGTGATTCAAAGAAAAATCTTCCATCTGGATTCCTCCTTGTTACAGCTTGGAAGACCCGTGTTCCTGGACCTTGGTTGTCGTGACAAAAGGGAGGATATCTGGTGGGCTCCTGTGGCAGTACTTGGGAGAGGGTCTCATCAGCAATGGATTTCCTTTGTTTCAGTAGCACTTCAGTATTTTAGCTCCTTTTCCTCAGGGGCAAATGAAGAATAAAAACTCTGTTTGGAAGAAGCTTGCTCCCTCATTCCTGGAATCTGGTAAGGGGACTCTGGATCAGGATTTCCTGCTTCTACAGGGTCCTCTGAATGCCCATGAAGATTTGGACAGATTCGGACATTGCAAAATGATGCACTCATCAATGGTTACAGGACCCCGGGCATTGGGGTTCTGAAGTTCTGGTGAGGCACAGCAAGTCGGGGCATGCACCAAATGGAAGATTGTCTTGAGGCTAGTTGGTCCCACCAGCCCAAGGGAGGAAGTCATCCCATACAGGTCTTTCCAGTCCATATGAAAACAGGGTCAGAACAGCAGTATGACTTCACTAGGCACTTCACGGTCCAGTAGGGTGCTGCTGGAATCTCATCAAATCTTCTTCTTCAGATATTCCTCTACAGTGGTTGACTCTGCTGCTAGTACCAAAAACATACATTTTATGCAATTTCCCATTCATTCATAGCCTATGCTGTCAATCACACAGCCCGGCCATTCAACGCTTATTTCATTCTGGCACACCTAGAGACAATGGACAGGAGGTTCCGTGACTCTCCTTCACTTCCTGCCTTTCTAGACACACTGGAGCCTGGGTCGGATTCAGGGCTGAAAACCGGCAAAGGCAAAACACGAAGGGCTCAAACCAGTTTCAATTAACAGAGTAAAAGCTGGGAAGAAACCAGCAAACAGAAAAAGGCAAAAAAAGAAGACAGGGGCCATTTTGGGAAAAGGGCATCCAGGGGTGCTGTACTGCATCTGTGGGTTCAGCCTACCGTAGAAATGCACACTGGTAGTAAACTTAAACCACTGCCATCAGCCATTTAAAGTATGCTAGTGTAACAAAAAATGTTACATGAGAAGTGGAATAGGAATTACTAAGTAACCCCCCAGCACTCCACATAGGGTGTTGTGTGCTGGTCCCACAAAGAGAAAGGTAAGTAAGACAGGGATCATCTTACTATTCTTGGGGATGGTAGTACGCCCAAGAAAATTTAATTAAACATTAAGAGAAGTCCAAGGGACTTCTTAGTGGCACTGCATCTAAGGTGCTCTATGTCACTATACAAAAAGCAGATGTCTATATTGTCAGACTCCATGAAACAGTAAAGCACACAAATCTTTAAATCTTTGTCAGGAAAAATACATGAGTGACAGAGAAAAAGGTCCCACTTAGGAGGCAAAAAAGCACAAGCCCTAAATCCAGCAAAGGAGCTGGGGGGTCTCTAAGGTTGAAGGGAATTAGCACAGAAATTAAAATTCACCCTAAGACTACCCCCTTAGGAAGGCCTTTTCCAGGAGAAGTCTGATGCAGAACCCTTACCCAAAACAGAACCAGACTTCCAAAGAAGGATTGTGAAAGAAGGGAACAGACAGGTAGCAGAGCTTACTAGGTGTTGTTGCATGGAGCTATTGATATTCTACCTGCCCTGTGCCTTTCTAAGACAAACCAAAAGTTAGTATAACAACCCATGTGCAATTAGATATATGTCCAAAGAATTAGTTAAAACCTCTGGTAGGGCTTGAATGTCTTATAGGGGAATCCTTTAGAGGTTAGGCCCCTTTATGGGGGCTGGGATGTAAGGAAACCTTTCCGGAAGTGTTTTTAAAATAGAATGGCCTAGAGTGTGGATTGTGCATGCATATATTATTATCTGACACAAGACAAATATTAATGAACCCCCTTTGTTTTCACGGGGGCAACGTATGCCTAAATTTGTGACATGATCACAGATATGCAGGAATTGTTAGGCTTCTTGACCCGTAGAAACCATAGCATACATAAAAAGGGAACACTTAAGGAGATTTTCAGGTCCCTTAAAATGGAATAGGAAGGGGGTAGTGTATCCCCTTTATTCCCAAGAAAATAATGCCATATATCAACTTAAATAACCAATGTCATTTTTCCAAATAACAGTAAACTAAAAAGAAAGTACTCTTTCTTAAGCGGAAACCCAATGCCAATTAAAATGAAGCGTTTATTCCTTGTCTACCTCAAGTCTGTACTCTCATGTTTGGGCAACTTTTTCAATAAATCAAAATGTATGCACTCCAAAATAAAAGTTCTGTCCTAAAGTGAAGCCCATAGACGAAGTCGATAAACATACCATACCCTGTTTTTTATATACATGTCCAAACAAAAAAACAACACTACCATACATCTAGAGTAGAATTATCCCTATAACAAGAACATCATATGTGAATTCAATGTTTCTCTGATGGCAACCCTAGTCAATGGTGTTTAGAGAAAATTAAGGGAAATACATATTGAGAATATCTGATAAGAATATATATATTTTTTAATGTGATGCTGGCAAGCATTGATAATTGAATGTTCATAATGAAAAAGATGGCGTGTTCTTTCTAGAATAGTTATTCAGACTTGTCTTTATGCACCCGGATGTTTCTGTGCATTTGGACTGTAATTATTAGTGAGACAATAGCAGGCAGGTCGTGTTTCTTTTTTCTAGACAAGCTTCCAGTATTTGTATGGCATATTCCCAAGCAAGTTAGAGGATCACCTTTATTTTGAATTATTATTTAAAATAAAACAGAATATTCAGATTAAAAACAGCCTGTTTCTTGTCGTGGAATTTTGGGACAAGGTTGTTGTGGGGGTGGTGATGGGGTAGGAGCAGTCACTGTCCCTGAACATGCTGCATGAAAACAGGGTTAAACTTGTACAAATACATTTCGATAAATGCTGGTGCACTGAAAGATGGACTGTTGGCTACCGGCACTGCAGTATTTTGGACTGCATTAACTTTGCTCTATTGGAGAAAAGGCAGTGTGCCTGGTTCATGCATTAAAGGAGTATCTAAACCAGGGACGTCATTTAGGGTCGCCAGAGGTCGCAACTGCGACCTCTGATGTCTCCCTTGCTACCCCTGTGGTCTGCCTTGCTACCCCTAAAAAATGGGGGGAAATAAAAGTGTCAATTTTCTTTTTATTTTTTTTTTTTGTAATGCAAGCTCCTGGGCTGTGGCCAGCACCATATGGCTCTTTACTTCTGGAGTGGCTGGCCTTCTTGTTCAGACCTCTAAAAAAAGAAGAAAAATAAGAACAGGAGTGCCACAAGTCTAACACTTTCAGCACTGACCCTAAATAAGAAAGAATAGGAATACCAAATAATTTGTCTTTCTGGAATTCTATACAATAATTGGTAGAGTCATTAAATATTTATTTCAGGCACACTTCAGGGGGTGAGTCCCTGATTTAGTTTGTTCTTAAACACCTCAACTCAGCCTTTCATCCTTCTGAGGTCGATAAATGAGTACCAACACAGGTTGTGTGATATTGGGTGTATATTTTTTCTATATAAAGCGCTTATGCGTAAGTGCTAAATAATAACACATCATTATCATTTGACCATGGACGTCTGCTTGCATTCACAGTAATTTGGTAATATGGGTCTATACACACTGATCCTAACAATACATATGGCGATCCATTCTTGTATGAAATGTATATCACATTATACTGATATCGTAAACATATTTTTCGTAGTGTACTTACGAACAATGCTATGTGATGTCACTTCCTGTTTTGTCAAGGGGTGAAAGGTTGAGATCCATCGCTTCCCGCGTTATCACTTCGTGTGGGGTCAAATTACATCATCTCCTGTGATGTCATCAGAGGTCAAGGGTCATGTGATGTCAATTCCGCTACCCCTGGCATTCTGGTGAAATGACATCCCTGATCTAAACTTCAGCCCAAGAATGAGCCGGTATATGGTGATATGTCCCGCTGAGAATTTATCAATTTAGACAGATACTAAAAAAGTGCGGAAGGTTGAGAATTAGAGCAAGACAAGCTTATCACTTATTATTTCAGGGTGGCAGCAGCATCAGGGGCTGCATAAGCAGGGGTGTCACACAAGGTGGGCCACTGGCACACTGACTGCTTTCTTTGCTACCTATACTCAGGACCTAATCAGATTCGTTCTTTTTTGGCAGGTGACAGCTCAATGAAGTCTATGGATGGTACTGGGCTTGCACTGTGTCTGAACTGACTGCATGCCAGGCGGTTTGAGCGTTATGATGGCATCTAAAAGTATTACTGCAGGGGCACCATCTGGTAAGCTCTGATCTAAACCCAGGGTATACCTTGTGGAACGGGTTGCAATGGGAGTGGGGCTGCTCCTCGGGGAATTGCCTCTCCTTCCCCTCTCCATTAAGGCAAGGGATTTTTAGGCAGGGGGTTTCACTCCTGGCAGGGACACTGCAGTAATGTTGTCAAATAAAAGGCACACGCGAATGTCTTCCAAAAGCGCCTCAGAAAGACAAACATAACATTATATTTTCCTTCTAATTCTTGTTTCAAAATGCTCAAATGGTGACTTAGTCTGTCAATTTTTCCCATGACTGTGTTTTTTGTGGAAATGTTTCGTGAAATGGTAGGCAGGGAGTGAGGAAAGCTGTTTTGTGCATGGTATGGTATTTTTGTAAATAGGTTTGTCATGTGAGTAGTTACCAAATAAACTCTATGCTGGACCTAAAGGGGAGGAAACATGTTCACACCTTTACAAGTGGTCCTAATCAAAGTACTTAACACAAAACATGCAATGCAGACACACTGATGATCAAAACAGTAACACTTAAGCATACATAGTAGGGATATGGCAGAACAGTTCTCTCTAACACCGGCCATGCAGGGCTCTTCTTATTAAAATGACGGCAGAGAAAAACAATTGCAACTAGGGCATGCAAAAAATGATCACCCTCAGCAAATCAGAATGCTGGAAACATATAAAAAAAAGATGTCTATGCATACCCACTTGCCATCTACCACTATCCGTATCCATTGTTTTTTCTCCACTATCTGTTGCTAAAGTGATTTGTAGAGAAGAAGCCAAGTACCCCCACCTCAACCGATCCGCCCCTATTACTTGTATGTTGGAAACCAGAGTATGTGACATACACGGAGCAGTTAAGACGACAAAGGCCAAAAGGAATCCTAGAGGCAAGATTCCCATTGAGGAAACCATACCTGCATACTGGAATGTATGATGGCCGTTGGAATGAAATCCTGGAAGAAGCATTACAAATGAATGGCCAAGACGAATGGTGATGTCACACGGAGCTGAACTGACGTACCTGGAAGAGATGCAGAGCCCAGAGAATGCATATATTCTATAGGGCATCAAAAACATAACAAGGATAAGTGACATCTTGGGATCAAGGTGAAGAAGCTTATGCCACAGAAACAAATGAAGACATTAAACTATGTTACATGTGTACAGATGCAAAAGAAACTCAAGCAGATGAAGTAATCTTAAGGCTAGCTTTATAGTGAATAGATTGCAGCAAGCGCCAATATATATATATATATATATATATATATATATATATATATATATATATATATATATATATATATATATATATATATATATATATATGCATATGGATAAGTAAAGGATGGATGTTTCCATGCATTATTGCAGTGCTGGACTTTAGGAAGAAGGCAGAGAAAGCCTAAGTGTCGCATTAAAAAACCAAATTGAATTACGAAGTGAATTTCAGCAGATGAGGCTGGATGAGCCAAAGAAGCCAAGGTCTTATCAAACTGGAGCAAACTGACATTGGATAAAAATCATGTGAAAGTACAAAACTCCTGTACAGAAGGCATGAATAAAACAAGGAAGACATCAGAGGTCTATTAAAAATAATAATAAAAGGCGCTGGAAGCTCATTTCCATGGTCTCCAGTCACATGGGAGGATAATGTTGGACAAACTAGATGGTTGCACCTAAGCATGAGGGCAGAGTGTGCTCTCACTCCCTACATTTCACAGAAGCTAAGAACACTCCCAAGGCCAAGCTTCAAAGCCTAATTGGTATTAGACCACTGAAGTGTTGAAGGATTGATATGCTAATTGGTGGGAAGCAATAGTTAAGGTGAGCTCACCAGCACCCGGATGGCCAGCCTGCATGCTGCTAGACGTAGGTCGAAAAGTACTGACGGAGGTTAGACTGCCAACCAATTGTAGGGGACCATGTAATTAGGGGTCCTATAGTTGTGTAAACCAATGCAACGTTGTGTACTTAGTGATGTTCATAGTGATCATTTTTAGGGGAGGGCTTAGTTGCCCCACCTGATGTTAAGTAGCCAATCACATATTCACACTTTTTTTAGACTAGTATGGATCGCATACTTAGATATTCACTCAGAGCCAATCACTCATACGCATAGGATTTTGTAGTTTGCCACGTAGAATGATGTTAGTAAATAAGTAGGTTAACGTCATTGATGATGAGTTCTTGCGCTGGACATTCTTCCCTCACTACGTGTTCTGCCTGTGAGCTACAAATTGTTTGACTTCATCTAATAGACGGATTCCCCTTCTGCAATCGTTGGATAACTGCAGTCTACATCTCACGGTGACCATCTCGACTTGCAACCTTATCTGGCAATCTAAATACACAGAATGTTTTTTTCTCACACTTTTGGGTTTTGCCTTTGTGCTTTGCCCATGCAACGCCTGTAGCCTACAGTATCATTTTGGCTATAGAACATTGCTTGGGGCATTGTCTCGTTATCAACACGATTTGGAAGTGCTGCTGCCGCCAGGTCAATCCTTTGAATACAGATCTTAACAGTAAGTGACGCAGAAAATAGAGAAGACGGCAACATGGAACAACAGATGCAGCAAATGATGACCGCTTTACAAGACCTTACTCAGGAGGTACAACACCTTAAAAGTGAAAATGTAACGTGAAGACAGATTATTGGAGCAGGCAGAGCTTGCTCTGAGTTACCCCCTGCGGCCCTTAGTTCTGGACAATTTGACGGTAATCACAAAATTCTAGAATTCTGTGTTGTACAGGTCACTCTGAAACCATCATATTTCCCAACTGATAGGTCTAAGGTCAGTTTTATGGTGTCTAATCTGGTAGGGGGTGCCCTGGAGTGAGCAACTCCCTTAGTGATTACAAACAAACAGATCCTGGATTCTTATCTGGCATTCGTGAATGGCCTGCAAGCTATGTAAAGCTAACTATTACATCTTAAGAACATCTCCTGGACATACGCCAAGGAGCACAGGATATACTAAACTATATTACCAACTTCAAATAAATGGCATCAGAGACAGCATGTCCTAATGATGTCCTTGTGACCATTTTTCCTTGCAGATTGTCAGTAGAGCTTAAGGATGAGATCTCTAGGGTTCTCAGACCACCCAAGCTTACGATAATGATTGCTTTGGTTCTCCAGATTGACTTCTGTCTGCAGGAGCGTTCTGCTGAAAAGAGAATGGGGCGAAATCAAAAATCTTTCAAGTCCTTAAGCCCCAATCTTCGCCCCCTGCAAGAAGAAGAACCTATGCAAATTGGTGCTGCAAGAGGCCCTCTTACCCCTGAGGAATCAATTGTCAGAGAAGCATGGGGATATGCATTTACTGCACTTCAGATAAACATTTGGTAAGAGAATGTCCCATTGCTCTTCCTAGACAGTCAGAAAATGTCAAATCTTAACCCTAAAAAGGAACAAAGGATCTGGGAGAGTACATGTGTTTCCATGCTTCAAACCCACAAGATAACATAATGATAGTCTTGAATGTGGATTTGTATATTGAAAACAGAGTGAGTTCTGACATTCCAGCCCTTATTGATTGTGGGGCAGCTGGGAATTCCCTTGATAATCATTGGGCCACTGACCATGGCAAAGCTTGTGAACCCACTCCAGTGCTCATTCCTGTGTAAGTGGTAGACGTGTCTCCCTTATCCTCTGGACTCATAAAGAAACACACGTCAGAGATCCAAATGTGTCTTGCCTCTCATACTGAGGTCATTAGATTTCACCTAATGAATGTGGCACATTATCCACTGATACTGGGTCTCCATTGGCTCAGGAAGCACAATCCCTTCATCAATTGGACGGCTGGTACTTTCTTCTTGGACTCTGAATATTGTCTTGCTCATTGTTTAAGCCATGGAGCAATCGGTTTTCACATACCCAAGGATGTTGCAGAGAGGGTAGTAGTCTCCCAATTACAGTTGTTACCCTCAGAGTACCAGGTCTATCAGAATGTTTTCTTGGAGGAAGAGTTCAAAGAATTGCCTTCCCACAGGTCTGAAGATTGTGCTTTTGAATTACAACCCAATATGCCTGTCCTATTTGGAAGGATGTACTCCTTATCGGATCCCACAAAGGAAGCCTTAAGACAGTATCTTCAGACCAATGTGCGGAATGGGTTGATCACAGAGTCCAAATCGCAGGCCGGTGCTTCTATGCTTTTTATCCCTAAGAAAGACACTGTTGAGCTATGCCCGTGTATCGATTACTGTGGCTTAAA
Source organism: Ambystoma mexicanum (assembly GCF_040938575.1). Taxonomy (NCBI): domain Eukaryota; kingdom Metazoa; phylum Chordata; class Amphibia; order Caudata; family Ambystomatidae; genus Ambystoma; species Ambystoma mexicanum. Next base: position 209,200,410 of record NC_090929.1, read on the forward strand.
TAAGATCACTCTCAAAGACAAGTACCCACTTCCCTTGATGCCCGATATCCTAGAAGCCATTTGTGGGGCTTCTAGGATCCATCTTCACAAAACTAGACCTTAGGAGGGGGCGTACCATCTGCTCTGCATTCGTAGTGGCGATAAATGGAAGACAACATTCCATACTCCCTTTGCACACTACGACTACTGTGTGATGTCTTTTAGTCTGACAAATGTCCCTGTGGTTTTTCAACATTTTATGGATAATCTATTATCTGACCTTCTGTTGCATTGGATGGTAGTCTATTTAGATGACATCTTACTATTCCCCAGGACACTACAATAACATCGAGTAAATGTTGTGGAATTCCTCTCCTGTCTTTTACAGAACAGTCTCTGTGCCAAACTGGAAAAGTGCCATTTTCATCAATCCTTAGTGAGCTACATAGGCTTTGTGTCCTCTGCAGCAGGTACAGCTATGGATCCTAGGGAAGTCCAAGTCATGGTAAATTGGACCGAACCAACCTCAGTAAAGGATATCCAAAGGTTTTTGGGCTTTTCCAATTTCTATTGCAAGTTATTGCCAATTTTTCCAAAACATTTCTGCCCTTATCCTCTCTACTAAAGAAAGGTTGGTCCTTTGCATGAAATGAGACTGCTAGGAGAGCCTTTTGGGACTTAAAGGGTGATTTCATTCGGTGCTCCCATTCTACGTCTACCTGATCAAAACTTACCATTTATCTTTCAGACTGAGGCCTCTAATGCTGCCATCAGGGATGTGTTAAAACAAAGATGTGAACATAGTAACGAACATCCCATCACCTACATGTCAAAAACACTACTACCTTCTGAACTAAATTATGCAGTCCTTGAGAAGGAATTAGTGGCCATCAAAAAAGCCTGTACTGAATGGAGGCATCTGTTTTAGGCTCCACACATCAAGCCACAGTCAGAACAGATCACCAGAAGCTTAAAGTTCTCCAGCAGCAGGATTGTCAAAACAGCAGATAGGCTCGCTGGGCCTATTTGTCTGCCTCATACGACCTTCTCTTTACTTTTCTACCGGGTGTGGAAAATCATATGGCCGAAGCCTTGTCATGCATAAACACGCACACTGAAAGAGCCGGGCTAAAGGAGAAGTTGCTTGCCCAAGGCGTCCTTCCTATTTGCGATCTCCACATTCATGCAGAAAGTATGACAAATCACTCATCCCCTAGATCCTGAAACCAAAGAAATTGCGATGAAGAACACCCTTCAAGAAGATCATGGTTTGCTCTTTCATGGTCAGAAAGTATATATCCCTACTTCTTCTCTGCAGCAGGAGGTACTGCAGATGTGCCATGACGTAAAAACAGCAGAACATCCCAGAATTCGAGCAACAACAGAAAACATAACCTTTCATTTGTGGTGGCTGAGATTGCCACAAGATGTGCACGATTAAGTGGCAGCATGTATCATCTGCCAACAGAATAAGAATACTTGCAGACTTCCTTTAGGAAGATTGGTTCAACCTGCCTTACCTACGCATCCCTGGCAACATATCAGTACTGACTAATGTTGAATTATCACAACAACTTGACCACCATTATGGTCACCGTGGACTCTTTCTCTAAAATGGCCCACTTGATCACCTTACCCCAGGTTCCCTCTGCACACCAAATGGCGAATATTTCTCTACAGACTATTTTTCGCTTACATGGCCTGCCCACGACTGTGCTGTCTAATAGGGGACCACAGTACACTTCCAACTACTGGAAATATTTGTGTAAAGCACTTGGTGTTCAAAGGGCCCTCACTTCCAGATATGATACACACTTGAACGGACAAACCGAGAGACTGAACCAGTCATTAGAGCAATATCCACAATGTGTTTCCTCTGCAGCTAATGACAATTGGGCTGATTTACTTCCCTAGGTGGAATTTGTGTATAACCACTCCTTCCAACAGCTATTGAAACCAACCCCTTTTTTTGTTCTTTCGGGTTTCATCCTATGTGTATGCCTTCCGCATCTCCTACTGGCTCCAAGGTGCTTTCAACTGATGAACATCTGGACAAGATTCGCTCAGCTCAAGCTCTTGCATTGAAGGTGCTAACTGAATCCAGAGCCAGAACTAAACGTACTGCAGATCGCAAACGTTTGGCAGGCCCACACCTCAAGAGAGGGGACCGAGTGTGGCTCTCTTCTTGCTACTTACCCCACCACTTGGTGACTTCCAAGTTGTCACCACACTTTTTTGGTCCTTTCTGGATTCTGCAACCTGTGGGAAAAGTGGCCTTCAAAATTCAGCTTCTACCTTCCTGGTCAGGGATTCATCTGGTCTTTCACCTTTCGCAGCACAAACACTATGTCCGGCACAGTTTCCACAGAAGAGATCAGGGATATCCAGCTCCCTTGGACACAATATCAGGTCCTAAGTATGAAGTCAAAGAGATTTGCGACTCCCGTTATAGTAGAAGGGGATTACCGTACTTGATTGATTGGGAGGGTTATGGTCCTTCGGGCCGTTCTTGGGAACACGCTTCCGGGGTACATGCGCCACTTCAACTATGATATTTTTACAGGAGTCACCCATGCAAGCTGGGGCCTTTACCCCCTCGAAGGCGGCATACTGTCAGGACTCCCATTACCTCCTGGTCTCTTTGCCAATGCTGAAGACGGAAGCATCCACAAGGACGCTTTTTCCCCACAAGATGGTGTTCGGTTCATGCCATTTTCGGAACATCTGGACGCAGCTCAGTGTTTTCAGGACTGTCATGCACAGTGCAACATTCTGTGGAAGGAACTGAACAGACCGGCTCCATATTACAGAAGAAACCCGTAGGTTTGCTGCATCGATTCGTTCCTTTGAACACAGACGCTGCGTAGTTCGTTCTCTCCTTCATTCCTTGTCACTGAGTTTTCCTTTGATTGTTCGTTATCCTGCCTTTCTCGTCTTAGCTCTGCCTCACGGTCCTGTTTCTCTTGCTCTGGACATTCTTCCCTCATTATGTGTTCTGCTGGGAGCCCCAACTTGTTTGGCTTCATCTAACAGACGGATTCCCCTTCTGCAATCCTTGGATACCTGCAGTCTACTTCTCACTGTGACCATCTCGACTTGCAACGTTATCCGACAATCTACATATGCAAAACAGGGTTATTTCACACTTGTGTTTTTTCACCTTTGGGCTTTGCCCATGCAACTCTCGTAGACTACAGTATCATTTTGGCTATAGAACGTTGCTTGGGGTATTGTCTCGTGATCAACACGATTTGGAAGTGCTGTTGCTGCCAGGTCAGTCCTTTGTATACAGATCTTAACAGAATGAGTGTTCTTATGCGGGTATACTGGTCTACATTGGTGCAGCCAGTAGAAACATTTTTTACAGTCATATGGCATTTATTACTGGCACTGTTGGCAAAGCCAACCGGAGTATATTCTTACATGGGGATAATGGCATTTAATGGCATAGCCAGGATGGGCATGTTTCCTTATAGTATCATTATTGGCCTTAAAGGCAAAACAAATATTTACGGGTTCCTACGTGGTCATATATTGGTGCTGCGAATACAGACATGTCTCGACAGAACCAGCATAAAAGTGCTTTTACACTGGCAGAATACTGGCATATATTTTGGCCAAAGACATAAAGAAAATGTTTTGGAAAACGCTCCTGTGCGCTGTTGGTGACCTGTAATCTATTGATTTATTTCATGTGTTACACTTCACAACTGATTATATACTGTGTTGATTTTTACCCAATTTTTCACAAGTATGTAGTACAATGCACAATTTTAACCCACGATTTTAATAATGCTCTCGTGTAGAAACCCCTCCTGCCCCCAAACCTCATAGGTTGGTTGAACCTCCCTCTCTATGCTCAGTCGCTGGAACTGATTCATGTGAAATGTTTACGCCAGTGCAATTAAAAAACTCAGCAGCCACTACTTCATTAAGGAATCCGTTTTCCTTGGAACTGCCCATCACAAGGTGATATGGCGTCGGTGGGTCGCCAGGTGTTTTATGGGGCATTGTCTGGGAAACAGGAGAAGGTGTGGGAGCAGCATAGGATCGGGGATTGGGCCTTCCTGCATTCTTGCCAGAGGCTGTTTCAAAGTGGGGAACCCACATAGAAAACCTTCTTCCTATTGCTACTTTTGTTTCGGTTGGGATTGGCCAAGAAGATGGCAGTAGGAGACTGCAGATGATGGAACATGTCTCTTGCTAAGTGGTAGGCTGGCGCTGTTCCACTGAGGCACTTGAGGAGGACTCAAAGCTGATCTTTCTGAGAACCTATGGAGGCTTCTGATTTGGAAGGGCAAATGTTGGTAGAAGAATAAGTGCACAGCAGTTTCAAAGCTTCTGCATTCTCTGTAGTTTGCATGCTGGGAGCTCAGTGTGTTGCTGTGGTCGAGGCATGAGTTGATCTGGGTCCAGACTACCATGGAGTGGGGTTGAAGGCGAGAATCCTTTCAAGGAGCATCGTGTGTACGTTGGCTTTCTTTATAACCTTGCTCACTGGGGTATCAGAGATCATACCAGCATCCCGCATGAAGCTGAGCTTGCCAAACCTTTTCTGTGTAGGCGTTCCTTTCTGAAGAATCCAAGAGACAAGAGGCTACTCTGTCAGACAGCTGCTGCTGCTATCAGTAAGGAGGATGAGCCATGGGCATTGCACTTGCTTTCTACTCTCGAGCACTGTAATTCCACAGATCTGGCATGCAAAGTAGCAGGGCTGAGAATCGAGCTTCCCTGAGACCTGCTATGATGCACATAGGAGGCAGGACTCAGGGACACGGATGGAGTAGGGTTTGACACTTTTTGCCTTGCTGCCTGTTTCATGAGCATGCCACACCAGTATCTAGGTGATGATGCTGAGGCCAGGGACAGTTGCTGTGGGACCACACTTTGCCGAAGAAATGGAGCATGCTGAAAGAGAAAGTCAGCAAAAAAATTAAAAAAATAAAGCGACAGGGAGAACAGGAGGAAAGAGAGAGACAGAGAGAGAGGATGTGTGTGCGTGCATGTGTGTGTAACACATGGGGATAACCTAATAATTTCTCCCAAAGTATATATGGCAGGTAGTGTCTAAGAACAAGGGTAGAATATATGAGCACTGAATACAACTACATGGACGTAATCCCTTGGGTTCAACTGTGCTAGGAACACCTCTTACCAAGAAGTGAGCGAAGTACAGGACATGCCCAGAATGGTTCACTGTGTAGGACAGGCTTGTCCAATCTTTTGAATGTGGGGCCGGAGCATTCACTTTTTGTCACCCTGTGGGCCGGCGATCCAAAACTCAACAACCTTGCCCAAAGCAGTATATTAAAAAGCGATATTGTGTGACCTTTGACACAATAGCATCACAGGCAGTGATAGCCATGCAGTCCCAAAAATAGCTTTTGGTGTCAGGGCAGTGATCGAAGGTTAGTTGCTTGTGATTTCTTTCAGTGTGTATGTGTTAATATTTTTCTGAAATAGACCGAGCATAGCGAGGGAGCTACAAGGATCTAGGGAGGGTTTGGGGGGATTCCCCCCAAGAATTTCTTTCCAAATATGGGGTTGAAATGGTGCATTTTACAGCAGAAAAGCCATAAATTTACAATTAGTTCTAAAAGGGAACATTAAAATTCCAAGTCACGAACAGCAGAAAAGAACATTTTACAACACAACGTTTTAATGATCAATGTGTCCACAGTGTAAAACGGCACTGTCACTGATGTAACACATTGTCATGCTGGTTTACCCAAAATATGCCAGCATTGCCCTGTACAAAGCATGATTGATGCTGCCTAAGCATGTGCAGTGTGCACAATACATATGGCAGCTTATCTCTGTAATACACATTACTTCAGTGGTAATGAAAGAAGCACGAGTCAATTCAACAGATAAAATGTGGAAAAGTGATCACCCAAAGGAGAACCTTATTGAAGAAACGCAATGTGATCACAATCTTAAAGTATGCAACCTAGCAGGCCTAGTGCACACTTTACCTTTTCTTTCTTTCACCAATAAATCAGGGGAGAGCGCAAACGCAGTCCCCCGCTACCAGAAATAATGCAGTTGAGTATCCCGCATTTGGGACATAGCAGGGGTCAGCAAATCCGATGTGCTATGGGTGAGCCTCACCCTGGAAGATCTGCCCTTGAGATCACAGGCTCTCTCCTGCCAGCTAAGTATGAATTGCAATCAAGAGGGCAGGGGTTGGACCCGTTCTGGAAGCCCTGCTAAGCGAAGGTGAGAAGGCAGGCCCTGGCCCATCCCCAGGAACCTCCCTTCCCCCCGGAAGCTCTGAGCTACCGTAGGGCATGCATTTCTCTGGGAAAGGCAGAAACCAGCAGGCACGCACTGAATAGTTCACTGTGTATGACATGCATTGCTCTGGGAAATGTAGAAACCAGCAGACACAAACTGAATAGTTCACTTTGTAGGAGATGCATTTCTCTGGGAAATGTAGAAACCAGCAGGCACGCACTGAATAGTTCACTGTGTAGGGCATGCATTGCTCTGGGAAATATAGAAACCAGCAGACACACACTGAATAATTCACTGTGTACGACATGCATTTCTCTGGGAAATGTAAAAACCAGCAGGCGCGCACTGAATAGTTCACTGTGAAGGATATTGGCTTCTTTGGAAAATATAGAAAACACCATGTCAATACCTGGGCAACCCTGGCAGTTTATTGTTGAGGGCGCCAGCACCATTCCTTGAGTGCACAGTAAAAACCAGCATGCCAATAGTTTTTAAAAAGAGCAGGAGTAGCATAACAGTATTATTGAGACTACGGGTCAAGTCTGAAAAATACAAATGGCGGGACTCATCAACAAACGCAATGGGATGTGGTGTCACAAGACAGTTCACCTTCAGTTGTTTGTTGTTTGACACCGTGGCCCTGTCAGAAGGAGCAGGGGCACCCTAATCTCACTGATGCTTGAATGTGGGCAGGCCCCCTCCGTCCCCTCTTTACCTGGGGATTCGGCGGCCTCCAGGCTGCAAACAGATGAAGCCGAGGGACAGCGGGGAAGCAGCCCAGCAGAACGCTGTCACGACGCTGGCGACATCCTTTCCAGTGGGTGCCGCCAAGCAGCATAACACCAGCAGACGATGCTATAGAGGCAAGGGTGGCACCAAAGGGGTGCCGTGCTAATCCACAACACTGGCCAGGGAGCGCAGATACAGCTGACAGAGTCAGCAGGAGCCCGCGAAGGGAAGCGGCACCACTAACCCAGCAGGGATTATATTTTATTAATGAACCTAATCTTAATTAATGAAAATTAATCTCCAGTCACCCGGATACCCTTGCCTCCACCTACAACACCATCGGAACCCAAGCGGTTGATGTCATTGCCCGACTAACCTTTAGGAAAGCTAAGCGCACCAAACACAAGAATGCGTGGTTCTCTTCTGAGCTTCTAGAGTTGCACACGAGAAAGAGAACAGCACACCCCAGCTGGTTAGCCAAACCTAGTGACTCCTCTAAAATAGCATTCAAGACCATCTCCCAGAATATAAAGCTGCCATAATTAAAGCCAAGTCCAACTCGTTCAACACTAGGATAGCAAACGCTAAATGAGACTCGAAAAAGATCTTTGCCATTTTCAGGGAGCTTGAATCCCCAGCTCCCAGACCGCCAACCCTCGGCAAAAATGGTGAGTGGTGTAACAGTATCCAGATTGCCTTGCTTGATAAATTGAACATCCTTCAAAACAAAATCATCGACCACACAAACAGGCCCTAAGACAACAAATATCTAACCTCCACTGTAACACCTCTTGTAACGCACCCTGCTTTTCCTCCAAGAATATGAAGGAACAGCAAGTCACAGCCCTCCTTAAATCAATCAAACCCTCCTATTGTAAAGGGGACGCCTGCCCTGCTAAACTTATTAAAGAATGTGCCTCCACCCTCGCCCCATTCCTTACAGCCTTTATCAATGCCCCCTTCACGTCAGGCCATGTCCCAGCTTGCCTCAAAGAAGCCTGGGTTTGCACTTCTGAAGAAACCCGCCCTCAACCCAACCATCCCAGGGAACTACAGACCCATTACCACAATCCCATTTCTCTTAGAAACCTTCGACAAAGCAGCTTACCTGCAGGTCCACAAATTCCTTGAAGCTAATAACCTTCTTGGTCTCCGGCAGTCCAGCTTCTGTCTCGGCCATGGGACCGAAACCACACTATTAGACCTCAAAAATCAACTTGATGATTTCAGAGACGCAGGCAAACCAGACCTGCTTCTGCTCCTCGACTTATCCGCAGCTTTTGACTTGGTGGACCATAACACCATCTTACACCACCTCCCCTCCACTGGCAATTTTTCACCTAATGCTACAGCTTGGATCACATCCTTTCTCCATGAAAGAGTTATGAAAATCTTCTCTGACCAAGCTTGCGCCAGCCCCAATCTGATCAAATGTGGAGTCCCACAAGGATCCTGCATCTCACCCACCCTCTACAACTTGTTCATGAGCACACTATTCAACTTCCTGGATGTGCTAGGCATCACATATACAAATTATGCCGATGATATGCAGGTCCTCATCCCCTTCACCGGTGACTATGAAGCCGACAGGGAAACTTTAAACTTAATTTACTGCACAATTCAAACTTGGATGGCAGAGAATTGGTTCTGACTCAACGGTGAAAGAACAGAACTACTTATTGGATTACCTGGAACCCTAAAGAAACTCGATGAAAAATACAGAAATACAGATCTTTCATAATCGACAACACTCTAATCCCTGTCTTCCAGGCGGTCAAAACCCTGGGTGTCTACCTAGACTCTGACCTGTCAATGGTCAGACAGGTTAACGCCACAGCATCTGCTGCGGCATACCACTCTAAATTGCTCACCACAGCCAGATCTTTTTTGTCTGAGCAGAACTGCCTCACCATAGCTAGAGCAATGATCACGTCTCAGCTTGATTATTGCAATGCCCTCCTTGTAGGCTGTGCCGCAAAAACCTATGTACTTGGCTCACTTCATTATGTTAGGCTTTCGCTCTCTGTATCCCTGAGCAAGGCCCTCTTACCTGTAACTAAGACACTTTCTTCCAACAGCGCCTCGATGCCCCTGGGCTGTAGAGCGCTTTACAAATCCAAAAAATAAAAATAAAATAAATAAAGGCCTCATGAGACCTCAATCCACTATGCCACCAGGGATTTAGGTAATCATTATTTTTAAAAGCCTACAGGTTTTAGAACGGGTCTGGCATCCCAGGACTCCAGCAGGGTCCATTTTGGAAAGGGGGATGGGTTTACCAGCCACTTTAAGCCCTCCAATGTCCTTCCAATGTCACACCCCCTGGAGCCATGTAAGCTATTGGTTAAGGTAAGTGGCCAATCCTGGGAATGGGTGGGGTATTTAAGGAAGTGTGTGTCAGTGTGTAAGTGTGGGTTAGATGGGTGAGGACAGGAGGCAGTGGAGAACGTCCGAGAGACCAAAGGAGGCGAGAAACACTAGCAGGTTTCTTTGATATCTTGGCCCGAGGCTGTTGGAGGGAAAAGATATTTCGAGCAAATCCATTAATAACGGCCAAGGAGATGGCAGTGTCCATCCAAGGATTGGAGGCAAGCATAGGGAAGCTGGATTGGAGGAACCTACTTGAAATGGTAGTCCAAGGCATCACTACCCAATGCCTTACTAGTTCCTGGGAGTAAGGTGTCAGCTATAGATTGTGTGATGTATTTACCCATGCATCCGAGCCCTACCTCAAAACTGTTCAGTACTGACATGGAAAACATCATGATGGCCAGAGCTTCCCAGAAAATGCACAGGGAAATGCATGAAGAATAGGCTGCCACTCATTTTTGCCGATGTTATGGGCACAGAAGGACACTGCCTAAAACCACCATTGGACTACCCACACAGTAGTCTGAAACCATTGGGAATGGCAATGCTGATTGCCAAAAGCAAACCCATAACTGTTGGGAATTCATTTTCTTAAATCCCAAAAAGGGGTGCAGTACCAGTACTCACCACTATCCAAAAGCCGGCGTTTTAAAACCACCAGATTTTACTTTTTTGTAGAAAACTGAATAAATGAACCCAAAACATGCCAAAGAAAGACTTACTGAGAGGTGGATCCAATGTAAAGTTATATTCTGAAGTGACTTGAAGGTTTATAACAAGACTGGCTGAGCTGTGGATTTCAGCAGTTTAAGTAAATTTGGACTGAAAGACACTACAAATCTAAATGTTCAAATTGACTGAGTGACCTACTTTTGAGTGTCACATAGGTTGAAATTGTTTAAATGTCATAGTTTTAAACTTAGAATCAGCATTCTAGCTGCATATGTAAAAATGTTTAGTTTTATTTGAATGCAGAAACTGGGGAACAAAAAGTGACATTTTATCTGAAACTGGCTTAAAGAGATTCCAATTTGCCTGGCAACTACCCCCATCAGGAGTGAAACTTGAGTCACAGCTGTGTTCCCAGGCCTAGCTGCCCTTTTGCTGCTCACACCAAAAGGGATATGACACTTCCCTGATTGAATTACCTGGGCTCTGCAGGAAATTGAACAAAGCCCTGTCTTGACTCAGGCAAATGTTTTATGGCGGGAGTCGTAAATGGAGATTTCTCCTGGAAGCACAGGGGAGGGGCACTGCCTGTGAGAGCAAGCTGGCTTGGCAGAACTGGAAAAACCAGAAATTCAACCTTGTGCTGGAGGAAAACCACACCCCTTTGGGGCCAGAACATAACTCTAAAAAGATGAATAACTCATAGTACGGACTTGTGAAAATTATTTAAATGATACCATAATTCTTGTGATTTTTCTGCCCACATTTTAAGAGGTTTTTCGAACCGGTGGCATGTTCAGGGGAGTTTTAGCGGAAAAGAGGATATTACTCAAAATGTGTGCATGTGAAAAATCTGACACTTCATCAATTAATGTCCATACTCCTTGCACACATGTGTGTAAATTTGGGGTAATGTCTGATGTTGCAAAACCACTAAAAACTGAAATATGTGCCATTTCTGAATGCAAGCCCCCAGGAAGAGCAGAGTTTGAACAGCGGATACCTCCTGTGATATGTGCGGGGTGCATATGATTTTAAAACAATATGTACCTCTGAAAATATGTATTTGGTTCAAATCTAGATTTGTGTGCAAGTTGACAGGAGGAGTGGACTTTCTGCAGGCTGTAAAATGACATCACTCTGACACAATTTAGCTCCCCCAATCAGGGGAGAAATGAAAGCTTGGCCAATGATAAGTGGAGAGGGGCTGGCTAGTGATGCTGCTCACACACACCCATTAAAAAAAAACACATAAAAGCAGAGAGACAGGACAGATAGGGACCTTCAAATCCATTTGCAGCTGGAAGCTCTGCCGGGAAAATCCATACTTTACCTCCATCAATCTCCAGAGAAAGCTGTGCAGAAAGATCCAGACTTTAAATCCCTCAATCTTCAGAATCTAGAGAGAGAGCAGACCCAGATCACTGTGAAGTGCAGAGACCAGAGGCGAGTCTAAAACCTGACCAGATCCGTGGCGTGGCCCATTTCACTCAAGAATATAGTGTGAGTTCCTAGAAAACTGTGCAGAACCAATCTCTTAGTTAAAATAATATAATTCAATCCTATTTTAATCTAAGTAGAACTGTCTCCTAACTGTCAACTGTCATTTGTAAAGCTGTCACCTGTGATTTCTAGTTGCAAGCTGCACTTGTCTTTTTTGAACTTTAAAATTTCAAATCTGAAAAATGACCTTTATTTAATCGCTCATATCTCCGTGACCGTTTGTGCTAGAGACTTGCAGTAACTTTCATCTGGAAGCTGAGATCCTAGGCTTTCATAGGACCCCAAAACGATAGTGATAGTCCTTGTAGTTCCTCTGTAATCGCGCTAGGCGCATTCACAAATTTAGCCGCGATTTGACATTTTGCCGCGATTTGCAAATTTCTCCACGTGTGAAACAGAAGCTTCTTGCTTTCAGTTGCCAAAAATTCATTTAACCTGCTAGTTACTCCCTAGATCCTTGCTAAAGTGAGCCTGGACTAATATTAACTAGATACCACTCACCCTGAACCTCTAGAGGGAATTAAAAGCATTTTAGCATATTTTTCACTTTATTGCCAGCACATATAAAAGCATTTTGCCTGTGTTTTCAACGTCTGTAGTCTAAGCTGCTGGGGTGAACTGAATCACATTTAATTGCATTTCTGAGAACTGTGTGCCTTCCTTCCATTTCCTTGCATTGCATAAAAGGGGGATTCTGAGAGAGGGGTGTTATATAGGGGTAGTCATCCAGAACGCATGAACTGGACATAAAGTTATATCAATAAGGGTTTTCATTCAGTATTATAGACTAGGCGTTGACTTAGCGGTAGTGTTGAATTGAATCCTCTTACAAATTGGGGGCTCGTCCGGGATGTTTGGGTTAGATCTATCACTTGTGCAGATTAATACAGCGTGCCAGCTGACCAGATACACATATCCGGTCGGATCACCACGCTGTGTTACGCTGTAAAGCACTCCTCATAGGAACGCTCTAAGAAAAGTTCTGTTCTGAAAAAATAAAATACTAACTTCTGTAAGTCAGGACAGAGACCAATCTCTAGAATGACGACCTTGGTAGATATGAAAATAGCCAGAGAGGACTTCTTACATAAACTATTTGTGAGAGGTGAATGGGCTGAGCAGGGCCAGGAGGCCTGGTTGCAGGCCATCACGCGACAGGCCACTGAAACAGGGTCAGACTTATGGAGAGATCAGGGTCCATTACATGTGGCCCTGAGTGAACTATATATGGCTCCTAAGGCCAAAGATGAACACGACAAGATTGTTAGGATAGCGGCATATTTATATTTATATATGGGAGCCATACAGAATAAATGTGCTGAAGGCCATGATCTGGCAAAAAGGCAACAGATGGCGTTAGAGAAGGCCCAATCTGATCTGGACTCTTCTGAGCAAAGGCTGCACAGAAGCCAGGAGTCAGAAAATGAGACCAGACAGTACATCACTAAAATAAAGGAGGATATGGATGTGCTGCAAAAGGAAAAGTCAGAACAGGATACCAGATTTCGGGCCTTGCAGAAGGAACACCAAGAAGGTTTGGACTCCCTACTGCAAAGCCAGAAAAAGCTGGAGCAACAACTGGACTTCAACAGGGTATGTGCTGAGCAGGTAGTCACCCTGCAAGGCCACCTAGATAGGGAAAAGGCAGAAAGCAATAAACTGATTCTGAAAGACCTGGATACCCAGGCAGAGTTTGATGAAGAGCGCCGGAAAGCTGGTGCCCTTCAAAGGCAGAGGGACGACCTGGCAGCACAGATGCAGGATCTCAGTCAGGAAAGAGACACTTTAGGCCAGGAAGTCTGCCACTTAAAAAAGGAAATTGAAGAAAATCACCTGGCCCTCCAGGGGCTGGGTGACCTCCAAAAAGAAAACCAGAACTTGGTAGAGCACACCAGAAGGGTGGAAGATGCTCTGGCAAGAAAGGAGCAGGCCGGTAGGGATGGGACTCAGGAGGTAAACCTCCTGCAGCAAAGACTGGCCCAGTTCTCCAGGACCAACCAGGAAGCACAGAGGGAAAATGAGGCCCTCTGTCAACACAATGATAGGCTCCAACAACAGGTAGCGATGCAGGAGAGACTGATAGAGTCTAGTAAGGCCTTGACTGAGGAACTGAAAGCACAAATGCAGGCTCTTGCATTGCAACAGGGAGCAGGGGCGGATAGAGATGAGGTCCGCTGGGAAAGAGAGACTCCTGACCATAACCTCAGGAGCCCTAACACCAGGGGCCTTCATCTCTCCCAGTCCCTGGACTCTACCACCCCCATGTCCCCTGGCGCACATGAGCACAGGGCCACAGGGATGGCAGATTACTATCCAGCTAAAAGTATGGGGCTCATAGGCCAGTACCACTCAGGAATGGAGGGGTGGGCATCCGGGTATGGGCACCCAAGTACAGTACAGTTCAGTGGGGAACCCCAGGAGAGTAGGCCCATTAAGGGCATCCTGAAAACCTCTGCCCTGTTAGGTCAGTGGAGGGGGTACCCATCAAATCCTGGCAGCAAGGAGGAATCTGAAGACTCCTCTGAACTGCGCAGGACACAGGAGACTAGGTCCCCACATTCTGCCAGCCATTCCCAGGCTCGCAGAATCCGGGAAAACCTGGAAGAGCAGACAGGAACCTCTGGGAGCAGTACCTCTGATTCAGAGGATGAATGGACAAGGGTTACCCGAACCAAAAAGGCCAATAAGGCAAAAAGGGCCTTGCTTAAGGACCCCTTAAAGCAGATTAAGGCGATCAGGAGCGTCATCACGCCTTACCATAAGAACGCTAAGTATTCTGTTTGGGAGCACTTAGAGTTGTTTGAGCAAATGATGGAGACTTTCCATTTGAAGGACAGCCAAAGCTGTATTCAATATGTAAAGTGGACCTTCTCCCCGGAATACTCCAGTTTCTTTGCGGGGCTGGAGGACCAAAATCATTTAAGATGGTCCACCTATAAGGCGGCCATCTTGAAACATTTTTCCATTCATAGAAATCCTCAAGAGGCTCGCAAGGCAGCCTACAATTTACAATGTGGGGAGGATCAGGCCCCACAAGAATTTGTGCAGGAGTTAAAACGTGCTTTTGCGCAGACCACCAGAAGGGTGCGCACAGACAGTAGAGAATTCATCAATACATTTTTTCATGCCTTGCCCAAATACATAATGACCCAGCTCGTGAGGGATTTTCACGAGAAAAGATCTTTAGACTGGGTCATTGAACAGGCTACCCGGATCTATGAGGTGCAGAAACCGGTAGATAGCAAAAGTAATGCCCAGAAAAACCCCAAAGCCAACAGCATCCCTGCTGCTGCTAAGGTGGCAGAGGTAAAGGTCACCCCTGTTTTGGATTTGGAGATGGGGGGGCCTAAAAACCTACCTGCACCTAATAATGCTAGGCCAGGCCCAGAAGGTCCTCGGGCCAGTCACAGACAGGGAGCCAGGGAGGCAGCCCCACAAATGGGATCCCTCGCTCTCCTGATTATGTAAGTCCCCGTTACAAGGGAAATCGACCCATCCTGGGTTATGTGTGGACTCCTCCAGCCCAAGGGGGGGGATCCAGCCAAGCACCTAACCCAGGGATCTTCCCTCCTAACTTCCCATCGGAGGGCAGAAATTCTCCAAATCCTGGGCAGAACTTTTTCCCCAGGTATCCACCCAATTTCCAACCCCAAAATCATCCATCCTTCTTTCCCCAATTCCCTGAGCCCAGACCACTGAATCCGGGAGAGGGGAGGCCAAGGGTGGAGGGGTACCCAAATCTTCCCAACCCGGGGTATTACCAGAGGAGGGACAGCTACCCTTTCCGGGATCAGCCCAGGGGAGAAAACAGGGCCCCGTATCAGCCTGAGCGGGTTTCCCAGTTAGAGCGCCAGGTTCAAAACATGGCGCGGGATCTGGGTCACATACTGAGGGCTCAGCAGAACCCTCAGATCGGCATGCCGACGCAGAACGCACCCAACTCTGGACCTGGTGCTCCAGAACAATGACGGGGGCAGCACCCCGATAACTCACCGGTTCCCAGGGAGGAGGCACAAGGGGAAGGGGGGTGTAAAGCCTTGGAGGAAGCTTCCTTCCTCACTTGTAAACAGCCCCTGGAAACCCAGGAACCGGAAACAAAATCTCTTGCCCCTGAAAGTCTGCCTCCTAAGGAGCAGAGGGGGGGTAGGAGAAACAAAAGACCCAAACAGACTCAGTTTGAGGAGGAGGTACAGGTCTTCCAATTTGAGGGAGAGGGATCCTCAGAGGATCCTGGGAAAAGGATCTTCTCCTTCAGAGAGGGGGGAACTCCTCCCAAAGAAAAATGGGTCCCTAGGGATGCAAATCCAGACTGGGGAGATGTGGAGACTGAGCTACCGCCGCCCACCATCTCATCCCAGAACCAACCGCAAGAAAATCCCCTGGTTCAAACCCATCCTGGTGACTGCCTCCAAAAAGGGGGGGGCGGCCCAGAACCGGAGCCAGGGGAACCCACAATGGCTCTGATCTCCAGTTGCCAAATTTTTCTTTCAGATTCCCAAGGCTCTCCACAGAATTCTGCCCAAATCTCTTCGCTAGCGATGTCCAAAACCAGAAAGTTAGCCCACCAGTTGTCCAAAAATGTGCATTATCTGTGCCCCCTTGAGGAGAAGGAGGGAAGATACTATGCCCCGGTCCGAGTACAGGGGCAGGGTACAATTTTGGCACTGGTGGACACGGGATCTCAAGCTACCCTTCTGTCCAGAAGGGCCTTTGATGAACTGAATGCAGGAAGGGGAGAGAATTACCAAATTCCTCTCACCTCTCTTCCTGGACAACTGCAGAACTTTGACGGGAAGGAAATTCCCGTCGAGGGGACGTCAGATTTGGACATTAAAATTGGGCGACACAAGTTGAAACACCCAGTCATAGTTGTGACTCCGGAGGGCACCCCTTGTTTACTGGGGAATGACCTCCTGAGAAGGTTGTCACCCCTAATAGATTGTGTAAACAAGGTCCTCTGGACCCAGACTAGCCGACCAATAAAATTAAAACAGAGTGTCAACCATGTTAGTTTAAACGGCACCTGCCACATGGTTGAACAAAAATCTGACCAAGTAGAATTTCACTTCCAGAACAACCAAATTCCAGACGTGACAGTAATAGCAGTAGGACAACAGACTGGTGATGGGGGGTCCTCTCTATTTCTGAAAATCAACCTTCCTTCCAGTTTAAGGTGGTATTCCACACTGGAAGGAAACACCCTGAAATTCTTTACTAATCCACAATCAGAAACTCCCACTCCTACAGTCCAGAAAGATGTGAAATCAGCTCAGAGCCTGGCTGATATTCAGCAAATTGGAGAGCAGTTGTTCATCCCCGTTCAGTTAAATGATGGGAAGGACTCTGTTCTCGCTCGAGTGTGTGTGAACAACGGTAAGAGCTTCATCAGCGAAGCCATGTTCCGCCAACTCCCAAAAGATCCAGCCATTCCCACATTCAAACTGATAGACAAATGGGAAATGGACCTGGAAGCGCCTAATTCCAAACATCTCCTGCCAAGCAGGTGTATGCTCAAAATCTCCATTGGCAACAAGAGCATAGTCCACAATTGTTGGGTCGTGCGAGACGTCACTGCCGCCTTTTACTTAGGCAGTGACATTCTCAATCGCTTTGCCATTAGTTTGGACCTAATAAACTTCAAAGCTTGGTCCCGATTAGCGGATAATCCCATGGGCTTTGATGATCCAGAAAAAGCATTTAGGTCAGCTCAATTGCTACCTTATGCAGTTGAAATTCAGGTTAAAGAGGAAGTCACCATCCCAGAAAGGACCCGACAATTCTCCCTGGAAGTGAAAGTTAAAAGAGGACAACATTTGAAAAACCCTGATGCTTACATACATCTAAACGCTTCTCTCCAACAGCAAGGGTTAGGGGTAAACCCAACTCCATTAGTCAACATAGAACATGACACCATTCCAATAGAGGTGGATAACAGCGACTTAAAGAGTATTACTCTAGCCGCAGGCACCATTATTGGAATGGCGGTTGATGACCGACATTTTTCCATAGATTTAGGAAATGAACTGTTAGGGCCAATCCCCAAGGACTGCTTTGACAGTGACAGTGATGACAATACAACACCAGACAGGATTTTTACCCGGCATGGGGGGAACTTCCTGGTGTACACTTCCTGCCCCTATGGTAAGGAAGATGTGACTTGTGACTTCAGGAGGGATGAGGTGATTTTCCAGGTCCATGAGGGCTGCCTTTCCCAGCTGAAGCCTCCAGTCCAAATTAGCACTCTGACCAGGGACTTCTCCACCCAGCTGGAGGAGGCCGCTGAAATAGCCAAACCAGAAGTCTTTCCAGGCTTCAGGCAGATGGTGGAAGAGAGAGTCAACCTAGCTGATGCCTGTGTGACTCTGGAACAAAAGCAAAAGTTGAAACAAGTTTTCTTGGATTTCCAAGATCTCTTTGCGGTAGACTCATATGACTGTGGTCGCACCGACATCCACACAACAACAATCCCCACGGACCCTGGCATGACTCCAGTGTTTGTGAAGCAATATCGCTTGCCTCTCGCATCAATGGAGTCCCTTACTGAAATAATTAAGAACCTTGAGTCCAGGGGAATAATCCGTCCAGTCCACAGCACCTTCAATAATCCGGTGCTGGGAATATTGAAGCCGAACGGCCAGTGGAGACTCTGTGCTGACCTTAGGGAGCTCAACAAACGGGTCCATACTTCCCGATGGCCTCTGCCCTACATTGACCAAGGGCTGGCCCAGATCCAGGGGTCACAGGTATTCACTGCAATAGACCTGACCAATGGATACTGGACCGTGCCTGTCAGCAGGGAGGACCAATACAAACTGGCTTTTACCTTTGGGGGCCAGCAGTATACATGGACCCGGACACCCTTCGGATACCTTAACTCCGGTAATGAATTCAACATTTTTCTACACAAGGCCATGCCCGACCTGGGTGCGAGGGGTAACCTGGCTTATGTAGATGATGTCCTCATCAAAAGCTCAACTGTGGAGGAACACATAGCGGAGATCCGTTATGTTCTGACACAGTTGAGGGCTGCCGGAGCAAAACTTTCCTTGCAGAAAGCACAGTGGTGTAGAACCCGTGTTAATTTCTTGGGGCATGAGATTACTCCTCAGGGTCTCTGTCCCCAGGAAAAGAAAGTGGAAGCACTTCAGAAACTGAAAGACCCCACAACTCTGCGGGAACTAAGGAGCCTCCTTGGACTGACTAATTACAGCAGAAAGTTCATTGAGGGCTACGCCGAGATCACCAGACCCCTGATTCATCTCCTGAAGGGGGGGGTCAAGTGGGAATGGGGTCCAGAACAATCCGAGGCAGTAAGACAACTCAAAAGAAGCCTCTCACAAGCGCCCTGCCTAGCTTACCCTGTCAGAAACAAGGAGTTCTTCCTGGAGACGGGGTTCTCTAATACGTGCTTGACGGCAGTATTATACCAAAAGCATGACAAGGTCAATAAAGTAATCTCCTATGCGAGCAAAACTTTATCCTCTGTGGAGGAAAAATTCAACGATTGTGAGAAGGCACTCCTGGCAACGGTGTGGGCATTGAAGAATTACCGCCCGTTTATCCAGGGGGAACACATCATAGTGGAGACTCCACACCAGCCTCTGCAATATCTCCAAAGTGATAGAATCCGGACCGGAAATGTGAGTAATTCCCGAATTACTTCCTGGATTCTGTCAATGCAAGGCTTTCCTGTGGAGGTCCGATATGGCCAAAACAAGAAGAGTCCCCTCGCGCAAGGTCTGGCTGACTTGCATGATTGCGCCAGAGAAAACTGTCTCGAGGACGAAAGTCTAAAAATAAAGGACAACATGGAGGCATACCTTAATTCCCCACACAAAGTCTTTGAAGAGGACAAGTGTGAGGGAATGCCCACTGTCTATGTGGATGGATGCTCTTACCATGTTGACAACAACGGGGAGAAAGAACTGGTGGCCGGCGTAGGGAATGCATGGGTGAATGAGTCCCCAGAACCATCCGCTGGATACAAAATTGGTCCCCGAAGTAGTCAGGTGGCAGAATTGATGGCTTTGCATCAGGCCATCCTCACTGCTGTCCAGCATCAACTCCGCGAACTGGTCATAATCACAGATTCGGATTATGTACGGAACGGGTTCGTGGAGCACCTGGTTAATTGGAAAACCAGAGGCATGTTATGTGCTAATAACAAACCCTTGAAACATGGGAAGTTGATCCAAAACATTGATGATCTGGTCACCTCGAATGAGATGACCATCTATTGGAAAAAGATCAAGGGTCATTCCAAAGTAGAGGGACCAGACAAAACTGGAAATGACTTAGCTGATCAGCTGGCCAAAACCGGGGCCATCCAAGGGGATCTAATTGAGATTGAGTCCCTGTTGGGGGAAAGCCAGGTCACTGCTATCACTAGGTCCCAGACAAATGCTCACAACGACCTTTCAATTGCACAATGGAGTAAGGAGACCCCTGATGCTGATTTGATTACAGCTCAGAAGGGGGATCCAATTATTGGAAAATTTTACCAGCACCTTGAGGACCCTGAGAACTTTCCCCTGACGGATACCGATTACATTGGGAAAGAGGACCTAAGAGTGTTGATGAAATGTCCAAAAATGTTCCCAATCCAAGACGGTTTGCTGGTAAGGAAATCCAAAGCTGGCCACGATCAGTGGGTGGTTCCTACCTCATTCCGAAGCCTGATGTTCAGTCACGCCCATGATGCGGCCACTGCCGGTCATAGGGGGTTTCACACAACATTGGAAATCTTAAGAGAGGTTGCATACTGGCCACACATGGGGCAGGACCTCGACCAATACTTGAAGGGGTGTCTTGTGTGTGCACAATTTCAGCCATCCTCCCTCACGCACCGTGCGCCTCTCCAAAAGAGGGGATGACACTGCCATGGTCAGATTTACAAATCGACTTTGTAGGCCCTGTGATTCGCTCTGCTAGGGGGAATAAGTACATGTTGACTGTGACATGCTTGTTTACCAAGTGGGTGGAATGTCTCCCAGCCCCAAATTGCAAGGCAGAAACGGCAGCTGCCTTGATGATTAACCACATCTTTTCTCGTTTTGGTCTACCTCAAAGGATTGAGTCAGACAGGGGTAGCCACTTCACCAGTGAAGTAATGACAAAGATGTGGGAGATACTGGGGGTCAAAAGGAAGTTGCATATTGCTTATAGACCAGCTTCTTCTGGGGCAGTAGAGAGATATAACCGGACAATTGTGAGCATATTAAAGAAGTTTGTGGCAGATTCTGGGCCAAGTTGGGATATCCGATTACCTTTGGTCCTAATGGCCATCAGATCTACCCCTTCATCTGCAACCAAAATGTCACCATTTGAGTTGATGACTGGGCGCAAGATGGTGCTTCCTCAGCATTTGCTCTACAGGACCCAAGAGCAGACACTAATAAATGCCTCCACAACTCATGAGTATGTGGAGAATTTAAGGAAACACCTTCAACATGCTTTTGCTTACGCTCAGCGGAATCTAGAAAGATCGGCTGATAGCATGAAGACCCACTATGACCTGAAGACTTCCAGGAAGGAATATCAGGTGGGAGACCGGGTCTATCTATACAACTTCCAAAGAAACCAGGCAAAACAGCGGAAATTCTTGCCTACATGGAAGGGACCCTTTGAGATCATCGACAAGATCTCCCCTGTGGCCTACAAAATCCACATCCCCAAAGGTCCAGTGGCAGAGGGGGAAGACAAGTGGGTCCACATAAACCAGTTGAAATGTTGCCATCCCAGGCACACTCTGCAACAACTGGAGGAATCCTCTGGAATCCTAGCGGGTACTGTCTCAGACTAATTCAGTTCCAACCATAAAACATACCACATCTAGTCTCTAAAATATTGTGATTTGCATGAAACTGTTTCTTAGTTATACTGTTTGTTTTTCAAAATAAGAATGTAATGTTTTGTTATGATGAAATACATATGCTGCCCCACTATCTCAACAGTGGTGGAAAAACGTCTATGAATAGGTATTGCCGCTCTTCCTTTGTCGTCCTAGGAGAGATGAAACCATGGAGAATGACCAAGGAGGACGATCCGGAGACCGGGAGCAGAGACGCAACGGGCCTGGGGTACCGCCCAATATTCCCATCAGGACTGGCGAGGAGAACCGATCGATCCGACCGGATGGAGGAAGAGATGCTGAACTGGCCATCCACCGGAAGAAGATGAGAACTACATCCCAGATCTTGCGGTTCCCACCAGTGAAGGATCAGATGGCCACCGCAAGAAGGGGGGCTTGTGGGATGTATTTACCCATGCATCCGAGCCCTACCTCAAAACTGTTCAGTACTGACATGGAAAACATCATGATGGCCAGAGCTTCCCAGAAAATGCACAGGGAAATGCATGAAGAATAGGCTGCCACTCATTTTTGCCGATGTTATGGGCACAGAAGGACACTGCCTAAAACCACCATTGGACTACCCACACAGTAGTCTGAAACCATTGGGAATGGCAATGCTGATTGCCAAAAGCAAACCCATAACTGTTGGGAATTCATTTTCTTAAATCCCAAAAAGGGGTGCAGTACCAGTACTCACCACTATCCAAAAGCCGGCGTTTTAAAACCACCAGATTTTACTTTTTTGTAGAAAACTGAATAAATGAACCCAAAACATGCCAAAGAAAGACTTACTGAGAGGTGGATCCAATGTAAAGTTATATTCTGAAGTGACTTGAAGGTTTATAACAAGACTGGCTGAGCTGTGGATTTCAGCAGTTTAAGTAAATTTGGACTGAAAGACACTGCAAATCTAAATGTTCAAATTGACTGAGTGACCTACTTTTGAGTGTCACATAGGTTGAAATTGTTTAAATGTCATAGTTTTAAACTTAGAATCAGCATTCTAGCTGCATATGTAAAAATGTTTAGTTTTATTTGAATGCAGAAACTGGGGAACAAAAAGTGACATTTTATCTGAAACTGGCTTAAAGAGATTCCAATTTGCCTGGCAACTACCCCCATCAGGAGTGAAACTTGAGTCACAGCTGTGTTCCCAGGCCTAGCTGCCCTTTTGCTGCTCACACCAAAAGGGATATGACACTTCCCTGATTGAATTACCTGGGCTCTGCAGGAAATTGAACAAAGCCCTGTCTTGACTCAGGCAAATGTTTTATGGCGGGAGTCGTAAATGGAGATTTCTCCTGGAAGCACAGGGGAGGGGCACTGCCTGTGAGAGCAAGCTGGCTTGGCAGAACTGGAAAAACCAGAAATTCAACCTTGTGCTGGAGGAAAACCACACCCCTTTGGGGCCAGAACATAACTCTAAAAAGATGAATAACTCATAGTACGGACTTGTGAAAATTATTTAAATGATACCATAATTCTTGTGATTTTTCTGCCCACATTTTAAGAGGTTTTTCGAACCGGTGGCATGTTCAGGGGAGTTTTAGCGGAAAAGAGGATATTACTCAAAATGTGTGCATGTGAAAAATCTGACACTTCATCAATTAATGTCCATACTCCTTGCGCACATGTGTGTAAATTTGGGGTAATGTCTGATGTTGCAAAACCACTAAAAAAGTGAAATATGTGCCATTTCTGAATGCAAGCCCCCAGGAAGACCAGAGTTTGAACAGCGAATACCTCCTGTGATATGTGCGGGGTGCATATGATTTTAAAACAATATGTACCTCTGCAAATATGTATTTGGTTCAAATCTAGATTTGTGTGCTAGTTGACAGGAGGAGTGGACTTTCTGCAGGCTGTAAAATGACATCACTCTGACACAACTTAGCTCCCCCAATCAGGGGAGAAATGAAAGCTTGGCCAATGATAAGTGGAGAGGGGCTGGCTAGTGATGCTGCTCACACACACCCATTAAAAAAAGACATAAAAGCAGAGAGACAGGACAGATAGGGACCTTCAAATCCATTTGCAGCTGGAAGCTCTGCCGGGAAAATCCATACTTTACCTCCATCAAGCTCCAGAGAAAGCTGTGCAGTAAGATCCAGACTTTAAATCCCTCAATCTTCAGAATCCAGAGAGAGAGCAGACCCAGATCACTGTGAAGTGCAGAGACCAGAGGCGAGTCTAAAACCTGACCAGATCCGTGGCGTGGCCCATTTCACTCAAGAATATAGTGTGAGTACCTAGAAAACTGTGCAGAACCAATCTCTTAGTTAAAATAATATAATTCAATCCTATTTTAATCTAAGTAGAACTGTCTCCTAACTGTCAACTGTCATTTGTAAAGCTGTCACCTGTGATTTCTAGTTGCAAGCTGCACTTGTCTTTTTTGAACTTTAAAATTTCAAATCTGAAAAACGACCTTTATTTAATCGCTCATATCTCCGTGACCGTTTGTGCTAGAGACTTGCAGTAACTTTCATCTGGAAGCTGAGATCCTAGGCTTTCATAGGACCCCAAAACGATAGTGATAGTCATTGTAGTTCCTCTGTAATCGCGCTCGGCGCATTCGCAAATTTAGCCGCGATTTGACATTTTGCCGCGATTTGCAAATTTCTCCACGTGTGAAACAGAAGCTTCTTGCTTTCAGTTGCCAAAAATTCGTTTAACCTGCTAGTTACTCCCTAGATCCTTGCTAAAGTGAGCCTGGACTAATATTAACTAGATACCACTCACCCTGAACCTCTAGAGGGAATTAAAAGCATTTTAGCATATTTTTCACTTTATTGCCAGCACATATAAAAGCATTTTGCCTGTGTTTTCAACGTCTGTAGTCTAAGCTGCTGGGGTGAACTGAATCACATTTAATTGCATTTCTGAGAACTGTGTGCCTTCCATTTCCTTGCATTGCATAAAAGGGGGATTCTGAGAGAGGGGTGTTATATAGGGGTAGTCATCCAGAACGCATGAACTGGACATAAAGTTATATCAATAAGGGTTTTCATTCAGTATTATAGACTAGGCGTTGACTTAGCGGTAGTGTTGAATTGAATCCTCTTACAAGATCCAGAACTGATAAAGCTAGAGATTTCACCCCATGAGGACATTGATATAACAAGGGTGCTATCCAGTATCTACAAGTAAAAGTGGACATCAAGGTGTTGGAAGACCATTGTATGGTTCCCATACGGGTAATCCCTGACCTGCAAGAAGAGGTAATCCTGGGAACCGACTTTCTGTTGTTCAACCTGTGCTACCAGTAGGTCCAGAAGAGGCACAGTACCTTGGAAAAACCTGAAGTGCCAGAGGAGGGGGTTGGATTTCCAAACGTTAGCCATAAAACCTTGTTTAAAGTCCCAAAGTCTGGTAAGGTAGACCCGAAACTCCCAAACTGGAGACCTGACCCCTTTTCTGATGAAGAAGGCCCCTCTGAAGAAGAGATAGCCCAGTTGCGGGCTGTGTTACTCCAACAATGGCCAGACATTTACGTGCAAGAGGGGGAGCTATCATTTCAAATGGAAGAAGGGAAAGAGATGGTCCAACACACTGGAGCCTGAACCAAGAAACTGCATCCACAATTCAAAACTTCAAAGGAAAAACTAAACGCTCAGAAAAGAAAGGGAGAACTCCCAAAGGACGCTCGCGGGCCAGGTTCCTGTAGGAAGCATACCGGGTGAACCAGAAGATACAGGAAAAGACTATTTGGGCCTTGGTAGACTATGACAGTACTTACAGCAGCATCTGTGCATAATTATCACCGGCAGACAGCCAGATGGAGGGAAACCCAAGATCAATTTGTTCTTTCCATGATGACTGGGCTACATATCCATCAACTAAAGTCCCACTCCAAATTGGAGGAAAGGTTTGTGAAACCTGGGTTCTGGTGAATCCTAATCTTCCATAGGATCTCATCCTAGTCTTGGGACAAGATTCCATGGGTTTAACCAATGGAGGAGTCTTTATTTCTTTTTATTTCTTTTTTATTTTATTGAACATTTGTAAGGCACTTTATACAACAGAATTGCGTTTTAAAGCACCACAAGGCTAAATGGGAAGGAAACAGGGGAAATAATAAAGGTCCAACTAGGCCTTGTGCCATTTGGATATGCAAGTGCATTGAGAAGAAGTTCAGGGGAAGGGGTTGGAAGGAGGAACAGAGGAGTGGACAAGTGCTGAAGGAGGACCCATGAGGGAAGTGCTAAGGGGAACCAAGGAGCAGAACCTCAGACTAAGTGATGATATAGGCGACTCTCAAGGATGGGATTTGGAGCCACCAAACAGGGGCCCGCAGTGCAGTGTGGGGGAGGGGTGCTGGTATTGACTGGGAGGAAGGGCCTGGCATCCTGTGAGATTCATGAGGATCAGGCCACCAGTCACAGCGGCAGTGGGGTGATTAGCATGGAAGGGAAAGAGGGAAAGACGTAGAGAAGAGCATTGTTTTGAGCAGTTTCCAGAAGTAAAGGGGGTCCAGCACAAGTCTGAGACAGGCAGAGAGGCTGTTCCTAACAGAGGCACCAGCCGTGGACAAAGACCTGCCCCCCACTCTCTGCTTGGAGAAGCGTTCGACAGTCAGAGAGTTGAAATTACAGCAGCGTAGGACTCTAGTAGGCGAGTATTTAGGATGGGAAAGTTGGAGATAGCATGGTCCTAGGACCCAGAAGGCCTTGTGGATGATGCACAGGATCTTGAATTTGATCTTTGCAACCACCGGGAGCCAGTGGATTGATTTTGGGGCTGTAGAGATATGGTCCTGGGCTTGAGGACAAGGATAAGTCTTGCAGCCCTGTTCTGGATTAGCTGGAGGGGGCAAAGGGAGGAAAGAGGGAGATTGAGAAAGAGGCTGTTGCTGTAGTCCAGCCTGGAGAGGACCAGAGCTCTGGAGACATTGAGCATCAGGGGAAGGTGAGAAAAGGAAGAATGCCCCTGAGGAGGTGGAGCTGGAAGTGGGACTTCTTGGTAAGGTTTGTGGTGTGAGGGGTGAAGTAGAGAGCAGAGTCGAAGATGACCCCAAGGTTTTTGGCAGCACAAGATGGTGGGGGTAGAGGGCCCAAAGAGGGTGGCCAGAGCGTAGGAGGAAAAGAGGGCAGAGGTGGTCCGATGAGGAGGATCTCCGTTTCATTGGCATTGAGACAGAGATCATTGCTGCACACCATGCCTGAATGGCGGACAGACAGTCAGCGATGAGAAAGGATGAAGAGGGGGAAGTAGAGGGAAGTTTGAAAGAAAGCTGTATTTCATCAGCATAACACTGGCAATGAGGAGAGAAGGAGGAGATCATGTAGGCAAAAGGGGTGAGGTAGATATTGAAGAGCCATGGGGATAAGATAGTGCCTTGGGGGACGCCACAGGTAGAGACGGTGGTGGTGGAGGAGAAAGGCCCAGTTGCAGCGAGGAAGCAAGCCAGTCAATACAGTGCCCGGTGAGTGATGCAGAGGATGTCACATAGTCGTTTTATGAGGATGGAATGGTTGACCGTGTCAAAGGCAGAGGAGGGATCGAGGAGAATGAGAACAGCAGAAGAGTTGGAGTGGAGATTTGAGAGCATGGTTTCACAGGTGTTCAGGAGAGCAGTTTCCGTGCCTCTGGATCCAGATTGATGGTCATGAAGGCAATCAACAAGGTCAGTGTGGAGGGTCTGCCATTTATGTCTCGGCACTTGTACTCTCTGACTGCCGTCAGGCCTAGTACGACAGTTTTGTTCTGTGTTTCTCTGTAAAAACAGTGTCTTGCTGTTCCGTGTCTGTACCATCTTTACACTTATTGCACTTGCTCATTCTGATTGACTCACGGGCCAGTAAGAATGTGCTGCTTATGCAATTTATCTGTAACTATCTACTATGACCTGTGCACCCTTGTACTGCCTATGCAATTTACCTGTAAATACCTATTGTGACCTGTGCGGCTTTGTGCTGCCTATGCAATTTACCTGTAACTACCTACTATAACCTGTGCAGCCTTGTGCTACTTATCCTTATCATGACTTGTGTGGTCTTGTGCTGCCTATGCGATTTAATTGTAACTACCTACTTTGACCAGTGTAGCCTTGTGTTGCTTATGCAATTTACCTGTAACTACCTACTATGACCTGTGCAGGCTTGTGCTGCCAATGCAATTTACCAGTAACTACCTACTACGATCTGTGCAGCCTTGTACTACCTATCCGTATCATGACTTGTGTGGCCTTGTGCTGCCTATGCAATTTACTGGTAACTACCTACTATGACCTGTGCGGCCTTGTGCTGCCTATGCAATTTATCTGTAACTACCTACTATGACCTGTGCAGCCTTTTGCTGCCTATGCAATTTACCTGTAACTACCTACTACGACCTGTGCAGCCTTGTGCTGCTTATGCAATTTATCTGTAACTACCTACTTTGACCTCTGCTGGCTTGTGCTGCCAATGCAATTTACCTGTAACTACCTACTACGACCTGTACAGCCTTGTACTACCTATCCGTATCATGACTTGTGTGGCCTTGTGATGCCTATGCAATTTACCTGTAACTACCTACCTGTGCGGCCTTGTGCTGCCTATGCAATTTATCTGTAACTACCGACTATGACCTGTGCGGCCTTATGCTGCCTATGCAATTTACCTGTAACTACCTACTACGACCTGTGCAGCCTTGTGCTGCTTATGTAATTTACCTGTAACTACCTACTTTGACCTCTGCTGGCTTGTGCTGCCAATGCAATTTACCTGTAACTACCTACTACGACCTGTACAGCCTTGTACTACCTATCCATATCATGACTTGTGTGGTCTATGCAATTTACCTGTAACTACCTACCTGTGCGGCCTTGTGCTGCCTATGCAATTTATCTGTAACTACCTACTATGACCTGTCCGGCCTTATGCTGCCTATGCAATTTACCTGTAACTACCTACTATGACCTGTGCAGCCTTGTGTTGCTTATGCAATTTACTGTAACTACCTACTATGACCTGTGTGGTCCTGTGCTATCATGTTCCATATCATGACTTGTGTGGCCTTGTGCTGCCTATACAATTTACCTGTAACTACCTACTATGCCCTGTGCAGCCTTGTGCTGCTTATGCAATTTACCTGTAACTAACTTTCATAAGCACTTTCTGTAACTAGCTACTAGGGCTTTGTGCGCTGAAATAAATAGTAACAATAATAATAATAACTTTTCCAAGCGTTTACCCATGAAAGGGGTAGTAGAGATAGAGCGATAGTTAGCCGGGAAGGCGGGGTCAGCAGGTGACTTTTTAGGAGAGGGTGTAAAAGGGAGTGCTTGGGGGATAGAGGGAAAGAGCCAGTGGTTAAGGAGTGGTTACAGAAGTCAGCAAAAGCCAGGCGAGAGAGGAGATGTTTTCTTTGTTGGTTCTGGAGGAGCCTGAGAGCACCTGTTTAGAGGAGGCCTTCAAAGAGTGGTCCACTTTACAGACCTCATCCGGTGCTATGGGCAGGAGGGAGGAGAGCGGGGGGTGCTAGGAGGAGGGCCAGGGGGGGCAGGGGAGCAGACGTGGGAGAGGAGATGGGGTGGAGGAGAGTGAGGGCAGGATGTCCTGAGTTTTGGGTGTGAAGTGGGAGGCCAAGGCAGTGCATAGAGCCTGGGAAGGAAGGAGAGAGGTGGAGACTGCAAGTGAAGTGGTGAGGGCCTTGCAGATTTTGAAACGTTCAGCCGTGTTGTTAGTGCCTCCAGAGTTTCGGGTTTGGATGGGGGGCCGATTCTTGGAGCAGATAGAGAAGTGATATTGCCTTTGGAGCAGGCAGCAGGCCACTTTGTCAGAGGATAAGCCCAAGGTCTGCCACTTCCATTCAGCAACTCTGCACTTGTGTTTTAAAGATACTAGATCAGAGTCATACCAGCTGTTGTTCTTGGTGGCAGGCTTTAGGTGGATCCTCATGCCAGGGGCAATGATATCAAGGGTGTTAAAGATGGCAAGGTGCAGGTTAGCGAGGACAGAGTCAGAGGGAGAGTCAGGAGCGAGGGTGGGATGGGGGATGAAGGTGGAGGTAAAAGCAGCAACTGACACTCGCTTCATCGGTTGAATGACAGCGAAGGAGGTTGGCAGTGCAGGGGGTGGCTCGGATAGAGGGCCAAGGGGCCCCAGGTGGGAGGAAATAAGAGAGTGGTCAGACCAGGAGAGGGGCGTGGTGGCAGGATTAGAGATAGGGATGTCACCAGGGAGGAGTGCATCAAGAGTGTGGCCGGCAGAGTGAGTCGGGCCGGAAGGAAGAACATTGAGAGGGAGCCACAGAGGACACAGAACTCAGAGTTGGCTCAATCAAGAGAGTCGAGGCGGATGTTGAAGTCACCAAGGAGGAGGAGTGTGGAAGAAAAGGTTGAAAGGCCCATTCAGAGAGGAGGAGTGAGATAGAGCAAGGGGATCTGTAGATAGTGGAAAGGGTGAGAGAGAGTATGTGAGACCCCAAGCCAACAGCTGAGGCATTCAAGAGGAGAAGGATTGAGTAGGAATGATAGAAGCATGGACCCAATCAGGGAAGATCAGGGCCACTCCACCTCCGGGCCTATTGGGTCTGGGTTTGGAGAGGATTTTGTAGCCCTCAAAAAGGAGAGTGTCAAGAGCAGTGACAGAGCTGGAATTGAACCACGTCTCGGTAAGTGCAAGGCCATGCAGGTCAAAGTCTTCTAGAAGGAGGCAGATGTCAGAGGAGTGTGTGATAGTAGAGCAAGCATTCAGAGTAGTTAAGTGAAGCTGGTTGCTACCTTTCAAGGTTTTCTGAGGTGGTGTATAGGGGCGTGGTACTCCCACTGGTGGTGGTGTAGACGTAAGAGGAGAGGAGGCAGGGGTGGCAGGAGAAGGGAAGAAGTTTATGAGAGAAGGCAGGCACCAGTCGAGAAGGAGAAGAGTAGGTTGAGATCCTTGGCTCATGATAGTGCGATTGTTATAGACATTAATGATACATCTAGAGGATGAGAAGTATACAAGGTGTACGTCCCACCTGGTGCCACCATTAATGGGTGAGGAGGAGAAAGGAGAAAGGTGGAGACCAGATGGGGGGCCCATGGGTAAGGAGAGGGGACAGTGAAGAGGTTGTCCGTAATAGTCTGTTAGGAAGTGGCATTGACGTGTCTGCAATTGATAGGCCTGGATTAGAGTCCAAGAGAACCCTTTTCAGCTTTTTTCGTCCAGATTTCATGAGAGAGGTAGGATAGGTGATAGAATAGCAGTTAGAATAGATAGGAGAGATGGAGTGCCATGGGAGTAGGAGAGGGAGATAAATAAGCAGGGGAGCTGCACAGTGCACAGGAATTCACCAAGTGGCCTAGCAGCTAGGCAGGCACAGAGGAGGAGGTGTGCAAAGGAAGACAATCAGTTCACAGGATAAAAAGCACAACTAGGTTCGAAGTTGCCAAAAAGCACTAATACAGCACAAAATGGAGGATGCAGGGATTTAAAAAGAACACCTAGATTCAAAGTTACCAAAAAGCACTAGATACAACACATAATTGAGAATAAAGATATTAAAGGCACTCTTAAAGAGGAATTATGGGTTTGGCGCTAGCAGGAAATAGATATGTGAGATTTAAGGCAGATACACATATCAAGTGGGAAGAAGATGCAGGTTGTAGTCAGGCTGTAGGGCAAGGGAGGCAGGGGATTCAGCAGGCAACCAGGGAGAGGGTTTGGTGCAGGAGCAGGTGATGCAGGGGTGCTTACTGGTAAAAGGTAGTAGCACATTAATCATGGTCCCGAAATGCATGGGTTCAGAAGTGTGTTCATTGTGCAGCATGGGCCTGGAGAAAGTTGCAGAAGAGGCGGCATGGAAGGGGGCTCCCTTCAGCTCTGGATAGGGGCCTTGTGTGAGGGCCTTTGTCAGGGGCCGGCTCGCGCCTGCTAGTACCCCAATTGGCCCAAGAAGGAGAATTAGCGCCAGCGAGGGGCAGGCAGTGTAAATGTTTCCCAGTAGCTAATGGCGGTGGCCATGATGAAATGAACAATGCCCCAGGTGAGGGCAGCCCTACTGGGCTATGGAGGTGCATACAATGAATGAAGTCTGCTACAGACTTTGTAACCAAAGCGTGGCGAGGAGCAGCAGTGCCGCTGCTATGCTCTGGTGCTGGATGGGCGATCGTGCTCAGAGTTGAAATGCAATTGCAAATGCGCACATCCATCAAGCAGCATGGATGGATTACCTTATGTAACTGTAGATGATCCAATCTTCGAGAATCTTGTGGCCCGGGGTAGAAGATGACGGCCTACAACCAGCAGCAGGTGAAGAGCGCAGTGGAAAGAGCCAAGGACCCATAAGAAAGACCCAATTGGAGAAAACACCACCTCGAGTCAAGGTAACGTCTGTGGAAAGGCTACTGGAGAGGCTTAGAGAAACCCCAAAGGCTACAGTGCATCAACATCAAGAGACTCTAGCCTTACCAAATGATACCATGTCCAAAGTCCTAACATTTAGTCAAGCATTTACAAAACAGGGAAAGAAGACCCTAGAGACCAACTGAAAAGCAAGGACGGAGGTACGTGACAGAGCCAGCCGCGTGGCCCTGTCAGAAGGGGGGCAGTCCACCCAGAGGCATAACCAGGACTGTCTAACAAGCGGGGCCTGAAGCTTATGTAGTTGGGCCAATTGCGGTGAGATTAATATCTGTAAATGCCCACACGGAGCTGCTGAGCGGGCATTTACAGACTTCGGGTGGGCCTTTATTGCTCAGGCTTTACCCTGTCTACACCTCTAAGCCCACCCTAACCCCACTGGTGCTTGAATGTGGGCATGCCCACGCCCACCCCTCCTTACCTGGGGAGTCGGCAACCTCCAGACTGCAAACAGAAGAAGCTGAGGGACAGAGGCGAAGCAGCCCAGCACAACGCCAACACAACGCTGGAGGCACTCTATCCAGTGGGTGACGCCAAGCAGCATAACACTGGCGGAGGACGCTGAAGAGGGAAGGGCGGCACCAATGGGGTTTCGCGCTAATCCACAACACTGGCCAGGTATTGCAGAAAAGGGAAGCAGCACCACTAACCCACCAGGGATTATATTTTATTAATGAATAATGGCTGCATGGGACCTCGATCCACTATGCCACCTGGTAATTAGGTACTAATTATTTTTAAAAGTCTGCAGGCTTTAGAAGGGGTCCAGCATCCCAGGACCCCAGCAGGGTCCGAGTTAGAACGGGGGCGGGCTTAACAGCCCTATTAAGCCCTCCTATGTCCTTTCCCTGTCACACCCCCTGGAGTCAGGTAAGCTATTGGTTAAGGTAAGTGGCCAAACCTGGGAGGAGATGGACTACTTAAGGAAGTGTGTGTGTCAGTGTGTAAGTGTGGGTTAGTTGGGTGAGGACAGGAGGCGGTGGAGTGCGTCCGAGAGACCAGAGGAAGTGAGAGTGCTTGGAGTGCAGAGGCTATTGTAAAGGAAGGAGTCTGTAGAGTGTTTGTGTGTGTGTGCGAGACGAGTGTGGGCAGTAGAGGTACAGTAGTGGAGTGCAGTAGTAATAGTGGAAGAGGTAGTAGTGGCTGGGAGTAGAGGGAGTAGGTGGCAGGAGTAACTAGCGTAGGACTAGAGTGGAGTTAGTAGTAGAAGGGTGAGCAGGGCACCTTATCCCTGGTGCGTAGGGCACCATATCCCTGGGGGTCCCTGAAGGTTGAACAGGGACTACTACAGAGGGTGAGCAGGGCACCGTATCCCGGGCGTCTGTAACAGTGGAAGTGGTGCGCAGCGCACTTTATCTTGAAATAGTAACGACAGAAAGAGGTAGTGGTAGTAGCAGAGTGGGAACAATAGTCGTGGTATTAGCAAGAAGGGCGACAGTGAGTGGGAGGCTAGGAGTAGGTATAGGCATAGAGTTGAATAGGAGTTAGAACTAGAGGAACAGTAAGAGGTGGGGAAGTAGAGTGAGAGGAAGGAGGGAAAAGGACTAATGGAAGTAGAAGGATAGTACACGCGTTAATAAGACTAGAAGTAGGCAAGGAAGTAAGATCGGAAGGTGGAGGTGGAAAGGGGGGGTGAGAGATTGGAAGGGAAAGTGACGTGGTGGGAGGAGAAAAGATTACGAGGTCAGATTAGTGAACTGTCAGGAGTGAACACTGGTGAAAGGAGTGTACGTGACGCTGGGTGAGAGAAGGCACTATTCCCTATTTTTCCAGCAACTAACCGACAATAGGAGCAGGAGAGTTAGAAGTTCCCTAGGGAGTCAGATACCCAAGGATTTAGGGAGAACACCATTAGACATAGTGAGAAGAGAGACAGCGAGGGGTTACCGATCCATGGTCACTAACAGCCCGGTAGGTTCACCTGGGCCTGGGAGATGGGTCCCAAGCCCAGGGAAGTCAAGACAGATAAAGGACATTCCTAGAGCCAACTATTCCCCAGTCCCTTGGACCCCAAAGGAATCAAAGAACAGCTATTCTGACAATGTAATTTTCAATAAACACCCTTGGATTGTATTCAAAGAGTCAGCGAGGTTATTTTCGGGCGCACCGTCTGTGATATATTTGAGCATCACGTCATACTGAGCATCCATTTTAGTAGGACCCATGATTATTTGAACAATGTCATAACAATATTGACACTATCTAGGATTAACTGAGCGACATTGAGGTACACTCTGGAAGTAACCTGGATATGTGGTGATGACACCATTGAGGCTAATGGTAAATATAATTCTGGTGTATGCTCTGGCAATTCTCGTGGTATTCTATTAACTAGCCAAGGGAAAGTGAGGCGCATCAAAAAACCTTGAACACTATTTAAAACTGGTATCATTCCAGCTGTCTTATGATGTATGCCTGCCATTTTAGATTTCCAAGCGGGGTAGTGGCAAAATGTATCGGACACTGTTTCAAATGTATATTTGTGCACTGTGCATCCAGTGTTTCTAGCAGTTACATAATTTTCTGAGGGGCAAATAAGTGATTTGATGCATTAAAATGCTCCTGTGCACGGCTAGTGTGTTGACATTTCAAGCATTGGAATATGGCATGCATTCCCTTACAAAGATGGCTTTCATCCACTCTCTCAAGGGAATTGTCCTGTAAAAAGCATCATTTCAACTCATTAATTTAAAAATAGATTCAGTGGGAATACCCCACCAAACACATTTGGCAGAGACCAGGCTTGCCATCTGCGCTCACTCACATACACTGGGGGAAAATATATGCTCACCTGTTCACAAATTCACCAGCTGCCATTCGCCTGTTTTTAAGCCACTCCGTATAGGGCTGATGTCAGTGATCCAGTCCTCTCTTGCATCTGGCCATTAAAAACTGCAGAGGACTGCTCCTCGTTGGCACATATGCATTACGTAGATTTGCATATCATCTGCAGAGGCATGGGGGAGCTTTTTAATGCAAATGCTCTGTTTTCTCTCTGGCAGGAAGTAGGCAAACCAATTAAGGGCCCCTGCTGGTTTCCCGGCTATGCACCAAGATGGTACTCTTTGTGCTAAAGGCACACGAACCATCCAGTAGGATGGCATCGAGAGGCCACCGTAGGCAGGGAGTTCAAGCAGGTAGGTCCAAACTGTGACCTGGGCAGCCTTTTTACCATAGTAGCGAAGGAAGCTTGATGGGCATTTGACCGGGAATATCTTGTTGAGGGTCCAGGAGTAGAGCAGTGAATTATTTCTGCCATGCATTGTTCAGCCAGGGGTAGCTTTTGGATGGGTTGGACAGAATGGGGGTAATTAGGGTGTACTTCAGGGGTAAGTGAACAGCACTCATGGTGAAGGAACTACTGATGAGAGCAGTCATGGGGTCGAAGGTGAACAGTACAGCAAGAGAGGAAGCGATGGCTGCAGGGTAGAGCATCGTCTGAGTCTTTCGTTGGTCTAATAGATCTGTTGATGGGAAGGGTGGGGGATTCTTTTGGTTGGGTAAAGAGGAATTAGGCAAGAGATGTATAGTTGACTGGCCGTGAAAGAGCCTGTCAGTGCTCGGGTGCTAAGAAATCCAGGAATTACCACTTTCATTTTGTCGACTACCTCTGCGGTGAAGACTGCGAGGCTTGTAGCCCCAGATCTACACATTTGTAAGCAAAACTGCAAATTCCACAATGCAACGTGCTGTTGGCTGAATTTGAGTTATGCCGCATGATCCAAGGTCAGGGCAGCTACAAGTCATAGAATTTGTTATGAAATAAAAAGATGAAAATACGAAAATACAAGATTGTCAAGGGACAATGTGTTGAGAGTGAAAAGGAGAAGGCTGCGGTAAGATCCTTGAGGGTCGCAGACAGGTTAGGCTGGTGGCAGAGGCTGTAGAAGCATTATAGGGGGTAGAAAAGGTCTGAATGTCCGGGTAGGGGGTAATCAATGCAAAGGCAATGCCTGCGAGCTGAGATGAGAGGGAGTCAAGACGAGAGATGAGATTTTGACAATACTGAAGACAACAGAGGGATCAAGAAGGATGGGAAGGGAGAATGGGTGGGAGCGATGAGCCGCAGCGAGGTGTCATCAGCAGACTGCAGGTGATCCAAACAACGTAGTCCAACCCTTTAAAGGTTGTACCTAAACAGCATATCCAACCCACTCACACAGAGCTCCCTTGGGTGCTATTACCTTGAAATAGCCTTCTAGACAGAGGGAGTGCTCATTATCTCAGGATAAAGACCCGGCCCGATGTGAAGCCAAGAGCCATAAATTGTGGGAAGGCCCAGTACCCCAAGCGATAATGCTCCCCCTTACACCTCCATCAAGGTCTATAAAGCTATTAGCACACACTGGTAAAAGCAGTCGCGGGTTTAGAACTGTGGTACTGAAGTTAAACATGTTAGTACGGGAAGGAACCAATGGTTCTGGGGAACTGTTCTGGATACGCTTAATGTTTGGTCACAGCGTTTCACTGATAATAGCCCTCCATGGATTCCTTGTGGACGTTTTTAGGATACTTGGTGAAGTACTGTAATGGTTGTGCATTTCAATGGTTGTACATTGGAAACAAAATAACTGAAATCGCCACGGCTCAAAGGAGGGTCTATGACCCTTTTCTTTCTTTCTTCTTCATCTTTGCTTCTATTCTGTTTGTCGTTGTTCATCTCAAAAGGCCTCATTACGACCCTAGCGGTACGGAGTGAACAGCGCCGTAAAAGGTGTCCGGACACGGTAAGCACGCCTGGGAAAACCAGGTGTGCTTACCGGGTCCCGCGAGGGGAAGAGGGAGCATACAACGGGCCATCTCGTAATGGCCCGTTGTTTGCTCCCTCTCCCACTCTCATTCAGCCCTAGGGGGGCTGAAATGGGAATGGGGAAGGACCGTGTCTGGGTCCTTGGAGGCAGGAATTACCGGGCCTTCCGAACTCGGAATGGCCCGGTAAATCCTCATTCCGAGGACCCAGACCCCGACGCGATTTCGGCAGCAGCCATGCCGCCAATAGCGGCATGGTTACCGCCGAACTCGTAATGAGGGCCAAAAGGAATTGTGTTCGCTTCGCACCTATACTTACGTATTGTTTATAATTGTGTAAACATTTAATGATGTTTTTCTTTTTTCCTTTTAACTTAATGTTTTAAATTGATATTTGTACTTTGGAATTTGTAATCTGATATATTGCTTGTGAAAGGTTTAACTTAATAAAACAGCAACATAATAACACATTTAAAAAATAAACATGTTAGTTTAGCAGTCAGTAAAGAAAACAAAATGTGTTAGCACATAAAAATTGTTTCCTTTTTTAATATTTAAATAACTAGTAACCAGATACCAAAGGCAACAACACATGTGCATGGGAAGAGCATGTTGGGTAACAAAGGCGTGATTTATTCAGTCATTAAAACCAAAAGTGGTTCAGTTGGGAAAAAAGCATCAAGGCTGAGGGTGCCTACATGTGTGAATTACAGCACTGCCATATAATCAACACATTAAATCATTCTCAGTCAACATCCTGACGCATTGGTGCCTCGGGTATCTGGTTATTGTTTTCATTGGGGGTTCTAGGGTGTAGGCTCCCGCCCAGGCACATGCGGCAGGAAGTGCTATGCTAGTCAATGTCCATGACCAGAGACACAGCACAGGTGATTTCATTGTTCCTCACCCACCCCTTTGTTTCCTATTTAAATAATTAGGTTGACTTTATATCGTAAGCATTTTAATTGTAATCTTGCTTGAACTGGAATATTTTTTGCATGAGCCTGCATTAGCTCCAATGCTAAATGTAATGTTTTCCTTACAAAAGTCAAGGCGTTGTTGAATGTTTAAGCTTTTACCTTTGTGTATTAGAGGAAGTTGGTGTCTTGTGAAAGGCACCTTGCTGGGAAATTGTGTTTAGATTACTTGGATGCAGAGACATGCTTTCTGTTGTTTCCCTGGCTGTTTCTGAAGTATGTTTCTGAATGCAGTTATGCAGTCAATACCAATAATTAAAGACTGCATTCCGAACATTCTGATTGGCCGGGAGGTCAGCAAGGGCATCTAACTGATAATATGTAAAACTGATGTCTGATCCACAAAGTGATAAGGGAGCTGATATAGAGATATTTGCAAACTTAAGTGAGGAGGTGCACTCAAACCCCTGCACTGGAATAGTCTCAGAAAAAAAAACACCTTGAAAGCACAGGAAAGACCGAGCGATACGTAGGTTGTCTGTGGTTTAGGGGTCTAGGATATGTCCTTCCAGGTGAACTGGCCACAATCGCGAGATATCAGAAGTTCAGAAAGTGGCTTGTGATTCATTTGTTTGCTCTCACATATGGTGAGTTGTTCCAACCTGTAAATCACTGCAGCCTGGCCACATCCATCAGGCAAAGGATGGTTGGAAATAGCTCCTAGATGCAATTTACTATGGCATGAACTTCTAATGACATTCCGTCAAATGGCCCCATGCATGGTCGGACAGGGGCATAAAATTGGCCCGGGCACCAGAGAAAAGGTGGCCCACAGTTGCAAATAGTGATTCATTTCAATACTCCTCCTACCTTGTTCTTGCACTCCCCTTCCTGCTCCATCCTGGTGCTTCCTAATCCTTCCACACCCCCGCTATCTTTGCACTACCTCCTCTTCTGCACCCTCCCACCCCCATCGTGGTACTTACTCTTCCATTCTAGCACTTCCTGTTCCCGTATCCGGT
This sequence comes from Ambystoma mexicanum, assembly GCF_040938575.1. Classification (NCBI taxonomy): domain Eukaryota; kingdom Metazoa; phylum Chordata; class Amphibia; order Caudata; family Ambystomatidae; genus Ambystoma; species Ambystoma mexicanum. The sequence goes on from NC_090929.1 coordinate 209,238,766, forward strand.
CACTCACCGCCCCCCACCCCCAATCCTGGCACCACCACCTACTCGTTCTCTCCATCCTGCCACTTTCTCATCATCATCATCACCCCTCCCACCCCCATCATGGCATTCTTCCGTCTACTCCCTAATCCTGGCACTACCTTCTCCTACTCGCCCTCCAAGCAGCACTTCCTCTTCCTGCCAATAAATAACAATTCAAACCTTTTCTGACAGACTGTTTGGGTAGAACCCAAGGGGTAGTTTTTGTTGGTCAAATGTGTTGAAAATTCTGCATTTTAAAGGATGTTTGTTCAGTAACACTGATCAAACTACTAGCCGTGTAGTTAATTAACTAATGAAAGTGGCCCACTTTTGCCAAAAAACGGTCACATTATGACCAAAAAAACTAGACCACACTAAAATAATTGGAAGGCACTTTGGGAATTTCCCTATTGCCCTGCGAGCCAGTCCGTGCCTTGCCCCATGTCATGTGGGGTGCCATGTGGGGTGCCTTCTGTCAGTCCTGGCTTTTTATCGTACAGCACTTAGATGCTGGTAAGTTTGCCTTTATTTTCCAATTATTTTATTTTATTTGCACAATAAACTCCAAGCATGGAGGCTTTATCACCCGGTAGCGGCTGGGGGACCACATTACATGAATAGTAACCGCACCCACCCAACCCTGCTCAGAACTTTTAGTCCTTTGAGACCATCAGCCTTGAGTGCTGTACATTGGAGGAGACAAGGACACAAAGAAGGGACTACAAGTGTAGAGCACAGCGAGGTAACAGAGTTTCAGCAACACCAGGAAGCTGAAAGTCATAGGCTGGAACAGAAGGCGAGGGAGGAGAAGCTGTGCGATGAAGGGCATGGGGTTGTGGTGGGTGAGCCAGCAAGGGAAGAAGGCACGGTAACAGGGCAAATGAAGGAGAGGCCAGGGGGAGCGAGCAGCAGACTAACAAGGAGAGCAGAAAGTTAGGAAAAGGGCAAGCTTCACCAGTAAGTAAATCTCTCAATGTGACCAAGCAGCAGAAGGAGGGTACTCGTTATTGTTCGATTTCGCTGATTGGGGGGGAAGCAACTTTTGATGTGCCCATAGTAGAGTGCTAGGGCAATGGGCTGAACTAAGTACTACATACTAAACATTCCATGCACTGTGTATCCTTCTGCATGCATAATAGTGTCTTGAAAATGGATTCCGAAACGTATTTCGTGGTGATGCTATCTCAATCTCAGCAATAATGCCGAGCATTAACTTATGTTAAATGTTTGACTGGTAGATGATGCGATCTGCCATTCAGAAGGAAAACTCCAGACATCTACTCTGCAAGTCAGGGGGGAATCTTGACAACCAGGGTTTGCGCGGCAGCCAATCAGGCTGCTTGGATCATGAGCTCAATCTCATGATCCATGCCTGCGTTCCGAGCAAGCTCACTCCCTCTCCACGCCATCCCCGCAGCTCCCCCTTCAGCTCTCTTACCCTCACAGGCTCCCACTTACCTTTAGACGTTGCAGCAGCACTTCACCATGCCTCACATGCCCCCGGACCACCATAGAAACGGATGAGGGTCTCTACTCGGAGCCGCACTTCCATTTCCATGGCATTCACAGTGGTGAAGCCAGGGTGGATGCGGGGGGGCTGCCTCCCTGCCCACCACCCCCACCCCCCGGGAGCCCAGTGTGCCCCACAGCCTTCCACTGGTGTCCTATTTGCCGCCCCCGCTTCTGCCTCTGCTACTGGGCAGGGACGTCATTTCACCAAAATGCCTGGGGTAGCGGAAGTGACATCACACAACCCTTGACCCCGGGTGACATCACAGGAAGTGATGTCATTTGACCACACTCTGAAGTGATATTGCGGGAAGTGATGGAACACGACCTTTCACCCGTTGACAAAACAGGAAGTGGCATCACATAGCATTGTACACTACGTAAAACATGGTTACGATATCACTATAATGTGATGTACATTTCATACAGGATTAGATCGCCATATGTATCGTTAAGATCAGTGTGTATAGGCCCATATTACCAAATTACTGTGAATGCAAGCAGACGTCCATGACCAAATGATAATGATGTGTTATTATATAGCACTTAAGCCCTTTATATAGAAATAATATACACCCAATATCACCCAACCTGTGTTGGTACTCATTTATCGACCTCAGAAGGATGAAAGGCTGAGTTGAGGCGTTTAAGAACAGACTAAATCAGTGACTCACCCCCTGAAGTATGCCTGAAATAAACCTTTAATGCGTCTAGCAATTATTGTATAGAATTCCAGAAAGACACATTATTTGGTATTCCTATTCTTTCTTATTTAGGGTGAGTGCTGAAAGAGGTAGACTTGCGGCACTCCTGTTCTTATTTTTCTTTTTTTTAAGGGGTCTGAACAAGAAAGCCAGCCACTCCAGAAGTAAAGAGCCACATGGTGCTGGCCACAGCCCAGGACCTTGCATTGAAAAAAAACAAAAAAAATGTAAAAATAAACTTTTTTTTTAGAGGTCGCAAGGGAGACCTCATAGGTCACAGTTGTGACCTCTGTCGACCCCTAAATGACGTCCCTGCTACTGGGCGGTCATGTTGGGGGATTATTTGTTTGAAACAACAGGGTTGTGCACACGCCGCCATCTCTTAATTTCAAACAGATAGATTTCCGTTAACATTCCCTGGATGTAACCCCCGCTCAGGGCTATTCACTTGGGTGGTAACAGCCGGGGCATCTCAAGAATCCAGTCTTGATCAGGTTGTTTCACAAGATTTTATTTGCGAATCACAATGAACGTTGTTTATGTAATGTAATAAATTAATTTGTTCCACAACCATCTTATTCTTTTTCGCCGCGACATTGTTGATGTTAGTTTTTTGTGTTTTATCAGTTTACGTTGTGTTCATCTCTATTATTGATGTTGTTTGTCTATGAGGATGAATAGATTTGAAACCGGAAATACAACTTTTGGACAAAATACTTCTGCAAAAATGGTCGGAGCTGCTGGGTGCGAATACACATGACCAAATAACCTTGTTTAGAGTGTGCAGAAACTTTTTTTGCTACTCTTAGTTGGAACTTCAGTAGAACCATCTCCGGTTCCGGAAGCACCTCAAAACCTTCCTCTTTGCTTCTGCTTTCTCTCCTCCTCTCCCCTGGTGAATTCCTGGCTGAAACGGTACTGGTTACCTGGCCACCCTCTGTCCTCGGGCCCAGATCCCCTCCCCCACCAGTTACACACCTGCACTGCCTCCTTGGCAACCCCTGCACTTGGGGGCTGTTTGCTGAATCCCTACAGTTCCCCACTAGCACTTGACACCCGATGCCTGCACTTACCCCTGCACTTGCCACCAGCTGGCCCTCCTTCTCCTATTGTTTTTGTTCATTCTATTACCCCATGTACTGCACTGTCCCCACCCCCTTCCATTTCACACTTCTCCTCTTCCCCCTTCCCCTGCACTTGCGCGATCTGAATGACACTTGGCCTAGTAGAATCGCTGTCTCTGTCTTCCCTCTGTTACCCCTCCCTTGCCACGTCTCGTCTCGAAACACTCGTGTATAGGCGCGTTATAAATGCCATATCATATCATATCATAACTCTCTGATGTTCTCTTGACCTATCTTCAGGGTCGGACTGGCCTTTAGGGCAGCATGGCAATGCCCGAAGTGCAGACCGTCATCAGTGTGAGCCAGCTTTTTGGGTGAGAGGGGGCCAGTTTGACGAGTTATTTCACTGCGCAGCTAGTAGTTTCGTCCCGTTACTTAACAAATATTCTTTAAAATAACAATTTGCATCACATTTCACCAAAATACTCCTCTTTCATACTATCTATATGCCATGAAAGGAACAAATTGTCATTTGCAACCGTGTGACACGTTTTCACTGATGCCCAAGCCAATTGTATACCCCCTAGTATTAAATTGTCGTATTTGGGCGTTGCGTAATAAACGCACACATCTAGGCGCTACCTTACTTCTGCACCTTGGCATTTAGCTCTGGACCGCCGGGTGAAAGTCACGTGCGTCTACCAGCCATGCCCCACCCCCTCGGCGCGCACCACGTGTTGGTGTGAGGCCGAGAAATAAACGCTTGGAGGGGGCAGGCGGCTGCTGACACGTTCATCCTTCTTAGCACCGCTTAGCGCCACTCTTTCAAAGATCCAAGGAGTCGCGCGCCCAATTAGGCTCAGGGGGAAGCCATTCATCTCCATAGATAGGAGCCCGCCTTGTCCTGGCCGCTTCCCACAGCGGATATAATGTCATTGGCTGCTGAGCTCATCCTGCCCGCAGGGACTCGCGGATAAATAGGCCGCTTCTTGCACACACCGGGCTGGAGTTCCTGCTCCCGCCCGGGAAGCCACGGCAAACCCGCTGCAGACCTGGGCGAGCTAGGCCGGGTACCCCCGGAGTGCCCTGGGTCAATATGATCTGCCGCCTGGCCCCACGTACTTATGGGGTCGCCGTCACCCATTCTTAGCTGCTTGGCCAGTATCGCTCTATGTGCGTATTAGTCGTTCCGTTATAAACATGGACCTGCGAGTTCCAGCCTTCAAAGTGCTTTTGCCTAAAAACGCCAGGCAGGTCTTGCTGATTTTTGGCGACCCTCCTCGTGATTGGTCAAGGTTCGCCATTTTGTGTATGAGCAGACTTGGTATTAGGGAAATACTTCATGAGTGTTTTTCTTTTTTTTTTTTTTTTAAACGTGTTTTTGAAATGATCTCACCTAATCTTGTGTCCAGCGTTTGCACTTAATGGTAATACGGAGTGTGCTATATTTTGAGCGCATTCTTGTTGGTCATGGTGTGGACGTTTACGGCGTTTCTGCTGTGTAAAGCTAGTGTGCGTGTGTAGAAAAAGAGAGATTATATTGCGTTCCACAGTGCATTCTCCGTGTGTGGCGCATTCTTTTGTGCATTGTGCTGTATAGTTCCAATGTCATGGTATACATGTGATTTCGTGCTGTCCACATCTCTGCCCTCTGAGCGTTAGGTGGGGTGGGTTATCTTGTGCATGCCATGGTATATTTTCCAATTCTTGGCACAGTAGAGTTTTCATGTCCTGTGCGCATGCATGAACATATTGATATTTTTGTAAAACATGTTTTGCTGAATGAATTTTCGAAATGACTACATTTTTAATGTTGTGGTATGTATTTAATTTCATGTTGTCCAAATTGAATTTCTCTGGAGTTTGGCTGATAGGCTTTGTGGTTCAAATCATATTATATTCCTCATGTTGTGTTCTCTCTTTAACCATAATGAGCATATTTACGAATATGCTGATACAGAATTTTTCTAAAAAAATAAAAGATCTCGAGTGTTTGGGCGTTCACAGCTTAAGCACAAGGCCATTGCCCAAATATCTTCAAAATCAAAGTGGACCATTTTAAGATATACAGGGCTAAAAAACCTTTTTTATTCTGAATTTAAAAAAATCTCAATGTAAAAAAACATCTTTTCAGCAATCATTTTGGGCAAGATCACTCTGATGTGTTTGGATCTGGTCAGATGACTTGCATGGCAAATTTGGTGAACTTGTATGCACAAAAATAAAAATACAGAGGAAAATGTTGAATTTCCTTTGTGAAGTGTCATGTAACAGTAGCAACTTCATCTCTAAACGCATAAGTGTGTATATAAAAGATAAAGTTATAAAACAAGAGTCCTTTTGTTCTCATATATGTGGGTGTCAAACCTGGTGTCACGCTTGCCAATCTGACTGTACTGGATCCTGAGACCGCGATATCATCATTACTGCGTTGAACTTTAACTTGCATGCAAGACATGATCAAATCTCAACCTCTGGTCAACATGATACATTGAGATTTCAGACTCTGAAAGACCATGCCTGACCCTTTAACATCAAGCCTCCACATCACATTGAAATGACAAACGAATCAGAAAGTTTCGTGGTAGAAATAACTGAGTTTTTTGGGCCGAATTCTTTCTAAATTTTCGCACATTTTTATTGAAAAATAGATGGGGCTGGGTATAACTTAAGGGAGGAGTAGTGGAGGGGGCAGGCATGGGTCTCCACCACACTATTTTTTAAAAAGTGCAAAAAGCCAAAAGAAATGTTTGAAATTCAGCCCAAAAAACCTGTCTTTTCTACTTTGAAATTGTTTTCTCGGTTTTTCACGGACATCCAGAATTAACGGTGCAAATAGCTGCTAAGGGGTTCATGCCATGTGTGCAACTTCAACTACTGTCGGCTTCCTATCCGACTGCACTTTACATTGCGAGGCTTGCGGTTTCCTGCCTATACCAGGAGCCTTCATAACTCAGAAGGCCGAGTAGTGGGGGAGTAATAGCCAGATCAACTTGATTGTTAGAAACCATAAGGAAGCTATGTGCTTAGTTTACAAAATCACCTTTACAGGGACACAGTTCATGGAATTATGCTGATATTTCACATCGCATCATGGAAACCAAAAAGGGACTGACATATTTAATTTGGTGTGGATATAACCTCAGCACATCAGAAAAGTGCCATTGTGGTGCTGCAAATAAAAAGGAGGGAGGAGCTCAAAAGAATTGCAAGACAGAAAGGAAACATTGATCAGAGAGGAGTTAGGTCTTTACGCCACCTTCTTTTAAAGGATGAACATCAGTGGTTAAAGTCAAAGACCAGGGACACGAAGTGGAGTGGAAGTGTGAAGCTTAAAACTCCAGTGGGAGTGCTGTAATGAAATGAGACTATCAGACTTTTGGAATGATGGCTAAGAAACTCAAAGTGACTTCTCTGTGTGACGCTGTGATACAAAGTCGTGTCTTGGCAGTGGTATTGTGGTGTCTAATGGACACCTTTGGCTCATGTAGTTGTGTGGGGTGAAGTGGCCAACTGAGATGTATTAATCAAAGGGTTTGTCGTATATCTTTGGGGTGACTGATTTAGATATTGGGGTGATTATAAGGATCGTGACTGCCCACATCTGGAGGAGGGCTGGGGGGCGGGGGAGGAGTTGATTGAATCATTGAATAGCATTAAGGTATGTGAACATTGAGACCAAAAGAGAATTTTCAGGCAGGCTGGTGTAAAGGTAGCTTTGCTTTCCAGAAAAGGATAACTATTCCCTCCAGTCACATATGGCCAGGTACTAAGTATCCCACTCTTAAGAAAGGGAGGCACCACAGCACGTGATGCACGATCCCCAGGGGACGTCATACGCAGCAGTCATGTTGTGTTTCCGGACAATATAGAGGAACGATGACTGGACAATAGAAACAATGAACAGCAGTGATGGCAGAGTGTTGTTTCTGGGCAGTGCTGAGCACAAGAATGAATAGTCTGAATTGCTTAAAACTGAACCAGATGTGCAGTACTTTACATGTGTACGGTACAGTGTGTGGCGTGTGAATCACCTGTCCTCCTGACCTTAGCTGATGGGTCTCCTCCTATGAGCTCAGAAACCCAGAACAGACTGCAGATCTGGACTGTCTTCAGATGCATTCACCACCAAAGCCAGGGATGGGTCTAGGCTTCCAATCGGATCCCACCAAGTGAATAATAGTGATCCTGGGGAGCACCCAGCCTCTGCTGGTTAAAACGGGGCACACTGACATAGGCTGATCATGACCCTTAGACTGACTATTCAGATCTATTGCTTGACTTTGTAGGGCTTGACATGGGTAGGTGTTTTGTTAAGGGAGCTCGGTAAGGAGCAGGTATCTGTGTAGGATGAGCAACTGGACCTAAACTGTATTTCGCGTGACTCCACTGAAGGGCCTGTTTGTTGGTCTGCTATGGGCTGTGGGATTCTGCCTGACCCTGATTACTATGGCGGTCTAGGTGGAGTCCTGGGACAGCGTGGGGTAAATAATACGATCTGTCACATTAGGGTGAAAACGTTCTTGTCAAGTATATAGAGTGTAGTGGGAGTAGAAAGTAGGGAGATTGGTGGCGAGTACTGGGAGTGGAAAGTAGAGGAGTGGACCAGAGTATAGAGTGGAATAACATCAAAGGGCCATACTAGAAAGAGAGGGAGACAAAATAGACAGTGGGAGGAGGAGAAAAGGGAGAGCAGAAGGGAGGGAAAAAGAAGGAAGGACCATTAGCGTGAGGAATACGAGAACGTGAGTGGGGGGAGAACAAGTGAGACCTGGGAGATTGAAAGGCACCATTTCCTCTATTGGATACCATCATGATTCTCGTGGAACACCAGGTCAGGATTGAACTAGAAGACCCCGCAGGGAGTAAAATACGGTAAGACTGCTCCCTTTAGGCCCTCTCCCTAGCCAGTAATATCATACATAGTAGGGGTTACCAATCGCGAGTGACCATTTTGGGGACCAGGGAAATCTGGGCTAGAACGGAGAAAGGCCGCAGGCAGAAAAGAGACAGGGTGCAGGCCCTTAATATGTCCCATTTAAAAAATATAATAAAATTCCTCAAACTATCGTTAAGAGTTGGTGTGTTCTTGAGGCCATCTGTGACAAGACATCAGAGTAATATTCTTGGGTGAGTTTGAATGCTTCAATTTTTCAAATAGTAGGAGCAAATTACTTCTATGACAAAACAAATGAAAATAAACAGTAAGGGGGCGTGTCAGGCAGAATACTCCTACCGTCCACATTTCAAGTTTGGGAACAAGGTGATGGGCCGAGCAGCCAGATGGGTATGTCAGATCCCCAATCTGTGCACATTGATTGGAGGAAAGGACTCAGAGAGGGAAGGAATTGGCCAAAATTAAGGGCCTCATTGCGAGTATGGTGGTACAGAAAAAAAGCAGAGGTAACAGAATTACTGACACTTTTCCTGCAGAGCCATATTTTGAATTGGGAAAGAGGTTTTTCCTCTACTATAACTCCATACAATGGACATAGGGCCCTATTTTGACATTCATAAAAATGATTTATGCACTTGTAAATCACTTGTCCATGCTGATTGAAAACTGCCTTTTCTGGGGGTTCGTGTTGGTCCTTCCACCTGTTTTATTGCAACCCCACCTGGGTTTTTAAAGGGTCTGTAACAGATTTACCTGACTAGGTACTGCCCATTTCCCCATATGTGCCGCTGCTGGTTAGGCCCCCAGGTCTGGGAGTCTGTTTTGGAAGAAATTCATTTGTGTTTTGACAGATTTAAATGCAATTCCACCAGCTTGCAATCATACATTTGCGAAAAGCACAAGAACCCTAATGTCTTGTCCCCCAGTTGTGTATGTACACCTTCTGCCTGCCTTTATGGTTACCATGCCACCCCACAAACACACTGTGCTGTTGGACTTCTTTCCATCCATGTATTATCTTTTAATTCTTCCTTTCAAACTTTTATTTTGTTTTCAAAGGCAACTTTTTCGTTTTCAAGGAAGTGGCACAAATGTTTCATTGTATCTACATATATTTTTACTTATCACCCACCCTTTATTTTTTCTAACATAATGGCTGCTTTATTAACTGAACACATTATGACACATTGTGTTATATCATGATATAGTGTGTGATGTTTTGTTATATTACATTTTCAATATCATGTCACTTTGTACACGGCCTACAAGGGCTGTGAAGCCTCGGGATGGTGGCATATGGCGCTCAACTCCTCCCCAAAAGAATTAACTAACATGTTAGCTGCACTCAGTTCAGGAAAGGGTCACAGCCACCAATGTAGACCTGCAACATCAGTCCCCACAACACTTCCAAACCTAATATTACCAATCTGACCTCAAGTGACAGACAAGGCATTTGCAGCACAGTTTGAGAAGGATTATGCAGATTAAAGCTGGATTATGCAGATAACTCGCCGAAGGGCCCAGCTCAGACCTAAGCTCCCAAACCTCTATTAGCATCCCCATGAATCTTTTACCAGGCCTCAAGAGCTTCCAGGCAGCCTCGACCAGAGCCTTGATCCCAGTGGAGCCACAGACCGAAAAACCATCCTCATTTAAGAGTTCCTCTAGTTCCTTCCCCATTTTCTACGCATGGGACCTGGTGGCTTGGGGACTAGGGAGTACTTGGAAGAGTGTGTGCTCTCCTGTGATTTTCGGCATCGCCTGATTACACCTAGGCAGTGCAGGATGGCCCTAAGGCTCATGCTTAAGGTTCCAGACAACCTCTCCATATGGGCATTTAGTGGCGAGTTGCCCGCACAGAGTATTGCCTTTAATTTGAATGAATCCTTTAACCGAGCTAGCCTGTCCTGCATGATTTTACAACCTTTCCTCTGATTTAATTCACTTATTCCTCATTGCTTTGACTCATTTATCTATTCACTACCGACAAAGACAACACTTGTCCTCTCTACTCCATTCGAGGCAAATCTGGAATTGTTTTGGGGGTGGGGGGCGAATTCTTTTGTCAAACTCTCCTTTTTGTGACCCCCTGCACTCATTCTTCACACAGCTAATTTCTGGCTCTGGCATCTCCGTCAGTGGGCACCGATTTAACAAAACCCCCTCAATCTATCTATTAGCAGGAAGGAATCCATTATTATTTGCTTAGTAGCCACCACACCTCTTAGAACACTTGAGCACACGTTAAGGCCATCATCACACATCAACAACATGACTTAGCGTCATTCCACCATCGCACTAGTACTGGCCTCGGTGAAAGTTCAGCCGGCCAATACAGAAAACTCTCGTCCCATTTTTTGTTTTCATTTTCCTTTTTGTTAAAATACTGACACCAATACATTTATCTCAAGGATCACTATCACTGAATCTCATAATTCCCCTCATGTTGCTGGTTAAGTCTGCATGTTTTTGTCTCTCTGAATTTGCTCTCTGCCCCATGCCTGCTCCCATTAGACTCGTGTCCCTTTCGCTGCACAGACCCAAGTCCGGCTGCCACTCCGGGCAGGTCCACAATTCGCCTCTCCAGGGACAAGCCTTGGTGCTGTAAGACCCCTACAGTGGTGATATATGCAGTACAAAAGACAAAACAGAACTTACAAATAAGACACGGCAGGCTCTTTCGCCAGCCTTTTCAACTGGCGCAGGATTCAGAGCTTGGAAGAAGCCACGACTGGCGTTGTTTTACTGCAAGGTCATCTCACCCCCTAAGGCGTCCCCCCTGATCCCTCAAGAGGTAACCTAACCATCGTGCCCCCCCCCTAATATCCTATAACCTATTTGTCATATTGCATTCCACATCACCTCATAACTAACCGAGCTGACAGCCTGGCAGTGTTTGAGACGCCTCAGTAATGAGAGCCATGGACCATATCTGCACCAGTCACGTCGCTTTCACTGCAATCACTTCTTAAAATAACTTTGAATGGTCCATGGCCCTTTCCATCAGTGTTTACCTTTTCTGATTTATAGTGAATTAAGCACCACTCATCAAGGCTCCGTTTCTTTGCACAAAGTAAGTCTGGGGCCAAAATATCTGCTGCGAAGCATTGCAATGTACTATTACTTACACGGTTAACGTTAAATATTTGGATTCATTGCACATTGGCACCCTGATGGGGGCGCTACCCAATCAGGATGCTCGGAACACGGGCTGTACTGTATGGTACAAGCCCAAGTTCCGAGCAGCACGGGTAGCCAGTGCCTCTTCCTTTCCCCGCTCTACCTTCACCTTAGCACCCGTGTAGTTTACTACACGGGTGCTAATGGTATCTCTTTTTTTGAAAATAAAAACAAAACTTGCCTGGCTGTGCGGCCCAGTGCAGTGGAGTGCTGCTTTCCCTGAAGTCTTTTTTCATGTTTATGACGTCACTGTCATCAAAAGTGGAAAGGGACTCCCAGGACAGCAGCGCTGTGCGGTGCCAGGGCGCGCAGGCAAGGTACGTTTCTTTTGTGTTTTTTTTCTTTTTAAAGTCATCATTTGCACCCGTGTAGGAAATGGTGCACGGGTGCTAATGGTGATATGCCCCTTGGCGGTGCACCGACCCTGTCAGTAACGGCACTGCCGCTCTCGTTAAGGGAGCCTCGTTTCGCTTGGTTTACCGACAGGGCCACCCTGCCAGCCCAGGGCATATTGTCTCAGTATACACTTTAAACTACATTGTTTCTTCTTTCTAATGAGTATTATGTTATTCTTATTATCATCATCATTAGAATTACAATGACTTAAAAGGGGTCAAGAGATATTTGTATTTTTTTTAAATAGATTTTTTACATGCTACCGCCCATAAACTGAAATAAGGGAAGACCACTGTATGGCATATCCTAGCAACTGAAAGATAGAAAGCTGGAATCATATCAAAGAACAATCAGGGACAGATCAGGATGGAAGGGGAAGCATGATATGTCAATAATATCCTGGCCTGCAAAGTGAACACAGGCAGCAACGGATCACTGAGAAGGAATAGGCAGGAGGGGAACCGGGGATTGTAAATAACCCAATAGCTCAAACTTCTGCATACTTATCTCACCCAAACATCCACACAACCACCCTCTCGCACAGCAAACCGCACACACTTCACCACATCGCAACAACAAACAATCAACACATAAGTCACACCAACAGCACACAAGGTCTTACATCGATCCGATATTCACACCCAAGCTCAGTGCACAGTGAAAACTGAACTGAAGCTGCCAACAGGACATCACCCTCTCACTTTCCTACTCCACCCAACTAACCACTCCCCCCACCTTCTTGTTTGCAGATCTGCCTGACCACCTGGGGACCAATTCCATTGGTGACGGTGTGCAGTACAAATACCTTTAACAATAACATTAACATGGGTATCGCATACTTATTACATAACACCTAGAACTACACCAGCAATTCTGCCTATAAAGCAGGCATTTTCATCTGAATCTGAATATCAGTACTTAGTTGAATCGCCTACTGTTGTTGGAGCTTCTGAGGCTACAGTAAAACCTCTTTATGACTTTGGCGGATATTTATAAAAATTATCGCATGAAGTAATATTTGTCGCCGAATGTGGTAATGCATGAAATCCACCGGATTGACGGTAACAAAAGCAGATTTCGCATGCAATTTTTATGAAAATGTTTAACAACTTTTTATAATGACCTCATAATTTGCCAGTATTTACTGTATGGTTTAAATGCATTCAAAACCATAATCTGGCGTGAGATAAAAACAGGCAACATTTGATGTACCTCCTGGTTCAACTATTGCTGTCAGAGAAAAAGGGCCCTTGAGGGCTACAGAAACTGGTGTAACAAGACATTGAGGGTGTAACAATAAGTATTGGAAGACATGCGACAGCACTAAGAATAACCCTAAAATCAGCACCATCCATTTGCATGGGCTCGGAAAGCTTTGCTAAATGCCATCAAGCTTATGTGATCCAACTGCAGGGTGAAGGCTGAGCTGATTTCTGCCAGAGTTCGAACATTTAGACTACACAGAGCTTTTCGTGGACAACACCCTCAACCCACTATGCTTTAAAACCTTGGGCGTGGTATAATGGGCTCTGTGTATTCTTTGCCCGTTGGCACTGCTTTGCTTTGCAACCCCACACATTCGTCACTTTAACCTGGTAATTGGTTTGACCTTAAAGCACTTTAATGCATTATGTATGAGCCAATAGGCAATTGCATGGGTGTCTACATGCGCCTCCAACTGGTGCAAAACAAAGTGTTCCGGTGAGTGGCTGTCATGCATTAATCGGGGGTGGGGCTACATTATAGATCAATGCATGGGTTGCTGCCATTTTAAATCTTTCAGCTTCCTTAAGAACACATTTGGTCTACATGATTGGATGTTTTGTTGAATTGTTGGTCAGGCTGCCAGCCCTAATTTCCCACACGCCTTTTTCTACATCATCCACTAAGCCCCAAACCCTTGGATTCTTGGCTCAAGCTTAGATCTGCCCACTGGTCAAGGGTATCTCAATCTAAGATAGGACAGTGAAAACACGGAGCACTCCCCCAGCTATGCGCAAGTAGCCAAGGGAGTGCTTCTAAGCTGCTTTAACTCAACTGTCAAAGGGAAACCTGGTCAGAAGTACAACAGGGTGCATGCACAATGTGCCATGCAAGGCCAGTGGAAATGTTGCTTCCCCAGCATTGCATGATTGATTGGGGATGGACGCTGGGGTACCGCAGCGCTGAATGAGTGACGGGGCACTTTTGAGCCTCTCATCACATTCAGGACCAGAGGGGCAGTGTGATGGAGGGGCTCTGGCCCCACTGCCCATATGCAGGAGCCAGGAAGTACTCTATCCTTCCTTGGTCCTTTTGTACGCTGGTCAGGAGCTCGAGGCTCTTTATTACAGGAGGCAGTGCAGAGCTGAGTGGACTGGAATCTGGAGCAGGGCTGCAGGTAAGAGAATAAAAGAAATGTATGTTTGTGTGTGTGTGTATGCAAGTGTTTGTGAGTGTGTGAATGACAGAGTATATGTTTTTTGGGTGCTGCATGTGAATGAGAGAATAAATGCTTTATGGGTGCATGTGTCGAACGAAGAATTAATGCTGATGCATGTGTATGAATGGGAGAGTGAGAATGAAGAATTACCGCTTTATGAATGCTGATGCATGTGTATGAATGGGAGAGTGAGAATGAAGAATTACTGCTTTATGAATGCTGATGCATGTGTATGAATGGGAGAGTGAGAATGAAGAATTAATGCTGTATGAATGCTGATGCATGTGTATGAATGGGAGAGTGAGAATGAAGAATTACCGCTTTATGAATGCTGATGCATGTGTATGAATGGGAGAGTGAGAATGAAGAATTACTGCTTTATGAATGCTGATGCATGTGTATGAATGGGAGAGTGCGAATGAAGAATTACTGCTTTATGAATGCTGATGCATGTGTATGAATGGGAGAGTGAGAATGAAGAATTACTGCTTTATGAATGCTGATGCATGTGTATGAATGGGAGAGTGAGAATGAAGAATTACTGCTTTATGAATGCTGATGCATGTGTATGAATGGGAGAGTAAGAATGAAGAATTAATGCTGTATGAATGCTGATGCATGTGTATGAATGGGAGCGTGAGAATGAAGAATGAATGTTGTATGAATGCTGATGCATGTGTGTGAATGGGAGCGTGAGAATGAAGAATGAATGTTGTATGAATGCTGATGCATGTGTGTGAATGGGAGAGTGAGAATGAAGAATTACTGCTTTATGAATGCTGATGCATGTGTATGAATGGGAGAGTAAGAATGAAGAATTAATGCTGTATGAATGCTGATGCATGTGTATGAATGGGAGAGTGAGAATGAAGAATTACTGCTTTATGAATGCCGATGCATGTGTATGAATGGGAGAGTGCGAATGAAGAAGGAAGGCTGTATGAATACTGATGCATGTGTGTGAATGGGAGCGTGAGAATGAAGAATGAATACTTTATGAATGCGGATGCTTGTGTGAGAATGAAGAATGAATGGTGAATGAATGCTGATGCATGTGTGTGAATGGGAGCGTGAGAATGAAGAATGAATACTTTATGAATGCTGATGCGTGTGTGTGAATGGGAAAGCAAGAATGAAGAAAGAATGCTATATGAATCCTGATGCTTTTGTGTGTGAATGGGAGAGTGAGAATGAAGAATTAATGCTGTATACACTCTGATGCATGTGTGTGAATGGAAGAGTGAGAATGAAGAATGAATGTTGTATGAATGCTGATGCATGTGTGTGAATGGGAGCGTGAGAATGAAGAATGAATACTTTATGAATGCTGATGCGTGTGTGTGAATGGGAGAGTGAGAATGAAGAATTAATGCTGTAGGAATGCTGATGCATGCGTGTGAGAGTGAGAATGAGAAATTCATGCTCTATGAATGTATGCTGGACAGCAGACCTCTGATTGAGTGGTAGGTGGTGGGGCCCCCCTGTCCCTGCCGTCAGCCAGGAGGACATTTTATTTATTGTGACATGACATTTTTCACCAGACATCAAGGGTGAAGGCGGGCATGGCATTTCTTACTGGGCTTGAGGGTGGTGGCTGTATGATGAGCGTTCCTCTGTGGTACTGTTTCACAATGGTGGACCAGTGTGGCCATACCTCTCCACTGTAGAATGGCATTTGTACTAGGCATCAACAATGAAGGCAGCATGATGAGTGTTCCATGTGGTACTGGTCCACATAGGTGGTCCACTTTGGACATACTTCTTCACTGTGGCATGGTTTTTCATTTACTGAGCATCAAGTGTGACTACTGCATGATGAGTGTTCTTATGTAGTGCAGTCCAAGATTGGTTGGGCTAGTCTGGACATATTTATTTACTGTGACAATGCATTTTTATATCACAATGTCACTTTCTTTTTTATACTAGACATTCCTGACTTGGAAGAAGTGTTCTTCAGTCACTCTCTTGTGAACATGTAATATGCAAAGAACCTAATTTATAAAATAATTTTAATATTGATGTCTAATCACATCAAATCCATCAATGAGTACATCAGTGGACATAAAACAAGTTAATATTATGTATGTCCAATTATATCAGATGAACACATGTGAATATCAGTGAATACATCATGATACATAAAACATAAAAGGACATATATTTTGGATCCCTTGGTACACATGTGTCCCAAACATGAAATAGCTTGATGTGCAGAATGGCCATTCAATGAATCCTCAGTTCCCTCTTTGGGGTAGAATTTATTAGGGATCTATCTTCCATCTGCCATATGAACCAGCCATACACGTGGTGTTCCTTTTTCTGGCAGTGATGGAACTTTCTCAAAGGCAGGCGAATTAAAAGTGGCCAAGAAACTAGGAATAAAACACAAAAAACGGAATGTGGGTGGGGATATTGCAGAGGAATGTAATACAATTGTTCTTAGGTTTTTTCTGAAATGTAGAAAAGAACTGTCGTTTTTTACATCTTCAAACATGTATGCCCCTCCAAGTGAAAAACTCACCAGCCACCACTGTCAATTGTATTGGTTGCTCAGGCCTAATAAAATTGGATGAGTTCCAAACTTTTGTGGACGTCCTTTGAGATATGTAAAGCTAACGCCTTGATTTTGTCGTAGTGCTGTGTGCTCATAATTTATGCTATTTTATTGCAAACAAGTGCAAAGATAGTTGGTGGCCACTTCTGACTCCCTTTCAAGACTATTCAGATTACACGTCCCCTTTCCATAATCACAGTCATAACTGAGTCATTAGCCTTTAGTCCCTTATGGTTCAGTGGCCCAACTCCTTGATATTTTGTTGCTTGCGGGTGAAGGATATCTCTTCCAAATAGAAAAATATAGGCACCATTGACAAATCTGCTGGAACCTGTTCTTTCAAACTCACATGCTGAAAGTGACCACCTCGCAGATGGGAAAGAGGGCTCCCAGGGACATTACTATAATCTGGACTCCCTTGTCAACATTCCTCAAGATTTCTGAACTTTACACGATTCAAGGAACTGGGATCGGGTGAGGATGCCTAGTGAATGTTTGGAGCCCAATCTGACTGCGTCTGGTGCGTACTCCACCTGTAGTACTAGGATGTAGGGAAAACTTGTATAATTGAAGGAGCTTTGTGCTCCCTCCCCCTTCACCCACACCACCTCAGACCCTTTCCTCCAGTTCCTTAGCCTCCCTTCCACACCCTATATTGGGGGTTCGTTTGTTGCAATTTCTTACATTCCTTGTCCGTAGTAGGACGTGATACATCAGCTTTGAGGCATTCGATTTGGTGTAACCTTTACACATGAATTGCCTCTAATGCTGCCCCTCCTTTTACACATTTTATTTAATGTCATGGAAAGTGTTGTTTACACTGCGCTGGTCACCTTGGTAGTGTCTAACAGCATCAAAGCTTTTCTGGAGAGTGGTGTATTGTTCCCATGCCATTGGTATCCAGACCTTGGTTTGCAAGACAATAGAAAAAGGTAGCACAGGAGATGAAAGGTTAAAGGGGGAGAAATGATGACCCCACATGAATGAGTGCTGCATGTAAGAAAAGGAATGAAGGGTAGATTTCATGAAGCCTCTTGATTCCAAAAACCGCAATACAATATGTTAACAAATAAAACAAAAAATAAAGGAAGATGATCATGGAGACAGAGAGACTGATAGAAAGAGGAAGACAGTAAGACACAGAGACAAACATTTATACACAATACGACAGTGAAATGCTCATAGAGAGCCAAACATAACATCAATCTGAGGCAGACACAAGTATGGATAGTCGAAAAGATAGAACATGGTTTCTAGATAAGAAGGGGGTTATGGGTGGATGGTTGGATCATATGGTTAGGGGAACGTAGGTGCATGAGCAGGAAGACGGGAAGAACGTTCAATAGATAGATAGATCATTAGATAGGGAGATCAAAAGATAGATATAGAAGACCTGTGTCCCAGATTCCTGAATCACAACGTTTTCATTTTTTAAGAAAATCTTTCTGAATGGTACAGGACATTTGCAGGAAAATGTGTGGCACATGGTCGTTTTTAACGAACGTGACACCAGCAAGATTTGTCAAAACTGCTGCAAGTTTTACAGTGGATTAAGTCATCAAACTGGATGACACTGGCCCGCCTAGAGGGCCCACACTACTGTTGGGTTCGACCTGCAAGGACTGGCCTATGGTTTTATCCAGTCCGAACCGGGATGGATGGACAGATAGATATAGAGATATACAGATAGTGTCATGTCCTCTTTCTATGTTGTCAGAAAAAAGAAAAAGGGAAATGACGTGTGAACGGGGAGAGGGCAGAACTATAGGAAGATCCAATAAAAAAATGGAAGCATTATCTTGGCTTTGTGTATTAATTCTATGGAAAGACCAGAGGCGAGCATTATGCATTATGCTTTCTTTGTATTCTTTGAACTCTTCAGCAGTTTTCAACAAATATCACAAACACAACTTTACTTCAACTCCGAATCCCAAGTAAAAGTGACATTTTTGTAGTCCCCTCAAGAAATGGTCCTTCTGGGCCTCCCTTAAACCCCTCCTATCAAGGCACTCTATAAGTGCCTGCTGTCTCTGAGGCCTTCCTCTTTCTTTGCTGCTCTTCGGCAGATAAGTGTCTCTCTTACTTTAAACGAGATTGATTTAATTGGCTCAATAGGCGATAAGTGTCTCTGTGATATAACTGAAGTTGATTTGTTTGGTTTGATTTATATGAGTTGACTATATATATATTGGACTGTTGCGTGAGGGCCGTCGCACCGTGGTGCGAGTGTAGGAAGTGAAAAGAACCCTGTGCAGCGGTGCTGAGTGCTCCTGGCAGGGCCACCTCTGTGAAGCCTGCCCATTCTGCGGAGGACAGCGCAGGCTAGACCAGAGTGAGTCCCGAGCACCCGCTCGTGTAGGAAAGGCGTATATTCCTCCTTAGAGGGGTAAGCAGAAGTGGCCACGAGGCGCGCTGTGGCCACGAGCCGCGGCTGCTTCCAGGAGGGCCAGGCACTGATGTGGAAAACCCCGGGGGACTAGGAGCCCGGAGCGAGACGCATTCCCGCCCAGGTGCGAAGCCGACACCGCCATTTCGTGGTACACTAGCAATTAAAGACTAGCGGGCTGATCCTTCACTTCCAAAAGCTCCTATGAGAGCAAGGCTCCCCCTGAATACCAAGGCCCGGGGTGGGTCACTGAGGGCACAGGTAACCAGGCAGGTATTCCCAGAAAAGGGGAATGCATAATAATAAAGAAAGCAAGAAATATATAAAAATGCAATGGTCACAGGAGGAATATCTTGAAGGAGAGGAGGAGGATTTTGAGGCAGAGGGATATGATTACCCAGAGCCACAATCCCCCCACAGTTTCCAGAGGGCCCTAAATCAGACACTGAGGGAAACGCACATGAAAGGCAGCAGCCCCCTACAGAAGAGGCTAGACAAGCTATAATCTGTGGTGGGGCACTACAAAGGAAAGATGCCCCAGGACGGAGATAAGTACGATCTGGGGGAAGGAACATCCAGAACCCACCCGCGGGAGGGAGGAAAGGGAAGTAGTCACCTCTGGGAGAAGAGTTCCTCTTTGACCCCACTGGTCCATCAATATCATAGGAAGGCTTGCCTTCCGGAGGCAGAGTGCCCAGCCTTGTGATCCTCATCCCAGGGGAGAAAAATATGGGAGCCGTGGGTCCCTCGGTCGAGACAGGAGTCTCCATAGTGGAGTTGAACACTGAGTCTGAGGGGGAGCCTCTAAGGACAGCGATCCGGGGACCCGCAAGTGGTGCAGGAAGGAGAAGAGGAAGAGGGAGCAGACCCAGAAAGAAATGCCAGTGGACATGTTCCACCCAGACCTTATCAGGCACCCGAGGTCCTCGGCTTGGATGCCATCTCCCAGGGTCGCAAAGTATATGAGTGCCAGGCTGCGCAAGCCACTAGATAAGGAGGTAAGGTAGCGTCTCAGGGCAGAATGGCCTAGACCCGAGCAAGAGGGCAAGGTCGTTGACACCAGATCTTGACCCTAAGATTCTGACTTTTGTGGCTAAGAGCTATATGGGTCCCAAAAGAGGATAGACAGGTCCTGGTGCGTATGCCAGGAAGAGCTTCTCAATCTGGTGGGGCCTCTTGCAAAAATCGTGGACCTAGCGGAGAGGGCCAAGGACACCTGCATGCCAGTAAACCTCACAGTGCTGACTAATTGGGCACAGAGGACAGTTTGCCTGTTAGGGAATGGTAATTGCACCATTGCCTTAGAGCGGAGGAAGGGTCTATTACTTAAAATAGACCAGAAGCTGGGCGACCTGGTGTCCTACGAGACAGGTCCAACAGCACAGGGACCTCTGTTTGTGGATGCCTTTGCAAAGGAGCTGGTGAAATATGGTGAATATACAAGCTTTTTGGAGCGACCAGTGGCGGGAGGGGCCCTTCAGCCAGTCATTTTCCATTCTGTTGAAGGCCCTGAGGAGGCAGAGGAGCACCCCAATACTGTGACTATGTGCAAGCGGACTCCTTCTTTCCATCCCGCGGAAGAGATGGCAGAGGAAGGAGATGGATGTCAGTGAGCCGGAAGCCGGCCATTACCTCAGGTGAGAGACCAGGAGGACTATCCTTCAGTAGGGGTCAGAATAGGCGCTATGCGTATGATATGGTATGATATGGCATTTGTAACGCGCCTATACACAAGTGTTTAACACAGTGCGTAGAGAACTGGAGTGGCTTATCAAGCGATACCTGGGTAATATAGATGGTGCAAGGTTTCCATTTGGAATTCTGGGTGGAACCGCTATAGCTCGACCTGAGATCATTACCTAACAAGACCTTTCCCGGGACGTTTCTCTGAATGCTCACTGGAATCCTGACTGCTGTACCATTTAAAGTAAGATTTACAGGTATTACTGGGAACATACGGAGTGGGCCGTCAGCCAACTTAGTGGGCATCAGAGTAGCTCTGGCAACTTCCTCTGAGTCTACCAACGTAGAATCCACTACAGTGCGACTGCACCCACTATCCCTAAGAGCCGGAGTATCTACTCCATTGATCAGCACACTGTCTTTAAAGTAGTGCTTGGTATTATCCGGAATCCTAGTATAAGCCTCTGCGACTTTAGGCTCCCAGGAACCCAGGGAAACTAAAAATACCTCTGCCTCTATCCCGCTGGGAAATGAGTCTGAGGAGAAGGATGCTCCTGTAATCTCTTCTTCCTCGTAGGAGGAGAAGGCCAGATTAGCAGAGTGGACCCCCAAAGGCCTAACCTTACACCGGGGATCCCGCTTCACGTGGTCAGTTGCTCCACAAGCAAAACAAGATCCGTTGGGTCTGTTTACATAGGGAGGCTTATTGTAACCAGAGTTCTGTTTCGGAGGCTGACCTCCACTACCCTGTGAGCTCTCTTGTGTCTTACCCTTATTTTTCTTTTTGTGGCCCTTATGAGAAGAAGATTTATCAGATTCTCCACCCTCCATATCTTTGGACTTTTTCCCTTCCTCCTGCTTACCAGGATGAGTTTTGTCCTTATGGGACACTCAATGTGACACCCATAAGTCTGCTGCAATGGCCAGCTTCTTAGGATCTATCTCCTTCGAATCGGCCAAATGCTGCTTAAGCTCCGGGGAAGAAGATGCAGAAATGTGTTCCAGCATGACAAGATTTATCATGCCTTCGAAGGTAGAAACCTTATAACCTTCGACCCAGCCAGTTAAGTTTTTCAAGGATTCAGTGACATAAGATACCCAAGTACCACCTTCCTTTTTCTTATACTCTCTGAAACGTTTCAAATTTTGGGCCGGAGTCTTCCCAAACTTTAAAATGAGAGTTTGCTTTAACATTGCGAAATCAGCTCGCTCAGCCTTCGACATTTCCATAATGGCACTACAGCCAGAATGGGGCAGTCTGCTGAGTAACCAGGCAATCTTATCAGCATTGTCAACTTGTTGAACTTCGCATGCATACTCAAACGCATTCAGCCAGTCCATAATGTCATTCCTTTCTTCGTACACACTGAGCAGATCTTTCGGAAACCGTGGATGAGAGGAGGTCCCAGACCCATGTCCAGGACCCTTGGACCCATTTGCAACCTGAAGCTTGGCCAGTTCCAACTGGTGATCCCTGTATTTTTGTTTTTCTGCCTGTTCGATTTTTAGTTTGGCTATGCTGAATTGAAGCTCCTGCTGCCTAAACCGCAGCTCTTGCTTCTTGAATTCAAGCATAGCCTCCCCATCAGCACTGGCAGAGGAAACATTAGACATCTCATCCTCCCTGTCCTCGTGGTCGCGATGGATCAGTGCAGCGGCAGAACCGTCGGTTCTACCAGTGAGAGCAGCCCCACCACCTTCCGCACTGTCCTCAGAAGTTATAGCGTCAAGCTGCGCTTCTTGCCACGCCACGATTCTTTGGATCATTTCCAATTTCGTGCCTTGAGAGGAAACACCTCTCTCCGCACACATCTTTTTCAATGTTTCTGATTTGGAAGCATTTAAAGTTAACAAGGTATTTGTTTCCATACTGTTAGATAGGACTATGGCCTTTTTAAAGTTATACTACAACAATTCACTACGTGTCCTGGTTGGAATAACCTGAAATGCCTTAGTTCGTGCGCAACACTGGATACCTTCAGTCGTATCCCACCGCTGTACACCAATTTGTAAAGACGGATTTCTGAACTCTGTCCTGGTGGCGCAGAAGTTCAGAAGGCCAACCTAATTACTTGGAACAGGGTAACCTGTGGACGAGCCAGACCAATCAAGGTAGCAATCGCGGCGGTCAAGACTAGGTCTCGAGAGGGGTGAGGGTGACTGAAAGCCCGCAATGAGCACACAAAGCAAGGACACTTACAAACTACTCCAAACAGTTGTTATATTAAAAATATATACACATTTATTCCAAGGCCTTTAAAACAATGACCGTAGCGAGAAAATCACAATATAACGATAGTAAACCAACACATACCATATCAACACAATATATATACAAATACGACAGTCTCAAGCGTTATATGCACGAAATGTGTAGTCCACCTAAAAGGGAAGGAAAACAGGCAGTGCGAAATAATGCTTAGACCCAGTTCGCCTTCAGAGGCACCTAACTAGATGGAAGTCCGAGCCCTGCGAAGAGTGGAGCCTTGTGCTCAAAAGTACCTGTACGCGCTGGTGCCAACGGGCAAAAGGAGAAGTTCTTCGAGGGAAATCAGGCAGTTCAGTTTAGTGCACAAATGTAGGAGAACTAGTTCCGCGACTCAAGCGCAGCCTCCACAGTGGGCAGAAGCAGAGCGCGAGTATGGAAAAGGGTGCTGTTTTGACACATCGGGGAAAAGCAATGGGCTCCTGCAGGAGGGCGACCAGATCCTAGCTATGCTACTCACCGGTCCCCGATGCAAGCAGACCCAGGCTTCTCCGCATCAGTTTCAGTCGCTGGCAGGTTCAGAAGAGCAGGGAACGCCTCGTCGTCGTGTTGAGTAAAAAGACGTCCTTATCGAAGAAACCCGCACAGTTTGTTACCACAGCAGGGCAACGGAGCGGCCGTGTGTATCTGAGCCAAATGTACACTACTCACTTCAGACCTGGGAACGCCAAGTGTACGAAGCGTGTGAGAGTGACAAGGACTCGAAATACTACACAACCTGGTGGCGGTTACAGAGCAAGACTCCCGTGTAAGCTGGCCAGTCAGCTGGATGGCCCCAGAGACGCTTCCGAAGGCTTACTGGCAGGAGATGGTGAAGATGCCGAGAATAGCTGTTCCCGCTATTCCAAGGGTCGAAGTACCAGCACAGGCCTTCTGGTTCGATCAAAGGTGAAAAGGGTTTCACAAGGCGACAGCAGTGCAGAGGAGAAGTCCTTCAGTGGGTCACCAGCGATTCCTCGGTCCAGCCTCGTGGTTGCAGGATACTTGGCTCCTGTATTTCTTCGTTCGTGAGAACTCAGGAGATCGACATGGTAGTGGTGTTTCCAGCCCCCTCTTATCCACGGTTCCCTTCGCGCCAAAACGGAGGGGACCCAATGGGAGATCCGCTCATCAACACTCACACCATTCGTGGACCAATCACGGACCACGGTGGTCCCAGGCATTCACACCACCCTAGACTCTCTGGCACCCAGGATGTGTATTGGGACCAGACATCCCAGCCCACATCCTGGAGGCACACACAAGACATGCAGAAGCCCGCGAAAGCATCCGTGTTTCGCGGGAAAGTACATGCCCAAATAAGGAAGGCCCTGGGTCGGCTCGACCTGGGGAAGGTGAAGGGAGCAAGACGGTCAGCGGACAGGACAAAGGAGCCTCGTGGTCTGGCTATTTTGGGAGCCAGGCCACCATTTTGGGTTAAGCGCGAGAAACGCGCTTAGAACGCCAAAAGGAGCTCAAAACACAAGAAATGATTGCTGCCACCATTCCCGTCCGTGAATCACTTGCACCGATCAGTTACAATCCTAAACGAGTATCTAGGGCCTGTAGAAGGCTAGAGACCCAAGAGAGCTGTAACTTAGCTTACAGTGCCCTCTTGTGTCATGTTGCACAAAAGCCGCAACATGATAAAATAAACTACGGGAAACAGCGTTCCCCGGTACTGACTGTCTTAAGGGAATGTCAGTTTCCCCGTAAGAAAGGAGCGAAAGCCCAGAGGAGTGCGGCAGAAGGCTGCACTTCTCTGGCAAAGTCGAGAACAAGGTGAAAAACAACAGCAAAAAGTTTAGGGGTTGCCACATGGAAGGAAAATTACCTACAATTACGAAATCTTTTCTAACACTAGGGGGACAGAACCACAATGTACCTAGTGCTTAAGAAGTTCTTGATGTTCAACAGTGTTGAGGCGGTTCCAGGGCGCTTTGCAGCTCCTAAGACCATGTTCGAGATGGGAGACAGCTGCAGGTATCAGGCAGCAGGCAGTTCGGCAAGCAAGGCTGGATGGACGGCTGCAGGCTGGCCTACACAGCGGCTCAGGGTCAAGAATTGTTGTCTCTGTGCTGTTTGGCGGATCAGGAACATTGGTCGAAACATCTCGGGCAGCTCTGATGACTGCGAGTGACAACAATCAGTGGTGCAGCCGCTTGCTGTTAGAGGACTCGACTGTCTAGAAAAGGTCCTTAAAAGATGGACACTGGTTGATGCTCATTTCGTCCTTTCAAGGTGGCAGCCCAAAGCTTAGGAGAGTGTTTGAAGGCAACAGCCTTGTCAGTACTTCAGATACTCTCCGGCACTTCCCACCTAGGAAGCTTTCTGGCAGAACTTAGTAAGGAACACTGTGTGCTGTTGGGGTAGTAGTTCTGGAGCTGCTAGACGGGTCCTCTGAGTCTGGTATCTCCGTCTGTTCCCTGGGAGATGTTTAGGGGAGGGATATTGCTTCCCTCTTGGAACACCTGGCCTTCCGTCACTGGCAGAGGATGTAAGGCAGACTGTACCTTCAGCCCGGGTCCTCCCGGGTCCAAATGAGTCCTTCTTACTCTTTTTGAAGTTGTCGGATGATCTACTGAGTGAGGGGTTCAGCTCTCATTTAAAGCCAAATGGGCCCCAGTGATTTGTGCAGGCTAAGCCTACCTTAATGAACCAATCCTAGGTCCCCACCAACAATCTTCTGTTATGCATGAGGTCAGGACCAGAGTGCTCTGCAACAGGAAAGGTAAGGGGTGACAACATATACCTAAGCCCCACCTATCTTCCTGTCCGTTGTAGATCAAAGCGTCTTGCTGGTCAACTGAGCCTTCTGTGACTCTTGATTAAAGCGCAGGTCTCCCTTGAAGTTTGTGACAAGAGCAGACTTCCTGTCTCTCTCAAATCACGTAATTCTCCCTTCTGAAAGGGGTCAGCTCTGCGGGGGTACCTACGTTAACTAATGGACCCAGACATGCCATTCACAGCCTTTCATACAGAGGGGTGGGAACTAACTGCAAGCTGACACATTGTATACCAAAGGGGTGTTAGCCCGCCTTCCTGTTGTCTGTTCGGCAACTAAGCCCCTTCAACAGGCTTGCCTCAATTATCTCTCACTACTATGCACTGCCAACAGCCGAACTAAACAAAAGGAAAACAGATTCATGGAGCAGAAAAACAATTCTGATTGTGGGTTAGATACAGGTAACTGCACGCTAGTCTCCAAACTCAATTGGTTCTACAAGAAGACCAGCAGCGAAAATCTCGATGACTATGAACCACCCACAGAGGTCCAAAATCAGATAAATAGATTTATGTGAATGTCACAAGACAATATTTGCGCTTTGGTATAAACTATTTTCCTTGTACAAATGGTAATTAAGACAAAACAACAATGATTAAGAACATAATATTTGAAGTAACTGAACAATGTCTTAGAATAAACAGTATCTTGAGTTGAGAAGGATTTGTGAAGTTTTGTATTTAATTTCTCATTGATCTGCAGAACAGCCGACACGTGTTTCGACCGGGTTGGTCATTGTCAAGGCTGTGCATTAACATTATTGCAAATGTGAATTGAACAAATTAGTCGGAACAAGTTTACCGAAAGTAAAAAGACAAAATTAAAGCATTGCGTAATGAAATTATGAAAATAAGATAACACATACCACACAGGATGATGGCATTGGGGAAAGCAAGCAGATAAGGATATGATTCAACATAAAAAAGAAAAACAGCTTCAAGTCAGCAATGGTTGTTAGTGAATAGCAAATTATATAGCTGTATGTATCACAATCTATTGGAAATAAGATATTATTAGGATAAGTAACACCAATATAATTATATGGGCCAGTGCGGCGTTCAGTGTCCAAAAATGTTGGTGAACCACCATTAAAAGATAGGTGGGTGAGTACACAACAAGCTATTTCGCCAGGGTGTGTGTGTTGTGATTTCATACTTATGTGAAAACACCACCCCATGAGATGCTAACAGGCATTTCCATGTATATCCAAAACTTGGCTTACCAAAATGGAGAAATTTGTAAACTTGAAACTGAAAATCAATAACAAATGAAATGGGTAAAGAATCCCGAATTTCATTAATGATTCAGTCAAGCAAAACACAAATTGATGTGATTAGATTTGTGGTAGATCAATGCCTACCTCCGGGACCAGTCTGTCCCACTTCAAAAATAATGTGTTGTCACTCCCGCAGTAGTCTCAAATATACGTGGCACAAAGTAGCTTTTAAATCATTAATGGCTCCGTAAAATGAGTCTCTTGAAATCTTCAAAGAAAAAGGAGAAAGTGAAAATAGAAGATGAATAACTAAATAACAGGACCTTTCTTAACATAGTTCCTAACACTATGTGTATTCCACGTCCTTAATTGTATCAGAAGGAAAGACCGCACATATAATTGTGCTTACCAACACTATATGAGGGGTGAAATCCTGAGGATGAAAGAGTCCATGCCTGATTATGCGGCCGCGTGGGCCATTTTTCCCCTGTGACTGGGACTGTTGATAGTATAATTTCACAATGGATGCCGCGGTAACGTGATGACGTCACACGTAGATGTACGCGTGACGTCATTGTGGAAACAAAGAACGTCATTGACCCACAATCAGTGGCGAGTGAAAAAGAAATATATATGATGACTATTTAAACATCCTATTTAAAAAAAAAGTTAGCAGGCGCTCCTCTACAGAAAGAACATGGCATGATAACCTGTTCTGAGATGAGAGTTTGCAGCACACGCTTTTTGCTCACTGTACCTTTCAGAGATGGGAAATATCCATTTGCATATCAGTCTTTGTCCCACCCACATGGGCAGTCCAGCACCAAAATGCTATGGCAATTCCTCTCTGAACAAGAGTACCAAGAGCAACCCCATACACACGTTTCAACCTTGTTGGGCCTCATCAGTGAGGTGAAGCTGAGCCTCTCTGAGCACAGTGAGCAGGGAGTCCACATCTGGTTGCCCCCAGGTAACTTAGGGTGACCAACCCCAAGTTTCTTGTAAATATTTTAAAAAAGGTAGCAGGCACTCCTCTCCAGAAAGAACATGGCATGATAACCTGTTCTGAGATCAGAGTTTGCAGCACACGCTTTTTGCTCACTGTACCTTTCACAGATAGGAAATACCCATTTCCATATCAGTCTTTGTCCCGCCCACATGGGCGGTCCAGCACCGAAATGCTATGGCAATTCCTCTCTGAACAAGAGTATCAACAGCAACCCCATACACGTGATTTAGCCTTGTTGGGCCTCATCAGTGAGGTGAAGCTGAGCCTCTCTAAGCACAGTGAGCAGGGAGTCCACGTCTGGTTGCCCCCAGGTAACTTAGGCTGACCAACCCCAAATTTCTTGTAAATATTTTAAAAAAGGTAGCTGGCGCTCCTCTCCAGAAAGAACATGGCATGATAACCTGTTCCGAGATGAGAGTTTGCAGCACACACTTTTTGCTCATTGTTGTGAAAATGCAATCATATATTAGGGACAGTACCCATGTACTTTAGTTTCTGAAATCCGTGGAATGGAAGTCTAATTATTTATTGGCTACTTTAGATGTATCAGCATTATACACTAGCATCGGTCATGACCTTGAAGTTAGGTCTTTGGAATTTACTTTTCGAAATTGTTCGGCATCGTATTGGAAACATGTTGAGATGTTAAAGGAATTTCTGGTTTTTACTCTGCAAAACAATGTTTGTCTATTTGATGACCAATTTCTCTTACAAGAAAGAGGAGTGGCCATAGGAGCCAAGTTTGCACCCTCTCTATCAAACTTATTTATGTCTCAATATGAGGAAGAACATATTTACCAACACAATATTTTTGTAGATAACATCATTAAATGGAAAAGATTCATAGATGACATTATTATTGTGAGGAAAGGAACGTTGGAATCTTTTAACCAATTTGTAGACCATGCCAATCTTAATAATTTTGGGATTACACACACTGGACATGTCAGTGCCTCACAGATAGACTTTTTGGATTTGCACATTTTGGTTCATAATAACGCCATACATACCAGAACGTACCGTAAACCCACTGAGGTCAATTCTGTGCTACATGCTGACATTAACCATCAACGAGGTACTATTAATAATATTCCTGGAGGTGAATTCTACAGAGCCAGGAGAAACTGCAGTCTAGATACTGATTATGACCAAGAATGTGAATTACTCACTCATCGGTTTTTGGATAGGGGCTACTGCCCCAGGATCATTAATAAGGCAGCAGACAAATATGCTCACATCAAACAAACATAACTGCTCAAGAATAGTGAAAAGAACAAAAAGCAGTTACAGCACTTTGCTATAATCACGCAGTTTTTCAGGGACAGTGGTTTACTGTATAAAATGGTAGCAAAACATTGGCATATTCTGAAACTTGATAAAGATCTGGCACCTTTCTTGTCTGATTATCCTAAATTCACTTTTACTAGAGCACCAACCATTAAGCAAAAATGATGTCCATCTTTTTTAGATCCAATACCACCAACTTTAAGGGCTAATTGGTTACAAACAGGACGTGGCTTCCACAAATGTGGCAATTGTAATCAGTGCAAACATGCAGTGGATAAGTGCCATATATTCAATAATGATCATCTTGGTAATGAAATTATGATTTCAGATTTTATAAATTGTAAGACATTCTATGTGGTATATGCAATCATATGTGTATGTGGCAAACATTATATTGGTAGCACCATCAGACAGCTGCGGGTATGTATATGCGAGCATCTTTTAAGCTTAAGGAATCCAGATCGCAAAGTGCCTTTGGCAATACACTGGCAACGGGAGTATCAAATGGCCAGCATAGATGATTTGTGGTTTATCGGTCTGATGAAAGCCAAAAAAGGAAAAAGGGGAGGCAATCTGCAACTAAAACTACGTCGAATGGAATCAAAACTTATATGTCTTGTGAGATCCACAGTGTATGGTTTAAATTCAGATCATGAAATGTATGTGTTTCTGTAACCTCGCATTGCAACTATTGCATTGACTATATCATATGACATTTTTCCAATGCATCAGAATATTTGCTAATTCTGACCAGTAATGAGTGATCTAGTTTCCGTTCTCATTGAGTGTATACATGTTATTTTGTCCAGTTATTTTTCTCATTTTATTCAGGAGGAGTCTCATACTGATATTATAATCATCAGTCCAATACATTGGTTATCTATGTGATAACAAACATATCTTTTATACCAGATCTAAAATCTTCTGTATAACATAGGGCCTGACATATGTGTCATGCAGCAAGCTAAATGGCAACTCCTGTTCAGGCTATTTTATACCCTTCAACTCACGAATGGTAACCTGATTATGACGAATTTATTTATACAAGCACATTGAACATATGAACTTATGAAACGTTGTTAAGTTATTGCGGACCTTCGGGTTTAAAAGGTATTTTGAATGGAATACATTCTCTGCTTTTCTAATTGGCGCAATGCTTTTAGGCGACAATAGCTTAGACATCTGTTATTAATGTTACATTACACGACATGCAGATCGAGACTTGACTTAGTCTTTTAAAACACTCAGCTTCCTGCATTAACCTACATAAGCAGTGAACGACTCACATTCTTTGTTTAGAACGTTTAAATAGTCAACATATATATTTCTTTTTCACTCGCCACTGATTGCGGATCAATAACGTTCTTTGTTTACACAGTGATGTCTCTTGTACGTCTACGCATGACGTCATCACGTTACTGCGGCATCCATTGTGAAATTATACTATCAACAGTCCCAGTCACACGGAAAAAATCGCCCGCGCGTACGCCTAATCAGGCATGGACTCTTTAATCCTCTGGATTTCACCCATCATATAGCGTTGTTAAGCACAATTATATGAGCGGTCTTTCCTTCTGATACAATTAAGCATGTGGAATACACATAGTGTTAGGAACTATGTTAAGAAAGGTCTTGTTATTTAGGTATTCATCTTCTATTTTCACTTTCTCCTTTTTCTTTGAAGATTTCAAGGGACTCATTTTATGGAGCCATTAATGATTAAAAAGGTACTTTGTGCCACGTCTATTTGAGACTACTGCGGGAGTGACAACACATTATTTTTGAAGTTTGACAGACTGGTCCCGGAGGTAGGCATTGATCTACCACAAATCTAATCACATCAATTTGTGTTTTGCTTGACTGAATCATTAATGACATTTGGGATTCTTTGCCCATTTCATTTGTTATTGATTTTCAAATTCAAGTTTACAAATGTCTCCATTTTGGTAAGCCAAGTTTTGAATATACATGGAAATGCCTGGTAGCATCTCACGGGGTGGTGTTCTCACAAGTATGGAATCACAACACACACACACAACACACACACCCTGGTGAAATAGCTTGTTGTGTACTCACCCACCTATCTTTTAATGGTGGTTCTGTTGGGTGTCCTGACCCACGGTTGGACTATTATGCTGCAACATTTGGTGCTGTGGGCTTAGAAAATCCAAGAGGGCGGAAAAGCCCACATTTGCGCCAGAATCATAGAGAACCATGCAGTTTTGCGCACAGCAAAGTGGTCCCCTGACCTGCCACCCACCAGTGCAAGCATGATGGGCCAGGAGTGCCATGAGTGAGATGTGTGCCAAAGGAAAAACAGCAGTGCCGGTTGGCTAAAAAAAAGCACTTTAAAATCACCTTTGTTTCCCTGAATGCAAGCTCAAAATGCCTATTTTAAACATCACAAGATATTCAAAAATCTCAATGAACACCAGCAGGCATTTGGCAGAATGAATACTTGTGTGCATACTAAATCTGGAAAGATGAAGAGCCCAAAACAATGTTTATAACAAAAATGGCTGAGCTGTGGATGTCAGCAGCTTAAGTTAAATGGACAGAAAGCCACTAAAATCGAAATGTTTAAAATAAATGAGTGACCTACTTTTGAGTGTAACATAGGTTCCAACTGTTAAATGTCATAGTTTTGAACTTAGAATCAGCATTCTAGCTGCATGTGCAAAAATTGTGAGTTTGATTTGAATGAAGAAAAACTGAGAACAAAAGTGACATTTTGCTGAAGCCTGGCTTAATGAAACTGGATTCTGCCTGACAACTACCCCCGACAGGAGAGGGAATTCAGCAGCTGTGTTCCCATGCCTGGCTGCATCCTGCTGCCCTTGCCAAAAGGAGATGACACCTCTCTGATTGAATTAGGGGAGTGGCACCTGGGGACTACAGGAAACTAAACAAAGCACTGTCCCTGGCTCAGGCAAATGTTATATTGGGGGGGGTTGTAAAATGGCTTCCTCTTGGGAGAAACTGGGAGGTGCAGTGCCTGTGAGAGCAAGCTGAGCTTGGGGGAAGTGGATAAACCAGAAATTCCACCATGTTCTTTGGAAAACCACACCCCTTTGGGGCCAGAGCATGATTTTAAAAAGATGGATAATTCATAGTGCGGACTTGTAAAAATTATATAAATAACATCATCATTCTTGTGATTTTTCTGTGCACATTTTAAGAGGTGTTAGGACCCTGTGGTATGTTCTTGGGGATAGTAGCGGAAAAAAAGGTTGTTACTCCAAATGTATGCATGATAAAAATCTGACACTTTATCATCTGAAACCCATATCCCTGGTGCACATTTGTGTAAAATCTGGAAAGGCTTAGAGGTCGTTATCTGGATGAAAAGGGGAGAATTCTATCATAAGTGGACACAACATCGTATAAAGACAAGGATCGGATGGTTTGGTGCTACAGAAAATATGTTAACTGGACCTATAATATTAGAAAAATGGTACATAGATAAATATGTATTTGGGTCAGAAATAGATTTGTGTGCAGTTTGACAAGGGGAGGTTCCTCTGACCATAAAACCTACAGCATCACTCTGACACTCCATTTCCTTCCCCAAATCAAGGGAGAGAGGAAAGCTTGGCCAATGATAAGTGAGAGGGGCAGGCTTAGCTAGGCCCAGGCACACACCCATTTTCAAAACACATAAAAGGAACATTGAAACCCAGGTAGAGACATTCACTTTCCACTTTCTTGCAGGACGCTTTGCCGGGAGACTCCAGACTTCAAATCCAGAACCCCAGGGATCCAGAACTTTACTTCAGAACTTGTAGCAGAGAGGCTAACCCACAAGCTGAGTTCTCTTCAGCAGGCCTCAAAAATCATTTGCAAACTATTCAACCGCCGTGCTGTGCGGTTTGCTGCTTGCTAAGAATCCACTTGATCCAGACCCGCAGAACCAGAGACCGCTGTATCCGGAACCGCTAGCAGAACCGATAACAGAACCGGAGACCCAGAGACCAGATCGTTGTGAAGAACCGCTAGCAGAAGTCCAGCCAATCCTGACCCGAACGGTGACGAAGTCGCATTCGTGTCCAAAATATAGTTTGAGTACCCAGCTAGCACTGTGCCAAAACCAATCTCTTAGTTTAAAATAATCTAATCCAAACTATTTTAGCCTATTAGAACTGCCTCCTAGAATCGTGTCATTCTGTCATCTTTAAAACTGAAAACTGTCATCTGTCATTCTGAGCTTTAAAATTTCAAATCCGAAAAACTACCTTTACTAAATCGGCCGTATCTCCGGAACCGTTTGTGCTAGGAGCGAGTTTTAACTGTTTTAACTGTCATCTTAAAGCTAAGATTGTAAGCTTTCCAACAAGCCTACTCCTTATAGTGCCTCCGTACTTGCGCTCGACGCACGCGACTAAAATTGCTGCGATTTGACATTTTGCTTAATTTCAGCCACGTGTAAAAATATTTGTCCTTGCTTTCCTTGCTGAAATTCGTGTGCAACCTGACAATCATTCATAGAGCATTGCTAAAGTGATCCAAATTAATTTAAGTATCTCTCACTACCCAGAACCCCCTATAGGGAATTAAAAGCCCTTTTAGCATATTTTCCACTTAATTGCAACCACATCAAAGTATCTTGCCAGTGTTTAAAACTCCTACCTGTTTTCCTCTAAGCTTGCTAGGGGGAACTGAATTATATTTGATTGCATTCCTGAGAACTGTGTGCTTTCCTCCCATCTCTTTACCTTGCATAGAGGGAGGGGGTGAATTGTCAAAGAAAAGTGATTACATTGTCTTTTGTTGAAGTCATATCAAGTTTATTTTCTGTACTGCATTTTCATTCATCATTGCATTGTCCTAGAAGCCATAAAAGCATTCTCAGCTACTTTATCCTCTCTATATCACTTCTAAGCCATCAAAAAGAGTGTACACTGTAACATTATCCATTGTTGATCACTATCATCTTCACAAGTGTGCTATCAAACATAAATTTATTATAAAAGTGTGATATATATATATATATATTGTTTAATTTTCAAATAAACCTTTTAATTTGCAAAACAAACCTACTTCTTGGCTCAGTGGGGTCAGGGGGATTCTAAGAGAGGGGTGTTATATAAGGGTTGTCATCCAGAGTAAACGAACTGGACATAAAAATATATCAATAAGGGTTTCCCTCAGCATCCCAGACTAGGCATTGACTTAGCTGTAGTGTTGAATTGAATCCGCTTACAAAGTGGGGGCTCGCAGCCGGGGATTCTGGATTAGATTTACCACTTGTGCAGCTTAATACAGTGTGCCAACTGACCGGATACACATATCCGGTTAGATCACCACGCTGTTTTACACTGTGAAAGCACTCCTCAAAGGAACGCTCTAAGGAAACGGTCTATGTTGCAAAATAAAATACAAACTTCTGTAAGTCAGGAAGGAACTCAAATTCCAGAATGACGACACTGGTAGACATCAAAATAGCCAGAGAGCACTTCTTACATAAGCTATTTGTGAGAGGTGAATGGACTGAGCAGGGCAAGGATGCGTGGTTGCAGGCAATCACACAACAGGTCACTGCAACTGGGTTAGATATCTGGAGGGATCAGGGTCCCTTAGATGTGGCCGTGAGCGAACTATACATGGCTCCTAAAGCTAAAGATGAACACGACAAGATGGTTAGGATAGCGGCATATTTGCATCCATATATGGGAGCCATGCAGGACAAATGTGCTGAAGGCCAAGATCTGGCAAGTAGGCAACTGTTGGCATTAGAGAAGGCCCAATACGACCTGGTCTCTTCTGTGCAGAGGAGCCAGGAGTCCGAAAATGATAGTAGGCAGTATATCATTAAAATAAAAGAGGACATGGATATACTGCAACAGGAAAAGACAGATCAGGATAAAAGAATTCTGGCTTTGCAGAAGGAGCACCAGGACAGTTTGGAATCCTTACTGCAGAGCCAGAAAAAGCTGGAGCAACAGATCAATTTCAACAGGGCATGCACAGAGCAGGTAGCCACCTTGCAAATCCAACTAGACAGAGAGAAAGAGGAAAGCAATAAATTGATATTGAAAGACCTGGATACCCAGGCAGAGTTTGATGAAGAACACCAGAAAGCTGGTGCCTTTCAAAGGCAGAGGGACGACCTGGCGTCACAAATGCAGACTCTTGGTCAGGAAAGGGATACCTTAGGCCAGGAAGTCTGCCATTTAAAAAGAAAAATTGAAGAAAATCACTTGGCCCTCCAGGGGCTGGGTGACCTCCAAAAAGAGCATCAGGGCTTGCTAGATCACACCAGGAGGGTGGAGGAGGCTCTGGCAAGAAAGGAGCAGGCCAGTAGGAATGGGACTCTGGAGGTAACCCTCCTGCAGCAGAGACTTGCCCAGTACTCCAGGACCAATCAGGAGGCACAGAGAGAAAATGAGGCTCTCTGTCAGCACAATGATAGGCTCCAGCAACAGGTAGTCATGCAGGAGAGACTGATAGAGTCTAGTAAGGCCTTAACTGAGGAACTGAAAGCGCATGCTCTTGCATTGCAACAGGGAGCAGGGGCTGACAGAGATGAAAGGGAAACACCTGAGCATAACCTCAGAAGCCCTAGTACCAGAGGCCTTCATCTCTCTCAGTCCCTGGACTCTGCCACCCTCATGTCCCCTGGCGCGCATGAGCACAGGGCCACAGGAATGGCAGATTACTATCCAGCCAAAAGTATGGGGCTCATAGGCCAGTACCACCCAGGAAAGGATGGGCGGGCACCCGGGTATGGGCACCTAAGTAAAGTGCAATTTAGTGGGGAACCCCAGGAAATTAGGCCCCCTAAAGGCATCCTAAAAACCTCTACCCAGTTAGGTCACTGGGGGGGGGTACCCATCAAATCCTGGTAGCAAGGAGGGATCTGAAGACTCCTCTGAGCGTCACAGGACACAGAAGACCAGGTCCCCACATTCTGCCAGCTATTCCCAGGCTCGCAGAATCTGGGTAAAGCTGGAAGATCAGACGGGCACCTCTGTGAGCAGTGCTTCTGAATCAGAGGATGAATGGACCAGGGTTACCCGAACCAAAAAGGCCAATAAGGTGAAAAGGGCCTTGCTTAAGGACCCCTTAAAACAGATTAAGGCAATCAGGAGTGTCATCACGCCTTATCATAAGAACGCCAAGTATTCTGTTTGGGAACACTTGGAGCTCTATGAGCAAATGATGGAGACTTTCCATTTGAAGGACAGCAGTAGCTGCATCCAGTACGTCAAATTGACATTCTCCCCTGAATACTCCAGTTTCTTTGCGGGGCTGGAGGACCAAAACCATTCACGATGGTCCACAAATAGGGCGGCCATCTTAAAACATTTTTCTGTACATAGAAATCCCCAAGAGGCTCGCAAGGCAGCCTACAATTTGCAATGTGGGGAGCATCAGGCCCCACAAGAATTCGTGCAAGAATTGAAGCGTGCCTTTGCGCAGACCACCAGAAGGGTGCGCACGGACAGCAGAGAATTCGTCAACACATATTTCCATGCTCTCCCCAAATACATAATGACCCAGCTCGTGAGAGATTTTCACGAGAAAAGATCTTTAGACTGGTTCATTGAGCAAGCCACCCAGATCTATGAGGTGCAGAAGCCGATAGAAAATAAAAGTAATGCGCAGAAAAACCCCAAAACCAACAGCACCCCTGCTGCTTCCAAGGTGGCGGAGGTAAAGGTTGCCCCCGTTTTAGATTTGGAGATGGGGGGGCCTAAAAACCTGCCTGTGCAGAATAACTCTAACACCAGAAGGTCCTCGGGCCAGTCACAGACAGGGAGTCAAGGAGGTAGTCCCACAAATGGGGTCCCTCACTCCCCTGATTATGTAAGTCCCCGCTACAAGGGAAACCGACCCATCCTGGGTTATGTATGGACTCCTCCAGCCCAAGGGGGGGATCCAGTCAAGCACCTAACCCAGAGATCTTCCCTCAAAACTTCCCACAGGAGGGCAGAAATTCACCAAACCCTGGGCTGAACTTTTTCCCCAGGTATCCACAAGGTCTCCAGCCCCAAACTCATCCATCCTTCTTTCCCCAATTCCCTGAGCCCAGACCACCTAATCCGGAGAAGGGGAGGCCAAGGGTGGAGGGGTACCCAAATCTTTCCAACCTGGGGTATTACCAGAGAAGGGATAGCTACCCATACCGGGATCAGCCCAGGGGAGAAAATAGAGCCCCGTATCAGCCTGAGCGGGTTTCCCAGTTAGAGCGCCAGGTTCAGAACATGGCACAGGATTTGGGCCGCATGCTGAGGGCCCAACAGAATCCTCAGATGGGCATGCCGGCACAGAATGCCCCAAACTCTGGACCTAGTGCTCCAGAACAATGACGGGGGCAGCACCCCGATAACCCACCGGTTCCCAGGGAGGAGGCACAAGGGAAAGGGGGGTGTAAAGCCTTGGAGGAAGCTTCCTTCCCAACTTGTAAACAGCCCCTGGAAAACCAAGAACCGGAAACAAAATCTCCTACCCCTGAAAGTCTGCCACCCAAGGAACAGTAGGAAAAACAAAGTACCCAAACAGACCCATTTTGTGGAGGAGGTACAGGTCTTCCACATTGAGGGAGAGGGATCCTCAGAGGATCCTGGGGAAAGGATCTTCTCCTTCAGAGATGGGTCCCAAGGGATTTCAACCCAGACTGGGTAGATGTGGGAATTGAGCTGTTGCCGCCCATCATCCTATCCCAGAACCAACACAACCAAAAACCCCTGGTTCAAACCCATCCTGGTGACTGCCTCCAAAAAGGCAGGGGCGGCCCAGAACCGGAACCAGGGGAACCTAAAACCGAATCAACAGACTGGGTAGATGTGAGGATTGAGCTGTCGCCACCCATCATTCTATCCCAGAACCAACAATACCAAAATCCCATGGGTCAAACCTATCCTGATGACTGCCTCCAAAAAGGTGGGGGCAGCCCAGAACCTGAAACCATTTCCAGTTGCCAACATTTTCTTTCAGATTCCCCAGGCTCTCCACAGAATTCTGCCCAAATCTCTTCTCTCGCCATGTCCAAAACCAGAAAATTAGCCCACCAGTTGTCCAAAAATGTGCATTATCTGTGCCCCCTTGAGGAGAAGGAGGGAGGATACTATGCCCTGGTACAAGTACAGGGGCAGGGTACAATTTGGGCACTGGTGGACACTGGATCCCAAGCTACCCTTCTGTCCAAAAGGGCCTTTGATGAACTAAATGCAGGAAGTGGGGAGAATTACCAAATTCCTCTCACCTCTCTTCCTGGACAACTGCAGAACTTTGACGGGAAGGAAATTCCCGTCGAGGGGACTGCAGACTTGGACATTAAAATTGGGCGACACAAGGTGAAACACCCGGTCATAGTAGTAACTCCAGAGGGCACCCCTTTTTTACTAGGGAATGACCTCCTGAGAAGGTTGTCACCCCTAATAGATTGTGTAAACCAGGTCCTCTGGACCCAGACTAGCCGACCAATAAAATTAAAACAGAGTGTCAACCATGTTAGTTTAAACAGCACCTGCCACATGGTTGAACAAAAATCTGACCAAGTAGAATTTCACTTCCAGAACAACCAAATTCCAGACGTGACAGTAATAGCAGTAGGACAACAGACTGGTGATGGGGGGGTCCTCTCTATTTCAGAAAATCAACCTTCCTTGCAGTTTAAGGTGGTATTCCACACTGGAAGGAAATACTCTGAAATTCTTTACCAATCCACAATCAGACAATCCCACTCCTATAGTCCAGAAAGATGTGAAATCAGCTCAGAGCCTGGCTGATATTCAGCAAATTGGAGAGCAGTTGTTCATCCCTGTTCAGTTAAATGATGGGAAGGACTCTGTTCTCGCTCGAGTGTGTGTGAACAACGGTAAGAGCTTCATCAGCGAAGCCATGTTCCGCCAACTCCCAAAAGATCCAGCCATTCCCACATTCAAACTGATAGACAAATGGGAAATGGATCTGGAAACACCCAATTCCAAACATCTCCTGCCAAGCAGGTGTATGCTCAAAATCTCCATTGGCAACAAGAGCATAGTCCACAATTGTTGGGTCGTGCAAGACGTCACTGCCGCCTTTTACTTAGGCAGTGACATTTTCAATCGCTTCGCCATTAGTTTGGACCTAAAAAACTTCAAAGCTTGGTCCCGATTAGCGGATAATCCCATGGGCTTTGATGATCAAGAAAAAGCATTTAGGTCAGCTCAATTGCTACCTTATGCAGTTGAAATTCAGCTTAAAGAGGAAGTCACCATCCCAGAAAGGACCCGACAATTCTCCCTGGAAGTGAAAGTTAAAAGAGGACAAAAATTGAAAAACCCTGATGCTTATATTCATCTAAATGCTTCTCTCCAACAGCAAGGGTTAGGGGTAAGCCCAACACCATTAGTCAACATAGAACATGACACCATTCTAATAGAGGTGGATAACAGCGACTTAAAGAGTATTACTCTAGCCGCAGGCACCATTATTGGAATGGCGGTTGATGACCGACATTTCTCCATTGATTTAGGAAATGAATTGTCAGGACCAATCCCCAAGGACTGTTTTGACAGTGACAGTGAGGACAATACAACACCAGACAGGATTTTCACCCGGCATGGGGGGAACTTCCTGGTGTACACTTCTTGCCCTTATGGTAAGGAAGATGTGACTTGTGACTTCAGGAGGGATGAGGTGATCTTCCAGGTTCATGAGGGCTGCCTTTCCCACCTGAAGCCTCCAGTCCAAATCAGCACTCTGACCAGGGACTTCTCCACCCAGCTGGAGGAGGCCGCTGAGATAGCTAAACCAGAAGTCTTTCCAGGCTTCAGGCAGATGGTGGAAGAGAGAGTCAACCTAGCTGATGCCTGTGTGACTCTGGAACAGAAGCAAAAGTTGAAACAAGTTTTCTTGGATTTCCAAGATCTCTTTGCGGTAGACTCATATGACTGTGGTCGCACCGACATCCACACAACAACAATTCCCACAGACGCTGGAATGACTCCAGTGTTTGTGAAGCAATATCGATTGCCTCTCGCATCCATGGAGTCCCTTACTGAAATAATTAAGAACCCTGAGTCCCGGGGAATAATCCGTCCAGTCCACAGCACTTTCAATAATCCGGTGCTGGGAATATTAAAGCCAAACGGCCAGTGGATACTCTGCGCCGACCTTAGGGAGCTCAACAAA
This sequence comes from Ambystoma mexicanum, assembly GCF_040938575.1. Lineage (NCBI taxonomy): Eukaryota > Metazoa > Chordata > Amphibia > Caudata > Ambystomatidae > Ambystoma > Ambystoma mexicanum. The sequence goes on from NC_090929.1 coordinate 209,279,242, forward strand.
CGGGTCCATACTTCCCGATGGCCTCTGCCCTACATTGTCCAAGGGCTGGCCGAGATCCAGGGGCACAGGTATTCACTGCAATAGACCTGACCAATGGATACGGGACCGTGCCTGTCAGTAGGGAGGACCAATACAAACTGGCATTTACCTTTGGGGGCCAGCAGTACACATGGACCCCGACTCCCTTCGGATACCTCAACTCCGGCAATGAATTCAACATTTTCCTACATAAGGCCATGCCCGACCTGGGTGCGAGGTGTAACCTGGCTTATGTAGATGATGTCCTCATCAAAAGTTCATCTGTGGAAGAACACATAGCAGAGATCCGTTATGTTCTGACACAGTTGAGGGCCGCCGGAGCAAAACTTTCCCTTCAGAAAGCACAGTGGTGTAGAACCCGTGTTAATTTCTTGGGGCATGAGATTACTCCTCAGGGTCTCTGTCCCCAAGAAAAAAAAGCAGAAGCACTTCAGAAACTGAAGGATCCCACAACTCTGCGGGATCTAAGGAGCCTCCTTGGACTGACTAATTACAGCAGAAAGTTCATTGAAGGCTACGCAGAGATCACTAGACCCCTGATTCATCTCTTGAAGGGGGGGGTCAAGTGGGAATGGGGTCCAGAACAATCCAAGGCAGTAAGACAACTCAAGAGAAGCCTCTCACAAGCGCCTTGCCTAGCTTACCCTGTCAGAAACAAGGAGTTCTTCCTGGAGACAGGGTTCTCTAATACGTGCTTGACGGCAGTATTATACCAAAATCATGACAAGGTAATCTCCTATGCGAGTAAAACTTTATCCTCTGTGGAGGAAAAATTCAACGATTGTGAGAAGGCACTCCTGGCAACGGTGTGGGCATTGAAGAATTACTGCCCGTTCATCCAGGGGGAACACATCATAGTGGAGACTCCACACCAGCCTCTGCAATATCTCCAAAGTGACAGAATCCGGGCCGGAAATGTGAGTAATTCCCAAATTACTTCCTGGATTCTGTCAATGCAAGGCTTTCCTGTGGATGTCAGATATGGGCAAAACAAGAAGAGTCCCCTCGCGCAAGGTCTGGCTGACTTGCATGATTGTGCCAGAGAAAACTGTCTCAAGGACGAAAGTCTAAAAATCAAGGACAACATGGAGGCATACCTTAATTCCCCACACAAAGTCTTTGAAGAAGACAAGTGTGAGGGAATGCCCACTGTCTATGTGGATGGATGCTCGTACCATGTTGACAACAACGGGGAGAAAGAACTGGTGGCCGGCGTAGGGAATGCATGGGTGAAGGAGTCCCCAGAACACTCCGCTGGGTACAAAATTGGTCCCCGAAGTAGTCAGGTGGCAGAGTTGATGGCTGTGCATCAGGCCATCCTCACTGCTGTCCAACATCAACTCCACGAACTGGTCATAATCACAGATTCGGATTATGTACGTAACGGGTTCGTGGAGCACCTGGTCAATTGGAAATTCAGAGGCATGTTATGTGCTAATAACAAACCCTTGAAACATGGGAAGTTAATCCAAAACATTGATTATCTGGTCACCTCGAATGGGATGACCATCTACTGGTAGAAGATCAAGGGTCATTCCAAAGTAGAGGGACCAGACAAAACTGGAAATGACTTAGCTGATCAGCTGGCCAAAACCGGGGCCATCCAAGGGGATCTAATAGAGATTGAGTCCCTGTTGGGGGAAATCCAGGTCACTGCTATCACTAGGTCCCAGACAAATGCTCACAATGATCTTTCAACTGCACAATGGAGTAAGGAGACCCCTGATGCTGATTTAATTACGGCTCAAAAGGGGGATCCAATAATTGGTAAGTTTTACCAACACATTGAGGACCCTGAGAAGTTTCCCCTGACGGATACCGATTACATTGGGAAGGAGGACCTTAGAGTGTTGATGAAATGTCCAAAGATGTTCCGAATCCAAGACGGTTTGTTGGTAAGGAAATCCCAAGATGGCCATGATCAGTTAGTGGTCCCTACCTCATTCCGAAGCCTGATGTTAAGTCACACCCATGATGCGGCCACAGCCGGTCATAGGGGGTTTCACACAACCCTGAGATCTTAAGAGAGGTTGCATACTGGCCACACATGGGGCAGGACCTCGCCAAATACTTGAAGGGGTGTCTTGTGTGTGCACAATTTAAGCCAACATCCCTCACACACCGGGCGCCTCTCCAAAAGAGGGGGATGACGCTGCCATGGTGAGATTTGCAAATCGACACCGTGGGCCCTGTAATTCACTCGTCTAGAGGAAACAAGTACATGTTGACCATCACATGCTTGTTTACCAAGTGGGTGGAATGTCTCCCGGCCCCAAATTGCAAGGCAGAAACAGCAGCTGCCCTGATGATTAACCGCATCTTTTCCCGTTTTGGTCTACCTCAAAGGATTGAGTCAGACAGAGGTAGCCATTTCACCAGCGAGGTAATGACAAAGATGTGGGAGATACTGGGGGTTAAAAGGAAGCTACACATTGCTTACAGGCCAGCTTCTTCTGGAGCAGTAGAGAGATACAACCGAACCATTGTGAGCATCTTAAAAAAGTTTGTGGCAGATTCTGGGCCAAGTTGGGATATCCGATTACCTCTGGTCCTAATGGCCATCAGATCTACCCCCTCATCTGCAACTAAAATGTCACCATTTGAGTTGATGACCGGACGCAAGATGGTGCTTCCACAGCATTTGCTCTACAGGACCCAAGAGCAGACACTGATAAATGCCTCCACAACTCATGAGTATGTGGAGAATTTAAGGAAACACCTTCAGCATGCTTTTGCCTAGGCTCAGCGGAATCTAGAATCTAGAAAGATCAGCTGATAGCATGAAGACCCACTACGACCTGAAAACCACCAGGAAAGTATACGAGGTGGGGGACCAGGTCTATCTATACAATTTCCAAAGGAACCAGGCCAAACAGCGAAAATGTTTGCCTACATGGAAGGGACCGTTTCAAATTATAGACAAAATCTCCCCTGTAGCCTATAAGATCCGCATCCCCAAAGGTAGTTTGGCGGAAGGGGAAGACAAGCGGGTCCATATTAATCAGCTAAAGTGTTGCCATCCCAGGCACACTCTGCAACAACTGGAGGAATCCTCTGGAATCCCAGAGGGGGCCACTCCAGAGTAATTCAGTTCCAACCCTAAAATATCCCACATATAGTCGCTAAAATATGATGATTCTGGAAAGAAAATATTTCCTGTTATATCTTGTTTTTTAAAACAAGACTGAAAAATGTAACCGGATGTATAAAATGTATGTGTTTGCCACATCATTAATAGTGGTGGAGAAATGTCTACGAATAGGTATTGCCGCTTTTGCTTTATCATCCTAGGAGAGATGAAACCACGGAGACTGACCAAGGAGAACGACCCGGAGACCGGGAGCAAAGATCCGAGGGGCCCGGGGTACTGCCCAATATTCCCATCAGGACAGGCGGGGAGAACCGATCGATCCAACTGGATGGAGGAAAAGATGCTGAACTGTGCCATCTACGGAATTGGAAGAAGATGATGCGGACATCCCAGCGCGTGGATCAAAACATCCTTTGCACCCGACTCCATCTCGACTTGAAATCAAAGTGCAGTCGGGCGGGGGGGTTTGTTGGGTGTCCTGACCCACGTTTGGACCATTATGCTGCAGCATTTGGTGCTGTGGGCTTAGGAAATCCAATAGGGCGGAAAAGCTCACATTTGCGCCAGAATCCTAGAGAACCGTGCAGTTTTGCGCACAGCAAAGTGGTCCCCTGACCTGCCACCCACCAGTGCAAGCATGATGGGCCAGGAGTGCCATGAGTGAGATGTGTGCCAAAGGAAAAACAGCAGTGCCGGTTGGCTAAAAAAAGCGCTTTAAAATCACCTTTGTTTCCCTGATTGCAAGCTCAAAATGCCTATTTTAAACATCACAAGATATTCAAAAATCTCAATGAACACCAGCAGGCATTTGGCAGAATCTATTCTTGTGTGCATACTAAATCTGGAAAGATAAAGAGCCCAAAACAATGTTTATAACAAAAATGGCTGAGCTGTGGATGTCAGCAGTTTAAGTTAAATGGACAGAAAGCCACTAAAATCGAAATGTTTAAAATAAATGAGTGACCTACTTTTGAGTGTAACATAGGTTGCAACTGTTAAATGTCATAGTTTTGAACTTAGAATCAGCATTCTAGCTGCATGTGCAAAAATTGTGAGTTTGATTTGAATAAAGAAAAACTGGGAACAAAAGTGACATTTAGTTGAAGCCTGGCTTAATGAAACTGGATTCTGCCTGACAACTACCCCCGACAGGAGAGGGAATTCAGCAGCTCTGTTCCCAGGCCTGGCTGCATCCTGCTGCCCCTGCCAAAAGGAGATGACACCTCTCTGATTGAATTAGGGGAGTGGCACCTGGGCACTACAGGAAACTAAACAAAGCACTGTCCCTGGCTCAGGCAAATGTTATATTGGGGGGGTCGTAAAATGGCTTCCGCTTGGGAGAAACTGGGAGGGGCAGTGCCTGTGAGAGCAAGCTGAGCTTGGGGGAAGTGGATAGAGCAGAAATTCCACCATGTGCTTTGGAAAACCACACCCCTTTGGGGCCAGTGCATGATTTTAAAAAGATGGATAATTCATAGTGCAGACTTGTAAAAATTATATAAATAACATCATCATTCTTGTGATTTTTCTGTGCACATTTTAAGAGGTGTTAGGACCCTGTGGTATGTTCTTGGGGATAGTAGCGGAAAAAAAGGTTGTTACTCCAAATGTATGCATGTTAAAAATCTGACACTTTATCTTCTGAAACCCATATCCCTGGTGCACATTTGTGTAAAATCTGGAAAGGTTTAGAGGTCGTTATCTGGATGAAAAGAGGAGAATTCTGTCATAATGGACACAACATCGTACAAAGACAGGGATCGCATGGTTTGGTGCTACAGAAAATATGTTAACTGGACCTATAATATTAGAAAAATGGTACATAGATAAATATGTATTTGGGTCAGAAATAGATTTGTGTGCAATTTGACAATGGGAGGTTCCTCTGACCATAAAACCTACAGCATCACTCTGACACTCCATTTCGTTCCCCCAATCAAGGGAGAGAGGAAAGCTTGGCCAATGATAAGTGAGAGGGGCAGGCTTAGCTAGGCCCAGGCACACACCCATTTTCAAAACACATAAAAGGAACATTGAAACCCAGGTAGAGACATTCACTTTCCACTTTCTTGCGGGACGCTTTGCCGGGAGACTCCAGACTTCAAATCCAGAACTCCAGGGATCCAGAACTTTACTTCAGAACTTGTAGCACAGAGGCTAACCCACAAGCTGAGTTCTCTTCAGCAGCCCTCAAAAATCATTTGCAAACTATTCAACCGCCGGGCTGTGCGGTTTGCTGCTTGCTAAGAATCCACTTGATCCAGACCCGCAGAACCAGAGACCGCTGTATCCGGAACCGCTAGCAGAACCGATAACAGAACCGGAGACCCAGAGACCAGATCGCTGTGAAGAACCGCTAGCAGAAGTCCAGCCAACCCTGACCCAATCGGTGACGAAGTCGCATTCCTGTCCAAAATCTAGTGTGAGTACCCAGCTAGCACTGTGCCAAAACCAATCCCTTAGTTTAAAATAATCTAATCCAAACTACTTTAGCCTATTAGAACTGCCTCCTAGAATCGTGTCATTCTGTCATCTTTAAAACTGAAAACTGTCATCTGTCATTCTGAGCTTTAAAATTTCAAATCCGAATAACTACCTTTGCTAAATCGGCCGTATCTCCGGAACCGTTTTTGCTAGGAGCGAGTTTTAACTGTTTTAACTGTCATCTTAAAGCTAAGATTGTAAGCTTTCCAACAAGCCTACTCCTTAGAGTGCCTCCGTACTTGCGCTCGATGCACGCAACTAAATCTGCTGCGATTTGACATTTTGCTTAATTTCAGCCACGTGTAAAAATATTTGTCCTTGCTTTCCTTGCTGAAATTCGTGTGCAACCTGACAATCATTCATAGAGCATTGCTAAAGTGATCCTGAATTAATTTAAGTATCTCTCACTACCCTGAACCCCCTATATGGAATTAAAAGCCTTTTTAGCATATTTTTCACTTAATTGCAACCACATCAAAGTATATTGCCTGTGTTTAAAACTCCTACCTGTTTTCCTCTAAGCTTGCTAGGGGGGAACTGGATTATATTTGATTGCATTCCTGAGAACTGTGTGCTTTCCTCCCATCTCTTTACCTTGCATATAGGGGGGGGGTGAATTGTCAAAGAAAAGTGATTACATTGTCTTTTGTTGAAGTCATATCAAGTTTATTTTCTGTACTGCATTGTCATTCATCATTGCATTGTCCTTGAAGCCATAAAAGCATTCTCAGCTACTTCATCCTCTCTATATCACTTCTAAGCCATCAAAAAGAGTGTACCACTGTAACATTATCCATTGTTGATCACTATCATCTTCACAAGTGTGCTATCAAACATTAATTTATTATAAAAGTGTGATATATATATATGTAGTTTAATTTTCAAATAACCCTTTTAATTTGCAAAACAAACCTACTTCTTGGCTCAGTGGGGTCAGGGGGATTCTAAGAGAGGGGTGTTATATAAGGGTTGTCATCCAGGGTAAACAAACTGGACATAAAAATATATCAATAAGGGTTTCCCTCAGCATCCCAGACTAGGCGTTGACTTAGCTGTAGTGTTGAATTGTATCCGCTTACAAAGTGGGGGCTCGTAGCCAGGGATTCTGGATTAGATTTACCACTTGTGCAGCTTAATACAGTGTGCCAACTGACCGGATACACATATCCGGTTAGATCACCACGCTGTTTTACACTGTGAAAGCACTCCTCAAAGGAACGCTCTAAGGAAACGGTCTGTGTTGCAAAATAAAATACAAACTTCTGTAAGTCAGGAAGGAACTCAAATTCCAGAATGATGACACTGGTAGACATCAAAATAGCCAGAGAGCACTTCTTACATAAGCTATTTGTGAGAGGTGAATGGACTGAGCAGGGCCAGGATTTGTGGGTGCAGGCAATCACACAACAGGTCACTGCAACTGGGTTAGATATCTGGAGAGATCAGGGTCCCTTACATGTGGCCCTGAGCGAACTATACATGGCTCCTAAAGCTAAAGATGAACACAACAAGATGGTTAGGATAGCGGCATATTTGTATCTATATATGGGAGCAATGCAGGAAAAATGTGCTGAAGGCCAAGATCTGGCAAGTAGGCAACTGTTGGCATTAGAGAAGGCCCAATCTGACCTGGTCTCTTCTGTGCAGAGGAGCCAGGAGTCAGAAAATGATAGTAGGCAGTATATCATTAAAATAAAAGAGGACATGGATGTACTGCAGCAGGAAAAGACAGATCAGGATAAAAGAATTCTGGCTTTGCAGAAGGAGCACCAAGACAGTTTGGAATCCTTACTGCAGAGCCAGAAAAAGCTGGAGCAACAGATCAATTTCAACAGGGCATGCACAGAGCAGGTAGCCACCCTGCAAATCCAACTAGACAGAGAGAAAGAGGAAAGCAATAAATTGATATTGAAAGACCTGGATATCCAGGCAGAGTTTGATGAAGAACGCCAGAAAGCTGGTGCCTTTCAAAGGCAGAGGGATGACCTGGCGTCACAAATGTAGGCTCTTGGTCAGGAAAGGGATACCTTAGGCCAGGAAGTCTGCCATTTAAAAAGAAAAATTGAAGAAAATCACTTGGCCCTCCAGGGGCTGGGTGACCTCCAAAAAGAGCATCAGGGCTTGCTAGATCACACCAGGAGGGTGGAGGAGGCTCTGGCAAGAAAGGAGCAGGCCAGTAGGGATGGGACTCAGGAGGTAACCCTCCTGCAGCAGAGACTGGCCTAGTACTCCAGGACCAATCAGGAGGCACAGAGAGAAAATGAGGCTCTCTGTCAGCACAATGATAGGCTCCAGCAACAGGTAGTCATGCAGGAGAGACTGATAGAGTCTAGCAAGGCCTTAACTGAGGAACTGAAAGTGCAGGCTCTTGCATTGCAACAGGGAGCAGGGGCTGACAGAGATGAAGTTCGCTGGGAAAGGGAAACACCTGAGCATAACCCCAGAAGCCCTAGTACCAGAGGCCTTCATCTCTCTCAGTCCCTGGACTCTACCACCCCCCATGTCCCCTGGCGCGCATGAGCACAGGGCCACAGGAATGGCAGATTACTATCCAGCCAAAAGTATGGGGCTCATAGGCCAGTACCACCCAGGAAAGGATGGACGGGCACCCGGGTATGGGCACCTAGTACAGTGCAATTTAGTGGGGAACCCCAGGAAATTAGGCCCCCTACGGGCATCCTAAAAACCTCCGCCCAGTTAGGTCACTGGGGGGGGGGGGGTACCCATCAAATCCTGGTAGCAAGGAGGGATCTGAAGACTCCTCTGAGTGTCACAGGACACAGGAGACCAGGTCCCCACATTCTGACAGCTATTCCCAGGCTCGCAGAATCTGGGAAAACCTGGAAGATCAGACGGGCACCTCTGGGAGCAGTGCTTCTGAATCAGAGGATGAATGGACCAGGGTTACCCGAACCAAAAAGGCCAATAAGGTGAAAAGGGCCTTGCTTAAGGACCCCTTAAAACAGATTAAGGCAATCAGGAGTGTCATCACGCCTTATCATAAGAACGCCAAGTATTCTGTTTGGGAACACTTGGAGCTCTATGAGCAAATGATGGAGACTTTCCATTTGAAGGACAGCAGTAGCTGCATCCAGTACGTGAAATGGACATTCTCCCCTGAATACTCCAGTTTCTTTGCTGGGCTGGAGGACCAAAACCATTCAAGATGGTCCACATATAGGGCAGCCATCTTGAAACATTTTTCTGTACATAGAAATCCCCAAGAGGCTCGCAAGGCAGCCTACAATTTGCAATGTGGGGAGGATCAGGCCCCACAAGAATTCGTGCAAGAATTGAAGCGTTCCTTTGCGCAGACCACCAGAAGGGTGCGCACGGACAGCAGAGAATTCATCAACACATTTTTCTATGCTCTTCCCAAGTACATAATGACCCAGCTTGTGAGAGATTTTCACGAGAAAAGATCTTTAGATTGGGTCATTGAGCAAGCCACCCGGATCTATGAGGTGCAGAAGCCCATAGAAAATAAAAGTAATGCGCAGAAAAACCCCAAAACCAACAGCACCCCTGCTGCTTCCAAGGTGGCGGAGGTAAAGGTTGCCCCCGTTTTAGATTTGGAGATGGGGGGGCCTAAAAACCTGCCTGCGCAGAATAACTCTAACACCAGAAGGCCCTCGGCCAGTCACAGACAGGGAGTCAGGGAGGTAGTCCCACAAATGGGGTCCCCTTGCTCCCCTGATTATGTAAGTCCCCGCTACAAGGGAAACCGACCCATCCTGGGTTTTGTGTGGACTCCTCCAGCCCAAGGGGGGGGGGATCCAGTCAAGCACCTAACCCAGAGAACTTCCCTCCAAACTTCCCAAAAATTCACCAAACCCTGGGCCGAACTTTTTCCCCAGGTATCCACAAGGTCTCCAGCCCCAAACTCATCCACCCTTCTTTCCCCAATTCCCTGAGCCCAGACCACCTAATCCAGGAGAGGGGAGGCCAAGGGTGGAGGGGTACCCAAATCTTCCCAACCCGGGGTATTACCAGAGAAGGGATAGCTACCCTTCCCGGGATCAGCCAAGGGGAGAAAATAGAGCCCCGTATCAGCCTGAGCGGGTTTCACAGTTAGAGCGCCAGGTTCAGAACATGCCACAGGATTTGGGCCGCATGCTGAGGGCCCAACAGAACCCTCAGATGGGCATGCTGGCACAGAATGCCCCAAACCCCGGACCTAGTGCTCCAGAACAATGTCGGGGGCAGCACCCCGATAACCCACCGGTTCCCAGGGAGGAGGCACAAGGGGGAGGGGGGTGTAAAGCCTTGGAGGAAGCTTCCTTCCCAACTTGTAAACAGCCCCTGGAAAACCCAGAACCGGAAACAAAATCTCCTACCCCTGAAAGTCTGCCACCCAAGGAACAGAGGGGAGGTAGGAAAAACAAAGTACCCAAACAGACCCATTTTGTGTAGGAGGTACAGGTCTTCCAATTTGAGGTAGAGGGATCCTCAGAGGATCCTGGGGAAAGGATCTTCTCCTTCAGAGATGGGGGAACTCCTCCCAAGGAAAAATGGGTCCCAAGGGATTTCAACCCAGACTGGGTAGATGTGGGAATTGAGCTGTCGCCGCCCATCATCCTATACCAGAACCAACAAAACCAAAAACCCCTGGTTCAAACCCATCCTGGTGACTGCCTCCCAAAAGGCAGGGGCGGCCCAGAACCGGAACCAGGGGAACCTAAAACCGAATCAACAAACTGGGTAGATGTGGGGATTGAGCTGTCGCCACCCATCATTCTATCCCAGAACCAACAATACCAAAATCCCATGGGTCAAACCTATCCTGATGACTGCCTCCAAAAAGGGGGGGGGGGCAGCCCAGAACCCAAAACCATTTCCAGTTGCCAACTTTTTCTTTCAGATTCCCCAGGCTCTCCACAGAATTCTGCCCAAATCTCTTCTCTCACCATGTCCAAAACCAGAAAATTAGCCCACCAGTTGTCCAAAAATGTGCATTATCTATGCCCCCTTGAGGAGAAGGAGGGAAGATACTATGCCCTGGTACAAGTACAGGGGCAGGGTACAATTTGGGCACTGGTGGACACTGGATCCCAAGCTACCCTTCTGTCCAAAAGGGCCTTTGATGAACTAAATGCAGGAAGGGGGGAGAATTACCGAATTCCTCTCACCTCTCTTCCTGGACAACTGCAGTACTTTGACGGGAAGGGATTTCCAGTCGAGGGGACTGCAGACTTGGACATTAAAATTGGGCGACACAAGGTGAAACACCCGGTCATAGTAGTAACTCCAGAGGGCACCCATTGTTTACTAGGGAATGACCTCCTGAGAAGGTTGTCACCCCTAATAGATTGTGTAAACCAGGTCCTCTGGACCCAGACTAGCCGACCAATAAAATTAAAACAGAGTGTCAACCATGTTAGTTTAAACAGCACCTGCCACATGGTTGAACAAAAATCTGACCAAGTAGAATTTCACTTCCAGAACAACCAAATTCCAAACGTGACAGTAATAGCAGTAGGACAACAGACTGGTGATGGGGGTCCTCTCTATTTCTGAAAATCAACCTTCCTTCCAGTTTAAGGTGGTATTCCACACTGGAAGGAAATACTCTGAAATTCTTTACCAATCCACAGTCAGACACTCCCACTCCTATAGTCCAGAAAGATGTGAAATAAGCTCAGAGCCTGGCTGATATTCAGCAAATTGGAGAGCAGTTGTTCATCCCTGTTCAGTTAAATGATGGGAAGGACTCTGTTCTCGCTCGAGTGTGTGTGAACAACGATAAGAGCTTCATCAGCGAAGCCATGTTCGGCCAACTCCCAAAAGATCCAGCCATTCCCACATTCAAACTGATAGACAAATGGGAAATGTATCTGGCAACACCCAATTCCAAACATCTCCTGCCAAGCAGGTTTATGCTCAAAATCTCCATTGGCAACAAGAGCATAGTCCACAATTGTTGGGTCGTGCAAGACGTCACTGCCGCCTTTTACTTAGGCAGTGACATTCTCAATCTCTTCGCCATTAGTTTAGACCTAATAAACTTCAAAGCTTGGTCCCGATTAGCGGATAATCCCATGGGCTTTGATGATCAAGAAAAAGCATTTAGGTCAGCTCAATTGCTACCTTATGCAGTTGAAATTCAGCTTAAAGAGGAAGTCACCATCCCAGAAAGTACCCGACAATTCTCCCTGGAAGTGAAAGTTAAAAGAGGACAAAAATTGAAAAACCCTGATGCTTATATTCATCTAAATGCTTCTCTCCAACAGCAAGGGATAGGGGTAAACCCAACACCATTAGTCAACATAGAACATGACACCATTCCAATAGAGGTGGATAACAGCGACTTAAAGAGTATTACTCTAGCCACAGGCACCATTATTGGAATGGCGGTTGATGACCGACATTTCTCCATTGATTTAGGAAATGAACTGTCAGGACCAATCCCCAAGGACTGTTTTGACAGTGACAGTGAGGACAATACAACACCAGACAGGATTTTCACCCGGCATGGGGGGAACTTCCTGTTGTACACTTCTTGCCCTTATTGTAAGGAAGATGTGACTTGTGACTTCAGAGGGGATGAGGTGATTGTCCAGGTCCATGAGGGCTGCCTTTCCCACCTGAAGCCTCCAGTCCAAATCATCACTCTGACCAGGGACTTCTTCACCCAGATGGAGTAGCCGCTGAGATAGCAAAACCAGATGTCTTTCCAGGCTTCAGGCAGATGGTGGAAGAGAAAGTCAACCTAGCTGATGCCTGTGTAACTCTGGAACAGAAGCAAAAGTTGAAACAAGTTTTCTTGGATTTCCAAGATCTCTTTGCGGTAGACTCATATGACTGTGGTCACACCGACATCCACACAACAACAATTCCCACGGATGCTGGAATGACTCCAGTGTTTGTGAAGCAATATCGTTTGCCTCTCGCATCCATGGAGTCTCTTACTGAAATAATTACGAACCTTGAGTCCCGGGGAATAATCCGTCCAGTCCACAGCACTTTCAATAATCCGGTGCTGGGAATATTGAAGCCAAACGGCCAGTGGATACTCTGCGCCGACCTTAGGGAGCTCAACAAACGGGTCCATACTTCCCGATGGCCTCTGCCCTACATTGACCAAGGGCTGGCCCAGATCCAGGGGTCACAGGTATTCACTGCAATAGACCTGACCAATGGATACTGGACCGTGCCTGTCAGTAGGGAGGACCAATACAAACTGGCTTTTACCTTTGGGGGCCAGCAGTACACATGGACCCGGACTCCCTTCGGATAGCTCAACTCCGGCAATGAATTCAACATTTTCCTACATAAGGCCATGCCCGACCTGGGTGCAAGGGGTAACCTGGCTTTTGTAGATGATGTCCTCATCAAAAGTTCATCTGTTGAAGAACACATAGCGGAGATCCGTTATGTTCTGACACAGTTGAGGGCCGCCGGAGCAAAACTTTCCTTTCAGAGAGCACAGTGGTGTAGAACCCGTGTTAATTTCTTGGGGCATGAGATTACTCCTCAGGGTCTCTGTCCCCAAGAAAAGAAAGTGGAAGCACTTCAGAAACTGAAGGATCCCACAACTCTGCGGGAACTAAGGAGCCTCCTTGGACTGACTAATTACAGCAGAAAGTTCATTGAAGGCTACGCAGAGATCAGTAGACCCCTGATTCATCTCTTGAAGGGGGGGTCAAGTGGGAATGGGGTCCAGAACAATCCGAGGCAGTAAGACAACTCAAGAGAAGCCTCTCACAAGCGCCTTGCCGAGCTTACCCTGTCAGAAACAAGGAGTTCTTCCTGGAGACAGGGTTCTCTAATACGTGCTTGAAGGCAGTATTATACCAAAAGCATGACAAGGTCAATAAAGTAATCTCCTATGCGAGCAAAACTTTATCCTCTGTGGAGGAAAAATTCAACGATTGTGAGAAGGCACTCCTGGCAACGGTGTGGGCATTGAAGAATTACCGCCCGTTCATCCAGGGGGAACACATCATAGTGGAGACTCCACACCAGCCTCTGCAATATCTCCAAAGTGACAGAATCCGGGCCGGAAATGTGAGTAATTCCCGAATTACTTCCTGGATTCTGTCAATGCAAGGCTTTCCTGTGGAGGTCAGATATGGCCAAAACAAGAAGAGTCCCCTCGCGCAAGGTCTGGCTGACTTGCATGATTGTGCCAGAGAAAACTGTCTCAAGGACGAAAGTCTAAAAATCAAGGACAACATGGAGGCATACCTTAATTCCCCACACAAAGTCTTTGAAGAAGACAAGTGTGAGGGAATGCCCACTGTCTATGTGGATGGATGCTCGTACCATGTTGACAACAACGGGGAGAAAGAACTGGTGGCCGGCGTAGGGAATGCATGGGTGAAGGAGTCCCCAGAACCCTCTGCTGGGTACAAAATTGGTCCCCGAAGTAGTCAGGTGGCAGAGTTGATGGCTGCGCATCAGGCCATCCTCACTGCTGTCCAACATCAACTCCACAAACTGGTCATAATCACAGATTCAGATTATGTACGGAACGGGTTCGTGGAGCACCTGGTCAATTGGAAAACCAGAGGCATGTTATGTGCTAATAACAAACCCTTAAAACATGGGAAGTTAATCCAAAACATTGATGATCTTTTCACCACGAATGGGATGACCATCTACTGGAAGAAGATCAAGGGTCATTCCAAAGTAGAGGGACCAGACAAAACTGGAAATGACTTAGCTGATCAGCTGGCCAAAACCGGGGCCATCCAAGGGGATCTAATAGAGATTGAGTCCCTGTTGGGGGAAATCCAGGTCACTGCTATCACTAGGTCCCAGACAAATGCTCACAATGATCTTACAACTGCACAATGGAGTAAGGAGACCCCTGATGCTGATTTAATTACGGCTCAAAAGGGGGATCCAATAACTGGTAAGTTTTACCAACACATTGAGGACCCTGAGAACTTTCCCCTGACGGATACCGATTACATTGGGAAGGAGGACCTTAGAGTGTTGATGAAATGTCCAAAGATGTTCCGAATCCAAGACGGTTTGTTGGTAAGGAAATCCCAAGCTGGCCATGATCAGTGGGTGGTCCTTACCTCATTCCGAAGCCTGATGTTAAGTCACGCCCATGATGCGGCCACAGCCGGTCATAGGCGGTTTCACACAACCCTTGAGATCTAAAGAGAGGTTGCATACTGGCCACACATGGGGCAGGACCTCGACCAATACTTGAAGGGGTGTCTTGTGTGTGCACAATTTCAGCCAACATCCCTCACACACCGGGCACCTCTCCAAAAGAGGGGGATGACACTGCCATGGTCAGATTTGCAAATCGACACCGTGGGCCCTGTAATTCACTCGTCTAGAGGAAACAAGTACATGTTGACCGTCACATGCTTGTTTACCAAGTGGGTGGAATGTCTCCCGACCCCAAATTGCAAGGCAGAAACAGCAGCTGCCCTGATGATTAACGACATCTTTTCCCGTTTTGGTCTACCTCAAAGGATTGAGTCAGACAGAGGTAGCCATTTCACCAGCGAGGTAATGACAAAGATGTGGGAGATACTGGGGGCTAAAAGGAAGCTACACATTGCTTACAGGCCAGCTTCTTCTGGAGCAGTAGAGAGATACAACCGAACCATTGTGAGCATCTTAAAAAAGTTTGTGGCAGATTCTGGGCCAAGTTGGGATATCCGATTACCTCTGGTCCTAATGGCCATCAGATCTACCCCCTCATCTGCAACTAAAATGTCACCATTTGAGTTGATGACCGGACGCAAGATGGTGCTTCCACAGCATTTGCTCTACAGGACCCAAGAGCAGACACTGATAAATGCCTCCACAACTCATGAGTATGTGGAGAATTTAAGGAAACACCTTCAGCATGCTTTTGCCTAGGCTCAGCGGAATCTAGAATCTAGAAAGATCAGCTGATAGCATGAAGACCCACTACGACCTGAAAACCACCAGGAAAGTATACGAGGTGGGGGACCGGATCTATCTGTACAATTTCCAAAGGAACCAGGCCAAACAGCGAAAATGTTTGCCTACATGGAAGGGACCGTTTGAAATTATAGACAAAATCTCCCCTGTAGCCTATAAGATCCGCATCCCCAAAGGTAGTCTGGCGGAAGGGGAAGACAAGTGGGTCCTTATTAATCAGCTAAAGTGTTGCCATCCCAGGCACACTCTGCAACAACTGGAGGAATCCTCTGGAATCCCAGAGGGGGCCGTTCCAGAGTAATTCAGTTCCAACCCTAAAATATACCACATATAGTCGCTAAAATATGATGATTCTGGAAAGAAAATATTTCCTGTTATATCTTGTTTTTTAAAACAAGACTGAAAAATGTAACCGGATGTATAAAATGTATGTGTTCGCCACATCATTAATAGTGGTGGAGAAATGTTTACGAATAGGTATTGCCGCTTTTGCTTTATCATCCTAGGAGAGATGAAACCACGGAGACTGACCAAGGAGAACGACCCGGAGACCGGGAGCAAAGATCCGAGGGGCCCGGGGTACTGCCCAATATTCCCATCAGGACAGGCGAGGAGAACCGATCGATCCAACTGGATGGAGGAAAAGATGCTGAACTGTGCCATCTACGGAATTGGAAGAAGATGATGCGGACATCCCAGCGCGTGGATCAGAACATCCTTTGCACCCGACTCTATCTCGACTTGAAAGCAAAGTACAGTCGGGCTGGGGGGTTTGTTGGGTGTCCTGACCCACGTTTGGACTATTATGCTGCAACATTTGGTGCTGTGGGCTTAGGAAATCCAATAGGGCGGAAAAGCCCACATTTGCGCCAGAATCCTAGAGAACCGTGCAGTTTTGCACACAGCAAAGTGGTCCCCTGACCTGCCACCCACCAGTGCAAGCATGATGGGACCGGAGTGCCATGAGTGAGATGTGTGCCAAAGGAAAAACAGCAGTGCCGGTTGGCTAAAAAAAAGCGCTTTCAAATCACCTTTGTTTCCCTGAATGCAAGCTCAAAATGCCTATTTTAAACATCACAAGATATTCAAAAATCTCAATGAACACCAGCAGGCATTTGGCAGAATGTATTCTTGTGTGCATACTAAATCTGGAAAGATGAAGAGCCCAAAACAATGTTTATAACAAAACTGCAGCTTCAGTTAAATGGACAGAAAGCCACTAAAATCGAAATGTTTAAAATAAATGAGTGACCTACTTTTGAGTGTAACATAGGTTGCAACAGTTAAATGTCATAGTTTTGAACTTAGAATCAGCATTCTAGCTGCATGTGCAAAAATTGTGAGCTTGATTTGAATGAAGAAAAACTGGGAACAAAAGTGACATTTATCTGAAGCCTGGCTTAATGAAACTGGATTCTGCCTGACAACTACCCCCGACAGGAGAGGGAATTCAGCAGCTGTGTTCCCAGGCCTGGCTGCATCCTACTGCCCCTGCCAAAAGGAGATGACACCTCTCTGATTGAATTAGGGGAGTGGAACCTGGGGACTACAGGAAACTAAACAAAGCACTGTCCCTGGCTCAGGCAAATGTTATATTGGGGGGGTCGTAAAATGGCTTCCTCTTGGGAGAAACTGGGAGGGGCAGTGCCTGTGAGAGCAAGCTGAGCTTGGGGGAAGTGGATAAACCAGAAATTCCACCATGTGCTTTGGAAAACCACAACCCTTTGGGGCCAGAGCATGATTTTAAAAAGATGGATAATTCATAGTGTGGACTTGTAAAAATTATATAAATAACATCATCGTTCTTGTGATTTTTCTGTGCACATTTTAAGAGGTGTTAGGACCCTGTGGTATGTTCCTGGGGATAGTAGCGGAAAAAAAGGTTGTTACTCCAAATGTATGCATGTTAAAAATCTGACACTTTATCATCTGAAACCCATATCCCTGGTGCACATTTGTGTAAAATCGGGAAAGGTTTAGAGGTCGTTATCTGGATGAAAAGGGGAGAATTCTGTCATGAGTGGACACGACATCGTACAAAGACAGGGATCAGATGGTTTGGTGCTACAAAAAATATGTTAACTGGACCTATAATATTAGAAAAATGGTACATAGATAAATATGTATTTGGGTCAGAAATAGATTTGTGTGCAATTTGACAAGGGGAGGTTCCTCTGACCATAAAACCTACAGCATCACTCTGACACTCCATTTCGTTCCCCCAATCAAGGGAGAGAGGAAAGCTTGGCCAATGATAAGTGAGAGGGGCAGGCTTAGCTAGGCCCAGGCACACACCCATTTTCAAAACACATAAAAGGAACATTGAAACCCAGGTAGAGACATTCACTTTCCACTTTCTTGCGGGACGCTTTGCCGGGAGACTCCAGACTTCAAATCCAGAACTCCAGGGATCCAGAACTTTACTTCAGAATTTGTAGCAGAGAGGCTAACCCACAAGCTGAGTTCTCTTCAGCAGGCCTCAAAAATCATTTTCAAACTATTCAACCGCCGGGCTGTGCGGTTTGCTGCTTGCTAAGAATCCACTTGATCCAGACCCGCAGAACCAGAGACCGCTGTATCCGGAACCGCTAGCAGAACCGATAACAGAACCGGAGACCCAGAGACCAGATCGCTGTGAAGAACCGCTAGCAGAAGTCTAGCCAACCCTGACCCGATTTGTGATGAAGTCGCATTTCTGCCCAAAATCTAGTGTGAGTACCCAGCTAGCACTGTGCCAAAACCAATCTCTTAGTTTAAAATAATCTAATCCAAACTATTTTAGCCTATTAGAACTGCCTCCTAGAATCGTGTCATTCTGTCATCTTTAAAACTGAAAACTGTCATCTGTCATTCTGAGCTTTAAAATATCAAATCCGAAAAACTACCTTTACTAAATCGGCCGTATCTCCGGAACTGTTTGTGCTAAGATTCTAAGCTTTCCAATGAGCCTAGAACCGACTTCCTACTCCTTATAGTGCCTCCGTAATTGCGCTCGACGCAGGCGACTAAATTTTGTCCGCGATTTGACATTTTGCTTAATTTCAGCCATGTGTAAAAATATTTGTCCTTGCTTTCCTTGCTGAAATTCGTGTGCAACCTGACAATCATTCATAGAGCATTGCTAAAGTGATCCTGAATTAATTCAAGTATCTCTCACTACCCTGAACCCCCTATAGGGAATTAAAAGCCTTTTTAGCATATTTTTCACTTAATTGCAACCACGTCAAAGTATCTTGCCTGTGTTTAAAACTCCTACCTGTTTTCCTCTTAGCTTGCTAGAGGGGAACTGAATTATATTTGATTGCATTCCTGAGAACTGTGTGCTTTTCTCCCATCTCTTTACCTTGCATAGAGGGGGGGGTGAATTGTCAAAGAAAAGTGATTTCATTGTCTTTTGTTGAAGTCATATCAAGTTTATTTTCTGTACTACATTTTCATTCATCATTGCATTGTCCTTGAAGCCATAAAAGCATTCTCAGCTACTTTATCCTCTCTATATCACTTCTAAGCCATCAAAAAGAGTGTACCACTGTAACATTATCCATTGTTGATCACTATCATCTTCACAAGTGTGCTATCAAACATTAATTTATTATAAAAGTGTGATATATATATACATATAGTTTAATTTTCAAATAAACCTTTTAATTTGCAAAACAAACCTACTTCTTGGCTCAGTGGGGCCAGGGGGATTCTAAGAGAGGGGTGTTATATAAGGGTTGTCATCCAGAGTAAACGAATTGGACATAAAAATATATCAATAAGGGTTTCCCTCAGCATCCCAGACTAGGCATTGACTTAGCTGTAGTGTTGAATTGAATCCGCTTACAGTTCACCAATGTTTCTGGACACTGAACGCCGCACTGGCCCATATAATTATATTGGTGTTACTTATCTTAATAATATCTTATTTCCAATAGATTGTGATACATACAACTATATAATTTGCTATTCATTAACAACCATTGCTGACTTGAAGCTGTTTTTCTTTTTTATGTTGAATCATATCATTACCTGCTTGCTTTCCCCCAATGCCATCATCCTGTGTGGTATGTGTTATCTTATTTTCATAATTTCATTACGCAATGCTTTAATTTTGTCTTGTTACTTTTGGTTAACTTGTTCCGATTAATTTGTTCAATTCACATTTGCAATAATATTAATGCACAGCCTTGACAACGACCAAGCCGGTCGAAACACGAGTCTGCTGTTATGCTGATCAATGAGAAATTAAATACAAAACTTTACAAATCCTTCTCAACTCAAGATACTGTTTATTCTAAGACATTGTTCAGTTACTTCAAATATTATGTTCTTAATCATTGTTGTTTTGTCTTAATTACCATTTGTACAAGGAAAATAGTTTATACCAAAGCGCAAATATTGTCTTGTGACATTCACATAAATCTATCTCAGATTCATGGATCCTTTGAGATTTTAATTAGGCTGCCCCTGGCCGGAGGAAGGTGTGCCTCCACCCTAATTGAGATGCTTTGATGTCCCTGTGGCTGTCACATTCCATCTGAACATGATAGGGGAGGACAGTGCCTGTAGGCTGCGTCCTCCTGGCGTACACGTCACTATGCATTTTGCGCATTGAGCAGAGAAAATGTGTACGGAATGGCCTCACACATTTTCGGAGGTTGATCGCCTATCATTCATTTTCATTATCAAAAAAGCCCTAACGAGCGCAAAAACTCCCTGTGCAGATGGTTGAATTCCTTACACTCAGCACAGTGAGAAGCTACCGTGCAGCCTGGGGAGTATGGAGCAGATGGTGCATGGAGTGAAATCTTTGTCCCCTTTTGGCACCTCTAGTGGACAAACTGAATTTTCTGGTTGAACTTTTGCAAGAAGGTAAGGCGTTTAGAACAGTGTTGCAGGACACAAGATGACAAACATCCAGTAGTTTGTAGGCTGTTAAAAGGTATAACATTTGCCAGGCCTCCAGAGCCCATGTACACTGTCCTGTGAGATGTGAATTTTGTATTTAAAAAGTTGGAGAAATGGCTAGCTAATGAGGAGTTACGTCTGAATCAAACTTCAACTAAACTGGCCATGCTATTATGCCTGGTATCTTGCAAGAGGGGACGTTAGACCGTTCCATAATTTGCATGAGATATTCTTGCCAGAAGGAGTGACTTTCATAGTGACGAGGCGTATGAAATGCGCATGGAAAACAATGGCCCTCATTACGATACTGGCGCTAAACCATGGCGCTATTAGCACCATGGTTGGTGCCGGTATCATAACGAGTCAGCCAATGTTCAATGGGGAATTACCACCCCATTCCATGGTTGGCGGGGCGGTAATTCCGCATTGAACATTGGCCCTTCCCCATTCCTATTTATGCCCCATAGGGCTCAACAGGACTGGGGAAGGTGCTAAGTACGGTACCGCAAATTGCGGTACCGTACTTAGCACCAAGGTCCCTTTGTGGGTCCCTACTTTAATGGCTGGTCTAGACCAGCCGTTCAAGTCGGGTCCCGCAAAGGGACCTCGTAGTAAGGCGCTAAGTGTTTAACGGCACCGCAGCCTTTTACGGCGCCATTAAACACTTAGCACCAGGGTCCTAATGAGGGCCAATGTCTTATCCTAATTTAAAGTACCAACCTAAGTTGTGTATGGCGAGCTGCTTGAGAATCTCTAAGAGAATGACTGAAACGCATAGGTTGGCGTATGTGAAACAATTGCTTATATTCCAGCATGTGCCATTCAGGCGAGCCTCTACTCCCACGATTGTCAGATGGGTCAGATAGGTCATGACCGAATCAGGGATAGGCATGTTTAAGTTTGGGGTGCATTCAGCCAGGGGCACAATAGCATCTAAAGCATTTGAGATGGAGTAAGTTTAAGTGAGATCCAAAAGGCCGCAGACTGGTCGAGTGATGCAACTTTTAAGAGATTTTACTTTAAACCAGTCACGGGAGTGGCAACCAGGCTGATAGAGAAACTTTGAACTAGCATATGCTTGCCTACGGTCTTGCCATAGAATAAAGATTACTCAGACTAGAATAGTGCAGGGAGTCTTGTTTCTATTAAAGACACAGTGGCATTATCCCTCCCATTCATCCAAATTGTACAAGTATTACTAATATGCTTTACGACTTTGTAAATTGGATCCCGCCCATAATGTTTCCTTTTGATTCATTGCAGGAGCAGAGCAGACGCAAACAACCAGACGGACAGGGTGGTTGGACACTGGAGGAGTTGGTTAGCACAGTTCAACGTGCACGTTTGTTTCACGGTTAACAAGTTGTAAGTTCAGTTGAGACTGGTTTCGATGAAGGTAAAGAAGAGAGAAAGTTGGATCATCAAAGAAAGAAGGAGGACTCGCAGACATCAGGGACTTGAGGGGCTTCATGGACATTTCATGAGGGGAGTATAAAAATGTCACTTTTACTTGGTATTTAGAGTTCAAGAAAAGTTGTGTTTGTGATATTTTTTGTAACCTGTTGAAGAGTTCGAAGTAAAGAAAGAAAGCATAATGCATGACTCTGTGTCTTTAATTGAGTCAAGACTTCCTGCACTATTCTAGTCTGGGTGACCTTTATTTTATGCCGAGTGATTACACTTTAACACAACAGATAGATTGATGTTAGATTGATTCTGTGCGCCTCGCAATCTCACAGCTCCGACCTCTAAAGGTCACATGTCCTTTTCAGCCTCACACGTATGAAAACGTACTGAATCAGATGGATGTTGCATGACACAGAGTCGAATAGTGTTTCTCCGAGTGAAATGTTTGTTTTGTAGTTTTATTTCATCCTTCTGACAGGTTTGAGGTGCCAAAAATAACAGGATATTGAAAGTGACAAGGGGATGGTGGGAAGAGGGAGGGGTGTAACAGGAAACAATCAGGCGACCGAAACAGGGGCCTGAGCGGGCAAAAACACCAGGGAACTTCCCTTCATAGCAGACATTTCTCCTGCTCTCTAGATAATACTGGCATATAATTCTGCCCAGGAGATCACTGATTAATCCCAGCATCCAGTAGAAGACCTCTGAGCCGTCTATATAAATGAGAATTAAAAGCCCCACCCGCCCACAAAGAGGGGATGTTGATATACCCAAAGCATCCACCACTCTAATCAGCATTCAAGATTATGAACAGTAAAAATAAATGTGGTTTTAAGGAGAGACCAAGTTTCACTATCTCAGTTTCTTCCTTTTGGTCAGCTGTCTAAGGCTAGCCCACCACCAGCAAGTATGATTCTCAGCATGGGTGCAGTCGTTTGATCTTCACTAAAGGGGGCACATTTGTTTATTGTGCACTTACAGAGTCCTTAACACTAATGTGGTAAAAAGTATCTCGATTTGCAGTAAAAAGTTGAAAATACTTAGTAGTTAGCCTATGTCATTGTTTTGTATATGAAGATGGTCCTGGCAGATTGCTAACATATACAGACAGGTTGCACAGCCTCCATGGTGATCTACATACATGCGTGCCACCCATCTCACCCCCTGGATTAAACTCACTTACAGTGGTGGCTGGTGATTTTTTAATTGGAGTGGTGTACATGTTTTCGATGAATAACCATGAAGAACATGAGCAACAAAGTGTAGCATTGAATCCCAAATCAATCAAGGGGAGTTCAGGGGTGTTCCCTGCATGACAAAATCTGAAACATAATAGGTTACAATGGTCCATTTTACAATGCACCTTTTGTGACAAGTTTGGAAAAAAGCCACAGTTTGTAAACGGGTTTGTAGGGTAAGAAATTCAAAATTCCAATAGATACCAAGTCACCAAAATTGCACAGGAGCATTTTCCAGTGCATCTTCACAATGCCTTTGCACACAATATATGCCAGCATAAAAAAATGTTTGTGCTGGCTGTGCCCATATATATCCATGGTGGCTGCACCAGTATATGAAAGTATACTCACTTAAGAACGTTGTTGGTTTTGGTAGTAGATAATGCATTCCACTAAAGGAAAATATGTCCAGAGTGGCTGCACCAAAGTAGGCAAATATAGAGACATAAGAACACTCATCATGTTGGTTGTATAAGTAGAAAATTCTGTGCCACAGTGATAAAACATTTGGCCATATAAAACACTCATCATGTTTGTTTTGCCATGAGTGCCATTAGTCAAATTTTCTCCCCACGCACAGGACATATGCAAGCACACGTCACATACACTCTCTCATTCAAATGACCACTCATAAAACATACACTCTCTCATTCACAGATGCACCCAAACCAGATAGACTGTCATTCAAACGTGCACTAAAGATACATAAATGATATCTCATTCACAAGAGCACAAACCTCCACATGCAAGCATACACACATGCATACATAAATTCATACAGGCAGATTTTCTTTCTTACCTGCAGAGATGGTCCAGACTCCAGAGACAGCAGCATCATGTTGCCTCCCATGATGGCCCTCTGGCTCCAGCACAGAATACAAACATGAACCAGGAACCCATACGAGCTTCCTGGTTTCTGGACATGTGCGATGGAGCCAGAGCACCACCATCTCGCAGCCCCATCCCTCCAAATATGCAGGGAGGTACAGGAGTGCCTCGTAGCACCTCCAGCCCTGCAGTGCGCGCAGCCTGCATCCCCAATGATCCACGAAGAGAGACACGCTTACACCCACAAGCAGATTGAGTGGGAGAAGTGAGAGGGAGACACATGGATGCAGTAAGAGAGAGTGAGGGAGAAAGAGAGAGAGAGAGAGAGAGTGAGAGAGAGAGAGAGAGAGAGAGAGGGAGGGGGGGGCAGGACTCTGATCGGCTTAGAGGGCAACGTGGTGTCCGCGGACATCAGACATGCCCACTGATTGGATGGTGAAAAGCGTGAAGTGTGTCAGATGCGTGCACCATCTTGGATTCGCAGATAGTGGCCGGTGTCCGCAGGCATCGCGGTAAAAACATGTAAAAAAAACACAACATTGCACTTGTCAAACTTATCAAATAATCTCTGGGGATGGGATGGGATATGGCTGCAAGAAGCAAAAAAACAGGTGTTTTTCACCGCGTTCGGATGTTCGCGAACAGTCCTGTGAAGTTCGCAGACACCTCTGCATTACAGGGTTGGTGAAAAGCAGTTCTTGGATGGCTTATAACTTTGGCTCCTCTTAATTAAACTGCATGACATCTTGCAATTATATTCTTGACCTAATTCCAAATGAGTCTGCAACATTTGGTGGGATTCTGTCAAGAGGGGGCGAAATTAGAGGGGGGTCCCAAAATAATATAAAGGCTTAAAAATGAGGTGCCATTTGACGAAGCTACACTTAAGTTGGGGAACTGATACTAGTTCTAGCTATAAATGCTTTTGCAAAGTTTGGTGGTATTTTATAAAGAGGAGACAAAATTAGAGGGGGGTCCTAAATTATTTTAAAGGCTTATAAATAGGGTTTCACTTGACGAATCTACACAAAGGTGAGCATAAACATATTAGGTCTAGATATACATGTTTTTGCAAAGTTTGGTGGGATCTTGTCAAGAGGGGGAAAAATTAGAGGGGGGGTCCCAAAATATTGTAAAGGCTTATAAATGTGGTGCAATTTGACAAATCTACACAAAAGTTTGCAAAAAGATTTTAGATCTAGATATACATGTTTTCATAAAGTCTGAATGGATTTTGTCAAGTGGGGGCTAGGTTATATGACTATTATGTGTGTATACATCTGACACTTTTGAAAAAATAAATCATTTGTGATGTCATCTTTGATGTCCCGGGTGTTAGTCTTAGCAGTGCACAGTGCTGGCGTGAGTTATGGTTGCTTAGCTTTCCATAACTGGCGAATTTCTGGGGTTTTTCAGTTTTACTTGTAACCATAACGTCCCTTTAACAAAGGTTTTTCATTGAATTTATATATAGAAGTGAACAGGAACTATTGGGAACTGAGTTGCAATACTTTTATTTCTTAGTTAACAAGTCCTCTACATTTTACACTATTTTCAGGAACTGTTCTTTTTCAGTAAAAGCATACCTCTACATTTACCAATATCTCAGCTTGGATGGAGTCTAGCTGACTTCACCGTAGCCAAGAAAATATGAGGAGTCCCTCCTAACACTAAGAGGGTATCTTGACTCACACCCCACCTTTCCCAGCATTTTGGAAAACTGGTCAAGTTGTTATCCCAGTTTGAATGTTCAGAGGTTACGTGCCACCAAACAAGTGTGCATTTGTGACTAGTCATTTGGGCTTTTGTAATTCCCTGCTAGGTGGTACTTCAATGAAGCATTTAGCAGACTCCAGGGGACTCAAACCTGTTTCATTCCTAGATGCAGGAAAAGTGATTGTCTAAGCTGCTTACATACAATTGCTCCGGCTTCTCGTAGAGGTTAGCATTCAGCTTTAAATTCTCTGCATCATTTCCATATGCACTGATTGGGTTTCTCTTGTCTACTTTAAGGATAGCATCAAATAATATATTCTAGGAAGGAGCCTTTTGTCTATGGAGGATCACAGACTATTCAGCCCTAGGACTCTGCCAGACCATAAAAGATAAAAGACTTTTGATCTTGGATCTAAACTTTGGAATACATTCCCAAATTGTAGTAATGCCAGCACAAGCTTTTCTATTTGTAGGTCCCTGTTGATGCAGCATCTGCTCAGGTAGGTGTTATCCATGTGTTCCAGCGGAGTGTAGATTAGCAAATAGAGAAAATCGATTTTCACAAAGGTGATATATAATTTTCCACTGAAGGACAGATTGAGAGAAAAATATGAAAACCAATACAGGGGGATCTCCTTCTTTTGCCCATTTACCCTACTTGGCTGTCAACAAGCCCTTGACACATGTGTTGTATCATGCTCATGACTGCCTGTCCCCTGTCGGGGTTATAGTTCCACAACTTTTTGGGTGAAATTCCACCACTAATTCAGACACGCACACCTTTGTTTAATTTTTTTATTAGTTTGTACTTTTTTTGACTGGCAGAATGATCATGGTCAGATGGAGGGGAACTGTGGCCAGGCATGGAGCAGCTGCAGCCAAGCGTGAGCTCTGGCATATAGCGCAGACAAAGGCATCATGAGCATGGGGTTTAGAGTAGCAAAACTGGCATATAATTGGGAACACGCAGCCTGAACACGTATTTTACAGGGCAATTCTGGCATGAACCATAGTTACAGGTAGCATGAACAACTTCATTAGAATGGCAGTGCTAGCACATATCATGAAAAAGTGTTATACAGGGCCATTCAGGCATATATTATAGACACAGTCACCTTTTAGTGTAGCAGTTCTGGCAGATATTCTGGATTTGGCATTATCATGTATGTGATTGACAATGGCAATACTAGAATACATATTTGGGCACAGGTAGCCTGAACATGTGTTTTACAGAGCAATGCTGGCACATATCATAGACACAGGCATCATGAACATGTGGTTTAGAGTTCAGTGCTGGCATATTGTGGACTTGGCATCTTGATGTAATGTAGCAGCATTTATAAAGTGCTAACTAAGGCCCAGTGGCATCTAAGCGCTAAAAATAACATAAAAAGGGAAAGCATTTTATCATGGAAACACTGTTATATGTGTACTCTGACAGTGTGAAACTGTTTTACAAAGCAATGCTGGCATATCAATCAAAGACACAGGCAACATGAAAGTATATTTATTTATTTATTTGGTTTACTATGCATACAGCTAAAATAGGCTTTACATATAAAAATCTAAAATCATCATTTCATCATATATCATAATATACATTACATAAAAATGTGAACATTACACCATTACAATTAAGATTTATAAAAGCAACTCTTAACAAAGTTTAGTAAAAAAAACATCCTGAGATAGTTGTTTAAGAATTAGAATACAGTATTCATAAAAATTAATCATATGATAGATTATATTCATGTCATTTCCTTGTAGCAGTTTCTCCCAAATCTCATTTATGTCATTTAGGTCACAACTATTATCATAAGCTTTAACATATTTTAGCCTAATCTCACATATACTTTCACAATTAAAGATACAATTTTGTGCCGTTGCTATGAGATAGGACCTACCCAAACGGCACCACCTGTCTTCTCTCACAATGCCAAGTCTACTCCCCATGATTTCAAGACATTCAGACATGTTCAATTTAAGAATTAGATACCGGCGAATTATAGTCGCTGTCGGAAATGCATTTATGTATGTTGGGCTACCAGAGCTATTTTCTCTGGGTTGTAAAAAAATCCCACTATTATTTTTCATTGCTAGCTGGATGGTATCTCTCTCTTGTCCGACAGAGGCTCTTGTCTCTTTTTAGCAGAAGTTTTACTTTAGCAGTAGAAAAGCCCAACCATCTATTAACATTCTCTTTCGCCCACTTATGATATATGGACTTTAGCCAATTGAGTGTGTCCAGTACCTTATTAGAATCTATTGCCTTAAATTTCTTGAGCAGCTCAACCATCAATGTCCCATTAACTAACGCACATATTTTAGTGTATAACATTGCAGCTCTATATTCCGTACTGTCTCCAATCCGCATCCAATTATATTCCAAAACAATATTCACATGATGGGGCTTTCACATGCAAAATAGTATTCTTAATATTTTTCCTTCAAATTTATTCAAAGCAGACATATGTTTTCTTCCCCATATCTCCACTCCATACAATAGACATGAAGCTATTTTTGTCCATATAACAATAATATCATTTTTAATAGAGATCCCAGCTTGTTTTAAAATGATGTGACTTAATGTCATAGTAGTAATCATACATCTGTGTTTAATATCTTCCCATTGCTGCTTCCAAGAAAGGTTCTGGTCTAAAATCACCCCTAAATATCTGTAAGAGTAAACAATTTCGATTTTTTTGGGCTGTCAATGGTCCATTTCAGGTTTTTCTTTGGTACGCGATTCGTTCTACCAGAAAAGACCATAACCTTAGTCTTACTCAAATTAATTTTGAGCCCATTTTTAACTGAAAAGGCTTCCAGTACTGATAATTTGTATTGGAGACCAGCAGGTGTGTATAGTCTAATAAGAGAAGGTAATCCGCGTAACCAAGCCATCCAATTCTCAATGGACCTGTTTTTATATCATTAGATAGTAATTAATTAATTAAAAGCCTCTGGTATGTCTGCTTAACACAAGTTTAGAAAGTGTGTATATAATGTGGGCAGCATCATGATAGTGTTTTACAGTGGGAAACCTGACAAGTATTTGGTCATAAGAAGCTTGGAAAAGTGATTTACAGGGCAATGCATCCACATTTCATAGGCACCATGAACATCTACTTTGTAGTTGCAGGGCTGGCATATATTTTGAACAAGATCACAATAGTGTTTTACAGTGGCAATGCCAACCAATATTGTGGGTACCCATCATGAAATTCATTTACAATGACAGTGCCGACCTATATTGTGGGTGCAACATCATGTAATCGATACACGGTGGTAATGGGGGTATGTATTGTGGGAGTAGCATCATGAAAGTGAGTTACAGTTGCAATGCTACAATATATTGTGGGTTTATGCTCATGGGAGTGATTTAAAGTGCCAATGCAGTGTAATATCTCACCTGGATACCGGCTTCTGGAAGTGCCGTGGAGCTGACCTCTGTTGTCCAAAGGATCTCTGTGCCCATCCACCCTTATTGGAAACCTTACCACCTCAAGGTGATCACACCTACTCGGTTGTCCAATGAGGGTTAAGGGTTGTTTTGTGTTTTTGCCTATGGAATATGGTATGGTGGAAAGACTAGGATGATCTTGTCCATTTTCTGTCTCTGATGTCTCTGTGGGCGCTAATGACATCTACTGTAACACCCACTCTCAGTGTGGTCCCCTTCTACCCTCCACTAACAGCCCTCCCCCTGTTGTGCTTACTACCTGTACGACTGTGAGGGATGGCCAAGGTAAACCTTCAGTCTTGTCCTGCAACGACTGATGATATCCCTGGCAAGGGAACTGTAGTGGGTGTCTTCACTCTACAACCAGTAGCATATGGCAATTCATAAAGTGGCTAGAATTCACCCCATAGATCCCCTTCATTTGCTTCATATATTGTTTTCAATGTCCACACTCCTTATTTGCTCTCGCCTTTCTTTTAGGGGCCATGAACTCCTCAGCCTGAAGAAGATGCTAAGTCCCCGCAGGCAAGTACAAACTCTAAGTGGGGGTGCAGGTCCTTTGCTAGGACTACGTTAGTAACCTCTCCCTTTGTTAATTCCATGGCAACATGGAAATTTAGGTCCTCAGTGCATATCTCAGCAACATGGCTGCTGTGAAAGCGCAATCTTCATTCTCTGGTAACTCTTCTTGAAGTCTTCTTATCTTCTGATTTAACAAACTGTTAATACTTTACCTTGTTCTCTTGCAGGTGCAGCAGGAGAGTGACATGGACCATTCAGGTAAGAATCCTGCAACGTTTGGCATGTACTGCCAGGAGGTGGGGCCTTACATGGCCTCTGTG
This sequence comes from Ambystoma mexicanum, assembly GCF_040938575.1. NCBI lineage: Eukaryota > Metazoa > Chordata > Amphibia > Caudata > Ambystomatidae > Ambystoma > Ambystoma mexicanum. The sequence continues at coordinate 209,309,116 of NC_090929.1, forward strand.
GTGAAATCACATGAGATTACGAAATCCCACATCTCGAGTGCTAGACTGTCATTGGGGGTGCATGGCATTCCACATTTGCACCACTTCTGGACTCTGAATGTCCACCTGTTTTGTGAAGGGCTTATGTGGGAGTTGCCCCCTTTGCTGAGAGTGGTTCCTCAAATGGTTCCCATGACATGCAGGCATATGTGGTGGACGCAGCTTCATTAGAATGATTTACAGTGGGAATGCCAGCATAAATTGTGAGCATATCTTCAAGAAGGTTATTTACAGTGGAAATGCCAGCATGTATTGTAGGTGCAGAATTATGAAAGTGATTTACAGTTGCTATCATATATTGTGTTTGCCAGCATCATGACCCTGTTTTAAAGTGGTAATTAGACATACACTCTTTGTACCAGCATCATGAAAGTGTTTTACAGTGGTAATGCTGGTATACATTGTACACACAGGCATCAGGGAAATTATGTATCTGCTCATGTGTGCTGTTGATGGCCTGGCATCTATCAGATTTGTTTCATGTGTCACCCTAAAATACTGATTGTGCATCTTCTTTCTTTTTGCCCTATTTGTCTCAAAAAGTGTGCTGTAAAATGAAGCATTTAAACCAATTGTTTTCAACACATTTTGGTTACATTACCTAGGGCTCCCTCTTAATGCTCAGTTGCTGGTGTTAATTTGGGGAGATAGTAAATCCCCTCCACTGAAAACATTCACTAGATGCCTCTGACCGTGAATCATTTAGAATGCTGGTGTCCTCTCAAGAACCACCACCTCCAGGGCACCAAAAGCTGCCCCAATCACTGCTCACAATTGTTCGTGGGGGTTACTTCATGTGCTATGGACACCCTCTTGCTCTCCCAACCGATAAGGCCAATTCCGGAGTCTGTTCCATCCAGTATCCAGACTGAGGAGGAGAGAGCACAGATGTGGATTACGCATACTTCTAGGAGGAATGCCCCCCCCCCCCCCAAACCTCCACCCTTTGAGAGATGTCAGCTTTGGTTTAAACTGTGCAGTGGACTTTGTCTGATTGGGGTGTGCAGATGTCCCATTAGGTGGAGGGCGTGTGAGTGTCTCATGCATATATCCTACAGGGATTTCTGTTCTCTGATGCACTACAGGCTGTGTGAAGATATGCAGTGTCTAATGTGATGCATGCATGTCTGGAGAATTGCATTTGTGTCTACTGGGGAGATTGATTTAAGTTTCTGAAGGGGACACAGGTGTGGATTTCTGATGGGGATCTGGAGGGTGTGCATTTCCAATGGGAATTGGGAAGGCCTGGGTGTTGATATGGGGACTGGGGGGCATGAGTGTATGATATGGGGACTGTGGGAGTCTGGGTGGCAGATATGGGGATTGTTAGAGCCTGGGCATCTGATATGGGATAGGTCCTGGGTTTCTTATGCAAGCTGAATCAGAATCCTCCATTTCATCATCCTGAGGTACCATTACCTGACAGTCTTGGGAGCTGCAGTGTTCCATGGCTGCCTATATTCACGGGGCTAGAGTGTATGATGTTGCTGCCTGACTGGGCAGTCCACGGGTGGTCTGGAATCTGCCTTCTCTACTGATACATTGGTAAACTGGTTCTGCTTAATGCTTGCGACCAGAGATTAACTCCACTTCATGATCTGTGCTGGCCAGGTGCAGGGGCTGCTGGGACTTGCAGTCCCATTGTGATGTTTGAGGTGCTGGAGACCTCAAAGAGGAAAGTGTAAGTCTTGGAGCGGGTGACAAACCCAGGGAATCCCCCTCCATCCAACCCCTGGGCGCAGACTGGGTCGCAACCAGATCATCCCAGTACCTTATGGCTCAGCCCTCTTATATCAGGAGCTGAGGAGTGCCTCTAAAATACCACACATGACACATTTGTAGAATGGCCAGCAGCAGCGGAGGGAAGGTGGAGATGATGAAAAGGGGCCAGCATCACAGACGATGAATTCGTTTTGGTTTGAGGTTCAAAGGTCCTTGGAAGCAAGGAGACAGTGAGGCAAAGGAAAGTATAACAGAGGCAGAGCATAGGAGATCCTACAGCAGAGCCTCAGTCTTGCCCATCCCCCACCACCTAATTCTTCCCCACCTCAGTCACCAGAATCATTGGGTGGCATCAAGCCGCAGAGTGTCCTTAAGGCAACATCACAAGGCTAAACTCTTCTGAAAGGGAATCGTTTCTGTTCAACAATTCATGCTGGACAGGACAAGCCGTCTAGTCGATCTCCTTCTCACTGCTGTATCTCTTCTACATCTCACCAGGGCAGAGCTGAGCAGATGTATTGTACTACATCATGACATGGCTTCCACATTACACTGAATCACTTGCTTTGATACACGCCCTCACAGATCCCCCTTACGGGAGCTGTAGGCACAGAGCACGCTGCACCCCCTTCTATGGCCACCCCCATTCGGAGGTCCAGAAGTCTCCCAGGGGGACGCACTTGCAATGTGCACAGGCCCACAGCTGCCATCTCCACGAGATCCTCCAAGGTTCCCATAGAGTAAGGAATCTCTCGGAAACTCTGACCAGTGGAAGACACTCCCACATCTGATCTTTCATCTGATGAAAGATGTAGGAGGAGGCAAATAGAAATGGAAGAAGTATGTGAGACAGAAGAGAGGGGCACCGGGAACTCTGGAGGCCAGGGGAGAAACCTGTTGCATGATGCAACATCTGGAGGTAGTATAGGGTGGACCCCGAGATCTTCCCTTCCCTCCCTAGGTCGTTGAATAAAATCATTTCATTTAGAGTCACCAAGAAATTAGGGCAACAAAATGGAGGTGACCAAGTGGACTCTCTGTGACCCCTTCCATGAACATAATTTTTTTGTGTTATTTCACAGAAGAGTGGACAGGAGGCTTACACGGAAGCTCACTCTGAAAGTAGACTCCAGTGCGAACTAGAGGCCAGCAGATTAACTTGCAATTCCCTACCCATGACATCAGGTAGCCCACGCGTTACACAAGTGATGTAACTTGGGAGACAGCCTAGACAGAGGACACTATAAATATGTTCGCTGAGCCGGGAGGCTACCATGACAGTGCCGCACAACTCCACGCTGGTGACAGATGTATTTAAGCCCTCAATGCACATGCTTTCACTAAATTGCCTCGTTAATCTACAAGAAAGCCTGAGAAACAGGGAAAGCAGTCACACATAACGGTCATGAAAGAGAAACAGATGAAGAGGAGGTTGGAAACAGAGCCCCTGGGCAAACCAATGACCCCAGGGTAACTAGATAGCAGTCCAACCAATCAAAGGGTTTATTGAGGTACGTAAGGGGTATGATAGGGTATAACGAAAAATAGGCAGAAGGAGACTGGCACTCTGAGCTTAGTAAGGCGAGTCATAGAACTGGTGCAATTGAGGAATAATCAAGAAGGAGCAAGAAAAGCAGATTATTGAATAGAGCTCCGTCTTGCAGGCGCTTTTTCAAGAGCCTAAAGGAGTGTAGATAGTTATATATTTGGTCCTGAAAGGCCCAGAAAAACCTAGAAAGAGAAGGACTTGATGGCAACCTTTGGCCCATAGCCTAGGAGGGGCCAGAGGTTTGTGTGGTGGAGAATAATCACAAGTGCCTTTCAGGAAGTGTTGCTTTGAGGACAGAGCAGACCAGAGCCTGTAGTGGGCTCCAATAAGAAGAGGAAACATAACCTCACCCCATAATAGGCTAAAGCACAGGCACCAGGCAGTGCACTTTTCAAAGCAAACAGACCAGAACCTGCAATGGCTCCAAGCCTAGGAGTATGAACTTGGCTGATGGGTTATAATATTGTCAGTGGGGGGGGGGGGAGGAAACAAATCCTGCTGGTAATCATTTTTGGGGTCTCGTGACAATGTCACAGGCTTGTGGATGGGAGTGGGGAGATCTTGGGGCCTCCCACCCACTCTGTGAGGCATGCCATAGGGTGGAATGGGCGATCCATCATGCTCCTCACCCCACCCCATGCCTCATACGCAGGTGATCCCCCACACCTCATAGAACCGTGCTGCGCTGTCATGAAGAGCCTTTTTGGGGAGATGTTATGGAACACAGAAGGGACCAGTCAGCTGCTGACCCACAAGCAGGGAGTCTTGTAGCTCCATAGTAATAATGATGGGATTGGGTGTTTTGCACACACTGCCGACATGCATTACCCAAACCTCTGCGGACCTCAAACCGATTGGTTTGCGGATGTCAGAAGATCAGAAGTGAAGAGAAACTAAAGTTAGGAGACCCTCCGGCCCATCAGGGAATTAACTGATTGAATTCATAACGGCAGACTGCTGCTTTATCACCCCGGCAATTAGGGCTCTGGCGGGATCCATTGGGCAACTCTGTGGATCTACTGAGATTGCAGTTCATTCAGCGAGAACCCAATCACCATGCACACTTATAGCAAACTTACAGCTATCATAACCTTGTGTTCACAACCTTGCACAAGCATTTAAGTGATCAACAGCAACAGGGAAGGCTGGGTGTTAGGACCCAAAAGTGTGGAGCTGCAAGAGAGATGAGTGCAATGGAGTGGTGAGGAAGAGGAGAGAAAAAGGAGCGACAGTGGAGAGGAGGCAGAGAGGAGAAGGGAAAGAGAGAGGAGGAAAGAACCAGAATGCCGTCAGAAGGGAGGGAAGTAGACAGGAGAGAAGAGAGGAGGGGACAGGAGGAGAGAAGCACAATATTGGAGAGCAGCTAGAGGAGAAAGAACATCAACAGAACCAGAGGGTAAAGGAAGGTGAAGGTGACAGTAGGAAAGGTGGAGGAACAGTCAGCAGGACCAAGGGGAGATAGACATTAGTGAGATGTGAGTAGAGAGAGGGAGAGTTAGAACAAAGTTTAGAGATCGATCAGGAGGGTAACATAACCTCCAAGTGGAGGACACAGATACCAAACTGAGGAAGGAAGTCCAAGCCAGGGAAGTCCATCCCAACCTGATTGGAAAGAGCATTCTGGATGTTGTAGAAGAGTGGCTTGGAAAGGGCTAGAATAGGAATCAGAGAGATTCGTTATTGGCTTCCTTAAGGTAGAGGTTTGTGTATCCATCGGGATGGTAAAGATGATAGTACCCTGATGTCCAACCAGTTGTACATCTGCTGAACACCAAACCTCCTTTGAAACACCTAAGGGTACCAGGAAAGGGTACCTGGTAGGAGAGTTTTGGTTGATAAATGCAAGGCCCTGACAACTTCAGCAGCAGCTATGAGGGTCTGTGACTGTTTTGGCTACTGTGGAGGCAGTCCTGAAGTAGGGAGAGAGGGACGGACTAGGGACCATGCACCTATAGAGGGCGAGAGTGGTAAATGGGATAACCCTAACCCCATCCTATGGTCTAAATCAAAACCTGATTAATCCCTATTTTGTACAGAATAAAGGTAATCGTGAACTTGCATGTGCTTCAAAGCCATCTGTTGATCTCTTGGATATGAAACACAGATTCACAAGTTCTTTCTCCATAGGCCTTTGCTGTGACTTTATGTCAGTGGCCCAGGTAGCGATCCATGTTTTGGGAAACCAACACCCTATATCTCACAACAGCAAAATCATTCCCCTTCTTCTGACCATATTTTTACCACCTCTCGAAAAAAACTCCCACAATTCCTAACTTCACTTTAGTAATCCCATTTACCAAACCACTGGAACGAAGAAGAGGCGAGAGGCAGCTCTGAAGATCACCCATAGAAACCAACGAACAAGGGATTACTATGGATAGTCACCATTGTGTCCCAGTAATGAGGCCAGGCCTCCCTTTACAATCATTCCCCCATGAAACCTGTTAACTCTCCCAGGAAGTATAAAAGGCGGGACTCAAAGACACACTTTGAGAGAGCTGGTGATGCTGGATGGTGCACAGAGGCCGAAAGGAGAGAATTTGAGCTGGAGAGACCCCAGAAGGCATGTAGGAAGAAGGACAGACTAATTGCTGGGCCTGAGTACACAGGAGGCTGCAGTGTGGTGCAGGGAGCCAAGCCAGGGTCAGCTGGGGTTAGCTGGCAGTGCTCATACCAGAGCTCCTGCCCTGGCCAAAACAGGAAAGCCCAGACCTTAAAGCGACAGATGGTGAGACCCTGACCTCAACAAGTTATCCCCTTTACCTCCAGCAGCACCCAAAAACCCCGAAATGCTGTATAGGGGAGCTGATGAAGTGGGGGCAAAATAAGAAAAGTGCATTCTGGGACATGAAGTCCAAAGACCTTGCAACTTGCAAATCAAGCGGGGTCCAAGCCCTACTGATGGAGATTTGTGTGAGAAACCTTAAGGAGGGGTCAGAGCCTGCCTGAGGGAGACCCTTGAGAGGACAGAGCAAAAGAGAACAGTGCCTCCAACATTGCATTCGAAAGATATCAGCAGCCCTCCCGGGAGAACGGCCAAGATGAGGAGGTGAAGTCGCAGCTGTGGTATCGTCCGTGGCTCCCAAATCAAGGATCCAAACAAAGAAACCAACAGAGCCGGTGAGTTGAAGTGAGCAAGTGACAAAAAATAGCCATACAGTATAACAGAGTGATCCAGCATAGCGACAGCACCCAGGCGAAAGTCTCTATTGAGCGAGTACTGATGTGAGACTAAAGGACATGAACTGTGTTTGGTTTCAAGGCAAGAGAAGCCTAAGGAAACTGAATTACATTGACTTGTAAAGTGAGAGGTCTGAGCCCGACTGAAGGAGAACTGTGATGAATTGTGAGTGTTTGAGAGGAACCCAGTCCAGCAGAGGAAGACCTGTAGTAAACCTTGAGAAAGTCAAAGTGGTCCTGCAGAGGACTATAGTAAAAGCTGTGCACATTCGAAAGTCTTCGACATCAGTAAAAGGTCTGAACCTGACCGAGGAAGACCGGAAGTGTGATAAATTAGGGGAAGGGAACCCCTAACAAATGTGAATTAAGCTTGGGGAAGGGGACCCCTGCAAGTGCTGTGATTGTGAGGTCCGAGCCCGTCTGAGGGAGATCTGCATTGATCAATATAAGCTCATCAGAACCACTGATGAGAAACCTAGTCACTCACATCGAGGTATCACACCTCTTCAAAAATGTTCAAATAAATGTAAATCCAAACTTTGTAAACTTAGCTCATAATATATTCAATAAAGGACTTTGAATACTGGGTGTAAGTCATTTCAGTTTGTATTTACAAAATTCTTTAACAAAATGTCATCAAGCAAAATAAATTACATAACCCATAAGGAACAAGTTACTTACCTGTAACTGTTGTTCTCCAGCATGGGTCTGGCATGGATTCACATGCTTATGAATATTCCCCGTCGTCAGGCTGGGAATCCTCGATAAAGAAAAAATCAGTATCAGTTTTGTTTCTGATCTGTCTTTCTTAGTAGTAACCAATCACTGATCTCTGGGTCACACTGCCCCCAGCCAATGACTGCCCTCTCCCTAAGCCCCGCCTCTGGCAGCCATCCTCAGATTTGGCAGCACGCCAAGTGGCAGTATGACCAAGGAAGAGCCGCAGAGGGGTAGGTGGGAGGGTTCGCATGTGAATCCATGCCAGACCCATGCTGGAGAACAACATTTACAGGTAAGTAACTTGTTCCTTCTCCAGCATGGGGTCTGGAATGGATTCACATGCTCATGAATAAAAGAATACATAGCAGTATACACATGCACAACCACGGGAGGTGGCAAAAGCTCAACATTAAGCATTACATACCAACTCAACATTAAGCAATTCTTACCTCCTCACCAGGCTCACCTTAGGCAAACAGGTTGTGCAGTACTGCTTGGCCGACCCTGGACTCCTCCCTGGAGTCCCGATCGACGCAGTAGAATCTTGTGAAGGTATGTGTCGACCTCCACGTAGCAGCCCTGCAGATGTCCAACAGGGGCACACCAGACAGGAACGCCATGGTAGCAGCGATCGCTCTGGTCGGATGGGCTCTCAGACGGCCGGGCAGCGGTCGGTTTGCCAACCGGTGACAGTGCATGCTGCAGCCGGAGAGCCATCTGGAAATGGAAGTCTTCGAGAGAGCCTTCCCTTGATTCACAGACCCAAAGTTCACAAACAGTTGTGACATCTTCCGAAAACTCTTCGTGCGGTCCACGTAGAACTTCAGCGCTCTAGCTACATCCAGCGAGTGCAAAGTCCTCTTGGCCGGCGTCGAAGGCGACGGGAAGAAAACTGGTAACACCAAGGGCTCGTTGAGGTGGAAGTCCGACGGCACCTTGGGCATGAAGGAGGGGTGCGTCCTCAGCACCACCCTCGTGTCATGAAAAGTCAAGTATGGAGGCTTGCAAGATAGGGCCTGGATCTCTCCCACTCGTCGGGCGGAGGTGATGGCCACAAGGAACGCTGTCTTCCATGAGAGGAACTTCAAAGGCGCCGAATTCATAGGCTCGAATGGGGCCCCCATGAGCCTGGTCAGCACCACATTAAGCTCCCATGCCGGGGCAGGAGCCTTCACCGGCGGGAATGATCGGAATAGTCCCTTCATAAATTCCTTCACCAGGCGATGAGTCCACAAGGACGCCCACCCCGTAGTCCTGGTATATCGGGAGATGGCAGCCAGATGTATTTTGATGGAGGAGTGAGCCAGTCCAGTTTTGGCCAGCGACAGTAGGTATGGCAGTACTTGAGGGGCCGTAATCCGCAGAGGGTTAATTTTCTGTGCACGGCACCAGACAGAGAACCACTTCCATTTATGACCGTAACACTTGAGAGTTGAGGACACCCTGGCCTTTGCAAGAACCTCTCTGCAATCAGCCGGTATATCGTACCCTCCAAACTCTAGTGCTGCAGGAGCCAGCGACTGTGGGTCGTGATGGAGAATGGCGCCTCCTTCTCTGGAGAGAAGATTCGGGTCCGCCGGCAGCTTGACTGGTGGGGACGTTGACAAGTACAGAAGGTCTGGGAACCAGATCTGCGTCGGCCACGCCGGTGCGACGAGGATCATCCTGCACCTGGACTTCTTGAGCCGGTTGATGAGGCAGAGCAGCAACGGCAGCGGAGGGAACGCGTATAGAAACAGGCCGTCCCAGGGGAACGAGAAAGCATCAGCCATGCTCCTCGGTTGTGGGAACCTGCTGGTGAACCTCTGGCACTTGGAGTTCGTTACCGTCATGAACAGGTCGATCTGGGGGTTGCCCCATCGTTGGAAGAGCCGATCCACTTGATCCTGGTGCAGTTCCCACTCGTGCCACGAGCGCAGCTCCCTGCTGAGTGAGTTGGCGATGGTGTTTTTTATTCCTGCCAAGTGGAAGGGAACCAGAAACATCCCCTGGGCGACGGCCCAGTGCCACAGATCCTGGGCCTCCTTGGATAGGGCTGGGGATCTGGTGCCCCCTTGCTTCTGTATGTAGAACATCGTGGTGGTGTTGTCGGTGAAGATCCTCACCACCTTGTCCTTGAGGGACGGAAGGAACGACTTGAGAGCCCAGAACACTGCTCGGAGCTCCAGAATGTTGATGTGAAGAGACCTCTCCTCCGGGAGCCAAAGGCCTCTTGCGTGGAGATCTCTGGTGTGGGCCCCCCTACCCTCCAGAGAGGCGTCTGTCGTCACCGTCTCCTGAAACGCCGGGGTTTGAAAGTCCGTGCCTGTAGTGAGGTGAGCACGGGTGCCCCACCATAGGATCGCCCGACGGAACTCCTCGTCGAGAGGGATCCTGTCCTCGAAGCAGCCCCTTGCCTGAAACCAGCGGGCGTCGAGGAACTCCTGTAGCAGACGCATCCGAAGTCTGCAAAGGGGTACAAGATAGATGCATGAGGACATCATCCCGAGAAGGGACTTGATGGACCTCACACTGTCCACGTCCGTGGCTAACAGGTGCCGCACCTTGCCCAGGATGGTCTTGGTCCTCTCCTCTGAAGGGGGGGCCAATTGCCCCACTGTATCGAGCTTCGCTCCCAGAAACAGTGCTACTTGCGATGGAACCAGGTGGGATTTGGGGTAGTTGATGGCGAACCCCAGCTCCGTGAGCAACCGGACGGTCCTCGCCGTGTGTTCGACGCCGAGTTCCCTTGTCCTTGCCCGGATTAGCCAGTCGTCCAGGTAGGGGTAGACGTGGATCCCCTGCAGGCACAGCCGCTCCGCCACTGGTGCCAGGCACTTGGTGAAAACCCTGGGTGCCGACTTTAATCCAAACGGTAGGGCTCTGAATTGGTAGTGGCGTCCCTGAACCATGAACCATGAACCTGAGGAACTTGCTGTGCCGTTTTAGAATGGGGATGTGGAAGTAAGCATCCTCCAGGTCCAACGACGATAGGAAGTCTCCCTCCTCCAGCTGTCCCAGCACGTGCTGGAGGGTGACCATCCTGAATTTCTGCGCCTTGATGTATTTGTTTAACCGACGCAGGTCCAGGATGGGGCGCCAACCGCCTGTCTCCTTTCTGACGAGGAAGTACCTTGAGTACACTCCGGAGCCCCGGAGCCTCCTGGGGACGAGCTTGATGGCACCTTTCTTGAGCATCGCCCTTACCTCCAACAGCAGTTGAGGGACGTGATTCTCCTTCCTGGCCACGGGAGGAATGCGAGGGCACTTCTTTTGGAATTCCAGGAGTGCCTGTTGGCCAGGGTGTCCAACACCCAACGGTTGGTGGAGATGGACTCCCACACGCTGATGAACTTCATCAGCCGGCCTCCCACCGGGGTGCTTCGGTGGGGGCCCGACAACACGGCCGGGTCAGTCCTGCTTGGAGGCGGCCTTGCCTCCTTGGCCTCCCTGGCGATGACGGCGGGATCCCCCTTGCTTGCCGCGACCTCTGTAGGCCTCCTGGGAAGAGGAGCGGGCCACCTGGCGGTAAGTGGAGGAGCCACCGCTGGAACCTTTGGAGGCACCCTCTCTGCCTCCGGAGCTTCGAAAGGGCCGTTGCTGTTGAAGCACCCCCAAGGCCCGGGCCGTCTCCGAGTCGGTCTTGATGGCCTGTAGAGACTCGTCCACCGCCTTACCAAAAAGGTTGTTGCCGTCAAACGGCATGTCCAACACTCTGGTCTGGACATCCTCGTCGTCGGAGGCAAACTCCGTTGCCCAGTTGGCGAAATCCGGTATCGGCAATGTCCGTTGCCACCGTTATGGCCTGATCCGATGCCACCTCGCCTTCCTGCAGAATTTCTAGGGCCTCCGCCCTCTTGTCGTCAGGTAGGAAGTCTAGCAGGGGAGCTATCTTGAACCAGAGCTCCCTATCGTAGCGGGCCACGATTGCTATGGCATTGGCCGCCTTAATCGGCGTCGCCGCCGATGAGATGACTCGTCGTCCCATGGAGTCCAACTTCTTGCCCTCGCTGTCTGGCGGGGAAGTGGAAGTTGAAGCCGCCGCACCCGCTGCCTTCTTTTTAGCCGCTGCCGAGACGACAGAGTGGCACAAGGGGGCGGCATCGGGGACTCAGTACTTCTTCTCGTACCTGTCCCTCTTGGCGGGTGTCGTGGAAGGGTTCTTGAGGACAGCAAGCCCCTCGTCCCAGATGTCGTCGAGCAAAGGCACCGCGAGGACCGTCTTCCTCTTGGCCTCTCGTCGTTGGTACAGAAGCCCTTCCTTTTTTTGTTCTTCAGGGCAGAGCTGGAAGAGCTCAGATGCCCTGGTTATCATGGCATGGAAAGAGCCAATTTTGTCGGCTGGAGAAGCCCGCGGAGGGGGGGTGATGACGGGATGTCCGCTGTGTCATCGCCGCCGTCATCATCCGTCCTCGTCGCTGTATCTGTCGCTGGGTCCCACTTCGATAGAGGCCTATGCCGGCTGGATGAAATCCCTCACCACCTTAGGTGCGTCCTGGGCCTTCGCCTTGGGGGGAGGGTCAGCGCCTCGCTCCCCCTTCGAGATCGATCGGGTCCGCTCCAGCAGCTTACCCGGGTTCTCGGACTTCCTCTTCCCCGAACCAGAGCGCTGGCTCGTAGTCGAACGTGCCGGGGAAGTAGCGCCCTGCCTGGCAGCCGAAGAGCCCTTACCTTTCGGCGCTCCCGGTGCCCGCGGACTCGAGGTGCTTGGGCTTCTGTTTGGCCTCCGTTGTCGGGGAGCCCTTAGAGGACTTAGAAGCCCGCTCAGACTTTTTCTTCGCCTTCTTACCTGCTGTGCCCTTCTCCAGCCAGGCGGCGAGGCGTGAACAACGATCTTGTTTGGTCCGTTCCGAAAGGTTCGTGCAGAATGGACAGTCCTTCTCCACGTGCGTCTTGTCCTCATGAAGGCAGTAGAGACATCGCAAATGCTCGTCCTCCTTGAAAATGTTTTGCAATCCGCATCCAGGGCAGCACCTGAACAGCTTGGATCCGGGCGTCGAGCTCCCCTTGTCCTGGGCCATGTCCGTTGAGGTAGGCCGCAGATCTTCCGGAATCCTCCAAGAAGTGTAAAATCGACGAAAACTTCACCCTTGAGGGGCGTAGAAGAATTCCGAAACGGGTCCCCGTTGTCGGAAGTAGAAACAGTGGAGCTTGAGGCTCGATTAAACCGAAAAAATGAGAAAATCACCTGAAAAAGCGTGAAAACGCAGCAAAAAACTTGAGAGCTAAAGCACGAGGACTCCCAACACTTGAGCGTGCAGTAAAAATCTGAGGATGGCTGCTGGAGGCGGGGCTTAGGGAGAGGGCAGTCATTGGCTGGGGGCAGTATGACCCAGAGATCAGTGATTGGTTACTACTAAGAAAGACAGATCAGAAACGAAACTGATACTTTTTTTTTCTTTACCGAGGATTCCCAGCCTGACAACGGGGAATATTCATGAGCATGTGAATCCATGCCAGACCCTATGCTGGAGAATCTGAGTATTTGGTGTACTCTTATGTTGGACTGCACAGAAGAGTAAATTTCAAAGTTTCAATTATACAACTTTTGTAAAATCAGATCAAACACTTAAAAAAAAAATAGTAACCATTGTGTGTCAACATACTCTTGGTGCCCCAGCCTTAGTACAAAGTCTTGCAAAATGTTGTGGTCAGATTCCACACTTCACTACGTGTTTCGGGGCTGAAACACCCCTTCTTCAGGTGAAACGGTTACTGTTATCGTCAGCTGTCAAGAGGGCAAAAAAGACAATTTTGTACCACTTGGACAACTGGTATTGTACTAAACCAAAACTCAAAACAATATCATGAATTGTATCAACCTGTGAAGTCAGATTGTCTCTACTTGTTCGTGATGTTGTTCATTGAATGTTTCCATTAATTAAAGGTGATTCTGTAAAGAATATATAACAATTGCCTCTCAGTATTTACACCAAATGTCAAAGAACTTTCTGTCAGCTAAATATCAAAAAAATGCCTACTTGTTTCTTCTAGATTGTAGAGGCAAGAGGTTACGTTCCGTCTCAGCAACAAAACGTGCTTCACGTCTCCATTTCAGTAATCTGCAAGTAATATATATCCTGTTTAGAGGAATATTCTGCTGTTTCTAAAGTGTAACTTCCATGGCAGCTTGCTTGGACATATTATTAATCCTGAGTCTTACCTGGAGATACTTGTCTTTTCTGCGCAGTGCGGGAACAGGAACATGGCTGCTAAAACAGCTTCCCATCCCGCATCATGTTTTTAAATTACTTCCATGTGTTGTCATCGCGATCCGATCTAAGTAATCCCTATTTGTTATTAGTACGCCTAAGTATCAATGGCGCATCTGCTGATATCGCCATCTATGTATTCACCACATTCTGTGTATTGTTAAAAAGAGGAATTGCCTCTCGTTCCATATCAGGAACACCTTTTGTGTTTGGTCACGTGACCGCCATCAGATCACGTGACATATACACAAAATGAAGTTTTATGAAGATAATATGCACTACGTGAATGTGCTGTAGCCAGTCAGAATAACATTGTGGTATCTCTCGCTGTATAATCATTCCTAATTATGTTTTTTGTAATTGCTACCTCTTCACGCAATAATGCAATTCTCATAACTGCTACCTATCCACGCAATAAGTCCTGCGAGAATTGTAATATTAGTTATCAATGTCAATTGTTTAGACTACACATAATAATGGCGTGTATATAGATTTCACTATACTCCCACTCACCGCATTCCAAGGCTTTGATGAAGACTGGAACTTTCTCCCATTCTATATTCTAGATGTCCTTCATGTGTTGTCACGTGACCGTGAATCGATCACGTGATGTGTGCACGAAAAATTATATTTTTGGAGATAATATAATTCTAAAGTTACAAGTAGTCAGACTATGTGATCCTAACTCCCACTATGTGGTCACTCCTAATGTAAAATATCTTGGTTGCTAGCTGGTTATACATTCATGATTTCCTCATGTGTATAGTACAGGTGTTATAGTGATATTCTAGAAATTGTTATCTTAATGCAAAAACAATGTCACATTGTTATACACCAAAATGCAAATCAACAGTAATACTTCAGGATATATCAAGGCAATATTATATCATTTAACCAATACATACATCACATTCACCATGCACATTGTTGGTACAATGAAGTAACAACCAAAATCATCATAATATAAGAACACTTGAAAAGTGGTAAACAAAAAAGTAGTTTAATGCAATACCTATAAGTAATCTTCATACAGGTACAATTTGGAAATAGTAAATACAGAATACCGAGCAATACTAGAACTCAGAGCATATAAAACAATATTTTCAATGGAACGGATACATGTACAGTATTCACAAAGTTCAATCCTTTATAATTAGTACTGCATGATTACCCTGTATGTTTAAATGAAGCGGCTTAAATCAAATTCATTGTTCATCCCCTTTGGTTCCAAAGTGTCCAGTCTTTCAATCCACTGGATTTCTATTTTTCTAAGTACGACATTTATGTCACCCCCTCTTTTTGGGCAATTAGCCTGTTCTTGTATGATCAATTTCATTTGTGCTATTGCGTGTTTGTGTGTCTTAAAATGTTTTGTGAGTTTGTTCGGCTGTTTGACTTGTGCTCTGGCCATCTTATTTTCGCTTTCCTAGTTGTGAGCCCCATGTAGAACAAACCACATGGGCATCTAATTCCATAAATTATATTGCAAGAATCACAAGTGCTTGTATGCCTCAGATATATTGTTTTCCCAGTGTAAGGATGATTAATACTGGGTCCCTTTATTATGTTGTTCCAATGTTGACAATTGTTACATGGCAAAGTTCCTTTATACACAATACTCTTTTGTTTGTTATGAGTATATTCAGCTCAACTAAATGATCCTTCATGGATTTACTCTTCCTACAGGCAACGGTTGGGATATTCTCAAATAGGTGTGCAAGGATGGAATCCATTTTTAGCATTTCCCAGTTCTTTTTCATTCTTTTTTTGATTTGGTAGCTCTGCTCTGAATAAGTAGTCACATATACAAGTGGATCTTTTTGAGTTTTCAAAGAATGTTCCAGCGTTTTGGCTCTCAGGATCATTGCAGCTTTTGATTGTGTCGTTTCCAGTGTCTCTCTGGAGTAACCCCGTTTGAGGAATGTATCTTTCAATTTAATGCTTGATCCTCAAACTCTGTCTCTTCTGAAATTATTCTTTTGTACCGAAGAAATTGACTGTGAGGTATGCTTTCTATGGTTGTCTTGGGATGAAAGCTAGATGCTAATAAGATACTGTTTTTGTCTGTTGGTTTGTTATAAATGGTTGTTTGTAATTTATTTCCTTTAATGTAGATTTCAACATTCAAGAATTGGATTCGAGTTGTGCTGGTCTGAGTTGTAAATTTGATCCTTAGTGCTAAATGGTTCATATTGTCAAAAAAATTAAGCAATTCTTGCGGAGTTCCTCGCCACACCCCATACACATCATCAATGAAGGAATGAAAACACTGTAAATGATCTTGATATTCCGACCTACTCAAAACCAATGTCTGTTCTAAGTATGCCATATATGTTTGCATACCCTGGCGCCATGGTTGCCCCCATGGATGTCCTGGATATTTGAAAAAAGTGTTGATCTTCAAATCTAAAACAATTGTTGCAAAGGACCAGCTTCAAGAGAATTAATATGCATATTCTGTTAGCTATACATTCTTGTGGTGACAAAAGAAGCCACTCCATCACTTCTAGGCCAGCTTCATGCGTAATATTGGTATATAAGCTACACACGTCCATTGTGAACAAAATATCCGTTGAGTTGTCAAATTCTAGGTCTTTGATTTTTAAAAGAAAATCTGTAGTATCCTTCATATATGTTGTCGTGGATTGTACCACAGTTTGAATCACCTTGTCAATATATTGAGCAATAGGTTCGAGAAGACTATCTGATGCTGCAATGATCGGTCTTCCCGGTGGATCCGATCAGCTTTTATGGACTTAGGTTATATATACACTTTTGGCATAATAGGGTAGCGTTCAGTCAAAAATAATTTTGTTTTCTCAGATACCCAGTCATTCTGTTCAGCTTTCTCCAGGAATTTGTTAATCACTTGCTTAACCTGCTCAGTTGGATCTTGGAACACTTCCAAATAAGTCTCTTGGTCTAATAATTGGCATTCCACTTCATTCTTGTATTTAACTCAATACATTATGCTCCACCTTTGTCGACGGGTTTCAATATGATCTCATGATTTTCCTACAATTGAGATACAATTTCTCTTTCATATTTGGTGAAATGTCCTCTAGTTCTTTTCTTCCTGAATGAAAGGTTCTTAAGATCATTCAGGTTTTTTTCTGGAAAACTTCTAACACATGGTTTTGCACCGATGGAAAGAACTGATGCTTGGGTGGAATTTCAAGATATTTGGAGCATTCCATAGTTTGTAACCAATCAGTGGTAGCAAAAAATAATTCCAATCTCATTTTTCTTGTGAGACAGAAAAAGTCTATCTTTTCTTTAAGAAGACTGCTGTTGTATCTAGGGACAAATGAAAGACCATTTTGCAATGTCTTCAATTCAAGTGAATTTAAAATATATGAAGAAATATTTATAATTAAGTTTTCCTCTGGGGAAAGTTGACTTGGTGTGCTGAATTTCTTCTTTTTTGCTCTACTGGTTTTCGACTTCATAAAAAAACTCCAGGGCTGGAGCTGGCATCCCCCTTTGGTCTGCCTCCTTCCCTGCATTCTTGTTGTTGTTGTACTCTTAATTGAGCTTCCTCTTCCGTCTCTGGGCCAGAGGCCTCCGATGATGATGTTAAAGATAATGAGTTCTTTCTTGGTCTTGAAGGAAATTTCTGCGAATTTCTGTTGTTGTAATATTCTTTCCAAGTATAAACCATGTCAAGTTTATAATCAATTGTATCGCGTCTGAATTTTCTTACTTTTTTGGTTTCAATTTCTGTTTTAAATGTATCCAATTTTCCATTAATCTCTTCCAATGTTGAAGAGACTTGTTCCTTTGTCATTAATGTTACTAATGTTATTTTAATAGTGTCCATTTCTTCATTCAACTGGGTCAAAGATTTAGACAATTCTTCTATAGTTAAAAGAATGAGATCCAATGAAAATGTGTTCAGAATTTGTTTCCACTTCTTAATGAATCCTAGACTATCTATGCACAATGTTGGTTCCAAATCCACTCTAAGTCCTCTAGGGATCCTCTGAGATGTATAATATTGTGCTAAAGTACTAGAATTACGTTTTTGGTTAATTTCACGCTTTATGATTCTCTCTAGTTGTTTAACAAGCTCTTCTGGTTTCTTTATATGAGTACTCTCCTTCTCAGTGGCAGTGATTAAATTCAAAATACGAGTTGCTTCCTCTTGGTGAAGCAAAGGGTCTCCGCTCTATTACTAGTTAATGATTCTATTTTTGAAAATGACAATATAGTTTGTGCTCAATGAATTTCTCTCTTGATTAAGACTAAGACCTAATGTTTTGTGTGCCACCCAAACAAAGTTTTTCTGTAGCAAAATAATAGATCTATGTTGAGGTATGGGCGCACAACTTTTAAAGCGATTGTTGGCGATTAGTGGGGTAACATCATTTATTCCTTACTAATACTGGTGCTCCAGGTGAAAGAGATCTGCATTGACTCAGGTGCTTGTTGTTTGAGAGGTCCGATCCTGGCTGAAGGAGACCTATGTGAACGGTTAAAACTTTGAAAGTTCCGAGCCCGATGGAGGGAGACCTAAGCGAACTTTTTGTTGACCTGTGAACTTTTTTTAACTGTGAAAGAACTTTTGGAACGCTGGAAAAGTGACTTTAACATGGAAGTTCAGGCGGGCCTTGATCCACGTTTTGAACTGCCTTTGATTTGAGAACCTGAGCCAAAGTGTGTCATGCTGTCTATGGAGGCCGCCTTATTCCGTACTGTCCAACGTGGGGAGGAGAGCTGGCTCAGTGTAAGGGCAGGCCATGGGTTTATTTAGTATATGCCACTTTATTTTGACAGACATGACTAGGACTGTGTTCTTTATTATTTTATGGTAGAGCATCCTCCGATCTTTAGATATAGGGCCAAATAGGAGTTTTTCCAACTCTTGTTGTTGAATAAACATCATTGAACCTTGCATCTCGTGTGCCTGTCTTCACTTGTGATACCATGCCTCCCTTATAATGGCCAGAGGGTTATAATATCGGAGCCCAGGAGGTCCTCTTTTCAACAAAGTAACTAAGCATAAGCCAAGAAAATGTGATTGGCTGATAACCATCCCGTGAACGTAAGTGACTGGAAACCAACCAGCATGGGTCTGTACTCCTAGAAATGTGTTTATTCTGCAGATAGTGAAAGGCCCTGGACTTGGACATAGGGCCCACCCCCATATTAGCCCCCAGTGATTTTTGTTTAAACCTTCATTCTGATACAGTGGATTTAAGAGCTATCCTTTTGTGTTCTTGTTGAAACTTTTAGGTCCAGTATGAGTTTTCTAACCCATGCTCTTGTAGCCAAGTCATAGGGGGTAGAGTTACCCAGAGAACGGATCCTTGACCCTTGACTCCAAAAGCAAAGGGATCAGGTCCAACTCAAATCCTGGATTTATATCAGTCAACCCATTCTTATTTGTTGAATTACACAACTAAATCGGCTTTCTTGTCTTGTCATCCTTCCACTGAGACGTCCTGCGTCCCTTCTTTGATGCAAGACTTAAAACTGGTGAAATGTATTATTGTTGTCTGGAGTATTCTGCTGTTCTCTTTATTGTGCTTCATTAGATATTGGGACAAGCCATGTGCATGTCAGGCGCAACTGCTAGCTCACGTCCCCTCTATATGAGAATACAAGAAACCTCAGACATTTTGTTTTGGGCACCATCAGTGAGATGCAGTTTCATTAACGAGGCACAGCAAGCAAAGAAACCATGTATGAACACATCCCCTGCCGCTTAGCGATACTCACAATTGACAGCAAAAAATAATTAATTGAAATCTTTAAATGAATCACAACAACTGCCATTGCTCTGGACTGCTTCCAGGTCATTGTTTTATATCTAGTCATTTCCAAAAAGTGGATGCTCGTCCTTTTTGCATAGACTTCAATAATAGCCTGGCACTTAAGGGTTAAAGAAGAGGGCCCACCATTGGCAAACGAGGCTTGGTCTTGCTACCAACAGGTGTTGTGCAGTCCAAACTGACAGATCATGTCCCCTATGCACATATTCTTCCACCATAGAAGGTGTGATAGATGGATCGGGGAGGGGGTGTCAGGACATGAAGTCCGCCGGATTATATTCGTTTCCAGGCTTGTGCACAATTGAGAAATTGAAGTCTTGCAGCCGTAAACTCCACCTTTCGTGGCAGCATTTTGTAATCAGGGTTTCCAAATGTGGTCACTTACGTCCGGTGATCTGTTATAATTGTGAATTGTTTTCCTGGAAGAAACATTTGAAAATGCTTGCATGCCCACACCATAACCAGTCCTTCTTTTTCAAGTTGAGAGTATCCTATCTCCACATCAGACAGGCTTTTACTGGCATATGCTATTACGACTGCCGGGCATTCACACCCTGAGCAATGCTGAGCCAGGATAGCCCCTAATCCAACAGGACTGGCTGGCATCAACCATCACTTCTGTGTGCACAGACGGATCAAAATACGTTGTGTGTTCTGCTGATGCAATGCCCTCTTTATTTGATCGAATACTTCCTCGCACTCAAGGGTCCAATGAAAATGTACTCCCTGCTTGGTGATTTCTCTGAGAGGCGCACTGACTGTGGCAAAATCCCTGAGATACATATTGCAGTAGCTGGCCATCCCTAGAAATGACTGAACATTGCTGACATCTTCAGGTGACAGAATTATAAATCTGGCCGCTACATTTCATGGGTCAAGACTCATTCCTTTGTGCGAGAAGACGTGTCCAAAAAAGTCTAGATGTGGGAAACAGGCACTTTTCCACATTGAGAGTCAACCAGGCTTCCATCAGCACAGTGCAAACGTGCGTCAGAGCCTGATCATGCTTTTCAACAGTGACACCAAATATCAAGATAGCGACACTGTAATTAAAACAGTTTCTCACGTGGTGAATCACTCCCTGTATGCTCTCTTGAAATATCCCAGCCGCTGATGATATGCCAAAACTAAGGGCATCATTACAAGTGTGCCAGTCCGGTAACAATGGTGCCGGTAAGCCAACGGCACCGTTGTTACCAGACCGGCATACTCTGAGGTCTGCGAGCGGGTGCCTTTCAACGGCACCCGCTCGCCAACCTTGTCGGATGCACCGGCCCCATTCATGAATAGTACCGGTGCATCCGTCCTCCCCATTCCCATTGAGTCCAATGGGACACGAATGGGAATGGGGAGTAATTTTTTCCGGCACCCGGCAATAGGGAATTACCGGGACCACCGGGGCTATAATGCCCCGGTAAGTTCCCATTGCCTGGTGCCAGATAAAAATGACTCCGCCGGACTCATAATGAGGTCCTGAGTCTTTTATGTCAGAATTGTTTGATGTGGGTGGCAAAAGTAGTGATGTGTCTGGAGTGCACACCTATAGTTATCTGGTGATAGCCCTTGTTTAAATCGAGCTTTGCAAATATGTTGGCTCCATTCAGGAGACTGATCATTTTGTCCAGGTGCAGTCCAGGGTGCCGTCCTCTCCCAATTGCTTTGTTTGCTTGTCTCATGTCCACACATATGTGAGTTTTGTCAGTAGTCCCTTTCTTTGGTACTACCGCAATATGAAAACCCATGGTGTTGGACCACTGGCCTGTTCAATAATGTCTTTGTGCCGGAGGCATTGTATTACTCTTTCAACTTGTGGTTGTAAATTGAATGATATCTGATATCCTGCGAGGGTGTTGAGCCACCGAAGTTATGGCCTCATCAATATATAGCGTTACAGGAGGTCCCTTGAGGCAGCTGATGCCCTTAAATAGCGATGGGAAACATTGTATCACAGGGGTGTTATGCTGCATAGTGTACAGTACAGCTGCAATGTTCATTTCAATCGCTGTGGGGCTAGCAAGTACGTTTTCTCCCGGGTACTTCCCCTTGGACGACATGTAACTCAGCTGATGTCCATTTGCCTTTGTAGCAGAATGTTGTGAAGAATTTCCTGTGATTTATCCCTGAGCCTTTCGCAGCCCATTGAAATATCTTTAGTTCAGACTGCATCAGTTGTGGTGGCAGGGACGTCATTTCACCAAAATGCCAGGGTTCATGGAAGTGACATCACATGACCATTGACCTATGATGACATCACAGTAAATTGTGTCATTTGACCACGCCCCACACTGACATCAACGAAAGTGAAGGCAAAGGACCTTTCACCCCATTGACAAAACAATAAGTGGCATCACATAGCATTGTTCCTCAGTCCACTAAGCAAAATATGGTTATGATATCACTGTAATATGATATACAAGAATGGATCACCATATGTAGCCTTACTATCAGTGTGCATAAGCATTTGCACTTACCTTGGCTCGCCTGCAGTTACAGTCATCTCAAGGTTAAGGACCAGGTAATACAAGCACCTCCTGCATTAGTGTTGGTGTGCTCTGGCCGTCCTGCTCCCAGTCCTGTGCCACAGGATGCAGAAACCTGGCATAGAAGAAAATGGCAACCCGTAGTTAGGGTGCACCATTACACTTAAACTAATACAACTTGCACCTAACAAAAAAAGAGGCAAAGCAGCATGCAGCATAAGCAACAGCAAATCTTCACTATCTGGAATTCCCTTGAATTTGGTAGGGCATTTTGAAAAAACAATGGTGCCAAGAAAATATTAAGGTACGTTTTTAGAGGCATTATAATCAATCAGATTTTAAATCAAAAGTTCATACACAGACTGAAAGGGAATATATGCATGGTTCATTACCAGGCAGACCAGGAGGCTGACACCACAACAATGTACCCCTATATGCTGCTGACCTTATATTTTATTAACCATACATGTCTGAGCTTTATGCTCAGTGGCATATATGGTTAAGTCGACCTTGCTAGGATTCAAACCTATGATGGGCAGAACACACATAGACCCGAGCAGGGAGCACTTAACCCACTGAACTATCTTATCAGGTATTTATACTTAAATGTTCATAACACCAGTGCTTAGAAGCAGCTGGGATATGTCATGGCGCACTAGTAACCCTGATAATTGTAGTGCTATATTTTTTTTAAAGGACTTGTGAGGTTGGTGGTTGGAGAGCCTCAGAAATGTTTTTTTTTAACTGTACAATTGATTCCGCAGCATATTGTATCACAATTGAATAGCTAAGAGAGTTCAAATCATGTGGCTTTTTTCTATTCCGGCTGCAAAATGTGATGTAAACTGTGCTGTTTCCACCTTCAAATCACCAGAAAGGGTTCAGCAAAAAACAAACATGCTCTTTGCCTGCAGTTCGGGAACAGCTCTTAGTACGAGAAAAAGTAAGGGAATGGTGGCTGATTTCACCAAAAATTAGAGGGACGTCATACCCTTTAGTTCCTGCAAACATCGACCACTGCACTGCATGCCGACAACCCTTGCTTCCATGTGCTCTTCCCACTAAAGTACCCTAAATCTGCCCTTTCTCTTTTGCTGTTATCGTCCCCTCTCTCGTCCATTCTACCCCCCGCAGTTCCAATATCCCTCCTCCCCCACATACCGATGGCTTCATTGCTAGTATTCTCTTTACCATGCCCCTACCTTTCTAATTCCAGAATCCTTCTCACCCATGACAGGACAAACCTTTTCTTATCCAGTGATGGGTTTCACCTTCACCACTCAGGATCTCTATGCCTGCCTTTCTCCTCCTCTACCATGTATGTGGCCTCAAGAATAGCATGCACTGCCAGCTTCTCCCTCTCTACACCCCAACCCCTCATAGAAATATTTTCTACCTCTTTCAATTTACCTAATTTCATTAAGGCCTGCAGCTATGTTGCTGCAGCTGTCTTTGAAGACTACACATCATTATACATGTATGTGCATGTTAATATTCCCCGCACTGCACTGATGCCTTATGGGGCCTCATTTGCGCTTTATCAACCTACATAAATAAAATTAATTACATTAAATAAAACAGTTCAAAATCCATAATTGAGGCAGAGGGTGATCTGAGCATTCATTTTGCTGCTGCTGCACGGCTTGGACCTAGATAGTATGTGTAGCACTCAAAGGGCTGTGAGAGGGCTATTATTTGCCACGGCAGGTGAGCATACAGGCTTCCCGTTTTAACATTAGCCAACTTCAAATCATTTAGGCGCTATATTGTACATAGGTGCAAGTAGCCTGCATATCATGTGACGTTTTCAGTAGGTTCTGCTTTTCAAGCATACGGGAGCTTGCTGGCCCACACTTGGCAGATCACTCTTGGCTAGGCACAGCTCCCTCGTTTTTGACCTGGGGGTAGCAAGGAAGACACCAGGGGTTGCAGTTTAAACCCCTAGTAATCCCCAAATATAACGTCTCTGTGTGGTGGGTGAGCCATCTTGTGAAATTCTGACACGCACATGATAGTGCGGCTCGTGTGTCAATCGCAAATTTTGTTTGATGCTCCCCTACCAGAATGTCAGCATCACTGGTAGGTGGCTGGCTGGCTCGAACATCATGCATGCATAGTCATTTCCATCTGTTATTCTACATGACAGGGGTGATGGAGATCTCCCAGTTACTTGCCCGGTGAGATTTACGAGGTCCCTTCTTGCATTTGCGCCTCATCTTGTTGGTACACAACCATGCAAGGGAGTGTCCACTCTTGTGTGTAATTGCTCTCTTGCGGCCCGTTTGATGGTGAGTTGCAAACAATAGCTAGATGATTCTCTCTGCCACAGTTACTGCATTTTCCCCCCCACACCGAGCACTGTGTTCCTTCTGCACGTGGTAACGGTAATCCGCATTGGTAGCAGCGACCTGACAACGAGTACCTCTTTGGGTAACTGGTGACCGGGTACTTTCTCATTCCTTTTTGCGTAAGTTGGTATATCTGCTCTTTTACAGCTCCCTTGGCTGTCTCTATCTGGGACACTTGAGCCTCATCTCTAGCTTCTGCTCTGGCCATCTGTAGTACTGCGGCAAGAGCGAGTGGTTCTCCAAGTAATTTCTTCCGGAATGTCGATGATAAACAGCCTCCTATGATTTGGAGTCAAGATCGCTTCTTCATTCGTGAATTTATGAAAATCACAGTGTGCCACTAGCTTGCGTAGTTGCGGTGCGAAAACATCCATGGATTCCCCTGTGATCTGACCCATGGGGCCTCATTCCGAGGTGGGCGGTAAGGGGTTAGCGGTGCCGGTAAGGGTGCCAGAGCCATTAATTCCTTACCGCTGCATTACGAGGTCCTTTAGCGGGTCCCGCTAAGGGCGGCTGGTTTTACCAGGTGCCCTTAGTGGGAGCCACTAAAGGACCAGCATGCTAACAACGGGCCCGTTATTTACCCATGGCGAACTTGTCAGGCGCCTCTTCATCATATGTCGCTAGGTAGTTCTCAAACCTCCTATTCCATCTCTTCCAGTGTGGACCCAGCGACTGTTGATCTTGCATATCCAATTGTGTGGGTCGGCGTAATGCTGTTGCATTGATTGCATCCCCCTCTGTATGGACTTCTTCCGACACCGTGAGTTCTTGTCGTGTGGTCTTGCAAGATTGAGGGCACAGCTTCCTGCAGAAGTACTGGTGCATCAGAATCAGAGATCATGCATAAAATGAATTAGAATCCCACCTTCGCTTCCAGTGTCCTGTTCCCTGCAGTGTGGGAAGGGCAGGAGAATGCAGGTAGTGTGCATGGCCCCAAGACCCAGAAACACAGAGCCTCGGAAATAGAGAACTGTGCTTTATTCTTGGCGCTGGCAACTGCAGAGTGCGGTAAAACCCCGCTGTCCATGTGCGTAGGAAACGTGCTCTGATTGGCCACAGTCCGGCGTGATGAGCCGGAACTCATCCCGAGTTAACTGTTTCCTCCCCAAGACACCACAGGTCAGATTTCATACATTGCAATAAACTTCTCTAGGAAACAGAAATCATCACTTTTAATACGTAATATCATTTTTTTTCTGGAAGAAACAACTTAATGGGTATCAAATTAGATGCTTACCATAAAATCATGATAAAACCTATTCATGACATCAAAACAGCTTGAAATCATTTCTATTGATATTTTTGGGTTGACGAGTTTTGGCATTTCGACCAGAAGTTCCATTTAGAGAGCACGGAGGTAGTGGAGACAGTCCCCTTACAGGGTGCCTGCACATATTACAATAAATGTATGGGTATTGGTGAGCATGGTTGTGGGGTTAGGTTGTAGAGACATGAACATGGGACAAATAGCAACAAAGTGACAGACATAAACTGCACATTAAGGTGTAAGTTCATTGAACACGTCAAAGTGGCGGGTGGCCAGAGAAATCTGTGTGGCCTAAAAAAAGTGTTTGAGGTGTAGGACACCCATTCACTGACAAGCGGAAGGAGCATCAGCCAGGTCTTAACCACTGACACTGATTGAACTGCTTTGATATTAAGGGGAGAGCTTTCAAGGGATGAGGGGCACTAGGCAAAAGGTTCTGAAGCAGAGCAGAGGGGGGCATTGGACAGAGGCTGTTGATGGTTTGAGAATGGAGAGGCTGAGTAGGGGAGTAAAGGGAGCTGAATGCAGCTTGATAGGGATGTGCTGGGGCATGAATAGTTTTGCAGATACTTGAAGAGGGAGCGTTCTTACATTGAGTGCCACTTGGCATGGAGTTGGAACGGCTTGGTGGAAGAAGGTCTAGATAATTTCTAGAAAGTGCATGTGGCACAACTTAGCACCGTATTAAGGGAGAGGCAAAGTTGAAGGCGAGTCCCATGTGTAAAGTGGAGCGTAGTCAATTGCTGAGGAACACGTTGGAGAGGAGAATTTTGGGTGAGACGTAGGTCAAGTGCGGGTTGATTTTCCTGATATTTTGAAGGATGACCCAGGTCTCAGTGGAGGTAATGAATTGATGTAGTTTGAGTTTGCTTTTAAAGAGGATCGCAGGTTGGCAAGCCTTGGGCGATGGAGCGAGGAGGTCAAGCAGAAATTAGACAGGGGATGGGGTAGAGGGGTTGGCATTAGAGGCCAGAAGAAAGATGGCTTCCTTCTTGGAGAAGTAAGCATCAGGCATTGCAGTGCCATCTATGGGTGAATGTTAGTAAGGCAGTTGGTGATGCCCTCAGAGGTGACACAGGCGATGGGGTGAACATGATACGCTAAACATTCCTTGTTGTAGAAAAGACATGAAAATCAATTTCAGCATGAAAACATTTGAAATTGAAGAAAACAAGAATAATAAAATGAAAAAATAATAACTTTGTCAAAAAAACATACAATCCTTAAAAAAGTACAACTAGAAGTCATACTAAAGATGGTCTCTGTCACTCGTTGCTAAGAGAGGTGGATGGGTAAGAGGGGAGGGTGGGAGATGGGGGGGAAACTATTTGCAAAGCTTTTATAATATGCCATTTGAGTGTATTAGTATGATATTGCAATAAAAACGATTTAAAAAAAATACAACTGCAGTTGAAACATAAAATAGTGCTAGGTGTGTAGAATCCAGACGCCATCGATTTTTGGTTGGTGCAGTGTCCCTTATAAACTGGGAAAAGGGCTGCCTGGCTTAGCCTATTAGTGGCAAGATTATGTGGAGGGGTCCAATTCTAAGCGACAGCGATGCCCAAGGAAGGCCTGCTGTTTATTTAGAGCCAGAAAGAAAAGGCTATTTTTGTCGCTAATGAACCGAAGAACTAAAAATGGGTGCAGCGTCCTGCCGTACCTTTGTTCTTGTGAAGAGTATTTTGGTCCATGCAAATCACTTGAAGTGTACATTTCAAAACATAGGAACATTGCTGTCGAGTTTTGGACACACAACTGTGCTTTCTCGAGGCCACTTGAGAATCCACACACTAAGCAGTCTTGAGAGTGTTGGGAGACCAAAATGGAAACGGTGAAGGACGATTACCTGGATAGTGTTGTGTACTGCGTACACGAGACACGCATGCGCGAGCCTCTACGGAGTTCGCGCCGGAGACCGGAACCATCACACGTCTCCGGCGTGTGTTCTCTGCATGCATGGGTGCGTGTGGTTGCATGCATGTGTGATGTCCAAAGGCCGACCCCGCACAATACAAAAGATAGGTCAAAAACAAAAGGAAAATGGCCGGAAAGAAGGGAGGCAAAGGGAAATATAGGCTGCTTGATATAAGTTACAGATGTACAGTGCACTCTGTATTGGTTGTATGCCATACGTTTTAGGGCTTCTTAGTGTGTACTGCACGCACGTATGCACTGTGCTGGAATGGCAATACATTGTGATATATTAAAGAAGCATGTAAGTGCAATTGATTGAAAACTGGTGATTGAAACACCCAAGGAATGAAAAATTGCCATTAAAGGTGAAGGAAAATGCCTGAGTGACAGCTGCTACATGGTCATATTTAAAGGCATCTCTGAGATGACTTCAGCCAAAGGTGAACATTAATTAGGGAGACTTAATGACTGACATATTAAACAAACAAAAAAAAAACAGACAGTGATGCCCCAGAGTCCTACAGACAGGTGACGATAAACGGAGCTGTGTAGCCTGAATGGCAAGGTAGTGTGTACAGAGGAGACGCGGGCAACGGTAAACATGAGCAGGTAGCCATGGTGACAGGCCGAAACGTGGAGGGACAGGTGGAGATCTAAACAGATAGGTTTGCAGAAATAAGGATGTGCAGACCAATTAAAGGACGGGCTGACAGACGGATAGACAGGTGATTAGAAAGATAGACAGATGGATCGATACACTCAGATTACACACACACACACCGTGTTATAAACTCACCCCCTTAAAGCTCTTCAGAATCGTTGTGCAGTAGTAGGTTTTTGTAACACTATTTTAGCCACAGCCTTTAATGAATTCTTGACGCAGGCAGCAGGGCCCGTGTTACCCCTCTCTTTAAGCCCCCCCTCACCACGCGCTAGCACGAGTCATCCACAGGTCAGCGCCGTCACCTTTTGACTCTTTGCCTCGTGAAGCTCCCGCCGCCCCGGCGCGATGCGCGGTGCGCGGCGTAATGTGATTTGTACAGATTGCCTGATCTCAATATCTGCAGCCTGGAGTCCAGACCGTGTGTAACCTCTCCCGGGAAGCGGCGCTGAGCGCGAGCGGCCCTGGCTGGCTGCCTGCCTGCCTGCCTGCACCGCACAGCGAAAGTGAAGAAAACGAGAGCGGTGCCTGGTTAGTCTTGGTCGGCATCCCAGCGAGCATAAGGAGAGGGCCGAGGAAACGGAGCAATGAAAATGCCTGGGTTACTTGTACTGGCATTCGTGTACTTTATTTATAAAGCGCCTTCGCTAAGGCACTGTACATAGAAAACAACACATCGCTGTAGCAAATCAAAGAAAATGGTGGAACAGTGAAAAAGAAAGTAAGAAGGCGAGAATTAGCAAGATGAAAGAAGTTAGTACATGGGAATTAAAGCGCTGCGAAGAGAGGTGGCGGCACGGATATCAATCAGGTGGAAGGGCACTCCAGAATGTAGGGGCTAGAAGAGGGAACGAAAGCTAAGGGGGCACAAGGAGGTTTGGGGGTAGCAAGAAGATGACGCTGGGAACCAAGAGAACGTGAAGGAGAATTGATGAGAGGGGGGGGGGCAGCTAGGGAGGAGCAAGGCCATGGTAACATTTAAAGACTATATAGAGAAAATGGTAAAGTCAAACGTCACAGTGTAAGAGAAAGATGAAGAGAAGAGAGGGTGTTATGGAAGAGAGAGGAGGAGGTAAGAACAGAAGTAGAATTAAATACCGAGCAGCATAGATGGGTAAGATGGGTGTTCCAATGAAGAGAGCCGAACAGTAGCCGAGTGGAGAAAAAATAGCAGAAGTGATAAGAAGTTTTGCAGCATGAATGGATAGAAAAGGGAGCACTTTGTGAATGTTAAACATTCAAAAGCACCATGGGCAAGCAGTCTAAGAAATGTGTGAGGCAAAGGGTCAAAGATGAAGCCAAGATTGCGTACCAAGGTACAAAAATGGAGGACAGAGGGTGGAAAGAGGAGGCCAGGAGTAGTGTGAGGGAAGGGGTGCAGGAGAGGCAGATGTAAAACAGAGAATGACAGTTTATGAAGGAGAAAGGTGAGGAAAATGGGAAGGCATTTAGGGCTGGGCAGTAGAGAGGTATAATGCTACAGTGGCATGAAGAGAGTCAGAGAATGTAGAAAAAGAGAACACATTCAGAGAATCGTCCGTGTAGAAGTCTGATTGAATGATTCGATGATGGAGAATAAATATATAGGGCCTGCAAACTCGGGTCCGGGTCCCACAAAAGGGGACTTACCAGGCCATTCCGACCTTGGAAGGCCCAGTAAATCCCTTTCGCGGGACCCGGATCTGGTACATCCCCATTCCCATTTGAGCCCCCATAGGGCTCAACGGGAATGGGGAGGATGCTAAGAACGGGCCCGTTAATGACGGGCCCGTTGTTAGCATCCTGGACTGCTAGCGAGTCCTGCTAAGGACTCCTGGTCTGACCAGACGTACTCAGCGGGACCCGCTGCAGACCTCGTAATAGGGCGGCCAGGAATGAATGGTGCCGGTCCCTTACCGGCACTGTTCATTCTGCGGCCTCCTGCCTCGTAATGAGACCCATAGTCTATATGGATAAAAGCAAGGGGCCCAGTACTAAGCCTTGGGGAACACTGCATAGGGGAAGTTGGGGAGGAGAGGGGTCCCCATCCTATGATACTGAGAAAGAGCAATTCGAAAGATAGGAGCAAAACCAATTGGTGATGGAACTGGAAAGCCTGAGTGAAGTAAGAGCAGAGAGTAGAGCGGGATGGTCAACTGTGTTAAAGGCCGCCGATCGATCAAGAAGGATAAGATTAGAAGAAGATTTGTTATGACGCGCAGAAACAAGAAATGGGCAGTTTCCGTAGAGTGCGCAGGGCGGAAACCAGATTAGGGTAACAGAAGAACAGAGCTAAGAGTTAGATGGGAAGAGATGTGAGAATAAACAACCCATTGGAGAAGTTTATAAAGAAATGGCAGAAGAGAGATAGGACATAATTAGATAGAGAGGAAGAGTTGAGAGAAGGCTTTTCCAAGGTAGGGATAATGAGAGCATGCTTAAAGGAGGGAGGGAAGGTAGAAGAGGACAGTGAAAAATTGAAGAGATATCGCTAACAGGATGATAGAGGGATAGAGAGCAGGGATAAGGGAAGAAGACAAGGGGTCAAGTGGAGAGGCCGTGGGGTGAGCACAGGTAAGAAAATACGCAGTGTCTGAGTTAGTGAAAGGGGTAAACGAGAGAAGAGGAGAGAGGAATATGTGGGTAGGCATACGGTGATGTACAGTAAAAGGCGGAGCGTCAGATAATTATGAGCAAATGGTGAAATACTTGGGCTTTAGAATATATGCGCCTGCAACATTTAAACAATTGTTTAATATGGATCAGAGTTTCAAGATTTGCCAATTGGCATGTCAGATGGGAAAAGTGACATCAACATATTGTAAATTCTCACTGACACCCTTAATTAGCTTTCATACAGCAAACATTCTGCCTGCTCTGCTTTACGGGATTGATACAAAACCAATGTTATGGGAAATGAACTGGGAAAGAGTTGAGGGCCGGTTGTGGAAAAAGACCCTGAGTCCCCCTAAATCGCTCCCCATGTCCAGCTTGAGGTTTGAACTGGGGATCCTGTCCCTCAGAATGCACGTAGAATGGCGCCTTATATCATTGTATAGGGCAATACTGGTTCCCCAGACATATTCCTTATATGAAAAAATGGAAAGGCTGCTAAACAAAAAAGCCTCTGGGTTGCTAATGAAGCTAAAAAACGTTCTAATGGGTATCCTTGAGGATTGTGAAAGTAATGGAAAAACTTTGGGAGAGCACCCAATGTTCATTAAAAGGGCCCTTAAACGAAGAGATTGGATTTGTTCAATAGATGGGATTTGACGGTTGAAACTAGCTAAATCCTTTCTTTGTTTCGATAATAAATTAGGATTTATCCCAAGGTATCTGAGGCTCTTTCCTAGTTCAAACATCAGGCAAGAATTTCTAAGAGTGCGCATGAACCTGATTCCGACTGGAGAAGTGATCTGTCATCGGAAACGGGTGGAGCCCGTGAAGCTAGGGTGCAATTTATGCAACGGAAAAATAACCCTGATCACTTAAACACATCTTGCTGGACTGTAGTGGTTCCTGGGAAACCATGAGTGTTCTTTTCAGTAAATGTGAGGGGAATGAAAGAAGTATGAACTCAGATATGTTCTGGAATAGGCTAATTGCATGGGAAGAGGTGCACTTAACCTTTCAGGTTATTCCAGTGTTACAGGCTCTGGTTTTTGTTTTGAAGTAGAAAAATGTCAAATGAAATGATGAATCTATTTTAGAGGTATGTATGTATGTATGTTATTTATTGTTTTTAAATGAAAAAGGTATTGAAAGTTAATTTTGTATGATTAATAACAATGTATTTTATTGTTATATTCACAGTGGGAAAAGTTACTTGTTAACTATATACACTGTATGCATAATTCTTTTTAAAAGTAGTGACTTTGGAGACAAACAAGTCACAAAGTCAGAGGAGGATAGGGAGGAAGAGACAGACGGATCTGAGGGCAGAGTACTTGTTAATGACCTGGACAAGGTGCTGGGGGTGATGTGAAAGAGAAGAAGTGAGAGAAGAAAAATAATTCTTTTTAGCAGCAAGGAGAGAGTCATTATACAACGAGTCAAGTACAGAGAAGAGAGAGAGATCAGAGGAAGAGGGAGTTTTTTTTTTCAAATGGCATTCTGCCTTCCATAAAGCAGAGAGAATGAAGACGAGAAATCAGCCAAGGGGGAAAACCGAATTGAGGGATGGAGCAGGTCAAGAGTAGAAGAGAGTTTTGGAGAGTAGAAGAAGCAATGCCAGTTGGGAGTGTGGAAAAAGTAGAGACAGAGGGAAGTGTAGTGGAAATGGAGGAGAGGAAAAGGAACAAAGGTCACAACGAGAAAAAGTAGTACAGGTAGGAAGGTGAGTAGGGGAGGGAAAGGGAGAAAGATAGCAAGGAGTGATCCGTGGAATATATTGGATTAGAAGAGAGCAAGAGGTCAAGTGGAAGAGTAGAGAAATTTGTATTTTGTATTTGTATTTTATTGAATTTATATAGCCCTTTACTCCAAAGTGCTTTACATGAGAACAGATAAACATGCAGCAAGCATAAGATGACGATTAAACCACAACCTGATAACAGTATAAAGAACAACTTACAATATTACAGTGGAGAGGAGGGTGTAGTAGGGGGGAGGTGAACAAGGGAGTGGTAGGTGATAGAGGAGATAAGGACGGGGGAAAGAGCAGGAATGTGAGAGAAGAAGGGCGGAGAAAGTGAGACAAGAGTCAAGCGGGGGAAGGGAGGAAGGGGATAGGAGGGATGGAGAGGGTAAGGAAGAGGAGCAGTATGAGGTAAGGGTAAAGGGGGAAGGGAGGAGGTAGAGAAGGTGGGGTGCTAGGGGGGTGAGTGGAAAAGGTAAGATTTTAGAGAGGAGCGAAAGGAAGAGTAGGAGGGAAAAGAGCGATGTCAAGGGGGAGGCGGTTCCAGTGGAAAGGAGCAAGGAGTTGGAAGGAGCGGAAGTGGGAGGGGGCGCAGGGTGAAGGAGGAGGAGAGAGTAGGAAAAGATTAGCAGAGCGGAGAGGACGATAAGCAGTGTGAAAGGAAGGAAGGGAGGAGAGGTATGGGGGAGCAAGATCAGAGGGATTTGAAAACAAGACAGAGGAACTTGAGTTGGGAGTGGAAAGAGAGCCAACCTAGAGAGGTGAGGGAGGAGGAGATGGAGTCAAGAGGTGAAAGAAGGCATAGGGAGCGGATGGCAAGGTGGCAGATAGATTTAAGAGGGGAGAGATGGGAGGAGGGGAGTCCGAAGAGAAGGGAGGAACAGTAAAAGAGTCTGGAGAAGAGGAGGGAAGTCATTAAAAGTTTAGTGGCATGAAAGGTAAGGAGGGGTCGAATTTTACAAATGTTATAGAGGTGAAAGCGACAGGATTTAGCAGTGAGAGAAATGTGGTGAGATAGAGAGAGGTGGGGG
The DNA here is from genome assembly GCF_040938575.1 of Ambystoma mexicanum. Classification (NCBI taxonomy): domain Eukaryota; kingdom Metazoa; phylum Chordata; class Amphibia; order Caudata; family Ambystomatidae; genus Ambystoma; species Ambystoma mexicanum. Next base: position 209,342,334 of record NC_090929.1, read on the forward strand.
TCAAGATGGAGACCAAAGTTGCGGGAATGCGGAGAGAAGGAGAGGTGGGCGGGGGAAAGAGAATGAAGGGGGGAGGGGAGGGAGGAGGAACAGTGATGGCAGGGAAGAAAAGGAGTTCAGTTTTATCAGTATTCAGAGTAAGGAAGTGTGAGGACATCCAGGATTTAATAGCAGAAAGGCAAGAAGAGAGTTTATCATGAATGTCAGGAGAGAAGGAGGAGAAGGAGAGGAAGAGTTGTGTGTCATCAGCATAGAAGTGGTGCGAAATGCCAAAAGAGGAGATAATAGGAGCTAAGAATGAGGTGTAGAGTGAGAAAAGAAAAGGGACAAGAACAGAACCTTGGGGAACTCCGTAGTTGAGAGGAAAAGTAGGGGAGGAGGAGCCACCCCAGGAGACAGAAAAGGTGTGGTTAGAAAGATAAGAGGAGAGCCAGTTAAGAACGTTGTCCTTGAAGCCAAATGATGAGAGGGAGGTGAGGAGAAGAGGATGGTCAACAGTATCAAAAGCAGCAGAAAGGTCAAGTAGAATAAGTATGGAGGAGTGCTTTGCATAGCATACAGAGAGGAGAGAGTTGAGAACTGATGTGAGGGCTGTTTCAGTGGAGTGCAGTGGGCAGAAGCCGGATTGGGTGGAGGGAAGGAGTGAGTGCTTGGAGATGAAGGAAGAGAGTTGAGAATAGACAATATGCTCAAGAGGTTTAGAAAGGAAGGGTAGTAGAGAGATGGGGTGATAGTTGGAGGCAAGGTGGGGGTTGGCAGAGGTTTTTGAGAATAGGGATGATAGTAGCGTGTTTAAAAGGAGAAGGAAAGGTGGAAGTTGAGAGGCAGATGTTGAAGAAAGAGGTGAGGGAGGGAATGAGGAGGGGGTAGATTTTAGGGATGAGGGGAGAGGGAATAGGGTCAGAGGGGAAGCAGTAGGATGAGTGTTGGAGAGGAGAAGAGTGACATCAGAATGCGTGACCGGAGCAAAAGAGGACATAGCGAAGGTAGTGGGGGAAGGAGGAGGAGAGGGAGGAGAGTAGAAGGGGGAGGAAATGATAGTTTGACAGAGATTGAGGACTTTGCTAGAAAAGGAGGAGATCAAGATCAGTAGCAGTGAGAGAAGAGGTAGTGGAGGGATCAGGAGTAGATGGCGAGAGAAGTCGGGCTAAAGTTTGAAAGATGCGACGAGGGTGAGAGGAATGTGACTGGAGAAGGTCAGAGTAGTAGGTGCGTTTCACAGAATTGAGGCATGAGTCATAGAGGGTGTGATAGGAGAAATAAGCAGATTGGTTAGAGGGGATGGGTGTTTGAGCCACTGACGTTCAAGGTGCCTAAGGAGGCGGCGCATAGAGGAGAGATGAGAAGAAAGCTAGGGTTGAGTAGGTTTGTGAGAGGGGCGAAATGGTGAGAGGGGGTAGAGAAGATCAAGAGTAGGAGGGAGGAAGATAAGATGGAGGAGGCATCAGAGGCAGAGGTAGAGGAGAATTGGGGAAGGGGAAGGGAAGAGGAGAGGGATGCTAGAAATCAGGGGAGGGGGGGTTAAAGCAGTGTAGGTCACACCGGAGAAAAGAGGTAGAGGATTGAGGGGGAGGGGGAGAGGGGGAGAGGGAAAAAGAAAGTAGGGAGTGGTCAGAAAGGTAGGTGGGGAGTGAAGAGATGGGGAGGCAGAAAAGAAATTCAAGTCGAGTGATGAACCAGAGACCGGGGAAGGGGAGTAGGAAGCTAAAATAGAGAATATGATTTGAGAAGTGAGATAAAGGGGGATGAAAGATGGGTTGAAGAAAGATGGCGGTTAAAGTTATGTAGCAGAAATTGGGGGAATGACAGGGAAAAAGAAGAGAGTCTAAGATGTCATAGAAACCTTTAGCTAACCTGCCGGGGCTACTACTATACAACAATGTTTCAGTTAAGGTGGTTTTAGCAGAGCTCATCAAACACATGAGTGGCTTTGCTACTGTCTTTCCACCACAACCTTACACCAAACTGCAATACTTCAATGCATCTTTCCTGGTTCACTAACCTGCCAGGACTACCACTAACAATCAATTTCCTGGTGTACTCTCCTGCCAGTTTGAATCTTCTAACACTACTGCAAATACTCTGCAGTGTGAGTTATTTCAAACTTCAGTAGAGTCTTTGACTTTCAACAATAGTAAAATTCATAATCTCTTCCATAAGGATGCAGCAACCATTGATGCTGTTTGTTCCAACAGTTGATTGGCCACATGCAATGCAGGTTATGTTCCTCTCCCCCTTGACATTCTCCCCAAAGAGGGTAACCTTCCTGCCCACTCTCGATATCTACTATCACATCAGATAACTGTGCATTCATGTTTCTCTTTCCAAGAAAGCTGTTTCCCCATTTTTCTGTAATTTCCTTGTCTTGGCTTAGGTAATGCTGGTTGTTATTTGATTTACTTATTGCCTCCTTTTTGCTTTGGCAATGCTGGTTACAGTTTTTTTCTAATACTGCATCCTCTTTGCTTTGCCAATGGTGGTCATTTTGTGTGTTTAATATTGCCCCCTCTTTCCTTGGGCAATGATAGTCACAGACTTCGTTAAATATCACTCTTCCTTTAGTTAGATAGTGATAGTTGTAAACCTTTGGGTTTTGGTTTCTCTTAGCATATGTATAAGGCCAATGTTGCGTTTTATCATTAGTTTGGTATTCAAAAAGTATATTTGTAGTTAGCGCTTCACAGTGGAGCGCTCAGGGTTACCTATGCAAGGCCAACTCACTGGTCTCTTACTGCATGTCCGCGTGTCCTGCTGCTACCACTTCTTCTCTCTTCATTAGACTTGGAGCATCTGACAGCTCTTGTTGCAGTTGGGGCTTCTCTGGCTTACGACTCTCTCTGCAACATTAGCTGGCTAAGGCACCACGGTGGTCCCGGCATCTTAGCTCTGCCCCTGTTGCATAAATGGCCACAAATAACTCCTTCTGCTGCTACTCCCTCACATCTGCACCTGACGGGGATTTAAATAATCCCAATTCCCGCTCAGGTGTAGATTGTTTGGGACACTAGACTGCAAATTTCAGTTCTGTGCCTCCAACCTCCTCTTCCTCATCCCAGTTCCTATTGTATTATGGGACTTGAAGTCCCCGACATTCGCATTCTTAATTTCCTCACAATTTTCAGTTTTAGTTAACTCACTTTGTTTAAAAAACACATCTTTAGATGATGGACCAGAAGATTACAACATTAATTTTGCGTTCACAGTTTAACCTAGAGAAATATTATACTTTTCAGAAGGGAGGGTAATAATGCTTTGATCCTTATACTGACTATGATGACTTTCTTTACCAGCATATTGGATACCTTTAGGAGAGGAAAGTTGATTCTTACAGCAAGCCATTAGATATTCTGCCATCTTGGCTATCTCAGGTGCACACTGCACAAACAGGAGCAAACAGGGTGAGAAATAGCCCTTGAATTCGATGCCCTTCAATGAGGACACCTGGGGTGAGGACGCCCTAGGAGGTGGGAATATGAAGGGGCAGAAAGGGGCTCACGTGACTTCCTGCGATGGAGCAGCTGCCTCAGAAGGTTCATTCCTCCAACCAGATATGCGGGTGCAGGTGAAGGCCAGATGGCGGGCACACCTAAGGTGCCACGGGCAGCAGATCATGCAAATCTGGGGGTAATGATGAAGCCAGGCGAGGAAAAGTCCCAAATCACTCAGCTTCCACTCAAGCCACGTTCACGTGACTTTCTGCGATTGAGTGGCGGCGTCAGGCGTTTTCTGCGTTTATCCAGTGTCCTTCAGGTCTTGGAATGACAACTTCCAAGAATGCTGACCTCTGAGGTTTTCTGGTCACTCTGGGTCCTATGCCCTAGGTAGCCGGGGCGTTTCTACTTACCAGTAATCTTCATACGTTCTAGTTATGCTCCTACTCATCCCACTACTCGATATTTGAACAAATACGGGTACTTAACATTAATCATCCTGTTATATACCCAAGGGATCTGAGAGATCCATGATCCAGGTAGAGATGTGGGTATGAGCACTGTGAAAAAGTAAAGTGGGTCTATGAGTATTGAAGATTACTATAAGTAATCCCGAATGCTGATGAGCATAAAACAAGAGAGGCAGAGCTGGTGGTGAGCCAGGCTGTCTCAAAGACACATGTCACCATCAATCGCTGAACCCTGAACCCTTGCCTTTCCAGAGGTCACTCTCAATTGAATAGTTTTGTCACTTTCCAATGTGCTCCTGTCCAGGGAAGGAGCCAACTTCCTAGATCTGTCAAGAAGAGAGCACCATTGGACCTTTGTTCCTTTGCTGGAGTCAGATGATATTCTTCTAGGTTTAGGACAAAATGCAGTCATCTAGGTACGGGAGGACTGTGTCCCTTTTTTCATGAGCTAGACCGACAAGGTCAGGACGTTTGTGAAAACACAAAGTGGTGAGCAAATCCCAAACTGGGGGGGACGCAAACTGGTAATGGGTATCCTGAATGGTGCATCACAGAAGTGTGTAGTTCTCAAGGAAAATGGAGAGGTGCAGGTTGTCATCGCAGAGATCTATGGACAATAGCCAGTCCCCATTGAGGTCAGGGGAATGATCCTCTGCAAGAATTCTTGAAACCTGCTTTGAAGTGGTGGGCATACCTCAGATCCAGGTCTCTCTGGAGGGACCCTTACAGCTTCGGGACTAAGGCGATCAAACATCTACTGTAGAAGAGCAGCCGAATGCCACTGCAGGAAGTCCCGCCCCTATCCTGCCTATATGCTGGAAGCCAGAAGTCGTGCCATATGTGACACCAGTGGTTGTGCCTATTCCATGGAGAGTCTTTGAGAAAAGGTATCCATTAAGAAAACCCTATCTGATGTACCCCCATAGAGATGACAATCTCTTGGAAAAAAATCCCTGAAGGAATATGAAGATAAAAGAAAGAGAAAGAGAAGCTGGTGATGTCACAAGAGATGAGTGTGAAGCACTGCGAAGAGTGGCTGAAGAAGAGGATGTATAGACCTTATAGAATCGATGATGAAGTAAAGAATCAAGTAAACTTTCATATGCGAAGTAAAGAGTGCACTTGTGAAGAACACTGCAGAAAATGCAAGCTGTTTAATTTTTTTAAAATTTTTTTATTGTTGTATTATTAGTTTGCATAAAACCTTATACAACATATGCCACAAGCGAAGAAATAGGAAAAAGAAAACACATTGTTACCTTTCATACTACCAATACATAAGCATGTATGAACACACTGACATAAAAGATAGTTATCGTATCATACAAAAGAAGAAACACAGCAAGAAATTTCATCTAAAACATCAAAGACATCATCATTATACAAAATTCTTAAAAAAATTCTTAAAAAATTCTTAAAGAAATTCCTTCCCAGCCCTAAAAACAGATTACATAGTAATTATACGCTTGTTAATATCATTACCCATTAGTATCCTATATTTTACCTACACAAACAATTCTCTATTTCTGGCTTCCAATTCCTCCATTATATTTTGGAGCAATGAGTTCAATGCCAGAATCAGAGAAATATTAGCTCCCCACATACAGCGACTCCAGAACAAATTTTTCGACATTTCTAAATCCTCATCAAATCTATCGGTGAGGAATAGAGCTTGTTTCGACCCAAAATGGACACATGTTAAGACGAGGTGCTTGAGAGTTTCTAGCATGTCAGTTTCTCCACAGAAATGACATGTAAGTAAAGTATAGTTAGGCACCTTTTCTTTATGTATACAATAATGAATTCTTTCTAGGGTCGGCATCTGATTGAGTCTGAAGCGCATAAATGTGGTTCTCACCCTGTAGCAGGGGAATCTAAGTAAGTAGATGGGGATACATTCCCTTGCATGTATAAATTTAGCATATTCTCTATAAGTTGCATAGGACTCTATTTTATTGACTGTATCCACCCAATCCGCCTTGAATAACAATTTCTTAACCAGGCCGGGTCGTAGCACTAAGTCGTCTAAACTAGAGCCCAAAATAGATAGCAGAGAGTTCATTCTGTCACTAAATCCCTTGATTGATTGAACTGACCCAGATTTAATCACCCTATTCAACAACTCATAAAGGGTGTTCTTAAGAGGATCGTTCATTTTTCTAAAAAAGGAAAGCTGTCTCCACAAATATCTGGCTTTAAGTGAGACAAGACATAATTCGTGCCGGATAATGGCATTAGGGATTGCCAAGGAAAGGCCCATTACTTCCTTCCATAGTTTTCCCTGAACCACATTTAAGTAGGAACTCATATCCTTGGTACAGATATCCAGACCATATAAGAGAACCGGCTCACATTTAGCTAGGTAGAAGCGTCTAATGGGTAGGAGCGAAAATTTACATACTCGAACCCTCAAAAATTTCATTTGAGTTTTTAATTTAGATGCTTTTTCTGCGAGACCCAATTTCCACCTCTTTAGACTAGAGTTGTTAGAGAAATTATAGCCCAAATATGTTATAGCCTGCACTTGTTTCACAGGGTTGTCCCCCATCTTCCAAGCATAAGACTTGACAACTCTCTTCTTAGAGATTACAATCGTTCGAGATTTAGATGCATTGGGGGAAAGATTATTCATCATAGCATATTGGTAGAAAATATCCATCCTTCTACGGAGACCCCGTGGGGTCCGATCGAAAAGAATGAAATCATCCGCAAAGGCCATCCACTCAATAACCAAACTTCCCATCCTAACGGGAGCGATGGAAGGACCCTGCCACATATCCTCCACATCGCTGACGTACAGGTTGAAGAGCGTGGGTGCAAGTGGACAGCCCTGCTTAACCCCCACCTCAGTCTCAATGGGATCAGAAAGGGAGCCTTCATAGGATAAGCGCACCCTGACAGAGGTGTTTCTATGTAATAGAGCCAAGAGTTGGACAGTCTTGCATGGAAAATTCATTGCTAACATTTTGGACCACAATCTATCTCTAATGACCCTGTCAAAGGCGTTAGAGAGATCCAAGGAAGCCATATAGACTTCACCCATTTTAGTTTGATGGACTGTATCTCTTAAGTGAGCCAAAATATTTCCGTTCAAGTCTGTTCCCAAACCTTCTCTAAAGCCAACCTGAAATTTACTGAAGCAGACATTCCTTCTAGTGAATTTATTAATATCCCTTAAAAGAAGAATGCCAAAGACCTTACTAGCTGCATCTAAAAGAGCTATAGGTCTATAATTCTGGGGATTAAGGACGTCCCCTTTTTTAAATATAGGGACAATAATACTCTGGGCCCAGGTTTTAGGAATAGTATGGTTTTTGAAAATATCATCAAATATTGGTTTAAGCAAATCGGCCCATATTCCAGGGGATGTCTTTATGACGAACGGTGGAATGCCATCCGGGCCGGGTGCTCTAGAAGGTTTAAGTTTGTTAATGGCCCATTTGATGTCATCTAAATCCCACCCACAGTCTTCCACCACGGGGGGACCTAAATCCAGGTCCTATACTCTTGTGAGGTCAACAGGTAAAGCAAACATTTGCTTATAAAAAGCACTCCACACTTCTGCTTGGATCGGGCAATCAAGTTTGTCTTTTGCAGGCAAAAGCATAGAATTAATAGTTGCCCAAAATTTAACATCTCTGCCCTTACAAAGATTGTACATCATCAATTGGTGTGCTTCATAATATTGATCCATTCTCAGTGATTTGATCAGATTTTTATGTTTCAATATAATTTTTTTCTTTTTAAGCTGAAATTCGGAAAAGGGAATGGGCATTTTCTTCAAAGCTTTGATTTCACTATATTTGTTACGCTTAGAGGTTTGGATTCTGGGGTCACCCACCCTCATCCTAGGTTTTGTGGCCTCCCTATCGCTAGTGCTACTAATTTTATAGACACATGACAATATAGTATTGTAGTAGAATCCTCCCAGATCTAAATCTTCACCACTAGTAATATGAGGCGACCTTCTGGAAAGGAGACCCAAAACCAGGTTATTAAATTTCATAATTATTTTCTTATTCCATACAACCCTTCTCCCATTATTTCCAGCCTTTAGACCACATAGCGAGGGATTAATATAATTACCCACATTTGGAATGGAAAGAGAAAAACATAAGGGAATATGATCACCCAATTCCACCTCCATGAGTGTCAACTTTCCACAAGCTTGCTTCCAGCTATTTGAAACATAGAAAAAGTCGATTCTAGACTTATTACTTCCTCTTTTCCAAGTAAATTTCGGTAAGTCCCAATCCCAAGCATGATCTAAAAGACCCAGGTCCCAATGATTGAGATAATTATCCCACCGTATGCCTCTTTTAATATGTGGAGGGAACAGTCTGGGAATCACCCCCCTTTCATTTAGTGAGGAGCCCTCGGCGCAGGCCGAGTTGAAATCCCCTCCCAAGATAATGCGATTGCCAAACCCTTTCTCGAACCATCCTCCCAGAATCATATTCAGAGTATCTTCCACTTCATCCATCGCCACTTTTAACGGGTTCCAATAAAGATTCAGCAAGAGAATCGGTTCAACCCTATGCTCTGAAGTGAGAATGATGCCCAAAAGCCACTCACTCCTAAAGATCACCTCCCCATACAACCCCAGATTACGATCAATAGCAATAATCAGACCACCACTAGGTCTCCCCAAAGGTCCACGCAATGCTAAAGAAGAAAAAGTATAGAAACCTTCTATATGTATATCAGACAACATCATGGTTTCCTGAAAAAAATAAATACGGGGGCGCACATAGTTATCCCTTTTATTCAAAAACATATCTAGGTGAGCTCCCCCGCATGAATTCCAGGAAATCACATCTATATTAGAGCTGTTAGGAGCGCCCGCAAGCTGTTTAATAACTATACAGGTGCAGCAATGCAAGTAGATTAAGTAATCATAGAGACTAGCTATACGTAGTGAATAGACTGCAGGCGGTGCCACCATTATATAGAATCTGAACTTCAGTGTCACAATTTTAGTAAACTTAAACCTACAGAGAAAGAAGGATCAAGAGATGTGTGTCACAGCAAGAAAGCAACTGGAATCAAGGAAGAACCGAGAAAGGCTATATGGCCTAGTGACAAAGACTGGAGCAGCCAATAACTGGTTATCTATCCTTGAAAAACAGTGAACATGAGAGGATAAGTCATCCCTTGTTAAGGTGCAAGGCAAAAACACTAAAAGTGTCAACGTTTTTTCATTTAATACAATTAATGCTAGAAAAGGAGCCGAATTGCAGTCTCCTGTCACGTGGGCTATGGATAGAAATAGAAGGCGGGCATGCAGCTCTAGACTTGAAATAGCGTAGGCTCACACTCCCATATGTTCCCAGGAGCGAGGATACTTTGCAAGGCAAAGTTCAAAGGCAATCTCCATGGCAGAAGGCATGGACGATGGCAGGTGTTGGGCTAATTCGGTGGGGAGACACTGTCAAAGTTCACCCACTGACACCTGACACTTGCTAGTGTGCCGAATGTTCCAGAAGGGCACAAGCGTGCCAACCAATTATAGAAGGCCATATAACGAAGAGCCTTATCGTTTGAGAGCCAATGACGAGCTGTGTGGAAAATAACTGTTGAAGATGACTTGCACTAGGGGTGGGCATAAGTTGTCCACCTGATTGTAGAGACCCAAGCACAACCCGATCCCTTATAGAATGTATACTTAGATGATCCCTTTATGCCAACCACAATACCCCGTAGGTTTTCCTTATTTGCCACGTAGTATGACGTCACATATGATGAGTTTTTACCACATAAATGTCATTTTTTATTAACTGCTTTGAGAACGATTACGCTGTGCGACATCCGTTGATGTCAGTTGTAACTCCCTGTTTTAGACAGTTGATAGTAAAACAGTTAAAAGACTTTGCCTTCTTCCTGAGTTGTTTTATTTGGTGTAAGAGTTACTCTGCATCTCATCTACTGCACGATATGCTACCTATTTAAAGGCCATAAGCCAAAACTTGGTAGCAGTGGTAGGATGGTTAGACCCATCGACTAAGTAACTCCAGTATTTTGGACGATCAGACATCCTCTGCCATCTAGCCGGAAGAACACTGGGTTTCCTCTGGAGAGCGGCCGTATAGAAATCTTGCAAGACGAATCGAGATGGTGGGCCGGGTCCCTCTTTGACAAAATCCCTACCTGGTTTGCACAGGCACTTTGCGGACGGAAGGCGAAAGTGGTCGGTTGGAGGAGGAGACCACGATACCTCGAGTCGACCGAGCAAATGGGGAGTAGATTAAGGAGAATGGCAAACTAAGGGAACAGGGTTGTGGTAACTTTAAAAGTAACAAAAGTAACAAAAGTAACAGGAAATATCGTAGAGAGATATAGCACCTAAGAATCCTGACCCATGGGGCCAGAAGAGGTTGTCTCACATCCCAATCGGGGTCCCTAGGCTACATGTAAACAGGTTTACATAAGGATACAAGCTGAACTCTGTGATCAGAGTATTAATTAGAGGCGAAAGGAAAAAGGGTGATCACCAAGGTGTTTATGTGCAAAGTCGACTAGTCTGTCTGTTTGTGTATTTGCATTGAATTAAGGTGTCGAAGAGTTATACAAACAAGTTGTGAAAGAATTGAGATAAAGTCAAGAAGTTATACTATCTATCTAGGAAAGTGGTTGTTACCAATCCACAGGTAGACAGAGATCATTGGAAAAATAGAGGTTTGAACAGCGATTTTTGGAGCGCGCTCATATTTTTTTTTTTGGGTGATGGTCTTTTTTATAAAGTCTGGTAAGTATTGACAGTTAATTGAGACTCATCACAATGGGAGACACTCCGCTGATGCATTTATGTAAGACACTGCCAAAGCACATGCCCAAGCTCAAACAGTATAGTGCGGAATCAGTAAAAGGCACAGCAGATAAGATGTTCATGCCACAGCCGCAAGGGGGATCATTGTCAAAAGCAGAATTGTAACATATCATCAAAAACTTGCATGCTGCGTACAGAGGGGAGAAATTGGAGAAAAGGCTAGCTATTTTAGAGCTTTGGAAAATGTACCAGGAAGGAAGGGAAGATCCATCACCCGAAGCGTGGATGCTTAACCAGTGTAAGGAGGAAGGTGTTGAGCCCTCATCTCCCCTTACCTCACCTGAAGTAAAATACACTAGCACGGAAGACGTAGGGTTGTACCCTTTAAAGGAATTGAAAGCGGCGACACGGTATAGTAATCCGATATATGAACTGCACGCTTATAGCAATGACGATAGTCCGGAGGAGAGTAAGAGAAAATAGGAGATCTTTAAGATCATACAAAACAAGGAAGAGAAAAGTGAGCGATTGAATGTATTGACAAAAATAGAGCGAGAGATTAAGAGATGGAAAGGAGAGAAGGATAAAGTTGACAAAGTAACGCTCGTGCAGAATGAATAGATGGGAGGACAGATATTACTCAAGTTAGATGGAAAAAGCATCAAGGAAGTAAGGCAAAGAGAAGATCAGGACGAACAGGATAGAAAAGACAGGGAACAAAGACAAACGATTGAAGCAAGACGGACATAAGAGAAAGCGCAAGGAGCGACGAGAACAGATGTATCAGGAGGAGCAAGAGAAAAAAACAAGAATGGGCAGAGGAGCAAAGAAAGCATGACAACAGGCAGAGAACAATAAAAAATAGGGACAGATGAGAAAGGAAGAGTGAAGAGGAGGAAGCGCAGAAATTAAGAGACAAAAGACTACAGAGACAAAGAGAAGAGGAGGAAAGGAGAGCAGAAGCAAGGAAAGAAAAACGAAGGCAAGAGGAGGAGAGAATTAGAAGGGAGGCGAGAAAGAAAAGAGAATTAGATGAAGAGTTAGAACGTTAGAAGAGACAGCAGGAGTGTGATATTAACCTCATTCTAAAGGAGTTAATGGAGCCGAGCCCAGCAATACGATGGGACATAATGGAAGAGTTACTTCCGTAAAAGGGAGCAACGTTAGGTGCATTTAGAGTAGCACAAGACAAAGAGAACTTTGATATAGGAAGTATCAGAGACAGAATCGATAAGGCCTATAAAGAATGAAAGGAAAGTAGCAAATCAGGAAGCCGAGGGAAGGGAGATCAATCCCTAGTATTTCCATTACGAGACGAAGGAGAAATTCAGTTGAGCCTCAAACACAGAACCTTATCCTTAAGCAGACTGAACTTAGATAGGAGTGAAGGGGACGAGAGTCACACTATGTGGGGACTAGACATGTCAGACGAGGAGAGAGAATCCTTCCGTGGGGAAGAGGGAGGAGGCGCAAGTGCCCCAGAGGGAAGCCTGCAGGTGGACAAGGAAGTAAGATGGGCCGATGTAGAGCAACCTTAGGATAGGATGCCAGATCCTATAGCATACCCAGAGCATCCCAGAGGATGATCGTATAGTGAGAAAGGAGAATACCCGCCATAAGTGAGCAGATTAAGATCGCTACCAGTGAGGAGATGGTCAGGGACCATTGTTCCTGCCATGGATAGGCAGACAATGGGAGCCAACTGTGGATGAGGGTTTACGCAGTTTCCCTTACTGGAAAAAGGAGGAGCAAGACCGCAGTATATTCCATGGCCACAAATGGATAAGGATAATTTAAGATGCACTCTCCCGAGTTTGACATCAGGTGCATTAAAATGGATTTATGAATTGAAAAAAATGACAGGAGGAAACACGCTGGCCACAGGAGACATCAAGGGTCTCTTAGCAGCCATTCTTGGGGAAAGAGCTGATGACATATGGAGGAGAGCAGGCTATTCAAGAGTGACAGCACACGATGGAGCGCTTTTTAATAATTGCACAGCAGGTGTTTGGAGGGCTCTCAGGGTACAGTATCCTGACACATCAGACATGGGTGCAATTATGACACGTAAGATGAAAGAAGATGAAGACCCTATTGCTTACATTCAGGACATTCAAGAGCGTTGAACTCTTGTAATGGTAGCATTATTTTACCACATTTTATGTCAGAAGTTGCCCGAGCAAGTACAGAGGTAAATGAAGAAGCAAGTGGGGATGGAATCGAAGCCATGGGCTGAGATATAATTGAAAATAGTGCATCACTGTCGGCTATTGCAGGAGAAAAACAAGAATAAAGATAACGCGAGGAAAATTGAAAAATCTAAATTAGTTCAGAAGAAATTGTCAAAGTATGCCATAGAAGGGGCAGTATTGACAAGCGGAGAAGAGTTGGGAATACAGCAAGTAGTGGGTACATTGCAGGCGAACAATCAGTGCCCGATGGACCAAGGAGGGAATGGGTTCATGAGGAAGGGGCATGCGCTATGGAGGAAGGGTGGATTTCAAAGCCATCAGGGTGGGTTCCAGAATGCACAGAATGAGAATCAGAATGGCAAGAAGGATTCAACCAAGGGAGATTAATCATGCAGCTTCCCCCTGTATGTTGGACTTGCGGGATGACAGGCCACATTCCACGCGTATGTGGGAGCAAAGGGAATGTACAGAATGGCCAATTTTCAAGAGGGGGGACTGCTTATCCTCCACCATATAGCACACAAACTAGGGAAGGGTCTGCCCAAGATCAGACAGTGTATCAGACACAAGCACTGTGAATACAACAGCCACAGCAACCCCAGCAAGTGCAATTGAACCCACTGCAAGGGCAGTCACAACATGCCCCCATGCAGATACAACAGTATGCAAATACGGGACAATTACTGACACCCAGGATAGGAGGTGCCACTTTAGTGGGAGGGAATTTTTTTACAGGTACAGGGGTATGCATGTACCCACAATAGGACAGTTCACAGGGTGACTTGATGTGTTCAGTACTATCAGTGACACCAGACCCCCAAGAGGAACCAAGGGTTGATGTGATGATAGGATACAAATCTTTTTCTTTTTTAGTAGACACAGGGTTTACTCGTTCATGTATATGAGAGGGAAAATATCCAATGTCGGGAATTGCCATGAATGCTCAAGTGTTCTCTCAAGCTACGAGTCAAGTTCCTTTTACTGATGAATTACCAGTCTCTATAGGAGAGTGTGACATGTCTATTCCATTACTGTATTCACAACAGAACCGGTTAACATTTTGGGAAGAGGTTTGATGACAAAACTTAACATGACGATTTTCTTTTATTGACAAAGGGATACTGTGTTCTACTCCTGGAATACTCTACATGAATGTGGGCAAATTTATACTGGCATTCACAGGGCAAGTGGCTCTGTGAGGTGTACCAGAAGAGCCAGAGGTTTTTCTTTATGGGATGAGCAATCTATTGACATGCCTACCTGGCTTAGTGGGAAAGACTATGAGGATACCTGATGAATTCTTGTTTAGACCACAGATACCTATGGACGAAGAGGGGGGACAGACTATCCCTCTAGAATTAGAAGCAGCCATAGTATGTAGGAAAATGGTGATGCTTGAAGGAACGGATGATGAGGGTAGACCATGGAGAACAGTAATTGCTCTCGAAGAAGGGTTTAGGTTGACTGATATTTCTGATGATGACATGTTTAGAGATGATCCAACAGATGATGAAGTAGTGTTCTTTATGAGCATCACATACTGGATAACAATAGAGAAGAGGGAAATCCCACAGTGAATGACAATAATGTGGCAGCGTCCAGCATGTTTTGATGAAGACCTTGAGAATGTGCCAAGTGTCTTATGGACTACAGGCCCTTATGATGTAGGACTATTGAAGGGAATAAGGGAAGTCAAAATAAAGCTGAAGCCAGGGGCAATTTTACCTCGAGCAAAACAGTACCCCATGTCTCGAGAGGCCGATGAGGGTATATTCAAGAATATTTCAGCACTGATGAAACACAGTATACTGGTGCCATCAGAATCATCATGCAATACTGTAGTGTATACTGTGAAAAAAAGAAAGGGAGGATCGTGAAGATTCATACAGGACATGAGAATGATTAACCAGATTATAGAGACAGAGTTTCCTTTAGTTCCTAACCTGGCAACAATACTATGCAGTATCCCAGTGGAAGCACGATATTTCACAGTGATTGATTTGAAAAATGCGTTATTCTCAATCCCGTTGCACAAGGACTAACAAGACTTGACTTCATTAACGTTCCATCAGACTTGTCTAAAACACACTAGGTTGCCTGAACGGTATTGTGAGTCTCCATCTATCTTTAATAGGGTCCTAGAGATGGACTTAGGCAATATTGATTAGAAAAGTGCCGTGATACAGTAAGTAAATGATATTTCAATTTGTAGCACTACAGAAGGTGAGTGCAGACAGGACTCGATTCAGTTGATGACTATTCTAGCAGACAAGGTATACAAAGTAGACAGAGAGAAACTACAGTATTGTCAAGAAGAGGTGTTATACATAGGGCAATTGATTTCACACAAGGGAAAAAGGGTTGACACCTGAAAGGCTGAGGCGATTATGAAAACCATAAAACCGCACACACTGAAACAGATGCAGTTTTTGGGGCTATGTAATTATCTTAGAGACTGGGTGTTTGATTATAGTTCATACACAAGACCCCTTTTCCAGGCTTTAAAGAAAGCACAGGTAAATGGTGGTACAATAGAATGAACTGAGGAAATGGAGGAAGGATTTGAGGAGTTGAAGAATGCAATTTCTACAGCTTCTGTTTTGGGACGCCCCAATTATGCTGAGGAGTTTTTCTTATTTTTGCACACAAATGTGACAGTCATGACAGCAGTGCTTACATCAAGGACTAAATTGGCGCATAAACCTCTAGTATATTATAGTGGGATTTTAGATGCACTTATGAAAAAACACTTTCCTTGCGAACAGTCATTGGCTGATGATATGCCTTGCATAAAAGAGAATGCATTGCCAGGAGCGGAAATTCTCTTTATTGATGGTTCTTCGAAAATTGATCAGTCAAGTGGAGAAAGCCATTCTGGCGCAGCTGTAGTGGGGCATGGAGCAAATGGTGAGTTTGAAACTGTAGCAAGTGCTACATTACCATCTCACTTTTCAGCGCAAGCAGCAGAATTGGTAGCGCCCATTGTCGTGTGAGAATCACAAAGGGCAGGAAGTGACAGTGTACAGTGACTCCGCCTATGTGACGTCAACCGTAGACGCAGGGCTAGCACGTTGGGAAAGGAGGGGCTACTTCTGAGGGGATGGTATGCAGCACGCATCCTTATTGGACAGGCTTATTAAGGCATTACAACTCCCAGTAGCCATAGGAATAGTTAAATGCGCATTTCATACTGAGCAAACAGACTTTGGGCCTCATTACGACCCTGGCGGTACGGGGTAAACGGCGCCGTAAAAGCTACCGGCGCCGTTTACCCCGTACCGCCTCATTACGAGGTCCTCTCACGGGACCCAGAAAGTAACGCCTGGTCAAACCAGGCATGCTTACCGGGTCCTGCGAGGGGAAGAGGGAGCAAACAACGGGGCAACTCGTAATGTCCCGTTGTTTGCTCCCTCTCCCATTCCCATTCAGCCCTAAAGGGGCTGAATGGGAATGGGAATGGACAGAGTCCAGGTCCTTGGAGGGAGGAATTACCGGGCCTTCCGAACTCAGAATGGCCCGGTAATTCCTCATTCTGAGGACCCGGAGCGGGACGCGATTTTGGCGGCAGCCATGCCGCCAATAGTGGCATGGCTACCGCCGAGGTCGTAATGAGGCCCTTTATCTCTTGCGGGAGCAAAGCCACAGACGCAGATGCCAAAAGGTTGCATAGTCACGAGATATCTCAAGTTTTGATACTCCAAATGTCAAAGAGAAGGTAGTCACGATAATGGTAATGCAAGAAGGTTTAATCATTTACCAAAAACGCAATTAATGGAAATTCAAGGAAGTGCACCGCAGGAAGAATAGGAATTATAGAAACAAAGGGGGTGTTCTTTATCCCCCACAGAAGATTATGGCGACAGGATAGCCCTGGAAAGCCAGTGATGCCAATAGCATCATTAAAGATTGCGCTAGAACAGTTGCATTACCCCATGCATTTTACTAGGGAGAGTCTTGCTGCAACAATTGAGGAAGACTGGTTTGTTCTGAATCTGTTAGAACACATTGCATTCTATGTAGTTATTTGCATCGTATGTCAGAAGTTTATTGCCTAGAGGAGTAATTCCTCGACTGAATGGTCCTTTTCGGCATTCACATGTTGACTATGTTGATATGCTGCAGGTGTGTAATGGATACAGTTATCTGATAATGGTGGTGTGTCCCTTCTCCAGGTGGCTTGAAGCAAGTCTGTGTACACACCCTGATGCCACTTGCACAGTGAAGTTTTTAGTATGTGAAGTCTTTCCAAGATGGGGTGTGTGTGAAGAGCTGAGATCCAATAATGGGCCACATTTTGTTCATGAAGTGTTTCGAACAGATAGGACTATTCTTGAGCAAATTTTCTTCTGCTTATTACCTGCAAGCGAACGGGATAATGAGACTCAGCGGCCTCCTTAAAGAAAGGATTGGCAAGCTCAAGCTATTATTGAAAAAGGGAAAGGGATGGCTATATTGCTTGCCCATAGCTTTATATGCCCTAAGGAATCAGCCTGGGTCGGACCACCACCTCACCCCCCATGAAGTAGTAACAAGGAGGCGAATGAGAATGCCTCTTACACCTCCATCAAGGAGTAGACGTGATGCCCAGAGTACTGCAAAATTGCTAGGTGATGAGCTGCACAAATATTTGACATGTATGACCTCTAGCATCTCTCTTATTTCAGATCAATTCAAGTGTCAGGGTGGTCGGTCTCAGAACACAATGAAAACCATTCAGCAACCGATATCCTGAATTACTACCAGCACCTAGATTATTTGTTGGTGATACTGTGCTAATTAGAAACTTCACTAGGAAGTGGCACGGGCTGAGATTTAATGGCCCCTTTTGTGTTGAAAATGTCACTCCCTCAGCAGTGAAAGTCCAGGGCAGATGAGCGTGGCATTAAACGACGTAAAGCTATACACCTGCGAGACCTCACCACCCCCAACCGTCGATTCAGAAGCAAGACAAGAAGAAGCATTTTAATGTGTGCAGACTTGATCGATGATGAAGAAGAAGGACGATAAAGCTACTAGTTAATAAATGCATATTTGCATTTGGACTGTGACTCACCTTGGATGCTCCTTATAGATATTATAGCAGGCGTGCATCCCGTGCCGAGAGACATAGGAATCTCTTGAAAATGTTACTTTAGAAAGCTATTGATGTGTCACAAATAATGCCTAATCTCAAATTTGAGTTTGACAATTGGAAACAAGAGTAATTTCCAGACTAATTTCTCACTGAGTTTCTATTTGGATTAATCTATGGTCCTAACAAACGGCGATGCTCACAGACTTATACTTGCTGTTTTTATATTTATCCTTTAAGTTTATCCTACCCTTATTAGAAGAGACGTTGATATTCACACTTTTTTACAGGATCCTAAGAATGGCCCAGTAATCAGAAGACTGCTTGTAGAAATAGTAGAGGAAATATTGACCTTACCAGATTCATTGCAGTTGCCGGAGTAAAAGTGTTTTTCCTTAACAATTGAAGTAAAAATGAGGAATGTTGAAGCTGGCATGATTTTTGGGAATGAGCAAGCCCAACCAATTCCAGAATGTCACAAATGGTGTGGGTTAATATTCTGGTGTATAATATATGCATGTTCAATTTCTATCTTTGTCTTCCTGTTTCTTTTGGTTCACACTCTCTATTTCATTGATCCAGATAAGACAGATGTCCCTTTGATCCTCCCCACTCCAGGAACTATTGTGGATTTGCCCGTTACTGATAAGTCAAAACCCTTGTGTTGTCTTCCCGTAGTAAAGCTGCTTTAGAGTTGTTTTCATGGGCTGCAACCATTCTGTTGGGGAGATACAAGAGAAGTGCAGAGGAAGACAATGATGGTATAAACACTTATCTAGATAGTACAGCACACCTGGGTAATAACATGTGGTACCATCCAAAAGGTGTGAAAGAGAACATTCAAGGAGGGTTGCTATGTGTGTTCCCTAATACTGTATGCCATGGGAACTGTCAAAATATTCATAGCTACAGAAGTACCAGTGAAGAAAGCTCATTGGCAGACGCATCTCACACTTTGCCTGACAAGAGGACAGATTCAGGGTTGAACAGCATCCATAGCGTGGATGAATAAAGTGACAAATCAAAGAGAAAATAATTATGTGCAAAATGTAAATACAAGAGAAAAGCCAGAAACATTGCATCAAATAATAAAATATGAACAGTCTGGAATGAACAGAGCAGGAATCAGGATCAAAGAAAACAAGATGTTAAATTGCCAATGCAAGAATAAAGAAGACATATGAATATGTTGGGAAAGGGGACAATTACAAATTAAAGGAACAGTGCTAACTCACAAAGGATGGGTTGATGGATTGGCTGTGTGCAAAACAGCACCATTAATCGGCCGGTGGGAAAACGTTGTGTTGAATGCAGAAAAAGAATGCACGGATTGATGGCCCGAGATTGTAAAATTGTTAACATGGGTCGACGATAAAGGAGGACCATTGCGTATACTACCTCTGAAGAGCGCGCGCTTATGTTTCAGAAATAACTACACGCAGAAAGTCAGAGAGAATCACCAGTGTGGCCAAATCTTTGATGTCCCAGGCATGAGGAAGGAACAGCCGTCATGATGGATCATTATTGGGCTTGTGGGTCCAGAACCTACATGAAGCTGCCCAAGCACCGGGGAGGGACATGTTCTTTAGTGCTTATCCATGTTCCAGCATTAGTGATTCCACAGAGTGACCTGAACATTGGTGAATTTCTGACAGCGGATGCCCATTTGAGAAGGAGAAGATCGCTCAAATTTCTCAATCGAACAAAGAGGGAGAACTATTTCTCAGCGAAATCGATAGAAGCTTTTGATGCTATTCCATATGAGCAGAGGTTGTTTAGCCAGACTCCTGCAGTATTCACGAGTATCTTTATGCAAGGAATTCAGATGATGGCCAATGTGAAGTGGTTGCAAATCACTCGCTGTGAGCTACTGCAGATGATCAACACTATCATAAAGGGATTCAATGCTATCAAAGAAGAATTGATGGCCATACGACTGATGACACTGCAGAATAGGTATGTCCTTGACATGATCACCGCTATGGATGGAGGAATTTGAGCCAAAATCGGGCCATCATGTTGCACATTCATACCTTTGCACAACAACGAGAATAGGACCTTGACAGAGGCCATGATGTTACTGACGAAACTGCACATCGAGATGGAAGATGAGGCAGAGGCTATTACAAATGACGGTTGGTTTGGGACTATGTTTTCATGGGTTCCACAATGGATGGTGAACATCTTCAAATTTCTTGGAGCAGTATTAGTGATGAGAATGTTTGGATTCTGTGTGATCAAGATAATAATTACACAGTGCAAGAAGACAGCGAAGAAGGCAGTAGGAAAGAAGATCATGATCGATGCTGAATCAGGGTTTGGACCCAAGGAGTTGACAGATGAAGATATCAGAAAATATATAGAGGCCAGCATCTTAGCACCAGACGCAACAAAGTTCCTGCATTCAAGGAATCACAAGAAGTATGTGGGACGATGGGTCAATTGTAATCTGAATACACAGTGCAGTTACATGACCTTGAGTTTAGATGAACATGTAAAATCAGCATGAAACCTGAAAGGAGTAGTGAAGATTTGGACCCCGAAGAAGCACTTCTTCAAGAGAAGAAGTCAAAATGTGGAGGTTAATGAAGGTGTGGTCAATGAATGAATCAACCAGAGGGGAGGGTGCAGAGGAGCAGCGAATGCCTCTGCAGGAAGTCCCGCCCCTATCCTGCCCATATGCTGGAAGCCAGAAGTCGTGCCATGTGCGACACCAGTGGTTGTGCCTATTCCGCTGAGAGTCTTTGAGAAAAGGTATCCATTAAGAAAACCCTATCTGAAGTAAGGAATATGAAGATAAAAGAAAGAGAAGCTGGTGACATCACAGGAGATGAGTGTGATGCACTGAAAAGAGAGGCTGAAGAAGATGATGTATAGACCTTATAGAATCTGCTGACGAAGTAAAGAATCGAATAAACTTTCATATGCAAAGTAAAGAGTGCACTTGTGAAGCCAGTTTTCTTCCAATTCCACAAAGAACTTCACCAAAAATATCTGAACACAATTATTTTATTTAAAATTGTTTATTGGCATTTAGAAACAAAGAACACAATCCCATTTTCCACATGCAGCATACCTCAAAAAGCTCACCATAATCACTCACCCAAGTACGACCCACCCAAATTACCCAGATCATCTACCGCATATGCCTCACTTGCCACCCGTCAATCTCAATCAACACTTTAACACCATCCCCAGAATATGAATGAACCATCATCTAGAGCTCATTATACACCTCCAAGTCCAGTCCCATGGCTAAATACCATCTGCTTAGTACAAAGACTTCCAATGATGACAGCTGCAAGCCTTCCAATATTCAGCCAGCACATCCACTGGCCATGGTCTTCCATTATGCATAGTCCCAGTCCGTGAGCAATCAATGATTGATACGGTGCATGACAGTGCAATGAATCCCGGAGCACCCTTGTAACTGCATAACAATCCCCCAGAGGCCTACCTCACCCATAAACCAGACCCTATCAGGTCCCTCTACAAAACCTGACCCACACCCTCTCTTGCCCCCCTAATCCCACACTAGTTTCCCACCAGAACAATAACGTCTGCTACTGGGCACGCTTACAGAGGGCGTACATCGGATGGTGGAAACATTGCTTGCACCAAGGCATCCCAGTCCTCAACGTCCATGCTCCCTTCCCTCATCCCTCTGTAAATCGCTCTATACCAAACTGCGGATTCAGCCAATGCCTACCTCTCCAAGTCCTCCCACCAAGCCTCTATGCTTGGGACCCGAGCAGGTTTCCAGGCCATGGCCATCCTCCGCTCAGCCAATACACAGATGAGGCATTTCATACACATAATGTGTGCTGCATGCTTCCTACCATGTGGTTATATGCCTAGCACAAAGGCCTCTCCTGGCCAAACGTGCATATGAATGCCTCCTCCCCCCACCACCTTGTCCATCACCCCCAGCCAGAATCTGCCAATAACCAGTGAGGACCAAAACATATGGAAATAATCAGCTCCCCCATGCGCATCGCGGGCACCCAAGCACCTCCACTACCTCAAATCTAGAATTCCTATGAGGGGTCATATAGTCGCAACATACAGTTCAATAAGCTGGAATCTAGAGTTCCTGGGGACCCTCTTGATGTGTTCCAGTGCACAAGCCCATTCAGCATCAGTAAGTGACCTACCCAAGTCCACCTCCCACCGCGCGTGTACTCCCAGGGTTGTCTCCCCGTGCCTACTCAGGAGTAATTCGTACAATCGTGATACTGTATGACCCCCCCTCAATGACATCATACATAGACTCCAGTGCTCGATCCCCCTCAACACCCGCAGAGAAGTCAGGCCATCGAGGTTCGATATTCCTCACCAAACTCGGGTACATTAAAAACTGGTCTGCATGTATGCCTAAGCGTTGTCTGAGACTTTCAAAAATCATCAACCTTCCTTCCTCTAGCAAGTCTCTCAGCGTGTCCAGCCCATGGTCCTCCCAATCCCCTCCGGATCCTAGACATAGAGTCTGACACTTTACCTGCCAATGCCACCAGCAAAATATTGGGGGAATAAGGGTCCGGGGAGCCTAATCTCCTCCAAACCCTACACCAAAGTGTTCTCCCCAACCTGAGGAGCCAGGGCTCAGGTGAGGGACCGGCATCAGCAACTCATAGAATCTCCTTCAGGAAACACTGCCGGAGGGGTGGCTACAGAAGCCTTGAGTCCAGCGTTGCTTCTTCCGCCAACCAGCCCACAACGAACTGCAGCAGACCCACCAGATAGTATAATTCAAAATGGGGCAGTCTTATTCCTCCCCCGTGAAGTCCCCCTGCAAGGTGCCAAGCGTGTTCCTACTTCTCCCCCCACAGAAAAGTCCTGACCGCAGAGTCCAGAGCAACAAAGAACCACTTACGGATATCGTAGGGAATATTGATTAAATTATATAACAGGTGAGGCAACACCACCATCTTGAACAGGGCAGCACTACCCATTACCAACAGGAGCAGTCGCTGCCAAAATGTAATCGACTTGAGGGCACCATGCCACACTCTGTGTGTGTTATGTACATGAGAAACCACCATGTCATGCCTGTCGTCAACCCCCAAGTATCTAAAGGTCTCCAGATTCAACCTCAACCCCAAGTCTGGCAATTGTGCACGGCCTCGACCTACGATTTCTGCCAACAGGAATAGGCAAGACTTCTCCCGGCTTATACTAATGCCGGAAAAAAATGCAAACTTATCTATGACAACTTGAAGACGTGGTACATTCTCATCAGGTGAGTGGACATAGAGGAGCATGTCATCTGCATACAGTGATATCAGATACAGAACCCCATCAATCGGGATGCCAGCAGCATGAACAACATCGGAGACAACAGGCAACCCTGCTTTGTGCCTTTACAAAGCCCCCAAGCCTCAGAGATTTGCCTCCTAGTCCTCACCCTTGCTAGAGGTGGCATTTAAAGATGTCCAACCCACGGCCGGAATCCAAATCCCACGCCAAAGAGCTGCAGGGCCTCATATAGCCAATCCCACTTCACCAAATCGAATGCTTTGACCGTGTCTAGCGAGGCCACTGCACAGTCCACACCAAGGTGCCTAGCACGATCCATCACATGGTGCATACGTCGCAGGTTCCATGCAGTGTTCTTGCCAGGCACATATCTCGTCTGATCAGTGTGTATTAAGTCTCAAATCACACTCTTCAACCTATTAGCTAACAAAGCAGTAAGGATTTTATAATCCTGATTTATCATGGAAAGCAGTTTATAGGAGCCACAATCCAAGGGTGACTTACCCAGCTTAAGACCGGTACAATTAGAGACTGACTCAGACTACAGGGAAGCAAACCACCTTCATACACTTTCTCGAACATATCAAGAAGTCTTTGTTCCAGTGGTACTGCATATGTTTTATAAAATTCCCCTGGCAACCGGTCCGGTCCAACGGTCTTCCCAGTCGGCAATGACATTATTACAGACACAATCTCATGGACTATAAGTGGGGGCGTCCAGTAGATCCGCTCATGCGTCATCCAGTCTGGGCAATTCTATCTGCACCAACACCTCCTCAATGTCTTCCCCATTCCTAGCTGCCACTTTCATGTACAGGTTCTCATAGTAGCGGGAGAAGCCAACATTTATATCCCGCTGTTTCCTGACAACCTCACCCCTATCATTCTGTTTAGCGCAAATCATTTCCCTAGGCACTTCCCTCTGGCATAACCATGCCAACAGCCTACCAGACTTGTCCCCCTCTGCATGTAGCCGGCGAGTGTGGTTTGCGAAGTCAAATTTGCTGAGGCGTTCTCACTGTGCTATGCACTTCTGTCGCAGGACCAATAAATGCATGTTGCCATCGGCCACCCCCTCCCAGTCACACTCGGCCCCTTCAATCAGCGCTTCCATCTCAGAAAGGGCCTCCAACAGCTCCTTCCGAAGCTCGCCCATCTTGCCAATAGCAGCCCCACTCATCACGGTCTTAAAGGCATCCCACAGAGTGCCAAACCAAGCCCCACTACCTGTACTCGTTTCAAAGTACTCGTCAATTCGATTCTCTATATATTCCCGGAAAACCCTATCATGCAAAGCCTCAGCCCGAAGGTGGCAAGTCAGCACTGGGGGCCTAGTGGAGGCCATCTGTCAAATTGTGTTCAGTGGGATATGGTCTGAAAGCACCCTAGCCTTATACAAAGTAGCAGCGAATTCCCTGATAACCTCCTGCCTAGTAAAAAGATAATCCAAGCGAGTGTGTACCTTAGGCGGCGCAGCATAGTGTGAGTAGTCTCTGTCTTCACCATGGTGCCTCCTCCAGATGTCCACCAGTTCCAGGTTCCTCAGTAGAGAATCCAACACCCTAGCTGGAGGAGACGGTTTCTGGTACTTATTGTCCGACCTATCTAACACAGGGTCGAGCGTACATTGAAGGTCGCCACCCCAGACCCACGTTGCCCCCCTGAACCTAGTTACTCTGCAATAAAGAGAGTTAAAGAACACTGTAGCGTTATTGTTGGGGGCGTAATTGTTAATGAACCACACCTCCCTATTCTCGATGAACCCATGTACAAGAACCATCCTCCCCTCATCATCACTCTTAAATTCCATCAACTGGAAAGGTACCAAAGGTGCCATCCATATTAGAACCCCTCAGGCATACGATGAAAAAGGAGAGTTGGAAAGCTTACCATCAAATTTCCTAGCAATCACATCCTGCCTTTCCCGGGTAAGGTGCGTTTCTTACAACAGTGCTATATGTACCCCCATCCTCCTTAAATAAGCAATCACTCTTCACATAACTGTGGAGGCCCCTAACATTCCATGTGACTTTTTTCAGGTCGCTCAGCATACCTCAGCACCGACCAGGCCCCTGACCGTTCCCACTGACCTATCCCTGCACCAGGATGAAGACTTCATCTCCCCTCCCCCTCTCGTTGACCTCGCGAAACCCCTCCCCTATGGTAGAGATGTCATGTTATGTTAAGGAATTTATAAAGCGCAGTTTACACCAAAAGGCAACATGGCGCTAAGAGATATGGGAGTGTCAACTAAGAGAAAAGGTCATCACTGAAATAAGACCGTTTTTAATTGCCATCGAAAGACCAGCTAATTCAGAGTTTTTTAGGCAACGTTTTCCAGAGAAAAGAGGTAGCAACCGAGAAGGCTCTGGTGCCATTCGTAGCACAAATAATGGGATGTACTGATGGGATGCCATTGATACACTCGGCAAAGTCTGTACTGGAGAGGTGCTGCCCACCAGCCTACCCATTCCTACTATGTTCTCCCCTCCCCTGCTGCCAACAGAGCTCAGAAACCCAATACCAACAAGCACAACCATGCCCTCAGAGAAACAACAGAACAAAAGAAACCAGGGGGAATCCAACTGAACCCTCCCCCCCAACCCAGAAACCAAAGGCCCGATAGCATACATCCCACTCAGGCCCAGCTGCCTCTCCCGCTCCCTCCCCTCACACCAAGGGCAGCGCACATCAGTTTAATGCCATAAAACAGGCCTCAGAAGCAACATCTGTCGGGGTGTCCCAACGTCCAATGCAGGTCAGACACATGTCTGACCTACAGAGATTCCAAGGACTCCAAACAGGCAACCCTGCACATTGTTACACAGGCATTGCCCTATGTCAGTATTAGAGACGTTGTCCACTCTTTCCAGGTGCTATGCAATACCCATTGCATCCATCTATGAGTGAGCTGCAGCGACATCCTCAAAGAAATGGGATTGTCCATTGTGGAGCACCTTGAGGTTCACCGGATATATGAGCATTTAGCGGATGCTTGCCCTGCGCAGTCGTTCCTTAGTGGGGCCAAACACAGCCCTGTGCCTCTGCACTAGCATAGTGTAGTTGGGATATATCGCTAGCTTCGCTGGTGCGCGAACAATGCTCCCGCCTGCCCTGTAAAAAGCCAGGATTTGTTCTCTGTCCTTGAAGTTCATAATCTTCGCGATCAACGGTCTCGGGGTGTTCCTAGGGGTGTTCTCTGGGCCCCTGACCTGTGCGCCCTCTCCACCATAAAGCCTTGGGTCTGTGTCCCAGGACCTCCGAGCTCAGTTACAGTTACATCTATCTAATGGTTATGGGCACTACCACCAAAACCTGCGTTGAGGCACATACTGTGACAATTTGCTACGGGAATGTCAGATTTGGACGAATGCAATACATTCACTCTTTGTGGTACATGGGTTGCGTTTGCTTCACACCATGTGCCCGTGACAGATAGTCAATGAGCCCATTTCTTAACTCTGTTTGTGAGCTAACACATTGAAGACCCTTGCTGTATTTTCCCGGCTTCGCCACACACCTTGAGCTCTTGTGCGCCGTGTGTACTCACTTATTGACTGCTATGGACAAGGGCTGAGCCACCAAACCCAATTCGACCTGCAATGCTTCCTTCATTCTCTGCCCAACAAGGGAGGTCAAGGCATTGCCCCTGAGTGATCTCTGGATAGTTCGTACCAGGGATTCTTCTATAGTGACTTGTGTCCTACAGTGCTGACCTCACATCCGATTCAGCTGTCTCTAGTAGGACTACCCCAGATCTGCCCAGTAATTCATGATCAACTTCACCACAGTGGGTTATTCCTCTAAAATGTACCCCAAATGTTTTAAAAGAATGAACCAACTATCCCTAATAACAGTGACCAAAGAGATGCAACATACATCTCTTCATTGTAGCTCTGCATTGTAGGAAGTTGAGGGCCAATATTCCAAACGTTGACCCTTCAATCACTTTCCGTGTTTACATATTTCTCCCTCCACTGAGATTTCCAGCACGCCCAAGCCCTCAACATTCTACATCCCCAGCTAGCCTACCCCCCTGCTTGATTGGTCTCCTAAAGTACTCTTTGTCACCAACCCTTACACCACTGCTTCATCCCAGCTGAACTGGAAACTGGATAATGATGACTCATCCATGTCAAATCTATAAAGGAGCCAACAAGTCCACAGGAGGCAAGAATTCCATAACTGATCATACTGTCATAGCCAAAACCAGGGGCCATCTGTATCCAACTCAATTGCCCCTTTCCCTGTACTTCCACCTTTCATTTTGTAGTCAGATGGCCACCTTTCATTGCCCCTTCAGAAAAAAGCACTGCGCCTATGCTCTACACAGGTGAGGTAGTGCGAGTCCACTGACCATCAATGCCTTCATCCTGTTCCAAATTATGTAATGCATAATATGACCCCCCCGCTGCCCTTTGTGACTTGCCCACCGTTGTCTTTCAGGTCATGCAAGCCACCATGCTAAACCTGTACTAGCCCACACCACCCATTTAGCCCCTTACATAATATTGACAACGAAGTGCACATCCTAACAATAATATTTTACATAGGAGAGTACCCTGTATCCCCAAAATCCTCTCTTGAGAAAAACATTTACAGTAATCCAGCAAACCCGGTGAATCCCTATCGCAATCCCCAAAAGCCCAATCCTGCCTGGTGTGTGGGCTGTCCATCCAGTTACACCAGGTGACTTAGTGCTGAGTAAACCTGTAATATAGCTTATTTTGCTCGGCCAAATAACATATAATAAACCACACACCCATTACGCAGATGGCTATCCAGGGGCAGCCGGCCAACACCAAGGATGATTCTACCCTCCCCCACCAATCAGGTGGAAACTTACCCTACTGCAGCATACATCTATATGTCACCCGGTGCCAAATAATGTTTTGCTCACACTACCTCTAGTCACAGTGATGTCTTCTGATGAAAGTAAGGATCGTTCATTTTGGCAGGAAAAAAGCAGACCCGCCTCCACTGGCAATGGACTTTTACCCCTAATGATCACACAACTTGAATTACAATTCAATGTGTTCCAATTAAGTATTTTCTGTGATTTACCATTCCTTGGTTTCTGTGATCTGCCCATGCTCTGTCTTTATTGATATTTAAGAGAAACAGCCAGTCATGTTACACAATCCACTGAAAGCATTGGCGATGGTGAGACAATGCTGAGAAAATTGCATCCGTATGCTGTACCCAAACTGGTGATCTCTTTATGTAGCCCTCCCAGTCCTCTTGGTGCCCCTGCACAGATATTTATGGGTTCAGCTGTGTGATAAGCTGGTCCATCCTTTAGTAAAGGTAATTGTTTCCGGTGCTTGTGTCTTTACATGTGCATCCCACCATCGACACAAAAGGGGTCATTCCGAGTTGGGTGGTAAGGGAAAAACGATGCCGGTAAAGGACTACCGGCATCGTTTCCCGTTACGGCCCATTCTGACCCACCAGACCGTTATTTACGGCGCCGTAAAGTACGAGGCCGAAAATAGCGGTTTAGTGGCGCGCGCCCGACACGCCATGCCGGAATTAGCGGCATGGCGTAAACCGGAGCTGATCCCAAGTAAAGCGGACATGGAAAAAACGGCCTCCACAAGACCGCAAAGTACCTTACCGCCATGGAGTAAATACCGGCATCGCCGAGAAGGTGTAAAGAACGCTGAGCAGTGTTTCCAAGAGGAACAGGTGCACTCAATCAGCACAGGTGGAGGCAATGGAGTCTGGCACAGCACAAAAGGAGCACACCCACACACCACACTCCCTCCCACACCAAGATGATACCAATTGTAGCAGCATACCTGGAGCTGGAGGCCCTGCTTGCAAGGCAGCAACTACAACAACAGCAACAACAACAACCACAGCCCCCACCACAGAGGATACACAGGAGGAGAAGGAGGGTGAGACAGGCCCAGCATGCCATACCGGTGCAGCCACCATTACCACGCCAGCAGCCCCCAATCCCCCGCATCAGAGCCACCCCCTTCAACCTCACACCAGAGCAGATCCAAACCCTGTACCGGCTTGACTGGGACACCATTACCACCATAGTGGACCTGATACATGACGATATAGTGAGCCGCATAGAAATCAGCACTGCCATCCCCCCTCTACTGAAGGTAGTGTCTGTGCTCCACTTCCTTGCCACAGGCACCTACCAGCATACAGTGGGGCACATGCATGGCATTTCACATCCCATATTTTCCCGGATACTCAACCAAGTGCTGGATGCCCTCCTCACCCACACAAGGGACTACATATCCCTACCCCAGACTCCCCAGGAGATATATGACACCAAAGTTGCCCTCCATGCACTGGCAGGCATGCCAAATTTCATAGGTGCCCTCGACTGCACCCACGTTGAATTGGTGGTCCCGCATGCCATGGAGGTGCCGTATCGCAACCGCAAGCAATAACACTCCATCAACGTCCAGATGGTGTGTAATGCCAGTAAAGCCATCACACATTGCAATGCCCGATACCCCGGATCAACTCATGACTCCTTGGTCCTGCGGAACTCAACACTACCACGCTACATGGAGCGACATGCTGGACGACGTGCCTGGCTGCTTGGTGAGTAACCTGAATGGGCCATGGCAGTGCATTGGGGCTGTGAGTAGGTTGTCTGCATAATCCACCTGGGTGGGAAAGGGGGTGGGCGATGCATACTCCACCTGGGTGGGGGGGGATGCATATTCCACCTGGGTGGGAAAGGGGGGGGGTGCATACTCCACCTGGGTGGGAAAGGGGGGGATGCATACTCCACCTGGGTGGGAAAGGGGGGGGGGATGCATACTCCACCTGGGTGGGAATGTCCACGCCAGTGCACGATGTTCACCTCACAGCACACTCTGCCCCAAGGCAAGTGACACGGCACATGACCACATAACCACACAGTGATGAATTTGAGCCGACACCTAACACTACATGAGTAACAGGAAACCTGGCCAGATACCACAACACATGCACCATTAATCGGCGGACCTTACACACCGTAGCGGCATCCTGCACCATGCAGTGCAATGTCGCTGACTCCTGCATCTCAACACACAGGACAGTCATCCCTGGGAGTGCATAGAAGTGAGTCTAACAGGGATCCTACAGTGTGTCACTGGTCCTGCACCCCCATAGGATTGCTGCAAGTCACCATGGTAGGGATCCGTGCAGAATGACGAGTATGCTACCAAATACAGCCAACACCCCCTTTCACCAACGATGCACATGCAACACTACTTGAGTGCACACCATGACCCATCAGTGAGAAGCTACCCCCTCCATCATTCCATTGCACATGACACATAGCCGGTCCAGTAATGGGGTGACTGTATCCTGGGACATGTGTGTA
The DNA here is from genome assembly GCF_040938575.1 of Ambystoma mexicanum. NCBI lineage: Eukaryota > Metazoa > Chordata > Amphibia > Caudata > Ambystomatidae > Ambystoma > Ambystoma mexicanum. The sequence continues at coordinate 209,372,865 of NC_090929.1, forward strand.
TGGCCAGTAATCACCTGCGGTCATGTAAGACTAGTACAATTCTCCACCATGAATGCACAAACACTTACCTTCATTCCACTCTCATGCAGGTGATGCTGGCTACCCTTTGAAGCCGTGGCTCATGACCCCGGTCCGCAACCCACAGAACAGGCACGAGGAGCACTACAATAGATCCCATACCCGTACACGGGTGGTGATAGAGCAGACCTTCGGCCTGTTGAAGGCACGATTTCGTTGCCTCAGCCGGTCGGGTGGGGCACTCATCTACAGCCACGAAAAGGTGTCCAAGATCACCATGGCATGTGTAATGCTGCACAACATGTGCATCCGTCGGAACGTGCCACTGCCCTCTGACGTGGAACTGCTACCACCAGATGATGATGAGGGGAAGGAGGAAGGAATGGCAGGACAGCATCACGGTGCCGATGCACAGGAGGGACGTTCAGTGCAGCAATCATTGATCGGACAATATTTCTGACTCACAAGTCAGCTGAGGGTGTGAGGATGACAGGACATTGGGCACTGGGTGTGGGGATACATGTACACCATGCACTGTGCAACATTAAAAGACACATGCACAATGATCAATGTCCACTCTGTTTTTTAGGGATGATCAACCAGTGTATTGAACAATAATGTAGAAACGTGTACAACAAAACCTCCACCCTCCCCCCCCCAACTCCCACACACACCCTCCCCCCTTACCCCCCAACTTCCACACACACGCTCACCCCCCTTCCCCCCAACTCCCACACACACCCTCCCCCCCAACTTCCACACACACCCTCACCCCCCTTTACCTCCCCCCACAACAACCCCACAACAGTCCCATCAGTGCAACATAGGCCACATGTGTGTGGCAGTATGGTCAATGTGCACTTCCAGAGCCAGGGGGATCCATGTTGTGGCAGCGCAATGTACGCAGTGACCGACGGACAGGGCTGGTCTGCGTGGAGGAGCTTTGGGAGGGTGGGTACTCCCACTGGGGCTGTGGTCTGGGGGGTGCTGCCTCCAGGGCATCTGCGATCCGGCCCAGCACCTCACAGAGCCGGTTTGTGCTGGCAGTGATCACCTCGCCCAGAGCCTGAAGGTCATTGTGCCACTCCGACCTAGATTCGCGGTTGTCCCGGATAAAGTCCTCAATCAGGCCCGTGAGGTGCTGGGAGCACACTGCATCCATGGCCGGTGTGGCCGATGTGCTTGGCAGGCTTGGTGTAGAGCCTGCATCCCTTTCGGGACTTTCTGCAGGGGAGGTGGATCTAGGACAGGCAGGTGGTACTCCTTGGCCTGTGAGCCCTGGGGTGTCACTCTCCCCGGAGTCGCCGTCTGCCACCTGGCTGTATGATGGAGTGTCTGGGCTATGTCCAATATCATTGGGGTCCTCCACGTTGGACACGGAAATTAATGTGGGGCTATCTGGCACATCGAGGAGGCACATGGCAGCATTCTCCCCTGCCACACTGGACTCCTCAGAGTGCACCGTGGGGCATGTCTCCGGCGGCACTGCAGGCATGGGTAGGGGTGCGGGTGGGGGTTGTGCACCCTCCATGGGGGTTGATGGACCAGGTGGTGTTGCCTGTGTTTTCCTCCTGCTTGCAGGTATACGGTGTCCCCTGGCTGTGCCCCTGGAGGTACAGGGCTGGGTGGCTTCCAGGTCCTCACTTTCATGCCCGCTGCCTGTGGGGAGGAAGAGAGAGATGGCATGAGCAATGATTTGGGGGTCAGCATTTCTTCAAGCCTATGGTATAACAATGGGATTGCAGCGTTTTGTTGACATTTGGTTGGTGAGTGGGACAGTGATCTGGGCTTGGATGGAAAATGCATGCAGATGTCTGGGTCACTCATGTTGGCGGAGTACTGTGCTGACTCACATTGACTGCCTCTTTGTGTGCTATGGCAATATGGGTTGGAGCCTTGCACCTGACATCAGCCTGGGTCCCACTTGTTATGGCATGATTTCATTGGGGGGGGGGTTTCCCATACGTGATGTGACAGCTTGCCCAGCCCTTGGCGGTGCCTTACATTGGGAATGCATTTACTGTCTTGACTCATGACACTCACCTCCATCAGCGGATGACAGAGCACTGCACTCCATTTTGCCAACCCCTTCTATGGCTTCTGTGCCCATCATGTCCACACACGTTTGTTCCCAAGGCATCATCTTGATGGGAGAAGCTGGGCCTCCTCCTGTCTCCAGGGCCTGAGTTCGGTTGGCCGATAGGATGGCCCGCACCCTGAGACGGAGGTCATCCCACCGTTTCCTGCAGTCCTTCGTGGTGCGGGGGGTGTTTCCTACGGCGCTCACCCTCTGTGCAACCAAGTCCCAGATCTCCTTCTTCCTGACAACGGTGGGCCTACGCATGTCATGGCTGAATACTATCTCAGCATGTTCGTGCAGAGTGTCCACCAGGACCTGGAGCTCGTCCTGCGTAAAGCGCTCCTTCCTTATGCGGGCGGCACCTTTTTTCAGTGCTTTCGGCATGATGCTGGTCTCTAATGGCTATTTTCCAGATCCAAATATGCCTCCGGGTCCTGTATGAAGAGGATGGCAATGGATTGTGTTTTTGCTGTTCCTGTGCGATGACGTAATTTCCGTATCCGTTAATTAGCGGTGACCGTAATTTACGGTATCCGTAAATTACGGTCACCGCTAATTACGGACGGCGAAGCTTCGATGGCGGTGTTGTAAAGAACGTCTCGCTTCATGCCGCTAAGGGGTTTAACGGGCCCTTTAGCTGTATGCCGCTAGGGGATTTACCGGCATGGCGGAAAGCTTGTGCCCGCGAGGTCGGAATAGCCTGTAAATAGGGGCGTGGTACCAGATCGGACTCGGTCTTTCCGCCATGCCGGTAGAAACCAATACTTACCGCCGACCTCGGAATGAGGCCCATAGAAGCTCTTCTACCACATGCTATAGTGCTTGCATGGAGTATGGGGACTTAGTACCTGCTGCAACCGAGAGCCAACTACCAGGCTACCCTCCAAACTCTGGACTGCATTGGGTAAGCAGTGGCAGCCCATGAGAAGCCTGCAGTCCCGGGGGCGTGCACTGATATGCAGCCACAGACGTGCCAATGTGACTTGGCAATCGATCGCTGTAGAAAATATACTTTATATGGTGTGTCAGGTCAAACTGTCGTCTTTGTCAATCCAAATCCTAGTATCAGCGTCCCCATGCTACTTCTCATCATGGAGTAAATATGGTCACCTGGAAGGAAACATGCATATTAGCTCTCCAAGAGCAGGCCAGCAGCAGGCACCAAACAGAAGTAAGCATTCAAGATGATACACGTGTAATTGACCATGTAATGTGCCTGAATTTCATTTTACAGTCATGTTTGCCACATGTTGCCATTTCACTAGATCCTGGGAAACATCTGATGATCCTGCCTCACAAATGAAGCTCCCACTGCCTACAACACCAAGGACACTGCCTCCTGCTAGCCTATGAGACAGGAAGACATTTTGAGGAATCAGATTGGTACTGTGCCGCTTCTCTTGTCATTGAGTCTCCCCAGGGCATCCAGCCCGGGCCTATGCAGCTAAGGCACGATAGCAGCAAAGGGCTACTTCCTGTTTTGCCCTGTTAGGGCCAGAAAGGGGTTGGGGTCTGCTCAAGTCAGAACTTTGAAGGATTTGCCCTTCCCCGACTCCTGCTGCCACACAAAGAGATCCTTTAACCCTGTGAATTTATATTTACTGCAAACATGTTGTTATTTTGAAGAACCAATGTAAAGCCCTGTTTTGGGCCTGCTAACTGTCTTTTGGTTGCCTTTGGCCCCATTCCAGCCCAACTCAGACTTTACACCCACTCCTTCACAAGCCATTCTTTATGCCCTCCCCCTTTCCTTGCCTCTTACACACCTAAATCCCCTCTCTTTGGCTCCACCCTTCCACTGCTGTCGTCACTTGCCTACTTCTTTACCCTCCGACCTGCACCTTGGCCTCACTGCCTTCCTCCTTCTGCTCACTCTTCTCCTCCCCTTCTCTCATAGTCTTCTGCCACAACTCGGTCTAAATTCTACATCACTCTTCCCTCCTCCCCATCTCCCTCTTCTGCCCCTACAATCGCACACCTCAATCCTGGTGCGCCAATTCTTTGAACTCTTTTATCCCCCACTTTTACCATGCAATGCTTGCTCCTCTTCCACACTTCCAATCCCTCTGCAACCCGTCTTTCTACATCACTGACGACTGGATCCCCCTCCTTAATCTGCTAAACTAGTGGCTCTCCACACAGACTCTGCTACCTTCTCCCATTCTACCTGACATGTTGGGAAGGGCATTGAAGTGGGGTTCCTAATCATCAGTGGTGCCTGCACTACAGCTCCCCTGGCTCCATCAGACATCGTCTCCCCCTCTTTTGAATATGCCACTATTTAACTCCTCCCTCTTACTCCTCTCACTGGTATGGCTCTCTTTGGAGCCTCTACCCATCTCAACTACTTCTTGCCAGAGCCCTCCACAACTTGAACTTAACTTCCTCCTATCTGATTACTCTCTCGACTGCCCACACAAACAGCCTATCCACTTTGGTGGGTACTCTCTTGACCTTGTCTTACTTTCTACTTCACTCCTGTGACGAATCAACTTCCAGGGCACCAGTGGTCCAGGGATGAATATCAGGTTCTAAACCATCAATCAACCCCACTCCTCTAGTAGAACAAGGAGCCGAATCAAGGACTGCAGGTCAACAAAATCCCAGGGGAAATTAAGATAACAGTGAATACAGTCAGGGGGCCGGCCAAAGAGTTGTCTAATTCTTCATAGAAACCCACTGCGCCCCATTGCCCCAGCTCAATATTCCTGCATGGAGTACCGAAACCGCCCCCTAAACGAAAAGAACCATGGGAAGCACTTAGAAAGAAATGCCTGCACCGGCTGCGCCCGGTGAGCGGATGTCTTTTTTTAACCATACACCATATTGTCGGCTGTGCTAGGATACCCAAGATTGGGGAGGGTGACTGTGACTCTGTCAGGAAAACTCTAAGAACTCCAAAAATGGACAGGGACATATTGAGTTCTAGATGGCAAAGGAATCCTGTGAAAAACAGTGCCATTGTTATGAGCCGTGCTCTCAGTGGAAACCTGCCACTAGCAACAGTCCTGACGGGGGCAAAGGATGCTCCACTGCGGGCGAGACATGTGGGTTTTTCCCGACCAATGGTCACTAACGGGTTATATGGCAATACCTGAAGGCGCCATCTGTGTGTTAGCTCAGCATGGCCTTGGTCCCTTGGACACTTGTGTTTCTTTGTTACTGATTTGTGACAATTATCCTCATTACAAGTTCAGGGGTAGCCTTGCCAGTAAAACCGGAAGTCTGCCACGGAACTTGCAAACTTTACCGGTGCACGGGAATGGGCAATTACCCGGTCATTACGGCCTTTTCGGACCCGGTAATTGCCCATTCCCGGGTGGCGGTATAAAATGCTCCCCATTCCCATTGAGCCCCATAGGGCTAAATGGGAATGTGGAGGCCGGATGCACCGGCACCATTCAGAATGGTGCTGGTGCATTCGGCATTGGTCTGCTCGCAGGTACCGGTCCGACATGGCAGGCAAAAAGGCACACGCGAGCAGAACTCGTTGTTTGCCGGTCTGGTAACTACTGTACCGGCAGGTTTACTGGTACCGTAGTTACCGGACCGGCAAACTTGTAATGAGTCCCAATGTTTGTTTTGGGTGTGTTTGAAATGATTATAACTAGTGATGTGAAAACTTCATTGGCTTTGAGCCGAATGTAATGGTTAGGTGGGTGTACTTTGGCAATCGAAGGTTCCTTGATATGGAACAACCTGATGGCAGACTTACATGATGATGATGGCGATGATTAGAAATTCTGAAGGTCGCAGAAGACTCTTCCTTGAGAGGGGCTACAGTCAGCAGACTCCTAACCTCCACAGATTCCTTTGATGGTTAACCTCATTTGTAGCCAACATGTGTTGGGCACGCACTCTGAAGCAGCCAGTAAAACGCATACAGCCTGCCAATGAAGTAACTAATTAGCCTACCCTAACAGTTCCATCAGAGCCAAGTGGCAAGTGCTGTGAACTGCATTTCAAAGTCATCAGCGGCCATGGCCAACTAATGTGTATCGCACTACAGTTCCATCGAAGCCCAATGGCGGATGTGGGCCAATGTGGACTGATTCATGAGACATTAAGGTTTGATACAAGGACAATCAAGAGTGGTGAGAATCACAGTTCAGTTCCACCTGAAGCCTAAGGCAGATTATACACCTCACATCCCAGGTTCAACTGAGGCTAGTAGCAACCAGTGTGCGCGGCATTCCAGTTCCATCAGAGACCCAGTAAAAGCAGTGTGGATCCCACCCTAGTTCCTTCAGAAGGCAATGCTGATTATACCCCTCAGATCCCAGGGTCAACTGAGACTAATAGCAGCCGGGGTGTGCGCCGCATTCCAGTTCCATCAGAGACCCAGTAAAAGCAGTGTGGATCCCATCCTAGTTCCTTCAGAAGGCAATGCTGATTATACCCCTCAGATCCCAGGGTCAACTGAGACTAATAGCAGCCGGGGTGTGCGCCGCATTCCAGTTCCATCAGAGACCCAGTAAAAGCAGTGTGGATCCCACCCTAGTTCCTTCAGAAGCTAATGTTGATTAGTGTGTCCCACGTTCTAGTTACATAGAAGGGCAATGGTGATGTGTGCGCATTAGATCCCCATTCCAGTAATGGTCAACAGTGGGTGGTGTACTTCGCAGTTTAGCTCCATTGAAGGTGCAGTGGCGTATGGTGCATGCCATGTTCCAGATCATTGGGGACTGGTGTGCACCAAATTACAGTTTTATGGTAGAGCAATGGCCGGGCGCATCAAATTCTGTTTTCATTGTGTGCCAATGGCACACCCTGAGCAAAACTGATGGATGGCGCCAGACAATGTTTGCTCTGCAAAGGCCCCCACGCTTACTAAATCTGGCCCCTTGTTTTCACTCTCTGCAAACAACCCACCATGCATTTCAAGTTCGCATTGCAACACTGTCCCTGTTCATTCTGAGAACGAGCGCTGTTTCCTAATGTGTTCTCCCTTGATCTTTGATCTGTGGCAGGGGGCTGCGTGGATTCGGGCCGAGCCTGGTGGGAGGGCGGCTTAATAATTAAATGTGACACGTGTATCTCGGCCAAGCGGCCCAGAGGACGTCACAGCTACACAAACAGCACCAGCGGGCCCAGAGGCACCCAGTACACCATGCTAACTCTAATGACGGATGTCCGGACTCAACTGTTCCAAGCAGCCGCCTGACAGCACTTTGCTGCACTTCTGCCATCCCAACCTACCTTCTCTGCGCCAACATACCTTCTCTGCGCCAGAGCGCATACACGTGGTCTTCCAACATTGCTGCTATCCACTCCTTACCTCCTTCAAGTAGCTGTGCGCCAACAAATTGCCATCACTGCTGATTTCCCTTCCTTATCTGCTGACACCAGCATATATGCTCTCTGCTAACACTGTTGCTATCCCTTCCTTATCTGCTGACACCAGCATGCATGTTCTCTGCTGACACTGCTGCTATCCGTTCCGTATCTGCTGACACCAGCATGCATGCTCTCTGCTGACACTGCTGCTATCCCTTCCTTATCTGCTGACACCAGCATGCATGCTCTCTGCTGACACTGCTGTTATCCCTTCCGTATCTGCTGACAACAGCATGCATCCTCCCTGCTGACACTGCTGCTATCTCTTCCGTATCTGCTGACACCAGCATGCATCCTTCCTGCTGATACTGCTGTTATCCCTTCCTTATCTGCTGAAACCAGAATGCATGCTCTCTGCTGACACTGCTGCTATTCCTTCCTTATCTGCTGACACCAGTGTGCATGCTCTCTGCTGACAATGCTGCTATCCCTTCCTTATCTGCTGACACCAGCATGCATGCTCTCTGCTGACACCGCTGCTATCCCTTCCTTATCTGATGACACCAGCATGCATGCTCTCTACTGACACCGCTGCTATCCCTTCCATTTCTGCTGACACCAGCATGCCTGCTCTCTGCTGGCACCGCTGCTATCCCTTCCTTATCTGTTGACACCAGCATGCATTCTCTCTCTGCTATCCCTTCCTTATCTGATGACACCAGCATGCATGCTCTCTGCTGACATTACTCCTATCCCTTCCTTATCTGTTGACACCAGCATGCATGCTCTCTGATGACACTGCTGCTATTCCTTACTTATCTGCTGACACCAGCATGCATGCTCTCTGCTGACACCGCTTCTATCCCTTCCTTATCTGTGACACGAGCATGCTTGCTCTCTGCTGACACTGCTGCTATCCCTTTCTTATCTGCTGACACCAGCATGCATGTTCTGTTCTAACACCGTTGATATCTTTCCCTTATCTGCTGAGAGCAGCATGCATGCTCGCTGCTGACAGTGCTGCTATCCCTTCCATATCTGCTGAAAGCAGCATGCATGCTCTCTGCTGACACTGCTGCTATCCCTTCCTTATCTGCTGAAAGCAGAATACATGCTCTCTGCTGACACTGCTGCTATGCTTTCGTTATCTGCCGAAAGCAGCATGGATGTTCTCTGCTGACACTGCTGCTATCCCTTCCTTATCTGCTGACACCAGCATGCATGCTTTCTGCTGACACTGCTGCTATCCCTTCCTTATCTGCTGACACCAGCATGCATGTTCTGTTCTGACACCCTTGCTATCCCTTCCTTATCCGCTGAAAGCAGCATGCATGCTCTCTGCTGACAATGCTGCTATCCCTTCCTTATCTGCTGACACCAGCATGCATGCTCTCTGCTGACACCGCTGCTATCCCTTCCTTATCTGATGACACCAGCATGCAAGCTCTCTACTGACACCGCTGCTATCCCTTCCATTTCTGCTGACACCAGCATGCATGCTCTCTGCTGACACTGCTGCTATTCCTTACTTATCTGCTGACACCAGCATGCATGCTCTCTGCTGACACCGCTTCTATCCCTTCCTTATCTGTGACACCAGCATGCTTGCTCTCTGCTGACACTGCTGCTATCCCTTTCTTATCTGCTGACACCAGCATGTATGTTCTGTTCTAACACCGTTGATATCTTTCCCTTATCTGCTGAGAGCAGCATGCATGCTCTCTGCTGACAGTGCTGCTATCCCTTCCGTATCTGCTGAAAGCAGCATGCATGCTCTCTGCTGACACTGCTGCTATCCCTTCCTTATCTGCTGAAAGCAGAATACATGCTCTCTGCTGACACTGCTGCTATCCTTTCGTTATCTGCCGAAAGCAGCATGGATGTTCTCTGCTGACACTGCTGCTATCCCTTCCTTATCTGCTGACACCAGCATGCATGCTTTCTGCTGACACTGCTGCTATCCCTTCCGTATCTGCTGAACGCAGCATGCAGGCTCTCTGCTGACACTGCTGCTATCCCTTCCTTATCTGCTGGAAGCAGCATGCATGCTCTCTGCTGACACTGCTGCTATCCCTTCCTTATCTGCAGAAAGCAGCATGCATGCTCTCTGCTGACACAGCTGCTATCCTTCCTTATCTGCTTAAGCAGCATGAATGCTCTCTGTTGACACTGCTGTTTTCCCTTTCTTATCTTGTGAAAGCAGCATGCATACTCTCTTCTGGCACTGCTGCTATCCCTTCCGTATCTGCTGAAAACAGCATGCATGCTCTCTGCGGACACTGCTGCTATCGCTCCATTATCTGCTGAAAGCAGCATGCATGCTGTCTGCTGACACTGCTGCTATCCCTTCCTTATCTCCTTATCTGCTGAAAGAAGCATGCATGCTCTTTGCTGACACTGCTGCATCTAGGCATATGATCCCAGTTCAAGGCATGTGGCCGTACCTTGGCATTAAATTACAAAACATGGGCATAGTTGGGCTTTTATATGGATCCTTTCCCGGCAGTGCTTTTTGAAACTATTTTCATTAATGCACCAGTGAAAGAAGTGCTTAAAGAAGGAATCCTTTTTACTTTTGCATAAAAATTACATATGGCCTTAGTCGGAAAGTCTCTCCTAGACGGATAGGATATGTTGATTGCATGATTATAATGAAATGCGTACGTTTGAGATCGGGGCACTGCAGTGAGGCACTGCAACAGGTAAGTGGCAGGCCTCTCACAGTCTCTGTTAGAACCTGGGAGGGGCTGGCAGGCAGCCATGGGAGCTTCATGCAAAAGTCATGGGGCCTGATTCATGGAATAAATGCAGTTCTAAGTGACTTTGCACTGCAAAAATACACTTTGCACCGCTCTGTGAATCAGGGTGTTTGTTGGCAGTGCAACGTTTTTTTACTCTGCTAGAAATTCCATGAATCAGGCCCACTGGCGCCCTGAAACACTTGTGCATGGCCACCATATAAATAAAATATCATGTCACATGAAAGCAGCATTCATGCTCTCTGCTGAAACTGCTGCTATCCCTTCCGTATCTGCTGAACTCAGCATGCATGCTCTCTGCTGACACTGCTGCTATCCCTTCCGCATCAGCTGAAAGCAGCATGCATGCTCTCTGCTGACATGGCTGCTCTCCTTCCTTATCTGCTTACGCAGCATTAATGCTCTCTGTTGACACTGCTGTTATCCCTTCCTAATCTTCTGAAAGCAGCATGCATACTCTCCGCTGACATTGCTGCTATCCCTTCCGTATCTGCTGAAAGCCTCATGCATGCTCTCTGCAGACACTGCTGCTATCCCTTCATTATCTGCTGAAAGCAGTATGCATGCTCTCTGCTGACACTGCTGCTATCCCTTCCGCATCAGCTGAAAGCAGCATGCATGCTCTCTGCTGACATGGCTGCTCTCCTTCCTTATCTGCTTACGCAGCATTAATGCTCTCTGTTGACACTGCTGTTATCCCTTCCTAATCTTCTGAAAGCAGCATGCATACTCTCCGCTGACACTGCTGCTATCCCTTCCGTATCTGCTGAAAGCAGCATGCATGCTCTCTGCAGACACTGCTGCTATCCCTTCATTATCTGCTGAAAGCAGCATGCATGCTCTCTGCTGACATGGCTGCTCTCCTTCCTTATCTGCTTAAGCAGCATTAATGCTCTCTGTTGACAGTTGCTGCTATCCATTCCTTATCTGCTGAAAGAAGCATGCATGCTCTCTGCTGACACTGCTGCTATCCCTTCCGTATCAGTTGAAAGCAGCATGCATGCTCTCTGCTGACACTGCTGCTATCCTTCTATCTGCTGAAAGCAGCCTGAACCTGCTAAATGGATTGCATTTTCTTTTCAATGCAACAATTGGTTTTACGACAGGACAAACCATGCACTGTGTAGAAATGTAAAAGAACATTTAGAAGCTAAAACTTCTGGGCATGTGAAATGGTCAACTGGCTCGAGCACAGCACATGCTGTAGAGGTTACATATGGGAATACATGTTAATATGATGACACAACCTGCAATTTACAGGGGGCATCAAGGCATATGATCCCAGTTCGAGGCATGTGGCCGTACCTTGGCATTAAATTACAAAACATGGGCATAGTTGGGCTTTTATATGGATCCGTTCCCGGCAGTGCTTGTTGAAAATATGTTCATTAATGCACCAGTGAAAGAAGTGCTTAAAGAAGGAATCCTTTTTACTTTTGCATAAAAATTACATATGGCCTTAATCTGAAAGTCTCTCCTAGACGGATAGGATTTGTTTATTGCATGATTATAATGAAATGCGTACGTTTGAAGCTTTGCGTTCCTCCCCTATAAGGTCATTAGGTAGTTTTAGAGGCCCCTCTGCGAGATTGCCATATTTCACTTAGGGACTGCGTGTGAGTAGCCGAGGAGAAGGGTCAGATATGTTTTTTGTTCTAGGTCAAGTATGGTTCCCCTTGCTGTGAAATACCGCCATGCCCACGCATGGGATCGGGGCACTGCAGTGAGGCACTGCAACAGGTAAGTGGCAGGCCTCCCACAGTCTCTGCTAGAACCTGGGAGGGGCTGGCAGGCAGCCATGGGAGCTTCATGCACAAGTCATGGGGCCTGATTCATGGAATGAATGCAGTTCTAAGTGACTTCGCACTGCAAAAATACACTTTGCACCGCTCTGTGAATCAGGGCGTTTGTTGGCAGTGCAACGATTTTTTTTTTACTCCGCTAGAAATTCCATGAATCAGGCCCACTCGCGCCCTGAAACACTTGTGTATGGGCGCAATATACATAAAATATCATGTCATATCATAGAGTGTGTAAGGCCACTTACACAGAGGGCGGATCGTCTGAAGCTTTTGGCTAGAAGACTGAAGGACTCCAGGCATTGCAGCGTGTCCCCGGTCTAGAACTCAAGTGGGTGATACTCCACACACAACACTGGCAGGAGTCTCCTTCCTTTGGGAACCCTTAGGTGCCACATATCACCTAGTGCAATGTGGGGGGGGGAGTTCTTCACATACAGAAACAAGAAACTGACTCTGGGGTTCCATGGAGCAATGGGCAAGCCTCCCCGAGGGAGAGTCTATATTCAATGGGGACCTCATGTCTTCTTGAGAGCTTTGGAGGATGGCGACAGATTATAAAAGGCATAATGGGTGACAAGCAGAGGAGAGGTGTACTGTCCTGAAAAGATACCGGTCCCTATACCACCCACCCTACTCAATCAATGGTGCTGCCTGCCTGCCGTGCAATGACGGTTAGTATCTGCTCCGTTCATGCTCCCAATCTTAATTTATTTATCTGGGGTTTCATAAGGCACAAACTTGCAGGTTTAAGGTAGGGAGGATAGCTCAGGGACAACGTGTTTGTCTGGGAAGAAGACGCAGAGCAAGACAGGTTCATAGAGAATGGTCTCTGTTATTAAGCGCTTATAAACGATTAATTATTTCATTAAGGAGCCTGGGAGGAACATTACAAGCCATAGGGTACGCAGGGCTCAAGTCCAGAGTCCACCCACTTTTTGCAGCCGACCTCAGGAATCGAACTGCAGTTGGGAGGTTTGCAGGCCAGACACTTCACCCCTGCACTATATAACCTGATGAAAAATGACAAACAGCTAAAGGTGAAATGTCCTGTTCGGTACTGCAAGTTTCAGGCATAACATCTGTATCAGTTGTTGGAGTTTGAAACATGCGCACCTTTTAACGTTTCAAAAACACTATTAGAAGATAATGTTCTCTCTTGGTTTTGTGTGTGTGTTGATTTTATGAAAGACAAATGCCATTCGTCCTGTGCAATTTGGGTGGTTATGCAAAGCCAATTTAATGAAATGTGCATATTTCACCTTCATATGCTAATTACTGTGGCTCACATCCCATTGCGTTTGTTGATGAGTCCCCTACCATTCCTTCATCATGGACACCATGGAAATAGTAAGGAGGCTTAGTCCTTTTACTGTTTTCCATAGCAGCCATCTTAGTTTGTAATTTTTTGCTGGGCACGTGCATTATGGCGGCGCAGTTTCCCTCAACATATAAAGTATTACCACCCTGGAGGGAGCCTGGGGGCTGATAGCACCCTATTGTTATTAAATGCGCCCCACCGTCGCAGGCGCATTTAATAACATAAGGGCGCATGCTGCGCCTTCTCCCACTACGCCAGCTCCGGGGAGCCCTTAAAAGACTCGCCCGAGCTGGCGTGGCTAATTGTGCCCTGGGGGGGCATGGCGCCCCGGGCTGTCGCCTGGCCCGCCCTGCCCTAAGGCCGGCTCTGAGCCTTCCCTTTGCTGCCTCTGGACTGAAGCTCTTCGTCTGGGCAGCAGCAGGCACAGCACCAGCCACTCCTGAGTGTGTTCCATCAGGCATAATGGCGCCCGTCACTAGAGCTGCCAGGCCACTGTAAATCTAGGGCCTCACATAGCATTACACTCCCGCCTGCCACTAATTCCCAGGAACAATTCATTCCCAAACTGCAAAGTGCTATAAAAGAAGGATGATCACTATTAATGTTAGTTATTATTGATTTCAGCTTTGGAGTATTGACTTTCAGTCCCCAGGGCATTTATGAGTCTCTTTGCTAAAGATACACATTTATGTTCCTTGTGTTATTTTTAGAGGCTGTTTACGACTGTGATGAGTCATGAGGGGGCGCTCGGCTGGGGGGAGGGGAGCGTGGGCATGGGCCATTATCTGGGAAATCAATGTGCTCTCTTCGAGGATAAACATGTGTCAATGACGTTGCTTGTGAATTAGTAGCGCTTCACCGAGCCACAATAGGGCACTCACTACATCAGCTGGTGCCTGAGAGCACTGTGCCCCCACAGTACTGACCCACTGTGTTGTTCAGATGCAGGTGCACCGTCCCCCACATGAGCTCAGGTACCGTCTGAGAAAGATCATCTAACAAGGCATCAAGGCCTCGGCAGTGATGAGGACAGTAGCAAGGATCATACGTTTAGGCCAACATTAAAGAGGTGACAATATAGCAGACAGAAGTACATTTTCACACATTATAACTTTGCTTTTGCCAGCATTGTGGAACATAACATTGTATTGCTTGAATGCACTGCACTTCATAGAGAGGGTGCAACACATAATTTTTAGCACCTTGCCCCACATCTGAGCATGACCCACAGCACACTGCATGACACTAAATGTATCACCCCATGCCTGTACGACATGATTGCAGAAAAAACCTGGTGCATGGTGCTACCTCCACATTCTCTCATGCATCATACTTCTTAGAAAACACACAGCAAATTGTGTGACACACCTGCCCACAGCCCAGCTCATAGCACCACATTTTCGAGATACATGACAGCTGGTCAGAAGCTGCAAAGCACACAAGAACCCTTTCAGCATCTGGTGTGTCTCTCTCACACACACACACACACACACACACATACACAGCTCACCATGTTATATTTGTGCACCTTTTGCCTTGGCTGTTTTAGAATCCATTACTGAGAGCCATTGATTGAATTTCGTCTTGTCCTGCAAACAGGCTCAAGGGCAGGTGGGGAGGGGGCGTGAGGTATTTGCCAGCTCTTTATTGCAAGGCAAGCATTTCTCAAGGGATGAATGCCTGATCCCAGACAAGTGCTGCCTCATCAGATTGGAAAGGAATACATAATATTTGTGAAGGCCACAGTGAGGGTTTTTAGGTAGCCAAGATATGAAATGTGCTGAATAATATGGAGAAATTAGTGAAAATTATGATCCAGGAGCGCTGTTCAGCAGTAAACAGGTCATGTTTTTCCTAGAAGCCCATTTGTTACCGGGATGGTGCTAAGATGTGGTGTACCAGGACTGCAACATATTAGAGGATAGGGAGTTAGACAGTGAGCTGGTGCAGATGGTGGGAATAGTAAATGAACATAGGCGGTGTGTGCCATGTTGGTTTGTTGCTTATTGGTCCACCTCAGTGGGATATTGCAGCTCCAATTTTCTGAGGTGGCATGGTACAATCAAAATCAAGCCCTTTGCTAAACTGTTTTCACAAGATAGGATTGGTGCATTTTTCGGTTTGATCAATGGGGGTGTGTGGCCATGTTGGGTGGGTGGTGTTCTTTTTGTGATGAAATGATAACTGCCAATAGTTGTTGAACATTGCATATGGTTGTATAGGGTGCTGGTGACGACGAGCCAATGATAATGTTAGGATGATGTTTTTGTTACATTTTTACTGTGATATTTTAATTTTAATGTTATTTTTGTGGCTATAACATACACAGCTCTCAAGGGGCAGGTCGAAGTTGGCTTGTTTTGTTCATCTTACTGGCCAGAATATATGAATACATTTTGTATTTTTCCTGCATGTGGTGCACTCCTTTTTGAGCTTTTGTGGATAGTCTTTTCCCTGCTCTTTGGGCCTGTGTTCGGTGCACCCCGAGCTCTACATTTGGAGCCCCAACAAGATTGCCAGAACCTGAGGGGCAGAGGGCTCTCTGCCGCACGCCCGGAGGGGTGGAGCCAGCCCATAGAGGCCATTTCCAGTGTGCACAAAAGAGAAGGTATTGCAGATGCTGAGTTCCCAAAAGGTCTTCCTGATCTTGTGGGCATGGCCTCCTTCCCCAGGTGGTACAGGCATTTGGGAGAGGTTCAGCTTTGAAGGAGTTGGAGCAACAATAAACCCGTGAGTGCACCCTCGCATGAAAGCACAAGTCCCAACGTGGTATTTCATTCTGTTTGTTTTTTTCCTTTCTCTCTTTTTATTATTGAGTAGTGCAGGCACCTCTTCGTAGTTGGGGAACGGCAATGATGTGTAGTAGAGCATGCAAATTGGAAAAAGGATCTCACCAGAAATAGAGAAAGTCGGCGCAGCGTAGTGGTGCATGAGGATTTGGTGAAGGGATCTTCTCAGTTGGGAGGAAAGATGACATCATAAGTAGTGTAATATTTTAGCAGAGTAGTGCATGCGGATTAAGGAAAGGGATCTGCTCCATTGGGTATTTTACCGTGTCCGCCTTGGTGGATGGCGGAGTTACCACCCTACTCCAAGGTGAGCGGGGGCGGTAATTCCCCATTCACCAAGGCTCTTCCCCATTCCCATTTTTGCCCCCATAGGGCATAATGGGAATGGGGAAGGTGCTAATTACGGTACCGGAAATTGCGGTACCGTAATTAGCTCTGAGGTCCCTTTGCGGCACCCTACTTTAACGGCTGGTAAAACCAGCCGTTAAAGTCGGGTCCCGCAAAGGGAACTCGTAGTAAGGCGGTAGGGTTTACCAGTACCGGTGCCCTTACCGGTACCAGAAAACCCCTACCGCCTACCGTGCAATGAGGCCGAGTGTCATAAGAAGAGTAGCGTTGACATATTGATGTTGAGTATTTTTTGTGATAAACTGCTAAAATGCTGCGCAGAAGTGATTTTTTGGTTTGTGACAAATAAGAAGAACTCATTGTTGTGTTTAGAAGTGTAAACTCTGGAGGTTAATTGTTGTGGCAAGGGGTGTGTTTTACATTTGTAAGGTTAGAGGACAGAAATGATTTGCTGTGTTAAAGGTAGGATTGATTGAGGTATTTGGCTTTGGTTGGAGTGGTTGTGTTTTTGGTGTATTTTTGGTTGATGAAGTAGGTGTAATTGGAGTTTGATGGGATGTGTGTGTGTGTGTATGAAGAGTGTGTAAAAGTATGCATTTTGTGGGTTTGAAGAAGTGAGGAGTAACGGGTGTGGTGTGTCTTAAAGATGTCTAGACAACAACGGGATGCCAATTTGCATTGTAAAATTGGGGACTTAAATTTGCTTTTGGAGTTGTAAATGTATATTTTAATTCTGTTGCATTTAGTATTGACAAGGGCGTTACACGCAGAGGGGAGGGATACTGTGCACTGCTGGCAAAGCGTTTAAAGGAGTTCATGGGGAGGTACATATCAACACTATGGTGACTCCACTGGAGCAATGTGGAAGATACTTCCGCAGCACCAGGGCATGATATTGAAATATAATTTTGAGTGGGTATGGGACACCGTGGGGCAGCTTTCACACCATTGCCCGAGAGGGTACACACAAGCAGGATATCAGAGGGCATATGTCTGCCTATATCACAGTCAAATATAAGAGGTAGACGTTGAAGAAAAGGCTGGGGTTTTTTTAATTAAGGAAAATATATGAGGAGGAGGAGGGAGCATCCACTGACATGGGGGAAGGGCGAAGGAGGGTGTAAGCACACAGGTCCAGGTTGTCTCCATTAATGCAGCAAGCACAGTGCATGCCCTGGCACTGTCAACCCTGCCCATAGCAGGGTCCTTTCCTCTAAAGGCCGCAGCAGGTTATACCAATCCTGATACGCCCCTGACACACAAAAAGATGCAGTAATACGTGCTACCACATAAGCCAGAGGCATGCCAAGAGACTCTGCTACTGCTATATTGGTTACAGAGATAGGGAAGAGCACACAGAGACAGCTTGTTGAGGTGCTGAAGAGGAAAAGGAAGAGCTTGTGCGCACAGCGAGGGAGCAGTAGGAGGGGCAGCGATATGTGACAATGCCCCCTGACCCATGGAGATCGGGACAGAAAATGTTGAAATTAGACAATCAGCCCATTGTTGATAGGAATTTTCCATTGCATGGGCAATTCAAAACTGAATCAGGTGGGTGCATGTAGAGGGGAAGAATGGGACAACAGGCCATGGGCAGAGAGACTTAGGAGAAGGGCAACCCACATTGCTGTAGCTAGAACCAAAGGGGGTGGAGAGAAGGGTCAGACTGAAGAGCAGAAGTCACAGCTCCCACTATTACAGAAAGGTTGCAGGATGTACCGGCCCAATATGGACAAAGAGAATTTGATGAGTAGTTTAACATCACTCACTGCAGGTGCAGGGAAAGGGAATTATGCCCTGGAAAATGAAACGGCAGGGATAACTCTGGCATTGGGCGACATGAAGAGTTTGTTCGCCACCATATTGGCTGGATCAAGCTAATGATTTGGGGTGGAAGGCAGGGCATGAGGGGGTGATAATAAACAGTGATGGTCACAATGGCATGCCATTCAATAACTGCAGACAAATGTGTAGAAGTTACTAAGAGAGATTCAACCAACATGCTGTCTAGCTAAGGTCATCTGATGGGTCGCTAAGGTCATCTGATGGGTCCAGATGAGGACCATGCACATAACATTCAAGAGATTAAAGAGAAGTCGCATTTAGAAACATGACAAACATAGGGCACTAACATACCCATTTTTTACCACATCCTATTGAGAGGCCTCCCAGCAGAAGTACAGGCTGAAATAGGGAAGGTAGTATGGATAGAGAATAAGGGGTAGTCAGAGATACAGGCCAGCATAGTGCATCACTGCAAGACAAAACAGGATAAGGAAAGAAAGAAGGTAGACGATTCCCAAAAGGCAGAGGCAAAATGAGTACGGAAAAGATTGGCTTAAATAAGCATGGAAAGAAATGTCCTAACTGCCCTTCCAAAAGGGGGACCCATACCCAGGGGGAATTTATACCACAAGGTTTGGTGCAGCAGAGACAGTTTCTACCACAGAGATGGGGGATACAGCAGGGAGGGTTTGCACCTGAGGGAGGGTTTGCACCACAGGGTGCTTTCGCACCACAAGGAGTTTTTACACCATAAGGAGGGTTTGTACCACAAAGGAGGTATTTACCGAGAGCACAAGGAGGGTTCCAAAGCAGAAGGGGATTTGGATATGGAGGAGCAACCCGCAATATGGAGGGCAGTGGTGGGCATATGGTGGAATAAGTTACTTTGCAAGGCAATGCAGGAGCAGAAATCAAACACAGTATGGCCCTGATGGCACTACCACAACCTGCCACACTATGCACAAAAACAGCAGCAAGCTCAGCCCATATAATGCACATTTCACCAGAACATTTAGAGTATGCCGCAGCAGCAATCATCGCCCATGCAACACAAATTTCCCCAAACCATCCAGAACATGCCACCACAGCAACCCTTGGTTAACCCGAGTACCCAGATTGTGCCAACAATGCCCCAGCAGCAAACACCAGTGCCAAACGCACAAGAAGTTTCCCAGCCGCAGTCACCATTGATCCTGTCCTCTGGTTGCGCCCCAAAGCTGCCGGATCCTCTTCAAGCACAGGCACAAATCCAGGTACAGACACAAGCACAGACAACCTACCAGCAATGGGACACCAAATTGTTACCTCAGACCCAGAAGAGGGCGCACAGGTGTCAGTAAGCATAGGCTGCAAGAAATTCTAATTTTTGTCTGACACGGGGCTACCAAACCTTGCATTGGAGAAGGAAGATTCCCTTTGTTGGACAGAATAGTGGACACACAGGGATTCTCTGGGGCTGTTGTAATGGTTCCTTCAACAAAAGATCTACCCCTTACAATTGGTGATCAGGAAATAGTCACACTCCTATTGTACTTCAAAGACACTCTGATTAACATATCGGGTGGAGATATTATGAGAAAATTGAACAGGACCATTTCATTCACTGACAAAAGCATAGTGTGTTCCACTGCTGGAGTGTACTACAACGGAGCATGTGCAGTGCTGCAAACACTGTGTGCCCACAGTGCAATGTGAAGGATACCAATGTACCCACAGTTGTTCCTCTATGGAGTGCAGGAAAGGTAGGATATGTACCTAGGATAAGAAACCACACCTTCTGATTGCCCACAGAATGTTTGTTCAGAACAGCGGTGCACAAGGAAGTAGCACCAGGTACTGTCATCACAATACAGCTAGATGTGGTATTAACAAAAAAGGAAAAGGTGATGTTACAGGGGATAGATGAGGTCGGTATTGAATGGCACACTGTCCTTTGTACTGATTCCACCCAATGCTTGACTAACTTGACCGATGAACAATTTTCTGATTGTACTGGTATATTGAGAGACCACCCTTAACATGGGGAGATTCACGTCCAATTAAGGTGCCACACTATAAATGATATATCTAGTTCAAGCTAGCCCTATCTATGATTCCTATAGTTCCACGTAGATCCCTTCCCATGTGCCAACAATGAGCCAAGAATCAGGCCGGGGTACAGCAAGAATATATTTTTATTTAAATTATAGGTTCAATGAATATTTGCACCAAACGATTACGCATGCCACCTTCTCTGTGGCACAAAACCAACCTTCAATACAAACATTTACTTTGGAGTCATTACTTTACAATTTTGCTTTTGTCCATAGAACACAGGCTAAATAACAGTTCCACCATCTTGTCCCATGAACCCCTTTTATGTCAAAAATAAAATCATAACTTGGAACATTACTAGATCATGAGCATTAGCGTTCCTTGATGAGGTTTAGATTTAAATCAAATGCACATTTTCAGTTTAAAATAATGTTTACATGCAGCACTTTGTATTTTTAATTTCCCTGCACATTTAAATCACAAATACTTTGGATTGATAGAATCCTACTTCACCTCAAAGCAATGTAAACTCTTTTTGCAATCTGGGTCACTTTCTCACTCTCAGGAAAGAGCATGTATTTTTCAATGGAGAATTACACTTGGTTTCACTTGGCACTCTACCCAACACCAAAAACCCAGGCTTCAGTTACATTCAGCACCCCTCTGCTTGAAGGCTAGGTCTGGGGAGTGGTGACAGTTAGGAATTTGTCTTTTGGACAAGGGCACCCCTTTACTTTTAGGAAATTATAGGATTGACATAATAGGTGTACCCAATTACTTTAAATGACTTTAACATAAATTACTGCTAGGAAAGAGGGCGGAGGTTTCAAACTCCCTCAAGCTCCCCCTGCATCAATCTATGTGGGAGTTAATTACAAGTCAAGCAGATCCCCCACATACTTGGGTTTCTCTGGGGCTGGTGTGCAGGAAAGGCATCAGCATTTCAGGATCCTCTCTTGGGGAAGCATAGGCATCTGGTTAGGCACTTCGGTCAAAGATAGCCACCACCACCCATCCCTCTATTTGGCTCTAATTATTCAAAGGGTTTAGTCCATTTTTAGGCTTTCCCAATTGCTGTATTTCAGGTAGAAAAATAAAATAAATGATAAAATAATCATGCAGCAATCTTCAATAATTCCAACCCAGGTATTATCAGACAGTTATCTCTGCATTCACTCAGATGATTTCTAGGCAAGTGTCCTTGAACATTTGTAGGCAGGTCCCCCCAAAACCCATCCAAAATATTGAAATCAGGGGGAAGCTTAGCAATGAATTGTCATTGGAGATGTACCCCTCTCTGCTCTCACAAGTATAACCCCTCTCTGCCAATAGGCTGTTGAAGTTCTGAAGTTGAATTGCCTGAAAAATTCATACATGAGAAACATTTTTGTTTTACAAATAAACTTCACAACATATATGTTCCTCTGCTCATGCCAGGCTTTTTATGATGGCTCCTGTGTCAGCAGGATGTTGAATGTGCACTGTGTTTTTTTTGCCATTTATACATAATTAATAAAAGTTAGAGTCACCAAACTTTACAGACAGTTACATGATTCCCAGATCTACTACTCCCCCGAGTTACATTGTCTTGACATTTTCTAAGAAGCTACCATCACATCTTCAATTGTAATTTGAGTCCCGAAATTCAGATTTTTATGAATATTGGGGAAACAAAACCAACTTGGAATAAGCTTTAACACGACACCGGAATGGCCCCTGTGTAACTTATCACTTCTCAGAACAATGAGTGAAATGTGGTTCTATAGGTAACTCAATGGCAACTATTACAATATATGTATATATTCCTCCATTCATTTCAAAGCTGGTTTCATTTCTGACATTTCAGTCCTGCCTGTCAGGGTCTGTAGGAGGGTTCTTATCTTTCAGGCAGCATGGCTGTAAGGTCCTCTTGGTGGCAATAATAAAGACAGACACAAGTGATCACAGTTCAAGGGTGTTTATTGAACTGTATGCATGTTGGAGAAACCCCTAATCTAAACCTAAATCTAAGATTGGAGCAAGCATCAACCATCCATTGAAAATTAAGGCAGTCCTAGTGGCGTTGTGTCAAATAAAAAGGCCTAGACTAAAAAACCTATTGCCAATCCTTACAACTAATACAAAAAGCGTGTGGGATAGTTTACAAGAAAAGAAAGAAGTGTTCCCAAATAATATCTCAGGATGCGGCAGCCTGGGTCCCCCCTCCCCACATTTTGAGCACAGGATAAGGTGGGACTTCTGAGCACAGCCCACTTCTCGAGCTTTCCCAGCACGAGATAACAGTTTGGTCTTAACTTCTCAGAAGCTGCAACGGCCAAGTCTCTTTTCATCAAAAGTCTCTTGCCTTCGAGGGGTCAGTAAAATAATAAACAAAAGTTCTTTTTAGCTTGTATTTCGGACCCCTCTCTATTCTCAGCCTCCCTCCACCGGGTTCACTATGGCTTTTCTCATTCACTAATCTCAATGTCTTTTTAAACAGCTTGAGTGGACATCCCTCTGCCGGGTTCCCCTTTGTCAACACACTGTTCTTTGGGACTTTAGACTTTGCCCCCTCTTCATCAGCATCCCTCCGACGGGTTCACTCTGGACAACTTTTCATTCACATATGCTTTCAATGTCAGCAGGATTCACTTCCCTTGCTTTCTCTACAGTTCTTAGGTCAAAGGCTTTCGAATGTATTGGGATTTTGCTAGACCTCCTGTATGACCACTTTGATCTGACTTAGCGGCTCTCCTCCGGCCTTCTGGTATCTGTATTTCCTCAATATGGGATACATCAAAGACAGCACCCCCATGGTGCCGGTTTCCTCTGCAGCTGGCCTTCCTTTTACAAAGGCACAGTTCTTTGAGCTTCTGTCAATATGCCACTTTGTGGCTTTCATTCAACACAGCCCGGTTCTTATTGGTTCTCCCTTTGACTCACCGGCTGTGATGAACCGCTTGGCTTTCCTTCTGTCTGGAGTCAAGGCCGGTACCACAGTAGCAGGAGTCTCCCTCGCTCCGGCTTATCGGCGTAGGCATGCCGCGTGTACCTTTGACATCTCCTGCTAGACTGTTTAGCGATTGTTCTCGGGCTTACGTTTTCTTCCTTGAAGGTTTCATGGGTTTGGGCCAGAAAAGGGCATGGTCGCTTCTCTCCTTATCACCCTCTAGATTCTCACTGCCTTTCTCCTTCTCTTAAACTGCTGGGCTTGATTAGCTGTCTCGTCGTGCGGTCTGCCTTGCTCGTACGGTGCTCTCTTGCTCCAACTTCTATCCCTGTGGGGAAAGTAAAGGGTCATCAGGTGTGTGTGATTCTGGTCAATTGCCTGACTTTGCCTGACCCTGGTATTGGGACATGTCAGGTAAACGGTGTTGGTGTTAATGCACCCAGAGCCACTGCCCACACCATGGCACAGGCTAAGAGAGAATTATCACACTCCAGTTTATTTTTTACCTAATCGGGGGGGCCAGCCTCACACCGACTCTGGTGATGGCAACACTGGGGAAAGAAAGAGTTAATAGAACATGTTATGTGTGCATCCTGATACCACTGGTGATGGGAACACCCAGAAAATTTACTTCAAGGGAGGTGCAGGCGCAAAAGGCACAGTGTTTAATTCATATGATGCTGTGTGAAATTACAAGTCTTTTTCAGGGTCGGACGGTAACTGTACAGTGGGTGGAGGAAGAGGAGGTAGTGCATGATGACAACTATATAAAGTGCATGATGAAAACTATATAAAGTGCATGATGACAACTATATAAAGGTGAAAAAGATGGCAGAGGACCCCGCACGAGGGACATGGTGTTGCACTTTGAGAGGAAGAGACCACAAAAGGGGGAGATCACGTTCACAACACATGACACACGCACATGCCTCAACTGGTATAGGACTCGGCCATTGATGCACATAGAAGGGGCGGTTTTCTTTAGAGGTGATTGGGTAGAGGGGATGATGAGCTGCAGGGCAAAGCGTTTGACACTGCAGCTCATCATCACTGCACTTGCACGTTCTGAGCACTCACAAGGCATAGTAGGTTTGTCTCCCCCTCCCCATTGTCTCTTCTTATTTTTTGTATTTAATTATTAGTTTTGGCTATTAGGTGGCGCTGAAAGTGCTACTTATAAAGGTGAAACTATTGTCATTAAAATAAGAGCTTTAACATGAGAGCTTGAAATAGGAGCTTTGGATGCAGGTTTGTTGTAATGATTTTCAATGCAGGTTGGCCTATGAGGATGGATATGTGTTGTTTGGCTTATGTGTTCCACCCATTTACGCCCATCTCTAAGTCAAATCAATAGGATTTTCCTCCCATGTCCACACATCTGTGGGCAAAACACCCCCCTTTTTGCACTCTTTTTGCAATTGGCTATAAAGCACTCTACATCGACTGTGTCACACACACACTATGGTGCCGCTGCGTGAGTAAGGTCTGCAGTGAACATACTGGGGAGATACTGCAGATAGGTACCTACATGCAAGAGTAACTCTAACATTAGCTATAGTCCTTTCAGCAGACTGTTGAGTGGGGGGGTAGTGGACCTGCACTACCTTTTTGGAATAATAGATTAGATCAACCAGTGCCTGGTGAAGATGGGGATGGAAGGGTCCATTGTAATAAGCAGAATGTGCTCCCTGTGTCTTTTTCGGATTGTTCATTAGTCATTTGATGTAAATAATTGCATGGGGGCAGACATTTCTCCAGGTTGGTCTACAATCGAACGTGCTTTTGCTTTATTGGGTTTTCTGATAACTTTTAAAACACCCCCACTTTCATGTGGGAGTGGTTAAACTGGCAGATTGCTTTAGGCAGCACTGGCCCTGACAGTGGTTCCCGGAAAAGCTTTCATCCTATCCTAAGTGTCTGCAACGTTTTTCTCTCCAGATGTTCAGGACTTTAATTCCCATCAGACCTAACCAGCATTGTCAATTGTGAGGGAGCATGGGAGTTGTAGTCCAACACATCTGGAGAGCCAAAGTTTGAAGCCCCCTGCTTGCTATTTAGTTGGACATTGCAAGCTTCCACTACCAAAAGATTTCATCTAACTAATGACGCCAGTTAAATGGCATGCCCTGTTTATAATGTATCTATCACTATTTCTACATGTCCGAATTCAGCCCCTATAGTCTTATGCCATCACCCTTGTTAGGTTGTGTTATGCTGCGTTAACAAAACTTGTAAAGTGCGGCATTTGTTAGCAATGTGGCTTTATGGTGTTGGCGGCTCAGACAAAAAAAACAGAATAAGAGCAAGGCAATGTGGGCCAGGGGAGCCAATTCTTCAAGGTTTTCATAAAAGCTAGATATCAGCTGATGTCACTCAGATGTTGGGGGATGAAGTTACAGCACAGTTGGGCCTGATGGGCGAAGGGCCAACTTCTTGCTCATCATTTATAGCACCCTCTCTTAATTATGTCCTCCCTTGCTCTATTCTCCTTCCTTCTCATTCTCTTCCATGCCTGTATCCTTTTTCGTATCCTCCTTTTAAACTTTGCACTTTCCTTCTTGCACCTTGGTACCTATAAGTGCAAAATGCAAAGAAAAACAGGAAACGCCAAAACTATGGTATTTTCAATGCTTGTTTAACATTTTTGTAATTGCATTGTCCATCATTCCCTGTCTCCTCCCTGTTGCCCTGTCGGTGCTTTGAAACAGTATTTGCTTCCTGTTTAAGTGCCTAACAAGCGAAAAATAAATACATAAAGTACATAGGCGAGATATGCCCCTGAGGTGGCAACCGCCATTAACACATCCTGTTCAAAAACATGAGATGGGAATGTGCATACTGTCACTTGGATAACAAACAGCAAAACACCTGTAACAATAGAACCACTCACACGTCCTTCTTTCTGTTTCAGAGCAGGAAACACCATTCACTTGGGGTAGAATGAGGATTGCACCAAGAGAGTGGTATGTGAGAAGGGACTTGTACCATTATGGATCTCTGGTGGGCCTGTGGGCCCAACGCCTATCTCCAGTTGCCAACACATTGGGCCAGCTTATGCTCTCTCATAGCACTACACACCCCAGCACTGGTATTGCCTCACTCAGACGTTGTCCCTCTCAATGTCCACACAGTTGCCAGACTTTCAACTGAGCATGTTCTTTGCCAAACATTTGTTTGCCGAACATTCGGGTACCAGTGGCTTGCCTTTCCAGAGGAATATTTGATGTTCCCCATCTTGGCGTACCATTGAAGGACTGTCAAATGATAGGTATGGACATTTGCATCCTAGGCAATTTCTCAAAAGCGTTTGAAATAATAGCTCTGCTGGTGCTAACCTGGTACAGGAAGGAGTATTCCACAAGGGGAGAAGGAGAAGGATGGAGAATACTAACAGATTTTAGATTGTTTTCTTTGACCGCTACTTTTTTGCATCTCTTTTAGCACCAGGTTTTCAGGCAGCTGCGAATGCAAAGTGGGTCCAAATTATCAGGTGGGTGCTTTCCCAGCTAGCTAATGCAATAGAGAGGGTTTTAAACTCAATAAGAGAGGAGCTTTGGGCAGTGAGATTGGTGACCATGCAAAAAAGGTACATCTTAGACCTGTTGACAGCCATGGAGGGGAGGGGGTTGCACAAAGATTGCAGCAAGCTGCTGCACCCTAATTCCAGCTAACAATGAACAAAATGTTAGTTTAACAGCAGCCATAAATGCTTTACACAAGTTACACATGAAGGTGGAAGAAGAATCTACAGCAGGGTCAGCAAGGAAGGTAGGTATGATGCAATGTTTTCATGGCTGCCCACGTGGTTGGCTCAGGTCTTGAAGGTATTGGTCCCCGTTCCCGTAGTGGTGCACATCATTATTTGCGCCACTCAATTAGCATTGGGTTGTTGTGCGTAGGCTGGGGGGAGCATGGGAATAGATTAGGGGGTAGATTTGTGAGAGGGAGGGGAAGGATTTTTAATTTGGGAGTAAGAAAGAAAGAGAGGAAGTGAGGGAAAAAAATGCTAGGTTAGTAGGGGTGAGGAAAATGTTTAGTAGCTCATATGTACTATTTACAGAACCACCAGATACAGAAAATTATGAAACGCACTGGGGGAGTTGCATTGGTGGGGAGAACTGTGTAATCCGCCCCGGTTCCCTAGAGAAATGTGTTGAGGAGGGCTTCAGCTTGGAAGCTTTCTGGAAAATATGGGCGAAGAAGAGAGAGAAAAAAGGAGGAACTGGGGAGGAGTTGTTTGTTACTATGTAACAAAAGGGGGAGTGTTCACATGCAGGTGCACCACCCCCTACATGAGTGCATGCACTGTCTCAGAAACATCATTTAACAGGACATCAGGACCTCATCAGTGACGTGATGACCACACACCACGAGGACAGTAGCAGGGCTCATACGTTTAGGATAACAGTCAAGAGGTGACAATATAGCACACAGTAGCTTTTTCCATAACATAGCCAGTGATTGCATTATAATTTTGCTTTTGTCACCATTGTGGCACATAACATTGCATTGCTTGCATGCACTATACTTCACAGAGAGGGTGCAGCATATAATTTTTCATGTAGCACATTGGCCCATGATTGACCCACAGCACACTGCATGAAACGATATTTATCACCCCTTAACTGCACACCATGATTGTAGAAAATACCTGGTGCATGGCGCAACATCCAGATTCCTGCATGCATGATACTTCATAGAAAACACACAGCACATTGTGTGACACACCTGCCCACAGCCTTGCTCATCACACCACATATTCGAGGTACATGACCGCTGGACAGAAGCTGCATAGCACACAAGAAAACTCCCATATTCTGGTGCAGCACACATACCTACACAGCTTACTACGTCATATTTGTTCACACGATGGGCATGTGCACCTTTTGCTTTGGTAGTTTTAGGACACATAGTGTGAAGCACATGATGCAGCATTATTGTGTCTTGGGCCCATAGGGATGCTAAGTGTTATGAGCAAATGCAGCATTATTGTGTCTTGGGACCATAGGGATGCTAAGTGCTATGAGGAAGAGCTTCACCATTTTCAATAGGCCCCAGTTAGAGGCACTAATTTGAATATATGGCCATAGTTGTTTACTGAGAGTACTTCATTGAATTTCGTCTTGTCCTGCAAACAGGCTGAGAGCAAAAGGGCAGATGAGGAAGGGTGTGAGGTAGTTGCTTGCTCGTTATTGCAAGGGGAGCGTTTCTCAAGGTATGAATGCCGGGTCCCAGACCACAAGCACTGCCTCATCAGATTGGGAAAGAGTACATATTATCTGTGAAGGCCAAAGCGAGAGTTCTCAGGCAGCCACAATATGGAATGTGCTGAATAATGTGGAGAAATTAGTGAAAATGATGATCCAGGAGCGGTGTTCAGCCGTGGACCGGTCTAGTTTTTTCTAGAAGGCCATTCATTACATGGAGGGTATTAGGATGTGGTGTACAGGGACAGGCAATATGTTACAAGGATTAGTAGTTTCATAGTGAGCAGGTGCAGATGGTGGAAATAGGAAATGAACAGAGGAGGGGTGTGCCATGCTTGCTCATTGCTTATTGGTCCACCTCAGTGGGATGTTGCGGCCCCAATTATCTGAGGTGGCATGGTCCAATTAAAATGGAGCACTTTATCGAACTGATTTCCAAGATGGGATTGGTTCATTCTTTGGGCTAATAAAGGGGTGTGTGGCTACGTTGGGTGGGTGGTGTTTTTTTTGTGACAAAATGGTAACTGCCAATAGTTGCTGAACCATATATAGGCTTGCTTAGGGTGCTGGTGACGACCAGCGAATGATAATGTTAGGAAGATGTTTTTGTTACATTTTTACTGTGATATGTTAATGTTCTATTTGTGGCTATAAAATCTTGAGTCCGCAAGGGGCGGGTCGAAGTTGGCTTGTTCTGTTCATCTTCCCATCCGTGATTTACGAATACATTTCATGTTTTTTCCTGCATGTGGTGCACTCCTTTTTTAGCTTTTGTGGATTGTTTTTTCTCTGCTTTTTGGACCTGTGTTGGGTACGCCCCTAGCTCTACAGTGTCTTCTTGAGCCGTAAATCATCACTGGACCACTGCACCCCCTAGTTTGCCCCCCCAGTGTACTGGCACACTGCTTTTATTATGCTCTGCATCACCACTGGCTGACTATGCCCCCTAGTGCACTGAAACACTGCTCTCCAGTGTGTACTGATCCTCTGCCTCTTTTTGTGCCTGAATCAGTTCTGGATCACTATGCTGAATAGTGCACTGAAGCAGTGTGCTCACTGATGTACAGATGCACTGTATCGTCCTTTGCCCTGAATCACCACTGGCTCACTATGCCTGCTTGTGTTCTAGAGTACTGTGCCCCCGGTTGATGCACTGTGTCTTATTGTGCCCTGAATCACTATTCTCCCTAGTGCACTAAAACACTGTGCCTCCAGGGTACTGATGCACCATGTTTTCATGTGACCCGAATCACCACTGGACCACTACGCCCTCTAGTGCACTGAAGCACTGTGCCCTCAGTGTACTAACACACTGGGTCTTCTTGTGTCCTGACTCACCACTGGATCACTATGCCCTCTAGTTCACTGAAACACTTCGGCCCCAGTGTGCTGATGCAATATGTCGTATTGTGCTCTGGATCACTATGCTCTTTAGTGCACTGAAACAATGTGCACCCAATATACTGATGCACCGCGTGTTCTTGTTCTCTGAATCAGCACTGGATCACTATGCCCCAAGTATACTGATGCATTGTCTTCTTGTGCCCAGAGTCTCCACTGATCACTATTCCTCCTGGTGCACTGAAGTAGCGTTCTCCCAGTGAACCGGAGTACGATGCACCCCAGTGTAAAAGCCCAATGTTTTCTAGTGCACTGGTGCCCAACACCGGTAGTGGACTGACGGACCCTGCCTGCTAGTTTACTGAGGCTGGTTGCAGCGCTACCTGCTTCCAGTCTCAAGAGAAGAATTACATGGATAACCCACCTAGGTGTCTTTTTACATCTCTAACCACCCCACAGGTCATCATGCCAGTGTGG
This sequence comes from Ambystoma mexicanum, assembly GCF_040938575.1. Lineage (NCBI taxonomy): Eukaryota > Metazoa > Chordata > Amphibia > Caudata > Ambystomatidae > Ambystoma > Ambystoma mexicanum. Next base: position 209,403,029 of record NC_090929.1, read on the forward strand.
ACTACTTCAAACAAGTGCTAAGGGTCTCTACTTGTCCTCTTGGTGGGGGCAAAGACCCCAGAAGATTCATGCAGTAAACGTGCAACACCTTCACCGTATGTAGACTTCACATGTACACATGCCAATGGGCATAGTCGACTCAAGCATGTCACAGACCTCGTAGTCCAAGTGATGGTAACTTTACCGAACCAGCATTGTGCTGATGTCATTTCAAATCTGATTACCTATCGAGTGAATAGCGCTGTGCAGCTAAACTAACGCAGGGTGTATATTACACCTTGATTTTCTCCCTTGATCCAGTTTGTTGATGCGATTATAGCTGTGATCTCTGTGGGAGACCGGTTGATGGGTTCTTAATAAGGGATATTTGGGTCGACATTGTCAGAGCCCCTATAGAGATCTGCTTGAAGCACAGGAATAGTGCATATGCTAAAGGAGAGGAATGCTAAAGGATGGGTCAGATTTTTGTTGGACATCACTTTAAAAGGTTTAGGAAGGGGAGCTGTACAGAGGCCACTGTGGGCGGGCACTTAAAAGTAGTCTGCAGAGTGGTTTAGGAATTGATAAGACCTCCAAGGAAGGACTCATTGTTTTAGAACAATGACTGACCAAGTTCCTGTTAATCAGAATTTGTGGGTTGGTTAATTATCTGACCTATGTGTAAGGCTGTGAACACTGCTTATCCTATATCACCTAGTCCAGGGGTCTGCATAGTCTATGGAAAAGGATTGGGGGAGTCGTAGTCCAAAAGATCTAGAGTATGACAGGTTTCAGACCCCTTGATTAGTCTCTACCTTTAAAAGTGTTAGTCTTGCTCCAAGCCCTCAAAGTGTATTTGGAGCCTGACTCCCTCCAGCACCTTTAGGGAGGCTGGGGGTCTCCAGTATTTCTCTTAGAAGGCTTATAGATTCTACCGTAATGGGCCGGTACTGGTGGCTACACACCAGCATTTGGTATGACCACAAGAAGCCCACCAGCATAGAGATCACCTCAGTGGCAGAAATGCTTCCAGGTCACAACCAACACAGAAAACCAGGCATGGCAGGGCAGGGCCCTGGAGGGGGCAGAAAACGGGCGGGTGTTAGGTGGGCGTCAAAAGCAGAAAGAGCCAAGGAGGAAGTGCGGATGGCAGAGACCTGCAGGCGTTGCACTGGCTGGCAGAGAGGAGCAGCGTTTAGAATCCTGGCGCAATGGTGCCCGCATTGATAGGCTCAGGCATTGTCTTGCCTGCATTCTAGCCCATACTCAGCTCTACATAGAGAGGCTGCCTCCTTCACCAGTAGAGGTGGGGTCCATGGACTTCCCAGAGTAGTGGCTCCACCCTCAGGGATAATGCAGGGCTCCCCTTACCTCTTCTGCTGCACAGCATGCAACCCTGATATGATAGGTTATTTATAACGTGCTTAATACCCAGAGGTTTCTAAGCGCGGACCCAGGTATCGATCCTGTGGTGCTTTGTGTCGTCTTGCTTCCACCCTGGATGTTAATATGTCTCTCTCTCCCCTCTCTCTCTCTGTCTCTCTCTATCCCTCTCTCTCTCTCTCACCCCCCACCCCTCTGTCTCATGGAACTACTGTGCGACTCCCACAGAGTCAAATATACTCACACAGGGTGTGTCCTTCAGTTGCTTACCACATGGAACTGGAAAGCCCCTTGAATTGTCCATCCGGAAAGAACATGGTCGTGTTGGTCCTCGTGGACCATCATCCATTCTGTGCAACAGCGATGGAGGTGAAGGTGTCACCATGGTCCATAAACTCACCTTCGCAAACAACCCCATTCCCCGAAACACTGCTCACCGTAAAGCTGTGGACGACCTCACATATCTGCCATGTCCAAATAATTGAGGTTCAAGTTCCCTTCTAAAAAGCAATAAAGGATGTACAGTTGAGACATAAACCTTTGTTCATGCTGTCATGCACCTCAAGGACTTCTCAAGCCATATATTGTATGGAGACCTCCACGTCTAATGGCATGAAGTCACTTCACTCCCAGCCACCACTTTCCATAAAGACAACCTCGTTCAACACTGCTCACTTCCCACTCACAAGGGGAGGACGTCCAGAATCTTATCATCTCTAAGAGCAAGTTGTTCACCGTCCAGAAGACAGTAAAGGAAGGGTGTTCTGACCAAAATACTCAAAGCGCCTGAAAAATAGAAACCCACATGTGGTCAGAGTTCACAACATTGATGCAACTGACTTGAAACCAATTATAAAAGCAATATATAAGAACAAAATAAGCCAAAGGGCATCCCCTATATGCCAAAATGACAACATTGCTACTACCGTAAAAAGAAATCTCTGATTATGAAAAAACTCCTTGGAAAAAACTCACTGATGTAGTGTAAAAGAAAATTAAAACCCTTTGTTTTATTTTTATTTTTTTTATTTTGCATTTTTAAAGCGCTCACACAGCCCGCGGGCATCGAGACGCTGTTACAGGAATTGTTTGTTTTTAGTTGCGTAATTGTTTTATTTTGTCTTAGTTCTGTATTTATAAAGCTTAAATACCCAGATGTTTCTAAGCGCAGAGCCGGGGATCGAACCTGTGTTGCTTCGTGTCCTCATGCTTCCAAGGCGAGCACGTTGCCGCTGACCCTACAAACATACCGCAATCCACCATTAAACAAAAGTCCATACATGCCTGGACTGATTTCTCCTTGCTTATGCACAAGATCCTACAAAAAGCTATTACTTTGCGGAGACAAACCAGCCAATTACCTTACGGACACCCAACCAGAATGCTAGTTCAACACACCCTCAATCTAATAAGTTCACCAGCCACAAAAGGAGAACCCCTTCCCAAACATTGTCTGTGTGGATCCTGCAGATGACAGCTACTTCTGATATACCACAATCACCCGGCCCCTAATCAGAAAAATTGAGAGATGCATTTTTGGCCCAAAAACACTTAGAAAATATACCATTTATATTTTATAACAGAGCGGAGGACATTGATCCTTTACAATGGGGTGAGAGAATGCGACTTGAAGACCAGATGTTGTAGGGTGAGGTGGAAACGTAAACCAGGGACGAGGGCAGAACAGAATGATGGACCGTGAAGTTCTGGACTTTGTCCAGATGTGGAAAAGCATATTTGGGAAGGCCATAGAGGAAACTGGCAAAGTAGTCAAATGTAGAAAGGACCAGGGAGGAGACTAGCTGTTTAGCAGTATTGAAAGGAAGAAGATGGCAGATTTGTCTGCTATTGAGGAGGTTAAGTCTGGCTGCAGTGGCAGATTTGGAGATGAAGAGCGAGAAGTTGTGTAGTGAGTCAACGATGACACCAAGGTTATGAGTTGAAGCAGAGTATGGAAGGTAGTCGGGAGAGAAGAGAAGAAGAGGGGTTAAGGAAGAGATAGTCAGTTTGACTGGGAAGTAGAGAACTTCAGTCTTAGTGGAGTTGAGCATGAGCAAATGAGATGCCATCCAATATTTTATGGCGGAGAGACAGTTTGAAATTTTTGACAACAGCTCATCAGATAAGGAGTGAAAGGAGAAGAAGATCCGAGTGTCATCAGTGAAGAGTTGATAGGAGAAGCCGTAAAAGGAGATCAGTGTGCCAAGAGCATAGCATAGAAAGTGAGGAGAAATGGACAATGGACAGACCCGTGGGGATAACGGTGTAATAATAAGGGGGATAATAAGAGTTTAATGACAACCTCATAGGGAAACACACCAATCTAGACGTCAAATACAGATTAGTGACACATAACATTCCATTATATCATGACTAATCTGATAAGCTATTTATCATCATATGAATTGTAGGAGATTCTGTTGTAGGTTACCGTCTTATTGAAAGATGAGATATTATAATGTATCATTAATAAAAGTAAGAATTAAAGACTTACATGACATGTTTAACTCCATTATGTCTGGTGTGCATGTGTTTGATAGGGAGTAGGACTTGTGTGTTTGTAGTCTGCAGTCATTCTGACTGTGGTGAGGCTTGGCCCAGTGGGAAATAGGCCTTCTTTAACCATAGTTTAGGCCACTGCTATGAAGGTAAAGTAACTTCCCAGGTGACCCCCATGCTAACCACTTGGTTGGCATGCTTATGGTAAGTGCCATCTAATCACCCAGAGATTTGTTATGAGGATCCATCCTCTTTCCCCAACAGATTCCTTTTTTTTTTGCAGATCAGAGCATGAAGTAAACACAGAGGAAATCTCTTGAAGAAGTCATCCCCAAACGCAACCCTTGGAAAAAGTGCCCCATGTGGTCAGCAGTGACCCATGTTAGGTATGATAGGTTATTTATGATAGGTTATTTATAACACGCATAATGCCCAGAGGTTTCTAAGTGCGGACCTGGCGATCAAACCTGTGGTGCTCTGTGTCGTCTTGCTTCGAAGGCAAGCATATTGCCCCTGAGCTATCCTCCCAAGACACAAAAGGTAGGTAGGTCACAAAAGCCGAACAGCGCACCAGTGTTCAGAGCCGACCTCCCTCTGGCTGTCACTCATATTTTCACACCTTCAGGCTCTCACTTTGTTGAGTTAAGTTTTGCATCAAACCCACACACATCCTGGTGTCTACTTTGTAAAGAAGATTTCAGTAACAATGTTTTCTGATGCCTGCTTCGGGCATGGGCACTACATCGGGCATGGGCACTGCATCATCCTGCCCAAATCTTTACACTGCGAAGATAGTTTGTGCCAACTTCCATACTGCAGAACTCCTTCAGAGTTGACAGACTGACCAATCGAAGTATTCAGTTCATCCGGAAACCTAGTTTCTAGGAGCCATACACCTGAGCCAGGCTCCAGACACCAACAAGCACCTTCCCAGGGGATCCCCAAAAGTGTCACCTGCAGTACCAACCAATTACCTGAACATCATCATCAAAAGGATTTATTTCAGGACATTGAAACCATAAAATCACATACAAATTCATACATCTACATAATATCGTTGAATTACAATAAAAAACACGGATCAATACAATTAGAGCATATAATCCATTAATACATGCATCCATTGCATTTGTTTAACAGTCAAAAGAAATGTCCTTCTTATCAGTATGAACTCACACTCTGACCTTCCTGAAACCAGTCGAAACTGGCTGATTGATCAAATTGGGGACTTTTTTCTTTGTAAATGTTCTCCTCAGTGACCAGACTCTTCAGATATTGTGATGTGCCCATGGGGTCAGCGTTGCTTCTGATCTGAGACATTCCCTGGGCAACTTTTATTAGTTCCGTACTCCACTCTGTTTTTTCTTGGGATTGTTTCTACTAAAGCAGTTTGCAGGATTAATATTCCAGTTTGCTCTATTACTTAGTTTTGGTTATTAGGTGGTGCTATAAGCCAATATTATTGCATTCGAGTACAGTTAGGGAGAGATGGTGTATGAGGAGGGACACAAAGCTTGTAGGTGTTCTTTGGTAATTTTTTACCCATTGACTGCCTCTGGCCATGCTAACCCCTATGGCCATTCCTACCCACTTCCTGCCCTTCCATGCACAAAACACATCCTCCTGCGATCTCTTTGGGCTTGCTTTTTCTTAAACCTTTCCATCAAACGTTGTGCTCAAAGTGCCTGCCAGTCTTTTTTCACAGCAGTCTTCTAAGAGTTAATGACTTAATTGGAGCTGTAAACGTGCTTCTGGTGTAATACAAACTTCTTAACATGGTGTGCCTTCAGACACTCGATTAATAAGCACTATGCTAAACAGGCATTGACAAGACAACAGTTGTGGCTTATGTATAAGTATTAGGCATTTTCCAGGCAATGCTATGATGTGCCCAGGTACTCGCACCATTTTGTATCTGCTACCATTGATGGTCAGTGAATACCACTACCACTAGCCAGTGCCTGGCAAATGCCTTTCCCATGCCTACAGACAAGCCCAAACGTTTGGCCTTGCCAATGCATGTTGTTCCTTTTGTGCCAGTGTATACTTAGAACAGGGGTAAAAGATTAAAATATCAATGTCATGGATGAGGTCAGATTGTAATTAGCAAGAGTTCAATGGAGTGTATGAAGGCAGTAGGGAACAACTGATAGATTACTGGAGCCTATGAGGACAGTGATTAGGTAATTATTCTGCAAAAACGATTCCAAAGACAAACATACCGCGAGTACAAAGATGCAGTGGCAGGGGATGGGGACCGTCTGGATCTTGGGGAGATAGCGGTGGAGGGGTTGGCATGTGAAGTGTAGGGAGGAATCCCCTCCCAATACAAAAGAAAGGGAGAAAAAGGTGGGATAAAATAGGTTATGATATGATATGGCGTTTATAACGCGCCTATTCACAAGTGTTTCAAGGAGCCACGTGGCAAGGGAGGGGCAACAGAGGGAAGTCAGAGACAACGATACTACTAGGCCAAGTGTCATTCATATCACGCAAGTGCAGGAGTGAGTGTCGGAGCATACAGAACGGAGTGTGGATATGCACAGATCAGGGAGCAAGGCATACATAGGGACAAGAGATGAGTGGGTTGGCACGGTAAGGGATAGACCCCAGGAATGTGAAGAGTTATCACAGACGCATGTACTGCTGAGAGAGTGTTTGCAGAAATTTCACACACACACACACACACGCACGCACGCACGCACGCACGCACGCCCACACACACACACCACCACCCCCCGCCCCCTGAATAGCATTAATTTACTATTTGCCTCAGGTTTAAGACTGAATTCCACCTATAAACGAAAGGTTAGTTACTCATACAGTTCAAGTTAAAGTCCCGCTAGATAATGATCATAGGTTAGGATAATGGGGTGGTACCTGGGGTGGCGAATCAGAATCCAGGAGTAGCATGTGCCATCCCAGGCCACTGCCTGGACACACCTATGCCTGGAATGAGTGAGAGGCCAGTGGGGAAGAAGTGAGATCCTCCTGAGGTGCATGAGGACAGTGGGAAAAGACTGATTTCCCGCTGAATGTATAATGCCATTAATATGAAGAATGAGTAAGAACCTACTTAAAAATATGACTGTGTGAAGAATGATAGTTAAAATGCATAATGCGAGGTGCAAATGAGTGAGAATTATCTGAAGTGTGAGAGGCCACTGGGGGCGGGTGACACTACATTGGCTCTTGGGAACCTCATGGGTTGATTGAGAGTTGACCTTGGTGGTGAGGCCAATGCAGAATGAGTACGTGTCCACCGCTGATGACCAATGCATAACGGGCAATGGGGCATTGGGCTGCCCCTCACTTCTGAAGGGCAAAGAGGGAACAAGCAGAGTGTTCACCTCAATCAACACCAGAACATATTAGCTCAGAGGCTAGCTGAGCAGAGCACTGTGCACCAGACAGTCCCTGCACTCGCCTCTGTGTTTAAGGTACACGCTAGGAGCCAGCATTGCCTCTTTCCCCACAGGTATGAGGTGGCGCTTGCTTGGCACGGATCTTAGGAGGCTGTGATGCCACTTTGAGGTCATATTAGGGCATAGGCAGAACTGCACTTGCTGACTACTGCTGACTACCAAACCTTATAGCTTGTCACAGAAGTGTCTGAGGTCAATGTAAGGGAAGAGGGAGCACCTCCATGAAACTGTGAAGGACCATAAGGAATAGGGGAGACCACACTGAGTTATGTGAGGACTATTCGGGGTGAGAGCTCACTGCAATGTCAGAAGCTAAAGGGGAATGAGTGTGACTTCACTGAAGCATGTCAGCAAGTGAGGAATGAGTGAGAGCACTTGAAGTGCATTGAGACACTGGGTTATGAGTGAACATCCAGTGGGAAATTACTTCTAGTTCAGTGGAGTGTGAAAGTCTAGTGGAGAATGAGGATGGATAACCAATGAAAACTGAATATAAAATACCCCGGCAGGAGAGTCAACCAGGCATTGGAGAAAAGGGGAAGTGAACTAAAGGTGAAAATCTCAAAGTGAAGAACCATACCCCTTTGGAGTGTGAACATTGCCTTGACTTGTGAACATTGGAATGAAGATGGATCCAGTGAAACGTATCAGTCCACTGCAGAGTAGGAAATGGCTAATGTGTGTGAGGTAAACCTGTGAGTGGATGTGTAATAGTTCACTGGGATCATCAACGTGAATGAGGGCGATATGGAATGAGTGAGGGCCCACCAAAGTGTGTATGGTCAGAGAGGGATATGTGAAAGTGCGCTAAATTACACTGGAAATAAGTGTAGGGCTGGCACTAAACTAATATGCTTGCCTATGGGCTTGGCTCTAGTGAAGATGGTGAGTACAGTTATGCCAGGAAAGGTTCATTAGACTCGCCACCAGGCCCGGACTGGCCTATAGGGCAATGCCCAAGCCAAAGACTTAAAATGCTAGTGTGGGCCCGTTTTTTTGGGTCAAAGTGGACCTTTTTTTTGGCCCATGTGGGCCAGTTTGATAAATTACACCATGCGGCTAGTAGTTTTGACCAGTGTTACCGAATGAATATTCTATAAAATGCACAATTTGCAGCACATTTGATCAAAAACCTCCACCTTGGGTACTACTGAAACAGTTTGTCAAAAAAGGAATGAATCGCCATTTGCGACTGTGGCACACTTTTCCATTGGTGCCCGAGACAATTGTACACCCCAGTCCGGCCCTGCTCGCCACTGAAGCCAATGTTCCCTTGGATGCAGGGACTGGGCACGATTGGAAAGCATTGAGTCAATGTTAAGCAGCTCCAGAAATTTAGGACAAGGGGCAGCGATTTCCGTGAGTTACAGGGTGCCTCCTCACACTGTCAATGAGTCATTTCAGAGGGAAGCAGATTGACACTGGTGACTTTGAGCCGCATACAGGTGTTGTCTCTTATCTCCCCCGGGCTTGTCAGGGAGCCCGCTATTTATAGGGCCGAGGCTGGGGTTATGTTGCAAAGTTAAAGATAAGCGAACACAATACATTGGTCGATGATAGACAGTGTTTCTGTCCTGCCATGTGCTGTAAGCACACTCTGTATTAGAGGCATACTTCACAGAAGGGGGTAAAGGGGGGGTTCGGAGGGGGAGCACGCAGTAACCATTTCATCTAACCTTGCTTTTCTCTACACCGTTTATTCTGATATGAGGCTGCTGGAAAGCCGACAACCCTTTCAAGAAGGTACCGCTTGAATACACATTGTTGAGTCACAGACTGTCTGAAAGATTACAGTTCCATTTTCCGATGATTACTGGCTGGCGGAAGGTAAGAAGAGTGTTTTGTACACAAGTCTCTGTGTTTGTTTGTTTGTTCTATTCATTTGTAGTGCGTTCCAGACCCGAGGGTATCAGGGCGCGAGGGCAACAAGGATATTCTCAGCTTGGTTACATTGCTGTACAAAGTTTACAAATTATACAACATAATAAAGGTGCAGGTACAAGGCAGGTGCAATAATAAAAACATACAAAATGTACATGGGAGGCCAGAATCGATTACCAGTCCTTTTCCTTTACCCAGTGGATATAGTTGCGTCGGAAGTGTGGCTGCTAGATTCATCAAATAGCGCAAAAGTTAAAAGCCTCCCAAAACGTGATCTTCCTATGTGGAATATATGTGTACCATCACCACATTTATTCAGTGAAAAAATGTTGATAAAGGGATGTTATGGTTACAAGTAAAACCGGAAAACCCCCAAATTTTGCCAGTTTTGGGAAGCTTTGCAGCCATAACTTGCATCACCACAGTCCACTGCTAAGACTAACACCTAGGACATCAAAGATGACATTACAAATGTCATTGATGACATTACTGATGACATCACATATCTAGGCCAGGTGTATTTCTTCAGTGACAGCCAGAATCTGAAAATTCAAAAGGTGCTATATATCTAGACGTTAACCTTGTTGTATATTATTAAAGTAATTTGCTTAGGGTTTGGTCTCAGCTCATGGCGTACACACATGGGGCAAAGAACAGGCCTTAAACACACAATTCATTTGTATACATGAAGATGACCTTTAATGTTATTGACATTTTCTGGTGATGTTGTTTCTTTCTTCCTTACTTTAGTTTCCCTGTATGCACCTTTGATTCATATGCATTGGGGTTGTTCATTTGTTTTGTTTGTACTAACACAACTGTGTATTAACTCTTGAATTGTTAGCTATTTATTTCATGTTTAACATTACTCACAACTCTCATAAGGTAGCATTTATTATTTTTCTATCCAAAATGACCAGATGAGAAATATTGTACTTATATGGTGCATGTTGCAGCCATTGTCTATGTGTATGTATGATTAAGTTCCTCTATTAAGAACAACACTATATTGTAATGTTTTGTTTGGAAGAGTACATTCTTTAATACATTACATATTTCATTATAGATCTCACGATCACCCCTGACATCTTGCTACCACCATTGTAAAAACAACCCCTTGTAAGGACTTTTCATCAAAATGTATTTCATATGTAATGTCATCAGTGACATTTGTGATGTCATCTTTGATGTCTTGGGTGTTAGTCTTAGCAGTGCACGGTGGTGGTGCGAATTATGGTTGCTTAGCTTACCATAACTGGTGAATTTTGGCTTTTTTTCAGTATTACTTGTAACTATAACGTCCCTTTAACAAAGGTTTTTCACTGAATTTCATAGGTTTTTATTAGTGCAACTTAACCATAATGTTCCTTTAACAACGTTTTTTAAATTAATTTCTGAATTTCATAGGTTTTTACCAGTGCACTCTAATGTGCTACAACTTCTTAATATCATACTTACCCCAATATATCAGCATTTTCAGCTGATCTATAAAGTACCAAGAAAAAACTGTGCTATTCCCCACCTCCTGCCAACATTTTTAACACTTCTATGAACTTTCTGCAACTTTTTAGCAGTTTTATTTTGCCAACATTCGCGGTTGTCTGATGTCACTGCAGACTGTTTGGACAGTGTCATGTGACCGTGCACGCGCTGTGATGTGTTCGCGAATGCGTCCGCATTTCACGAACATGTCCATGTTTTGCGAACAGTTTGAAACCGCATTTTAAGCTGATCTAGGAAGTTTCAAGTTGAAAAGCTACCCTTGCACAGCTCCTGGACCTTACTTTCCATCTGCAATCAAAGACAAAGCACATGCTTGGAACAATATTAGCACAACTGCTATTTAACTTCAAAATTGGCATCAACCATGGCCATCCCTCCTTTCCAGGGACCACCACTACCACTACCACCACCACCTAGAGAGAAAGACAACAGAAAAAAAGTAATCATGCACAAAACAATCAAGAGGACCAGGAAGATGACATAGAGGAAATTACTACTTCCAGCATCCAGAGAGAATCATGGGTGTGGCAGTTTTTTACCATTGTTGGGAATGGACCAAAGGCTAAGATTACAAAGGTTAAATGCACTAAGTGCAACGTTATACTCAGTCCGGACAGCCTGTGCAGTACTCCTATGGGACCACCTTCATGCAATGCCACACCAAAACTAACCACCAGAAGGCTCTCAGAAAGGCTGTTCTGTTCTCAGGAAGTAGTAGACTCCTCTGCCTCATCATCCTCAACCACTACTGCCACCACACAGGCCACTCCTATGGGGCAGAAGATCCCACCAGCTACCTTGTAAGCCATAAAAGAGGCAGTTGATCCATATCTTTCAAAGACAACAGTATTCTGTATATACTGCAACGCACCACTTTTTTGCAGGAGGGAGCAGTTTCGAAGTGCTTTTGAGGCTGCAATCAATAAGCATTAGAAACACTGCCCCTTACCTTAGATTTAAGAAAACTTACAACATCTTTCCCTGTCCACCTAGTCCTCTGTATCTGTCACTCTTACACCTTTCCACATTTCCCTCCCCCACCTTACTTCCTGGCCTCTCCTGCAAACCACCCCCTCCATACAAAATCAAAAAACACCACAAAATAGTTCCTTTAGGAGCCACCTGTCACAGTTAAAAAATAGAACTAAAACAAATATTCTTATAGACTCCATCTACTTTACAGTTCTCAGTAAAGTAGTTAGACTCAAACAAATTCTCCAACATTTCTATTAGTATTTTCAATTATGCTAATGGGAATAATGGACAATTGTATACTAGAGAAAAATATAAAGTACAGAAACAATTTTCTGTCCCAAATACTTTTCTCTAGCAAACAATAAAATGCATAATCCATGGACCTTCATAATTATCTGCGGTATCCGCAGTCCCCTTTCCAGGCCATGCATTATTAAAAGACGCGGATGGCACGTGCACACCATCAGACAGGACAGCCCTTCTAACCTTTTTACTTTTATATTTGTAGCACTCCCTCATTGCCTACTTTCGAACAGTCACACATCCATCCACCAATCACTTCCAAAAACTGTACATACAACCCTATTAACATATTAAATACACACCAACTGCCACTTAACAAATGCACATATGCATTGTGAAGTGAGAGAAGTGCATAAATAGAAAGAGCAGTATGGATAGGAAGTGCTCATAGGAGCCCAGGAAAGAAGTGCCAAGGGATGCCAAAGTGGGAGGCCACTGGCTAACTTCTGGGGCATAGCAGTCCCAGGGTCTGGTGCATCATAACCGTAACGTCCCTTTAACAACGTGTTTTCTGTCAATTTAATAGGGTTTTATAAGTAAAAATGTTTCATGATGTTCCATCACTGTATATAAGTTATTAATAATTCCTCTTTTAATATATATATGAAAGAACTATAAACCTCCTTTAGCAAACATATGTAACTCATACTTATGTGAATCGTTATCAGCAGCACAAACCATCATTGAATTATCTGCAGCATGACCCTCAACCATGACCCTAGCTCCACCAGACCACGCCTATTATTCACTGCTCCTACCCTGCATCCTAGCTCAGTATCCTCTATTCCCTAATAATGTGGCCAGTGGCCAGTGCTCATGGCTTGCAGCCATGGCCAGTCTTCAAATCCATGGGGCATGGGCTTCGGCCATGCCGCATTCCCCAATAACCAAATCAAAGTGCACATTTGCATGTGTCGAGGTCCAGGTCCACTAACCAAACACCAAATTATATAACTAGTTTTTCCACTTACATTTTGACACTTTGGAAAAATTAAACAAAAAACAAATTTCCAGAAACATGCTTTAGGTCCTTGCTGATGCTCGTCACGCAAGTTTCTTGTAATGACTGGCACATTTTTGGAGTTATCCAGTTTTACTTGTAAACTGAAACCATAATGTCCCTTTAACAATGTATTTTCACTGAATAGATTTTTACCAATACACCCTTAATTTCCTACATATTCCTTATATTATACTCACCCCCTAATTTAGCAGCGGCAGAGTCTGCAGACAGCCCCTCTGAAGGGACCCACCAGGAGAGAGCACCTGCTTTGGAGAGCTATTAGGGAAACCTATTACACTCTCTTCCTGTACAACACACCCAGGAAACCGGATTGGCTGAAAAAATAAGAAAAACAATTGAAAACTGAAAAAACTAAAAAAGGCTTTTTTAAGAGCCACAATTGTACATTACATTGTTTAAATTGAGTGTAAACCTCCCCACCCCCTTTAATTGGATGACTGTCCGTGGTCTCTGCAGTGCCCTTTCCCTGCCACCAGTCTCAAAAGATCTAGATTTGGCACGTGCCGTCCACAGACTACCACAGTGTCCGCAGACAGAACATCCAATTGAAGGGGTGGGGGGGTTTTCACTCAATTTGAACAATTTAAACTACAAAAGAGCCTTTTTTTGTTTCGGTTTTCAATTTTTTTGGGTTTTCTCATTTTTTAACCCTACACCTACTAGCCATTGCTTAACCATACACTCCACATTTTCCCATTGAAGTTGGTCATATGAAAATTTTCAAAGCATTTTTAATATTGAAAAAAATATAAATGTCATTTCCAGCATCATTTAAATTCACTCCATCGCTCTGAAAACTATTTACACCATCCAACATGATATTTTAATTAAAAAAAGAGACCATCCAAAAAACAACACATACACCTTTATTCACAAGCTTCCTTGCTTTTGCCATGTCTGGACTCAATGTATTTGGACATCTCCATATTTGCCTTGAATTCATTTGCACAAAAAATAATCTGGACAGTCGAAACAGTTCCATTAGGCTTTTCAAGAAATCCTTAATGGCAAACTGCAACAATACAGCAGTCACATGGCCCAAACCACTTACTCCACAATGCACAATAATAATATCTCACCAGAAACTGTATACCACCGAACTTCCCCTCCCTGCAATTCAATAGTAGCAGAAATTTCACAAGATTCAGTATTACCTTTTAATAAATTCATACCACAATCTCCCACCATGCACACATTCATGTTTTTCCTAGCAATAGCCACAGCCATTTTCCTTGGACACAAAAAACAACACACTGACTACCCTCTCGCCCTGCAAACCACAACCATAACACCTCACTGGCTAATCCCCACAGTGCCCTTTCCATGGCAGGCATCTTCAAAGGTCCCAGATGGCACACCCGCTGTCCACAAACTACCGCAGAGTCTGCAACCTTGTAGCATGAGGCTAATACACCAACAGGTATCTAACCGCATCCATAATAGTACAATAGTACTTTTTAAAGTCAAGATAGTCAGACCACGCCAAACAGGTATCTAACTACTTTAAAAATACCCTTCATTGCAATACACTGGAAATACGGCATCACAATTCTTTTTATTACAAAACATCTTCTAAAGTCTTATGTAGTTAGAATACGCCAACAGGTATCCAACTACTTTAAACATTCCCTTAATAACAACACATTTAAAACAAACATACTATCACACTTACAGTGACATAATTGTGGTAGTATATGTAAAAGTAAAAATATATGTATATGTAAAATCGTATGTAATTAAAGATTTTCAACTATCCTGCATAACAAATGATACTTTTTTTTCCAAAGAAAATGAACCAGAGATTCCAGCTTCACTACTGTATACAACTAAGTAACCGTGCCAAGTGCAGACAAATACATATCCCATAAGCAATATCCTCATTTGTACTACAATCATGAATAATGCATACTTTCTACTCCCCCTATAGTACCTATAATTACTAAACACATATTACTGTAGTATGTGTTGCCAGTGGCCATATTCTACAACCACCACAATATAATTAAACTATATAACAAGTACATACAATACACCTTCAAATAACAAAACTCACCCTGACCCCCCTGCCATTGCAATGTCATCCGCGGACACCAAAATTGACCGCGGACTCGACTTTTCACCTAGAAAAACAGCTCCATGTCATCTTTATTCCACCCCAACCATTTCCAGTCCTTCTTTCGACCACCAAATAACCCTTAATGTGTTTTCCAGACTTTTTTCCCACCCGCTATCCGCAGACACATGCGGCTGTCTGCGGAAACCAACATGGTTACCGTTAAAAAAAATATTATGAACCTCATGTTTTCCACCATCCAATGAGCAGGCGACTCCAATGTCTGCGGACATCATGTCAGACCCCGATTGGTCCAGAGGCCTGTCCACGGAGCAAATAGGGAAGTGAGTCTGCGGACCGACCCAAGATATCACTAATTTGATCTACTTTTTGGCCCTTTTCAAATGAAATACTGGACGGATTTACACCACATTTACAAAAGCATGCTTTTGGGACCGAACTGCCACTACTGGCACACATTTGGTGAAAATCCATCCAGCGGTTTGGGATATAGGTGTGAGCACATTTTATTTTCCATTGCATCTATGAGGAAACCCACCCATTTTGGGACCCCCCCCTATAACTTTGTCCCTGCTGGACGGAACCTCACCAAACTGCGTAGAATCAATTTGAAGGGTGCATATACTTAGTTTGTTGAGTATTCGTCCGGGGGGAGGCAAAGTTATAAACCGGCCAAAAAGTGCTCTTCCTATGGGTTGAGCAATTTAACCATAACTACAGGGCTGCTCCTGCAGACCCTTTAATTTTCAAGAAAAAAACTTTAGTTGCAGGGTGAGCAATACATTGTAAAAAAACCTTTGAAATTCAAGGAAAAAACTATAGTTGCAGGAACGTTAAGGTGAGAACTTAACGCAACGAAACCCCTGAAATTCAGCTAAAGCCACCTGTTGCGCAGCCTATTACCACAATGATGACATAACTAATTACATGCTCTATGAGAACACTGATGACATCACAGATCACATCACTGATGCCATCACCGGTGGCAACACTAATTATATTCTATATGACAGATTACATCAATAATGGCCCCATCTATGTTCTTTATAACGCACCTATAACATGGGTAAGGATAAAGAGGAGGGAGTATGGTGGTGGTTGGGATAGAGAGGGTGGGGTTATGTTTAGTGGATGTAGAGAAGGTAGGATATGTTTTATATTTTCCTCCCCTGTGAGACTTTTAACATCATGTCTGAGAGAAGTGGTTTGAGGCAGATTTAGTTTAAATTCTAAATCCATCCCCACTGCAGAAGAGGCCTACAGGAATGAAGACTTGTCCAGACAGGAATAGACTGGGTAGGAGTATGCAGGGTGTGGATATGGTATATTGATACGGGAAGAGATGGTAGGGGTACAATAAAGGTAGACAATGTGTCAGTATAATGAGTAGATAGGGATACTCGGGGTTAGATAAACGGGGTGAGGATAAACAGGGGGGAGCACGGTGAGTGCTTGCAGTATAGAGGATGGGGTAGGGTGAGTAAACGTAGAGAAGGTAGGATACAAAACAGTCACACACATAGAAACTCTACCAATGGCCACAGTAATAAGTCCACAGTGATTTTGTCCAAATTTGCACTGCAACGATGTGGCCCTTGAACTGCTCCATCACATTGCTTGGTCATATCTGTCCTTATCAATCATCTACTACATGTCCACTAGAATAATGTTGAACGTGGATACAGGAAGGCCCATGAGCACCATAAGGTGAGGATGCATGGGCCTTGTTCATTACATCAGCAAGTATTTGCACCTCGTCAATCTCCATCCCAATCCACCATCGCAACACCTCCAACCAATATCGAAGCCACAACGTCTACTAGTGGTACCTCAAATTCACCTGCTGCCATTCCACCAACACCCAATGTTTCAGTAATGAAAATACTATGCACAATATGACACAATTGGATTGTCCTAGCCATGGCCATGGCCACAGTATCATCTGCACAGGGTTTATGTCATAATCTGCACTTCTCTATCTGTATACAAGAAAAAATGAAAATATAATTAGTTAGACAACATACTTTCTGAAAAACAATTAGTTACAGTTGTACACAAATGTTAATTCCTCAAAGGTATGTGCAAACAGTTTTTTAAAAATGTTCACGTTTTTAATTAAATAGTAGCCTGCCTAGAAAAAGGGAAATAGTTCAATTTGAATGCTGTTCTTTTAAAAATGCATTTTATAACAGCAAATTATGCAAAGTTTAAAAAATGCATAAGTGAATTAGAAGCCCCACCATTTGTACCTTTTTTACAAGTAAGGAAGGAGCATTTGCAAAGCATTTCTACAATACTGGTAAGTAGAACTTGATACAAACTTGATGAGAGCAGATGTACTTTGCTGGCACTACATGTAATCTGATAGTATTGCTTATAAAATAGTGAAGCTCTATATATAGAGAAACATGCTACATTTTAGGGATAGCTATTTAAAAGAGCATCAGAATATAACACTGCTAATGCATAGCTACACGAACAAGAATAGCTATTTTTAATAGCAACTCAGTAAACCACAGACAATATGTTCATTCACCGACCTATGTGTCAACAGTTTTTTTTATATGTTCAAGTTTTCTATTGAAAAGTAACCTGCGTAGAAAAAGTGAAATAGTTGAATATAAATGCTGTTTTTGAAAAATATTTTTTAGCAGCATTTTAGTGGAAGTTAAAAAAATGCACACTTAAATTAGGAGCCCTTCCATCTATACCTTTTCGACAAGTAAGGAAAATGCAATTGCAAAACCTTTCTGCAGTACTGGCAAGTGAAACTTGGTGACAACAGGTGCACTATGCTGCCACTACATGTAGTCCGATAGCAGTGGTTATAAAATAGTGTAGCTTTATAAATAAAGACATGTGCTACATTTTAGGGATAGCTATTTATAAGAGCATCGGAATATAACACTGCTAATGCATAGGTATATGAACAGGGATGGCTATATTTAATTGCAACCCAGTAAAACAATGACAATACATAGGTGTGCAAGCAGCAGTAACATATTTCTAATTCTGCAAAGTAAATAAGGATACACTTTTGAAACACGTTTATGCTACAATTAACTGTCCCTTGATATTAGCAGGTGTAAAATGGTGGCAATCTATGCCATCTGATAGCAGTGGTTAATATAGCTGACACACACAACACAACACAGTAAATACTTACTGACACTTACTTTCACATCAGCCAGACACTTAGCATGTGCACAGTGTGAGTTCTGCAATCAAAATGAGAAAAGTGGACAGATTGGTGGCTTTTATACTTTCCAAAATCAATAGCAAAAAAGAGGATTATACAGTAAGCAAAGTACTAAAATGGTTTAATGCACTCCCAAGACCTCACCAAGTGTCCTCAACATCAATGCCACCTCCCCCCACTCCCCTCATATCCTCCTCACCTCTCCTGCCCTCTCCCATTCCCCCTATAACACTTGTTGTTTCTGTGAGGCCATTTCCATCAAAATGTCGGGTAGCCACAGCTATGCAGTTTGGAAAAATATACAACATACCATTGGCCTGCATATAGCCGTGATTACACGTGAGCCTGAGGATAGCCACAACTACTTGTGCCGTACAGTGATATGCGGTCAGAGCTGCAGTTACGCACTCCAGTCACTGCCGCACCAGACGTCAAGATCCACTGTGGCTGTTAATGAAACCATGTGCGGGAACCTCAGGTTGAACTGACCTCGACCATATGGGTCAACTCGATTAGACAGTAACCACAAAATACCACCATCGTTAGAGATGCCATGACGACATAGCCAATAGACAAGAACACACGTGCCACCATGCACATTGGTCACTCACACACCAACCTACACAAAGAACATACTCAGTGCTATGACATAGAGGACCACTTACACCCACACATGCATCATTGTTGTGTTTCACATAGGCCACCTACAGCACCGCAGAAACGCAAGATGCCAGAAGAGCTTGTGTACATGCTTGCAGACGCCTCCTCGCCACTAAAACCTAACATATTTACTAATGCATATGACACTCTGTCACCCTCACGACCCGCATATTATGGACCATGTACCGCCATCCATAAGCCAGGCCAAGGTAGGCCGCAAAGCAAGAGTCCCCAGACCGAAGCCTCTCAGACCAAGCTACAAGGCGTTGATCATGCAGAACAAGCTCCAACGAGAGCCCATAGCCAAGGCCGCAATGTTGCAATCTACATGCCACGCTCCATGAGCCAAGGTTACACCTGCCACTGCTAGATGCTCCTCAGAGCCGAAATACAAATCCAATGCTCATATTTCTGCTCCAGCCATGGTCTCACAGCACGTGACCGAGCCGACCTGATACGATGCCAAGCCCAACGGGACAGAGAAGCGCTGGGGTCTCACGCCTGGGACACAGTCTGCAACAATGAAGTGACAAATTGGACACCTGCAGCGATGGGAAAGACATGCACACCAGCAAATGGTCAGACCTGTGCATTGTCCGCCACTGACACATAGTCATACTTTGTTGCCAGCACCAGGTACACCACGAGCTGGGAACATCGATGGTCCCAGGCTTGGGGGCTCACGGATGAACCAATCAGAATACGAGGGGGCTCACAATGACGCCACTATAGTCTAGCCAATCACTAATTGTCCCCTTGTAGCAACTTCCATGTAACAATTGTTAGGGACGGCCCAAGCGTATCACCTGACCCTCTCTCCTCCACTAACCGTCTCTTCTATATGTGCCCATACTGACCCTACCACTCGGGGAGCCAACCCGAGATGGCGTTAGGTTTTGGGGCCAGTCTTCCTAGGTGACGCACGTAGCCGCGTCATACAGCTAGAGAAAGGGCCTGCAAGCCCACCTTAATCGAGAGGTCTCTCGGATGCCAATGACCTGTGAGCCCGTCCCTGCTTGTTTCATGTAATAAACAGCAGTAACTCTTTGCTCTTGTGTGTGCCTCATACTCTGTTGGGACGCGGGAGGAGTTGGGGCCTCCCCAACCCCAGAGGTCCAAGGACAGCCCTGCCGGCCCCCGGAAATTACCCCGACAAGTTGGAGGCACTGCTGAGATCTGCTGAGATAGAGGGAGATCACAGCGAGGCTGCTTGCGTTAAGGTGGCTCGGCAACGCGGCCCCCTCCGCTGTTGCCCCTTTTGGAGGACTACAGGACCATCGTGGAACTGCGAGACGACCGGACAGCACAATCAGGCGAGAACTCGATGTGAGTATGGCACACACAACCAACAATACAATGTTGTTACGGAGGGGAGAGGAAGTGTAATTTGGGTGGCGGTTGGTTGTTAAAGGGTGTTAAAGAGAGGTTTTGGGAATTGAGAAGCGATTGGTGTGTAAGTTGTAGCAGGGACTGGCACAAGGGCCGTCACTTCCAGGGCTACAGAACAGACTGGGTGGAGCTTTAGGCATCCACATGTGATTGATGTATCGCGTTGAATGGTCTAGATCGCTGACACCTGTGTAAGGAAGTGTGGTATTCCCACGAGTTGGCTTTATAGATAAATGAATAAATAGAGATTCCTATTGATTGAGTGTTTTAGCTCTATGAATAGATGACGTATTCCCGCAGGAGGTAGCTAGATTGTTTCTCAGTGCGGAAGGCAGTTGGCTGGTTAAGCTCCCCTAGAGAAGGGGAGAATCATACGCGAGGCGACGCAGCGTGCACAGTACGATTGTAATAACGAAGTAATTGATGAATACTCCACTCCAGATGTGGTGAGAAGACAGCCGCAGGGTTAACAGGGAACAAGGGTGTTAAATGTGGTGCGCATTGATTATTTGCTGAAATTGTACTTACCGGTGGAGGTTCTTATAGTGGTTGGTGACGTCACTCATAGGACTTGCATAGGACGCTGCAGTCTTTTTCTTTTCTTCCGAGAGTAAGGGGGACGGGGACCGGCGGTAAGAAAGGGGTGAAGGGGGGGAGGCGGCCACGCACAGAGATGCTGGAAATTGCTCTATAACGGGGGCGGCACAAGCAGGTGGTGCAGCAGGTGGGAGGGGAATCAGAAAGGCCTACACTGTGCAGGCTGTGAGGGCAAATGAGAAGGAGGAGGAGCTAGAAGTACGTTGCAGGTGCTCCAAGTAGCGGTGACATAAGAAAGGAGGGGCAGCTTAAAGCATGCCTCATGCGGTACGCAGCCGCAGGGGGCTCTGTGTGCCACGGGTCAAAGGGGGCCCTAGCTCCAGAAGGAGAAGCACAAAAGACAGAGTCATTGTTGTAAAGACAGAGGGAGTGCGGTGGTATTGAGCACAAGTAATTGTAATAAAAGATTGCTTTTGCTTGCAGCGGAAAGTCGGAAGACCCCAATTTACGCGGCCAGGTAACGGTGGTATTAAGAAGTTGAAGTTATAAAATGTCTACATACTACGGGATAGGGGCAGGAGCAGGGCTGGGGCTCAGGGACAGCGCCTTAACAATATCACTCCAGCACATCTGCGCAACACTAATAACACACAGAGATAAAATAGTTAAGTATAGTATTGAATAGACACAGGGTACAGACAACAAAATAAGGATACCATGGCCACCCAACGGCAGTTTTGATATGTGCCCCCAGCACTCGCTGTTAGCATATCTACATAACACATACAAGGGAAAGAAACTAGCAGGTCACTTGGAAGTTTTCGACCTCTGGAAGATGTTCCAGGGGTGCGCACCCGGGGTACCAGGGATGTTCACCGTGCAGGGAGTGAAGGAGGAAAAGGTGAGGGGAGAGGGCGGTGCAAAGCACCCCAGAATACACACAGTACTGAGGAAAGTGAGGAAGAATCTGAAGGATCATTCACAGTTGCAGAGGTAAAGAAGGAAAGTGAAGGGGTGATACCCATAACTAAAGAAGTGAAGAAGGAGGCAGAAGGGCTGTATCCTATGAGGGAATTGAGGGAAGCTACACGACCGCCATTAATGGCTGCCGAGGGATATTCTAACCCTGCGTACAGCCCACCACCATACGTGCCAGCAGACAGCTACCAAAAGGGGGTGGGCACGAGGAATGCAGCAGCGGCAAAACAAACAGAGGTAAGCACCGGGGGCGGGAAAAGGGGCGCAATTGGATTTAGCAAGTATAGGACAAGACGAATGGATAGCAGCACAGGTGCTGCTGAAGCTTCGAGGGACATTAACAGGGGAAGAAGAAGAGGCGGTAAATAAGGTAGGTAAAGAAGAGATAGAATACACACAGAAAGGGAGCGATGTAAGTAGAGAGGAGGAAGGAAGAATGACACAGGAGGAAGAAGAGATGTTAGGGGTAAGACTAGCGGAACTGAGGGAAGCACGGAGCGCGCTGATCAAACAGTTCGAGCAGGAAGAGCGGGAAAGGAAGGAGAGGAGGAAGGGAAGCAAGTGGGACAAGGTGGGGTTAAAAAGACAAGAGGAAGAACAAAGGAAACGAGAAGACGACCGCATAAGGGCCATCGCAGAATTGGTGGCACGCATGGAGCAGCGGGAGGTTAGGAGACGAGAGGAGGAACGAAAAGAAAATGACAGAGAAATGGGTCTATGGAGGAAAAAGATTATATCAGAAAGCGCACGAAAATATGAAGAGGGGAAGGTTATAGAGAGTATACTGGCAAAGGAGGGCAGAATATGGGGCAACAAAGAGGAAGAAGAAAAGATGTTAGAACAGGTAAGTGACGCAATAATGAATGAGCTTTGCAGAGTACGAACGGAAGTAGGTGGTGGAGCGGGCAAGCAACACAACACAGCGCAAGGAGAAATGAGCGAGGAATGCGTGGCCAAGACGTATGCGTGTAGCAATAAGAAGGCACACATGTAGCAGTCAGGAGGTAGCGGCAACACAGCAGGAGGGGGGCACGGAGAAGAAAAGTAAATACACAGACATAGATTTAGGGACCGTTACAGTGGGAGGAAAAAGCATAGGCAAAGGACTGACATTTTCAGATGGATTCTGCAGTGAGGAGGAGGAGGGATCGTGTGCAGGATGGAGCGATGGAAGCGTGGAGGGATTAAGTAAATTATACATAACACGCACAGACTGCGGGTCATCATGGGAATGTGAAATGCAGGAAGAAGAAGACACAGGAAAGGAAAAGAAAAAGGGAGGAAAGACGCCCAGGCCACTGACACCACCAGCGCAACACACGCCATATGTTAGCAGACTCAGAGACCTCCCAGGACGCAGAATGGAAGAATTAACTGATACCCACAGGAAGAATAAAGTGGGCGAACATAGGAGGAGCAAGAGCATAAGGGGTGATAGAGTTACACAACACATTACTGACTTCATAGAAGAACTTTCTGCCATGGAAGAGGACAGCGAATACACTCACACATCCCTGCACAGACGAACACCAGGGGAAGCGAAGGAGTACACTCTAATGCCATACTAGAGAGAGGGGGCAAGGCCACAATATATCCCATGGAAACATGCAGACAAGGAAAACATTAAATGCAGACTCCCAATACTGTGCGGAGGGGCCGGGAAATGGATATATGAAATGAAAAAACACACTGCAGGGCAAAAACTAGCGGTGGGTGATGTAAAGGGGTTGTTAATATCAATACTAGGTGATGCTGCAGATGACATTTGGAAGAGGGCGGGATTCCCAGGGGTGACTATAAGCGACACATCACATGATGGGGCGCCATTTGCAAATTGCAGACACGCGCTATGGCAGGCACTGAGGGTACAGTACCCAGACACTTCAGACATAGGAGCAATAACGTCACGCAAAATGTGTGAGAATGAAGATCCTGTTGATTACATCCATGAGATTCAAGAGAAGTGGCGCCTGGAAACACGAGAACCGTGGGGCAAAACACCAGCAATTTTTTATCACATACTGATCCAAGGACTCCCAGAACCAGTGCAGAGACAATTAAAGAAATTGGTAGGGATGGAAGCAAAGGCATGACCCGAGATACAGCTGACAACAGTACACCATTGTAGACTGTGGCAAGAAAAGATGAAACAGAAAGAGGAAGACAAGAAGGCAGAACAGGCGGAATTGGTCCAAAATAAATTGTCCAAGTATGCCATGGAGGGTGCACTGATAACAGGCCCCACCAAGGCCATACCGACACCAGACAATACACAACAAACAGCACCACTACAACAAGCACAGTTGATGACACAACAAATGACACCACCCCCACCATACACAGCACAATATACAAAAAAGATGGGAGGTGGATACCCTCAAATGGGGAACGGATACACAAACAACTAGCGGGGGAGGGGTGGCCAAACGAGAGGAAGGGGATTCGGGCCAGCAGCACCACAGCAAGGGGGAGGGTTCCGGGGGCTGAACCAATATGGGCAACAGGGATATTCAGACAACACGGGAACCACCAGCATGTTGGACATGTGGGCTGATAGGACACACGTCACGCACATGCAGAGCAAGACAGGCACAGGCAGGCTGGGGGGAACAAGGGCAACAAGGTTACAATGAGGGACAACAATTTTACCAACAGCAACAACAGCAGCAAGCACCACCTCACATACAACAGCAAGCACCACTGCCACATCCTCAAACATACACAACACAACAACCACAAGTACAGTACCAACAACCACAACAACAAGCACAACAGCAAGTTGCTACAGCACAACACGTCCAGGCAGTACAACAGCTCACACAAATACAGGACGAAAAATCACTACCTGCGGACACACAAATACAACAGACACATTTGGGGAGGGTGACAGTATTAGGTCACAACCCATACACAGGGAGCGGACAGTCACTGTACCCACAATAGGACAGCCCACAGATGTCTTTGATGTGTCCCATCCTATTGGTAACACCTAACCCTGCGGAGGAACCACGCATAAAGGTGGCGATAGGTGACAAAACATTTTCATTCCTAGTTGACAAAGGGGCCACTAGGTCCTGCATCAGGGAAGGGAAGTTCAATTTGTCAGGCGAAGCTATGCAGCTCACTCAAGGATTCTCTGGGGCTCCAGGGCTGGTTCCATTTACTGATAACATCTCCTTATCTGTGGGAGATCACGACCTGTCTCTACCACTGCTATACTCAAAGCAATCGCCAGTAAACATACTCAGGAGGGACATTATGAGCTGGTTGAACATGACTATATCCTTTACTGATGAGGGAATAGTATGCTCCACACCAGGCATCAACATGCTCACAGCACGACACATACTTCAGGCTTACTGTGGCAAAACAGTAGCAAGTGCAAAGCCTGTAGATGGGGACATCTTCCAATATGGGACGGATATGGCACTAGCATGGTTACCAGGAATTGAGGGCAAGGTGTGGAGGAGGCCAGCAGCTTACCTTTTCAGACCAGAATCACCAACAAATGAAAAGGAAGGGGCTATCATATCAGTGGTCATTGAAAGGATTGTGGCAACCAAAGACTACATAGCAGTTCACGCACAAGATGGGGAGGGGAAAGCATGGAGAGCAGTAATAGCACTGGTAAAGGATGCAGGCTAACACAGGTGTCAGATAAGGAGTTATTTTCAGATGAAGCAGGAGATGGGGAGATGGTGTTCCAAATGAACGCCTATATTTGGTTGAGAGTGACATACAAAGAGGTAGCACAAAAAATGGCAATGGCACTAGAAGCACCAACCCCTACCCAGGTACCATTCTACGAAGAAGCCTTACCAGCAGTGCCCGCCTATCTATGGACCACTAGTCCATATGACGTAGGTTGCATATAGAGCATTGGAGGAGTAAAAATAAAGCTAAAGAAAGGTGCACTGCTGCCCATAGTGAAACAGTACCCACTATCCAAAGAATCTGATGAGGTGATTTATGAAACAATAACTGCCCTAGTGAATAGAGGAATTCTGATTCCATCAGAATCACCGTGCAACACTACGGTGTATCCGGTGCGCAAGGTGAATGGAGGTTCCTGGGGTTTCATACAAGATCTCAGGCCCCTCAACCACATTGTAGAGGCAGAGTACACAATAGCAGCTAACCCAGCAACAATACTGTGTGGAATACCAGCAGGGAAGATACATTGCACCACAAAGGGCACAAGCAGTAACAAATTCACCACAGCCACAGACAGAGAAATGCAACAATTTTTGGGCCTCTGCAATTACTGCAGGG
This sequence comes from Ambystoma mexicanum, assembly GCF_040938575.1. NCBI lineage: Eukaryota > Metazoa > Chordata > Amphibia > Caudata > Ambystomatidae > Ambystoma > Ambystoma mexicanum. Next base: position 209,429,110 of record NC_090929.1, read on the forward strand.
CATGGGTCTTTGACTACAGCTCATACATAGGACCATTGCTCGAGGCCCTTAGAGAAGCACAGAGGGGAGAAAGGAAGTTGGGATGGACAAGAGAGATGACAGAAGCAATCAAAGAATTGAAACATGCCATTTCAACTATACCAGTACTAGCCACCCCCAACTATGAAGAGCAGTTTTACATATTCTCACATTGTGATACTGCAGTAATGAAGGCAGTACTGACACAAAAAACAAGCATGGGACACAAGCCAGTGGCATTCTACAGTGGCCATTTGGACCCTGTAGTGATAGGTCATTTCCCATGCGAACAGAGTTTAGCCGCAGTAGCATTTGCGGTACAAAAGTCCTCCTCAATAACAATGGGATGCCCCACCACGCTATACGTGGAGCATGCCCTTTTTGCAATACTGAGCAAGCCAAAATCCACAACTCAAAGAGCTAGAGGTTATGAGATAATACTATCAAGACCAGAGCTCAAAATAGTAAGATGCAGTAACGTTAACCCAGTCTGATTCATAGCAGAAGAGGTGGACGACGGAGAACACGCACCTGACTGCACACAGGCAATTGAAATTTACTCAAGTACCAGGAGAGTGGGAGAAAATGCCCTACAGGGGAGAGAGACAATGTACATAGATGGGTCGTCAACAATTGATCAGAGTCATAGGATAAGAAGGACAGGAGCAGCAGTAGTACAATTGAGGGAAGATTGGACTTACGTTCCAGTGAAATGCGTACATTTACCGCAACACTACTCTGCGCAAGCAGCAGAGCTAGTAGCACTTATTTTGGCCCTAGAAGAAAGCAATGAGAAAAGAGTAACTATATATTCAGACAGTGCATATGTTACATCAACAGTACACTCAGGACTAATAAAATGGCAAAGGAGAGGGTTCAGAAGAGCAGACGTTACCCCGGTACAACACGCTCTCCTACTGGCGGAACTAATTGAAGTAATTAATTACCCGAAGAGTTAGCACTGGTAAAATGTCAAGCCCACACTAATGGGGATGACCCAATATCAAGAGGTAACGAAACACCAGACGCACATGCAAAACATGTGGCGTATTTTGTCGAGACATGGACCCTACCAGAAAAAACAAAAAGATACGGGGGGCTAGACAGATGTTGATGAAGGATGGGTACACACACATCCCAGAGACACAGATAATGGAATTACAGGAAGCAGCACCAATGGCAGAAAAGGAACTATGGCTTAAAAGAGGATGCACCGATTCCAAGATGGCCGCCGGCATCGACTAGACGTGCCAACGGCAGCTCCCGCACCCTGAGGCCTGCGTTCGGGGCCCACCACCCCCAGGGGTGTAAGGCAGCTGTGTAAGTTGGGGGCTGCATGAGGGGGCCAAGCAGCGAACGTTCCTGGGTGCCGCGGCCCCAGTTTGTGAGCGGTGCTGGCTGTTCTGTCAGCTGACGTAGGAGAGTGCGCCTGGCCACGGTGACGAGCACCCTCTGCCCGACCGGCTGTAATTAGGACGTCGGGGAGACATCCGGCTCAGAGGGCCGTCCCGAGGATACGAAGGTGGCTGTTGCAGTGCGGGGCGGCTCGGAGCCCCCCGGGGGACAGTGGTAGCCCGCGGAGAGGAGATCCGAGTGGTCTGGCGAATCAGTGCCTTTTGGAGCCCGGACCACCCCACCAGTAGTGACAACGCTGATCCCCGGCAATCTGGGAGTGGGGAGTGGAGGAGCCGGAGCAGCGGCGCCTGGGGCGCGGTGACCGCCCATGCAGGTGAGGAGCGGGCGTGCCGCAGGAGGCGAGGAGAGAGGAAGGCATTCTCCCTGTTGGTCTGCCGGGCCCCATCGCCTGGAATGGGTGGGCCTGGGTGGCCAGGTGTTTTTCGGCGCGGGCCTCCCTCGGCCCGGGGAGTGTGGAGGAGACAGCGGCGCCTGCCCGTGGAGGGAGGAGGGTCGGCGCAGTGGCACTGTGGAGGACACGGCTGAGCCTCAGGAGAGGAGGATCTGGGGTGCCAGGGGGGCTGATCATTGGGCCCCTGACTAACCCAGACTTGGTGGGGCCCTTGAGGGGAGCGGGTGCCTTGCAGTGGAGTCAGCCCCCACGATGATGAGGTGTTAAGAGGAGGGTGGACCCTGGTAAGAGCGGTGCACGTTCCCCCCCGGCGGCCTGCTGTGAAGGTCTCTGGAGTGTGCTGAGAGGCACCCGGGAGTTGTTGGGCTTTTCCTGCCTTCACTCATCGGGCCCTAAGGACATTGAGGACATAAAGGACCTGATGCCCTCCAGGGCCAAGGGCACAGCGTCGCGGTCCGGCCAGTGCATGGGAGACCCCCTGGTTACCCTCCCCTCCATGTGGTCGACGATGGGCAACAGGGATAACGGTGGGGATGACAATGGGCAACACAATAAGCGGCCGGCTCGGGATCGAGCGGGGGACCTGGAGCTCCTGACACGACAGGCCCTTAGAGGCGAGATGCAGGTCCTAGGAGAAACTTTAGCTAAAACGTTTCAGGATTAGTTTCAGTTGATGAGATCTGACTTGAATGTTGCACTGGGAGAGCAGATGCAGGAAATGGCCCAGCTAGGGGAGAGAACAGACCTACTGGAAAGGGGTCTGCAGGAGGTGGAAAAGGACACGACAGCCAACAGGGAAGCTATTGATTGTTTGGATCTGGCGACGTGCAACTAAGAAGCCCAAGTGGAGGACCTCGAAAATAGATCAAGAAGGGTCAATATCAGGGTGAACCTTCTTCCGGAATCGGTAGGAGACAGGGACCTGAAGGGAGAAATCCAGAGAATTTTCATGGGACTTTTGGGCGAGGAGGACCCCGAAGCGATTGAGTTGGACAGGGTGCATAGAGTGGGCCGGCTCACCTGGGGGCCTAACGCTAGGCCTCGAGATGTTCTGGCCGTGTTTGCAAGGTATGCTCAAAAGGAGGCGGTCCTGCGTGCTGCAGGCTTCAGGAACCAGTGAGTTACAAGGGTCAAGAGATCGCCCTGTTTCAGGACTTGGCAAACAGTACCATAGTGAAGAGGAGGAATATGGGCCCTGCCTTTAGAGAGCTCACTAGAAAGGGCATTAAATACAGGTGGACCTTTCCATCTGGGCTTGTGTTTGAGTGGAAGGGAGCCCAAAGAAGGGCTACTACATTGCAGGAGGCGGCCAATATTATTCACCTGGACCTTGAGGATGGAGGGGGGCCGCCGGGGGAGCCCAGCCAGTAGCCTTGGTGCTAGGTGACAGTGGTAGACCATGGGCATGATCAACTGCTAGCGATAAAACAAGGAAGATAGCAGGCCTGAGAGGTCCGCAGGAGAGGAGAGGAGAGAATGCACGAGGTGGGGAGGAGGGAGCAGCATCTGGCTTGGGATCATTTTGTAGCGTCGAGTCTGGCAGAGCCTAATACGAGGGTGGTGGGGAATAGGCTGTTTACAGAATTGGGGGGGGGGTCGGTAGTGCACTTTTTGGAACACGCTAGGACAAGAGAGTCCGGGGAGGGGAGTGGGGGGTTTCGGCCCACTCTCCAAGTTAGAGCCTGGAGGGCTCGGGGAGGGGCAGGGGGGGTTGAAGGGAGTCCACCAGCAGTACTGAGATGGCAGCGTGTCCGTATGTGGAGAGGTTCTTCCCAAGGGAGAGGTAGAGGGGACACAAGGGAGGCCAAGTGCCGGGAGGGGCTGCCCCGCGGGTTTAGAACGGGACAGCAGGTGTGAGGCACCTTCTATGGGGAGTTTGGGAGCTCACATGAAGTGGGTCTTCGTCTCCAATTCAAGTTGTGGGGGGATGGGGGGTGGGAAGGGAGGGGGCAGTGCGGGGGTGGTCACAGCAGTCAATGAGGAAGGTAGGTCTCGAGAGGATAGTGGATGGGGAGCTGACAGGGGTGGAGGGATGGGGAGGAAGCCTGAGCCCCATACCAGGAAGGAAGGGGGGATTATGGCTGGGGTGTTTCCGGGGAGTCCCGAAGGGCCGGTTGAAAGGGTCCAAACGCTGTTTTTCGGTGACTAACACATAATGTGAGGTGGCATAACTCCCCCCTCAAGCATACAAAACTGGAGCAATTTACTAGATCCCACAAGCCGGATGTGTTGGCGTTGCAGGAAACCCATTTAAGGTGGCAAGATCAAGGCCGGCTTCGCCTAAAGGGCTTCCCGCAGATATGGTTTGCTTCTGGCTCTACGAGGAGGGGGGGTGTCGCCCTAGCCTTTGGAAGGGGGGTTGACTTTAGGCTCCAAGAGATTCTCAGAGATAGTAATGGAAGGTATATTATGGTGAGGGGGACAATAATAGGTTCCTGCTACACTATTGCGTCGGTATATGCCCCCAATGTGGGCCAGGATCAGTTCTTGCGGGATACCTTGAGTGTCTTGGAGAATTCCGCGAGGGGTCAAGTGGTTCTGATGGGGGATTTCAATTTGGCTTGGAATAGGAGTCAGGACCGATCCCGTCATGAAAGGGGAGGGGGGGGTGTGGTAGCCTCTCCTCAATTGAGGGAGAGGTGGGAAGAGGCCAGTTTGTGGGATGTTTGGCAGGTGCTACGGGGAGACGAGGAAGGTTTCACCTTCCTTTCAGACGTTCACATGACCCAGTCCCGTATTGATTATATTTGGGTATCTGCCAGTTTAATACGAGCGGTAGGGGCTGTAGAAGCGGGCCCTCTGGGAATAGCCGATCATAAGGTGGTGCAAAGGAATCTGAGGCTTGGGAGGCGAAGGCAGGGGGTGTGGGGCTGGAAATTCCCAGAGGAGCTTCTGAGGGATCCTGTGATAAGTAAAGAGCTGGAGGGCAGGATTCGGGATTTCTTTGTAAGGAACACCTGCACGGACACGAGTCTGAGCACAAGATGGGACGCCTTTAAGGCTACTCTGAGGGGGGAACTCATTGCATTAAAGCTGGAGAGAAATAAAACGTTAAGGGGTCTGGAGGCTCAGCTCGAGAGGGAGGTTGAGGCTGCTAGAACCCGGATGCGGGAAACCCCCACGAGGAAGGTATATAGGGAGTACAGGCTTGCGGAGGGCCAGCTCGGGATCCTAAGAACCAAGAAGGCGGAAGAAGCTATGCTGAGGGTGAGACAAAAATGTTATGCTAAGGCCAATAAGGCAGGTTCATTTCTAGCCCACTTCCTGAGGGGACAAAGGGAACAGAAAGTAATAACGGTTATTAAAGATCAGGGGGGCAGGAGGCTAACCCGAGCTGAAGAGATAAAGGGGAGGTTGGTGGAGTTCTTTAAAGCCCTTTACTCTTCCCAACACTCAGTCCCACTCCCGCAGAAAGAGTTCTTAAGGAACTTACCACTCCCGCAACTGTCCAGAGAGGAGGGCGAGGAGCTGGGCCGACCCATTACGGAGGACAAGGTGAGGGCAACAATGGTATCCCTTCCCCGAAATGAGGCTCCTGGGCCCGACGGCTATCCCACTTCCTTCTACAAAGCGTTCTCCCATCTTTTGGTCCCGCATTTAACGCAGCTATTTAATTCATTCGGTGCCAAAGGCGGTATCACCCCGACGATGGAAGAGTCTAAAATTACTCTCATTCATAAAGCAGGGAAATATCTGGAGGAATGCACCTCCTATCGTCCCATTGCCCTCATCAACACAGAGGCGAACATTTTCACGAAAATCTTGGCAAGGCGCCTGGAAAATCACCTACCTTTGCTAATTAACCAAGATCAGTCGGGCTTTGTGATGGGACGGCAAACTGCCGACAACATAAGGAGGGTCGCTCACCTGGTGGAGAAATCCCATAAGACGGCCACTCCGGCGATCCTTTCAGCACTTAATGCCGAAAAGGCATTTGATCGGGTGGAGTGATCGTTCTTATTTCAGGTGATGGGGAAAATGGGGTTAGGGGAGGGATTCATAAACCTGGTCACCGCCAATTATAAGAACCGCACGTCACACATTCTGGTTAATGGGGAGATGTCCCAGCCTTTTAGGCTCCAGAGGGGGACGAAACAGGGGTGTCCCCTTTCCTCGTTACTCCACGCTATCTATCTGGAGTCACTCCTTCTGGCACTACGTCAGGCAGAAGATATTAGGGGTATTCCTTTCAGAGGGAGCCAACACAAAGTAGTGGCCTTCGCCGATGATATGTTGCTCACACTAACTAACCCAAAGGAGTCCCTTAAAGCATGCATAGCACTACTAACCACTTTCGGCGAAATTTCAGGCTTGAGTGTTAACTTCCAGAAGTCAGAACTGATGAATTTGTCTCTCGGGGTGCAAGAAGCAAGGGAGACGAGGGAGATGTCCCCATTCAAGTGGAGCCCGTCTGGGTTGTGGTATTTGGGAGTAAAGATAACCCCCTCGTTGGCGAGCTGGTACAGAGCAAATTATGAGCCGATTCTCTTAGCAATTAAAAAAAGATTTACGGAAATGGGGAGCCCTGCCCATCTCCTGGTTGGGTAGGGGGGCAGTCCTTAGAATGGTGATCCTCCCTCGAGTGCTTTATCTCTTCAGGCTATCCCCTTGAGGGTTCCCGAAAGTTTCTTCAGGAGGCTGGACCGGTTAACCAGGGAATTTGTTTGGGGTGGGAAGAGATCGCGTCTGTCCAGGCAGTTACTTACGGCATCTAGGGAGAGGGGGGCTTGGCCTTCCCAACTTTCGCCGCTACCATGAAGAAGCACAGCTTAGGGTAATCAAGGAGTGGTTTTCAAAGGATTATCTGAAGCATTGGGTGAAGATGGATAGAGCTGTTGCCCGACACCATCTAGGGGAGGTTCTGTGGCTCCCACGTAGGCTGAGACCTTCCCACCTTTATTTGAGTGCCATCACTAAAAGTGTGGTTGACAGTTGGGATCGGGCTGTAGAGAAGCGGGGGATCACGACTTTCCCTTCGCCGTTCACTCCTCTTTTCAATAATGGGGACTTCTCACCGGGACTGGAGAGGGGGGCGTTCCTAGCATGGGAGCAGGAGGGATGTAGAACTTTGAGGGACATGTTCATCGGGGAGGGGGTGAAAACATTTGAGGAATGCAAACAGGAGTTCAGTCTGGAAGAGCGGGAGAGGCTTCGGTATTTCCAAATTAGACATTGGGTCATGTCTACGGGAGTTAGGAGGTTGAAAGGTTTGTAACAACCGATGAGGGTTCTAGGGAGTTAATTTCAGATTTGTACAAACAGTTATTGAGAACCAGCCCGAGTGTCAGTTGGGCCTATATGGAGGACTGGGGGTGGCACTCTGGGGTTCGAATGGAGCAGAAGAACTGGGAGAGGCTGTGGCGACAGATCCCTAAGGTCGCAAAAGCGATCCAGCTGCGGGAAAGCTGGTACAAATATATGTATGGATGGCATTATACTCCTGCCCGACTCCACGCTATGTATCCTGCTACCTCAGTGGAGTGTTGGAGGGGTTGTGGGGAAATAGGCACGGCTACACATGTATGGTGGGATTGCCCATTTATTCAACCCTTTTGGAGCGTAATCATGCGGGCAATTGGTCAGGCTCTGGGGGAGGGAGCTCACCAGGATCCCCGGGAGATCTTCTTGGGGATAAGTGGGTGAGAGAACGAGGTGGTAAGGCGGGGGTGCACCAAGGCAAAAGTGATATTTACGTTGGCTGCAATGTCCCTCATCACACTGAGGTGGAAAGGCCCTACGATCCCTACAGAGCAGGAATGGCTGAGGAAAATGTGGGACATTGTCTCGTTGGAATGGGCAACGTACGCTGCCGACAACAAACTGGAAACCTTTTATGCGAATTGGAGAGAATCCTTGGAATACTTGAAAGGGGAAGTTAGGGAACAATGGTGCCCCCAAAGACTTAAATTTGTGGACATCTACAACTGAAAGACTGGTTGGGAAATGGCTGGAGGGAAAGTACTATTGGGGCTGTGACAGGGGGGTTGGAGGGGCGGGGGGTTTATTTCATTGTTGAATCTTATTTGTTTTCTTGTTAATGAAACAATAAAAAGAAGTTTAAAAAAAAGAGGATGCACCATGTCCCCCACAGACGCATTATGGCGACAGAATAATACAGGGACAGTTGTGATGCCCCTGGCCCTATTGGAAACAGCCCTGACCCAATTACACTGTCCCACGCATACAGGGAAAGAAATAATTGCTGCACGAATAAAAGAATCAGGGTTCTGTCACGAGCTAAACTCACATGTTGCAAATTTCATTAGTAACTTCCTTACATGCCAACAATTTACAGCCGGCCTGAAGGACCCTTCCTGCACCTACACATTGACTACGTTGACATGATCAATATATGCCAAGGCTACAGATACATGATTGTAGTAGTGTGTTCATTTTCAAGGTGGATCGAGGCTGGTCCCTGCTCCCATGCAGATGCATTCAGAGCAGCCAAATTCCCAGTGAGGGAGGTCTTCCCGAGGTGGGGGGTATGCAAAGTGTTGCGGTCAGACAATGGCCCACACTTTGCCAATGAACTGTTCCAGCACATAACTGCCCTTTTGGGAATAAAACATAAGTTTGCATGCACGTATCACCCGCAAGCAAAGGACGTCTGCGAATGCCTCAACGGCCTCCTAAAAGAAGAGATAGCAAAGGTCCAGCAAACAACTAAAAAAAGTTGGCTATACTGCCTCCCTTTATCCTTATTTGAATTGAGAAATAGGCCAGGGTCGGATCACCAGCTCACACCCCACGAGGTGGTGACAGAACGCCAAATGGACCTCCCCCTCACACCACCATCAAGAGCCACAACTGATTGTTATGCAACAAGTACTGTTTTTGGTGAAGAAATGCATGAATATGTCTCTTCCTTGGTTACTAGTGCCGCTTTTATCTCTCAACAGATCTAACAGACACAGGGCGTGTCAAAGAACAATCAGCAAGGAGAAGCAATCAACGAGGAACAGGAACAACCAGCACAGTGGACAATAAAGGAGGGAGACCAGGTTCTCCTTAAAAACTTTAGGCGTACTTGGAACAATCCCAGATGTACAGGTCCTCAAGTGGTGGAAAAGGTAGCCCCTAGGGCTATCAAACTGAAAGGAAAGGATGTGTGGCCCCACATTTATGACATCAAGCCCTACAAAGCACAGACTCCCCCTCCTCTCAGCGAAGGGGCCAACGCTTCAGCAGCGACAATTGATAGCAATAAAGACACAGTAGAGACACCAACTGCTGCAAGGAACGTAAACGACCAACCACCCATACCCCACCCTATGGTCACGAGATCCCAAGCCAAATGAAGAAATGAGCAAAATGAACTCCCACCAGCCCCACTAGCCACCACTTAATAAAGAACATTGCCCAACAATCTGCAATATACACAACACTCTGTAAACACGTGCATGTTTTCTTCTTTTTGTCACGCACATGCAGACATTGCGCATTACTGTTGTGTATGTAATAAAAAGAAAGGGGAATATACGTCATTGAAGCATACGTCATTGCCCAGGGGTAAATGCTGCCCACAGACAATAACACCCCAGAAGCACTGTCACACCTGTTTGCATACGTTATAAAAAGACCAAACCACTTAAAGAGAAGAAGAATACAGGTATATTATAACACGTTCCTAATGATAATAGTCCAATCATTCCCACATCTTCACGCAGCATTACCCGCCCTAAGAGATAGGACGGTAAGAAAAGGGTGGGAGCAGCTTTTCGCCTGGGCATTCAACGATTACTTGGTAAGCAGGGCTTGACTAAAAGATACTAACAAAATAACGCATATTTTGAGAGATTTTCAGGTGGGCATCTATATCATCTAAAGGTAAAAGTAGCTGCAGGAGCGCAGTAAAGGTAAGAGAGATATGCCAGTGGTATTAGCAACTGTAATAAAAATGATAGGGATATTTTTTACCACTGGCCTGATTACTGCCGCTGTCTGGCAGGCCTACTATGCTTTCTATGTGATGGCATCTCCATCTACTAACATCTCCCCTACCATGGCTGCAACGAGCATGGTATCAGGTGGTACGGAACCCAACATAAAGATAGATAACTGTAGTGTTTCTATTGATACACATGGGGTAGACACATACATTACAGAATCCACACACGTCTCAAATAACATGTGGTACAAGCACATGTCCAAAATTGGTAAAGGCACAACTAAGGACAACTGCTATGTGTGGTCGCTGATCCCATAAACCATGAGCGCATCAAGAACATTTGTGGCAACTGAAGTACAAGCAACATCGGTGGAGTTCCTGGTATACTTAGCCTTGTTCCAAACACGAGGGCGATTTCAAGGGAGAAAAGCAACAATAAGATGGAAATCAAGGTCAACATACCCCTATGAAGACAACTTCATCAAAACCCTACCGATGTATGACAACTACTGCCAGCTGACGCAAGGGCTCCAGTACATAATGGATGGACCCGAAAAAGGAGAGACAAAGGAGGTTACATTGAACTATCTACTATGCGAGTGGCACGCAAAAGAAGTTGCTGGTGATCCAGGTTGCTGGGAAAGACCGCTAATATTAATATATGGCAAAGTATACACTAAAAAAGGGTGGGTGGACAGAGTTGTAGGAAGTAAAATGCTGACGTTGGCAAAATCAACGGTGATGACAGTTCAAAAGAAAACGACAAATGTTACAAGTAATGGACAAAGAATGCAGCACTGGTCACATGGTTAGATAAGGAGGAGGAACAAATAACAATACTTCCACTAACTTCACCAACATTGTGTTATCAGCATGACAGAGAAATTGATGTTGGGAGAAATGGTGATTGCAGAAGAACGATAAAGATTCCTGATGGATCACTATTGGGCCTGCGGAGCGAAGGCTTACCACAGCTTGCCACCGTTGTGCAGTGGAGTATGCACTATGGTACACATCAACGTACCGTCCCTGGTAGTGCCACAAAAACACGTCAACCTGGAGAACTTCCCCAAGATGGACGAAGGGAATAAAAGAAAGAAAAGGTCAGTAAAGATGGGAGGAAGCAAGCAACTGAACAACACTACCCGCCTGTCAAGAGTGAAAAGACAAGGAGAACCATTGACAGGAAACTACCTGCGGGAAAGATCAGAAACAGCTCTGAGTGACTTTCCACCAGCGCACAGACTATTTAGCAGGGCAGCAATGTTCATTTCCTCCATCGTACATCCAGGGGTGCAGGCATATGCAAATGCGAAGTGGCTCCAAATTACAAGATGGGAGTTAATGATGACAATAAATTCCACAGTTAACGGATTCAACGTGATAAAGAAAGAACTGAGGGCAATAAGGATGGTGGCCCTACAGAACAGATATGTGCTGGACCTTCTGACAGCAATGGAAGGAGGAGTTTGAGCAAAAATTGGGAACTCGTATTGCACGTTCATTCCTGCCAACGACGAGGACAACGGCACACTGTCTGAGCCAGTATCACAACTGGCCAAGATGCACGCCAAGATGGAAGAAGAAGGGAAGGCAGTGAAAAAGGATAGTAGCTGGTTCTCTTACATATGGTCCTGAATGCCATCATGGCTCCCAGATGGTCTCAAGATTGTAGCAGGATGCATCATTTTAGGAATGGCCGCCCTAATGGGGATGAAGGTATGGAAGACAAGATCAGCGCGCACTGCTGACGAAATGATCTGCATGCACGTCCAAATGCCAGCTGAAGATGACCAACACACAGACATCATTATTAAGGAACGTGAACTGTTGCGCCAGCAGATAGTAAAAGTGGAGAACCCAAGCAAGGAACCCAAAAAGCTACGTTGGAAAGTGGGTTTATTGCAAACCCGGCGGTGGATGTGTTTATATGTACTGGTCATTTGAAGATCACGTGAATCAGTACGGACACTTGGCAGGAATAACGAAGGTATGGCGAGTACGCGGAGACAATAGAGTGGATAATTTTGTGGTCCACAAGTCGACCAGAGTGGGGACTGAAGAGGGAAAATGGGAGAATCCCTTCCCCGATTCTCAACCAAACCATGGCCCAGGACGTCACGACCCCAACACCCTCCGCGAGAGGAATTTGACCCGCTCACTGCCACACCAGACATCAAGATCCACTGTGGCCACACCCCACACGGCCAGGGAACCTGCCCGTTAATGAAATCACATGCAGGAACCTCAGGTGGAACTGACATCGACCCTAGGGATCAACTCGATTAGACAGTAACCACAAAATACCACCATCGTTAGAGATGCCATGACGACATAGCCAACAGACAAGAACATACGTGCCACCATGCACATTGGTCACCCACACACCAACCTACACGAAGAACATACTCAGTGCTGTGACATAGAGGACCACTTACACCCACACATGCATCGTTGTTATGTTTCACATAGGCCACCTACAGCACTGCAGAAACGCAAGATGCCAGAAGAGCTCTTTTACATGCTTGCAGACGCTTCCTCGCCACTAAAACCATGAATATGTAACCTTACATATTTACTAATGCATATGACACTCTGTCGCCCTCACGACCCCCATATTATGGACCATGTACCGCCACCGATAAGCCAGGCCAAGGTAGGCTGCAAAGCAAGAGTCCCAGACCAAAGCCTCTCAGACCAAACTGCAAGGCATTGATCACGCAGAACGAACTCCAACGAAAGCCCATAGCCAAGGCTGCAATGTTGCAATCTACATGCTACGCTCCCCGCGCCAAGGTTACACCTGCCACTGCTAGACGCTCCTCAGAGCCGAAATACAAATCAAATGCTCATATTTCTACTCCAGACACGGTATCACAACACATGACCGAGCCAACCTGATATGATGCCAAGCCCTACGAGACAGAGAAGCGCTTGGGTCTCACGCCTGAGACACAGTTTGCAACAATTAAGTGACAAATTGGACACCTACAGCGATGGGAAAAACATGCACACCAGCCAATAGTCAGAGATGTCCATTGTCCGCCACTGACACATAGTCATACTTTGTTGCCAGCACCAGGTACACCGCGAGCTGAGAACATCGATGGTCCCAGGCTTGGGGGCTCACGGATGAACCAATCAGAATACGAGGGGGCTCACAATGACACCACTATAGTCTAGTCAATCACTAAATGTCCCCTTGTAGCAACTTTCATGTAACAATTGTTAGGGACGGCCCAAGTGTACCACCTCACCCTCTCTCCTCCACTAACCGTCTCTTCTATATGTGCCCATACTGACCCTACCACTCGGGGAGCCAACCCGAGATGGCGTTAGCGTTTGGGGCCAGTCTTCCTAGGTGACGCACGTAGCCGCGTCATACAGCTAGAAAAAGGGTCTGCGAGCCCACCTTAATCGAGAGGTCTCTCGGATGCCTATGACCTGTGAGCCCGTCCCTGCTTGTTTCATGTAATAAACAGCAGTAACTCTTTGCTCTTGTGTGTGCCGCATACTCTGTTGGGACGCGGGAGGAGTTGGGGCTTCCCCAACCCCGGAGGTCCACGGACGGCCCTGCCACCCCCCCGGGAAATTACCCCGACAGCAGTTTGCCCATTCACATCGCATCATTCGTAGTCGCAGCTATTGATTCGCAAGAAATACATTATTTTAAATTATTTACATATGTTAATATGTGTGTGTATTCAGTACTCATTCTAAGTTGTCTTTTGAGATATATACAGTATAAGAGCAAATGGAAGAACAGTACAGAAGCATAAATAGATTCTGTAGCAGTAGACTGTGTGGGTAGTGGTCAAGAGAGTAGGGTTTGTGTGGGTAAGGGTAGAAAAGGTGTGGGTAGAGTGTATGGATGGGAAAAGACATGGTGGGGATATGATGGTGGTGCCAAAGATGTGATTACAGTGAGTACATGAGGGAATCAGAGATAGGTAACATGGGAGAGAATAAAGTGGGAAGGAGAATGATGGGTGGTCAGGGTAGGGGGGGTGCAGGGGGGATTGGGTGGATGTAGAGAAGGTGGCATACAATAAGTGCACAGAGGTAGAGACACTAGCCATGGCCACAGTAATATATGAACAATAATTAAATCATAATTTGCACTTTTCAGACCATAAATAAAAATGTATATATGATTAGTTAGACACCAAAATCCCAACACGAGACAAGTGCTTATGATCTTGTGGGTAAACATCTGCACAGTGAGCACAACAACCTGAGTAAAATCCTAGTAGCCAAATACTTGAGCAAGCTTGCCAACCTAAAAAAAAGAGGTTGCATCCGCCCTCAGAAAAAAAGCTACGCTATCCACCCACATGTATCCTTTACTTATGCCCTGAAAAGCAGCCACAATCAGGGGAGAATAACTGCACCAGTGTTCAGGATTGCAAACTCTCGTGCTACATCCTGAGCAAATACTCATGATTTACTTGCCCTGTCATCATTTCCCCTCCTCACCCCCATGTACGGCTTTTAACAATACTCTGCTTTATAAAAAATAACTTCAAAAGTACACATACCATAGTGTCACTCAAATATATAAATCCTTATAAAACTATGTTAGGCAAAAAATGGTACACTTGTGGCATTATTCTCCCCATCTTCACTAAGAGACTACAAGTACCATAATAACATTCAGCAAAAGACAAACAAAAGAAAAGCCTTGCTCTTAGTGGTTCTTGTGCACATCTATCAGGTAACATACAGTGAGGGAGCCAGCCGCTGCCTCACTTTGAAGCAAGGCAGGGTCATCCCTGGTTACTGCATGGATAAGAATCCCACATGCCTACTTTGTCAAGGCCATTCGGCCATGGACACGGTAGTGGCCATGTAGTTATGGTTAAGTTGCTGTTTCCATAGGAAGAGCCCTTTTTGGGCGGCTTATAACTTCGCTCCCCCTGGACGAATCCTCACCAAACTTTGCAAAAAAAGTATATGGCCCACTCTGAATTTGCAAAGTTTAGTGAGGTTTGGTCCAGGGGGGGAAAAAGTTATAGGGGGGTTCCCAAACCTTCTTTTTTTCCCATAGACATAATGGGAAAAAACTTTGCTCACGCCTACAGCCCAAACCGCTGGACGGATTTACACCAAATTTGCGGCAGGAGCGGCGGCTTGGTCCCGAAAGCGTGCTTTTTTTATTTGGTGTTAATCCGTCCAGTAGTTTTTTTAAAAATGTCAAAAATGTAAGTAAGCTTTGCGGACACAATCCCCTGTTCCCTGTTCGCTCTGCGGACAGGACAGGGATTGGGCAAGCGGCTTGCGTGATATCCGCGGACATGTGACGTGCTCTCCCATTGGCTGCAGTGAAGCGTGCAGTGCGTCGTATTTTGAAAGACGCCCGCCATCTTTGCTTATCGTTTGCATGAGAGCCGAGGAGTGGGATCTGCCGCCTGCATAGTAAGCTTATGCCCCGTGTCTTCCTCCAGTTCCCCCACCCCGCTCATGCCCGTGTCTTCCTCCCGTTCTCCTCACCCCCGCTCATGCCCTGGGTCTCCCTCCTGTCCCCCCACCCCCGCTCATGCCCTGCATCTACCTGACATTCCTCCCCACCCCCTGCTCATGCCCTGTGTCTCCCTCCCGTTCCCCCACCCCCGCTCATGCCCTGTTTCTCCCCTGTTCCCCCCGCTCATGCCCTGTGTCTACCCTGTTCCCCCCACCCCCCGCTCATGCCCCATGTCTCCCTCCTGTTCCCCCCACCCCCGCTCATGCCCAGTGTCTCTCCTGTTTCCCCCCACACCCCGCTCATGCCCCATGTCTCCCTCCCGTTCCCCTCCACCCCCCGCTCATGCCCCGTGTCTCCCCTGTTACCCCCATCCCCTGCTCATGCCTAGTGTCTCCCTCCTGTTCTCCCCACCCCCCGTTCATGCCCCGTGTCTCCCCTGTTCCCCCCACCCCCCGTTCATGCCCAGTGTCTCACTCCCGTTCCCCCCGCCCCCCGCTCATGCCCCCTGTCTCCCTCCTGTACCCCCCCACCCCGCGCTCATGCCCAGTGTCTCCCTCCCGTTCCCCCACCCCCCGCTCATGCACCGTGTCTCGACTGTTCCCCCCCACCCCCCGTTCATGCCCCGTGTCTCCCTGTTCACCCCCAGCCCCCGCTCATGCCCCGTGTCTCCCTCCTTTTCCCCCCACTGCCCGCTCATGCCACGTGTCTCCCCTGTTACCCCCCATCACCCGCTCATGCCCCGTGTCTCCCCTGTTCCCCCCACCCCCCGCTCATGCCCTGTGTCGCCCTCCTTTTCTCCCCCACCCCCCGCTCATGCCCCATGTCTCCCCTGTTCCCCCAACCCCTGCTCATGCCCTGTGTCTCCCCTGTTCCCCCCACCCCCCGCTCATGCCCCGTGTCTCCCACCCGTTCCCCCCAACCCCCGCTCATGCCCCGTGTCTGAACCCCCGCTCATGCCCACCCCCCGCTCATGCCCTGTGTCTACCTGATGCTCCCCCACACCCCGCTCATGCCCCGTGTCTCGCTCTTTTTCCCCCCCACCCCCGCCCCGTGTCTCCCTCCTTTTCCCCCCCACTCCCCGCTCATGCCCCGTGTCTCCCTCCTTTTCCCCACCACCCCCCGCTCATGCCCCGTGTCTCCCTCCTGTTCCCCCCACCCACCGCTCATGCCCCGTGTCTCCCCTGTTCCCCACCACACCCCGCTCATGCCCCGTGTCTCCCTCCTGTTCTCCCCCACCCCCCTCTCATGCCCAGTGTCTCCCTTGTTACCCCCCACCCCCCGCTCATGTCCAGTGTCTCCCTCCCATTCCCCCCAACCCCCGCTCATGCCCCGTGTCTCCCCTGTTCACCCCCACCACCCGCTCATGCCCCGTGTCTCCATCCCGTTCCCCCCGCTCATACCCCGTCTCTCCCCTGTTCCCTCCCACCCCCGCTCATGCCCCGTGTCTCCCCTGTTCACCCCCACCCCCGCTCATGCCCCGTGTCTCCCTCCTTTTCCCCCCACCCCCTGCTCATGCTCCGTGTCTCCCTCCTTTTCCCCCCACTGCCCGCTCATGCCCTGTTTCTCCCCTGTTCCCCCAACCCCCTGCTCATGCCCGTGTCTCCCCTGTTCCCCCCACCCCCCACTCATGCCCCGTGTCTACCTCCCGTTGCCCCCCACCCCCCACTCATGCCCGGTGTCTCCCTCCCGTTCCCACCACCCCCGATCATGCCCCGTGTCTCCCCTTTTCCCCCCACCCCCTGCTCATACCCCGTGTCTCCCTACCATTCCCTCCCCCCGCTCATGCTCCGTGTCTACCTGATATTCCTCCCCACCCCCCCGCTCATGCTCCCTGTCTCCCTCCCGTTCCCCTACCCCCTGCTCATGCCCCGTGTCTCCCTTGTTCCCCCCGCTCATGCCCTGTGTCTCCCTCCCGTTCACCCCACCCCCCGCTCATGTCCCGTGTCTCCCCTGTTCCCCCCACCCCCCGCTCATGCCCTGTGTCTCCCTCCTGTTCCCCCTACCCCCTGCTCATGCCCCGTGTCTCCCCTGTTCCCCCCACACCCCGCTCATGCCCCATGTCTCCCTCCTGTTCTCCCCCACCCCCCGCTCATGCCTCGTGTCTACCTGACATTCCCCCCACCCCCTGTAGATGCCTCGTGTCTCCCTCCTTTTCCCCTCCACGCCCCGCTCATGCCCATGTCTCCCCTGTTCCCCCCACCCCCTGCTCATGCCCCGTGTCTGCCTCCCATTCTCCCCACCCCCGCTCATGTCCCGTGTCTCTCCTCTTCCCCCAATCCCGCTCATGCCCCGTGTCTCCCCTGTTCCCCCCACCCCCGCTCATGCCCCGTGTCTCCCTCCTTTCCCCCCCACCCCCGTTCATGCCCCGTGTTTCCCCTGTTCCCCCCACCCCTCGCTCATGCCCCATGTCTACCTCCCGTTGCCCCCCACCCGCCGCTCATGCCACGTGTCTCCCTCCCTTTCCCCCACCCCCGGCTCATGACCCGTGTCTCCCTCCTGTCCCCACCCAGCCCCCGATCATGCCCCGTGTCTCCCCTGTACCCCCCACCCCCTGCTCATGCCCCGTGTCTCCCTCCCGTTCCCCCACCCACGTTCATGCCCCGTGTCTACCTGATGTTCCCCCCACCCCCCGCTCATGCCCCATGTCTCCCTCCTGTTCCCCCCGCTCATGCCCCGTGTCTCCCCTGTTCCCCCGCTCATGCCCCGTGTCTCCCTCCTGTTCACCCCCACCCCCCGCTCATGCCCCGTGTCTCCCCTGTTCCCCCCACACCCCGCTCATGCCCTGTGTCTCCCTCCCGTTCCCCTCCACCCCCGCTCATGCCCCATGTCTCCCCATTCCCCCCACCCCCCGATCATGCCCCATGTCTCCCCTGTTACCACCCACCCCCGCTCATGCCCAGTGTCTCCCTCCCGTACCCCCGACCCCCCGCTCATGCTCCGTGTCTCCCCTGTTCCCCCCACCCCTCCACTCATGCCCGTGTCTCCCCTGTCACCCCCACCCCCCGCTCATTCCCCGTGTCTCCCTCCTTTTCCCCCACCCCCCACTCATGCCCTGTGTCTCCCTCCTTTTCCCCCCACCATCCGCTCATGCCCCGTGTCTCCCCTGTTACCACCCACCCCCCGCTCATGCCCCATTTCCCCCCTGTTCCCCCTCACCCCCGCTCATGCCCCGTGTCTCCCTCCTTTCCCCCCCACCCCCTGCTCATGCCCCGTGTCTCTCCTGTTCCCCCACCCCCCGCTCATGCCCCGTGTCTACCTGACGTTCCTCCCACCCCCCGCTCATGCCCTGTGTCTCCCTCCTTTTCCCCCACCCCCTGTTCATGCCCCGTGTCTCCCTCCTTTTCCCCCCCACCCCCCCTTTCTCCCCTGTTACCCCCCACCCCCTGCTCATGCCCCGTGTCTTCCCTGTTCCCCCACCCCGAGCTCATGCCCCGTGTCTTCCTCCTGTTCTCCCCACCCCCCGCTCATGCTCCGTGTCTTCCTCCTGTTTTCCCCCACCCCCTGCTCATGCCCCGTGTCTTCCTCTTGTTCCCCCCACCCCCGCTCATGCCCGTGTCTCCCCTTTTCCGCCCACTCCCTGCTCATGCCCTGTGTCTCCCTCCCATTCCCCCCTACTCCCCGCTCATGCCCCGTGTCTTCCCTGTTCCCCCTACCCCCCGCTCATACCCTGTGTCTCCACCTGTTCCCCCCACCCCCTGCTCATGCCCCGTGTCTCCCTCCTTTTCCCCACCACCCCCCTGCTCATGCCCCGTGTCTCCCTTGTTACCCCCCACACCCGCTCATGCCCAGGGTCTCCCTCCTGTTCCCCCCACCCACGCTCATGCCCCGTGTCTCCCCTGTTCCCCCCCAACCCCCGCTCATGCCCCATGTCTAACTCCTGTACCCCCCACCCTGCGCTCATGCCCAGTGTCTCCCTCCCGTTCCCCCCACCCCCCGCTCATGCCCGGTGTCTCCCTCCCGTTCCCCCCACCTCCCGCTCATGCCCCGTGTCTCCCCTGTTCCCCCCCAACCCCCACTCATGCCCCATGTCTCCCCTGTTCACCCCCACCCCCCGCTCATGCCCCGTGTCTCCCTCCTTTTCCCCCCACCCCCTGCTCATTCTCCGTGTCTCCCTCCTGTCCACCCATCCCCGCTCATGCCCCGTGTCTCTCTCCTGTCCCCCCCACCCCCACTCATGCCCCGTGTCTCCCCTGTTCCCCCCCACCCCCCGCTCATGCCCCATGTCTCCCTCCTGTACCCCCCACCCCCGCTCATGCCCAGTGTCTCCCTCTGTTCCCCCCACCCCCCGCTCATGCCCCGTGTCTCCCCTGTTCACCCCCACCCCCCGCTCATGCCCCGTGTCTCCCTCCTTTTCCCCCACCCCCTCTCATTCTCTGTGTCTCCCTCCTGTCCCCCCCCACGCCCGCTCATGCCCCGTGTCTCCCTCCTGTCCCCCCCACCCATGCTCATGCCCCGTGTCTCTCTTCTGTTCCTCCACCCCCGCTCACGCCATCGCCACACGGTGGCCTGCCGAGGGCCGAGGAGCGGGATATGCCGCCTGCACAGTAAGCTCATGCCCGTGTCTTCCTCCCATTCCCCCATCCCCCACTCATGCCCCGTGTCTCCCCTGTTCCCCCCACCCCCCGCTCATGCCCCGTGTCTCCCTGACTATCCCCCCAGCCCCCGCTCATGCCCTGTGTCTATCTCTTGTTCCCCCACCCCCCGCTCATGCCCCGTGTCTCCCTCCCGTTCCCCCTACCTCCCGCTCATGCCCCGTGTCTCCCTCCCGTTCCCCCACCACCCGCTCGTGCCCTGTGTCTACCTAACATTCCCCCCACCCCCCGCTAATGCCCCGTGTCTCCCTCCTTTTCCCCCCACCGCCCGTTCATGCCCAGTGTCTCCCTGCTTTTCTCCTCAACCCCCCGCTCATGCCCCGTGCCTCCCCTGTTCCCCCCCACCCCCTGCTCATGCCACGTGTCTCCCTCCTTTTCCCCCCACCCCCACTCATGCCCCGTGTCTCCCTCCTTTCCCCTCCACCCCCGGCTCATGCCCCGTGTCTACCTCCCGTTGCCCCCACCCCCCACTCATGCCCCGTGTCTCCCTCATGTTCCCCCCACCCCCAATCATGCCCCGTGTCTCCCTGTTCCCCCCACACCCTGTTCATGCCCCGTGTCTCCCTCCCATTCCCCCACCCCCGCTCATGCCCCGTTTCTTCCCTGTTCCCACCCGCTCATGCCCGGTGTCTCCCTCCCGTTCACCCCACCCCTCGCTCATGGCCCGTGTCTCCCCTGTTCCCCTCCACCCCCCGCTCATGCCCCGTGTCTCCCTCCCATTCCCCCACCCGCGCTCATGCCCCGTTTTTCCCCTGTTCCCCACCCACTCATGCCCGGTGTCTCCTTCCCGTTCACCCCACCCCCCGCTCATGTCCTGTGTCTCCCCTGTTCCCCCCCACCCCCCGCTCATGCCCCGTGTCTCCCTCCTGTTCCCCCCACCACCCGCTCATGCCCCGTGTCTCCCCTGTTCCCCCCACACCCCACTCATGCCCCATGTCTCCCTCCCGTTCACCCCACCCCCCGCTCATGTCCTGTGTCTCCCCTGTTCCCCCCCACCCCCCGCTCATGCCCCGTGTCTCCCTCCTGTTCCCCCCACCACCCGCTCATGCCCCGTGTCTCCCCTGTTCCCCCCACACCCCACTCATGCCCCGTGTCTCACTCCCGTTCCCCCCACCTCCCGCTCATGCCCCGTGTCTCCCTCCTGTACCCCCCCACCCCGTGCTCATGCCCAGTGTCTCCCTCGCGTTCCCCCCAGCCCCTGCTCATGCCCCGTGTGGCTCCCCTGTTCCCCCCACCCCCCGCTCATGCCCCGAGTCTCCCCTCTTCACCCCCAGTACCCGCTCATGCCCCGTGTCTCCCTCCTTTTCACCCCACCCCCCGCTCATTCCCCGTGTCTCCCTCCTTTTCCCCCCACTTCCCGCTCATGCCCCGTGTCTCCCCTGTTACCCCCCCATCACCCGCTCATGCGCCGTGTCTCCCCTGTTCCCCCCACCCCCGCTCATGCCCTGTGTCTCCCTCCTTTTCCCCCCCACCCCCCGCTCATGCCCCGTGTCTCCCACCCCTTCACCCCTTCCCCCCAACCCCCGCTCATGCCCCGTGTCTCCCTCCCGTTCCCCCCCACCCCCCGCTCATGCCCTGTGTCTACCTGACGTTCCCCCCACCACCCGCTCATGCCCCGTGTCTCCCTCTTTTTCCCCCCACCCCCCGATCATGCCCCGTGTCTCCCTCCTTTTCCCCTCCACCCCTGCTCATGCCCCATGTCTCCCCTGTACCCCCCACCACCCGCTCATGCCCCGTGTCTCCCTCTTTTTCCCCCCACCCCCGCTCATGCCCCGTGTCTCCCTCCTTTTCCCCCCCACCCTCCGCTCATGCCCCGTGTCTCCCTCCTTTTCCCCACCACCCCCCGCTCATGCCCCGTGTCTCCCTTATAATAATAATTCGGCTTTTATATAGCGCTACAAACCCTCAGGTATCTGAGCGCTGCTTATTATTACCCACGGTGTGTGGTGCTCATTTATCGACCTCGGAAGGATGAAAGGCTGAGTTTGGCCCCGCCGGGATGCGAACCTGCGGTAACAGGCTCTGCACGGGTGTCAAAGCGGGCGCTCTACTCGCTGTGCCACTTGACCCTTGTTCCCCCACCCCCCGCTCATGCCCCATGTCTACCTCCAGTTGCCCCCCACCCCCGCTCATGCCTCATGCCCGGTGTCTCCCTCCCATTCCCCACCCCCCCGATCATGCCCCGTGTCTCCCCTGTTCCCCCACCCCCTGCTCATGCCCCGTGTCTCCCTCCTTTTCCCCCCCACACCCCGTTCATGCCCCGTGTCTCCCCTGTTCACCCCCCCCCGCTCATGCCCCGTGTCTAACTCCCGTTGCCCCCCACCCCACGCCACGTGTCTCCCTCCCATTCCCCCACCTCCCGCTCTGACCCGTGTCTCCCTCCTGTCCCCACCCAACCCCGATCATGCCCCGTGTCTCCCCTGTTCCCCCCACCCCCCGCTCATGTCCCGTATCTCCCTTCCTTTCCCCACCCCCCGCTCATGCCCCATGTCTCCCCTGTTCCCACGCTCATGCCCCGTGTCTCCCTCCCGTTCACCCCCACCCCCCGCTCATGCCCCGTGTCTCCCCTGTTCTCCCCACTCCCCGCTCATGCCCTGTGTCTCCCTCCCATTCCCCTCCACCCCCCGCTCATGCCCCATGTCTCCCCTGTTCCCGCACCCCCCGATCATGCCCTGTGTCTCCCCTGTTACCACCCACCCCCGCTCATGCCCAGTGTCTCCCTCCCGTTCCCCCGACCCCCCGCTCATGGCCCGTGTCTCCCCTGTTCCCCCCCACCCCTCCGCTCACGCCCCGTGTCTCCCCTGTTCACCCCCACCCCCCACTCATGCCCCGTGTCTCCCTCCTTTTCCCACACCCCCTGCTCATGCCCCGTGTCTCCCTCCTTTTCCCCCACCGCCCGCTCATGCCCCGTGTCTCCCCTGTTACACCCCACCCCCCGCTCAGCTCATGCCCCATGTCCCCCCTGTTCCCCCTCACCCCCGCTCATGCCCCGTGTCTCCATCCTTTTCCCCCCACCTCCCGCTCATGCCCCGTGTCTCTCCTGTTCCCCCATCCCCGCTCATGCCCTGTGTCTACCTGACGTTCCCCCCACCCCCGCTCATGCCCCGTGTCTCCCTCCTTTTTCCCCCCACCCCCCGCTCATGCCCGTGTCTCCCCTGTTCCCCCCACTCCCCGCTCATGCCCTGTGTCTCCCTCCCATTCCCCCCACCCCCACTCATGCCCCGTGTCTCCCCTGTTACCCCCCACCCCCCACTCTTGCCCCGTGTCTCCCTCCTTTTCCCCAACCCCCCGCTCATGTCCCGTGTCTCCCTCCTTTTCCCCCCACCCCTTGCTCATACCCGTGTCTACCCTGTTCCCCCCTCTCCCCGCTCATGCCCTGTGTCTCCCTCCCGTTCCCCCCACCCCCCGCTCATGCCCCGTTTCTCCGCTGTTCCACCCCACCCCCCGCTCATGCCCCATGTCTCCCTCCCGTGCACCCCACCCCCGGCTCATGCCCTGTGTCTCCCCTGTTCCCCCCACACCCCGCTCATGCCCTGTGTCTCCCTCCCATTCCCCCCACCCCAGCTCATGCCCTGTGTCTACCTGACATTCCCCCCACCCCCCGCTCATGTCCCGTATCTCCCTTCCTTTCCCCACCCCCCGCTCATGCCCCATGTCTCCCCTCTTCCCCCGCTCATGCCCCGTGTCTCCCTCCCGTTCACCCCCACCCCCCGCTCATGCCCCGTGTCTCCCCTGTTCTCCCCACTCCCCGCTCATGCCCTGTGTCTCCCTCCCATTCCCCTCCACCCCCCGCTCATGCCCCATGTCTCCCCTGTTCCCGCACCCCCCGATCATGCCCTGTGTCTCCCCTGTTACCACCCACCCCCGCTCATGCCCAGTGTCTCCCTCCCGTTCCCCCGACCCCCCGCTCATGCCCCGTGTCTCCCCTGTTCCCCCCCACCCCTCCGCTCACGCCCCGTGTCTCCCCTGTTCACCCCCACCCCCCACTCATGCCCCGTGTCTCCCTCCTTTTCCCACACCCCCTGCTCATGCCCCGTGTCTCCCTCCTTTTCCCCCACCGCCCGCTCATGCCCCGTGTCTCCCCTGTTACACCCCACCCCCCGCTCAGCTCATGCCCCATGTCCCCCCTGTTCCCCCTCACCCCCGCTCATGCCCCGTGTCTCCATCCTTTTCCCCCCCACCTCCCGCTCATGCCCCGTGTCTCTCCTGTTCCCCCATCCCCGCTCATGCCCTGTGTCTACCTGACGTTCCCCCCACCCCCGCTCATGCCCCGTGTCTCCCTCCTTTTTCCCCCCACCCCCGCTCATGCCCGTGTCTCCCCTGTTCCCCCCACTCCCCGCTCATGCCCCGTGTCTCCCTCCCATTCCCCCCACCCCCACTCATGCCCCGTGTCTCCCCTGTTACCCCCCACCCCCCACTCTTGCCCCGTGTCTCCCTCCTTTTCCCCAACCCCCCGCTCATGTCCCGTGTCTCCCTCCTTTTCCCCCACCCCTTGCTCATACCCGTGTCTACCCTGTTCCCCCCTCTCCCCGCTCATGCCCTGTGTCTCCCTCCCGTTCCCCCCACCCCCCGCTCATGCCCCGTTTCTCCGCTGTTCCACCCCACCCCCCGCTCATGCCCCATGTCTCCCTCCCGTGCACCCCACCCCGGCTCATGCCCTGTGTCTCCCCTGTTCCCCCCACACCCCGCTCATGCCCTGTGTCTCCCTCCCGTTCCCCTCCACCCCAGCTCATGCCCCATGTCTCCCCTGTTCCCCCACCCCCCGATCATGGCCTGTGTCTCCCCTGTTACCACCCACCCCCTCTCATGCCCAGTGTCTCCCTCCCATTCCCCCGACCCCCCGCTCATGCCCCGTGTCTCCCCTGTTCCCCCCCACCCCTCCGCTCATGCCCCGTGTCTCCCCTGTTCACCCCCACCCCTCGCTCATGCCCCGGGTCTCCCTCCTTTTCCCACATCCCCTGCTCATGCCCCATGTCTCCCTCCTTTTCCCCCACAGTCCGCTCATGCCCCGTGTCTCCCCTGTACCCCCCCACCCCCGCTCATGCCCCGTGTCCCCCCTGTTCCCCCTCACCCCCGCTCATGCCCCGTGTCTCCCTCCTTTTCCCCCCCACCCCCTGCTCATGCCCCATGTCTCTCATGTTCCCCCCACCCCCGCTCATGCCCTGTGTCTACCTTACGTTCCCCCACCCCGCTCATGCCCCGTGTCTCCCTCCTTCCCCCCCCACCCCCCGCTCATGCCCATGTCTCCCCTGTTCCCCCACTCCCCGCCTCCCATTCCCCCCACCCCCGCTCATGCCCCGTGTCTCCCCTGTTCCCCCCACCCCCCTGCTCATGCCCCGTGTCTTCCTCCTGTTCTCCCCCACCCCCCCGCTCATGCCCCGTGTCTTCCTCTTGTTCCCCCCACCCCCGCTCATGCCCGTGTCTCCCCTTTTCCGCCCACTCCCTGCTCATGCCCCATGTCTCCCTTCCATTCCCCCCCACCCCCCGCTCATGCCCCGTGTCTCCCCTGTTCCTCCCACCCCCCGCTCATCTCCCGTGTCTCCACCTGTTCCCCCCACCCCCTGCTCATGCCCCGTGTCTCCCTCCTTTTCCCCCCAGCCCCTGTTCATGCCCCGTGTCTCCCGCCTTTTCCCCCAGCCCCTGTTCATGCCCCGTGTCTCCCTCCTTTCCCCCCCACCCCCCGCTCATGCCCTGTGTCTCCCCTGTTACCCCCACCCACCGCTCATGCCCAGTGTCTCCCTCCCATTCCCCCCACCCCCTGCTCATGCCCCGTGTCTCCCCTGTTCCACCCCACCCCCCGCTCATGCCCCGTGTCTCCCTCCTTTTCCCCCCCACCCCCTGCTCATGCCTGTGTCTCCCTCCTGTTCCCCCCACCCCCGCTCATGCCCCGTGTCTCCCTCCTGTACCCCCCACCACCCGCTCATGCCCAGTGTCTCCCTCCCGTTCCCCCCACCCCCTCTCATGCCCCGTGTCTCCCCTGTTCCCCCCACCCCCTGCTCATGCCCCGTGTCTCCCCTGTTCACCCCACCCCCGCTCATGCCCCGTGTCTCCCTCCTTTTCCCCCACCCCCTGCTCATGCCCCGTGTCTCCCTCCTTTTCCCCCACCACCCGCTCATGCCCCGTGTCTCCCCTGTTAGCCCCCACCCCCTACTCATGCCCGTGTGTCCCCTGTTCCCCCCCACCCCCCTCTCATGCCCCGTATCTCCCTTCTTTTCCCCCCCACCCCCCGGTCATGCCCTGTGTCTCCCCTGTTCCCCCGACCCCCCGTTCATGTCCCATGTCTACCTGACGTTCCCCCCACCCCCAGCTCATGCCCTTGTCTCCCCTGTTCCCCCATCTCCCCGCTCATGCCCCGTGTCTCCCTCCCATTCCCCCCACCCCCCGCTCATGCCCTGTGTCTCCCCTGTTCCCCCCACCCCATGCTCATTCCTCGTGTCTCCCCTGTTTCGCCCCACCACCCGCTCATGCCCCGTGTCTCCCTCCTTTTCCCCCCCACCCCCTGTTCATGCCTGTC
The DNA here is from genome assembly GCF_040938575.1 of Ambystoma mexicanum. Lineage (NCBI taxonomy): Eukaryota > Metazoa > Chordata > Amphibia > Caudata > Ambystomatidae > Ambystoma > Ambystoma mexicanum. The sequence goes on from NC_090929.1 coordinate 209,455,393, forward strand.
TCCCTCCTTTCCCCCCCCACCCCCGCTCATGCGCCGTGTCTCCCCTGTTACCCCCACTACCTGCTCATGCCCCGTGTCTCCCCTGTTCCCCCGGCCTCCCGCTCATGCCCCGTGTCTTCCTTCTATTCTCCCCCACCCCTCGCTCATGCTGCATGTCTTCCTCCCGTTCTCCCCCACCCCCATGTCTTCCTCTTGTTCCCCCCACCCCCCGCTCATGCCCCGTGTCTTCCTTCTATTCTCCCCCACCCCTCGCTCATGCAGCGTGTCTCCCTCCTTTTCACCCCCACCCCCCGCTTATGCACCATGTCTCCCTCCTTTCCCCCCCACCCCCCCGCTCATGCCCCGTGTCTCCCCTGTTCCCCCACCCCCGCGCATGTCCCATGTCTCCCTCCCGTTCCCCCCCACCCCCGTTCATGCCCCGTGTCTCTTTCCTTTCCCCCCACCCCCAGCTCATGCCTGTGTCTCCCTCCTGTTCCCCCCACCCCCGCTCATGCCCCGTGTCTCCCTCCTGTACCCCCCACCACCCGCTCATGCCCAGTGTCTCCCTCCCGTTCCCCCCACCCCCTCTCATGCCCCGTGTCTCCCCTGTTCCCCCCACCCCCGCTCATGCCCCGTGTCTCCCCTGTTCACCCCACCCCCCGCTCATGCCCCGTGTCTCCCTCCTTTTCCCCCACCCCCTGCTCATGCCCCGTGTCTCCCTCCTTTTCCCCCACCACCCGCTCATGCCCCGTGTCTCCCCTGTTAGCCCCCACCCCCTACTCATGCCCGTGTGTCCCCTGTTCCCCCCCACCCCCCTCTCATGCCCCGTATCTCCCTTCTTTTCCCCCCCACCCCCCGGTCATGCCCTGTGTCTCCCCTGTTCCCCCGACCCCCGTTCATGTCCCATGTCTACCTGACGTTCCCCCCACCCCCAGCTCATGCCCTTGTCTCCCCTGTTCCCCCATCTCCCCGCTCATGCCCCGTGTCTCCCTCCCATTCCCCCCACCCCCCGCTCATGCCCTGTGTCTCCCCTGTTCCCCCCACCCCATGCTCATTCCTCGTGTCTCCCCTGTTTCGCCCCACCACCCGCTCATGCCCCGTGTCTCCCTCCTTTTCCCCCCCACCCCCTGTTCATGCCTGTCTCCCTCCTTTCCCCCCCCACCCCCGCTCATGCGCCGTGTCTCCCCTGTTACCCCCACTACCTGCTCATGCCCCGTGTCTCCCCTGTTCCCCCGGCCCCCCGCTCATGCCCCGTGTCTTCCTTCTATTCTCCCCCACCCCTCGCTCATGCTGCATGTCTTCCTCCCGTTCTCCCCCACCCCCATGTCTTCCTCTTGTTCCCCCCACCCCCCGCTCATGCCCCGTGTTTACCTGACATTCGCCCCACCCACTGCTCATGCAGCGTGTCTCCCTCCTTTTCACCCCACCCCCGCTTATGCACCATGTCTCCCTCCTTTCCCCCCCACCCCCCCGCTCATGCCCCGTGTCTCCCCTGTTCCCCCACCCCCGCGCATGTCCCATGTCTCCCTCCCGTTCCCCCCCACCCCCGTTCATGCCCCGTGTCTCTATCCTTTCCCCCCACCACCTGCTCATGCCCCATGTCTCCTCTGTTACCCCCCAACCCCCGCTCATGCCCAGTGTCTCCCTCCTGTTCCCCCACCCCCTGCTCATGCCCCGTGCCTCCCCTGTTCCCCCCCACCCACCACTCATGCCCCTTGTCTCCCTCCCTTCCCCCCCACCCCCCGCTTATGCACCATGTCTCCCTCCTTTCCCCCCCCACCCCCCGCTCATGCCCCATGTCTCCCCTGTTCCCCCACCCCCGCGCATGTCCCATGTCTCCCTCCCGTTCCCCCCCACCCCCGTTCATGCCCCGTGTCTCTTTCCTTTCCCCCCACCACCTGCTCATGCCCCATGTCTCCTCTGTTACCCCCCAACCCCCGCTCATGCCCAGTGTCTCCCTCCTGTTCCCCCACCCCCTGCTCATGCCCCGTGTCTCCCCTGTTCCCCCCCACCCACCACTCATGCCCCGTGTCTCCCTCCCTTCCCCCCACCCCCCGCTCATGCCCCGTGTCTCCCTCCTTTTCCCCACCACCCCCCGCTCATACCCTGTGTCTACCTTGTTCGCCCCACACCCCTGTTTATGCCCCGTGTCTCCCCTGTTCCCCCCCACCCCCCGCTCATGCCCCGTGTCTCCCTCCTTTTCCCCCCACCCCCGTTCATGCCCCGTGTCTCCACCCTTTTCCCCCCACCCCCTGCTCATGCCCAGTGTCTCCCTCCTGTTCCCCCCACCCCTGCTCATGCCCCGTGTCTCCCTCCTTTCGCCCCCACCCCCGCTCATGCCCTGTGTCTTCCCTGTTCACCCCACACCCCTGCTTATGCCCCGTGTCTCCCCTGTCCCCCCCACCCACCGCTCATGCCCCGTGTCTCCCTCCTTTCCCCCGCCCACACTCATGCCCCATGTCTCCCTCCTTTTCCCCACCACCCCCGCTCATGCCCTGTGTCTACCTGACGTTCCCCACCACCCCCCGCTCATGCCCTGTGTCTACCTGACGTTCCCCCCACCCCCCGCTCATGCCCCGTGTCTCCCTCCTTTTCCCCCACCCCCGTTCATGCCCCGTGTCTCCCTCCTTTTCCCCCCCACCCCCCTGCTCATGCCCTGTGTCTCCCCATCCCCCGCTCATGCCCCGTGTCTCCCTCTTTTTCCCCCACCCCCAGCGCATGCCCCGTGTCTCCCTCCTTTTCCCCCCCACTCCCCGCTCATGCCCCGTGTCTCCCTCCCATTCACCATCACCCCCCGCTCATGCCCTGTGTCTCCCCTGTTCCCCCACCCCACACTCATGCCTCGTGTCTCCCCTGTTCCTCCCACCCCCGGCTCATGCCTCGTGTCTCCCTACTTTTCCCCCCCACCCTCTTCTTCATGCCTGTGTCTCCCTCCTTTTCCCCCCCACCCCCCGCTCATGCCCCATGTTTCCCCTTTTACCCCCCACTACCCGCTCATGCCCCGTGTCTCCCTCCTTTTCCCCCACCACCCGCTCATGCCCCCTGTCTCCCCTGTTAGCCCCCACCCCCTGCTCATGCCCGTGTGTCCCCTGTTCCCCCCCACCCCCCTCTCATGCCCCGTATCTCCCTTCTTTTCCCCCCCACCCCCCGGTCATGTCCTGTGTCTCCCCTGTTCCCCCAACCCCCGTTCATGTCCCATGTCTACCTGACGTTCCCCCCACCCCCAGCTCATGCCCTTGTCTCCCCTGTTCCCCCATCTCCCCGCTCATGCCCCGTGTCTCCCTCCCATTCCCCCCACCCCCCGCTCATGCCGTGTGTCTCCCCTGTTCCCCCCACCCCACGCTCATTCCTCATGTCTCCCCTGTTTCGCCCCACCACCCGCTCATGCCCCGTGTCTCCCTCCTTTTCCCCCCCACCCCCTGTTCATGCCCGTGTCTCCCTCCTTTTCACCCCCACCCCCCGCTTATGCACCATGTCTCCCTCCTTTCCCCCCCACCCCCCCGCTCATGCCCCGTGTCTCCCCTGTTCCCCCACCCCCGCGCATGTCCCATGTCTCACTCCCGTTCCCCCCACCCCCGTTCATGCCCCGTGTCTCTATCCTTTCCCCCCACCACCTGCTCATGCCCCATGTCTCCTCTGTTACCCCCCAACCCCCGCTCATGCCCAGTGTCTCCCTCCTGTTCCCCCACCCCCTGCTCATGCCCCGTGTCTCCCCTGTTCCCCCCCACCCACCACTCATGCCCCGTGTCTCCCTCCCTTCCCCCCCACCCCCGCTCATGCCCCGTGTCTCCCTCCTTTTCCCCACCACCCCCCGCTCATACCCTGTGTTCACCTTGTTCGCCCCACACCCCTGTTTATGCCCCGTGTCTCCCCTGTTCCCCCCCACCCTCCGCTCATGCCCCGTGTCTCCCTCCTTTTCCCCCCACCCCCGTTCATGCCCCGTGTCTCCACCCTTTTCCCCCCACCCCCTGTTCATGCCCAGTGTCTCCCTCCTGTTCCCCCACCCCTGCTCATGCCCCGTGTCTCCCTCCTTTCGCCCCCACCCCCGCTCATGCCCTGTGTCTTCCCTGTTCACCCCACACCCCTGCTTATGCCCCGTGTCTCCCCTGTTCCCCCCACCCACCGCTCATGCCCCGTGTCTCCCTCCTTTCCCCCCGCCCCCACTCATGCCCCATGTCTCCCTCCTTTTCCCCACCACCCCCGCTCATGCCCTGTGTCTACCTGACGTTCCCCACCACCCCCCGCTCATGCCCTGTGTCTACCTGACGTTCCCCCCACCCCCCGCTCATGCCCCGTGTCTCCCTCCTTTTCCCCCACCCCCGTTCATGCCCCGTGTCTCCCTCCTTTTCCCCCCCACCCCCCTGCTCATGCCCTGTGTCTCCCCATCCCCCGCTCATGCCCCGTGTCTCCCTCTTTTTCCCCCACCCCCAGCGCATGCCCCGTGTCTCCCTCCTTTTCCCCCCCACTCCCCGCTCATGCCCCGTGTCTCCCTCCCATTCACCATCACCCCCCGCTCATGCCCTGTGTCTCCCCTGTTCCCCCCACCCCACACTCATGCCTCGTGTCTCCCCTGTTCCTCCCACCCCTGGCTCATGCCTCGTGTCTCCCTACTTTTCCCCCACCCTCTGTTCATGCCTGTGTCTCCCTCCTTTTCCCCCCCACCCCCCGCTCATGCCCCATGTTTCCCCTTTTACCCCCCACTACCCGCTCATGCCCCGTGTCTCCCCTGTTCCCCCCACCCCCCGCTCATGCCCCATGTCTTCCTCCTGTTCTCCCCCGCTCATGCTGAGTGTCTTCCTCCCGTACTCCCCCACCCCCTGCCCCATGTCTTCCTCTTGTTCCCCCCACCCCCGCTCATGCCCCTTGTCTCCCTCCCATTCCCCCCACCCCCCGCTCATGCCCCGTGTCTCCCTCCCGTGCTCCCCAGCCCCCGCTCATGCTCCGTGTTTACCTGACGTTCGCCTCACCCACCGCTCATGCCCCGTGTTTCCCTCCTTTTCACCCCCACCCCTGCTTATGCCTCGTGTCTCCCTCCTTTTCCCCCCACCCCCCGCTCAGGCCCCGTGTCTCCCTCCCGTTCCCCCCCACCCCCGCTCATGCCCTGTGTCTTCCCTGTTCGCCCCACACCCCTGTTTATGCCCCATGTCTCCCCTGTTCCCCCCCACCCCCGCTCATGCCCCGTGTCTCCCTCCTTTTCCCCCACCCCGTTCATGCCCCGTGTCTCCATCCTTTTCCCCCCACCCCCTGCTCATGCCCCATGTCTCCTCTGTTACCCCTCAACCCCCGCTCATGCCCAGTGTCTCCCTCCCGTTCCCCCACCCCCCGCTCATGCCCCGTGTCTCCCTCCTTTCCCCCTCGCCCCCACGCATGCCCTTGTCTCCCCTGTTCCCCCATCTCCCCGCTCATGCCCCGTGTCTCCCTCCCATTCCCCCCACCCCCGCTCATGCCCTGTGTCTCCCCTGTTCCCCCCACCCCACGCTCATTCCTCGTGTCTCCCCTGTTTCGCCCCACCCCCCCGCTCATGCCCCGTGTCTCCCTCCTTTTCCCCCCACCCCCTGTTCATGCCTGTGTCTCCCTCCTTTTCCCCCCCACACCCGCTCATGCGCCGTGTCTCCCCTGTTACCCCCACTACCCGCTCATGCCCCGTGTCTCCCCTGTTCCCCCGGCCCCCCGCTCATGCCCCGTGTCTTCCTTCTATTCTCCCCCACCCCTCGCTCATGCTGCATGTCTTCCTACCGTTCTCCCCCACCCCCTGCCCCATGTCTTCCTCTTGTTCCCGCCACCCCCCGCTCATGCCCCGTGTTTACCCTGACGTTCGCATCACCCACCGCTCATGCAGCGTGTCTCCCTCCTTTTCACCCTCACCCCCCGCTTATGCACCATGTCTCCCTCCTTTTCCCCCCACCCCCCGCTCATGCCCCGTGTCTCCCCTGTTCCCCCCACCCCCGCGCATGTCCCATGTCTCCCTCCCGTTCCCCCCACCCCCGTTCATGCCCCGTGTCTCCATCCTTTTCCCCCCACCCCCTGCTCATGCCCCATGTCTCCTCTGTTACCCCCCAACCCCCGCTCATGCCCAGTGCCTCCCTCCCTGTTCCCCCACCCCCTGCTCATGCCCTGTGTCTCCCTCCTTTCCCCCCCACCCCCCGCTCATGCCCTGTGTCTTCAATGTTCGCCCCACACCCCTGCTTATGCCCCGTGTCTCCCCTGTTCCCCCCCACCCACCACTCATGCCCCGTGTCTCCCTCCCTTCCCCCCACCCCCGCTCATGCCCCGTGTCTCCCTCCTTTTCCCCACCACCCCCCGTTCATACCCTGTGTCTACCTTGTTCGCCCCACACCCCTGTTTATGCCCCGTATCTCCCCTGTTCCCCCCACCCCCACTCATGCCCCGTGTCTCAATCCTTTTTCCCCCCACCCCGTTCATGCCCCGTGTCTCCACCCTTTTCCCCCCACCCCCTGCTCATGCCCAGTGTCTCCCTCCTGTTCCCCCCACCCCCTGCTCATGCCCCGTGTCTCCCTCCTTTCGCCCCCAACCCCGCTCATGCCCTGTGTCTTCCCTGTTCACCCCACACCCCTGCTTATGCCCCGTGTCTCCCCTGTTCCCCCCACCCCGTTCATGCTCGTGTCTCCCCTGTTCCCACCCACCCCCCGCTCATGCCCTGTGTCTCCCCTGTTCCCCCCAGCCCCTGCTCATGCCCCTTGTCTCCCCTGTTCACCCCCACCCCCCGCTCATGCCCCGTGTCTCCCCTGTTCCCCCTACCCCCTGCTCATGCCCCATGTCTCCCGTGTTTCCCCCACCCCCCGCTCATGCCCCGTGTCTACCTCCCATTTCCCCCCACCCTCTGCTCATGCCCCGTGTCTACCTGATGTTTCCCCCCACCCCCTGCTCATGCCCTGTGTCTCCCTCCCGTTCCCCCCACCCCCCGCTCATGCCCTGTGTCCCGTGTCTCCCTCCTTCCCCCCTCACCTCCCGCTCATATCCCGTGTCTCCCCTGTTCCCCCCGACCTCCGCTCATGCCCCATGTCTCCTTTCCGTTCCCCCCACCCCCCGCTCATGCCACGTGTCTCCCCTGTTTGCCCCACCCACTGCTTATGCCCCGTGTCTCCCCTGTTCCCCCCACGCCCCGCTCATGCCCCGTGTCTACCTCCTTTTCCCCCACCCCCTGTTCCTGCCCCGAGTCTCCATCCTTTTCCCCCCACCCCCAGCTCATGCCCCTTGTCTCCTTTGTTACCCCCCAACCCCCGCTCATGCCCAGTGTATCCCGTCCCATTCCCCCCACCCCCCCGCTCATGCCCCATGTCTCCCCTGTTCGCCACCACCCCCCGCTCATGCCCCGTGTCTCCCTCCTTTCCCCCCCACCCCCGCTCATGCCCCGTGTCTCACTCCTTTTCCCCCCACCCCCGCTCATGCCCTGTGTCTACCTGACGTTCCCCCACCCCCGTTCATTCCCCGTGTCTCCCTCCTTTTCGCCCCCACCCCCTGCTCATGCCCTGTGTCTCCCCTGTTCCCCCCTCAACCCCCGCTCATGCCCAGTGTCTCCCTCCTGTTCTCCCCCACCCCCCGCTCATGCCCAGTGTCTCCCTCCCGTTCTCCCCAACCTCCCGCTCATGCCTCGTGTCTACTTCCCGTTCCCCCCACCCCCGCTCATGCCCTGTGTCTCCCTCCTGTACCCCCCCACCCCCTGCTCACGCCCCGTGTCACCCTCCAGTTCCCCCCACCCCCCGTTCATGCCACGTGTCTCCCCTGTTTCCCCCCACCCCCCGTTCATGCCCCGTGTCTCCCTCCCGTTGCCCCCACCCCCCGCTGATGCTCCATGTCTCCCCTGTTCCCCCCACCCCCCGCTCATGCCTGTGTCCCCCCTGTTCCCCCATCCCCCGCTCATTCCCCGTGTCTTCCTCCTTTCTCCCCCACCCCCCGCTCAAGCCCCGTGTCTCCCTCCTGTACCCCCCCACCCCCCGTGTCTCCCTCCTTTTCCCCCCCACCCCCCGCTCATGCCCCGTGTCTCCCCTGTCCCCCATACCCCCCGCTCATGCCCTTGTCTCCCTCCCCTCCCCCCCACCCCCCGCTCATGCCCTGTGTCTCCCTCCTGTAACCCCCCACCCCCCACTCATGCCCTGTTTCTTCCTCCTGTACCCCCCACCCCCGCTCATGCCCCATGTCTACCTCCCGTTCCCCGCACCCCAGCTCAAGTCCCGTGTCTCCCTCCTGTTCCCCCACCCCCCGTTCATGCCCGGGTCTCCCCTGTTCCCCCCACCCCCTGTTCATACCCCATGTCTCCCTCCTGTTCCCCCCACCCCCCGCTCATGCCCCGTGTCTCCCCTGTTCCCCCCACCCCCTGCCCCGTATCTCCCCTGTTCCCCCCACCCCCTGCTCATGCCCCGTGTCTTCCCTGTTCCCCCCACCCCCCGCTCATGCTCCATGTCTCCCCTGTTCCCCCCCGCCCCCCGTTCATGCCCCATGTCTACCTCCCATTTCCCCCCACCCTCCGCTCATGCCCCGTGTCTACCTGATGTTCTCCCCACCCCCCGCTCATGCCCCGTGTCCACCTCCTGTTCCCCCAACCCCCGCTCATGCCCTGTGTCCCGTGTCTACCTCCTGTTCCCCCACCCCCCGCTCATGCCCCATGTCTCCCCTGTTCCCCGCACCCCCCGGTCATGCCCCGTGTCTCCCTCCTTTTCCCCCCACCCCCGCTCATGCCCCGTGTCTCCCTCCTTTTCCCCCACCCCCGCTCATGCCCCGTGTCTCCCCTGTTCCCCCCACCCCCTGCTCATGCCCCGTGTCTTCCCTGTTCCCCCCACCCCCCGCTCATGCCCCGTGTCTCCCCTGTTCTCCCTACCCCCAGCTCATGCCCCGTGTCTCCATCCCGTTCCCCCCCATCCCGGCCATGCCCCTTGTCTCCCTCCTTTTCCCCCACCCCCGTTCATGCCCCGTGTCTCCATCCTTTTCCCTCCACCCCCCGTGTCTCCCCTGTTCCCCCCCACCCCCGCTCATGCCCCGTGTCTCCCTTCTCCCCCCCACCCCCTGCTCATGCCCCGTGTCTTCCCTGTTCCCCCCACCCCCCGCTCATGCCCTGTGTCTCCCCTGTTCCCCCTACCCCCGCTCATGCCCCATGTCTCCCTCCCGTTCCCCCTCATGCCGGTCATGCCCCGTGTCTCCCTCCTTTTCCCTCACCCCCGTTCATGCCCCGTGTCTCCATCCTTTTCCCCCCACCCCCCGCTCATGCCCCATGTCTCCTCTGTTACCCCCCAACCCCCGTTCATGCCCCGTGTCTCCATCCTTTTCCCCCATGCCCCGCTCATGCCCCGTGTCTCCTCTGTTACCCCAACCCCGCTCATGCCCAGTGTCTCCCTCCCGTTCCACCCCACCCCCCGCTCATGCCCTGTGTCGCCCCTGTTCCCCCCACCCCCCGCTCATGCCCCGTGTCTCCCTCCTTTCCCCCCACCCCCCGCTCATGCCCCGTGTCTCCCTCCTTTTCCCCCCCACCACCTGCTCATGCCCTGTGTCTACCTGATGTTCCCCCCACCCCCCGCTCATGCCCCGTATCTCCCTCCTTTTCCCCCCACCCCCGTTCATGCCCCGTGTCTCCCTCCTTTTCCCCCCACCCCCTGCTCATGCCCTGTGTCTTCCATGTTTCCCCATCCCCCGCTCATGCCCCGTGTCTCCCTCCTTTTCCCCCCACCCCCGTGTCTCCCCCTGTTCCCTCCCACCCCCAGCTCATGCCCCGTGTCTCCCTCCTTTTTCCCCCCACCCCCGCTCATGCCCCGCATCTCCCGCCTTTCCCCCCAACCCCCCGCTCATGCCCCGTGTCTCCCCTGTTACCCCCACCACCCGCTCATGCACCGTGTCTTCCCTGTTCCCCCCACCCCCTGGTTCCCCCCACCCCCCGCTCATGCCCCGTGTCTCCCTCCTGTTCCTCCCACCCCCCGCTCATGCCCCGTGTATCCCTTCTGTACCCCCCACCCCACGCTCATGCCCGTGTCTCCCTCCTGTACTCCCCCACCCCCCGCTCATGCCCATTGTCTCCCTCCCGTTCTCCCCCACCCCCCGCTGATGCCTTGTGTCTACGTCCCGTTCCCCCCACCCCCCGCTCATGCCCTCTGTCTCCCTCCTGTACCCCCCCACCCGCCGCTCATGCCCGTGTCTCCCTCCTGTACTCCCCCACCCCCCGCTCATGCCCATTGTCTCCCTCCCGTTCTCCCCCACCCCCCGCTCATGCCTTGTGTCTACCTCCCGTTCCCCCCACCCCCCGCTCATGCCCTGTGTCTCCCTCCTGTACCCCCCCACCCCCTGCTCATGCCCCGTGTCTCCCTCATGTTCCCCCCACCCGCGTTCATGCCCCATGTCTCCCTCCCGTTCCCCCCACTCCCCGCTGATGCCCCGTGTCTCCCCTGTTCCCCCCACCCCCTGCTCATGCCTGTGTCTCCCCTGTTCCCCCACCCCCCGCTCATGCCCTGTGCTTCCCTACTTTCCCCCCAAACCCCCGCTCATGCCCCGTGTCTCCCTCCTTTTCCCCCCCACCCCCCGCTCATGCCCCATGTCTCCCCTGTTCCCCCCACCCCACGCTCATGCCCTGTGTCTCCCTCCCGTTCCCCCCACCCTCCGTTCATGCCCTGTGTCTCCCTCCTGTACCCCCCATCCCCCGCTCATGCCCCGTTTCTCCCTCCTGTACCTCCCCATCCCCGCTCATGGCCAGTGTCTCCCTCCCATTCTCCCCCACCCCCTGCTCATGCCCCATGTCTATCTCTCGTTCCCCCCTCCCCCGCTCATGCCCCGTGTCTCCCTCCTGTACCCCCACCACCCGCTCATGCCCCGTGTCTCTCTCCTATTCCCCCACATCCCTGTTCCTGCCCCGTGTCTCCCCTGTTCCCCCCACCCCCGTTCATGCACCTGTCTCCCTCCTGTTCCGACCACCCCCGCTCATGCCCCGTGTCTCCCCTATTCCCCCCACCCCCGCTCATGCCCCGTGTCTCCCCTGTTCCCCCACCCCCTGCTCATGCCCCATGTCTTTCCTGTTCCCCCCACCCCCACTCATGCCCCATCTCTCCCCTGTTCCCCCCACCCCCTGCTAATGCCCCGTGTCTACTTCCCGTTCCCCCCCACCCTCCGCTCATGCCCCGTGTCTCCCTCCCATTCCCCCCACCCCCAGTTCATGCCCTGTGTCCCCTGTCTCCCTCACATTCCCCCCGCCCCCCGTTCATGATCTGTGTCCCGTGTCTCCCTCCTTTCCCCCCCACCCCTGCTCATGCCCCGTGTCTCCCTCCTTTTCCCCCCCACCCCCGCTCATGCCCCGTGTCTCCCCTGTTCCCCCTACCCCCCGTTCTTGCCCCGTGTCTCCCTCCCGTTCCCCCCACCCCCCGCTCATGCCCCGTGTCTCCCTCCTGTATCCCCACACACCCGCTCATGCCCTATCTCGTCCTCCTGTACCCCCCACCCCCCGCTCATGCCCATTGTCCCCCTCCCATTCTCCCCTATCCCCCTCTCATGCCCCATTTCTCCCTCCTGTACCCCCCATCCCCGCTCATGCCCAGTGTCTCCCTCCCATTCTCCCGCACCCCCTGCTCATGCCCTGTGTCTCCCCTGTTCCCCCATCCCCTCTCATGCCCCGTGTCTCCCTCCTTTTCCCCCCACCCCCGTGTCTCCCCCTGTTCCCTCCCACCCCCAGCTCATGCCCCGTGTCTCCCTCCTTTTTCCCCCCACCCCCCGCTCATGCCCCGCATCTCCCTCCTTTCCCCCCAACCCCCTGCTCATGCCCCGTGTCTCCCCTGTTCCCCCCCACCCCCCGCTCATGCCCCGTGTCTTCCCTGTTCCCCCCACCCCCACTCATGCCCTGTGTCTCCATCCTGTTCCCCCCACCCCCCGCTCATGCCTCGTGTCTACCTCCCGTTCCCCCCACCCCCGCTCCTGCCCTGTGTCTCCCTCCTGTACCCCCCCACCCCCTGCTCATGCCCCGTGTCTCCCTCCTGTTCCCCCACCCCCCGCTCATGCCCCGTGTTTCCCCCTTTTCCCCCAACCCCCCGCTCATGCCCCGTGTCTCCCTCCTTTTCCCCCCCACCCCCTGCTCATGCCCCGCGTCTCCACTGTTCCCCCCACCCCCCGCTCATGCCCCGTGTCTCCCTCCCATTCCCCCCACCCCCAGTTCATGCCCTGTGTCCCGTGTCTCCCTCCCATTCCCCCCACCCCCTGTTCATGCCCTGTGTCCCATGTCTCCCTCCTTTCCCACCACCCCTGTTCATGCCCCGTGTCTCCCTCCTTTTCCCCCCACCCCCCGCTCATGCCCCGTGTCTCCCCTGTTCCCCCTACCCCCCGTTCTTGCCCCGTGTCTCCCTCCCGTTCCCCCCCACCCCCTGCTCATGCCCCGTGTCTCCCTCCTGTACCCCCACACACCCGCTCATGCCCTGTCTCGTCCTCCTGTACCCCCCACCCCCCGCTCATGCCCAGTGCCCCCCTCCCGTTCTCCCCCATCCCCCGCTCATGCCCCGTTTCTCCCTCCTGTACCACCCATCCCCCGCTCATGCCCCGTGTCTCCCTCCTTTTTCCCCCACCCCCGTGTCTCCCCCTGTTCCCTCCCACCCACAGCTCATGCCCCGGGTCTCCCTCCTTTTGCCCCACACCCCCCGCTCATGCCCCGCATCTCCCTCCTTTCCCCCCAACCCCCCACTCATGACCCGTGTCTCCCCTGTCCCCCCCGCCCCCCGCGCATGCCCCGTGCCTTCCCTGTTCCCCCCACCCCCACTCATGCCCTGTGTCTCCTCTGTTCCCCCATTCCCCGCTCATGCCCCGTGTCTCCCTCCTTTTTCCCCACCCCGTGTCTCCCCTGTTCACCCCCACCCCCCGCTCATGCCCCGGGTCTCCCTCCTTTTCCCACATCCCCTGCTCATGCCCCATGTCTCCCTCCTTTTCCCCCACAGTCCGTTCATGCCCCGTGTCTCCCCTGTTACCCCCCCACCCCCACTCATGCCCCGTGTCCCCCCTGTTCCCCCTCACCCCCGCTCATGCCCCGTGTCTCCCTCCTTTCCCCCCCCACCCCCTGCTCATGCCCCATGTCTCTCATGTTCCCCCCACCCCCGCTCATGCCCTGTGTCTACCTGACGTTCCCCCCACCCCGCTCATGCCCCGTGTCTCCCTCCTTCCCCCCCACCCCCCGCTCATGCCCATGTCTCCCCTGTTCCCCCCACTCCCCGCTCATGCCCCGTGTCTCCCTCCCATTCCCCCCACCCCCGCTCATGCCCCGTGTCTCCCCTGTTCCCCCCACCCCCGGCTCATGCCCCTTGTCTCCCCTGTTCCCCCCACCCCCCGCTCATGCCGTGTCTCCCTCCTTTTCCCCCCACTCCCTGTTCATGACCCGTGTCTCTCTCCTTTACCCCCTACCCCCTGTGTCTCCCCTTTTACCCCCCACCCTCCGCTCATGCCCCGTGTCTTCCCTGTTCCCCCACCCCCAGCTCATGCCCCGTGTCTTCCTCCTGTTCTCCCCCACCCCCCGCTCATGCCCCGTGTCTTCCTCTTGTTCCCCCCACCCCCGCTCATGCCCGTGTCTCCCCTTTTCCGCCCACTCCCTGCTCATGCCCCATGTCTCCCTTCCATTCCCCCCCACCCCCGCTCATGCCCCGTGTCTCCCCTGTTCCTCCCACCCCTCGCTCATCTCCCGTGTCTCCACCTGTTCCCCCCACCCCCTGCTCATGCCCCGTGTCTCCCTCCTTTTCCCCCAGCCCCTGTTCATGCCCCGTGTCTCCCGCCTTTTCCCCCAGCCCCTGTTCATGCCCCGTGTCTCCCTCCTTTTCCCCCCACCCCCCGCTCATGCCCTGTGTCTCCCCTGTTACCCCCACCCACCGCTCATGCCCAGTGTCTCCCTCCCATTCCCCCCACCCCCTGCTCATGCCCCGTGTCTCCCCTGTTCCACCCCACCCCCGCTCATGCCCTGTTTCTCCCTCCTTTCCCCCCCCACCCCCTGCTCATGCCTTTGTCTCCCTCCTGTTCCCCCCACCCCCGCTCATGCCCCGTGTCTCCCTCCTGTACCCCCCACCACCCGCTCATGCCCAGTGTCTCCCTCCCGTTCCCCCCACCCCCTCTCATGCCCCGTGTCTCCCCTGTTCCCCCCACCCCCCGCTCATGCCCCGTGTCTCCCCTGTTCACCCCACCCCCCGCTAATGCCCCGTGTCTCCCTCCTTTTCCCCCACCCCCTGCTCATGCCCCGTGTCTCCCTCCTTTTCCCCCACCACCCGCTCATGCCCCGTGTCTCCCCTGTTAGCCCCCACCCCCTGCTCATGCCCGTGTGTCCCCTGTTCCCCCCCACCCCCCTCTCATGCCCCGTATCTCCCTTCTTTTCCCCCCCACCCCCCGGTCATGCCCTGTGTCTCCCCTGTTCCCCGACCCCCCGTTCATGTCCCATGTCTACCTGACGTTCCCCCCACCCCCAGCTCATGCCCTTGTCTCCCCTGTTCCCCCATCTCCCCGCTCATGCCCCGTGTCTCCCTCCCATTCCCCCCACCCCCCGCTCATGCCCTGTGTCTCCCCTGTTCCCCCCACCCCACGCTCATTCCTCGTGTCTCCCCTGTTTCGCCCCACCACCCGCTCATGCCCCGTGTCTCCCTCCTTTTCCCCCCCACCCCCTGTTCATGCCTGTGTCTCCCTCCTTTCCCCCCCCACCCCCGCTCATGCGCCGTGTCTCCCCTGTTACCCCCACTACCTGCTCATGCCCCGTGTCTCCCCTGTTCCCCCGGCCCCCCGCTCATGCCCCGTGTCTTCCTTCTATTCTCCCCCACCCCTCGCTCATGCTGCATGTCTTCCTCCCGTTCTCCCCCACCCCCATGTCTTCCTCTTGTTCCCCCCACCCCCCGCTCATGCCCCGTGTTTACCTGACATTCGCCCCACCCACTGCTCATGCAGCGTGTCTCCCTCCTTTTCACCCCACCCCCGCTTATGCACCATGTCTCCCTCCTTTCCCCCCCACCCCCCCGCTCATGCCCCGTGTCTCCCCTGTTCCCCCACCCCCGCGCATGTCCCATGTCTCCCTCCCGTTCCCCCCCACCCCCGTTCATGCCCCGTGTCTCTATCCTTTCCCCCCACCACCTGCTCATGCCCCATGTCTCCTCTGTTACCCCCCAACCCCCGCTCATGCCCAGTGTCTCCCTCCTGTTCCCCCACCCCCTGCTCATGCCCCGTGCCTCCCCTGTTCCCCCCCACCCACCACTCATGCCCCTTGTCTCCCTCCCTTCCCCCCCACCCCCCGCTCATGCCCCGTGTCTCCCTCCTTTTCCCCACCACCCCCGCTCATACCCTGTGTCTACCTTGTTCGCCCCACACCCCTGTTTATGCCCCGTGTCTCCCCTGTTCCCCCCCACCCCCCGCTCATGCCCCGTGTCTCCCTCCTTTTCCCCCCACCCCCGTTCATGCCCCGTGTCTCCACCCTTTTCCCCCCACCCCCTGCTCATGCCCAGTGTCTCCCTCCTGTTCCCCCCACCCCTGCTCATGCCCCGTGTCTCCCTCCCTTCGCCCCCACCCCCGCTCATGCCCTGTGTCTTCCCTGTTCACCCCACACCCCTGCGTATGCCCCGTGTCTCCCCTGTTCCCCCCACCCACCGCTCATGCCCCGTGTCTCCCTCCTTTCCCCCCGCCCCCACTCATGCCCCATGTCTCCCTCCTTTTCCCCACCACCCCCCGCTCATGCCGTGTCTACCTGACGTTCCCCACCACCCCCCGCTCATGCCCTGTGTCTACCTGACGTTCCCCCCACCCCCCGCTCATGCCCCGTGTCTCCCTCCTTTTCCCCCACCCCCGTTCATGCCCCGTGTCTCCCTCCTTTTCCCCCCACCCCCCTGCTCATGCCCTGTGTCTCCCCATCCCCCGCTCATGCCCCGTGTCTCCCTCTTTTTCCCCCACCCCCAGCGCATGCCCCGTGTCTCCCTCCTTTTCCCCCCCACTCCCCGCTCATGCCCCGTGTCTCCCTCCCATTCACCATCACCCCCCGCTCATGCCCTGTGTCTCCCCTGTTCCCCCCACCCCACACTCATGCCTCGTGTCTCCCCTGTTCCTCCCACCCCCGGCTCATGCCTCGTGTCTCCCTACTTTTCCCCCCCACCCTCTGTTCATGCCTGTGTCTCTCCCTCCTTTTCCCCCCCACCCCCCGCTCATGCCCCATGTTTCCCCTTTTACCCCCCACTACCCGCTCATGCCCCGTGTCTCCCCTGTTCCCCCCACCCCCCGCTCATGCCCCATGTCTTCCTCCTGTTCTCCACCGCTCATGCTGAGTGTCTTCCTCCCGTACTCCCCCACCCCCTGCCCCATGTCTTCCTCTTGTTCCCCCCACCCCCGCTCATGCCCCTTGTCTCCCTCCCATTCCCCCCACCCCCCGCTCATGCCCCGTGTCTCCCTCCCGTGCCCCCCACCCCCCGCTCATGCTCCGTGTTTACCTGACGTTCGCCTCACCCACCGCTCATGCCCCGTGTCTCCCTCCTTTTCACCCCCACCCCTGCTTATGCCTCGTGTCTCCCTCCTTTTCCCCCCACCCCCCGCTCAGGCCCCGTGTCTCCCTCCCCTTCCCCCCCACCCCCCACTCATGCCCTGTGTCTTCCCTGTTCGCCCCACACCCCTGTTTATGCCCCATGTCTCCCCTGTCCCCCCCCACCCCCCGCTCATGCCCCGTGTCTCCCTCCTTTTCCCCCCACCCCGTTCATGCCCCGTGTCTCCATCCTTTTCCCCCCACCCCCTGCTCATGCCCCATGTCTCCTCTGTTACCCCTCAACCCCCGCTCATGCCCAGTGTCTCCCTCCCATTCCCCCACCCCCCGTTCATGCCCCGTGTCTCCCTCCTTTCCCCCTCACCCCCCACTCATGCCCTTGTCTCCCCTGTTCCCCCATCTCCCCGCTCATGCCCCGTGTCTCCCTCCCATTCCCCCCACCCCCCGCTCATGCCCTGTGTCTCCCCTGTTCCCCCCACCCCACACTCATTCCTCGTGTCTCCCCTGTTTCGCCCCACCCCCCGCTCATGCCCCGTGTCTCCCTCCTTTTCTCCCTCACCCCCTGTTCATGCCTGTGTCTCCCTCCTTTTCCCCCCCACCCCCGCTCATGCGCCGTGTCTCCCCTGTTACCCCCACTACCCGCTCATGCCCCGTGTCTCCCCTGTTCCCCCGGCCCCCCGCTCATGCCCCGTGTCTTCCTTCTATTCTCCCCCACCCCTCGCTCATGCTGCATGTCTTCCTACCGTTCTCCCCCACCCCCTGCCCCATGTCTTCCTCTTGTTCCCGCCACCCCCCGCTCATGCCCCGTGTTTACCTGACGTTCGCCCCACCCACCGCTCATGCAGCGTGTCTCCCTCCTTTTCACCCCCACCCCCCGCTTATGCACCATGTCTCCCTCCTTTTCCCCCCACCCACCGCTCATGCCCCGTGTCTCCCCTGTTCCCCCCATCCTCGCGCATGTCCCATGTCTCCCTCCCGTTCCCCCCCACCCCCGTTCATGCCCCGTGTCTCCATCCTTTTCCCCCCACCCCCTGCTCATGCCCCATGTCTCCTCTGTTACCCCCCAACCCGCGCTCATGCCCAGTGTCTCCCTCCTGTTCCCCCCACCCCCTGCTCATGCCCTGTTTCTCCCTCCTTTCCCCCCCACCCCCCATCTCATGCCCTGTGTCTTCAATGTTCGCCCCACACCCCTGCTTATGCCCCGTGTCTCCCCTGTTCCCCCCACCCACCACTCATGCCCCATGTCTCCCTCCCTTCCCCCCCACCCCCGCTCATGCCCCGTGTCTCCCTCCTTTTCCCCACCACCCCCCGTTCATACCCTGTGTCTACCTTGTTCGCCCCACACCCCTGTTTATGCCCCGTATCTCCCCTGTTCCCCCCCACCCCCCGTTCATGCCCCGTGTCTCCCCTGTTCCCCCCCCACCCCCGTTCATGCCCCGTGTCTCCCTCCCGTTGCCCCAACCCCCCGCTGATGCCCCATGTCTCCCCTGTTCCCCCATCCCCCGCTCATTCCCCGTGTCTTCCTCCTTTCTCCCCCACCCCCCGCTCAAGCCCCGTGTCTCCCTCCTGTACCCCCCCACCCCCGTGTCTCCCTCCTTTTCCCCCCCACCCCCCGCTCATGCCCCGTGTCTCCCCTGTCCCCCATACCCCCCGCTCATGCCCTTGTCTCCTTCCCCTCCCCCCCACCCCCCGCTCATGCCCCGTGTCTCCCTCCTGTAACCCCCCACCCCCCACTCATGCCCTGTTTCTTCCTCCTGTACCCCCCACCCCCGCTCATGCCCTTGTCTCCCTCCCCTCCCCCCCCCACCCCCCGCTCATGCCCCGTGTCTCCCTCCTGTAACCCCCCACCCCCCACTCATGCCCTGTTTCTTCCTCCTGTACCCCCCACCCCCGCTCATGCCCCATGTCTACCTCCCGTTCCCCGCACCCCAGCTCAAGTCCCGTGTCTCCCTCCTGTTCCCCCACCCCCCGTTCATGCCCCGTGTCTCCCCTGTTCCCCCCACCCCCTGTTCATGCCCCATGTCTCCCTCCTGTTCCCCCCACCCCCCGCTCATGCCCCGTGTCTCCCCTGTTCCCCCCACCCCCTGCTCATGCCACGTGTCTCCCCTGTTCCCCCCACCCCCTGCCCCGTGTCTCCCCTGTTCCCCCCACCCCCTGCTCATGCCCCGTGTCTTCCCTGTTCCCCCCACCCCCCGCTCATGCTCCATGTCTCCCCTGTTACCCCCCGCCCCCCGTTCATGCCCCATGTCTACCTCCCATTTCCCCCCACCCTCCGTTCATGCCCCGTGTCTACCTGATGTTCTCCCCACCCCCCGCTCATGCCCCGTGTCTACCTCCTGTTCCCCCAACCCCCGCTCATGCCCCATGTCTCCCCCGTTCCCCGCACCCCCCGGTCATGCCCCGTGTCTCCCTCCTTTTCCCCCCCACCCCCGCTCATGCCCCGTGTCTCCCTCCTTTTCCCCTACCCCCGCTCATGCCCCTTGTCTCCCCTGTTCCCCCCACCCCCTGCTCATGCCCCGTGTCTTCCCTGTTCCCCCCACCCCCCGCTCATGCCCCGTGTCTCCCCTGTTCCCCCTACCCCCAGCTCATGCCCCGTGTCTCCATCCCGTTCCCCCCCACCCCGGCCATGCCCCTTGTCTCCCTCCTTTTCCCCCACCCCCGTTCATGCCCCGTGTCTCCATCCTTTTCCCTCCACCCCCCGTGTCTCCTCTGTTACCCCCCAACCCCCTTTCATGCCCCGTGTCTCCATCCTTTTCCCCCACCCCCCGCTCATGCCCCGTGGCTCCTCTCTTACCCCCAACCCCCGCACATGCCCAGAGTCTCCCTCCCATTCCCCCCCACCCCCCGCTTATGCCCCGTGTCTCCCCTGTTCCCCCCACCCCCGCTCATGCCCTGTGTCTCCCTTCTCCCCCCCACCCCCCGCTCATGCCCCGTGTCTCCCTCCTTTTCCCCCCCACCCCCTGCTCATGCCCCGTGTCTTCCCTGTTCCCCCCACCCCCCGCTCATGCCCTGTGTCTCCCCTGTTCCCCCTACCCCCCGCTCATGACCCGTGTCTCCCTCCCGTTCCCCCCCATGCCGGTCATGCCCCGTGTCTCCCTCCTTTTCCCCCACCCCCGTTCATGCCCCGTGTCTCCATCCTTTTCCCCCCTGCCCCCGCTCATGCCCCATGTCTCCTCTGTTACCCCCAACCCCCGTTCATGCCCCGTGTCTCCATCCTTTTCCCCCCATGCCCCGCTCATGCCCCGTGTCTCCTCTGTTACCCCCAACCCCGCTAATGCCCACTGTCTCCCTCCCGTTCCACCCCACCCCCCGCTCATGCCCTGTGTTGCCCCTGTTCCCCCCCACCCCCCGCTCATGCCCCGTGTCTCCCTCCTTTCCCCCCACCCCCCGCTCATGCCCCGTGTCTCCCTCCTTTTCCCCCCACCACCTGCTCATGCCCTGTGTCTACCTGATGTTCCCCCCACCCCCCGCTCATGCCCCGTATCTCCCTCCTTTTCCCCCCACCCCCGTTCATGCCCCGTGTCTCCCTCCTTTTCCCCCCACCCCCTGCTCATGCCCTGTGTCTTCCATGTTTCCCCATCCCCCGCTCATGCCCCGTGTCTCCCTCCTTTTCCCCCCACCCCCGTGTCTCCCCCTGTTCCCTCCCACCCCCAGCTCATGCCCCGTGTCTCCCTTCTTTTGCCCCCCACCCCCGCTCATGCCCCGCATCTCCCGCCTTTCCCCCCAACCCCCCGCTCATGCCCCGTGTCTCCCCTGTTACCCCCCACCACCTGCTCATGCACCGTGTCTTCCCTGTTTCCCCCACCCCCTGGTTCCCCCCACCCCCCACTCATGCCCCGTGTCTCCCTCCTGTTCCTCCCACCCCCCGCTCATGCCCTGTGTATCCCTTCTGTACCCCCCCACCCCCCGCTCATGCCCGTGTCTCCCTCCTGTACTCCCCCACCCCCCGCTCATGGCCATTGTCTCCCTCCCGTTCTCCCCCACCCCCCGCTGATGCCTTGTGTCTACCTCCCGTTCCCCCCACCCCCCGCTCATGCCCTGTGTCTCCCTCCTGTACCCCCCCACCCGCCGCTCATGCCCGTGTCTCCCTCCTGTACTCCCCCACCCCCGCTCATGCCCATTGTCTCCCTCCCGTTCTCCCCCACCCCCCGCTCATGCCTTGTGTCTACCTCCCGTTCCCCCCACCCCCCGCTCATGCCCTGTGTCCCCCTCCTGTACCCCCCACCCCCTGCTCATGCCCCGTGTCTCCCTCATGTTCCCCCCACCCCCGTTCATGCCCCATGTCTCCCTCCCGTTCCCCCCACTCCCCGCTGATGCCCCGTGTCTCCCCTGTTCCCCCACCCCCTGCTCATGCCTGTGTCTCCCCTGTTCCCCCACCCCCCGCTCATGCCCTGTGCTTCCCTACTTTCCCCCCAAACCCCCGCTCATGCCCTGTGTCTCCCTCCTTTTCCCCCCACCCCCCGCTCATGCCCCATGTCTCCCCTGTTCCCCCCACCCCACGCTCATGCCCCATGTCTATCTCCCGTTCCCCCCTCCCCCGCTCATGCCCCGTTTCTCCCTCCTGTACCTCCCCATCCCCGCTCATGGCCAGTGTCTCCCTCCCATTCTCCCCCACCCCCTGCTCATGCCCCATGTCTATCTCCCGTTCCCCCCTCCCCCGCTCATGCCCCGTGTCTCCCTCCTGTACCCCCCACCACCCGCTCATGCCCCGTGTCTCTCTCCTATTCCCCCACATCCCTGTTCCTGCCCCGTGTCTCCCCTGTTCCCCCACCCCCCGTTCATGCACCTGTCTCCCTCCTGTTCCGACCACCCCCCGCTCATGCCCCGTGTCTCCCCTATTCCCCCCACCCCCGCTCATGCCCCGTGTCTCCCCTGTTCCCCCACCCCCTGCTCATGCCCCATGTCTTTCCTGTTCCCCCCACCCCCACTCATGCCCCATCTCTCCCCTGTTCCCCCCACCCCCTGCTAATGCCCCGTGTCTACTTCCCGTTCCCCCCCACCCTCCGCTCATGCCCCGTGTCTCCCTCCCATTCCCCCCACCCCCAGTTCATGCCCTGTGTCCCCTGTCTCCCTCACATTCCCCCCGCCCCCCGTTCATGATCTGTGTCCCGTGTCTCCCTCCTTTCCCCCCCACCCCTGCTCATGCCCCGTGTCTCCCTCCTTTTCCCCCCCACCCCCGCTCATGCCCCGTGTCTCCCCTGTTCCCCCTACCCCCGTTCTTGCCCCGTGTCTCCCTCCCGTTCCCCCCCACCCCCCGCTCATGCCCCGTGTCTCCCTCCTGTATCCCCACACACCCGTTCATGCCCTATCTCGTCCTCCTGTACCCCCCACCCCCCGCTCATGCCCATTGTCCCCCTCCCGTTCTCCCCTATCCCCCGCTCATGCCCCATTTCTCCCTCCTGTACCCCCCATCCCCGATCATGCCCAGTGTCTCCCTCCCATTCTCCCGCACCCCCTGCTCATGCCCTGTGTCTCCCCTGTTCCCCCATCCCCCCTCATGCCCCGTGTCTCCCTCCTTTTCCCCCCACCCCCGTGTCTCCCCCTGTTCCCTCCCACCCCCAGCTCATGCCCCGTTTCTCCCTCCTTTTTCCCCCCACCCCCCGCTCATGCCCCGCATCTCCCTCCTTTCCCCCCAACCCCCTGCTCATGCCCCGTGTCTCCCCTGTTCCCCCCCACCCCCCGCTCATGCCCCGTGTCTTCCCTGTTCCCCCCACCCCCACTCATGCCCTGTGTCTCCCTCCTGTTCCTCCCACCCCCCGCTCATGCCTCGTGTCCACCTCCCGTTCCCCCCACCCCCCGCTCCTGCCCTGTGTCTCCCTCCTGTACCCCCCCTCCCCCTGCTCATGCCCCGTGTCTCCCTCCTGTTCCCCCACCCTCGCTCATGCCCCGTGTTTCCCCCTTTTCCCCCAACCCCCCGCTCATGCCCCGTGTCTCCCTCCTTTTCCCCCCACCCCCTGCTCATGCCCCGTGTCTCCACTGTTCCCCCCCACCCCCCGCTCATGCCCCGTGTCTCCCTCCCATTCCCCCCACCCCCAGTTCATGCCCTGTGTCCCGTGTCTCCCTCCCATTCCCCCCACCCCCCGTTCATGCCCTGTGTCCCATGTCTCCCTCCTTTCCCACCACCCCTGTTCATGCCCCGTGTCTCCCTCCTTTTCACCCCACCCCCCGCTCATGCCCCGTGTCTCCCCTGTTCCCCCTACCCCCCGTTCTTGCCCCGTGTCTCCCTCCCGTTCCCCCCCACCCCCTGCTCATGCCCCGTGTCTCCCTCCTGTACCCCCCACCCCCCGCTCATGCCCAGTGTCCCCCTCCCGTTCTCCGCCATCCCCCGCTCATGCCCCGTTTCTCCCTCCTGTACCACCCATCCCCCGCTCATGCCCCGTGTCTCCCTCCTTTTTCCCCCACCCCCGTGTCTCCCCCTGTTCCCTCCCACCCACAGCTCATGCCCCGGGTCTCCCTCCTTTTGCCCCACACCCCCCGCTCATGCCCCGCATCTCCCTCCTTTCCCCCCAACCCCCCACTCATGCCCTGTGTCTACCCTGTCCCCCCCGCCCCCCGCGCATGCCCCGTGCCTTCCCTGTTCCCCCCACCCCCACTCATGACCCGTGTCTCCCTCCCATTCTCCCCCACCCCCTGCTCATGCCCTGTGTCTCCTCTGTTCCCCCATCCCCCGCTCATGCCCCGTGTCTCCCTCCTTTTTCCCCCCACCCCGTGTCTCCCCCTGTTCCCTCCCACCCACAGCTCATGCCCCGGGTCTCCCTCATTTTGCCCCCCACCCCCCGCTCATGCCCCGCATCTCCCTCCTTTCCCTCCAACCCCCCACTCATGCCCCGTGTCTCCCGTCCCCCCCGCGCATGCCCCGTGTCTTCCCTGTTCCCCCCACCCCCACTCATGCACCGTGTCTCCCTCCTGTTCCCCCCACCCCCCGCTCATGCCCCGTGTCTCCCTCCTGTACCCCCCACCCCCCCTCATGCCCGTGTCTCCCTACTGTACTCCCCCACCCCCCGCTCATGCCCAGTGTCTCCCTCGTGTACCCCTGCACCCCCTGCTCATGCCTGTGTCTCCCCTGTTCCCCCACCCCCCGCTCATGCCCCGTGTTTCCCTCCTTTTCCCCCAACCCCCCGCTCATGCCCCGTGTCTCCCTCCCATTCTCCCCCCATCCCCCGCTCATGCCTCGTGTCTACCTCCCGTTCCCCCACCCCCCGCTCATGCCCTGTGTCTCCCTCCTGTACCCCCCACCCCCTGCTCATGCCCCGTGTCTCCCTCCTGTTTCCCCCACCCTCCGTTCAGGCCCCGTGTCTCCCCTGTTCCCCCCACCCCTGTTTATGCCCCTGTCTCCCTCCTGTTCTGCCCACCCCCCGCTCATGCCCCGTGTCTCCCCTGTTCCCCCCCACCCCCGCTCATGCCCCGTGTCTCCCCTGTTCCCCCACCCCCTGCTCATGCCCCATGTCTTTCCTGTTCCCCCCCACCCCGGTTCATGCCCCATCTCTCCCCTGTTCCCCCCCACCCCCCGCTCATCCCCCGTGTCTACTTCCCGTTCCCCCCCACCCTCCGCTCATGCCCCGTGTCTACCTGACGTTCTCCCCCACCCCCCACTCATGCCCCGTGTCTCCCTCCCATTCCCCCCACCCCCAGTTCATGCCCTGTGTCCCGTGTCTCCCTCCCATTCCCCCCACCCCCCGTTCATGCCCTGTGTCCCGTGTCTCCCTCCTTTCCCCAACCCTGCTCATGCCCCCTGTCTCCCTCCTTTTCCCCCCACCCCTGCTCATGCCCCGTGTCTCCCCTGTTCCCCCTACCCCCCGTTCTTGCCCTGTGTCTCCCTCCCGTTCCCCCCCACCCCCCGCTCATGCCCCGTGTCTCCCTCCTGTACCCCCATGCACCCGCTCATGCCCTGTCTCGTCCTCCTGTACCCCCCCCGCTCATGCCCAGTGTCCCCCTCCCGTTATCCCCCATCCCCTGCTCATGCCCCGTTTCTCCCTCCTGTACCACCCATCCCCGCTCATGCCCAGTGTCTCCCTCCCATTCTCCCCCACCCCCTGCTCATGCCCTGTGTCTCCTCTGTTCCCCCATCCCCCGCTCATGCCCCGTGTCTCCCTCCTTTTCCCCCCACCCCCGTGTCTCCCCCTGTTCCCTCCCACCCACAGCTCATGCCCCGGGTCTCCCTCCTTTTGCCCCCCACCCCCCGCTCATGCCCCGCATCTCCCTCCTTTCCCCCAACCCCCCACTCATGCCCCGTGTCTCCCCTGTCCCCCCCAACCCCCGCGCATGCCCCGTGTCTTCCCTGTTCCCCCCACCCCCACTCATGCCCCGTGTCTCCCTCTTGTTCCCCCCACCCCTTGCTCATGCCCCATGTCTCCCTCCTGTACCCCTCCACCCCCTGCTCATGCCCGTGTCTCCCTTCTGTACTCCCCCACCCCCCGCTCATGCCCAGTGTCTCCCTCCCATTCTCCCCCACCCCCCGCTCA
Source organism: Ambystoma mexicanum (assembly GCF_040938575.1). Classification (NCBI taxonomy): domain Eukaryota; kingdom Metazoa; phylum Chordata; class Amphibia; order Caudata; family Ambystomatidae; genus Ambystoma; species Ambystoma mexicanum. The sequence goes on from NC_090929.1 coordinate 209,480,287, forward strand.
TGCCTCGTGTCTACCTCCCGTTCCCCCCACCCCCCGCTCCTGCCCTGTGTCTCCCTCCTGTACCCCCCCACCCCCTGCTCATGGCCCGTGTCTCCCTCCTGTTCCCCCCACCCCCCGTTCATGCCCCGTGTCTCCCCTGTTCCCCCACCCCCGTTCATGCCCTGTGTCTCCCTCCCGTTCCCCCCACTCCCCGCTGATGCCCCGTGTCTCCCCTGTTCCCCCCACCCCCTGCTCATGCCTGTGTCTCCCCTGTTCCCCCCACCCCCCGCTCATGCCCCGTGTTTCCCTCCTTTCCCCCAACCCCCCGCTCATGCCCCGTGTCTCCCTCCTTTTACCCCCCACCCCCCGCTCATGCCCCGTGTCTCCACTGTTCCCCCCATCCCCCGTTCATGCCCCGTGTCTCCCCTGTTCCCCTCACCCCCGTTCATGCCCCTGTCTCCCTCCTGTTCTGCCCACCCCCCGCTCATGCCCCGTGTCTCCCCTGTTGCCACCACCCCCTGCTCATGCCCCGTGTCTCCCCTGTTCCCCCCCACCCCCGCTCATGCCCCGTGTCTCCCCTGTTCCCCCCCACCCCCGCTCATGCCCCGTGTCTCCCCTGTTCCGCCACCCCCTGCTCATGCCCCACGTCTTTCCTGTTCCCCCCACCCTGTTCATGCACCATCACTCCCCTGTTCCCCCCCACCCCCCGCTCATGCACCGTGTCTACTTCCCGTTCCCCCCCACCCTCCGCTCATGCCCCGTGTCTACCTGACGTTCTCCCCCACCCCCCACTCATGCCCCGTGTCTCCCTCCCATTCCCCCCACCCCCCGTTCATGCCCTGTGTCCCGTGTCTCCCTCCTTTCCCCCACCCCTGCTCATGCCCCGTGTCTCCTTCCTTTCCCCCCCACCCCCCGCTCATGCCCCGTGTCTCCCCTGTTCCCCCTACCCCTCATTCTTGCCCCGTGTCTCCCTCCCGTTCCCCCCCACCCCCCGCTCATGCCCCGTGTCTCCCTCCTGTACCCCCACACACCCGCTCATGCCCTGTCTCGTCCTCCTGTATCGCCCACCCATGCCCAGTGTCCCCCTCCCGTTCTCCCCCATCCCCTGCTCTTACCCCGTTTCTCCCTCCTGTACCACCCATCCCCGCTCATGCCCAGTGTCTCCCTCCCATTCTCCCCCACCCCCTGCTCATGCCCTGTGTCTCCTCTGTTCCCCTATCCCCCGCTCATGCCCCGTGTCTCCCTCCTTTTCCCCCCACCCCCGTGTCTCCCCCTGTTCCCTCCCACCCACAGCTCATGCCCCGGGTCTCCCTCCTTTTGCCCCCCACCCCCCGCTCATGCCCCGCATCTCCCTCCTTTCCCCCAACCCCCCACTCATGCCCCGTGCCTCCCCTGTCCCCCTCCACCCCCCGCGCATGCCCCGTGTCTTCCCTGTTCCCCCCACCCCACTCATGCCCCGTGTCTCCCTCTTGTTCCCCCCACCCCCTGCTCATGCCCCGTGTCTCCCTCCTGTACCCCCCCACCCCCCGCTCATGCCCGTGTCTCCCTTCTGTACTCCCCCACCCCCCGCTCATGCCCAGTGTCTCCCTCCCTTTCTCCCCCACCCCCGCTCATGCTTCGTGTCTACCTCCCGTTCCCCCCACCCCCGCTCCTGCCCTGTGTCTCCCTCCTGTACCCCCCCACCCCCTGCTCATGCCCTGTGTCTCCCTCCTGTTCCCCCCACCGCCCGTTCATGCCCCGTGTCTCCCCTGTTCCCCCACCCCCGTTCATGCCCTGTGTCTCCCTCCCGTTCCCCCCACTCCCCGCTGATGCCCCGTGTCTCCCCTGTTCCCCCCACCCCCTGCTCATGCCTGTGTCTCCCCTGTTCCCCCCACCCCCCGCTCATGCCCCGAGTTTCCCTCCTTTCCCCCCAACCCCCCGCTCATGCCCCGTGTCTCCCTCCTTTTCCCCCCCACCCCCCGCTCATGCCCCGTGTCTCCACTGTTCCCCCCCCTCCCCCGTTCATGCCCCGTGTCTCCCCTGTTCCCCTCACCCCCGTTCATGCCCCTGTCTCCCTCCTGTTCTGCCCACCCCCCGCTCATGCCCCGTGTCTCCCCTGTTGCCCCCACCCCCTGCTCATGCCCCGTGTCTCCCCTGTTCCCCCCCACCCCCGCTCATGCCCCGTGTCTCCCCTGTTCCCCCCCACCCCCGCTCATGCCCCGTGTCTCCCCTGTTCCGCCACCCCCTGCTCATGCCCCATGTCTTTCCTGTTCCCCCCACCCCGTTCATGCCCCATCTCTCCCCTGTTCCCCCCCACCCCCCACTCATGCACCGTGTCTACTTCCCGTTCCCCCCCACCCTCCGCTCATGCCCCGTGTCTACCTGACGTTCTCCCCCACCCCCCACTCATGCCCCGTGTCTCCCTCTCATTCCCCCCACCCCCCGTTCATGCCCTGTGTCCCGTGTCTCCCTCCTTTCCCCCACCCCTGCTCATGCCCCGTGTCTCCCTCCTTTCCCCCCCACCCCCCGCTCATGCCCCGTGTCTCCCCTGTTCCCCCTACCCGCCGTTCTTGCCCCGTGTCTCCCTCCCGTTCCCCCCACCCCCCGCTCATGCCCCGTGTCTCCCTCCTGTACCCCCACACACCCGCTCATGCCCTGTCTCGTCCTCCTGTACCGCCCACCCATGCCCAGTGTCCCCCTCCCGTTCTCCCCGATCCCCTGCTCATACCCCGTTTCTCCCTCCTGTACCACCCATCCCCGCTCATGCCCAGTGTCTCCCTCCCATTCTCTCCCACCCCCTGCTCATGCCCTGTGTCTCCTCTGTTCCCCCATCCCCCGCTCATGCCCCGTGTCTCCCTCCTTTTCCCCCCACCCCTGTGTCTCCCCCTGTTCCCTCCCACCCACAGCTCATGCCCCGGGTCTCCCTCCTTTTGCCCCCCACCCCCCGCTCATGCCCCGCATCTCCCTCCTTTCCCCCAACCCCCCACTCATGCCCCGTGTCTCCCCTGTCCCCCCCCATCCCCTGCGCATGCCCCGTGTCTTCCCTGTTCCCCCCACCCCCACTCATGCCCCGTGTCTCCCTCTTGTTCCCCCCACCCCCTGCTCATGCCCCGTGTCTCCCTCCTGTACCCCCCCACCCCCCGCTCATGCCCGTGTCTCCCTTCTGTACTCCCCCACCCCCCGCTCATGCCCAGTGTCTCCCTCCCATTCTCCCCCACCCCCCGCTCATGCCTCGTGTCTACCTCCCGTTCCCCTCACCCCCCGCTCCTGCCCTGTGTCTCCCTCCTGTACCCCCCCACCCCTTGCTCATGCCCCGTGTCTCCCTCCTGTTCCCCCCACCCCCCGTTCATGCCCCGTGTCTCCCCTGTTCCCCCCACCCCCGTTCATGCCCTGTGTCTCCCTCCCGTTCCCCCCACTCCCCGCTGATGCCCCGTGTCTCCCCTGTTCCCCCCACCCCCTGCTCATGCCTGTGTCTCCCCTGTTCCCCCCCACCCCCCGCTCATGCCCCGTGTTTCCCTCCTTTCCCCCCAACCCCCCGCTCATGCCCTGTGTCTCCCTCCTTTTCCCCCCCACCCCCCGCTCATGCCCCGTGTCTCCACTGTTCCCCCAACCCCCGTTCATGCCCCGTGTCTCCCCTGTTCCCCTCACCCCCGTTCATGCCCCTGTCTCCCTCCTGTTCTGCCCACCCCCCGCTCATGCCCCGTGTCTCCCCTGTTGCCCCCACCCCCTGCTCATGCCCCGTGTCTCCCCTGTTCCCCCCCACCCCCGCTCATGCCCCGTCTCCCCTGTTCCCCCCCACCCCCGCTCATGCCCCGTGTCTCCCCTGTTCCGCCACCCCCTGCTCATGCCCCATGTCTTTCCTGTTCCCCCCCACCCCGTTCATGCCCCATCTCTCCCCTGTTCCCCCCCACCCCCCGCTCATGCCCCGTGTCTACCTGACGTTCTCTCTCACCCCCCACTCATGCCCCGTGTCTCCCTCCCATTCCCCCCACCCCCCGTTCATGCCCTGTGTCCCGTGTCTCCCTCCTTTCCCCCCACCCCTGCTCATGCCCCGTGTCTCCCCTGTTCCCCCGACCCCCCGTTCTAGCCCCGTGTCTCCCTCCCGTTCCCCCCCACACCCCGCTCATGCCCCGTGTCTCCCTCCTGTACCCCCACACACCCGCTCATGCCCTGTCTCGTCCTCCTGTACCCCCCACCCCCCGCTCATGCCCAGTGTCTCCCTCCCGTTCTCCCCCATCCCCCGCTCATGCCCCGTTTCTCCCTCCTGTACCCCCCATCCCCGCTCATGCCCAGTGTCTCCCTCCCATTCTCCCCCACCCCCTGCTCATGCCCTGTGTCTCCTCTGTTCTCCCCATCCCCTGCTCATGCCCTGTGTCTCCCTCCTTTTCCCCCCACCCCCGTGTCTCCCCTTGTTCCCTCCCACCCCCAGCTCATGCCCCGGGTCTCCCTCCTTTTGCCCCCCACCCCCTGCCCCGCATCTCCCTCCTTTCCCCTCAACCCCCCACTCATGCCCCGTGTCTCCCCTGTTCCCCCCACCCCCACTCATGCCCCGTGTCTCCCTCCTGTACCCCCCCACCCCCCGCTCATGCCCGTGTCTCCCTCCTGTACTCCCCCACCCCCCGCTCATGCCCAGTGTCTCCCTCCCATTCTCCCCCACCCCCCGCTCATGCCCCGTGTCTCCCTCCTTTTCCCCCCCACCCCCCGCTCATGCCCCGTGTCTCCACTGTTCCCCCCACCCCCCGTTCATGCCCCGTGTCTCCCCTGTTCCCCCCACCCCCGTTCATACCCCTGTCTCCCTCCTGTTCTGCCCACCCCCCGCTCATGCCCCGTGTCTCCCCTGTTCCCCCCCACCCCCGCGCATGCCTCGTGTCTTCCCTGTTCCCCCCACCCCCACTCATGCCCCGTGTCTCCCTCCTGTACCCCCCCACCCCCCGCTCATGCCCGTGTCTCTCTCCTGTACTCCCCCACCCCCCGCTCATGCCCAGTGTCTCCCTCCCATTCTCCCCCACCCCCCGCTCATGCCTCGTGTCTACCTCCCGTTCCCCCCACCCCCTGCTCATGCCCTGTGTCTCCCTCCTGTACCCCCCCACCCCCTGCTCATGCCCCGTGTCTCCCTCCTGTTCCCCCCACCCCCCGTTCATGCCCCGTGTCTCCCCTGTTCCCCCCACCCCTGTTCATGCCCTGTGTCTCCCTCCCGTCCCCCCACTCCCCGCTGATGCCCCGTGTCTCCCCTGTTCCCCCCACCCCCTGCTCATGCCTGTGTCTCCCCTGTTCCCCCCACTCATGCCCTGTTTCTTCCTCCTGTACCCCCCACCCCCGCTCATGCCCAGTGTCTCCCTCCCGTTCTCCACTACCCCCGCTCATGCCGCATGTCTACCTCCCGTTCCCCGCACCCCAGCTCAAGTCCCGTGTCTCCCTCCTGTACCCCCCACCACCTGCTCATGTCCCATGTCTCCCTCCTGTTCCCCCACCCCCCGTTCATGCCCCGTGTCTCCCCTGTTCCCCCCACCCCCTGTTCATGCCCCATGTCTCCCTCCTGTTCCCCCCACCCCCCGCTCATGCCCCGTGTCTCCCCTGTTCCCCCCACCCCCTGCTCATGCCACGTGTCTCCCCTGTTCCCCCCACCCCCTGCCCCGTGTCTCCCCTGTTCCCCCCACCCCCTGCTCATGCCCCATGTCTTCCCTGTTCCCCCACCCCCGCTCATGCTCCATGTCTCCCCTGTTCCCCCTCCACCCCCCGTTCATGCCCCATGTCTACCTCCCATTTCCCCCCACCCTCCGCTCATGCCCCATGTCTACCTGATGTTCTCCCCACCCCCCGCTCATGCCCCGTGTCCACCTCCTGTTCCCCCAACCCCCCGCTCATGCCCTGTGTCCCGTGTCTACCTCCTGTTCCCCCACCCCCCGCTCATGCCCCATGTCTCCCCTGTTCCCCGCACCCCCCGGTCATGCCCCGTGTCTCCCTCCTTTTCCCCCCCGCTCATGCCCTGTGTCTCCCTCCTTTTCCCCCCACCCCCGCTCATGCCCCGTGTCTCCCCTGTTCCCCCCACCCCCTGCTCATGCCCCGTGTCTTCCCTGTTCCCCCCACCCCCCGCTCATGCCCTGTGTCTCCCCTGTTCCCCCTACCCCCAGCTCATGCCCCGTGTCTCCATCCCGTTCCCCCCCACCCCGGCCATGCCCCTTGTCTCCCTCCTTTTCCCCCACCCCCGTTCATGCCCCGTGTCTCCATCCTTTTTCCTCCACCCCCCGTGTCTCCTCTGTTACCCCCCAACCCCCTTTCATGCCCCGTGTCTCCATCCTTTTCCCCCACCCCCCGCTCATGCCCCGTGTCTCCTCTCTTACCCCCAACCCCCGCTCATGCCCAGAGTCTCCCTCCCATTCCCCCCCACCCCCCGCTTATGCCCCGTGTCTCCCCTGTTCCCCCCCACCCCCGCTCATGCCCCGTGTCTCCCTTCTTCCCCCCCACCCCCCGCTCATGCCCCGTGTCTCCCTCCTTTTCCCCACCACCCCCTGCTCATGCCCCGTGTCTTCCCTGTTCCCCCCACCCCCCGCTCATGCCCTGTGTCTCCCCTGTTCCCCCTACCCCCCGCTCATGCCCCGTGTCTCCCTCCCGTTCCCCCCCATGCCGGTCATGCCCCATGTCTCCCTCCTTTTCCCCCACCCCGTTCATGGCCTGTGTCTCCATCCTTTTCCCCCCACCCCCCGCTCATGCCCCATGTCTCCTCTGTTACCCCCCAACCCCCGTTCATGCCCCGTGTCTCCATCCTTTTCCCCCCACGCCCCGCTCATGCCCCGTGTCTCCTCTGTTACCCCCAACCCCGCTCATGCCCAGTGTCTCCCTCCTGTTCCACCCCACCCCCCGCTCATGCCCTGTTTCGCCCCTGTTCCCCCCCACCCCCCGCTCATGCCCCGTGTCTCCCTCCTTTCCCCCCACCCCCCGCTCATGCCCCGTGTCTCCCTCCTTTTCCCCCCACCTGCTCATGCCCTGTGTCTACCTGATGTTCCCCCCACACCCCGCTCATGCCCCGTATCTCCCTCCTTTTCCCCCCACCCCCCGTTCATGCCCCGTGTCTCCCTCCTTTTCCCCCCACCCCCTGCTCATGCCCTGTGTCTTCCATGTTTCCCCATCCCCCGCTCATGCCCCGTGTCTCCCTCCTTTTCCCCCACCCCCGTGTCACCCCATGTTCCCTCCCACCCCCAGCTCATGCCCCGTGTCCCCCTCCTATTGCCCCCCACCCCCCACTCATGCCCCGCATCTCCCGCCTTTCCCCCCAACCCGCCGCTCATGCCCGTGTCTCCCCTGTTACCCCCCACCACCCGCTCATGCACCGTGTCTTCCCTGTTCCCCCACCCCCTGGTTCCCCCCACCCCCCGCTCATGCCCCGCCGTGTCTCCCTCCTGTTCCTCCCACCCCCGCTCATGCCCCGTGTCTCCCTTCTGTACCCCCCCACCCCCCGCTCATGCCCGTGTCTCCCTCCTGTACTCCCCCACCCCCCGCTCATGCCCATTGTCTCTCTCCCGTTCTCCCCCACCCCCCGCTCATGCCTTGTGTCTACCTCCCATTCCCCCCACCCCCCGCTCATGCCCTGTGTCTCCCTCCTGTACCCCCCCACCCGCCGCTCATGCCCGTGTCTCCCTCCTGTACTCCCCCACCCCCCGCTCATGCCCATTGTCTCCCTCCCGTTCTCCCCCACCCCCCGCTCATGCCCTGTGTCTCCCTCCTGTACCCCCCCACCCCCTGCTCATGCCCCGTGTCTCCCTCCTGTTCCCCCCACCCGCGTTCATGCCCCATGTCTCCCTCCCGTTCCCCCCACTCCCTGCTGATGCCCCGTGTCTCCCCTGTTCCCCCCACCCCCTGCTCATGCCTGTGTCTCCTCTGTTCCCCCACCCCCCGCTCATGCCCTGTGCTTCCCTATTTTCACCCCAACCCCCCGCTCATGCCCCGTGTCTCCCTCCTTTACCCCCCCACCCCCCGCTCATGCCCCATGTCTCCCCTGTTCCCCCCATCCCCGCTCATGGCCAGTGTCTCCCTCCCATTCTCCCCCACCCCCTGCTCATGCCCCATGTCTATCTCCCGTTCCCCCCTCACCCGCTCATGCCCCGTGTCTCCCTCCTGTACCCCTCACCACCCCGTGTCTCTCTCCTGTTCCCCACCTCCCTGTTCCTGCCCCGTGTCTCCCCTGTTCCCCCCACCCCCCGTTCATGCACCTGTCTCCCTCCTGTTCCGACCACCCCCCGCTCATGCCCCGTGTCTCCCCTATTCCCGCCACCCCCGCTCATGCCCCGTGTCTCCCCTGTTCCCCCACCCCCTGCTCATGCCCCATGTCTTTCCTGTTCCCCCCACCCCCACTCATGCCCCATCTCTCCCCTGTTCCCCCCACCCCCTGCTAATGCCCCGTGTCTACTTCCCGTTCCCCCCCACCGTCCGCTCATGCCCCGTGTCTCCCTCCCATTCCCCCCACCCCCAGTTCATGCCCTGTGTCCCCTGTCTCCCTCCCATTCCCCCCACCCCCCGTTCATGATCTGTGTCCCGTGTCTCCCTCCTTTCCCCCCCACCCCTGCTCATGCCCCGTGTCTCCCTCCTTTTCCCCCCACCCCGCTCATGCCTCGTGTCTCCCCTGTTCCCCCTACTCCCCGTTCTTGCCCTGTGTCTCCCTCCCGTTCCCCCCCACCCCCCGCTCATGCCCCGTGTCTCCCTCCTGTATCCCCACACACCCGCTCATGCCCTATCTCGTCCTCCTGTACCCCCCACCCCCCGCTCATGCCCATTGTCCCCCTCCCGTTCTCCCCTATCCCCCGCTCATGCCCCATTTCTCCCTCCTGTACCCCCCATCCCCGCTCATGCCCAGTGTCTCCCTTCCATTCTCCCGCACCCCCTGCTCATGCCCTGTGTCTCCCCTGTTCCCCATCCCCCGCTCATGCCCCGTGTCTCCCTCCTTTTGCCCCCCACCCCCCGCTCATGCCCCGCATCTCCCTCCTTTCCCCCCAACCCCCCGCTCATGCCCTGTGTCTACCCTGTTCCCCCCCGCTCATGCCCCGTGTCTTCCCTGTTCCCCCCACCCCCACTCATGCCCTGTGTCTCCCTCCTGTTCCCCCCACCCCCCGCTCATGCCTCGTGTCTACCTCCCGTTCCCCCCACCCCCCGCTCCTGCCCTGTGTCTCCCTCCTGTACCCCCCCACCCCCTGCTCATGCCCCGTGTCTCCCTCCTGTTCCCCCACCCCCCGCTCATGCCCCGTGTTTCCCCCTTTTCCCCCAACCCCCCGCTCATGCCCCGTGTCTCCCTCCTTTTCCCCCCCACCCCCTGCTCATGTCCCGTGTCTCCACTGTTCACCCCCACCCCCCGCTCATGCCCCGTGTCTCCCTCCCATTCCCCCCACCCCCAGTTCATGCCCTGTGTCCCGTGTCTCCCTCCCATTCCCCCCACCCCCGTTCATGCCCTGTGTCCCATGTCTCCCTCCTTTCCCTCCACCCCTGTTCATGCCCCGTGTCTCCCTCATTTTCCCCCCACCCCCGCTCATGCCCCGTGTCTCCCCTGTTCCCCCTACCCCCCGTTCTTGCCCCGTGTCTCCCTCCCGTTCCCCCCCACTCCCTGCTCATGCCCCGTGTCTCCCTCCTGTACCCCCACACACCCGCTCATGCCCTGTCTCGTCCTCCTGTACCCCCCACCCCCCGCTCATGCCCAGTGTCCCCCTCCCGTTCTCCCCCATCCCCCGCTCATGCCCCGTTTCTCCCTCCTGTACCACCCATCCCCGCTCATGCCCAGTGTCTCCTCTGTTCCCCCATCCCCCGCTCATGCCCCGTGTCTCCCTCCTTTTTCCCCCACCCCCGTGTCTGCCCCTGTTCCCTCCCACCCACAGCTCATGCCCCGGGTCTCCCTCCTTTTGCCCCCCACCCCCGCTCATGCCCCGCATCTCCCTCCTTTCCCCGCAACCCCCCACTCATGCCCTGTGTCTCCCCTGTCCCCCCCGCCCCCCGCGCATGCCCCGTGCCTTCCCTGTTCCCCCCACTCATGCCCCGTGTCTCCCTCCCATTCTCCCCCACCCCATGCTCATGCCCTGTGTCTCCTCTGTTCCCCCATCCCCCGCTCATGCCCCGTGTCTCCCTCCTTTTTCCCCCACCCCCGTGTCTCCCCCTGTTCCCTCCCACCCACAGCTCATGCCCCGGGTCTCCCTCATTTTGCCCCCCAACCCCTGCTCATGCCCGGCATCTCCCTCCTTTCCCCCCAACCCCCCACTCATGCCCCGTGTCTCCCGTCCCCCCCGCCCCCCGTGCATGCCCCGTGCCTTCCCTGTTCCCCCACCCCCACTCATGCACCGTGTCTCCCTCCTGTACCCCCCCCACCCCCCGCTCATGCCCCGTGTCTCCCTCCTGTACCCCCCCCACCCCCCGCTCATGCCCGTGTCTCCCTCCTGTACTCCCCCACCCCCCGCTCATGCCCAGTGTCTCCCTCCCATTCTCCCCCACCCCCCGCTCATGCCTCGTGTCTACCTCCCGTTCCCCCCACCCCCCGCTACTGCCCTGTGTCTCCCTCCTGTACCCCTGCACCCCCTGCTCATGCCTGTGTCTCCCCTGTTCCCCCACCCCCCGCTCATGCCCCGTGTTTCCCTCCTTTTCCCCCAACCCCCCGCTCATGCCCCCGTGTCTCCCTCCCATTCTCCCCCCATCCCCCGCTCATGCCTCGTGTCTACCTCCCGTTCCCCCACCCCCTACTCATGCCCTGTGTCTCCCTCCTGTACCCCCCACCCCCTGCTCATGCCCCGTGTCTCCCTCCTGTTCCCCCCACCCTCCGTTCAGGCCCCGTGTCTCCCCTGTTCCCCCCACCCCTGTTCATGCCCCTGTCTCCCTCCTGTTCTGCCCACCCCCCGCTCATGCCCCGTGTCTCCCCTGTTGCCCCCACCCCCTGCTCATGCCCCGTGTCTCCCCTGTTCCCCCCCACCCCCGCTCATGCCCCGTGTCTCCCCTGTTCCCCCACCCCCTGCTCATGCCCCATGTCTTTCCGGTTCCCCCCACCCCCGTTCATGCCCCGCCTCTCCCCTGTTCCCCCCACCCCCCGCTCATCCCCCGTGTCTACTTCCCGTTCCCCCCCACCCTCCGCTCATGCCCCGTGTCTACCTGACGTTCTCCCCCACCCCCCACTCATGCCCCGTGTCTCCCTCCCATTCCCCCCACCCCTCGTTCATGCCCTGTGTCCCGTGTCTCCCTCCTTTCCCCCCACCCCTGCTCATGCCCCGTGTCTCCCTCCTTTTCCCCCCACCCCCTGCTCATGCCCCGTGTCTCCCCTGTTCCCCCTACCCCCCGTTCTTGCCCCGTGTCTCCCTCCCGTTCCCCCCACCCCCCGCTCATGCCCCGTGTCTCCCTCCTGTACCCCCACACACCCGCTCATGCCCTGTCTCGTCCTCCTGTACCCCCCACCCCCCGCTCATGCCCAGTGTCCCCCTCCCGTTCTCCCCCATCCCCCGCTCATGCCCCGTTTCTCCCTCCTGTACCCCCATCCAAGCTCATGCCCAGTGTCTCCCTCCCATTCTCCCCCACCCCCTGCTCATGCCCTGTGTCTCCTCTGTTCCCCCATCCCAGCTCATGCCCCGTGTCTCCCTCCTTTTCCCCCCACCCCCGTGTCTCCCCTTGTTCCCTCCCACCCCCAGCTCATGCCCCGGGTCTCCCTCCTTTTGCCCCCCACCCCCCGCTCATGCCCCGCATCTCCCTCATTTCCCCCCAACCCCCCACTCATGCCCCGTGTCTCCCCTGTTCCCCCCACCCCCCGTGCATGCCCCGTGTCTTCCCTGTTCCCCCCACCCCCACTCATGCCCCGTGTCTCCCTCCTGTACCCCCCCACACCCCGCTCATGCCCGTGTCTCCCTCCTGTACTCCCCCACCACCCGCAAATGCCCAGTGTCTCCCTCCCATTCTCCCCCACCCCCCGCTCATGCCTCGTATCTACCTCCCGTTCCCCCCACCCCCCGCTCATGCCAGTGTCTCCCTCCTGTACTCCCCCACCCCCGCTCATGCCCAGTGTCTCCCTCCCATTCTCCCCCACCCCCCGCTCATGCCTCGTGTCTACCTCCCGTTCGCCCCACCCCCCGCTCCTGCCCTGTGTCTCCCTCCTGTACCCCCCCACCCCCTGCTCATGCCCCGTGTCTCCCTCCTGTTCCCCCCACCCCCCGTTCATGCCCCGTGTCTCCCCTGTTCCCCCCACCCCCGTTCATGCCCTGTGTCTCCCTCCCGTTCCCCCTACTCCCCGCTGATGCCCCGTGTCTCCCCTGTTCCCCCCACCCCCTGCTCATGCCTGTCTCCCCTGTTCCCCCCACCCCCCGCTCATGCCCCGTGTTTCCCTCCTTTCCCCCAACCCCCCGCTCATGCCCCGTGTCGCCCTCCTTTTCACCCCCACCCCCCGCTCATGCCCTGTGTCTCCACTGTTCCCCCCACCCCCCGTTCATGCCCCGTGTCTCCCCTGTTCCCCCCACCCCCGTTCATACCCCTGTCTCCCTCCTGTTCTGCCCACCCCCCGCTCATGCCCCGTGTCTCCCCTGTTGCCCCCACCCCCTGCTCATGCCCCGTGTCTCCCCTGTTCCCCCCACCCCCGCTCATGCCCCGTGTCTCCCCTGTTCCGCCACCCCCTGCTCATGCCCCATGTCTTTCCTGTTCCCCCCACCCCGTTCATGCCCCATCTCTCCCCTGTTCCCCCGAGCCCCCCACTCATGCACCGTGTCTACTTCCCGTTCCCCCCACCCTCCGCTCATGCCCCGTGTCTACCTGACGTTCTCCCCCACCCCCCACTCATGCCCCGTGTCTCCCTCCCATTCCGCCCACCCCTCGTTCATGCCCTGTGTCCCGTGTCTCCCTCCTTTCCCCCAACCCCTGCTCATGCCCCGTGTCTACTTCCCGTTCCCCCCCACCCTCCGCTCATGCCCTGTGTCTACCTGATGTTCTCCCCCACCCCCCACTCATGCCCCGTGTCTCCCTCCAATTCCCCCCATCCCCCGTTCATGCCCTGTGCCCCGTGTCTCCCTCCTTTCCCCCCACCCCTGCTCATGCCCCGTGTCTCCCTCCTTTTCCCCCCACCCCCCGCTCATGCCCCGTGTCTCCCCTGTTCCCCCTACCCCCTGTTCTTGCCCTGTGTCTCCCTCCCGTTCCCCCCCACCCCCGCTCATGCCCCGTGTCTCCCTCCTGTACCCCCACACACCCGCTCATGCCCTGTCTCGTCCTCCTGTACCCCCCACCCCCCGCTCATGCCCAGTGTCCCCCTCCCGTTCTCCCCCATCCCCCGCTCATGCCCCGTTTCTCCCTCCTGTACCCCCCATCCCCACTCATGCCCAGTGTCTCCCTCCCATTCTCCCCCACCCCCTGCCCTGGTCTCCTCCGTTCCCCCTACTCCCCGCTGATGCCCCGTGTCTCCCCTGTTCCCCCCACCCCCTGCTCATGCCTGTCTCCCCTGTTCCCCCCACCCCCCGCTCATGCCCCGTGTTTCCCTCCTTTTCACCCCCACCCCCCGCTCATGCCCTGTGTCTCCACTGTTCCCCCCACCCCCCGTTCATGCCCCGTGTCTCCCCTGTTCCCCCCACCCCCGTTCATACCCCTGTCTCCCTCCTGTTCTGCCCACCCCCCGCTCATGCCCCGTGTCTCCCCTGTTGCCCCCACCCCCTGCTCATGCCCCGTGTCTACCCTGTTCCCCCCACCCCCGCTCATGCCCCGTGTCTCCCCTGTTCCGCCACCCCCTGCTCATGCCCCATGTCTTTCCTTTTCCCCCCACCCCGTTCATGCCCCATCTCTCCCCTGTTCCCCCCAGCCCCCCACTCATGCACCGTGTCTACTTCCCGTTCCCCCCACCCTCCGCTCATGCCCCGTGTCTACCTGACGTTCTCCCCCACCCCCCACTCATGCCCCGTGTCTCCCTCCCATTCCGCCCACCCCTCGTTCATGCCCTGTGTCCCGTGTCTCCCTCCTTTCCCCCAACCCCTGCTCATGCCCCGTGTCTACTTCCCGTTCCCCCCCACCCTCCGCTCATGCCCTGTGTCTACCTGATGTTCTCCCCCACCCCCCACTCATGCCCCGTGTCTCCCTCCAATTCCCCCCATCCCCCGTTCATGCCCTGTGCCCCGTGTCTCCCTCCTTTCCCCCCACCCCTGCTCATGCCCCGTGTCTCCCTCCTTTTCCCCCCACCCCCCGCTCATGCCCCGTGTCTCCCCTGTTCCCCCTACCCCCTGTTCTTGCCCCGTGTCTCCCTCCCGTTCCCCCCCACCCCCGCTCATGCCCCGTGTCTCCCTCCTGTACCCCCACACACCCGCTCATGCCCTGTCTCGTCCTCCTGTACCCCCCACCCCCCGCTCATGCCCAGTGTCCCCCTCCCGTTCTCCCCCATCCCCCGCTCATGCCCCGTTTCTCCCTCCTGTACCCCCCATCCCCACTCATGCCCAGTGTCTCCCTCCCATTCTCCCCCACCCCCTGCCCTGGTCTCCTCTGTTCCCCCATCCCAGCTCATGCCCCGTGTCTCCCTCCTTTTCCCCCCACCCCCGTATCTCCCCTTGTTCAGTCCCACCCCCAGCTCATGTCCCGGGTCTCCCTCCTTTTGCCCCCCACCCCCCGCTCATGCCCCGCATCTCCCTCCTTTCACCCCAACCACCCACTCATGCCCCGTGTCTCCCCTATTCCCCCCACCCCACGCGCATGCCCCGTGTCTTCCCTGTTCCCCCCACCCCCCGCTCATGCCCGTGTCTCCCTCCTGTACTCCCCCACCCCCCGCTCATGCCCAGTGTCTCCCTCCCATTCTCCCCCACCCCCCGCTCATGCCTTGTGTCTACCTCCCGTTCCCCCCACCCCCCGCTCATGCCCTGTGTCTCCCTCCTGTACCCCCCCACCCGCCGCTCATGCCCGTGTCTCCCTCCTGTACTCCCCCACCCCCCGCTCATGCCCATTGTCTCCCTCCCGTTCTCCCCCACCCCCGCTGATGCCTTGTGTCTACCTCCCGTTCCCCCCACCCCCCGCTCATGCCCTGTGTCTCCCTCCTGTACCCCCCCACCCGCCGCTCATGCCCGTGTCTCCCTCCTTTTCCCCCCAACCCCCGCTCATGCCCTGTGTCTCCCTCCCGTTCCCCCCCATCCCCGCTCATGCCCCGTGTCTCCCTCCCGTTCCCCCCACCCCCTGCTCATGCCCGTGTCTTCCTCCTGTACCCCCACACCCCCCGCTCATGCCCCGTTTCTCCCTCCTGTACCCCCCACCCCCTCCCCGCTCATGCCCAGTGTCTCCCTCCTGTTCTCCCCCACCCCCCGCTCATGCCCCATGTCTCCCTCCTGTACCCCTCCACCCCCCGCTCATGCCCCTTGTCTCCCCTGTTCCCCTCCACCCCTCGCTCAGGCCCCCCGTGTCTCCCCTGTTCCCCCAACCCCCGCGCATGCCCCGTGTCTCCACTTTCCCCCCTACCCCCGCTCATGCCCCTTGTCTCCCCTGTTCCCCCCACCCCTGCTCATGCCTCGTGTCTACCTCCCGTTCCCCACCACCCCCGCTCATGCCCCATGTCTACTTGACCTTCACCCTCCAACCCCTGCTCATGCCCCGTGTCCTGTGTCTACCTCCTGTTCCCCCACCCCCGCTCATTCCCCGTGTCTCCCCTGTTCCCCCAACCCCCGCTCATGCCTTGTGTCTCCCCTGTTCCCCCCCACCCCTGCTCATGCCCCGTTTCTCCCTCCTGTTCCCTCCACCCCCTGCTCATGCTCCGTGTCTCCCTCCTGTTCCCCCACCCCTCGCTCATGCCCCGTGTCTCCCCTGTTCCACCCACCCCCCACTCATGCCCCATGTCTCCCTCCTGTTCCCCCACCCCCCGCTCATGCCCCGTGTCTCCTTCCTTTTCCCACCCACCCCGCTCATGCCCCGTGTCTTCCTCCTGTTCCCCCCACCCCCCCGCTCATGCCCCGTGTCTTCCTCCTGTTCACCCCTCTCAAGGGTGAGAGGATTAGGGGCATGAGCGGGGGGTGAGGGGAGGGAGAGACACACACGGGGCATGAGTAGTGGGTGAGGGGAGAGACACACAGGGCATGAGCAGGGGGTGGGGGGAGGGGGAGAGACACACGGGGCAGGAGCGGGGTGTGAGGGGAGAGACACACGGGGCAGGGGGTGGGCGGGAGGTTCTAGACACACACGGGGCATGAGCGGGGGTGGGTGGGAGCGATAGACACACACGGGGCATGAGCGGGGGGTGGGTGGGAGGGATAGACACACGGGGCATGAGCGGGGGGTGGGTCGGAGGGATAGAGACACACGGGGCATGAGCGGGGGGTGGGTGGGAGGGATAGAGACACCCGGGGCATGAGCGGGGGGTGGGTGGGAGGGATAGAGACACACGGGGCATGAGCGGGGGGTGGGTGGGAGGGATAGAGACACACGGGGCGTGAGCGGGGGGTGGGTGGGAGGGCTAGGGGCATGAGCGGGGGGTGGGTGGGAGGGCTAGGGGCATGAGCAGGGGGTGGGTGGGAGGGCTAGGGGCATGAGCGGGGGTGGGTGGGAGGGCTAGAGACACAGGGGGCATGTGTAGGGGGTGAGGGGAGAGACACACGGGGCATGAACAGGAGGTGGGGGGAGAAAGAGACACACACGGGGCATGAGCAGGGGGTGGGCGGGAGGGAGAGAGACATACGGGGCATGAGCGGGGGTGGGTGGGAGCGATAGACACACACGGGGCATGAGCGGGGGGTGGGTGGGAGGGATAGACACACAGGGCATGAGCGGGGGGTGGGTGGGAGGGATAGAGACACACGGGGCATGAGCGGGGGGTGGGTGGGAGGGATAGAGACACCGGGGCATGAGCGGGGGGTGGCTGGGAGGGATAGAGACACACGGGGCATGAGCGGGGGGTGGGTGGGAGGGATAGAGACACACGGGGCGTGAGCGGGGGGTGGGTGGGAGGGCTAGGGGCATGAGCGGGGGGTGGGTGGGAGGGCTAGGGGCATGAGCAGGGGGTGGGTGGGAGGGCTAGGGGCATGAGCGGGGGTGGGTGGGAGGGCTAGAGACACAGGGGGCATGTGTAGGGGGTGAGGGGAGAGACACACGGGGCATGAACAGGAGGTGGGGGGAGGGAGAGACACACACGGGGCATGAGCAGGGGGTGGGCGGGAGGGAGAGAGACATACGGGGCATGAGCGGGGGTGGGCGGGAGGGATAGACACACACGGGGCATGCGCGGTGGTTGGGGGGAGGGAGAGACACACACGGGGCGTGAGCGGGGGTGGGGGCGAGGGAGAGACATACACAGGGCATAAGCGGGGGTGGGGGGGAGGGAGAGACACACATGGGGCATGAGCGGGGGTTGGGGGGAGGGAGAGAGACACATGGGGCATGAGCGGGGGTGGGGGGGAGGGAGAGACACACGGGGCATGAGCGGGGAGTGGGGGGAGGGAGAGAGACACGAGGCATGAGCTGGGGGGTGGGTGGGAGTGCTAGAGACACACGGGCATGAGAGGGGGTGGGTGGGAGGGATCGAGACACACGGGGCATGAGCGGGGGGTGGGTGTACGGGATAGACACACACGGGGCATGAGCAGGTGGTGGGCGGGAGGGATAGACACACACGGGGCGTGAGCGGGGGTGGGTGGGAGGGATAGACACACACGGGGCATGAGCGGGGGTTTTGGTGGGAGGGATAGAGACACACGGGGCATGAGCGGGGGTCGGGTGGGAGTTTTTAGAGACACACAGGGCATGAGCGGGGGGTGGGTGGGAGGGATAGAGACACAAGGGGCATAAGCGGGGGGTCGGTGGGAGGGGAGAGACAAACGGGGCATGAGCGGGGAGTGGGTGGGAGGGCTAGGGGCAGGAGCGGGGGGTGGGTGGGAGGGCTAGGGGCATGAGCGGGGGGTGGGTGGGAGGGCTAGGGGCATGAGCGGGGGGTGGGTGGGAGGGCTAGAGACACACGGGGCATGAGTAGGGGGTGAGGGGAGAGACACACAGGGCATGAGCAGGGGGTGAGGGGAGGAAGAGACACACACGGGGCATTAATAGGGGGTGAGGGGAGAGACACAAGGGGCATGAGCAGGGGGTGGGGGAGGGAGAGACACACACAGGCATGAGCGGGGGGTGGGCGGGAGTGATAGAGACACACGGGGCATGAGCGGGGGTTGGTTGGGAGGGATAGAGACACACAGGGCATGAGCGGGGGTGAGAGGGAGGGAGAGACACACACGGGGCATGAGCGGGGGTGGCGGGGAGGGAGAGACACACACGGGGCATGAGCGGGGGCGGGGGAGGGAGAGACACACACGGGGCATGAGCAGGGGTGGGGGGGAGGAAGAGACATACACAGGGCATGAGCTGGGGTGGGGGGGAGGGAGAGACACACATCGGGCATGAGCGGGGATGGGGGGGAGGGAGAGAGACACATGGGGCATGAGCGGGGGTGGGGGGGAGGGAGAGACACACGGGGCATGAGCGGGGGGTGGGGGGAGGGAGAGAGACACGAGGCATGAGTAGGGGGTGGGTGGGAGGGCTAGAGACACACGGGGCATGAGTGGGGGCTGGGTGGGAGGGATAGAGACACACGGGGCATGAGCGGGGAGTGGGTGGGAGGGATAGAGACACACGGGGCATGAGCGGGGGGTGGGTGGGAGGGATAGAGGCACATGGGGCATGAGCGGGAGGTGGGTGGGAGGGATAGAGACACACAGGGCATGAGCGGGGGGTGGGTGGGAGGGGAGAGACAAACGGGGCATGAGCGGGGGGTGGGTGGGAGGGCTAGGGGCATGAGCGGGGGGTGGGTGGGAGGGCTAGACACACACGGGGCATGAGTAGGGGGTGAGGGAAGAGACACACGGGGCATGAGAAGGGGGTGGGGGGAGGGAGAGACACACATGGGGCATGAGCAGGGGGTGGGCGGGAGGATAGACACACACGGGGCGTGAGCGGGGGGTGGGCGGGAGGGATAGACACATACAGGGCATGAGCGGGGGGTGGGCGGGAGGGATAGACACACACGGGGCATGAGCGGGGGTGGGTGGGAGCGATTGACAAACACAGGGCATGAGTGGGGGGTGGGTGGGAGGGATAGACACACGGGGCATGAGCGGGGGGTGGGTGGGAGGGATAGAGACACACGGGGCATGAGCGGGGAGTGGGTGGGAGGGATAGAGACACACGGGGCATGAGCGGGGGGTGGGTGGGAGGGATAGAGACACACGGGGCATGAGCGGGGGGTGGGTGGGAGGGCTAGGGGCATGAGCAAGGGGTTGGTGGGAGGGCTAGGGGCATGAGCGGGGGTGGGTGGGAGGGCTAGAGACACAGGGGGCATGAGTAGGGGGTGAGGGGAGAGACACACGGGGCATGAGCAGGAGGTGGGGGAGGGAGAGACACACACGGGGCATGAGCGGGGGGTGGGCGGGAGGGAGAGAGACACACGGGGCATGAGTGGGGGGTGGGCGGGAGGGGTAGAGACACACGGGGCGTGAGCGGGGGGTGGGCGGGAGGGAGAGATACACACGGGGCATGAGCGGTGGTGGGGGGGAGGGAGAGACACACACGGGGCGTGAGCGGGGGTGGGGGGGAGGGAGAGACATACACAGGGCATGAGCGGGGGTGGGGGGGAGGGAGAGACAGACATGGGGCATGAGTGGGGGTGGGGGGGGTAGAGAGACACGAGGCATGAGCAGGGTTGTGGGTGGGAGGGCTAGAGACACACGGGGCATGAGAGGGTGGTGGGTGGGAGGGATCGAGACACATGGGGCATGAGCGGGGGGTGGGTGGGAGGGATAGACACACACAGGGCATGAGCGGGGGGTGGGCGGGAGGGATAGACACACACAGGGCATGAGCGGGGGTGGGTGGGAGGGATAGACACACACGGGGCATGAGCGGGGGTGGGTGGGAGGGATAGAGACACACGGGGCATGAGCGGGGGGTGGGTGGGAGGGAATAGAGACACACGGGGCATGAGCGGGGGGTGGGTGGGAGGGATAGAGACACACAGGGCATGAGCGGGGGGTGGGTGGGAGGGGAGAGACAAACGGGGCATTAGCGGGGAGTGGGTGGGAGGGCTAGGGGCAGGAGCGGGGGGTGGGAGGGCTAGGGGCATGAGCGGGGGGTGGGTGGGAGGGCTAGGGGCATGATCGGGGGGTGGGTGGGAGGGCTAGAGACACACGGGGCATGAGTAGGGGGTGAGGGGAGACACACACAGGGGATGAGCAGGGGGTGAGGGGAGGGAGAGACACACACGGGGCGTGAGTAGGGGGTGAGGGGAGAGACACACGGGGCATGAGCAGGGGGTGGGGGGAGGGAGAGACACACACGGGGCGTGAGCGGGGGGTGGGCGGGAGTGATAGAGACACACGGGGCATGAGCGGGGGTTGGGCGGGAGGGATAGAGACACAAGGGGCATGAGCGGGGGTGGGAGGGAGGGAGAGACACACACGGGGCATGAGCGGGGGTGGGGGGAGGGAGAGACACACACGGGGCATGAGCGGGGGTGGGGGGAGGGAGAGACACACACGGGGCATGAGCGGGGGCGGGGGGGAGGGAGAGACATACACAGGGCATGAGCTGGGGTGGGGGGGAGGGAGAGACACACATCGGGCATGAGCGGGGGTGGGGGGGAGGGAGAGAGACACATGGGGCATGAGCGGGGGTGGGGGGGAGGGAGAGACACATGGGGCATGAGCGGGGGGTGGGGGAGGGAGAGAGACACGAGGCATGAGCAGGGGGGTGGGTGGGAGGGCTAGAGACACACGGGGCATGAGCGGGGGTGGGTGGGAGGGATAGAGACACACGGGGCATGAGCGGGGGGTGGGTGGGAGGGATAGAGACACATGGGGCATGAGCGGGAGGTGGGTGGGAGGGATAGAGACACACAGGGCATGAGCGGGGGGTGGGTGGGAGGGGAGAGACAAACGGGGCATGAGCGGTGGGTGGGTGATAGGGCTAGGGGCATGAGCGGAGGGTGGGTGGGAGGGCTAGACACACACGGGGCATGAGTCGGGGGTGAGGGGAGAGACACATGGGGCATGAGCGGGAGGTGGGTGGGAGGGATAGAGACACACAGGGCATGAGCGGGGGGTGGGTGGGAGGGGAGAGACAAACGGGGCATGAGCGGTGGGTGGGTGATAGGGCTAGGGGCATGAGCGGAGGGTGGGTGGGAGGGCTAGACACACACGGGGCATGAGTCGGGGGTGAGGGGAGAGACACACGGGGCATGAGCAGGGGGTGAGGGGAGGGAGAGACACACACGGGGCATGAGTAGGGGTGAGGGGAGAGACACACGGGGCATGAGAAGGGGGTGGGGGGAGGGAGAGACACACATGGGGCATGAGCGGGGCTGGGCGGGAGCGATAGAGACACACGGGGCATGAGCGGGGGGTGGGCAGGAGGGATAGAGACACACGGGGCATGAGCGGGGGTGGGGGGAGGGAGAGACACACACGTGGGCATGAGCGGGGGTGGGCGGGAGGGAGAGACACACACGAGGCATGAGCGAGGGTGGGGGGGAGGGAGAGACACACACGGAGCATGAGCGGGGGTGGGGGGGAGGGAGAGAGACACACGGGGCATGAGCGGGGGTGGGGGGGAGGGAGAGAGACACACGGGTCATGAGCGGGGGGTGGGGGAGGGAGAGAGACACGAGGCATGAGCGGGAGGTGGGTGGGCTAGAGACACATGGGGCATGAGTAGGGGGTGAGGGGAAAGACACACGGGGCATGAGCAGGGAGTGAGGGGAGGGAGAGACACACACAGGGCATGAGTAGGGGGTGAGGGGAGAGACACACGGGGCATGAGCAGGGAGTGAGGGGAGGGAGAGACACACATGGGGCATGAGCGGGGGCGGGAGCGATAGAGACACACGGGGCATGAGCGGGGGGTGGGCAGGAGGGATAGAGACACACGGGGTAGAGCGGGGGTGGGGGGGAGGGAGAGACACACACGTGGGCATGAGCGAGGGTGGGGGGAGGGAGAGACACACACGGAGCATGAGCGGGGGTGGGGGGAGGGAGAGAGACACACGGGGCATGAGCTGGGGTGGGGGGAGGGAAAGAGACACACGGGGCATGAGCGGGGGGTCGGGGGGAGGGAGAGAGACACGAGGCATGAGCGGGAGGTGGGTGGGCTAGAGACACACGGGGCATGAGCGGGGGGTGGGTGGGAGGGATAGAGACACACGGGGCCTGAGCGGGGGTGGGTGGGAGGGATAGACACACACGGGGCGTGAGCGGGGGTGGGTGGGAGGGATAGATATACACGGGGCATGAGCGGGGGTGGGAGGGATAGACACACACGGGGCATGCGCGGGGGGTGGGTGGGAGGGATAGAGACACACGGGGCATGAGGGGGGGTGGGTGGGAGGGATAGAGACACACGGGGCATGAGCGGGGGGTGGGTGGGAAGGATAGAGACACACGGGGCATGAGCGGGGGGTGGGTGGGAGGGCTAGGGCATGAGCAGGGGGTGGGTGGGAGGGCTAGGGGGATGAGCGGGGGTCGGTGGGAGGGCTAGAGACGCAGGGGGCATGAGTAGGGGGTGAGGGGAGAGACACACGGGGCATGAGCAGTTGGTGGGGGGAGGGAGAGACACACGGGGCATGAGCGGGGGGTGGGCGGGAGGGAGAGAGACACACGGGGCATGAGCGGGGGGTGGGCGGGAGGGGTAGAGACACACGGGGCATGAGCGGGGGGTGGGCGGGAGGGATAGAGACACACGGGCGTGAGCGGGGGTGGAGGGGAGGGAGAGACACACACGGGACATGAGCGGGGGGAGGGGGGAGGGAGAGACACACACGGGGCATGAGCGGGGGTGGGGGGAAGGGAGAGACACACACGGGGCATGAGCGGGGGTGGGGGGAAGGGAGAGACACACACGGGACATGAGCGGGGGGTGGCCGGGGGTGTTAGACACACACGGGGCTTGAGCGGGGGGTGGGCGTGAGGGATAGATACAAACGGGGCATGAGCGGGGGTGGGTGGGAGGGCTAGGGGCATGAGCGGGGGGTGGGTGGGAGGGCTAGGGGCATGAGCGGGGGGTGGGTGGTAGTTTAGAGACACACGGGGCATGAGTAGGGGGTGAGGGGAGAGACACATGGTGCATGAGCAGGGGGTGGGGGGAGAGACAGACACACGGGGCATGAGCGGGGGGTGGGAGGGATAGAGACACACGGGGCATGAGCGGGGGGTGGGTGAGAGGGGAGAGACAAACGGGGCATGAGCGGGGGTGGGGGGGAGGGATAGAGACACAAACGGGGCATGAGCGGGGGGTGGGCGGGAGGGATAGAGACACACGGGGCATGAGCGGGGTTGGGCGGGAGGGATGGAGACACACGGGGCATGAGCGGGGGGTGGGCGGGAGGGATAGAGACCCACGGGGCATGAGCAGGGGGGTGGGTGGGAGGGATAGAGACACACGGGGCATGAGCGGGGGGTGGGTGGGAGGGATGGAGACACACGGGGCATGAGCGGGGGTGGGTGTAAGGGATAGAGAGACACGGGGCATGAGCGGGGGGTGGGTGGGTGGGAGGACAAGGGGCATGAGCGGGGGGTGGGTGGTAGGGCTAGAGACACACGGGGCATGAGTAGGGGGTGAGGGAGAGACACACGGGGCATGAGCAGGGGGTGGGGGGAGGGAGAGACACACACGGGGCATGAGTAGGGGTGAGGGGAGAGACACACGGGGCATGAGCAGGGGTGGGGGAGGGAGAGACACACACGGGGCATGAGCGGGGGGTGGGCGGGAGCGATAGAGACACACGGGGCATGAGCGGGGGGTGGGCAGGAGGGATAGAGACACATGGGGCATGAGCGGGGTTGGGGGGGAGAGACACACACGGGGCATGAGCGGGGGTGGGGGGGAGGGAGAGACACACACGGAGCATGAGCGGGGGTGGGGGAGAGGGAGAGAGACACACGGGGCATGAGCGGGGGTGGGGGAGGGAGAGAGACACACAGGGCATGAGCGTGGGGTGGGGGGGAGGGAGAGAGACAAACGGGGCATGAGCGGGGGTGGGTGGGAGGGCTAGGGGCATGAGCGGGGGGTGGGTGGGAGGGCTAGGGGCATGAGCGGGGGGTGGGTGGGAGTTTAGAGACACACGGGGCATGAGTAAGGGGTGAGGGGAGAGACACATTGTGCATGAGCAGGGTGTGGGGGGAGAGACAGACACACGGGGCATGAGCGGGGGGTGGGAGGGATAGAGACACACGCGGCATGAGCGGGGGGTGGGTGGGAGGACAAGGGGCAAGAGCGGGGGTGGGTGGTAGGGCTAGAGACACACGGGGCATGAGTAGGGGGTGAGGGAGAGACACACGGGGCATGAGCAGGGGGTGGGGGGAGGTAGAGACACACACGGGGCGTGAGTAGGGGTGAGGGGAGAGACACACGGGGCATGAGCAGGGGTGGGGGAGGGAGAGACACACACGGGGCATGAGCGGGGGGTGGGCAGGAGCGATAGAGACACACGGGGCATGAGCGGGGGGTGGGCAGGAGGGATAGAGACACATGGGGCATGAGCGGGGTTGGGGGGGAGAGACACACACGGGGCATGAGCGGGGGTTGGGGGGAGGGAGAGACACACACGAGGAATGAGCAGGGGTGGGGGGGAGGTCGAGACACACACGGAGCATGAGCGGGGGTGCGGGAGAGGGAGAGACACACGGGGCATGAGCGGGGGTTGGGGAGGGAGAGAGACACACAGGGCATGAGCGGGGGTGGGTGGGAGGGCTAGATGCATGAGCGGGGGGTGGGTGGGAGGGCTTAGGGGCATGAGCGGGGGGTGGGTGGGAGTTTAGAGACACACGGGGCATGAGTAGGGGGTGAGGGGAGAGACACATGGTGCATGAGCAGGGGGTGGGGGAGAGACAGACACACGGGGCATGAGCAGGGGGTGGGAGGGATAGAGACACGCGGGGGGTGGGTGGGAGGGGAGAGACAAACGGGGCATGAGCGGGGGTGGGGGGGAGGGATAGAGACACAAACGGGGCATGAGCGGGGGGGTGGGCGGGAGGGATAGAGACACACGGGGCATGAGCGGGGTTGGGCGGGAGGGATAGAGACACACGGGGCATGAGCGGGGGGTGGGCGGGAGGGATAGAGACCCATGGGGCATGAGCGGGGGGGTGGGTGGGAGGGATAGAGACACACAGGGCATGAGCGGGGGGTGGGTGGGAGGGATGGAGACACACGGGGCATGAGCGGGGTTTGGGTGGAAGGGATAGAGACACACGGGGCATGAGCAGGGGGTGGGTGGGAGGGCAAGGGGCATGAGCGGGGGGTGGGTGGGAGGGCTAGAGACACACGGGGCATGAGTAGGGGGTGAGGGAGAGACACACGGGGCATGAGCAGGGGGTGGGGGGAGGGAGAGACACACTGGGCATGAGTAGGGGTGAGGGGAGAGACACACGGGGCATGAGCAGGGGGTGGGGGAGGGAGAGACACACACGGAGCATGAGCGGGGGTTGGGCGGGAGCGATAGAGACACACGGGGCATGAGCGGGGGGTGGGCAGGAGGGATAGAGACACATGGGGCATGAGCGGGGTTGGGGGGAGAGACACACACGGGGCATGAGCGGGGGTTGGGGGGAGGGAGAGACACACACGAGGCATGAGCGGGGGTGGGGGGGAGGGAGAGACACACACGGAGCATGAGCGGGGGTGGGGGAGAGAGACACACGGGGCATGAGCGAGGGTGGGGGGAGGGAGAGAGACACACAGGGCATGAGCGTGGGGTGGGGGGGAGGGAGAGAGACACGAGGCATGAGCGGGGGTGGGGGGAGGGAGAGACGCACACGGAGCATGAGCGGGGATGGGGGAGAGGGAGAGAGACACACGGGGCATGAGCGGGGGTGGGGAGAGGGAGAGAGACACACAGGGCATGAGCGGGGGGTGGATGGGAGGGATAGAGACACACGGGGCATGAGCGGAGGGTGGGTGGGAGGGGAGAGACAAACGGGGCATGAGCGGTTCGGGCTAGAGACACACGGGGCATGAGTAGGGGGTGAGGGGAGAGACACATGGGGCATGAGCAGTGGGTGGGGGGAGAGACACACGGGGCATGAGCAGGGGGTGGGCGGGAGGGATAGACACACACGGGGCATGAGCGGGGGGTGGGCGGGAGGGATAGACACACACAGGGCATGAGCGGGGGGTGGGCGGGAGGGATAGACACACACGGGGCATGAGCGGGGGTGGGTGGGAGCGATAGACACACACGGGGCATGAGCGGGGGGTGGGTGGGAGGGATAGACACCCTCGGGGCATGAGCGGTGGGTGGGTGGGAGGGATAGACATACACGGGGCATGAGCGGGGGGTGGGTGGGAGGGATAGACTCACACGGGGCATGAGCTGAGCGGGGGGTGGTTGGGAGGGATAGAGACACACGGGGCGTGAGCGGGGGGTAGGTGGGAGGGATAGAGACACACGGGGCATGAGCGGGGGGTGGGTGGGAGGGATAGAGACACACGGGGCATGAGCGGGGGGTGGGTGGGAGGGCTAGGGGCATGAGCAGGGGGTGGGTGGGAGGGCTAGAGACACAGGGGGCATGAGTAGGGGGTGAGGGGAGAGACACACGGGGCATGAGCGGGGGGTGGGTGGGAGGGATGGAGACACACAGGGCGTGAGCGGGGGGCTGGTGGAAGGGATAGAGACACAAGGGGCATGAGCGGGGGGTGGGTGGGAGCGCAAGGGGCATGAGCGCGGGTGGGTGGGCGGGCTAGAGACACACGGGGCATGAGTAGGGGGTGAGGGAGAGACACACGGGGCGTGAGCAGGGGGTGGGGGGAGTTAGAGACACACACGGGGCATAAGTAGAGGTGAGGGGAGAGACACACGGGGCTTGAGCAGGGGGTGGGGGAGGGAGAGACACACACGGGGCATGAGCGGGGGGTGGGCGGGAGCGATAGAGACACACGGGGCTTGAGCGGGGGGTGGGCAGGAGAGATAGAGACACACGGGGCATGAGCGGGGTTGGGGGGGAGAGACACACACGGGGCATGAGCAGGGGTTGGGGGGAGGGAGAGACACACACGGGGCATGAGCGGGGGTGGGGAGAAGGGAGAGATACACACGGAGCATGAGCGGGGGTGGGGGAGAGGGAGAGAGACACACGGGGCATGAGCGGGGGTGGGGGGAGGGAGAGAGACACACAGGGCATGAGCGGGGGGTGGGAGGAGTGAGAGAGACACGAGGCATGAGCGGGGGGTGGGTGGGCTAGAGACACACGGGGCATGAGCGGGGGGTGGGTGGGAGGGATAGAGACACACGGGGCATGAGCGGAGGGTGGGTGGGAGGGGAGAGACAAACGGGGCATGAGCGGGTGGTGGGTGGGAGGGCGGGCTAGAGACACACGGGGCATGAGTAGGGGGTGAGGGGAGAGACACATGGGGCATGAGCAGTGGGTGGGCCTGAGAGACACACGGGGCATGAGCAGGGGGTGGGCGGGAGGGATAGACACACACGGGGCATGAGCGGGGGGTTGGCGGGAGGGATAGACACACAGGGCATGAGCGAGGGGTGGGCGGGAGGGATAGACACACACGGGGCATGAGCGGGGGTGGGTGGGAGCGATAGACACACACGGGGCATGAGCGGGGGGTGGGTGGGAGGGATAGACACACTCGGGGCATGAGCGGTGGGTGGGTGGGAGGGATAGACATACACGGGGCATGAGCGGGGGTGGGAGGGATAGACACACACAGGGCATGAGCGGGGGGTGGGTGGGAGGGATAGACACACACGGGGCATGAGCGGGGGGTGGTTGGGAGGGATAGAGACACACGGGGCATGAGCGGGGGTAGGTGGGAGTGATAGAGACACACGGGGCATGAGCGGGGGTGGGTGGGAGGGATAGAGACACACGGGGCATGTGTAGGGGGTGAGGGGAGAGACACACGGGGCATGAGCAGGGGGTGGGTGGAGGAAGAGACACACACGGGGCATGAGCGGGGGGTGGGCGGGAGTTAGAGAGACACACGGGGCATGAGCGGGGGGTGGGCGGGAGGGATAGAGGCACACGGAGCATGAGCGGGGGTGGGGGGGAGGGAGAGAGACATACGGGGCATGAGCAGGGGTGGGGGGAGATAGAGAGACACACGGGGCATGAGAGGGGGGTGGGTGGGAGGGATAGACACACACGGGGCATGAGCGGGGGGTGGTTGGGAGGGATAGAGACACACGGGGCATGAGCGGGGGTAGGTGGGAGTGATAGAGACACACGGGGCATGAGCGGGGGTGGGTGGGAGGGATAGAGTCACACGGGGCATGAGTAGGGGGTGAGGGGAGAGACACACGGGGCATGAGCAGGGGGTGGGGGGAGGAAGAGACACACACGGGGCATGAGCGGGGGGTGGGCGGGTGTTAGAGAGACACACGGGGCATGAGCGGGGGGTGGGCGGGAGGGATAGAGGCACACGGAGCACGAGCGGGGGTGGGGGGGAGGGAGAGAGACATACGGGGCATGAGCAGGGGTGGGGGGGAGATAGAGAGACACACGGGGCATGAGAGGGGGGTGGGGGGAGGGAGAGAGACATGAGGCATGAGCGGGGGGTGGGTGGGCTAGAGACACACGGGGCATGAGCGGGGGGTGGGTGGGAGGGATAAAGACACACTGGGCATGAGCGGAGGGTGGGTGGGAGGGGAGAGACAAACGGGGCATGAGCGGGGGTGGGGGGGAGGGATAGAGACACACACGGGGCGTGAGCGGGGGTGGGCGGGAGGGATAGAGACACACGGGGCTTGAGCGGGGGGTTTGGCGGGAGGGATAGAGAGACACGGGGCATGAGCGAGGGGTGGTGGGAGGGATGGAGACACACGGGGCATGAGCGGGGGGTGGGTGGGAGGTATAGAGACACACAGGGCATGAGCGGGGGTGGGTGGGAGGGCAAGGGGCATGAGCGGGGCGTGGGTGGGAGGGCTAGAGACACACGGGGCATGAGCAGGGGGTGGGGGGAGGGAGAGACACACACGGGGCATGAGTAGGGGTGAGGGGAGAGACACACGGGGCATGAGCGTGGGGTGGGGGAAGGGAGAGACACACACGGGGCTTGAGCAGGGGGTGGGCGGGAGCGATAGAGACACACGGGGCATGAGCGTGGGGTGGGCAGGAGGGATAGAGACACACGGGGCATGAGCGGGGTTGGGGGGAGGGAGAGACACACATGGGGCATGAGCGGGGGTGGGGGGAGGGAGAGACACACACGAGGCATGAGCGGGGGTGGGGGGGAGGGAGAGACACACACGGAGCATGAGCGGGGATGGGGGGAGGGAGAGAGACACACGGGGCACGAGCGGGGGTGGGGGGAGACAGAGAGACACACGGGGCATGAGCGGGGGTGGGGGAGGGCGAGAGACATGAGGCATGAGCGGGGGTGGGTGGGCTAGAGACACACGGGGCATGAGCGGGGGGTGGGTGGGAGGGATAGAGACACACGGGCATGAGCGGAGGGTGGGTGGGAGGGGAGAGACAAACGGGGCATGAGCGGGTGGTGGGTGGGAGGGCGGGCTAGAGACACACGGGGCATGAGTAGGGGGTGAGGGGAGAGACACATGGGGCATGAGCAGTGGGTGGGGGGGAGAGACACACGGGGCATGAGCAGGGGGTGGTGGGAGGGATAGACACACACGGGGCATGAGTGGGGGCTGGGCGGGAGGGATAGACACACACGGGGCATGAGCGGGGGGTGGGCGGGAGGGATAGACACACACGGGGCATGAGCGGGGGATGGGCGGGAGGGATAGAGACACACGGGGCATGAGCGGGGGTGGGTGGGAGCGATAGACACACACGGGGCATGAGCGGGGGGTGGGTGGGAGGGATAGACACACACGGGGCATGAGCGGGGGGTGGGTGGGAGGGATAGACATACATGGGGCATGAGCGGGGGGTGGGAGGGATAGACACACATGGGGCATGAGCGAGGGGTGGGTGGGAGATATAGACACACACGGGGCATGAGCGGGGGTGGTTGGGAGGGATAGAGACACACGGGGCATGAGCGGGGGGTAGGTGGGAGGGATAGACACACGGGGCATGAGCGGGGGGTGGGCATGAGGGATAGACACATATGGGGCATGAGCGGGGGGTGGGGGGACAAACAAAAACACGGACATGCCGCACGGACATGAGTTCGTGCGGCAGTTCCCGCTCCTCGGCCCTCCGCTGGCCACCGTGTGCGATGGCGTGAGCGGGGGGCTGGAGGAACAGGGGACACACGGAGCATGAGCGGGGGCGAGGGGGACAGGAAGGACACACGGGGCATGAGCGGGGGTGGGGGGGACAGAAAGGACACACGGGGCATGAGCGGGGGGTGGGGCAGACACGGACATGAGCGGGGGTGGGAGGAACAAGAAACAGACACGCTCCTGCTGACCTGACAAATCATCTCATGCGGGAAAGAAAGATGGCGGGCGTCTCTGAAGCCAGACACACTGCACGCTTTCACCGCATCCAATGAGAGAGCACGTCAGATGTCCGCGGACATCACCCAAGCTGCTGGCCCAATCACCGTCCTGTCCGCGGAGCGAACAGGGAAGTCCGTCCGCGGACCGATCACAGATATCACAAATTTTTTTTTTACCTACTTTTTCTTCATTTTAAAAAAACCACTGGACGGATTTTCACCAAATTTGCAAAAGCACGCTTTCGGCCCCAATGGGGAATGAGGAATTCCCGAATGGGCCCAATGGGGAATGGGCAATAACCCTAGCGCCAAACCCGTGATCTGGCGCTAATAGTGCCAGCGTTACCGCCCAACTCGTGATGAGGCCCCATGTGTTTTATTTCAATGTTGACATGTTGATCACTTACAAAAGACACACAGAAAGAAAAATACATCTACGTACAGGTTTTCAAGCAAATGTTGAATTTTAAAACTTAATTTCTTTTCTAAACATATATAAATTTAGAGTAATAATCACTTTTTTAAATACACATGTATAGAAATCTTAAAATATATCCTAATACACAGTTGTTCCTTTTTTTGAAGCACTTCTCATGTCATTTTGAAAATGATACGTGTACAAATCTGTCTTACAAGAAAACAATTGAGTATTTACATATGTTTTGTAGAGGTGGAGTCAAGTACCCCCGCCAAAAGCTCTGCCCCCATGCTGCTTATTTGTTGGGAGCCAGAAATTGCAACACGTGCAGTACCAGTAAGGATGCCTACACCGCAGAAAATCATGGAAACAAGGTATCCATTAAGAAAACATTATATGCATTAATGAAGAAATAATGGTCTTTTGGACAAAGTCCCAGAAGAAGTGTGAAAATTAGTGAAAGAGGAGACTGGTGACGTCATGCAGCGCAGATGATGACGCACCTGGAAAAGATGCATGAGGCAGATGAACATCGACATGAGCGGGGGTGGGGGGAGGGAGAGAGACACACAGGGCATGAGCGGGGGGTGGGAGGAGTGAGAGAGACACGAGGCATGAGCGGGGGGTGGGTGGGCTAGAGACACACGGGGCATGAGCGGGGGGTGGGTGGGAGGGATAGAGACACACGGGGCATGAGCGGAGGGTGGGTGGGAGGGGAGAGACAAACGGGGCATGAGCGGGTGGTGGGTGGGAGGGCGGGCTAGAGACACACGGGGCATGAGTAGGGGGTGAGGGGAGAGACACATGGGGCATGAGCAGTGGGTGGGGCGGAGAGACACACGGGGCATGAGCAGGGGGTGGGCGGGAGGGATAGACACACACGGGGCATGAGCGGGGGGTTGGCGGGAGGGATAGACACACAGGGCATGAGCGAGGGGTGGGCGGGAGGGATAGACACACACGGGGCATGAGCGGGGGTGGGTGGGAGCGATAGACACACACGGGGCATGAGCGGGGGGTGGGTGGGAGGGATAGACACACTCGGGGCATGAGCGGTGGGTGGGTGGGAGGGATAGACATACACGGGGCATGAGCGGGGGTGGGAGGGATAGACACACACAGGGCATGAGCGGGGGGTGGGTGGGAGGGATAGACACACACGGGGCATGAGCGGGGGGTGGTTGGGAGGGATAGAGACACACGGGGCATGAGCGGGGGTAGGTGGGAGTGATAGAGACACACGGGGCATGAGCGGGGGTGGGTGGGAGGGATAGAGACACACGGGGCATGAGTAGGGGGTGAGGGGAGAGACACACGGGGCATGAGCAGGGGGTGGGGGGAGGAAGAGACACACACGGGGCATGAGCGGGGGGTGGGCGGGAGTTAGAGAGACACACGGGGCATGAGCGGGGGGTGGGCGGGAGGGATAGAGGCACACGGAGCATGAGCGGGGGTGGGGGGGAGGGAGAGAGACATACGGGGCATGAGCAGGGGTGGG
Organism: Ambystoma mexicanum; assembly: GCF_040938575.1. NCBI lineage: Eukaryota > Metazoa > Chordata > Amphibia > Caudata > Ambystomatidae > Ambystoma > Ambystoma mexicanum. Next base: position 209,512,500 of record NC_090929.1, read on the forward strand.
GGGGAGATAGAGAGACACACGGGGCATGAGAGGGGGGTGGGTGGGAGGGATAGACACACACGGGGCATGAGCGGGGGGTGGTTGGGAGGGATAGAGACACACGGGGCATGAGCGGGGGTAGGTGGGAGTGATAGAGACACACGGGGCATGAGCGGGGGTGGGTGGGAGGGAAAGAGACACACGGGGCATGAGTAGGGGGTGAGGGGAGAGACACACGGGGCATGAGCAGGGGGTGGGGGGAGGAAGAGACACACACGGGGCATGAGCGGGGGGTGGGCGGGAGTTAGAGAGACACACGGGGCATGAGCGGTGGGTGGACGGGAGGGATAGAGGCACACGGAGCACGAGCGGGGGTGGGGGGGAGGGAGAGAGACATACGGGGCATGAGCAGGGGTGGGGGGGAGATAGAGAGACACACGGGGCATGAGAGGGGGGTGGGGGGAGGGAGAGAGACATGAGGCATGAGCGGGGGGTGGGTGGGCTAGAGACACACGGGGCATGAGCGGGGGGTGGGTGGGAGGGATAGAGACACACTGGGCATGAGCGGAGGGTGGGTGGGAGGGGAGAGACAAACGGGGCATGAGCGGGGGTGGGGGGGAGGGATAGAGACACACACGGGGCGTGAGCGGGGGTGGGCGGGAGGGATAGAGACACACGGGGCTTGAGCGGGGGGTTTGGCGGGAGGGATAGAGAGACACGGGGCATGAGCGAGGGGTGGTGGGAGGGATGGAGACACACGGGGCATGAGCGGGGGGTGGGTGGGAGGTATAGAGACACACAGGGCATGAGCGGGGGTGGGTGGGAGGGCAAGGGGCATGAGCGGGGCGTGGGTGGGAGGGCTAGAGACACACGGGGCATGAGCAGGGGGTGGGGGGAGGGAGAGACACACACGGGGCATGAGTAGGGGTGAGGGGAGAGACACACGGGGCATGAGCGTGGGGTGGGGGAAGGGAGAGACACACACGGGGCTTGAGCGGGGGGTGGGCGGGAGCGATAGAGACACACGGGGCATGAGCGTGGGGTGGGCAGGAGGGATAGAGACACACGGGGCATGAGCGGGGTTGGGGGGAGGGAGAGACACACATGGGGCATGAGCGGGGGTGGGGGGAGGGAGAGACACACACGAGGCATGAGCGGGGGTGGGGGGGAGGGAGAGACACACACGGAGCATGAGCGGGGATGGGGGGAGGGAGAGAGACACACGGGGCACGAGCGGGGGTGGGGGGAGACAGAGAGACACACGGGGCATGAGCGGGGGTGGGGGAGGGCGAGAGACATGAGGCATGAGCGGGGGTGGGTGGGCTAGAGACACACGGGGCATGAGCGGGGGGTGGGTGGGAGGGATAGAGACACACGGGGCATGAGCGGAGGGTGGGTGGGAGGGGAGAGACAAACGGGGCATGAGCGGGTGGTGGGTGGGAGGGCGGGCTAGAGACACACGGGGCATGAGTAGGGGGTGAGGGGAGAGACACATGGGGCATGAGCAGTGGGTGGGGGGGAGAGACACACGGGGCATGAGCAGGGGGTGGTGGGAGGGATAGACACACACGGGGCATGAGTGGGGGCTGGGCGGGAGGGATAGACACACACGGGGCATGAGCGGGGGGTGGGCGGGAGGGATAGACACACACGGGGCATGAGCGGGGGATGGGCGGGAGGGATAGAGACACACGGGGCATGAGCGGGGGTGGGTGGGAGCGATAGACACACACGGGGCATGAGCGGGGGGTGGGTGGGAGGGATAGACACACACGGGGCATGAGCGGGGGGTGGGTGGGAGGGATAGACATACATGGGGCATGAGCGGGGGGTGGGAGGGATAGACACACATGGGGCATGAGCGAGGGGTGGGTGGGAGATATAGACACACACGGGGCATGAGCGGGGGTGGTTGGGAGGGATAGAGACACACGGGGCATGAGCGGGGTGTAGGTGGGAGGGATAGACACACGGGGCATGAGCGGGGGGTGGGCATGAGGGATAGACACATATGGGGCATGAGCGGGGGGTGGGGGGACAAACAAAAACACGGACATGCCGCACGGACATGAGTTCGTGCGGCAGTTCCCGCTCCTCGGCCCTCCGCTGGCCACCGTGTGCGATGGCGTGAGCGGGGGGCTGGAGGAACAGGGGACACACGGAGCATGAGCGGGGGCGAGGGGGACAGGAAGGACACACGGGGCATGAGCGGGGGTGGGGGGGACAGAAAGGACACACGGGGCATGAGCGGGGGGTGGGGCAGACACGGACATGAGCGGGGGTGGGAGGAACAAGAAACAGACACGCTCCTGCTGACCTGACAAATCATCTCATGCGGGAAAGAAAGATGGCGGGCGTCTCTGAAGCCAGACACACTGCACGCTTTCACCGCATCCAATGAGAGAGCACGTCAGATGTCCGCGGACATCACCCAAGCTGCTGGCCCAATCACCGTCCTGTCCGCGGAGCGAACAGGGAAGTCCGTCCGCGGACCGATCACAGATATCACAAATTTTTTTTTTACCTACTTTTTCTTCATTTTAAAAAAACCACTGGACGGATTTTCACCAAATTTGCAAAAGCACGCTTTCGGCCCCAATGGGGAATGAGGAATTCCCGAATGGGCCCAATGGGGAATGGGCAATAACCCTAGCGCCAAACCCGTGATCTGGCGCTAATAGTGCCAGCGTTACCGCCCAACTCGTGATGAGGCCCCATGTGTTTTATTTCAATGTTGACATGTTGATCACTTACAAAAGACACACAGAAAGAAAAATACATCTACGTACAGGTTTTCAAGCAAATGTTGAATTTTAAAACTTAATTTCTTTTCTAAACATATATAAATTTAGAGTAATAATCACTTTTTTAAATACACATGTATAGAAATCTTAAAATATATCCTAATACACAGTTGTTCCTTTTTTTGAAGCACTTCTCATGTCATTTTGAAAATGATACGTGTACAAATCTGTCTTACAAGAAAACAATTGAGTATTTACATATGTTTTGTAGAGGTGGAGTCAAGTACCCCCGCCAAAAGCTCTGCCCCCATGCTGCTTATTTGTTGGGAGCCAGAAATTGCAACACGTGCAGTACCAGTAAGGATGCCTACACCGCAGAAAATCATGGAAACAAGGTATCCATTAAGAAAACATTATATGCATTAATGAAGAAATAATGGTCTTTTGGACAAAGTCCCAGAAGAAGTGTGAAAATTAGTGAAAGAGGAGACTGGTGACGTCATGCAGCGCAGATGATGACGCACCTGGAAAAGATGCATGAGGCAGATGAACATCGACGTTCTATAAGCTCTGAGGAGGAGATGGTAAAGATGAGCAACATTTCGGGCTCGAGATGAAGATGCTCATGCTATAGAAACGCTGAAGAATATGTAAATCAGTTTACACTTGTACAGATGCAGTAACGCAAGTAGACAAAGTAATCTTAAGGCTGGCTACGTAGTGAAGAGTTTTGCGGTGATGCACCAATGTATGATACATACGAATGTATAGAACCTGGATATTCCACAGTGCACTTTAAGCAAGGCTGAAACCCCGTGATTGGAAAGGGTTTTCAATGTGGCACAGTTGGAAAATTACTGATGGTGAGAGACAAATTAAAGAAAGGCTTGGCTGGCCCAGCACCAAGAAGACAAGGCCACTATGAGTTTGGGTGTCCATCCAGTAGTTCCATGAACGTGAGAAAGAAACAAACTTCTGTTTGAAATGGAATGGAAAAACACAGAAGGCATCCAGTGTTCACCATTTAATAGAATTAAATGCTGCAAAAGGCTTGAAAATGAGGTCTCCCAGTCACATTATCAGATCAAAATAGACATTGGGTCGAGCTACACTGAAACCAAGAAGATACTCCCTTTATTGCTCAGACACAGAGAGCCTCCACAAGGCCAAGTTCAAAGCCTAATTGACTGGCAGAATGAAAGAGTGATGATAGATGTGGGGCTAATTGGAAGGGGAGGCATGATCATATCATGCCTTATGCAGGGAAGTCTAAGATATTCATAGCTATTGAAATAGATGTTTAAATAGCTCATTGCCTTACTGACCTTGCACTCTGCCTCACAAAAGGTCAATTTCAGGGTCAAACAGCATCTTTGATATGGGTAACAGAATGGTCAGCACCTGATGAAGATGACTCTGTGGAAGACATAAAGACAAGAGCTAGAGCACACACCAGAAATCATGTGATAAGATACGAACAGCCCGTTATGAAGGGAGGAGGAATCAGATGGGAGATCAATAGAAGACTCAAATGCAAAGGGAAAACTGATGAAGTGATTCGAAACTACAAGGAAAGAGGCCAGATGCAGATTTGGGGAACAGTGCTTTTTCCAGATGGATGGGAAGGAGATGTGGTTATATGCAGAGCACATGCAGCACAGAGATCACACAAAGCAACTGTAGAAAATGAAGAAAGATTGTGCAAAGATTGCAAAACTTCTGACATGGGTCGAAGACAAAGTAGGTCCATTGCAGATAGTGCCTCTGGCTAGTGCAGAACTATGCTTCAGGAACAACGGTACGAGAAAGGTTCGAGAAAATCAGCATTGCAGATCAATCTTTGATGTACCAGGAATGAAGGACGGGACAGCAGTGATAATGGATCCCTACTGGGCTTGTGGATCCAGAGCTTATATGAAGCTGCCCAGAGATTGGGGAGGACTATGTTCTATAGTGATTGTTCATGTTCCAGCATTAGTGATCCCGAAGAGTGACTTGAACATTGGTGAATTTCCTAAAGCAGATGCTCACCTGAGGAAGAAGAGATCTGTGAGCTCCAGAATCGGATGAAGAGGGAGAATTATTTCTCAGCCAAGTCAATAGAAGCCTTTGATTCCATTCCATATGAACACACATTGTTTAGCAGAACTTAATCAATCTTCACGGTAATCTTTATGCCCAGGATCCAGATGGAAGCAAATAGCTCAATAAATTAGCTGGAGGCCAGCCTCATCCCCCGGCCCTGAAACTAGACAGTCAGGAAAGGGAAGAGAAGACTATAGCACCCAATGGACTACCGACAGTAAATAGATAGAAAGGAGCAGGGCAATGATAATATAACACCACTATCGAACTAGGGGATAATGCTCACCGAACCTGGGACACTAAGCCAATGAATCTGTTGGAACCAGCCACGTTATCACCACAGAAACTAGACAATCAGTAAACCAAGAGAAAGAATATACAAACCCAGTATGACAACCTGATACATAAACTAAACTACAGGGATTATGAGACTTACAACCCACTACTCACCTTTACTGCTCTTTAACTATAGTTTGTTTCTTGAATATCAAGGGTTTTTGTTATTCCATCGTTTTTTTCCGTGCCACTGGCAATGGTCTTCAGCCATGGCCACTGTGTATTTGAAACTCACCTTAATTAAAAACTTGTTCTATTCACTTTTTTTTGCCATATCCGAAAATCAAAAGCTGGCACCCATGAATTTATGCACAGTAAGGGAACATGTATTTTAAAGTGAAATATGCAAATGTAATTCATTTGACCTTCTCCTTAGAAGAAAGTCCACAGGACAAAATAGCATGGGACTTTTAACAAAAGTAATGAACACCAGAAAAATAACCTGAGAGGGGAAAGGTTCCAATAAATATGCTGGCAAACTATAAAAGGTGCTCACCTTTTAAACCCAGAAATCTGTAGCAAAATTGTGGAAATGGAAGTATCCATATGTCACTTATTTACTGTGGGTCTTTTATTTTACCAATGTATTGCGTGTCTTTTGTGTTTCCCAAATGTATTTTCCACCTTGCACTGTATATGACTGTATATTCACTGCACTGTTTATGCTAGTTGGGTGAACCTGACTTGCTAGTTCTGCCATTGGGTTAAGTCCACTCTGTCCCCTGCACCTGGAGTATGTGGGGGGTTGGGTGGAATTCTTCCAGCCCTGGGAAAGGACTCAGAAAAACAAGTTGCATCTGTTCCCCACCCTGCTAGCAGAATTCCTGAGCCAACAATCTTGCCTGACCCTTTTCAATCTCCCCTTTGTCTTGGCATTAAGCCTCTCTGAGCCATGCAAAACTAGTTCCAGTTGTATCCATCATGGGGGTGGGTGGGCTCTGAAACGCCACTTGTCCCCACCCAAAAATTAGCCTGCCCTTTCACCCCAACTGTCCTGCACTGCCTTATTTCATCTCCCCATTGCCTACAATTAACATCCCCTCTGGGCTCAAACTGCCAACTCCTTCCCCCGCCAGGGAATCACACAGAATACCTGAAAGTGTGTTTCCCATTCTGCATCCCATCTCCCCTGTAAACGACCCTGGCAATACTTGCCCAAACAAACACATGCCGTGGTGAGGGGAGCTGGTCCTGGAAATGACCATGGCAACACTTGCCCAAACAACCACTTGCCTGGGTGAGGGGTGGGGGGTGTCCATGGTAATGGCCATGGCAACTCTTACCCAAATGAACACTTGTATGGGTGGAGTGCTGTCCCTGCAGTGGGTGGATCAACAGCCTTATATAAGCCTGTGGAGAAAGGACTGGGGACTCACTCTTTAATATTTTTAGGCTACTTGCAGTGTGTGCTGACCGTGGGGGTTGAGGGCAGAGAGGCTTCCTATCTAAGTTACCCGTCACTAGTCTACCCTTCATTTTCTCCCTCTTCCCCAAACTGTTCTATTTATCTTCTCTGCCCTGCTTCTCCCCGGATTTTTTCTCTGTCTCTCTGTCTCCCTGTGTCTCTGTCTCCCTGTGTGTCTCGCTCTGCACCACTCTGTGCCTGCCCCCCCTTCTCTTTCTCTCCGTCTCTCTCTCCCTCTCCCCCTCACCATCTCTACCACCCTCCCTCTCCAAACCTTCTCTTTCGCCCTTTGTACCCTTTCCCCCTACATCAAAGGTAACTCCTCAGTCCCCGGGTTCCATGCCAGTAGGTGTGCCTAGCTAGTCCAGTGAGTCTAATTTATCCTGCTGCCATTTAGTTTACTTCTCTTCCTGTAATAAATATGTTCCTGGTTTCTACAAAGACTTGGGTGCCTTCATTGTGTCCCCACTTTTCAGTGCAGCCTGCCTGTTATTGCCAGAGGGGGACCAAGTCTGTCTGCATACACAATGCACCCCGCTGGGCCTGTTCACTCCCTGGTCCAAAACTCCCTGGTCCAAAACAAATAGTAATCCTTGCCCAGTGTGATATAACCCTCAGCACCAGCAACGCCACCTGCACTACACTGCGCTGCCACCCGCGGTAGGAGGCAGCCCACAGGGGGCACCAGGCAGCGCATAGTATGCTCACTGTTGTCTTTCACCATTATATTTCAGTTTTCTGACCACCAGACTCTGCATAGCCGCCACAGCAGCAGAGCCCGGCACAACCTAACATGGCAGCTGTGGGAAAAGGCACGCCACAAGCCGCCTGCCGAAGTCCACGAATGGGGGACAGACTAGAGGAAAGGACCTGTGGGCATAGAGAACGCATGGGCGTTCACACAGTCAGACGGCCAACCATCAAGTCACACCCAAGGGCTGCTTCCGATAGCTCTGTTACACATTCATGTTCACGTTGGGTGCTGTAGGTCAGATATGATATATGATTGTGTATAGGCGCTATCAATATAAACTATGTGTTTCAAAGCACTTCACGACAAGGGAGGGAACAAGGGAAAATACAAAACATTCTTAGGGGCCATGAACAACAAGAACGTGAAATTAACCGTCGTACTCGGCCTAGCAACATTTCAGATAGTGCAAGTGCTAAGACACAGATACGAAGGAGATGGGAACAGACAGGCGACTACCGTATTAAGCCTGACGACATTTCTGGTTGAGCCGGAGAATTATACGAGGTGAGGGAGAGGGGAGGAGAAAGGAGGGAGAAGAACAAAACAAGCGACTATCGTGCTGGGCCTGACGACATTTCAAATAGTGCTGGGGGGACAAACATTGTTACTATCGTACTAGGTCAAAGGACAGCACAGGAGCCTGAGAGGAAAGTGGCAGGTGTGCTCACAGTAAAGAAGTGTATGCTAGGGGTTGTAGTCTAGGCACTGCCCAATGGAATTAAAGGGGCGATGGTGAAAAGGAAATATGCGCTAAAAAGATTGAAAATAAGTGCTCATTGGAACTTAAGCCTGCAGCGCTCAAAGTCCCCAAGAAACAACAGTGAACTGATTGGCACAAAAAGAGAGTGAACCAAAGAAGTGGTGTCTATTGGAGGTGGTAGTTCTGGTGCCCATTGGGCAGACATTGTGGCACTGAAAGGCCCTATCCTGTAAAAGCACACACTTCTCTCCCTCTGCCCCACTGAACATGCACTCCACAGCACTCTGTGCTATCTCTAGTCTGTTGCAATGCACTACTTTGCATGCAGAAGACTGCCCGCATCATGACATGTTTTTTTCTGAAGTACTGTGCCATGCGCATGAGAACAGCTGGCAATTGGTGTCTGCTCTTGCCAATCACCCAAACCTAATAGAGAACGGCAGAGAGATCCTTACCAGCAAGTCCATCTGCTGGACAATTGCTGTAGATACCCAACAGTGGCATTGCAAAAAGACTGATCTCTAACACTTGATCAAGATAATTTAAAAGAGTTGTGAACAAAACATAGGGCATAGGCAATCATTAGGTTGAATTTCAATCAAGTACTCAATAAGTAATGTAACTTTAACTGTAGAATCCCACTAGTCTCTGTAATGCTTTCCGAGATGCTCAGTGAGTAAGGGGCCTGTGCTTTGTACGCCTGAAAGCTCAGGCTGGGACTGCAAGTAAGTAACGCCATCCTGACTATTGATGCAATTGACATCAAAAGATCTGATCGCACCCGGCACTAAGCCATTGCCCTGTTAGGCAGAATCATATGCAGTACCCTTTGGGAACACCACACACAATTACGACTACAAGTGACAGTAAAAATTCACCTTTGGTACAAGCCTGTACTACACAGTAAAATGGTAGCGATGGCTGAGCAGCCAGAATTATCTCAAGAGTAAAGTGAGCAGTATCAATAGTTACACAAAGGACAGCAATTACTATGGTTCAAAGAAACACTGACTCAAGGTTTTCAGATTAAAGGAATATACATTTATTTACACATCAGTTGTAAAACAATTCACTAAAGTGAAGCAGTAGATAAATCACACTCTTAATATACTGCACACCACCCAATAGATTCTGGACAAGTTAGGCTCAAAATGAAGTAATTAATTAATTAATTAACCGGCACCAACAAGTAAGTAAGCAGGTCAATCTACAAAAGGCTACTACGGTGAGGGAATCAAACAAGAGGCCTGAGCCAAAGTCAATGGACCAGAGTCTTTGCAGAGGATCACACAGTTCAGAGTAGTTTGCGGTTAAGTCTTTGCCAAGAGTTCGGAACGAAGTTGGTCAGAAGAAAAGTTACTTTAAAGAATAGAGAAGGACAAGCCCTCGGATTGGCAAAAGATTTCAAACACTTTCACCGCGGTCGGACGGAATGAACAACCGGGTTAGAACAGTACCTTAAATGAAGAAGGTTGTAGCTGAGGCAGAAGTTCCTGGCAGGTCTTGCAGGCTCACAGTTCCTGAAGCGACTGTCAGACTGACACGAAGTAGGAAGACTGGAGGGTCCTGCACTGCCCAGGGAAGAAACCAGCAGCAGAGCAAAGCAAAGAATAAAAGGTGCGCTCCTTAAAACCCAAACAGGGTCCTGCCTTCCTGTCTATCCGGTTCACTACAGCGATGCACAGCAAATTCGACCAGGGGAGGGAGGTCTTGCTTGGTGTTTGGCGAACTGGTTGGTCCCACCAGCTCAAGGGAAGAAGATTCCTTGCAGATCATCTCTGTCGTCGAAGCTTAGGAGATTCGGACCCGCAGCAGGGCTTCACCGGGAGGTTCAGTAGTTGCAGCAGTCCTCTTCCTTCAGCTTCTCTTTGGTTCTCTCGATCCATCTCTGCCTTCCAAGTCCCAGAGACCTGCTTTTTATGCAGTTTTCCCCCATTCACACAGCCTGGCTGTCAATCACACAGCAGGGTGGCTGTCCTGGCAGGACAGTCACCTAGCCAATCAAACAAGAGTGCGACTTGGGTCTCCAAGGAGACCCTGTCCAGGGGGCCTAAAACCCCTCCCTCACATCCTGTCTATCTAGACTCTCAGGTGCCTAAGGAGGGCTTCTATGCAGAAGACCGCCAAAGGACGGTGAACAAAGGAACCAAGCCTGGTTTGGCGCGCAGAGTAAAACACGAGAAAGACCTTTACAAAAATAAATGGTGAATAAACCCAGCCGGAACAAAATACAATTAAATGGGGTCCAGCAGATTAAAGTTCGAGGCTACTAACACAGCCTAAATCAGTACCAAGGCTATTTTCATAGACCGCGGTAGGAAAAATATGGTAGATACCACTGCCACCAGCCAAATCTTAAAGAAAGGGGAACAAAATAATGTTCCACGAGAAACAGACAAAAAGGGATAACTATTAACCCTTTCCAGTACTCTATGGAAGATAGTTTGTACTGGGTCTGTGAATTTAAAAAGACTAATGAAGTCAATGGCAACTTTACATGTTCTCGGAGACAGTAGTCATTCCCAGAAAATGGAGTTCAAAGTGGGAAGTCCAAAAAAGACAACCCTGTGTCACTGCACTAAAGGTGCTGTGTAACACACAGTGAAAGATTATGGCTATGGAGTAGGTGAAGCTCCACATTCTATGAACACAACAAATGTACAACACACAGCAAAACACATACAAGAGTGGGAAAAAAGGCTCACGCTGCTACCAGGTGAAAAAAATTAATCCTAGAAATCCAGCAGAGCTTTTGAGGGACTCAGTAGGTAAGGGAAATTAGCCATTCTGGAGAATTCTCCCTAAAATGCCCCCAAATATTGTAGGACCGAGAATAGGACATTCAGAGGGTGCTAAATGATGACATGAAGTTGTACAGCGTGTGAATTCTGGATTCCTCCCACTTAACGCCTAAGAACAGCTGAATGATCAGCCAAGTTAATGCTAATTAATGTATCGACTTCAGAAAGATGTAGTGCTGAGTCATGATTGCTGGAATACAAACCCAGGTCCTGGAAGCTAAGTACAGATGTTTTGGTCAAGGAGTTAACTCTCTGAGCTGTCTTGCCTGCCACTGTAAAGCAGAGTGGGCAGGATTGCCCTTAAAGGCTTCTGGAGAACTCAATGCACTTGACCTGTGTACAGTGAGTCAGATAGGAGGGACAACGCCAGGGAGAAGAAAACGCAAAAGAGCAAGAAACTTTCACCATCATTCGGGGAAGGGATTGTGCAATCATAGCCTCCCCAGGACTATTGCAATATTTCTCTTCTCGCGAGAAACCCAGGGGATATAAAATGAAATGAGTTGGATGAGTACATCGTGGTCTGTTCAGCCAGAACACTTCAGGAGAAGCCCCAATGCACAGATCATGCAATATGTACTGGATGACCCGCTCGCCTTCTGTCTGTCAAAATGTCTTATTTAGATTTCTCCCTCGTCTGTTACAAAGACACAGTTTTACACATAATAGTAAAATAAAAGGGATTCAATTAAATGAGAAAGCCGATGGGGCGAGCACAAGCGCTGTGTGGCCTGTGCTACAGCCCTCAATCGCTACCAGGGTCACTATAAAAAGGATGCCACCAATAATAAGCTGCATGCCTACGTCAAACACTGACCACAAGCATGTGACCTTGCTGCACAGTTTCTTTTGCCGTGTGATTTTAAGTTCTGAGGGTATGGTGTAAAACTCTAAGCAGATTGTTTAGGCTCACACTACTTTTCATTCGTGTACTTCTATCTTTCATCCACGTCAGGTTATGTATCCGTATTGCTGTACACCTCTGTAAAGCACTCTGTCGCTTCTCGAAGCTAGGTACACACTCAATAAATACAACAACAATAATAATAATAATAATAATAATAATAATAATAATAATAATAATAATAATAATAAAAGGTCAGGGAAAATAAAAGTACATCACACACCCGTTGCAGAGCAGGTTTTTAAAATGACATGTATTTATATGTATTTGTCATTTTGTTTTGTTGTCAGTTGTATTGTTTTCAACCCCTTTCTATGAAAGCAGAGCATTCATGGAGCAAAACATTTACACATATATGTACCTGGAGCAGCAATTGGTGCAGGAAAGATAAGTGATCCCTGCATTGCAGACTGGTTCAAATCTCAGCTTCAACACTTAATTAAAGAGTTTGATCCTTGGCAAATTACTTCATATCACCATATGTTATCGGCAAAAATTGCCAGTCCATAACAGCGTCCATAAAAGCGATTGCATTAGCAGAGTGCATCACAATTATCTCTTGGCACACTCATGGTAACCTCTTGAACATTAACTTGCCATGATGCCCTACATGATGTACATCACTCGGGCCAAACTGGAATCAGAGAGAATCTCAAAGAGGCCTAAACCCCAAAGAACAGACATCCAGAGTTTGCCAAGTGTCTGGCCACAGACTGAAAACAGCAACTGCCCAGCACAAGCCCAACCAGAATATAATCAGAGGCTGTTCCACTTCATGCTTTTACACTTGGACAATAGCACACTTTGAACCATTGACAGAAACCCACTCCTGGCAGTCATCCAGAGCCTGAATATTCCCCAACCATTTTCACCACGGCCACCCCACCATCCACTGCGGGTCGCTAAGGGCCCTACGTCAACATCTTTAAATGTCTGGCGCCCACTCCCACCCTCCAGCACCTTACATGCCTTGCTCCAACACCTTCCTGTTTGCACAGTGCTACCCTCCAACAACTTAAGTCTCCAGCATTCTCCAACACCATTTACCTCAGGCAAACTAGCAACGTAAGTCTCCAGTGCTCTCCTTCAACACCCCGACAGTGTGAATCTCAATTACCCTCCCCAAACATCTTATATCTGCATTCAATACATTTCAACTCTCTTAAAACATATGTCTCAAACACTCTCTTCCAACCTCTGTAAGTCACTAGTACAACATCTTAAGTCTCTAGTATCAGCCTCCATAACATTGAGCCTCAATCACACAGCTGAAACCCAGAGCTGTGCCAGTGGTTATGAATGATTTGAAACCTTACAACCATCACATTTCTGTTTTGCTTATTTGGTAAGTAACCCACAGTTTGTGTGTTAGATGGGAGATAGAGGGGAAGGATGTGTTGCAGGCCACAGAAATTGCAGGTTTTTTAAATGATAAAATTTAAACAGCAGCAGCCCCATGACATTACCCCTAGAAAAGCCCATTTTATTATTTTCTTTGGTCCTTTATATATTGCTTAATGTCAGCCTCCGCCAGCTTCTAAGCACTGGAACAGGAACTGAAGCCATGTTGCACTGCAACCTCTTGTTGCCAAAGCACGTGCATTGCCCCTGAATTATCCACAACAAAACCCCTGAAATTAGGGTGCATTGATGGACTCAGGTCTGGCTTAACTCAGCGCGTTCCAGTTCCGAAGCCCAAGACCACACATATACTATAAGAGAAACGATTCACAATAAAATACAAAATGGCAGTATGGGAGATATAACATTAGGACGGATATCAACGGGAGCGCACATAGCTAAACCAGTCCTGAATCCCCCAATGCGCTGAATTTCAGGGGTTTCATTGTGTTAGGTTTCTCACCTTAACTGATCTTTAACTAATGTTTTTTCATTGAATATGTAGATGTGCGTTACATGGTTAATTTAAAAAGAGGTTCCAGTGCTCTGTATTTTTTTGCGGGTGCCACGCTTTTCTTCCAACATCTCTTGTCCTTTCTTTTTGTTCTTCACGTTCAGCTGCAGGTAGAAAATACATTTAGTTGAAATTGGATGTGCGGGCTGCCCTTATTCTGAAGGTGGTGCTTCTCTGAAGGGGGTGAAAGCCAGCCAGGAATCGGTCCGTCTGTGATTTTAAGCCTTAGTTCAAGGGTCTGCTTATGCAGCGGTACTCTGGCCCTCAATAGCACACTGTATACAGATGTCATGCTCCACTTCCAGAAAGGTTGGTTTAGCCAGATAACTCCATGTCACTGGGTACCACTTTCTTTCATTACAAATTATTCAGTTGTCATAAATTGTTTAGTAGTACCTAGAAAGGTGTGCTACTGCCCTCATACTTGGATTGATGTTGCATTCAAGATTTATTCAATGACAAATGTCTTGCAATGAGTAAGAAAATGTGATTATTACAACTTCTAATCATAATTTGAGAAACAAAGGTGTCAGCTCTAAAGCAGGAGGTACTGATATACAAATAGTCCTTCTTGAAGAGGGCCGATCGTGTCTTGTAGAACATCATGTGGGGGTATCATTGGAAGGTACCGCAATTCCTACAGGAATTCTTTTTTTAGAACTAGCATTACCCGTGGTGTCATAGACCAATTTAGCACTCAAGTTCAATTAGTGTATTCAGAATAAAAAATCCATCAAACATTATACAAAGTTATAAACATAGTGTATACAATTGAACATCAGCGCGATTAATACAAATAAGGTAAGTTTAAATAAGATAAAATGAATAAAATGTGATCATCATAATTAAACCAATAAAATAGGATACAGTCACCATAATTGATCCGACATATTGTTTCCAGATAGTAACTGTTTTTGCTGTTTAAGCGCAATTTCAATATACAAGTATACACATTGTGTATATTTATACACATTGTGCAACAGACAAGTCCTGGGCTGATAAAATAAACCTAAAAGCATTCGTGCTTGTCTTACTCCATGAGCCCTTATTAAAGATAAAAGGAATTTCTTCCTAAGAATCTAGAACCCTGGGCCGAAAAACATGAAATGTAATAAAATCATTTGCGTCACTCCCAGATCATGGACATTTCTTATTTCCCTCTCCATTACCTCCAGTGTTGTTTGCAAATAAGAGGTTAATCCTAAACCGAAGGAGAATCGCTCTCTTCCTTGGGTCTATGAGCCCATATACATAACCTGTTGTATTTAAAGTGCCAATAACATTTGTATGATAAAATTGGACACTTTGTTTTCCCCCTTCATTATCCCATCTGGCATTGGCCCGGACCTTCACGAAATAACTTACCACCTGCTTTCTCTCAGTATTACTGATGTCCAAGTCATTGATAAATAGGTGTCCATGGCCAAGGCAACGGGGAACAGATTAAATATAATTTAACCAAGGAGATGAACTTCTTACACTTGAGGACAATGTGCTTTTTGTGAGTGAGAGATGTGAATTCTCCCAGAAACTGAGCCAATAGATGAGTGGTTGTTCAGCTATCACATCTCATCTTCCTCGTGCAACAAATACCCCGGAAAGCTCTGGTGGACACCCATGATCTTCCTCAAGAGCTTACTTTCAGTGATCTGAACCTTTTTGTTTGAATCATGCCCCCATACAGTGGGTCTGTATATTAGCAAAGAAGCCGATTTAGCTAAAGAGATCTTCCGAATGTGGTCTATATGCAGGCCACCGAGGTGACTACCATACCTCAATATGGAGTCATTAATTCGGGAGGCCCTTTCTACTTGCTGCTCTGCGTGCATGGTCCACCTTAGGTCACGGGATATTATTACACTTAGGTAATAGACAGTGTCAGCCCATTCTAGTCTCTCCTTAATTAGCACTCTCTCTCTCTCTTATTCACTGCTTTTCTCACTCTCTCTACATCGATCAACATTTGTTTTATTTCTCTTTCTCTCTGTCTCACTCTATTTCTCTGTCTCTCTCATTGTGGGTGAGAGTTGCATTGTCAGGAGCATGTTTATTAGAGTCACAATCAGCCTTTTCTGACAGCAGTGCAACTAGAGTAACAAAAGCAGATATCTTGATCATGGGCTGTTTTTTATAGTTAAAAGTAGAATGGGAGCAGCAGTGACTGAGGCATCCCTCAAGGTGGGGACCTGCATGGAAATGTGGGACATAAATTGTCATTGTGTGTGTCCATCAGAAGTGTCGTCATCACACTAAGGGAAATATTTCCGTACAAAAAGAGGTTAAAGAGACAAGGATTGGCTCTGCAGGAAGTGCTGGGGATCTGATTAGCCTTGTAAGGGACCAGAGGATCAGGTTGCAGGGTCTACATTTCCGTGTGTTATTGTCAATTTTCAGTCAATCATTAGTCTCTCTGTTTACTGCAACAAATGTGCAGATTCGCAGCACTACCAACAAATCAATGGCCAGCAAACAAAATTAAACTCATTATTAGTTTTACTCTGAGCTCGATACTTTCCAAGAGGTAAGGCCATTTTGACAGATAAAATGTTGTATATGCTTGGCAAAAGAAGATTTGAAAAAGGAAAATTATTTAATTGTACTAAAATTGTAAACTAGCTCTTTTTAAAAAGTATCAATGTTTATTTCTAATTATTACTTTCACTATATACTCTAGTCATGATATTAATGTTACACGTGCCTTACTGATCATAGCACATGTTCAAAACCTAGAATAGACATGTACATTATTTTCTGATAGAAGGTTATCATTACAAGTTGGACAGTCTGGCACACTCATATTGTGATCTTTAGAAACACCTCTCCGAGAAAGGGGGAGAGGGAAAAGAGCACCAAAGAAGATTCCTGGCCGCTATACATAAAATCAAAGAGCCTTTTGGAAACATAAGAACAGTGACAAATCTTTATATTTGACAACAAGGTCTATGATTTTAAAAAAGCTACTTGAATCACTAAGTACATAATTCACACTGGGCTTGGTGCTAGTTCCAATTTTCTGAAAACTCACCCTAATATTACAGTGCTTTCAATCTTGGACCATATATATTCACTCTGACAAACCTGTGGTTCTGAGTGAGTCTGGCACTCGATTAAGATCTGGGGTTCATCCTTCATGCCCCATGTTGAATTTTCAAAGGAGAGTAAAGCAAGGTAAGGATTTCTTAGCACATGCTCAGTCCTCAATGCAAAGACATCATTAGAGTACTCATCACAGTAATGGGGGAGTGTCTGTTCTCAGCACCTTGCAACTACAATGACCAAAATTCCCTGCACTGATGGCGGATGAAACAATCATCAACACCGGGTCTGCCTTCCTGAAGCGAGCATGAGGCTCGAAAGCCTGTGAAGGATAACACCAGCGGAGTTGCCAGGCATACTGCAAACTGGCGTGCGCCCTTCATCTTGTGTGGTACACATATATAAACATGTATATATTTGTATACATATATATTAATTACAATGTGTGTGGGTTTTGTATCAGGACTCTTGCAGGAAGACAACCCTATAGAAATCAGGGAATTGACTTTTCTCACGGTGGTCTAGGGATGTCCTATCCCTCTTTTAAGGCTTTACTCACTACAAAACCATTTGAAACCCCAAATAAATCCCTGGAGGCACCGTAGGGCCTTGAGCATGTGGAAGAGAACAAAGGTGCAAGATGTGTGAAAGGTACAGCCAAACAGTTAAGAAAAATAAACACAAACATGTAAGTAGACAAAACACAATTGAAGTGCTTTGACACCTGACTTTGCAGGAGACACAGTCAATGTCATATGGACTTAATAGATGTGCTGAATCCAAAGAATAAAATCAAGAGCCACGTGCTGAGTGGCCAGCAGGCCATGCACCGATAGCCCAGCTACTAAATAAGCAACATCTAGGATTATTCTGCAGTGACTTCTACCACAGGTGAAGTCCCTCACGAACATGGCACCTACACCAAATCTCTCTGTGAGCCCTGGGATTCACCAAAAAAAGCCGCCCCTTCGTCATATCACAGCATACAAACAGCGTCATCATACCAGACATAGACCGGGTCTGGCATGAGCCATGTGTCACCAAGCAGTCACATTGCATTTGGCAAGCATGCCAAACACATTAGTGTTTTTTATTGAGGTATGCATTGGAAACCATGCATGCATCTTGTGACATAAGACATGTGACCCATCTATGTTAAAGCTGCCTTAAAGTCCCCCAAAACTCCACACGTCTCCAGTGTATGAGTTTTCAGGGGTTAGAATGCCAACTTTGTGTGGGTGGCAGCCTATATTTGACCAGTTATAACTGGTACCAA
Source organism: Ambystoma mexicanum (assembly GCF_040938575.1). Lineage (NCBI taxonomy): Eukaryota > Metazoa > Chordata > Amphibia > Caudata > Ambystomatidae > Ambystoma > Ambystoma mexicanum. The sequence goes on from NC_090929.1 coordinate 209,530,435, forward strand.
GCAATGACACATACCCTTTTATTCCAAGCAGAACCACTGGTTCACGTTGACCATGCTAGTAGACATATAAGTGCAAGTTCTGCGCTGGGCCCATGTCAGCATGTGTGTCCAATCTATTCACCCAATGTTGTGTGCCATACATTATGTAAAGGCCCTCTTACCTCCTCTTGTGTGTGGGAAATTGGGATGTGTGCCCATTGGTATCCGGTCAAGGACTCTACAACTTCATTGAAGATGTTACTGCATGCTGCCTGAGATATTCCAACAAATTGCCAAGGTTTGCCCTGGTTCCAGGTTATACGCAGGGAGCTGTTTGCAGTGGGGATGGAAGGGTGTTTCCTGCAGCTGGTCTCTATCCCAGGGAACTTCAAAGCATTATTTAAGAAGGCCCTAAGGATCAGATGGGGGAGAGTCGCCAGACTGAATCTTGTGCCTTCAGACAGTTTAGCACCTTATTTAGCTATGAAATTAACCCCTGGTTTGAACGTTATCTTGATGGTATTCCACCTAAACAAATGAGGACCTTGTACATGAAGATGCGCATTGGTATTTTGACTTTGGCCACTCTCATACACATCTGGAATGCGTCTCATTCGGCCATCTGCCCATTTTGCCCCAGTAAAGTCGAACGGATTGAGCCTTTTGTTTTCTTCTTCCCAGAATATAAGCATGCCAGAAGGGAATATTTGGTACCTCTAGTTATGCTCTGTAATAGTAACAAGGCATCACAGGTGCTGCTTTTTTGGTTGGCGGGCGATCCCAACGTGGTGTTTGGCATGGGGCACTTTTTGTTGCTGGCATGGAGGAAGCGTCTCAAGCATTTAACTGCAGCAGAGCCAGACTTATGAGTATCCAGTACGTGAAGGGCTATTTTTATTTTTTGAATATGTACTGTTTATATTCACAGTATTTTTGTATTTCATCCTTGCCTATTTTATTGTTTTCTTTTATTTGTTCTTTCTCTGTGCAATTTTTAATGAAGTATCATTGGTGGAAATAAAGTATTGATTGATTGATAGATTGATTCATAGCCTGGTAAGTGCAAGTTCTGAGCTGGGTCCATGTCGGTATGTGTATCCCATCTATTCACCAAATGTTGTGTGCCATTCATTATTTAAAATCCCACTTACCTCCTCTTTTGTGTGGGAAATTGGGATCCGTGCCTGTTGGTATCGGTTCAAGGACTCTACAACTTCATTGAAGAGTTTCCTGCATGCTGCCTGAGATATTCCAACAATTTCTGCTGCTGTACTCTCTAAGCCTCCAGATGCCAGAATGTGGAGGGCCATGAAGAGTTTCACTGGGGGTGGTATGGCCTGTCCTCTCTGGATGATGGGTCTGATGTCAGCCTCAATCTCCCGCAGAAGCTCAGGTATTGTTTTGGCGGGAAACAGGACAGGTGTGGATCTTCATTGTGCCCCTTCCGAATATGTTTAGCTAAGGGATTTGCACCCTAGATGTGCATGTTCTCGAGGCCCATCATTCAAGGGTACAATAAATGAAATACCACTCACTGGCCCATTCTTCTGTTGCTTTCTATGGGCGCCCAGACTGTTGTGTGGCTTTAGTTTACTTTTAGTATGCCTCACACAGATGCATGTGAGCTTTGGGAGGACCTTTTAATACTCATATGTTATGGCATGCTTTTGGATTCTATACCGTGTACTGCCGCATTTCCATAATCTCTTGAAGCTATGGAATCTGGAAAGAGTTGATGTTCACTTTGTCTTGATTTTCAGAGCAGTTCAGTGCAGGTTTTCCTCTTGATGAGTTCATTATTACCCGGTTCCGGGGTATTTTCTTCTGTAAGTGTAGCTTTGTGCATTACGGGGACCCTGCAAAGGCCTTTTCTACTTGCGGTATTGTTTTTTCCACCGGGTGGATATTATGTATCAGCCACTTGTTGAGTAATGGGTGGCGAGCTATTGCCTCCCTATTTTTGCTTTTCCAATGATGGTGTTCGTACAACTCATTACATAATATGGCCCCAAAAGGACATTATGAAGACAGATGAAACTCAAGTGTTCCTATAGATGATGCTATGCATGTCTGCAATTGTGGCTCTCAGAGCAATACAACTCAAGAGGGACCTTCTTTGAGGACAATATTTGCCAATGTTGTGGCAGTGGTGGAGTTGAGCTAAACGTCTTGTAAAGAGAACGTACAAGCCATGAATTTCTACACAGATATAAAGGAGAGGAAGCCTCGGACAACTCAAGAAATGTCTCTGAAATGCTCAGTTTCAAAAGTGGAAAAAATAATCGTTGAACCAAAACTGTCTGCATCCTCAGCCTCAAACCAGACCGTCGACTGTTACTTAATGCTGCAAAAGACTGAACTCGTGGGGCAGTTAACATTGCAGTTACTTGCCCCTTCCACGGTGCTCGGAAACATTTGGATCAGCATTTTGTTCCTACATTCCTTCCCTCAAGGCACTTCTTGACCCGTCCAAGTCTATTTCCTATGCAAAGTACTCTAGTTCAAGTAACAAATTCCTGATTCTCCATCTGCAGCCCAAAATATTTTTCCTTGACGGTATCGAACTTCATGCTCTTGGGCCAGATCCCTGAAAAACACAGAGCAATTGGCCATGCGCTCGTGACATTTGCGTGTGGGCAAAGCATACCTAGGCTGTGTAGGTTTTTCCGTCATCCGGCCCCTGTTGCACAATGAAGATATCGTCAAGGTGGCATAGAAAGTGACTACCTTTGAATAATGATGAGGTATCCAAATGATGATTTAATTGCCTTCTAGGGTGCTGACACGTCACCATGCAGCCACGCAGCAATATTAAATTAACTCTCGTAGTTAACAACTGGATTGGCTGATTGCGCCCATCTCGCTCGCTCCTCCGGTATCGATGATATGCACGTGATTGGTTATTTGCAGAGCCATTGCTCTGCTTGACGCAATCTTGTACCCATCCAAAAACCAAAAGCTGTGCACCCTTCAAAACAATTAAACCCACCCTCCGGCAGCATCCAGGTTCTCTCTGTCCAAGCGGTGGGGCAGCTTACTTCGATTGATCATTCCCAAGTGAGCTTTAAATGCACGTTTTAATTTGTACTTGGAATTAAAGTTAAACCAGTTGAATAAGTAAGTAGGCCAGTAACCCCTATTGCACCTGGTGACAGAAATTTAAAATCGAGGAATGGACTATGACCGTCAATGTAGGACTAGGGCAATCTAATGGTAACATGGCATGTAGTAGCAAAGCTAAATGTTGAAGTGAGGATGGTTTTAATTAAAATTATAATAATATAAATAATACATAGATCTTTCAAAATTAATCATCATGCTGACTCCTTCTGCCTTTATGCACTGTAATAGTTGGAGATATTCTTAAACACCTCATTGACACAACATGTGTTGTCCTCAGATGAGTAAGACTTTAATCGTCCTTTACAAAATTTGCATCTGTGACTGCAACATGATAACAGATGTCAGAGGCAGGTGCCTATGTGCCATGCAGTCTTCCTGGCTTGCAGCTTCATATTTGATCCTATACGCTTCTGGGGATATACGCTCTTAGCTGTATCCCAATATTTATTTCGTCTTCAAACCTGCCCCTACAACATACGACCAACCATAGCGTACTGCTACAACTTAATAGGTGTTCCCGTTCAAGATGGTAGACAATGTCCTCTACTTGGGGCAACCCACAATGAAGGCAAATGCAAGGAATAACCATCAGTGTAGTCAACATTTTCTACATCGAATATCCAGCAATGAAGACAATGTTCTCTACACAGAACAATGTTCAATGTGGGAAACATTCTCTACAGGGAATCCACAGATGGCAGGGCAATGTCCTTCTACATGGAACAAGCAGCAATGTTGGCAATGTCCTCTGCAAGAAACAGCCAAAAATGTATGAAACGTCCACAAGCAACATCCAGCAAGGCTGCCAATGTCATCTATACCGAATAATCAGAAATATAGGAAATGTCTCCTGTCCAGAAAAAAACCCATGGGAGCCAATGGCATCTACCCTGAATAAACAGAAATGTATGAAACATCTTCTACACGAAACAACGGCAAGGCAGGCAACATCATCTACACCGAATAACCAGAAATATAGGAAAGGTCTCCTGCACACAAAAACCAAAGACAGGCAACGTCATCTACACCGAATAACCAGAAATATAGGAAAGGTCTTCTACACGGAACAACCAGCAAGGCAGTGTGAGGGGTCAGTAATGCGACGCAGACAACTGCTTGACTGTTTCTCAAAATTGGGCCTTTTATTAAAAGAAAAAGGTGCAAACAAATCCTCACTAAGCCTAGTGTAACAGGGAATTCCCTAACTAGTCTCTAATTTATGGACCCTTTTGTCTGTGTCCCCACACCCCCTTGGTCGTCCGTATGGTATGCCTGTCTCCCCCACCCCCTTTGTCGCTGTTTCCTGTATGTCTGACCCCCCACCCCCTGAGTCGCCCGTATGATATGCCTGTCACCCCCTCACCCCCTTGGTTGCCTATTTGCTGTATATCTGTCTCCCCACACCCCTTTGGTCGCCTGTATGGTATGCCTGTCTCCCCCACCCACTTTGTTGCCCGTTTGCTCTATGTCTGTCTCCCGCTCCCCCTTGGTCGCCTGTTTGCTGCATGACGTCCCCTAAAACCCCTGCTCCTGACACCCTCAACATGGGGTCAGGCAGCCTGTCTATGCCACCAGATTTGACTTTATTCACTGTATGTGCCGCCGCCTTCAACTTGGGTTAGGCTGCTTGTCTCTGCCACCTATATTGGCTCCTTGTATTACTTGCTGCTGCCACCCTTCAAGATGGGGCTGGCCATCATGTCTATGACACCGGATTTCACTTTATGCATTGTCCGTGCAGCCGCCCTCCACCTGGGTCAGACTGCTTGTCGGTGCCACCTATACTGACTCTTCGCATTACTTGCGGCTGCCACCTCCTTCCAAGTTATTATTATTGTAAATCTCTTGCTTACTTTAAGCAGCACCATTTTATTTTATTTTAAATTACTCCCGACGAGTAACCCTGCCCGCCTGACCTTGTCCATCTGATTTGCCTGACCTTAACATGCCGGGTGCAACGCAGCACCATACCGAGGCTGTGCCTCCTATCTGAGAAACTACTTGAACATACACATCTGCTGGTAGGCGGATACGCCGGTGGCCACCGACGAAGGCCTGACAAAGGCCCTGTTTGCCCCTGTTTGCCACTGGAGGCCGGGAGACAAACTCCCATACGTTCTTTCCACACTCTTCTTTTCCTATTTATCTCGTTCGGTGTACAATCTGACACTCACATGGACCCTTATGAACCCGCAACTCTACGACTCACAGAGTGATTCGAGGCTGATACCACTCACAAGGACTACACCGCAACCACTCACGGTACAATGGTGCCCCGTGTCATGTCTGCATGTTGACCTCTTTCTTCTTGTGTTCCCACCCAGCCGTTATAGCCCATTAGCTGCTCATATTATGAACACACTTGAACACTCTTGCCCCCATGTTGAATGCCCTGCAGCTTTCATTATAACAGAATATACCGTCAATGTATTGCCCTAATGCTGAAATAGCCCTAATGCTGAAATAGACTACCTTGCTGTTGTTGGCCGTTTTTGCACACTGTTGGAATAGCCTACCTTGCTGTGTCACTATGCAAATCTGCCTTATCTTAATCATGTTCCCGTATTGTATTATGCAAGATAATGCACCATGACTTGGCAACCACTATGTAGCTTACAAAAATGGACTGTCTAAACGTGTCTGCTCCCGGCATCACCCTATCACTTGCCCTACTCCTTTCCTGCCTTCCATGCCACCATTTCCATTAGACAACACCCACTCTCTCATATCCAGCCCCAAATGACTTCACTTATGCTACTAAAATACACACCAAGCCACACATAAAAGAGCATACCTGACTCCACTCTAACACTGGAAACAACCTTTCTTATCCCATCTCAGGCATGACCAGGTATCCCTGTCTAAGATCTCACACACTATGTCACACCATACCCAATCCTAATCATGGCACGCCTATATTCTCACCCACTGCAATTAACCTGCAAGTGGGCACACCTGCCACCAACCCTGACACAACAGAGCGAAATATCAGAATAGGTACCAGATTTCCCATGAACATCAACCTACCAGCCAAAATGAACACTAAGACCACAAGTAAACTACGCACAGCCTCCAACTATCCTAAGCGCAAAAACTCCCACACCAATATGACAAAGAAACTAGTTGACAACAACCCCAGCCACATCCAGAAGGGTACCCAAAAACACCCTATAAAAGGGGCACTACTAAATGTCAGGTCCCTTGTTGCCCATGCTATTGAAATCGCAGATGTCATTTTGACTAACAACTTTGACTTTCTAGCCGTGACAGAAACTTGGCTGCACGACGCAGCTGGTCCGTCTCTAACCTTAGCTATCCCGATAACTACTCCATTCTCAGAGCTAACAGACCCAACACTCGAGGAGAAGGAATAGCTATTATCTTTAAATCTACCCTAGGCATGGGATTAGCCACCTTTTTTCCTCTGACATCCTGTTAACTCCTCTCAGTCAAGCTCCAAACGTCCCCTAAAAATACTGTCACTATCCACCTAATATATAGGCCTCCAGGTCCTCCCGGATCGTTCGAAGAAGACATCACATCACTAGTAGCTGAGAAAACTAAACCCATGGCGCAAAACATTATCCTTGGTGACTTTAACCTTGGTTACAACGACCCAATGAACTTCCAGCCACCTCCTTAGCCAATGCACTTGAACAAGGCTTCATAGAAATAAGTACCCAACCCACTCATGTGAAAGGCAGGACACTTGATTGAGTAGCAGACCTCAACTGCAAAATTACCCTTAAGGACTCCTCAACACTCGTATGGACTGATCATCATCTCCTATCCCTAGAAATCAATGTCAACAACCCAGAGCCTAAGAAACCCGCTACTGCACCACCTTGTCTGACTAGGAATAAACGCAACATCACATCAGAGGCTATAAATCCTCTGGTAATCCCCGTACCTAATGCACTACCTGCCACAAATGACCTGAATCTGTTGGTTGACACCAACAATGACTCTATGACCAAAGCTATAGACACCATTGCCCCACTAAAACTGTGCAAAGGCAAACCTAGAGCACACCTGAACTTCTGGATCACCCCTGAACTTAAATTACTACGTGCGGAAAAAATAAAACTTGAGACACTTTGGAAAATAACCCCCTCTACAGAAAATAAAATTAACCTAACCAATATCATCGCCACATATAAAAACGAGATACTCCTCACCAAAAAAGAAACCTTGAACGTCAGAATAAACCAGGCAGGATCCAGTACTAAAGAATTATTTAACATCCTAAAAGATTTGGAACATTCTTATCCACTAGGAGATACCTGCACTCAGGATAAACCTTGGTACACTAGCATCCAAAATGCTCTCTCCAATAAAATCACAGGGCTCCAGACCAAAATTGCTGACAAACGTCTCCAACTTACCTCTGACAATCTCACCGGCCCAATCCTGCCTTCAACCGTACACCTCAACTCAGCATTCAAATTCAACAGCGTATCCATACCTGAGGTACAAAAAATGATAGCATCACTAAAACCATCTAACTGTAAAGGTGACAGCTGCCCAGCTCAGATCATAAAAGATGCAGCTAGAGATTTATCTCCTTTTATTACCAAACTAACAAATGCCTCGTTCGCCAGCAACTCAGTCCCAAGTAATCTGAAACAATCTTGGGTTCTCCCATTACTCAAGAAACAAACATTAGATCTGTCTATACCTACTAATTATAGACCGATTACCACAGTCCCGTTTTTACTGAAAATCTTAGAGTTGCATACTTGCAAATTCAAGACTATCTAGAGAATAATCAACTGTCCTTGGCCACTTTCTCTTCTCACTCTACACTTCCTTCCTAGCTCCGATCATCTCCTCCTTTGGTACATCTGACCATTTCTATGCAGATGATACCCAGCTATTCCTTTCCTTTCCTTCCTTCTTTTCTTCCTTCTCCCCCGACATCCATCTCAAGCTCTCCTCCTGTCTTTCCACTGTCAAATCTTGGATGTCCTCCCACTTTCTGACCCTCAATGCCCACAATCTTGGCCTTCACATCAACTCCAACCTCTCCCTCTCCCACCACATCTCCCTCACCGCCCGCTCTTGCCGCTTCTACCTCTATAACATTCGTAAAGTCTGACCCTTCCTTACCTTCCATGCTACTAAACCCCTCATTTCCTCCCTCATCTTCTCTAGACTCTTCTACTGTTCCTCTCTATTCTTCGGTCTCCCCTCCTACCATCTCTCCATCTCAAATCTATCTACCACTCTGCTATCTGCATGCTTTGTCTTCTCTCTCCTCATGATCACATCTCCTCTTCTCTCGCCTCTCTAAGATGGCTCTCCTTTCACTCCCTTTTCAAATTCAACTTCCTGTGCCTTGTCTTTAAATCCCTCTATGGTCTCTCCCCACCTTACCTTTCCTCTCTCCTCACCTTCCACCCCCCCCATCCACTTTGTTCTGCTGATCTCTTCCTTCTCACCTCTCCTCTCCTGGCCTGTGCCCCATCCTGCCTCTTTTCAACGTCTCGCCCCTTTCCACAGGAACTGTCTTCCCTTCCCATACGCTCCATCTCCTCCTTTTCCTCCGTCCGTACTTCTCTCAAGTCTTACCTCCTCCAATCTCCATCATAATACCTGAGCTGTCTCTTTCATGTTGGTCCTACATCGCTTTCTACATTGTTACTACCTCCCCCACCTCGGTCCCATTCCAGTCATGTAATACCTTACTGGTTATGTAAATTGTTCTAAGTACTGTTTTCAGATACTTGTTTCATTGTTGCTAATGTCATGTAAAGCGCTTTGGATTTAAGCGCTATATAAATCCTAATAAAATATAAATACAAACTACTAGGAACCCGCAATCTGGCTTTAGACCCCTACATGGAATGGAAACTGCCCTTGTTGACCTCAAAAGCCAGATCGATGAAATAAAAGACAAAGGTAGAGTTGCCATCCTAATTCTCTTAGACTTATCGGCAGCCTTTGATCTGGTTGACCATAAAATCTTATGCGACCACCTGTCATTGGCAGCACATTTCTCCAACTCTGCCGTCATGTGGATTCAATCTTTCCTTGAGAACGTACCACGGGGGTCTTCTCACCCACAGCTGCAGCAGATCCAATCCCCATCACCTGTGGTGTTCCACAAGGCTCCTGTGTATCGCCCACTTTGTACAATATCTTTACAAAGCCCCTATTCGACAAATTGGACCATCTGGGTGTCACCTACACTAACTATGCAGATGACACCCAGATACTCCTAACTTTATCAGGCACCTACGACACAGATGTCTGTCGAATTAACGTAGTCTACACCATCATTCAGGCATGGATGGCCACACAAAGCCTCTGCCTGAATGATGATAAGACTGAGCTGCTCCTTGTCGGCTCACCCAACAACTTTCAAATGCTTAGTCCCAACTACAAGAGCATCCTCATTGATGGGAATAAGATACACATTGCCAAAGATGTAAAAACCTTGGGTTCCTACCTCGATGCCAACACCAATCTAACCAAACAGGTTAACATTACTGCCTCAGACAATGCCTACACGGGCAAGCTGATCAGGGCTTACAGACCCCTACTGTCTCCTAACAGCTGCCTCATACTAGCCAGAGCACTTATACAGTCCAAACTGGACTACTGCAATGGCCTATACTTAGGTGCCAACAAATCCATAATTAACAAGCTGCAGGTTCTGCAAAATAATGCGCTCAGAGCTGCACTAAACATTCCTAGAAGAGAGCACATTTCAGCAACCAGAAAGCTTTACAAATGGCTCTCCATACAAGAAAAAATGGACTTAAAAACCATCTGCCTTACTTACAAAGCTTTGAACCACCAAGCTCCACCATATCTCACAGACAAATCCACTATGAAAATGTCAACAAGAATCACAAGATCTACTAACACATCTTGCCTGGTGGTGCCCATGTACAACCTAAAAATTGCTGGTGGAACCAGTTTCCTGGTTCTAGCAGCCCAATTATGGAACACTCTTCCACAGGACATCAATACCATTCAAACCTTCAGAAAATTCAGAAGTCATGTCATCTCATGTTTATTGAATAATAACTAACACCACTTAGCTTACACCTGTCACTACCCTGTACTCCCCTTACCTTATGTATATATCTTTCAATATCCCGTATCACATACCTTCCTATGCTCCCCACCTACCTTTGCTTTTCATTTGTTATTTGAACTCATTATCTGTAATTATCTTGAATATTCTCTTTCCAAGATTATTTGGCCACAGTTCAAAGAATAAATAAACAACCTCTTCATCAACGATTTCCCAAGTATGTATGACCTCTGCAGTGTCTTTGGTAACATTGTCAGGATGCTTCTTCTTAGGGTGTTGCTTTCCTCTTAACAACCACCCTTCTGCTGCTGTTACCATGGGAATAGGCTCCTTTGTTCCACAGTATACCTCTGCTTCAACCACCTTTGATATAACATCCGCTGACAATACTATACACAAGCACAGTTCTGGTACTTCTGCTTCTACTTTATACTTTATGACTGCTAGGCATTTTAAAGACAAGACTCTTCGACCTCCACAGGTAGGCAAGGCACTCTCTTTCCTATGTCATAAGAAAAGGGCAGCCGCTTTGTCTCTTCTGTCTGTCTTATTGCCACTGGTATAACCTGTCTTTGCTTCCAGACTGCCTTACTCTCAGCTTCAACAGACTCAGAATTCACACCTTTGTGGTTCCAGCAGCTACCCTCAGATGTATTGCCACATTTCCAGCTTTGGATAACAATGACACACTTGTATCAGAGGACACTAGACCTTTATAACTTTAACAACCTCAGAATTCAGGTGGCTAGATTTTAACAAGCTGGTTTCACTATAAAATGGGTTTGCCTCTTGGCTTAGGGTAATACTTGTTCTTCGTGTCAGTTTCATAACTTCTATAATTATAGAATACTTGTTCTTTATGTTACAAGGTTCATTCCTTAAAAGAGAATCAGAATTATGTACACACAACCACTCTTTAAAGTCATATTTTACTTTAAAGAACATAAAATAAGTGTATTCCCATGTATCAACACAGAGATATTATCTGCCTCCTTTCGGGAACAACATTTGCTCACAAGCAAGCTCTCATTGATCTAATACATCTTGTAACAAAGTGTGAAAGTCAGCTTTAGAGTTTCTGAGTAGTTTCAAAAGCATTCCCCTTCTTAATTGGAGATACGCAACCACTCGGTAACGTTAAACAGTTCAACATTGGAAAAGTAAAAGCTTTTCTTTATACACGAGCACTCCATCTTGTACTAGAGGTCCGCGTGATACATTTCCAATTTCAGAGGGACTTCTTCACAGCGGCAGACAACGTCTACTAGCTCCCACTCTAACGCAAGTTAAATTAGAACTGGTAACAGTTACCAGCAAGGTTTTCATAGTGAACCTGGATACGAAGCTTCACTCACCGGCTCCAGGAACATTGCGGTTGCAGGCTGCTTCCACTTCTTCTCCTTCTTCTACTACGTTAGGCAAACTTGGGACCCACACCCCTCTGCGGCACGGGTGTCTCCGATCCAGCCTCTGTCCCTCAGCTTGCTGTTTTACACAGGCCTCGGGATGTAGCACAATAACAGCTCTGAAATCACAGCCACTAGGCACACCTGGAAAGACCTTTAACTTCAGCACGTCTCTCTCAGTGCAGCCACCGCAAGGCAGGGTTTGTGAGCACAGGACCCTCTCAGAACATGCAGGGGAAATCTCCAGCCCTCGTGTCCCATTGTCCCTTAAGTAATCACACTTCCTCATGAACTGCCAGCCTCGCTCATACTCTTCTCCTGCTACTACTGCCAGCCTTCAGGCTCCTATTCAAGCTCCATCTATCTTCCCCCTCCTGCTGCATCTTTTTATGCCTCTTAAATTGGGCAAAGAGTTCAGGTACAGGCCTTTATTGTTAATTGCCTGAACCTGGCAAGAGCTGTTGACAGCTATAATGGACCCAAACATCTTTCTTGAACTGAAATAACCCTTATAACATAATGTGCACAGATACTCTGGGCCCAGACTTTATGAAGGAGATGATTCAAGAACTGCTAATACATTTGACTTTTTTACATTGTATCATTGAACCATGTTGAAAGCAGAGTGTAGGCCCCCTAAGGGATGAGAGCAGGATGTTTAGGTAATCCATATTACTGCACAAAAGACAATAGGAGGTTTACATGGTACCACTGATAGACACGTTAAAGGGAGAGTATCGCTAACTTTCATCCTGGCATTACTATGTCTAGACTGAGATCTCAGGTTTCTATCAGCCATATTGTGTTGTAAATGATTCATTAATTTCGACAATTCGACTACAGTAGGGGAGATGGATACCCTAGACTCCCCTCTTTTGTTCTTGCAGAGGACCGAGGATAGCCATATATCATAAGTGCCAGAAATAACCACACAAGATTAGATACAAGAGAAGGTCAATGAATTGTCACATTTAAGCATTTTATTGAATAGGGATTTCCGATCTTTATCCTGTAACTTAGCCTTTAATGTTGAATCCCGAGTTCTGACACAATACAGGAGGCTACAAAGATTTAGAATAATTCATTGATCGTTACGATTAAAATCGACCGCGGTGGAGCAGAATAACACACAGAGCGCATGTACACCTTAGTTCCCACAAAGTTGTAGATGAGAACGGCTCACTAAAGGTTAGTTTACTAACATGACGTCATTGCCGTCATAGCGACATGATGCCGTGTACGCATGCCACTTTTTGAAGCGGCCATCTTGTCCTGCAGTATTTTTGGGCAGCGAGTAGAGAACACAGGATTCCACGTCTCCCGCTTCTGCCGTGATAGATTTGATTGAAAGATAGCTTACAAGGTAAAGACCATATATCCTTCAGTAGATGTTAATCAAGAGGGGTACATCACATGAGGACTCCACGTCCTAAGAATTTTTTACTCTTTTATATCCTTGTTCCCGAGGGGACATCCTTTGAACTTTCTGTGAAGTCTTTTAACAACCACACTCAATATTTATCGAGGAGGAGGATAATTATCATTGAAAATGATGGAGACAACATACATTAGGAAAATCTTCACTCATCCTGGAGTCATATCATTTAATGTTAGCAATGATGCTCAAACTACCAATCTGTTTTCTAGCAGTACTTGCTTCTGTAGTGATATCAGAAAGGTACTGAAGATGTATGGCAAAAATGACATGTTATTTAAGAAATAAGCCTCTCAGCGAAGGTTTAACAGCCAGTGATGCTCATGCCTTTACTGGGGTCCCTCACACTGTTACAGAGCATTAAAGACCCCCTCTGAAAGGTCTACATCTATTATCAGAAACAATCTAGGGTACCTTGTATGTTCTTGATCATCCAGGCTACAACAGCAATTCTATACACAAAAAGGGGATCAAGACCAATGATGTCAGACAGAGTGACTGAGCAGGATTTCCAGTCATACTTTCAATTATAAAAAATATAATTGTATTCAATCAGTTTAGGCTACTATCATTATAAACACATCTAGCTAACCAGTTGGCAGCAGTTACAAATGTATCACACCTATCCTAATACAGTAAATCTATAAACTCAAAACTCTAATTACAAAATCACAAAATACAAAACAAAATGCGCAATCACATGTGTTATACAGCCCCGTTATGTGCATCAAGGCTTAGGACTGACAACAACCATTGACTTTTTTTCCTACCACCAATATATATTTCACAGTGTGTATATTTCTTTCCAAATCTGAATTCGACACGTGTTTCAGTCGGTTTGATGAGCCTTTATATAACTACTTGTTTATCCTGCCTTCTTCAGGACAGAAGTTGAGCTCAATTATGCCCCACTCCTATATCATCTTTGTTTTCATAGGTGTCTACAACAAATGCATACAAACTCCATTCAGTACCTATTCTCTGTCCTTACATCTCTATTTTCGCAGAATAAATCATAGCAAATTATTTCATTATCAATTAATTCCAACTATACTGCATACCTGTATCTACTATGCTTCCTCGTTCATGTCCTGCATTTGAGGAAAATTGTGGGTCTTCCCAGTCACATTTATTCTGAACACCTAATGAGTAAAAATACAGACGGAAGAACTGTTTTGTTACTTTCAGGGACCCTCGGGTTACCTGTGCTGCATATCATAGCTGCCCCCTTCCCAGCTTACGAACTCCACAACGTTTTATTCCTTAATTGTCTTGAGTTATTTCTCAATTTCAAAGTGCCCATATGTGGGACCGAACGATTTCTGCATTTCCACGTCTAATCCTGCCATCCGTGATATTTCTGGGCCAGGTTCCAGGTCTATGACTCTAGAATAAATAAATAATGTATATGAATGCAGACGGACATAGGTCTGGCATGTTACATACTTCCACCTAGTCACTAATGATACGATACTGATGCCCGTTTCATTGCATTTAATATACCCATCGGGAAGAATACGCTTCCCAGAGCCAGTATTGAGCCTCTGTCTCCTTTCTAGCATAACACAGTCATGCTAATCATTTGTCGCAGTAACAGGCAGACACATCCACTCAAATACTGTAGTGTACACAGACCAGCAGCTCGTTCCCCCCTGACTGATATAAAGGGTGCAGTGAAAAATAACGTATTACTCACCCCTTGATGTATCCGTAGGAACAACTATCACTAGTTCCAAAAGTTGGGTGCCACGATTCATGAATCTATGTGGTCAATGCGCCGCCCGTAAATTAAAATGTCAATGCCATTTACAGTGCAGTGCAGTGATAAAATAGATCACTTTGCCCGACTGCATTCCCCTTCCTGACCCCCACACGACCCCCAAACCACCTCACCCCACTTACCTTCGTGGGTCAGAGCTGACGCCGCAGGTTGCTTTTCTTTTGTTTTAACTTTCTTGTCCCCCGCTTACCGCAATGATAAGCGGGGGACACCCCTGCAACCCCCGACTCCTGTTACTGCGCTCAAGAGGAGCGGGTGACATCCCTGCACCCCCCACTCTGCTTAGCCGCAATAGTGGGAGTCGATATTTTGTGCACCCCCAAAGTCGCAGTGACTGCGGGGGCGCACAAAAAAAGGCAACATTTCAGTACGATTCTGCGATTCACCGTCCGAGTAGGGAAAGCTAATGAAACATCTCTCCTGGGGCCTAGACATAGACAGTGGACTCGAGTCTTGTCTCAGATTGGTAATAAACATCGAGAAAATACTTTTTCGAGTGGAGCACCACTGTGTGTTTCCCATGCATAATTCTGTCTCATAATTGTTGAAAATTCCCTTTTTACTTGGCCATATGAAAGAATCCTAGTGGAATAACTTCTGTAGTGTAGTGCCACATGTGATTCCAATGTATTTGGACTAATATGAAAAAACAGCAACGGACTTGCAGCCAAGTGCTATTGGCAAAAATAAAATTATTCCACTCTACTGAAACATTAAGGCCCTGATCTACTGTGCCTGGACGGTAAATCCGCCTCTGTTCCAGTCTGTGTAATTGAGCCACCAATGTCCCCTCCATGGGGGTGTGGTTTCACTGTTTGAAGAACAAACCAAAACAGATCTTTGTCTGTGTGTCCAACTGTAGTGTAGTGATGTACTAGGGGTTTATCACAGACATTGTTTCTGATGCAGGATCTATGTTCTGAGATCCGTTGCTTCATGGGACATGTCTTGCCCATGTAAAGTAACTTACATGGACATTCAATGATATATACCAGATTTTTGGTTAGGCAGTTGGTGTGGGTTTGCAGCTCCCATTTAATGCGCTCACAGGGCTATATATGGTAAAATATCAGTTCATTAATTTGCGCCTTCGGTTGTGGGGTCAAACATATCTCCCTTTTTGTATTGGCGTCCTTTTCAGATTATTCCTGACAGTCTTGGAGGGTAACCCCTGTTAAGAAGTCTTTTTTTTAGATTGTCTTCATGGGTGTAAAAATCACTTTTCGCTCAGCAGTTCCTAAGTATTCTAAGGAATTGGCCAAAGGGTAAGTTTGTTTTCAGCCTGGCCGGATGAAAGCTTGTTTAATGTAATAGGCAATTCCGGTCCGTAGGCTTCCTGATTAATGTAGTGCAAAGACCCTTTGTATCTTTATAGATCTTTAAGTCAAGGAAATTAACCAGGTTTTTGTTCCACTCCATGGTGAACTTTATATTTGTATCACAATTATTTAGCCATCAGTGGAACACTCCTAGCTGTTCTTCAGACCCTTTCCAGATGAGAAAATCATAATATATATTTATTTTCCAGACTGATATATAGATAAGGGATAAGTTAGCACCTGATGACACACACTGTTGTTCGAAATTGACTATATATATAAATTTGCTAAGGTTGCTCCCATGCTCACCCCTTTCTGTTGGCTGCAGACCTGGCTACTGCAAGTGTGTCCTTCCTGCAGCATCCCCTGCCCTCCATTTTTGCGCTGGAGTGCAGGTGGCTGGTGTCTCCTTACCTCTGTGTTCCCTTGTATCCCCAGTCGCCCTTTTAGTTACATTTTTCCTTGTTTCGTTGTTTGTTTCCACTCTTTGCCATGCTCCTTACGCTCTTCTCCCCCTACTGCACCCACATCCATGTCTGTATTGTTTCCCACCCTCCATTGGCTGCAGACCTCGCTACTGCAAGTGTGCCCTTCCTCCAGCCTCCACTGCACTCCTTTTTCTATCCAGAGTACAGGTGAGTGGTGACCCCCTACCCCTGTGGCCTCCCAACCCCCTTTTAGTTTAATTTCCCCTTGTTTGGTTGTTTTTTTCCACTCTTTGCCAAGCTCCCTGTGCTCTTCTCCCCCTCATGCACCAGCTTCCGTGTTTGTCTTGCTGCCTGCCCCCGACCCTCCATTGGCTGCAGACCTCGCTACTGCAGATGTGTCCTTCCGGCAGCCTCCCCTTCACTCAATTTTTGCTCCGGAGTGCAGGTGGGTGATGACCCCTTCCCGGTGTGTCCCCCTCTACCACTCTCCCACTACCCCCTTTTAGTTTAATTTCTCCTTGTTTGGTTGTATGTTTCCACTCTTAGCCACGCTCCTTGCGCTCTTCTCCCCCTGCTACACCTGCGTCCATGTTTGCCCACCCTCCATTGGCTGCAGACCTCGCTACTGCAAGTGTGCCCTTCCCACAGCCTCCGCTGCACTCCTTTCTCGATCCAGAGTGCAGGTGAGTGGTGACCCCTTACCCCTGTGTCCTCCCAACCCCCTCTTAGTTTAATTTGTTTTTGTTTGGTTGTTTTATTTCCCACTCTTCGCCATGCTGCTTGTGCTCTTCTTCCCCTCATGCACCCGCTTCCGTGTTTGTCTTGTTGCCTGCCGCTTAGCCCTCCCCTGCCCTCCATTGGCTGCAGACCTCGCTACTGCGAATGTGTCCTTCCTGCAGCCTCCCCTGCACTCCATTTTCGATCTGGAGTGCAGGTGAGTAATGACCCCATCCCCCCTGTGTCCTCCTGTGTCCCCCCTTTTAGTTTAATTTGTCCTTGTTTGGTTTTTTATTACATTCTTTGATGCACTCCTTGCGCTCTTCTCCCCCTTCTGCATCCGCTTCCGTGTTTGTCTTGTTGCCCAACCCTTAGCCCCCCCGTCCTGCATTGGCTGCAGACGTCCTCATTAGTACAACCACCCAGGGCAGCCCTCCTGCCCGGGCAGCCCCTGCGGCAAAGGGCCCCAAGGGAAAAGGCAGCTCCTGCAGTAGCAGCTGTGTTTGCCTGTGTTCGCCGGTGGAGCCAGCAGCGCATTCGTCAACCAGCAGCGACTGACAAGGTAAGAATGGTGTGTATAAGGGGAACAGCCATAATTGCTCCCTATTAAACAGTCCCACCTCTCATATTACTCCTTTTACCAAAATGTTTAAGTCTCTGCATGTCGGTATCAGGTAATAATATCGCCACATATATGGTCGCCGTAAATAATATCGCTGGGAAAATGTCATGGTGTTATTATTTGGGTGACCATATATATGGTGAAAGGGGCAAAAAAAAAAATGTTAAAAAAAAAGAATTGGGGTTGCGGGGGTGTCCCTCGCATGTTCCATGCAATAATGTCGCCACAAAAAACGACCATTTTTCAGCGATATTTTTGTATGGCGATATTTTTGTGGCGACATTATTACATGGAACCCTGCATGTCACCCACAATTGTGTCCATCTGGCACTTAGGTCCTGTCCAGGAAACTCACATCTAGGTGTTTTTGCTTTTTCTGCTTCATGTTGAAACCTAGGCTTTTTCCCTCTGTCCAGGTACCCGCTTCTAGGTATTCTTGCATTTTCTGCTTCATGTTAAAACCTAAGGCTTTTCTCCCTCTGTCCAGAAACTTACATCTAGTTTTTTTTGCTTTTTCTGCTGTATGTTGAAACCTAGGCATTTAACCCCTATCCAGGAACTCGCATCTGGGTGTTTTGCTTGTTCTGCTGTATGTTGAAACATAGGCTTTTTCCTTCTTTCCAAGAAATCACATCTAGCTGTTTTCGCTTTTTCTGCTGTATGTTGAAACCTAGGCATTTTCCCGCTATCAAGGAATTCGCATCTGTGTGTTTTTGCTTTTTCTGCTGTATGTTGAAACCTAGACTTTTTCCCTCTTTCCAGGAAACTCGCATCTAGGTGTTTTTACTTTTCCTGCTGTATGTTGAAACCTAGGCTTTTTCCCTGATCCTTGACACTTGAATCTAGATGATTGCATTGCCGTTGTGTAGGGGTTGGTGTTATACTTCACCCTCACCTGCTCTCAGACCTCCCTTGGCTCCCTCTCCCCTTCCCTCCTTTTCCTCTTTTCTCCCATATCACCTGATGAGGTTTCTAGAAAAGTCTATTCTATGAAAGTCTCACCCAAACAGGTGCTTCCCTGCTCCACCAGAACTATCAAGGACGACTTTGATTCCCTTGCTCCATGGCTGATTTTTCAGTCACTCCTTTGCCACTGGCTTCTTCAAGGTACTTCTCTAGCACTCACTTGTGCACCCTCTCCACAAAAGTGCAAGTGAACCTCTTCACTTGCACTTAATTGTTTACTTCTCCTCCCTTATACCTTACCATTACCCTTCATCCCTGTCCTGCACTTCTTCTCCTCCCCATCCACTCTTTTCTGTTAATGCACTTGCACGCTCTGAATTGTCTCTAGACCTAGAAGGACCCTTACTGTTTGTCCTATTTCCTGTTCATCCCGAACTACAAGTCCCCTCTTCCCCCCTCAACCCTCAGTTCTGTTACTGCAGTTGCACGCTCCGAATTGTCTTTAACCTAGTAGGAATGGTATTGGTTGTCTTCTTCCCAGTTCTTCCCCAATCTACACTTCCCTCATCCCCACTCTCCCCTCTGTTACTGCACTTGCACGCTCTCAAGGGTCTCTAGACCTAGAAGGAACGCTACTGTTTGTCTTATTTCCTGTTCATCCCCAACCTACACTTCCCCTCCTCCCCGTCTCCCCTCAGTTCTGTTACTGCACTTGCTTGCTCCAAATTGTCTCTTGACCTAGTAGGAACATTATTGTTTGTCTTCTTCCCTGTTCATCCCCAACCCTCACTTTCCCTCCTCCCCGTCTCCACTCAGTTCTGTTACTGCAGGTGCACGCTCCGAATTGTCTCACGACCTAGTAGGAACGTTACTGTTATCTTCTTCCTTGTTCATCCCCAACCCTCACTTCCCCTTCTCACCTCTTCCTCCTCATTCTGTTACTGCACTTGCACGCTTCAAATTGTCTTTGACCTAGTAGGAACAGTATCGTCTTCTTCCCTGTTCTTCCCCAACTTACACTTCCCCTCCTCCCGCTATCCCCTCTTTTCTGTTCCTGCACTTGCACGCTCTGATTTGTCTTTCCCTAGTAGGAACATTATTGTTTGTCTTCTTCCCTGTTCATCCCCAACCAACACCTCCCCATCTCCCCTGCATTCTGTTACTACACTTGCATGCTCCGAATGTCTCAAGACCTAGTAGGAACGTTATTGTTTTTTTTTCACCCCTGTTTCTCCCCCTCCCTTGTCTTGATGCACCTTGAAACACCATTTTGCTGTGTAGGCGCATAATAAATGCCCAATAAATAAAATAGATCTGAAAAGTGCAGCCAATACAACTAGGGAAATATGTTTGAACCCACAACCGAAGGCGCAAATGGGCAGACTGATGTGTGTTACCATGAATAGCCCTGTGAGCAACATTATAAAAATACATACAAATTGGTACACTTGACAAAAAAAATGGTTTGCATTCAAGAAGAACTTTAACTTGAGGCAGAAATTGGTACATACGTATAAAAATATTGAAGAAGAGCAGACAGTCTTGAACTTGTGGGGATTGCCCCCAGTCATGGGTCACTAAAAGTGTGGTAAATGTGTGGCCTGTCAATTTACGGACACTAAACCCACATTTGTACAAGGCTGCATTAAATGGGATCTACGGACCTACAACAACTGCCTAACCAAAATTCTGGTTAATATCATTGTATGTCCATGTAAGTTACTTTACATGGGCAAGACTACCCGTCCCATAAACCAACTGATCTCAGAACATAGATCCTGCATCAGAAACAAAGTATGTGATAAACCCCTAGTAGATCACTACACTAGAGTTGGACACACAGACAGAGATCTGTTTTCGTTTGTTCTTCAAACAGTGAGACCACACCCCCGTGGAGGGGACATGGCGGTTCAATTAAAAAGACCAGAGGTGCATTTACGGATGTAAACGAAATTGCTCGAATCACAATTAATGGCGCGTGAACTGCTCGCTGGAAAACTGATCGAGTTTAGTAGGTCAATTAGGACATAGATGTCAGGGAAACCCCCTGCAGCCCCCAACCCAATCCAATAAAACCTGCAACCCCTACCCCACACAATCCCCTTATATTATTTATTATCCCAAACCCACCTCACGCATACATAAAAGAACTAAGATACAGGTAAAGGTCAATTGTGCAGAAGGTCAATTAGGACCTTTATTATTAGGTCAATTAGGACAAAAGGTCAATTTAAAAAGGTCAATTTGTGTATTACCAGATTTACCACCTAGGCACAGTAGATCAGGGCCTAAATGTTTCAGTACAGTGGAATAATTAGATTTTTGCACAATAGCACTTGGCTGCAAGTCTGTTGCTGTTTTTTTCACATTAGTCCAAATAAATTGGAATCACAAGTGGCACTACACTACGGCAGCTATTCCACTAGGTTTCTTTCATCTGGCTGAGAAAAAAGGGATTTGTCAACAATTTTGAGACATAATTATGCATGGGACACACATAATGTGCTCCGCTCAAAAAAAGTATTTTCTCGAAGTTTATTACCAATCTGAGACACGACTCGAGTTCATTGTCTATGTCTATGCCCCGGGGGAGACGTTTCATTAGCTTTCCCTGCTCGAGCAGTGAATCGAGGTGCCCAACTTCTACAACTAGTGATAGTTGTTCCTGCGTCTACATCAAGGGGTGAATAATTAAGTTATTTTTTGCTGCACCCATTATACCAGCCGGGGGTGAACGAGCAGCCGGTCTGCGCACACTATAGCATGTGAGCGGGTGTGTCTGCCTGTTACTGTGAGCAATGATTAGCGTGGATGTGCCATGCTAGAAAGGAGACAGAGGCTCCATACTGGCTTGGGGAAGCGTGTTCGTCCCGATGGGCAAATTAAACTCAATCGAACAGACATCAGTATCGCATCATTAATGACTAGGGTAGAAGTATGTAACATGCCGACCCTCACTCCATCGGCATTCATATACATTATTTATTTATTCTAGAGTGAGTCATAGACCTGGAACCTGGCCGAGAAGTGTCACAGATGGCAGGCTGAGACGTGGAAATGAAGAAATCCTTCAGTCACACATATGGGCTCTTTGAAATTGAGAAAGAACTCAAGACAATTAAGGAATGAAATGCTGTGAAGTTGGTAAACTGGGGAGGCGTCAACTACGATATGCAGTACAAGTAACCCGAGGTTTCCCAGACAGTAACAGAACAGTTCTTCCACCTGTATTTTCCCTCATTAGGTGTTCAGAATAAAAGTGACTGGAAAGACCCAAAAGTTTCCTAAAATGCAGGAAATGAATGTAGAAACATAGTAGATACAGGTATGTAGTATGGTTGGAATGAATTGATAGTGAAATAATTTGCTATGATTTATTCTGAGAAAATAGAGATGTAAGGTCAGAGAATAGGAACTGAATGGAGTTTGTGTGCTGTTGTTGTAGACCCGTATGAACACAAAGACGATACAGGAGTGGAGCATAATTGAGCTCAACTTCCATCCTGAAGAAGGCGGATCAACCAGGAGCATTATAAAGGCTCATCATACTGACTGAAACACGTGTCGACTTTAGATTTGGAAAGAAATATACACATTGTGAAATAGATATTGGTGCAAGAAAAAAAAGTCAATGTTTGTTGTCAGTCCTAAATCCTGATGCACACAAGGGGGCTGTATAATACATGTGATTGTGTGTTTTGTTTTGTATTTAGTGATTTTGTAATGAGAGTTTTGTGTTCATAGATTTACTGTATTAGGATAGGTGTGATGAATTTGTAACGGCTGCTAACTGGTTAGTTAGATGTATTTATTTTCATAGTAGCATAAACTGATTGATGAAGAATTATATGTTTATAATTGAAAGTGTGTGACTGGAAATCTAGCTCAGTCACTATGCCTGGCATTGTCAGTCTTGATCCCTTTTGGTGTATTGAACTACATCTGTTATCACCATGGCATGTTGTTTGGGGTGCTAATAGCCTATTAGCCATTTCACACGTGGAAAACGACTAAATGAATAAGACGGCTGCCATGGCAACGTTGAAGAAACTAAACATAGTCCCATCTCCATTTTCAAGGAGTCTATGAGTGTGGTGAAGTGGGCGGGCAGTGGCGGCATGTTGCAAGTAAGTGGGGGGGGGGGTGGTAGGTGGAGTTGGTTAGTGGTGGAGGCAGGTGACAGAGGCTCAAAGTGGAAGTAGAGGCTGGGCAGGGGAGAGACAATGGCAGCGTCAGTGGCATCACACTAATCTGAGGGCTGGAACTGTGGGCGCATGCCAGGAAATATGTTTCACATTCCAAGCCCCCTCGTTGGCCAGGATGATGGATGACAAAATCAGCCACGTGCTAATAAAGCATATATATCTTTGTTTTTGAGAGTCGTAGTACAAGTCAGAAAATCCTGCCAGCCCTCACAGTTCTGTTACAGAACCTTTGCACTAACGCAAGTGCAATCGTACTAGGGCAAACAATTATTCTTTCAATGTTTTTTTGCACCAACGCAAAGGACAACCACTAACTTTGTTCTGGTGCAAAAGTGCATGAAAAGAATATGTTTTGCCAGTGTTGATGGTATAACCCACTTTTGCCGAATGGTAATTTCACACAATAATGTTGCCGCACATTTTGCCACTTTTTTTACCGCAAACTTGTAGATGGTAACTTGGGATAAGCTATGTAGAAAAGCAGAGCTGTGGTGGATTGGAGAGTGGGGAGGATCTTTCTGCGCTGTTTGTGGTAAAATAAAGCAGCAAATTCGGCTCCAAAACATTGGGAAAATTACCATTCTGCAAAAAAGAAAATCGCTAAACGTTTATACATCCGTATTCATTGCACCTGTACTTCCCCAGATAGCGTTTTTATGAGGTCAGCCAAAATGTCTTATGTTATTTGGGGGTCTGCTTTTCAATAAGTAAACAAGGGCTATGATTGCAAGAAGGTAAGAGGTTTCAGGTGAAACCCCCAAGTGGGAGTGAACAGTGGCTCGTGGTGCTGGATCACTTAAGACGTGTGTCACCTCAGTGTGGGACACAGACATCATGGTGGCTCCCAAGGGAACACTGGTCGCCACACACTAAGAACTCACATGACATGTTAAGTGGGCGATATGGATTGTTACTTTGACAAGTGGCAAAACTGCACAAACCGAATTACTGAAACTTGAAACGACATTGCATAGAGATGGCTCAGAAAATGTGCTGATGCGCCGAGACTGTTCGATCTTCTCCACGGTTCTCCTGGAGAACCTACTAATATTATATTACAGTTTTATAAAGCGCAGATAAAATCCCAAAGGACGTGAGAGCAATGCACGTCAAGGGGTGTGACTCGAAACAATGTGGGGCTCATTTGGAGTGTGTCACCTGGACATCGAACCACTGTTGACATAAGATACCGCCATCACTGCATGCTGAGAAACTACGATGTAGTTACATGCAAATCGAAAGCTGATGTGCAACGCAATATGATAGCAGACACATGTACACTGGGGGACCGCAAACGCCACAACACCCTCCACCATCACAAATCAAATTGTAACACTTCCGGCATTGGCGTGTACTTGCAGCGGGAAGTGACTTTGTACCACTTCCGCGGTTGGAGTGTACGCCCGTGGAAATTACGTCGTACGTTTCTCAGCGTCAGATTCTATGCCGGTGAATACCTCATGCTACCACACAAAGGCCCTATGACTCCAAATCCATCTCCATCAGGGCATGTGAGAAACAGCCAGCTCTGTCTATTGCGAGTGAGTGCAGCGATAGGACCTGCTGCTGCATGTTGCACTGCTATTAGCAGAGGTGGGCGTTTTTCCACAAGGCCCAATCAGGAGGGAATTTCCAGAGTCTAGTCTCATAAGAACAAGTGCATGGACCAATGATTATCTCTCATTCTGGAATAAGACTTGTTATGCTCATAGTGGACGAAGAAGAATCTTGGAACCTTGTTCTTCTTATGGAGGATCATACACTATGTAGCACTGGTGATAGTAGTGCAAGAAACTCCACATCCATCTCAAGAGCAGTAAGTAAGGAGCATAAAGATTGACAGCTTTCTCGTAACAGTACACCCACCTGCAAAGTTAAAAGAGATCCAAGAGATAGCTTCAAATGCCAGGTCCCACAAACCTTCGGCTCACAAGCCCAAATAACACAGCAAGCAAGACAACAAGTGCAACAGTCAGAGGAACCTCTGGAGCCCCAGCACCTGCAACTACACCATACCACTGCAAGTCTACCTGCGCAGGGCGCACACCACCATGTTCCAGGAGCAGAGCATGTGTGCTACGAGGCGATGCCAGTAGTGTTGTCGTACGTTGGAGATGACGTGACTACCCATACATTGGCAAGGAACATAGGCCTTAGGGGGAATGAGGCTCCTGTTCAGAAGACTGTTAATTAGAGTTCTGTTATGGTATGTTGTTGTTTTATGCTGTCAGGAGTTATACTATGCCCCAACGCCATTTGCAAAGTCTCCTGACAGAGAGGGGCTGGTGAGGATACTGGGCAGATAAAGGAAATGCAAGATAGCTTTGCTGTTGTGTTGATGTGTGCTGACCAGAAGTACCCTGAGTTCTAAGTGGTGATATGTTTTGATGTGTTCTGTTTCAAGAGCATAGAAGCATAGAGCCTCATGTTTCCGTGGTGCTAGGATGTATTGCCTTGGGGTATGGTATGTAAATTGGTTGTGGAGGGGGAGTGTTCTGAGAGGTGTTCAATTGGCTTGTGTAGGCAGCTTAGTTGGTGTGTATCTTGTGTTGGAATGTAGAATTTGAGTGGCTTAGTGCAGGGAGCTGTCATAGACCTCACATAGCAGATCATAACATGGCACAGCAAGGCATGCAAAAACGCATGGATGTCCTCACAAAGCATTAACCGTAGAAACACCTGAAAAATGCCTGATAGCCTGTTCTTCTCAGCACTGCTCCTACCACTAGCCTCATGGAGACAGGTCCCATTTCACTTTCTTACATTATCACTGCTAGACCCTCCCTTTCTCTCTCTCTTTCTATTTCTATCTCAAATAGATACATTTGACCATATGTGTCACTAGGGTCTTAGTGTTGTCAGGTGCAGGAAGAGGGCAGTTTGAGACTCCATGCATTAGTATAAACTAGGTGCCAAGGGCTATGGGAAACAAGACGGTTTGGGCCAGAGAAACAGCTGTTCGAGAAATGAAGATCCCAGTCACCCCTTTCCCTTCATCAGTGGATAGGATGGCAGGATGAGTCTTGCCTCAATCCTCACTCTAAATTGATCATATAAGTGTGCCCAGTGGCAAGCTGGAACATTAGAACAAAGCCCACCAGGGCATTGGGAGGTATTTGTAGGGCAATTGGTGCAGAGGGTCCTTTCACCTGGAGGTATAGCCCAGTGTCTATCACAAGCCTTGAGCAGAAACGTTGAACGGAGACGGCCATATTCCTAACAGCGCTGCTTTACGCTGGGCTACATCCCACAGGTCAGAAGGGATGCTGCAGCTGCAGGAAGTTTGAATGGAAGCATGCTGACAGAGAGAGGGGGCTGGAGGCATAAGGATAGAATGAGTGGACCAGTAGTACTGAAATTCCGAATGTGCAGTAACTCCTGCCCTTTACTAAGTACTGCTCTGTGACCCAGCTCCTTGTTCCATAGCTAGCTAATGATACCAGGGCAGGATCAGCTATGCAGTCATGAGCTATCTTTACAGTGCTACAACTGTGTTATGACTGCTTGGGGTGCATTGTTTTTTTGTGTGTTCCACTATCTACTGGGATAAAATATATCTTTGTATTATTTCTTTTGCTGTGAAATGCTTAAATGCATGCTTAGAAAAGGCAGGGCCAAGATTTCTGATAATGTATCAACCACACCTTAATCTATAGTTGGGTGCTGTATGCATATGGCTAGATTATGAATAGCCAACAGACTCTGCAGAGGCTCAAATTAGTGATTGAACATAACTTGCCAGGGAGCAGCAATGTGGGTAAAACTGCAGGGGTCTACTTTTCAGACTTGAAGCAGGCATCCGATGCCGTCAATTGATCTAAACTCTAGTCCAAGTTGAGGAACATAGGCACTTCCGATGGCCTGTTCAAAATAATGAAACGTCTTCACAATGAGATACATGGAAATACAAATCATAAGCCAATTGCAACTTAAAAAGACACTGACTCCTAGAGAGACAGAGGGTAAGGCTGAATCCTTGCACTCCTGCTGCACTCACTATATACTATAGAAAGGGAACCAATGACGTCAACATGAAACACTTTCCCTCCAAAGATTGTTGGTGTAGATATGACATCCTCCTGCTACCAAATAAGTGCCGTAGATAGAAAAAGATTGGTCCATTGAGGAGAATTAGGACCAGAAAGGAATATCTAGTGAACACAAATCTAGATCTAAATTTAAGAAAGACTAAAATGTTCATCTTTTCAACAAGCAAAGACTGCACTATAGGTGGCTGAGTTTGGACTGGAGACAATATATAACTCTCTAGGAATCACTTTCTCAGGAAATGGATCCTGTCTGCCACAGATAAAAGGGTGACTTAATAATGAAGAGCGGAGTGTGAAACATCAGCCACTTCTCTAAAGTCTACTCAAGGAAGACTCTGATGAGGGTAATCAATGCAACACTAGCATCACCACTTCTCTTTGAATCAAAAGTGTGGGGAATTAAACTTCCTCTATCCATCGACATGGCAGTTGCTTCCTTAAATATTGTGATAGGTCTTCCATCATCGACCCCAAGGGAGGATCTGTGTTGGGAGTGTGTGAGGTCACCAAAATCAGGAAAATTGGCGCTGGCCCAGTTCTATACTGCCTTAAAGTCAGCGTTAATGGAAGAGTAATTTGCAGGAAAGGTTTTCAGGGAGATCCAAGGTAAGTCATAGATAGTGGAATGCCATGCAGAGCACACATAATATCCGTCAAACGGAAGAAAGGAAGGAAGTGGAAAGAAAGCAAGAAGAAATCTGGAGGACGCTCTGTTCTTGCAGAGCGTTCACTACATCTCAAACCTAAAGTCCTCAGTGGGCCATGGCAGACATGTGAAATAAAGTGTATTTTATATGACTTGGAATTCTGATATAGGTAATGGTAGACTGCATTTTGCACATAATCTGCAACACGTCATACATCACTTTCACAATGACAGAGTATGTACAACATTAAGAGATGCCTCAAATGCAGTTCAATAATTCTAGTAATAGTCTGCAGCCACAAGATGTACATGGGGGGGTTTAGTGTACTGCGTGAGGCTAAATCTATGGCTAGTGTTGGCTGCATAAGAGTAGCTGTGTTATATGTTTAACCAAAGCCAGGGAGAAATCCCAAATAAAGTTAATTTTGACTGGGAGCAAGGGGGTGCTAGAAGCCTCCATGTGGATGCGTTTCTATCATTTATCTAGATATGAGGCAAGACTCTTGTGTACACTAAGGCCAGTGCCCTTACAGGTGTAGAGAGTGGTTATGAGAACCTTGTGGGCAACAGTAACATTGTCTAGATCGAGTGCACCAATGAATATCTTTCGCCTATGAAATCAACAAGTGCAACAGTCGGAGGAACCTCTGGAGCCCCAGCACCTGCAACTCTACACCATACCACTGCAAGTCTACCTGCGCAGGGCGCACACCACCATGTTCCAGGAGCACAGCGTGTGTGCTAGGAGGCGATGCCAGTAGTGTTGTCCTACGTTGGAGATGACGTGATCTCATTTTCAGTGAAAGTGACTAGCCATACATTGGCAAGGAACATAGGCCTTAGGGGAATGAGGCTCCTGTTCAGAAGAATGTTAATTAGAGTTCTGTTAGGAATGTTGTTGTTTTATGCTGTCAGAAGTTATACTATGCCCCAATGCCATTTGCAAAGTCTCCAGGAGCTTCGGCAGATCTGACAGAGGGGCTGGTGAGGATACTGGGCAGATCAAGGAAATGCAAGATAGCTTTGCTGTTGTGTTGATGTGTGCTGACCAGAGGTACCCTGAGTTCTGCGTGGTGATATGTTTTGATGTGTTCTGTTTCAAGAGCATAGAGGCATAGAGCCTCATGTTTCCATGGTGCTAGGATGTATTGTCTTGGGGTATGCTATGTAAATTGGTTGTAGAGGGGGAGCGTTCTGAGTGGTGTTCAGTTGGCTTGTGTAGGCAGCTTAGTTGGTGTGTATCTAGTGTTGG
This sequence comes from Ambystoma mexicanum, assembly GCF_040938575.1. Taxonomy (NCBI): domain Eukaryota; kingdom Metazoa; phylum Chordata; class Amphibia; order Caudata; family Ambystomatidae; genus Ambystoma; species Ambystoma mexicanum. Next base: position 209,559,347 of record NC_090929.1, read on the forward strand.
AATGTAGAATTTGAGTGGCTTAGTGCAGGGAGCTGTCATAGACCTCACATAGCAGATCATAACATGGCCCAGCAAGGCATGCATAAATGCAGGGATGTCCTCACAATGCATTAACCGTAGAAACACCTAAAAAATGCCTGATAGCCTGTTCTTCTCAGCACTGCTCCTACCACTAGCCTCATGGAGACAGGTCCCAGTTCACTTTCTTATATTGTCACTGCTAGACCCTCCCTTTCTCTCTCTCTTCCTATTTCTATCTCAAATAGATACATTTGACCATATGTGTCACTAGGGTCTTAGTGTTGGCAGGTGCAGGAAGAGGGCAGTTTGAGACTCCATGCATTAGTATAAACTAGGTGCTAAGGGCTATGGGAGACAAGACGGTTTGGGCCAGAGAAACAGCTGTTCGAGAAATGAAGATCCCAGTCACCCTTTTCCCTTCATTAGTGGATAGGTTGGCAGGATGAGTCTTGCCTCAATCCTCACTCTAAATTGATCAGATGGTGTGCCCAGTGGCAAGCTGGGACTTTAGGACAAAGCCCACCAGGGCATTGGGAGGTATTTATAGGGCAATTGGTGCAGAGGGCAGAAACCCTGGTCCTTTCACCTGGAGCTATAGCCCAGTGTCTATCACAAGCCTTCAAACTCCTCTCCAACAGTGCTCACATCCTAGGCAAAAATTGAATCCCTCTCACGTACCGCTCCACAGCCAGTTTTGTGGGTGTTTCATAACGTACGTTTCTGAATGATGCTGATTCCCTGCTGGCTTTTCTTCTTTGGGAAATGATGAGCAGAAACGTTGAACGGAGACGGCCAGATTCCTAAAAGCGCTGCTTTACGCTGGATGCTACATCCCACAGGTCAGAAGGGATGCTGCAGCTGCAGGAAGTTTGAATAGAAGCATGCTGACAGAGAGAGGGGGCTGGAGGCATAAGGATAGAATGAGTGGACCAGTAGTACTGAAATTCCGAATGTGCAGTATCTCCTGCCCTTTACTAAGTACTGCTCTGTGACCCAGCTCCTTGTTCCATAACTAGCTAATGATACCAGGGCAGGATCATCTATGCAGTCATGAGCCATCTTTACAGTTCTACAACTGTTTCATGACTGCTTGGTGTGCATTGTTTTTTTGTGTGTTCCACTATCTACTGGGATAAAATATATCTTTGTATTATTTCTTTTGCTGTGAAATGCTTAAATGCATGCTTAGAAAAGGCAGGGCCAAGATTTCTGATAATGTATCAACCACACCTTAATCTATAGTTGGGTGCTGTATGCATATGGCTAGATTATGAATAGCCAACAGACTCTGCAGAGGCTCAAATTAGTGATTGAACATAACTTGCCAGGGCACAGCAATGTGGGTAAAACTGCAGGGGTCTACTTTTCAGACTTGAAGCAGGCATCCGATGTCATCGATTGATCTAAACTCTAGTCCAGGTTGAGGAACATAGGCACTTCAGATGGCCTGTTCAAAATAATTAAACGTCTTCACGAGATACATGGAAATGCAAATCATAAGCCAATTGCAAATTTAAAAGGCGCAGACTCCTAGAGAGACAGAGGGTAAGGCTGCATCCTTGCACTCCTGCTGCACTTGCTATGTGCTATAGAAAGTGAACCAATGACGTCAACATGAAACACTTTCCCTCCAAAGATTATTGGTGTAGATATTACATCATCCTGCTACCAAATAAGTGCCCTAGATAGAAAAAGATTGGTCCATTGAGGAGAATTAGGACCAGAAAGGAATATCTAGTGAACACAAATCTAGATCTAAATTTAAGAAAGACTAAAATGTTCATCTTTTCAATAAGAAAAGACTGCAATATAGGTGGCTGAGTTTGGATATAAATCTCTAGTGAGCACTTTCTCAGAAAATTCTCCGAAAATTGATCCTGTCTGCCTCTCTGGGTACTGATTCATGACCGTGTCCAGGTTGAAAAAGCTATCATAGGTGACCTCGAGTACTAATTGATGACCTGTTCCAGATTTGGGACCAAGAGAACCGATTCCTAATCTGTTCCGGGTCACTGCAGGCTGACTAAAACTACCACCTGATGGCTGGGCTATGGCACTCGGATTGCACCTTTGCTCATTAGATTTCTATGGAACTGACAGAAAGCAATGCATTTGGCTCTGGGAATTCTGCTCTTTGTAAAACATGACCACTTCAGCGGCGCTCTTCACACCCCTCAAGCTGTAGTGTGAGCAATGTGACAGTGGAGAACAATGTTTCAACAGAGGTTCTTCGGATCCAAGAACTTTGGAAGAAAGCTGACCTTCATGATGGAAGCATGGACGAGTCACTATGATGAACAGTCCTGTAATTGTGTGATGCCAACAGACAGACTAAGGGCATTTCAGCAAAATTCGACTTGCTAAGCCATACAATTATCTGCAAAGAGAAAGAGAGGCTGAGCATACTAACACCGGGATACTACCCCAGCAAGCATATAAAAGAACACATGAAATCACATATCCACACATGTCTGGAGAATTTAACTAATGTTGCACCAATTTGTTGAATCATAAATAGTATCTTGTCCAGTGTGACTGTATTTTATTCTTTGAAAATGCTTTCACTGCACTGACCCATTTTGAATGCAATATGGCAGCTCAGCACTTCTCGCCTCACTCTAACCTTCGCTGAATGAAGCAGGCATCCTTCTGTTTCCTCTCACTGCTGACTCCCCATGTCAGCGGCCCTTCCACACATTAGATAAACTGGGTCTTACTGCCAAGAACCTGCACCTTCTGAAAGCAAGGACACCCAGAACCAGGAACACACCCGACACCAGCTCCGGGAGCCTACTATTCCATAGCAGAAATGCTCCGGATTAGAATATACTCAATGTTTGCCGCCTATCCTTATTGTCTCATAATTTAAGTTCACCAGTTTCATAATGTAATCTTTCTTTCATCAATTGTATTTATTTATGTTTCCATTGTTTAACCAAATGTTCATATGTTGATAGCATGGATAAGCACTTTCATTTCCTCAGCAACACATGTTAATCTCTCTTTCACTCAGCAGTGGCATGCGTATTTTGAAAGGGGTGGGCATAGATGTTTTTCCCGGAATTAGCCCAAGTAAGCGCCCACAGAGAGTGAGCCCAGACCAACTTAGTGTGGTTATGATGGGTTTTCACATTGGAATATCTTTAAAAAATGAGTTGAAATTGTGCATTTTATAGCACACATTTCTGAAAATAAATCATAGAATTTACAATCATTCTGTCCGTTTTAAATCACATTTTCATTATGTCTTTGCCAGCAATATATTAATTTAAAGCACATTTTCATGAGGCCTGTGCCTGCAGTGTATAACAGAATTGCCCCTATAAAATGCATTTTCATAATATAGTTGCGTGCAAAATATGCCAGCATTGCCACTGTAAAACATATTTGTGATACACCCAACATATAACAGCATTGCCACGGTAAAGGTACATTTTCATGACCACCTTAATATTTGCCATCATTACTAACGTAGCCCATTTTCATGATATCTGTGCCCACAGTACATGCTAGCATTGTCCTGTGAAACATGTGTTCATGCCGAAAGAGCAGCAGCAATATATGCCAGTATTTCCACTGTAAAACTATCTTTAGTGCTGATACGGTGCTTACAATTTGTTAGCATTGCCATGTCAAACAATGTTCCATGCAGAAAGTAGCACAACAGTATGTATCAGCATTGCCCTATAAAATATGTTTTCATGCTGACAGTGCTCCTACACTATATGTAAGAATTCAGAATTTCCCAATAAAAGACATTTTCATGATGAAAGTGTCCCAACAATAAGCATCAGTATTGCCCTGCAGAACAGGTTTTCATGCATAAAGAGCCCAACAATATGTTATGCATATACCGGGCTCATGCACGCTCATGCACACACATAAACATACTCATTCTCTTTCCAAACGTTTTTTACTTACCTGCATCACTTATCAGCCCCGCCCCACTGTTCCAGGCCTTCAGCATCAGATCCCACATGCACCTCGAGGAACCTGGAAGCATTGTGAGGAATCAGAACCATGGGAATGTGTACATTGACATTGCCCAAGTCGCTGAAAACGTGATGCCCCCAATACCTATATACATCATGCAACGATGAGGCAACACAGGCGTACTATGCAAGCATCCAGCCAGACTGATCAATGCGGCTGAGGGAGTTGTTGATCCAGGCCTCACAAGCATTATTAGACATGCTCAGGGTTCCATTAGGGAGAGGGTGTGCTTCAGTGTGCATCTCTCTGGTTTCTTTGCCAGGCCGGAGACTCCTTAATGGGTGGAACAGTGCCACTTGCCTGCTTTTTCTGGCCCATGTGGCCCATGACAAGAAGCTGGGGAACGCCTCATATAACTTTTCATAGTCATCCTTCTGCAATAGCAGCAAGCACACATACTCCAGACCATGATGGCACACCTCTAAGCAGAGTAACACTAAATCTGCAAGAAGGCACTAGCACGTCAGTCACATTCAACCCGTTCATACATTTTAGCCAACAACACATTGGGCCTCATTACGGGTCCGGCGGTAACCGTGCCGGTGATACCGGCGGGTTGCTGCCGAACCTTAATGATTTACCGGCGCCTGACTTCCTGGGTTCCATCAGGGGATTACAATCCTGGTGGCCCGGAAACTCAGGCACCGGTAAATTGTTAGTCCCCATTCCCAGACTCTATGGGAGTGGGGACCATGCCAGCACCGGCACGTTAATAACAGTATCGGTGCTTCCATGAAAATTATGCAGGCGGGTGCCGGTCCGGAAACAACGGTGCCGGTAAGCTTACAATCACTATTGTTTCCGACCGGCACACTTAGAATGAGGCCCATTGTGTAACAGGACCTTTCGCATTAAAACCAGTGACCTTAAAATATCAACATGGAGTCGGTTGTTCGAATAAAAGGCAGGGTTGCATGAAGGTGTCAGACATGAGTCATTCAGTCACTGTCAAGTTATGGTAACATGCAGAGCAAGTGCACAACCATATGCAACTTAAGTAAGGGCTATTTTGCCATCTCAGTATTGACAGGGGGTCAGCCTTTAGCACATGTTTGGAGAAGACAGCAATAATCTGATGAACCCATGGGTATGGCGGTCTTGGTGGCCTCTTAGAGACTTGCTTTCCGGCACTGACTTGGTCCCTGGTGACAGTGCACACCTGCTGGAAGCGCTGTAAAGAAAAGGTAACACAATAGGCTAATAGTTGCCAGAATATAAGGGAAGGGGTGGGGGGGCAGGATAATACTGTGCAGTAGCAATGAACATTAGAGTGCCACCCGGGTTTCAAACCATGACTGTAAATCTCTCTCTCTCCTTCTCTCTCTCTCTTTCTCTCTCTCTCTCTCTCTCTTGCTCTCTCTCTTTCTTTCTCTCTCTCTCTCCTTCTCTCTCTCTTTCTCGCTTTCTCTCTCCCTCTCTCTCTCTCTCTCTCTCTCTCTCACTCTCTCTCCTCTCTCTTTGTCGCTTTCTCTCTCTTTCTCTCTCTCTTTCTTTCTCTCTCTCTTTCTCTCTCTCTCTTTTTCGCTTTCTCTCTCTCTCTTTCTCTCTCTCTTTCTTTCTCTCTTCCTCTCTCTCTCCTTCTCTCTCTCTTTCTCGCTTTCTCTCTCTCTTTCTCTCGTTCTTTCTCTCTCTCTCTCCTCTCTCTTTCTCGCTTTCTCTCTCTCTCTATCTTTCTCTCTCCCTCTCTCTCTCCTTCTCTCTCTCTTTCTCGCTTTCTCTCTCTCTCTATCTCTCTCTCTCTCCTTCTCTCTCTCTTTCTCGCTTTCTCTCTCCCTCTCTCTTTTTCTCTCCCCTCTCTCTCCTTCTCTCTCTCTTTTTCGCTTTCTCTCTCTCTCTCTCTCTCTCTCTCTCTCACTCTCTTTTTTCTCTCTTTCTCTCCTTCTCTCCTTCTCTCTCTCTTTTTCGCTTTCGCTCTCTCTTTTTCTCTCTCTCTCCTTCTCTCTCTCTTTCTCTCTCTCTCTATCTTTCTCTCTCCCTCTCTCTCTCTTTCTCCATGAAGCACAAACTATGCAGGGATTAAATATAACATACCTTCTCCCCGTATTCTGAAACCCCTTGCAAACAATCAGTACATCAGCCACATGTATGTATCAAGAGCCTAGGGTTTATGCAAAACTAAAAATGGAACTCTGGTTCATCCCGGTTTTAGGGTGGATACACCTCAACCCCCCCAGCAACACTCTGTTTTGCCCACATCAAAGTCCGATTCTCAATTAGTTCACTCCAACCCACAGAGAGCCAGAGGGGGGACATAAATATGCACCATTTTAGACAGAGTGACAGCTTTTGCATTAGTGAAACACCATCCAAGTCAACATAAAATACAGAACATCTGCAGGGCACCTTTCCACAGGTCTACTCTCTTTGTTCACTGTCATCTATATATAAGTGCCACTCAAAGCTTTCAAATCGGAGTGTATTGAGAGTCCACAGTTTGCCTGAGTTTTTCTAAAATTGGTTCCCAGAAACCCAGACTCCCCAAATTACTGTGGTGTGATCCCCTGACACGTCATCGACTATAAAGGACTGAGAAGTCCAATTCTCTAACCAGAAAATACCTTCCATTTTGCATGTCAGAGCACGGTGCTGAAAGGCATACAAGAGAAGGATGGGGAGGGTGGGAATCGAGATAAAGATGCATTCAGCTATGGCCCAACCAGCAAAATGGCCTTGCAAGCAAAGAAAGATAGTGTGAGTCCACTGCAAACAGAAATATATGCTACTATCTGTCCTGGGAGATATTGCTATAAGCAACGTGGGATAGAGTAATACAGTTAACTCTATGTCATAAATGAACTTTTGGGACAGAATTGACCGGTGGGTGCAAGGCACAGTAAGGAAAGGGTGAAGGTGGTTATAAGGCTTGCCAGTGGCTACAAGCCGGAGGGCTGGTGGGGCCAGTGACCATGGTATCAGGTAATATTATCCCCACCAATAATATTGGCATATGTATAGTCGTGGGGTGTGGCGATATTTTTGCATGGCGATATTTTTACGGGGATATTAACACATGGAACCGTGACCAGGGAGGAAGGTGGGACAAAGGTCCATCGTCTGAGACATTGCATAGAGCCATCAGTTTGGGAGAACAGAAAGTGTATCAATTCTCTCCAGAAGATACTACAGTCCTTGGGGGGGGCATGGAAGGAGAGAAGGAAGTAGCACCAACGTCTGCAAGTGCAGGAACCGGCTGGGGAAAGTATCTATGGATCTAGATCACGAAATATGGTGGATCGCTTTATGGATCAGGCAGCGGATTAGATTTTGAACTCAATTCTGGCTTTTACCGGCAGTCTGTGAAGTGCAACTCTGCAATGTGAAGCATGGACTCCTTTCTAAGCACCAAAGATGAGCCTGAAAGTGGAAATGAGAGAGAAGCTTGCACAGAGACCATTACAGAGGTCAACATTTGAGTTGGTATTAGGCTCCCATCACCAGGTACTCTTATAGACTCTAGGTACAAAATGGAAGTGTCAAGACCCATTGCACCTGGAAGGAAACCGATCCAACTACCTTGTTTAAATGAGAGGTCAAACACTTTGGTTTTAATCTCCCATTGGCTAGGGTGAAGAAAGGCAGGTAGTCATATCTGGCCAAGAGATGCTTTAAGGTGGATCAGATGCCAAAAAAGTGTATCTTGGTTTTCCCTACATAACAGGGCAACCATCCACAGCTGCAAAACATGATTCTATATTGTCCAGCCAGCCAGGGCCACTACTTGTTGAGTTTTGCACAAACGTGGCAGGCAAAGCTGCAGGACAACATCATGCAAAGTAGATGGAAATCATGTATGTTGAACAGAATGGAGATCTCGAGACCCTGGAAGCCCGAAGTAGGTGGCCTGCTTGGAGCAGAGGTAACTGCCCACCCCCCTCATTGCCGAGGAGCAGCCTTCGAAAGAGGAGAAGAACCAGCACAGGGCAGAGGAGCTTAATCTAGTGATGGTTGACAAGCAGTTAATCAAGATCTTCACAGTTGGAAAGAGGTGCAACAGAATCGTGGTCTTCATCCGCGACAGCTAGAATGTTGCCTCTTACTTTGAAGAGTGCTAACTCCATGCCATGGTGAGGAGCTACGCCCAACTAGAGAGGGTGTTTGACATTGAAGGTGTTAAGAAAAGCTTGAAACTGGCGCACTCCTTTACTTTCTGGGTTTTTGGCCAGTGTAGGTAAAATAGTAGTGGGTTGTAGTGAGCGCATACAGGCAGCATCTAACGTATTCATTTTTGGAGAGGCTTTATAACACCTGTTAGGAAGGAATGGGGGAATAAACCCCTTGAAAGAGAATCATTGGAAATATCTGTGGCAAAATGAGTGAGCAGTGTTTCACAGCCTTGCAGGCAGTGGGCCGAGATCAGGTCAACAATCGATTCAGAAGATTTCATGACTTCCAGACAGGACTGAACATTGGTTCTGGGAAAGCTCCAAGACAGGAGGAGCCCACAAACGTTGAGGAGAGTGTTGCATTCGAGGTGCTATGAAGTCACTAGGATGTCCTGTATTTAATACAGATTGATGGATGTGCTGCTTTCTGATAGTAGGGTTTGGTGCTAAGCCATTTGTGGGCATAGAGGACCATTCGCATAGGATGATTTTTGAACTTATTTACCATGGGACAGCTTGGCTACCTGGATGGCCTTGTGGTTTACTTTTCAGGCCTCTATGTGTTTGCTAGACCAGGTGACATCATATTTTGTGTACCATTATTTACAATGGTACATTATTTGCCAGTGTTTTTGTTCATGCTGTCATCTGCTCATTTCAGAGTTCATAAAAACACTGAAAACATGAAGACTGACATGTTTCAATCCCCTTGATAATTATGGGGTTTTCATCAGGGGCAAGCAAATAGAAAAATGGAGATGGAAAAGGTAATAGTCCTGTTCACAAGTTGGGATGTAGGTCAGTTTTGGCACTTGCTCAGAACTCTTTATAATTCTGAAAGTGGGCAAACATATTGAATCAGCTTAAATGATAATCACACACCGGAAAATCAATTAACACATAAGGGCAGGATATCACACACAGATCCTGCTCACCTGCTGTCCTGTGTATGCATTTATAAACAATTTAGGAAGAAGCGTGCTTAGTTTGAGCAGGGACAGCCATAGTATGGGTGGCCCTAAACAAAACCAAAAAAAAAATGCAAACCTACTATTTTAAGGACTACACGTATGGTCTGAAAACAGAGCTTGTGATAAAAGGTAATTCATCCTTAAAATGCTCGAACTGAGAAATCAAAGGTTGGCCTGAACTCTCAAAAGAATCTACATGATACAAAACCCCATGATGGTGTTGCTATTAGTGATTTCCCACTGAAGCCTCTAATTGATTTAACTGATGTCCCCGTCCTGAAGCGACATTGATTTACTTAGTGCTTACGTTATCTAGACCCGAATGGAAACTTGTTTGTGGGCTATGTGGTATCTAAACCTGGGAAGTGATGAAGGGGTGGAAGTTAGCTCAGGTCACTTCTGTGCAGGTCGCAAAGCTGGTAGCACTCACACCGGCATGTGGCCTGGCTGCTCAACAGTCTGTTAGTATTTACGATGATTCCAGGTATGCATTTGGGGTGGCCCATGATTTTGGTGAACTTCAGAGACAGAGAGGATTCTTGACATCGACGGGCTCACCCATTAAAAACAGTCAATATGTAAAGTTACTCCTCGATGCCATTATGCTTCCTAAATAGATAGCCATAATGAAGTGTGTCACCCATCAGCGTTTGGATGATGTTAGTTGTGCAATGACTTTGCAGACAGAACTGCAAAATAAGTTGCCATATCTGAACCGGGAGGTTCGTTCAAAACCCTACCCATTTAAGACCAAAGGGGAATTGCACAAATGCAAACAAATGTCCCCTCAATTGAAAAGGACAATTGGAAAAGGAAGGGGTGTCAATTACATGGACATTCTGGGTGGAAGGATGACTAAGGTCGATTAGGGACACCAGAAATACTACTGTCACATTTTAGGATGTACTATGATGGCCAGGCTCATGTGGGAAAGAAAGGGATGATTATGACTGTGAATAAATATTGGTTAGCACCTGAATTTTTTTAAAAAAGGCTCAGTATTGCAAATGTCACACCATATACATCCCAAATAACGCAGAGAAAAAATATTCCTGCCACCCAGGGAGCACATCCTCCTCCTTATGGCTCTTTCGCAAACCCCCAGATAGATTTTTTTCAGCTCCCTCACTGCAATAATTGGCAGTAGCTCCTTGTGATTTTGTATGTGTTCACTGGGTGGATGGAGGCATACCCGCGATGCTCTACCCCTTGTATTGTTCAGTATTAGAAGCCCAGCTAACAGGAAAACTGGGCTCAGCTCCCATGAGATTTTACATGGGCAGTCCATGGGACTGCCTTCATCTCAACCTGTGAAATCTGTTGTTAGGCTTCACTTGACTGATGCCGATTTACAGGAATATGTGAAGTCTTTGTTTTCTTCTGTCATTTCTATTTACAACCAGGTCCAGGCTGCCTTGCCTAAGGAAATGACTGAGGCTGTGTTTGAGTGAATATTCATCAGAGGAAGTCTGCTTCGGCTCCACACTCAGGTGCTGCTAGTTACAAACTCAGCCATCAAGGTATGTGAGCACCATATGTGCCTTCACGTGACCCTACATAAAAGGGCTGCAGCACCATTCGACCGAAAGGTAAGTAAAATGCTTGCTCTATGCATCTCAGTTGCTTTAGCATCCTTGTTTATTGTCAGCCCCACGTATGCCTCTTCCTCTGAACAAATGAAAAGTTATAACCATAGAAATATGGGGACAACTTCTGAGGTTGAATCGTGGACATGGTATAAAAGAAGGTACATTCCTTATTGGCAGAGGGGAACATCTTATTTTACGGGAAGTTGGGAATGTGGTGTGGATATTTTATTGAGCGTTTCTCCTCGGACTCGTTAAGTGGCTGACTGGTGTAGTTTCCTACTCTTGTGAAGCTCTTGAAATTGGATTTCCTATGAGAATTATGCCTGTGCACTAAATAAAGAGTCACATTCCTCAAGAATAACCACTAGCCCAGACCTGTCAGAAGGGAAAAGGACTATTGTTACTGGACCCACTGCAGCCCCCAAGTGTACTCTGAACCGCCACATGTCTCAGATCTAATGTACTATTGTTAGTCTGTTTTACATTCGAACATGGAAAGAAGGGAGACCTTGAAGACTATCTTCTGGCTCAGCTACATGATGAACACAAAGGTGGTGGTGAGAGAAAGGGCTCAGAGCACAACCAGAAGTGAAGACACTGATGTGTTATCCTTGCCTGGAGGTTTTCAAGAGCGGGAGCACCAGGTGACTATGGTATAGAAGATCAGAGCGCAACACTAGGGACATATTTTAAGAGTCTAAAAGTACTATATTGTATTTTACTAACTACCTTGACTTCCAAGAACTTCCAAGAACAGCACTGAAGGAGCAAGGGAGTGTTCAAACACAATACATGCTTTGTGCAGATAAAATACCCAGTTAGATAATAGGAAATGCACTCTAATTCACTATCTGATTTCCCCTACATTCAAGGTGGCTGAATTCATGAGAAACATGCAGATACCTAGTCATTCATTTTGGATGATACAGTGAATAAGATAGATGGGTCAGGGTTTCGATAGCTTGGCTTGAAAACCAATTTAGCAACAGTGATATTCACAATCTCTTTATATGCATTTCAAGTCACAGCACATTTGACCAACTGCACAGAAGGGCTGTCAGTATGCTGGAGAAATGATTCTGAGGAAGCATGAAAAGGGAAGTAGGAGATCGGGCCTGGGATGGGGTTAATATAGCCCTTGCACTTTGGGATATATATCATGGAAGATCTAGGTAGCTGTCGGGCCAATTGGAATGAGCAGCATGACTTATCTCTGAGGCACAGCTCACCAACATAAAATACAAATATAGGCGTGCTACTCGTTATCAGAACTCTCGGTACACTCAGTTCAGATGCACTAATACAGCTTTTAAATGAAGACATTTCTTCTGGGTGGAGACTTCAGTGGGAAATTGTTGGTGAAGAGGTGCAAGACTACCTGAACAGTGAACGGCTGAGCATCTGCAAAGACGTCAAGCACAACAGCTGGCCGAGAATTCTGGGAAATAATTTAGGAATACTAGAAAACCTATGGCGCTGGAGAGACTTCTGGCAGAATAACAGAAGGGCCCATGGACCCCTATGAACAGAAGGGTCCAGTGAGAGCGGTCTGGGATCCTACCAGTAGAACCCTACCTGGCCCGTGGGCTGGGTGGCACTGGAACTGGGTAACACACTGATAAGCATGGGATTTGTGACCACCTTTGATCCAGCCAGATATCTGACAACTGTCCCAGGGATAACTCCTGACTTGTGGCTAGGAATGGCTTCCACTTGGGAATGATAGACCCTCCAACCACCTCAGCTGCAATGTCATGATAACTTAGGGAAAGGTCAGGTATTATTTATGGGCATCTAGTTTTGTTGGGGTAGTGGAGCAAACCGCGGTATTGCTAACTGGCAGACTCTTGTTTCAGGAAGACAATATGTGTGTTGAATTAGTTTCTATCTCTACAACCGATGTCCATTTTATTTTGAAGACAGGTACACAGCAGTTTAATGTGTTTTGGGCAGCAGTTGCAAGAAAATCAGTATGTTTTCTAGAATTCTTTAAAGGATAGGCTAACATAGTGCCTAGAAGAGTCAAAGATCTAGAGAAGTTAATCCCAGATGTAATGAAAATAACCAATATAGAGAAAAGCTTGAATTTGTTATAAGTAGTCTTTAATGAACAGAACAGAGCCCGTGAGGTCACTCACTGTACAGCCACCCTTTGTATACCTGATAATATTATATGTCAGTCACTAAACAACCCGATTTCAACACAACTTTATGTTTAATGCTGTTACTGACAGGTACTTTCTTATGGTGTTGTAGGGGGTGGTAAAGAAGTGAAATACAGACATCAAAACATCGTCCTCCAGGTCCGTCCGTCACACTCCTACAGATATGATAATGATAAGATATGATATGTGATTTATAACGCGCCCATACACAAGTGTTTCAAAGCGCGACGAGTCAAGGGTGGGGAGAACAAAAGGAAGACAGAGACAACGATCTTACTACGGCAAGTGACATTGAGATCACGCAAGTGCAGGGGAAGGGGAAATGTGCAGTACATGGGACCGATAATAAAAATAAATACATAGAATAAATAAAAGCAATAAGTAAAGGTGCGGCCAGCTGGTGGCAAGTGCATGGGTAAGTGCAGACATCAGGTGTCATGTGCAGATAGTGGACTGTAGGGAAACAGAAAACTGTCACCCACTGTGGGGTTCGCCAGGGAGGCAGTGCAGGTGTCAACTGGAGGGGACCTGGGCCCGCGATCAGAGGGTAGCCAGGTGACCGGTGCAGTTTCAGCCAGGAGTGATGTATACCTCTCCTTTGTGTACTGTGAGAGATGTGTGAAGAATCACATATGCTGCAAAGAGAATTGCAACGACTAGTGAAAATTTAGAAGTGAATGAATAAAGTTGATATTTGTCTAGATTGTATTTTAGAGGAGCAGTAAAAGCAGAAAATTGACATCCCAGTTCCTACAAATCTAGTAGTGTGTACAATGTTAAAAATAAAAGTGTTGTTATGATTGTTGCGCTAGAAGCGCTAGCGGAGGGTCTGTGGAAGAGTTCAGACCTGACTAAGTGAATAAATAAATAAATAAATAATTCATACGGGAAAAGAATCAAAGGAGAGTTTTTTTCATTTCATGGAAATATATCTTTTTCACTGAGTGTTGTTATCCTGTGTCCCCAATCCTTTGTGCTTATTATTTTTCTTTTTTCTTGCAAACTTTGGTTAGGAGAAATTTCCTTTCCCCTATCAGTGCTTAATAAAACTTGGTCACCATGATCTGAACAATGCATAAGTGTCAAAAATGGCTGATTATGAGCTTTCTGTCCACCTTAGGGCAGTAGGACAGGACTGTTGAAGTAGAATCACACCGGCACACCCAGAGTGGAAATCAGCAGAGGGGTGGAGGTCCTGATTAGGACGGGACCGTAAGTGTACCTGGTCGGCCATAATTACCCAGAAGGATATCGCCGCTTGGAATAGGTCTACATCAACACTGTACATGGACTATGCATCGGAATGAATAGGTTTCTTTGTTCTATGTGGGAGGTGGTACTATCGTGCCGTAAGGCCTTGTTTGGGCTCTGTAACATTTCGACAGTCATGATGGAGGTATGTTATAAAAATGACAGGTCTGGAGGGCAGAGTAGAATAGTCAGTATGAAATGGGTTAATGGCTTAAACATCACCAAATTGAGAAGACAAGTCTAATTTGAATTTACAGGCTCCATTGTAAGTCCTGCCACACAGATTGTGTTGGAAGGCCCACAACGGAGGAAAGTGTTAGTTGAGGAGCACATGTTGAAAGGACAATGCATTCATTGCCAGTTATGGTTTGTTTGTTCTGTGATTGATTGCGGTGAAGGCAATCAGAGTCATTTTAAATCTGCCTGGGGTGTGACAGTGGGCATAAAAACCATGCATAAATAGCGTACCCATGGTTTACCTCCTACTTTAGCAGTCCAGGCAATTTTCAAGCAGTTGAGACATGAAGTGGGGGCATGGAACAAAATGTACATTCTTTCCATCCTATCTGCCTTACAAATATAGGAGCATTTCCACCAGCTTCTGATTCGGATTCTGGTGTAGAGTTTCTTGAACCCTGTGGAATCCACCGCCTAGTAATCGTTTGCTAAACTAGGCAAATTCCATAGGAATCCATGTACATGATACCTGCCGTGCACAAACAAGATGGGAGACTTTCATGATTGATTTCTGAAAAGGGTGGAAAATGACACGTCGACCTGGGTCCTTCTGGATTTTCAGGTTACTAGGCAGACCTGCTCTTTAATCAACAAAGTTTGTTCAATTGAAATCAAGTAAATGTTTCAAATAATAAACAAAGTGGCACATTAAGAATTATTACGTGTGCCAGCTTTTTCAAGTCTTTTTCATTTTTTAGTTAAATTATAAAGCTTGTTTGGTTGGTTGTTCTTCCAAGACTATATTTAACTTTTTGATTTATGCCAATCATTTTGATTCATGTCTTTATTGCTTATTTTCATTGTATTTCTTCTTGACGACAATTGTGTTTTTTCTTTCTTTTTTCGAAAAATTGTCTTTTTATCCCCCTTGGATTTCATTGTTTATTCATACATGTATTTCCATTTTAAACACACATTCTCTTTTCTCTTATTCAAATAAATTGAAACATTTATAAAATACTATCCTTCTGATTGTTTTCATCATGTAAAAGGCTCTAAATATGTGTGATATCCTAGTATAAACACATCACTTAGAAGTCAATTTAAATAATCAAAGTACCTCTATTGCATAGTGGATCTTAGTGTTTTTCTTACTAATGCACCCTCATCAGAAACAAATGAAAATAAGCCCCAAAGCGTTTTAAGGTTAGATTAGTTACATTATTGTGACCTTCTACACACAAGGGCAGTCTCTATGGTGCTTCATTCATCCCAACCAACGTTGGGGAAGTGAGGGAAGAGGAATTGGTCAAGGAGAGACAAAATTGAAAAAATGCAAGTGATTTTGAGAATATTTTAGTCAATGGCGCTGAGTACTGGCAACAAACTGCCGCGTTGCCTTTCGCAGTCCCAATACGATACTCCTCGGCAGTAATGCATATTGACCAGGCCTTTTCAAAGCTCTAGAGGCTTGTTTACTGCAGAGAGGGAGAACATTGCGTGCCCCTCTTGAGCCAGATTTAGAAAAGGCTCTTCAGCCACTTCACTGCACACCCGCCTCCTCCTCCTCCTCTTAAAGGAACCATTCTTTCCCTGCTTCATTCCTTATCAAGCAAAAGCCGGAGCTCAAAAAAGTCTAACCAACTGCTCATGAGCTTTTGATCCAATGCTTTCGCTGGAGAAAGGCGCAGATTAAGAACACTGACAGCGTAAAGCGTGCATGACAGACTCTATTGACTCTTCCAAAACATACTTTAATAATAGACATTATTCTTGCTCAACGGTCCTCATATCATCGGCTTCAAAAGAATGAAGCATGTAACGCCTCATTACAAGTTTGGGGGTATTCCGGTGGTATATCTGCCAGAACACCTCCATTTGGAATTACTGTTACCACCACTTGGTCCGGTGGAATTGTCAGCAGATTACAACTGGTGGTATGGCAATCTTAGTCCCCATTTATGTGGTCCATAGGATCCCATAGGAATTTCGGCAATGATGAAATTACCTCCAGCATTTTGCTGGAGATTTTTCCTCTCCCTCACCACCAAAGTTGTAGTACAGCAGTGCAGTAATGCCACAATAATGCAGTGGTAATAGGTATTACCACTGCATTACTGCTGTTTTTACCCACACCGCCGTACTCGTTATGAGGCCGTTAGTCTTCCTGCCCATTTGTACCTGTGAAATACTGATTATGAATATTTCTGTAGCAGTACACTTGGCAGTAATCACTGCTCTTCCATATTCTGACTAACGTTAGCTCTTGGA
This sequence comes from Ambystoma mexicanum, assembly GCF_040938575.1. Taxonomy (NCBI): domain Eukaryota; kingdom Metazoa; phylum Chordata; class Amphibia; order Caudata; family Ambystomatidae; genus Ambystoma; species Ambystoma mexicanum. Next base: position 209,575,888 of record NC_090929.1, read on the forward strand.
GCTCTCCAGGCAAATGTATCCTTTTGGGAGAGAGTCAAGGGGCACCAAGGTGAGCCTGTCAGCAGACAGAGCTGGATGAAGAAGGAGAGAACGGCATGCAGGAACCACTCCCAGCCCCCTTCTCCCTGTGCTACCTAAGCAGGGACGCCATTTGGGGGTTGCCAGGGGCTCAACTGTGACCCCTGGCAACTCCCTTGCGACCTCCGGCACTGCCTCTGCAGCCCTTTGTTAAGTTTTGCAGAGGTAGAGAGAAACCAAAAGAAAAGAGGACTCAGGCGAGAGCCCTCTTTACATTCATTAATTTTTTAGGTCACGCTAACCTCAGAAAGAAATTATTTCCGTTATAGTTTTCTGTAATGGAAATAATGTATCTTTGAAGTCAGAATGACTTTAAAAATAAATGATTTCTTAAATCGGAGGGCATCATTTCACCGCCCCAGGACATCAAAGTCTCTGACTCCCCTGTTCTGCGCATGCCAGTAACCAGAGTTGTTTCCTTGCATGCGTGGAGCATGGGAGCCAGGTAGTCCTGCCTCCCTGCAGAGGAGTTCCTCGGAGCAGCAACGAATTCTGGAAAAGGCAAGAAAAGTTTTTTCGTAAATGTGTGTGCGTGTCTGTATGTGTGTATGTATATTATGTAATGTATTTGAATGTGTGTGCTTGTGTTCAATACCTGTATTACTTACCAGTAATCTTCATTACTCCTAGCCCACCTTTTACTCATCCCAGTAATTGCCTATGAAGCACCTTGTCCAATATGTAAGTAGTGGGAAGAGTAAGAGGGACATGAGTGTAATGTTGGTCCAAGGAGCTGATCTTGGGGGTTGGAGGAATAGATTTGGGGAGAGGGGGACGTGTGGGTAGGGCGGGCAAGAGAGGAGTGCGCAAAAACGTAATGGCATCCATGATAAAGCAGACATGATATGTGTTTTTAGTAGCAAGGCTGGAATTTTTCTACAGCCGGTCTTGTCATTTCTTACTCTGGCATGACATTTATATTGGGCATCCTAAATAAAGTAAGCATGATAAGTTATATTACCTGTTCAGACTGGCATTTGGGTGCAGCCAGTCTACTCATTTCTTACTGTGTTATGGCATATTATTCTGGGCATCTATAATGAAGTACGCATCATAAGTCTTATTATGTGTCTAGACTCACATTTTGGTGCACGTAGCCTAGCCATTTCTTACTGTGGCTTGACGTTTTGTACTGGGCATCTCTGAAAAGCAATCATGATAAGTGTAGTTACCTGGCTAGACTGGCATTTGGGTGCAGCCAGTCCTTATTGTGGCATGGTATCTTTTTCTGGGAATCTATGACAAAGTAAGCATGATAAGTGTAATACGTGGTTAGATTGGCATTTTGGGGAAGCCAGTCTAGGTATGTCTTACTGTGGCATGGCATTTTTTACTGTGCATCATCATGGCAACAGCAAACATGATAAGTGTTATTACATGTCTTGCCTACATTGTGCAGCCAGTTTTGACACATTTTCTAATGGTGGCGTTGAATTTTTAATAGCAAAGTGGTACGATAGCTCAGCTGGTTGAGTGCTCGCTTTTGCGATCTGTTTGGGTTCTGCAGGTCACAGGTTCAAATCCTGGCAAGAGCAACTCATTGTTTTTGAGGTTGATGAATGAGTACCAACTTCCATTGTATTATAATTGTATGTAAATATGTGCTCTGTACAGCACTCTGTTGAAAGCCCTATATAAATAACAAATAATCATTAATGAAAGCATTAATGCACCTGTGCACTGTAGTAACCTGCATCTATTGGATGTTTGGATACTGTATTATTGCAGCAACTGGCAGCACATGTTCTCTACTTTTCATATAATGACAATAACAGACATGCAGCCATAATTGGCATAGTATGGAAGTAATTGGCCATACAATGTTGAAGTGGCATATCTATGGCAGTGCCTCAGCCTATGTTGTTCTACTGGGTCTAACACTGTTATATCATGACCCATCCATTGCATGTGAAGGCAGCACCCTTGGTAAAATATAGTTGGTATCTAAAATATTCTTACTTGTTTTAGAACCTACTTGGTATTTTAAAATGTTTATGTTCATGTATTGTTTTATGCTTGCAAGGCACTTCCGATGATGTCACAAGGATTAAAGAGGAATTGTTGCCATCTGAGTCTAAGGTCAAGTGACATCACTTCCTGTGATGTCATCCGGTCTGTGGCGTCACTTCCGCTACCCATGACATTTTGGTGAATCGACGTCCCTGTACCTAAGTATAGCTAACTCGCAGACCCTGTTTATTTTCACTGTTATTTCCCTTTTCCTCTCTCCCACTCCCATAGTGCTTTGAAACCACTTGAAGGCTACCTTAAACACTATTCAAGAAACCCGCAGAACTGCTTTAAGCTTTTACACTGCGTTGTAGTAGCGGGTATCTCTTAGAAGAGAGGTAGAATTCGAACTGCGTTTTATTACTCTTATCCTTGATGCTGCAGTGAGTTAGGTAGACAGTGTTATGTTATGGTAGAATTCCAATGAGCAAGTGCTTCAATTATATTGGATAAGTATCTAAATAGAGAGGCAGGTACTCTTGTTTATTTTTGTTTTGAACATTTTCGATGATTATTATGATTTTTGATTTGTCTACACAACCTCAATATGTGTTTTTTATTTAATTTCCTTTGTGCTAACATATACAGGGTAATTCATAGAATTTCGCACAAAGGTGGCGCACGCGGCTGGCGCACAATGTGCGCATGCGAATGTCTGCGCCAGCCGCGTGCGCTAAAATCGATTTCTGCACACAGCGTATTCATGGATTTTCGCCTCCAAAACCAGCCGTGGCGCAGAGTGGCGCAGCGACCCTGCAGCAGCGCCAGTTACGCCCCCAAGAACGCCCCTAGCGCAAGGAAAAGCCATCAAAATCCCCAATCCAGCGCAAAGGGCTGTGCTAACCCTGGACCAGTTACAGGGCTGCCAAACAGCAAACGCCAAGCGGGGAACGTGTATTACTGGGGTTCGCGTGAAGTTTCACACGTGAAAGGGCCTGTGCGAGTGGGGTACATTTATAACTGGGGTTCGCGGGAAGTTTCACACGCGATTGGAGCAGGGTATGTGTATTTCGGGGGTTCGCGTGAAGTTTCACACGCGAAAGGGGCTGTGCGAGTGGGGTACGTGTATAACTGGGGTTCGTGTGAAGTTTCACACGGGAAAGGTCCTGTGCGAGTGGGGTACGTGTATAACTGGGGTTCGCGTGAAGTTTCACACGTGATTGGAGCAGGCTACGTGTATTACGGGGGTCCGCGGGAAGTTTCACATGCGAAAGGGCATGTGCGAGTGGGGTACGTATATAACTGGGGTTCGCGGGAAGTTTCACATGCGAAAGGGCCTGTGCGAGTGGGGTACGTGTATAACTGGGGTTCGCGGGAAGTTTCACACGCGATTTCAGCAGGGTACGTGTATTACGGGGGTTCGCGGGAAGTTTCACACGTGATTTCAGCAGGGTACGTGTATTACAGGGGTTTGCAGGAAGTTTCACACGCGAAAGGGCCTGTGCGAGTGGGGTACGTGTATAACTGGGGTTCGCGGGAAGTTTCACACGCGATTTCAGCAGGGTACGTGTATTACGGGGGTTCGCGGGAAGTTTCACACGCAATTTCAGCAGGGTACGTGTATTACAGGGGTTCACGGGAAGTTTCACACGTGATTTCAGCAGGGTACGTGTATTACGGGGGTTTGTGTTAGGAAAGATTTCGTAATTGTAGGTAATTTTCCTTCCATGTGGCAACGCCTAAACTTTTTGCTGTTGTTTTTCACCTTGTTATTGACTTTGCCAGAGAAGTGCAGCCTTCTGCCGCACTCCTCTGGGCTTTGGCTCCTTTCTTACGGGGAAACTGACCTGCCCTTAAGACAGTCAGTACCGGGGAACGCTGTTTCCCGTAGTTTCTTTTATCATGTTGCGGCTTTCGTGCAACATGACACAAGAGGGCACTGTAAGCTAAGTTACAGCTCTCTTGGGTCTCTAGCCTTCTACAGGCCCTAGATACTCGTTTAGGATTGTATCTGATCGGTGCAAGTGATTCAGGGACGGGAATGGTGGCAGCGATCGTTTCTTGTGTTTTGAGCTCCTTTTGGCGTTCTAAGCGCGTTTCTCGCACTTTACCCAAAATGGTGGCCTGGCTCCCAAAATGGCCAGACCACGAGGCTCCTTTGTCCTGTCCGCTGACCGTCTTGCTCCCTTCACCTTCCCCAGGTCGAGCCGACCCGGGGCCTTCCTTATTTGGGCATGTACTTTCCCGCGAAACACGGATGCTTTCGCGGGCTTCTACATGCCTTGTGTGTGCCTCCAGGATGTGGGCTGGGATGTCTGGTCCCAATACACATCCTGGGTGCCAGAGAGTCTAGGGTGGTGTGAATGCCTGGGACCACCGTGGTCCGTGATTGGTCCACGAATGGTGTGAGTGTTGATGAGCGAATCTCCCATTGGGTCCCCTCCGTTTTGGCGCAAAGGGAACCGTGGATAAGAGGGGGCTGGAAACACCACTACCATGTCGATCTCCTGAGTTCTCACGAACGAAGGAATACAGGAGCCAAGTATCCTGCAACCAAGAGGCTGGACCGAGGAATCGCTGGTGACCCGCTGAAGGACTTCTCCTCTGCACTGCTGTCGCCTTGTGAAACCCTTTTCACCTTTGATCGAACCAGAAGGCCTGTACTGGTACTTCGACCCTTGGAATAGCGGGAACAGCTATTCTCGGCATCTTCACCATCTCCTGCCAGTAAGCCTTCGGAAGCGTCTCTGGGCCATCCAGTAGACTGACCAGCTTACACGGGAGTCTTGCTCTGTAACCGCCGCCAGGTTGTGTAGTATTTCGAGTCCTTGTCACTCTCACACGCTTCGTACACTTGGCGTTCCCAGGTCTGAAGTGAGTAGTGTACATTTGGCTCAGATACACACGGCCGCTCCGTTGCCCTGCTGTGGTAACAAACTGTGCGGGTTTCTTCGATTGGGACGTCTTTTTACTCAACACGACGACGAGGCGTTCCCTGCTCTTCTGAACCTGCCAGCTGCTGAAACTGACGCGGAGAAGCCTGGGTCTGCTTGCATCGGGGACCGGTGAGTAGCATAGCTAGGATCTGGTCGCCCTCCTGCAGGAGCCCATTGCTTTTCCCCACTGTGCCCAACAGCACCCTTTTCCGTGCTCGCGCTCTGCTTCTGCCCACTGTGGAGGCTGCGCTTGAGTCGCGGAACTTGTTCTTCTCCTTTTGTGCACTAAACTGAACTGCCTGATTTCCCTCGAAGAGCTTCTCCTTTTGCCCGTTGGCACCAGCGCGTGCAGGTACTTTTGAGCACAAGGTTCCACTCTTCGCAGGGCTCGGACTTCCATCTAGTTAGGTGCCTCTGAAGGCGAACTGGGTCTAAGCATTATTTCGCACTGCCTGTTTTCCCTCCCTTTTAGGTGGACTACACATTTCATGCCTATAACGCTTGAGACTTGTTGTATTTGTATATATATTGTGTTGATATGGTATGTGTTGGTTTACTATCATTATATTGTGATTTTCTCGCTACGGTCATTGTTTTAAAGGCCTTGAAATAAATGTGTATATATTTTTAATATAACAACTGTTTGGAGTAGTTTGTAAGTGATCTTGCTTTGTGTGCTCATTGCGGGCTTTCAGTCACCCTCACCCCTCTTGAGACCTAGGGCCTCATTACACGGACGGCGGTAAGGGTTAACGGTCACCGTTAATGGCAACGGTGACCGTTAACCCTTACCGCCGTACTACGAGGTCCCTTTGCGGGTTGGAGGATTTAACGCCTGCTTCTTGCAGGCGTTAAAATCCAACCCGCTAAGGGACCTCGGAGCTAATTACGGCACCGCAAAATTGCGGTGCCGTAATTAGCGCCTTCCCCAGTCCCATAGAGCCCTATGGGGCAGAAATGGGAATGGGGAAGGGCAATGGCGGAAAGGGGATTTACCGCCCCTCCAACCTTGGAATGGGGCGGTAAATCCCCTTTCCGCCAAGGCGGTGCCGGTATTTTACCGGCATGAGCCATGGCGCTAATAGCGCCATGGCTCACCGCCTACCGTGTAATGAGGCCCCTAGTCTTGACCGCCGCGATCACTACCTTGATTGGTCTGGCTCGTCCAGAGGTTACCCTGTTCCAAGTAATTAGGTTGGCCTTCTGAACTTCTGCGCCACCAGGACAGAGTTCAGAAATCCGTCTTAACAAATTGGTGTACAGCGGTGGGATATGACTGAAGGTATCCAGTGTTGCGCACGAACTAAGGCATTTCAGGTTATTCCAACCAGGACACGTAGTGAATTGTTGTAGTATAACTTTAAAAAGGCCATAGTCCTATCTAACAGTATGGAAACAAATACCTTGTTAACTTTAAATGCTTCCAAATCAGAGACATTGAAAAAGATGTGTGCGGAGCGAGGTGTTTCCTCTCAAGGCACGAAATTGGAAATGATCCAAAGAATCGTGGCGTGGCAAGAAGCGCAGCTTGACGCTATAACTTCTGAGGACAGTGCGGAAGGAGGTGGGGCTGCTCTCACTGGTAGAACCGACGGTTCTGCCGCTGCACTGATCCATCGCGACCACGAGGACAGGGAGGATGAGATGTCTAATGTTTCCTCTGCCAGTGCTGATGGGGAGGCTATGTTTGAATTCAAGAAGCAAGAGCTGCGGTTTAGGCAGCAGGAGCTTGAATTCAGCATAGCCAAACTAAAAATTGAACAGGCAGAAAAACAAAAAGACAGGGATCACCAGTTGGAACTGGCCAAGCTTCAGGTTGCAAATGGGTCCAAGGGTCCTGGACATGGGTCGGGGCCTCCTCTCATCCACGGTTTCCGAAAGATCTGCTCAGTGTGTATGAGGAAAGGAATGACATTATGGACTGGCTGAATGCGTTTGAGTATGCATGCGAAGTTCAACAAGTTGACAATGCTGATAAGATTGCCTGGTTACTCAGCAGACTGCCCCATTCTGGCTGTAGTGCCATTATGGAAATGTCAAAGGCTGAGCGAGCTGATTTCGCAATGTTAAAGCAAACTCTCATTTTAAAGTTTGGGAAGACTCCGGCCCAATATTTGAAACGTTTCAGAGAGTATAAGAAAAAGGAAGGTGGTACTTGGGTATCTTATATCACTGAGTCCTTGAAAAACTTAACTGGCTGGGTCGAAGGTTATAAGGTTTCTACCTTCGAAGGCATGATAAATCTTGTCATGCTGGAACACATTTTTGCATCTTCTTCCCCGGAGCTTAAGCAGCATTTGGCCGATTCGAAGGAGCTAGATCCTAAGAAGCTGGCCATTGCAGCCGACTTATGGGTGTCACATCGAGTGTCCCATAAGGACAAAACTCATCCTGGTAAGCAGGAGGAAGGGAAAAAGTCCAAAGATATGAAGGGTGGAGAATCTGATAAATCTTCTTCTCATAAGGGCCACAAAAAGAAAAATAAGGGTAAGACACAAGAGAACTCACAGGGTAGTGGAGGTCAGCCTCCGAAACAGAACTCTGGTTACAATAAGCCTCCCTATGTAAACAGACCCAATGGATCTTGTTTTGCTTGTGGAGCAACTGACCACGTGAAGGGGGATCCCCGGTGTAAGGTTAGACCTTTGGGGGTCCACTCCGCTAATCTGGCCTTCTCCTCCTACGAGGAAGAAGAGATTACAGGAGCATCCTTCTCCTCAGACTCATTTCCCAGCGGGATAGAGGCTGAGGTAGTTTTAGTTTCCCTGGGTTCCTGGGAGCCTAAAGTCGCAGAGGCTTATGCTAGGATTCCGGATAATACCAAGCACTACTTTAAAGACAGTGTGCTGATCAATGGAGTAGATACTCCAGCTCTTAGGGATAGTGGGTTCAGTCGCACTGTAATGGATTCTACCTTGGTAGACTCAGAGGAAGTTGCCAGAGCTACTCTGATGCCCACTAAGTTGGCTGACGGCCCACTCCGTATGTTCCCAGTAATACCTGTAAATCTTACTTTAAATGGTACAGCAGTCACGATTCCAGTGAGCATTCAGAGAAACGTCCCGGGAAAGGTCTTGTTAGGTAATGATCTCAGAGCTTTAGGGCTCGTAGGAGACACTGCCGAAAGACCCTACACATGGTCTCAAGCATGGCCAGCATTGGCCATGACCAATACGCTGCCCCAGCCGAAGGGGAAACCCAAGGCGAAAGGAGTCGACAAGTCAAGACGAGGGAAAGAGAATATTCCCCCGAGCTCGCCTACCACTGCGGTGGAGGAAGTTGGTCAATCGCCCGGGCCTGACGAGGAGGTGGCAATGCCTGAAGTATTTGACCCCAACGATCATCCTGAACTAAAAGACTTGTTAGTTGAAGGAGGTCCTGATAGGGACGAATTCAGTAAAGGCCAACGTGAGTGCCCATCTCTGGAAGGCCTAAGGAGACAGGCCTGCTCCCAGCTTGAGGGTGAACCTCCTGGGACGCATAGGATTTATTGGGAAGGTGGACGCCTGTATAGTGAGCCCACAGAGTCTACAGAAGGAGACCATAGGAGGTTGGTGGTTCCCATTGCTGTTAGGCCCTTCCTCCTGCAGTTGGCGCATGAAGTTCCCCTTGCTGGTCACCTTGGTATGAAGAGGACCAAGCAAAGGTTATCCATGCACTTCTACTGGCCCAAGATGGGGGTGCAAGTAGAAAGTCACTGCAGGCGTTGTGCCTCCTGCCAGTTGTCTGGTAAGGTTGGCGCGACAATCCAAGCTCCGTTGGTACCGCTCCCAGTTGTGGGGGTACCATTTGAAAGGGTAGGGATCGACATCGTTGGTCCCCTTGACCCGCAAACATCCTCGGGCAATAGGTTTATCCTGGTGCTGGTCGACCATGCAACCAAATATCCTGAGGCCATCCCATTGAAAACTGTAACTGCCAAGTCAGCTGCAAAAGCTTTACTTGGCATATTTACTAGGGTTGGCTTCCCTAAAGAAGTTGTGTCGGATCGTGGCAGCAACTTTATGTCGAAGTATATGCAGGCTATGTGGGAAGAATGTGGGGTCACCTACAAGTTCTCTTCTGCATACCACCCCCAGACCAATGGTCTGGTGGAACGTTTCAACAGAACGTTAAAGAGCATGATTGGGGCTCTGGAGGAACCTCAGAGAAGAAAATGGGATCTTCTTTTACCATGCTTACTGTTTGCCTACCGAGAGGTACCACAGGAGGGTGTTGGCTTCAGCCCCTTCGAACTTCTGTTCGGTCATCCCGTACGGGGACCCTTAGCCATCGTCAAAGAGGGATGGGAGATGCCCACTCCCCCTGTTACTACCAACGTAGTTGATTATGTGCTAGGGCTCAGAAAACGGATGGTACTTCTGATGGGCTTGGCTAGTGATAAATTGAAGGCAGGACAAGCGCTGGTGAAACATTGGTACGACCAGAAAGCTTCCCTCATCAACTTTACACCTGGTCAGCAAGTCCTGATCATGAATCCCATAAGGCCTCGAGCTTTACAGGACAAATGGTCAGGCCCTTACACAGTGGTGGAGCCCCTGGGTGAGGTTAACTATTTAATGGACCTTGGAAGGCCTGGACAGGCTCCAAAAGTGTTTCACGTGAATAGGCTGAAGGCTTTTGTCCCAAGAGTCGAAATCGCAGCACTGCTACTGGCTTCAGATGTTGAGGAAGAGGAGTCTGAACCTCTCCCTGACCTGTTCCAAAGCGGTCCTTCAGATAGCTCCTTTGAGGGTGTCCGAGTGGCCCCTCACCTGACTTCTGATCAGCAGGCTGAGGTGAAAAGTTTGCTTAGGCAGTTTTCCCCCCTGTTTTCACAGTCGCCTGGTTTGACACCTTGGTGCAAACATAACATTGACACAGGAGACAGTGTACCTACCAAAAGTAGGGGATACAGGATGTCAGACAAAGTACGGTCTTATATTAAGACCGAGGTCAACAAGATGTTAGACCTTGGGGTGATTGAACCCTCTAGTAGTCCTTGGTCCAGCTCTGTGGTGTTGGTTCCAAAGGCAGGCACTTCTGAATTGAGGTTCTGCGTGGATTACAGGGCTCTGAATGCTGTCACCAAGACAGATGCACACCATTTGCCTCGAACAGATGAGCTGGTGGATACTTTGGGTGCCTCCAAGTACCTCAGCACGTTTGACCTCAATGCTGGCTATTGGCAAATAGCTTTAGCAGAACATGCCAAGGAGAAGACAGCATTTTCTACTCCAGACGGCCTTTACCAATTCCGGGTAATGCCGTTCGGGTTGAAGAATGCACCTGCCACTTTCCAGAGGCTTGTGAATCATGTGTTGAATGGGTTGGACGAATTCTGTCTTGCATATCTGGACGATATAGCAGTTTTCAGTGCCACCTGGGAAGACCATGTGAAACACCTCGGGATTGTGCTCCAGGCTCTTCAGAAAGCACACCTGACCATAAAGGCTAGTAAATTCCAGATTGGACAAGGCTCAGTGGTTTACCTTGGACATGAAGTAGGTGGAGGGAGGATACAGGCTCTTCCCAGTAAAGTACAAGCAGTACAAGACTGGCCTACCCCCACTACGCAAACCCAAGTGAGAGCCTTCTTAGTACTCACGGGGTATTACTGCAATTTTGTGGCAGACTATGGCACCATAGCTGCCCCTCTGACTGCCCTCACAACTCCGAAAAAACCCAAGAAGGTAACTTGGACCGACGAGTGTGAGAAGGCCTTCAATGGCTTAAAAGATTCCTTGTGCCAGGCCCCTGTCCTCAGGGCCCCTGATTATCAAAGACCTTTTAGCGTGCAGACGGACGCCTCTGACACTGGGATAGGAGCTGTACTATCACAAGAAGATGAGAAGGGTAAGGAACACCCTATTGGTTTTATTAGCCGCCAGCTTAAGGACAGAGAGCTCAGATGGTCCACGGTAGAGAAAGAATGTTTCTCTGTTGTGTGGGCCCTAAGGAAGCTGAGGCCCTACCTCTATGGGACCCACTTCACTGTGCAAACTGACCAGAAGCCCTTAAAGTGGCTAATGAACATGAAGGGGGAGAATCCAAAGTTGCTTAGGTGGTCCATAAGTCTACAAGGCTTCGACTTCACTATTGAGCATAGGCCAGGTGTCCAACATAGCAATGCTGATGGGTTGTCCAGAATGTTTAACCGACCTGAACAAGAGACTCATCCAGGGGTGGATTAGTTCCCCCTGTCCATAGTCTGGGAGGGGCGAGTGTTAGGAAAGATTTCGTAATTGTAGGTAATTTTCCTTCCATGTGGCAACCCCTAAACTTTTTGCTGTTGTTTTTCACCTCGTTCTTGACTTTGCCAGAGAAGTGCAGCCTTCTGCCGCACTCCTCTGGGCTTTGGCTCCATTCTTACGGGGAAACTGACATGCCCTTAAGACAGTCAGTACCGGGGAACGCTGTTTCCCGTAGTTTCTTTTATCATGTTGCGGCTTTCGTGCAACATGACACAAGAGGGCACTGTAAGCTAAGTTACAGTTCTCTTGGGTCTCTAGCCTTCTACAGGCCCTAGATACTCGTTTAGGATTGTAACTGATCGGTGCAAGTGATTCACGGACGGGAATGGTGGCAGCAATCGTTTCTTGTGTTTTGAGCTCCTTTTGGCGTTCTAAGCGCGTTTCTCGCGCTTAACCCAAAATGGTGGCCTGGCTCCCAAAATGGCCAGACCACGAGGCTCCTTTGTCCTGTCCGCTGACCGTCTTGCTCCCTTCACCTTCCCCAGGTCGAGCCGACCCGGGGCCTTCCTTATTTGGGCATGTACTTTCCCGCGAAACATGGATGCTTTCGCGGGCTTCTACATGTCTTGTGTGTGCCTCCAGGATGTGGGCTGGAATGTCTGGTCCCAATACACATCCTGGGTGCCAGAGAGTCTAGGGTGGTGTGAATGCCTGGGACCACCGTGGTCCGTGATTGATCCACAAATGGTGTGAGTGTTGATGAGCGAATCTCCCATTGGGTCCCCTCCGTTTTGGCGCGAAGGGAACCGTGGATAAGAGGGGGCTGGAAACACCACTACCATGTCGATCTCCTGAGTTCTCACGAACGAAGGAATACAGCAGCCAAGTATCCTGCAACCAAGAGGCTGGACTGAGGAATCGCTTGTGACCCGCTGAAGGACTTCTCCTCTGCACTGCTGTCGCCTTGTGAAACCCTTTTCACCTTTCATCGAACCAGAAGGCCTGTACTGGTACTTCGACCCTTGGAATAGCGGGAACAGCTATTCTCGGCATCTTCACCATCTCCTGCCAGTAAGCCTTCGGAAGCGTCTCTGGGCCATCCAGTAGCCTGACCAGCTTACACGGGAGTCTTGCTCTGTAACTGCCGCCAGGTTGTGTAGTATTTCGAGTCCTTGTCACTCTCACACGCTTCGTACACTTGGCGTTCCCAGGTCTGAAGTGAGTAGTGTACATTTGGCTCAGATACACACGGCCGCTCCGTTGCCCTGCTGTGGTAACAAACTGTGCGGGTTTCTTCGATTGGGACGTCTTTTTACTCAACACGATGACGAGGCGTTCCCTGCTCTTCTGAACCTGCCAGCTGCTGAAACTGACGCGGAGAAGCCTGGGTCTGCTTGCATCGGGGACCGGTGAGTAGCATAGCTAGGATCTGGTCGCCTTTCTGCAGGAGCCCATTACTTTTCCCCGCTGTGTCCAACAGCACCCTTTTCCATGCTCGCGCTCTGCTTCTGCCCACTGTGGAGGCTGCGCTTGAGTCGCGGAACTTGTTCTTCTCCTTTTGTGCACTAAACTGAACTGCCTGATTTCCCTCGAAGAGCTTCTCCTTTTGCCCGTTGGCACCAGCGCGTGCAGGTACTTTTGAGCACAAGGCTCCACTCTTCGCAGGGCTCGGACTTCCATCTAGTTAGGTGCCTCTGAAGGCGAACTGGGTCTAAGCATTATTTCGCACTGCCTGTTTTCCCTCCCTTTTAGGTGGACTACACATTTCGTGCCTATAACGCTTGAGACTTGTTGTATTTGTATATATATTGTGTTGATATGGTATGTGTTGGTTTACTATCGTTATATTGTGATTTTCTCGCTACGGTCATTGTTTTAAAGGCCTTAAAATAAATGTGTATATATTTTTAATATAACAACTGTTTGGAGTAGTTTGTAAGTGATCTTGCTTTGTGTGCTCATTGCGGGCTTTCATTCACCCTCACCCCTCTTGAGACCTAGTCTTGACCGCCGCGATCGCTACCTTGATTGGTCTGGCTCGTCCAGAGGTTACCCTGTTCCAAGTAATTAGGTTGGCCTTCTGAACTTCTGCGCCACCAGGACAGAGTTCAGAAATCCGTCTTAACAGTTTGCGGGAAGTTTCACATGCGAAAGGGCCTGTGCGAGTGGGGTACGTGTATAACTGGGGTTCGCAGGAAGTTTCACACGCAATTTCAGCAGGGTACGTGTATTACGGGGGTTCACGGGAAGTTTCACATGCGAAAGGGCCTGTGCGAATGGGGTACGTGTATTACGGGGGTTCACGGGAAATTTCACACGCGAAAGGGCCTGTGCGAGTGGGGTACGTGTATAACTGGGGTTCGCAGGAAGTTTCACACGCAATTTCAGCAGGTACGTGTATTACGGGGGTGTGCGGGAAGTTTCACATGCAAAAGGGCCTGTGCGAGTGGGGTACGTGTATAACTGGGGTTTGCGGGAAGTTTCACATGCGATTTCAGCAGGGTACGTGTATTACGGGGGTTCGTGGGAAGTTTCACACCCGAAAGGGCCTATGCGAGTGGGGTACGTGTATAACTGGGGTTCGCGGGAAGTTTCACAGGCGATTTCAGCAGGGTATGTGTATTACAGGGGTTCGCGGGAAGTTTCACACCGAAAGGGCCTGTGCGAGTGGGGTACGTGTATAACTGGGGTTCGCAGGAAGTTTCACACGCGATTTCAGCAGGGTACGTGTATTTCGGGGGTTCGCGTGAAGTTTCACACGCGAAAGGGCCAGTGCGAGTGGGGTACGTGTATAACGGGGGTTCGCGGGAAGTTTCACACGCGATTTCAGCAGGGTACGTGTATTTCGGGGGTTCGCTTGAAGTTTCACACGCAATTTGAGCAGGGTAGTGTATAACTGGGGTTCGCGGAAGGTTTCACACACGATTGGAGCAGAGTACGTGTATTTCTGGGGTTCGCGGGAAGTTTCACAGGCGATTTTGCTGTCAGAGCGGGGTACGTGAATTTCAGAGGTGCGCGGTCAGTCCTACACGTGAATTGGCAGTGTGGGTCCTCCCAGGTGTTCCCTCTACACCCCCCACGGCACCTGCAGGCAGCCCACACCACAGGGGACTACCCCCCACCCCTGGTCATGTCCCGCAGGCAGCCCATCCACCATGGGCATGCCCCCCAGCCAAGCCACATGTCAGCTTGCACCCCCACCCCCCAGCAGTCAGGGGCACCTGCCAGTAGGCCCCCACACATGTTCCCCTGCACCCCCACCCCACAGCAGTCAGGGGCACCTGCCAGCAGGCCCCCACACATGTCCCCTTGCACCCCCACCCCCCAGCAGTCAGGGGCACCTGCCAGCAGGCCCCCACTCATGTCCCACACATGTCCCCCTGCACCCCTACCCCCCAGCAGTCAGGGGCACCTGCCAGCAGGCCCCTCTCATGTCCCACACATGTCCCCCTGAACCCCCACCCCCCAGCAGTCAGGGGCACCTGCCAGCAGGCCCCCACACATGTCCCCCTGCACTCCCATCCCACAGCAGTCAGGGGCACCTGCCAGCAGGCCCCCACACATGTCCCCCTGCACCCCTACCCCCAGCAGTCAGGGGCACCTGCCAGCAGGCCCCCACTCATGTCCCACACATGTCCCCCTGCACCCCACCCCCCAGCAGTCAGGGGCACCTGCCAGCAGGGTCCCACACATGTCCCCCTGCATCCCCACCCCCCAGCAGTCAGGGGCACCTGCCAGCAGGCCCCACTCATGTCCCACACATGTCCCCCTGCACCCCCACCCCCCAGCAGTCAGGGACACCTTCCAGCAGGCCCCCACACATGTCCCCCTGCACCCCCACCCCCCAGCAGTCAGGGGCACCTGCCAGCAGGCCCCCACACATGTCCCCCTGCACCCCCACCCCCAGCAGTCAGGGGCACCTGCCAGCAGGCCCCCACACATGTCCCCCCGCGACAGTTCATCACACTCCAGACCCATGCCCCTCATGGCCACCCAAATCCCACCCCAGTCCAAACACCCCACATTGAATTCCCAAAGTCATGATAGAAAATACATAACCAGCATGGCCATGAATCAATGTCCCTCAGACCCACGCAATGGTGACACACGACTGTGAAAAGATCAACATTGTGACATGCACAAAACAAATGATATACGACCACATCAGTAAAGTATATAATAAATGTGCATTCAATAATTAACCAAATGAATAAAACAAAATCACACAATAATGGAAATAATGAAGAAAAAGCTGCATGTCCAAAATATTCAAAAAAAATGTGTAAAAGCAGAATCCAAATCAAGCCAAAAGCAAATGGGTCCAAAGAGTCTGTCCGTCCAACCAAATCCAAAGTGTAAAAATAAGACACATCCATTGATCCATGGTAAAAAAGAAACTTAAATGAAGTAAAATCCAGTGTTGAACTATGTACAAAGTACAAATCCAGGGTCCATGAGAACAACCATTGAAAGGAAACCTACAAAAACCCTACCTAATGACCAACTATATACAAAAAGGTGGGGCATTGTCCAAGCGCCCCAAATGAAATGAATAACAAAAGGAAACCTAACACTAATTAACTATATACAATGGCAGCGGGCTAGTCCGACGGCTCACTTCCTGATTTCCCGGGCCAGGGCATTATCGAAATCCTGCTCGATGTCCCGGAGGCGGTGCTCTTCCATGGCCCAGAGGGTTCGCAGGGATGATGACATCCGGACCTCCAGGTCCCTGCGAATTGCCTCGAGGCACTCGGCCCACCTCAGAGCCCTTTGCATGGAGTTCTCCGCCCTGACCATCGTGAGCCATGCCTCCTCCGCCCGCTGCCACTCTGCATCTATAGCATGGCCTAACCGCTGCCACACGGAAGACACTTCCCGTCCTGGGTCCTCCTGCCCTCCGGCCGATGCCTGCCCCTCCGATTTCGAAGGATCCGAGCCATCATGGCGCCCACCTTGTTGCTGCTGCTGCTATGCCTGTGCCCGTGCCCTGGCTCCTGCTGCCTGCTGCCTGCACATCCTCCTCCGGCTGGGGTGCAGTTGTTGAGGTGGCCACCCCTGCTGGACGTCCGACTCCCGACTGTGGCAGGGATGTGTCCTCCACCAGCCTGGCCGCACGGTCAGAGGAAGCTCCACAGGGTACCCAGGTGATACATGGGTGGGAAGATGGCACGGAGGATGACTGGCGCATAGGGGGTTCAGGTGAGGAGGGGGTCGAAGCAAGGTTCAGCAAATGGAGGAATCCGGCCTGGGTGACCTGTCCCAGTAGGCTGACGTGGTCAACGAGCCATTCGAGATGACGTGCAATCTCCCCATGAAAAGACTGCAGGTCACCTTGCATGGCCCGTTGACGCAACGCCACCCCACCCAGGACAGGCTCAACCTGGTCCCGGATAGCCACGTCCGCAGGGAGAGGAAGGCCAGTTGTTGTAAGCGGATCCCTTCCCTGAAAATGGGTCTGGACGTAGACATCCCTGCTGGTGCGGGATGATGCAGTCACAGGATCGGGGACAGGATTACACACAGGAACCTCCGCGGCGGCCTGTGCTGCCTCCTGTCACTGCCCCTACACTGCACCACTGGCACCAGTGGAATCCCCACCTCCAGACTCCGTCTCTGTCACTTGTGCGGCCTCCTCCTCCACCAAACCCCCCACCAACCTGGATGACTCTGTGCCATCTTCCTTTGTCAGACCCTGTGGGGTCTCAGCTGCCCCTTCTGCTGCCGAGGAGTCCAACTCCGACCTCCGCCTCTTGGACCTACCCTCGGCAGCTGCAGCCTGGGACGTGGCACCGGCCTCCTCACTCCCTGACGAGATCACAACCTGGGAGGGGAGCCGGGTCTTGCGTCTCCGGCTGGCGGTGTGATCCCCGCCGCTGTGCTCCACAGCACCCTCTCCGCCCTCTTCATCAGTTGACGCTGCAGACAGGGAGAGATAGGAGACAGGCATCAGGACACTGTACAATGGACTGATACACACATGCCAGTTGCACATGAGTGGCAGTGTAAAACTTCAGACATGGCATCACAATCCCAAACACACATGGCATGTCAACTCACACACATGAGCAATTCCACAACCATATGGCAACAGCCAACACCATCCATACACATACAACAGCATGAGCAGCCAAAGGTGAGCCAGACATCACATGAAACAAAGGGAGTGCACTAGACATGCACACACGCCACCACACTTACATGCATGTGTACACCTCCACCAACTGTCGCTGTGATGAGATCGGCATCCATGTCACATCTGGTAGTCAGTCTTCTACATATCAGTGTCCCAAGCATCCATGTTGCATCACTGTTGCACCCTTGTGAAATACACACACATGCACATGTACACGGTGCAGATACATGCAGCTGGAACCGACATCCATGTGTGACACCACAACCATGCCAACTTACATACACAGTCATTCAAACATGTGTGCTCACACATCTGCATTTGGCATGCAAACTTACACACACATGCACCATCCATGTGTCTCACACATGAGAGGACTCGCATGTGTTAGCCTCACGGCCCTGTACATACACATCCATACATGGCCCTACAAAACCACATGTGCAACCTGCACACTACTGGCACACCACCACATGCACAGTTTACAATGAGTATGCATGTACACTTACCGCTCGACTCCAGACGGGTCTGCCTCTCAAGGACCTGGACGTGGAGTGCTGTGGATATGCGTTCCAGGACCCTCATTTGATGTTCCGACAGGTGGCCCCGGCGCCCCTTAGCATCCGCTGCCTTCAAGAGGCGCCGGGCCTTGTTGAGGGTCCTGGACCTGAAGTCCTCCCAGCGCTTCTTGACATGTTTGAATTTGCGGACTGCCACCCCTTCCGCGTTGATGGCAGTCACGATGTCCGTCCAGATCCTGGTCCGTCCTTCCTTGTCGGCGCGCGAACTTCCGAAGAGGGCATCATACTGCCCCAGGACTTGCTCCACCAGTACACCAACTTCGGTGGCAGTGAAGCTGGTGGCCCTCTGCCTCTCTGGCTGGGGGTTGCCAGTGGTGCCAGATGGTGGTGTGCCCGACATGGCAACCCCAGAGACAGGTGTGGGTGGGCAACTGGGGCTGGGCTGTGGAGAGATGGTATCCCGGTCAGGAGTCTTCAGTTCCAGCAGGGGTGGTCACAGCAACTCCCCCTGGCTCAACATATACCAACACGAGTACTTAGATCTGCACAATCCCATGGTCTTGCAATCCCTAGATTCAAGCTTCATACTGCCGGGGGTGCCAACTTCCCTGTCCTGGCAGCCAAGCTTTGGAACACTGTACCACTCACTATCAGAACCTTACCGTCATTTAACCTAATCAAACACAAAGCCAAGCTTTGGCTAGTTACATCTCACTAACAACCGCTCTTCTGACCCTGGACGGGCCACCTGGGACCCAGCTCTGCTTTGTTCCTGCACTACTGTTCTGCTTATTGCCCTGATTTGTAACGTCAATTGTATATTTTGTATATTTTGTTCACAATCTGTTGGTACCATTGGGCCTCATTACGACCCAGGCGGTAAGTTACCGCCTGGGCCGTGACTTTACCACCATGGCGTAAACTATGTTTACGCCATGGTGGTTGGCGGACTTACCGCCCCATTCCGACCTTGGCGGGGCGGTAAGTCCCCAATCCCCATTTACCCTTCCCCATTCCCATTTTTGCCCCATAGGGCATAATGGGAGTGGGGAAGGCGTTAATTACGCCACCGTAAATTACGGTGGCGTAATTAACTCCATGGTCCCTTAGCGCCATGGATTTTAACACCTGCTAAAAGCAGGTGTTAAATCCGCCATGGCGCTAAGGGACCTCGTACTCAGGCGGTAAGGGTCGGCGCTGTTTACGCCGGCGTAAACCCCTTACCGCCTGAGTCGTAATGAGGCCCATTGTCATGATATGTCATGCCTGTCGCCCGTTCCTAACCACTGCCAACTGCGTAACCTTGGCCAGGACCCTCGTACTATCCAAGCTCGACTACTGTAATGCCCTCTATCTAGGCACTAATCTCCGCAACTTAAACAAGCTACAAATTGTCCAAAACAATGCGATCAGAGCGGCCCTTAACATTCCTAGGCGCCAGCATATATCTGACACCAGGCGCAACCTGCACTGGCTCTCTATCCCTCATCGCATCTCCTTGAAGTCCTTGGCTCTCACACACAAATGCCTCCACAACCAAGCCCCTCGTTACCTGGCAAACAGATTCTCTTTCCACAATTCCACCAGACCTCGCAGAGCGGCCCAAGCCAACTGCCTTGTCATCCCGCGTTTTAATCTCCAAAGATCAGGTGGAACCAGCTTCCCCATCCTGGCAGCCAAACTTTGGAACTCACTCCCCAATGACCTTAGAGCAGAACCTTCCTTCCTGAAATTCAAACACCTTACCAAAGCTTGGCTATCCGCCCAAGACAGCTAACACCAGCTTACTGCCCTACTTGCACTTTGACCTACTCTGCATCCATTATTAACTATCCTGTAAATCACTGCCTTATCTATATTCGCTTGAATGTATATTTTGTAAATTTTGTAAATCTTCTTGTAATACTCCTGTAATACTCTGTCACATGCCTTGTCTTGCCTTCATCTTGTTGTAACTAAGTTAAGCGCCCGGTTGCCCCTGGGCCTGGTGCGCTATAGAAATAAATAAAATACAAATACAAATACTTGTAATTTTCTGCCAAGATATGCGCCCGGTTGCCCTTGGGCCTGGTCTGCGCTATATAAATGAAACAAATACAAATACCCCACGAAAAGCACGTACAGAGCAATGGAAGTCCACGTGGGATCTTCAAGCCCTGCCAGGACAATGCCCGTGCACGATACATCACAGACTCGCTCACCCGCTAAGGGCCTTTCCTCGAATTACACGCTGACGTGCAATTTTTTCACGTGCCAAATCACTCCGTATCAAGCTGGCCATGCGAAAACACATGGAAGACCACGCTCCTGCCCTGAAGGCCATTTTCCTGCCCCCAAGACCCCCGAGCACGCTCCCACCTGTCATCTGCTGCTGCCTGCCTGCCTGCTGCCCACGTACCCTGCTACTTGCTGCCTGCACACCAGCCATCTGCAGGGGTCCAGTTGCTATGTCCACCCCTGCTGGAACAGAAAACTCCCGACTGGGATACCATCGCTCCAAAGCCCAGCCCCAGGACACAGTTGCCCACCCACGCCTGCCTCGGGGGTCGCCATGTCGGGGTAAACACCATCTGAGACCACTGGTGACCCCCAGCGAGAGGGGCAGAGGGCCACCAGCTTCAGTCAGAAGGAAGTTGGTGTCCTGGTGGAGCATGTCCTGGGGCATTATGATGCCCTCTTCAGAACATCACGCGCCAACAAGGAAGGACGGGATAGGATCTGGGACGACTTTGTGGTTGCCATCAACGTGGAGGGGGTGGCAACCCTCAACATCAAGCAAGTCAAGAAGCGGTGGGAGGACTTGAGGTCCAGGACCCTCATAAAATCCCGGCGCCTCGTGGAGGGGGGCTGGGGCAGCATGAGTACCATCCAGATGAGGGTCCTGGAATGTGTAGGCCCAGCGCTCCACGCCCAGATCCTTCAGAGGCAGACCCGTCTGGAGTTGAGCGGTAAGTGGCCAAGCATTGCTGTGTGAGACAGGGCATGTTGCAGGGTGCTGGTTGTCTGATACTTGCCTGTATGTGTGACATAGGCCATGTACGTATGTGTGTGTTCAGGGACATCATGGTCATGCATGTGAGACCAGTAATGTGTGAACCACATGGTTGGTGCATGTGTTACAATGCAACATGCGGAGCAGCATGCGGAATGCACACATTAATGCATGCCTGTCTCTGTTATTGGACATGGATGGGGTGTGAGAGATGGGTGCTGCTGTCATGGACATGTCTGGTGTCCATGTCTGTGTGTCTGACTTGCGTGTCTTTGACTTGTAAATGCCATGGATGCATGACACATGTCTGTGACAATGTTCAGATTCACTGATGCAGTCTAGTCATCCTTGTATGCACTGTGTCTGGGGTGTACGAGGCCAGATGGATGAAACTACGGTGAAGTGTGTGCATGTGATAGGCATGACCCATGATGCATGTGAGTTTCAAACCATCATTGTATGTTTCAAGAGTCCCTTGGACATGTATGCTAATGTTCATAGCATGCGCCATGCCTGTTACTGCATGTGTTTTGCCTGCACTGACCCATGTGTTGTGGAGGGACATGATGGAAGTGATGTTTGACAGTGCCGCTCATCTGCTATTGCTTCCTGTCTAGGGGACCATTGTACAGTACCCTGATGCTTGTGTTCTATGTCTCCCTCTACACAGCGGCAAGTGATGAAGAGGGCAGAGACGGCGCTGTGGAGCAAAGCGGCGGGGATGCCCCCACCGGCCGGCGACGCAAGGCCCAGTCACCCTCCCAGAAATTACCATCGTCCGGGAGTGAGGGGACTGGTGCTGCGTCTGCCACTACGGCTGCAGTGGAAGGGGTGGGTGAGCCCCCACAGGGGCTTGCAATGGCGGAAGACGGTGTGGAGCCATCCAGGTTGGTGGTTTCCACAGAGGAGGAGGAGGCCGCTACTGAGCCGCACATGGGGCCTTGTGGGGTGGTACCACTGGTGCAAGTGGTGCAGTCCAGGGGCAGGTGCAGGAGGCAGCACAGGTCGCCGTAGAGGGGCCTGTGCATGTCACTGTCCCTGACACTGTGACTGCACCACCATGCACCAGCAGGGATGCCCCATCCCAGGCCCGTCCGCAGGTAGGGGGGATGTCCATGTTATCTGACACTCCTCTACCTGCGGACGAGGGGACCCCTGGCAGTATGGAGAAGGTCCTGATTGGTGTTGCGTTGCGCACGTGTGACATTCGTGATGACGTGCATGCTTCCCGGGGGGAGCACGCACGTCATCACGAAGAGCAGCGTGCCAACGTGGCCCAGTTGGGAGTGTCCATGGTCGGGGGTTTTGTATATGTGTCGGCCACTCTGGCGGCCCTCTCCTCCTCTGTGGAGACTATGCGCCAGTCGTTCTCCATGCCGTCTTCCGGCCCAGATGCCACCAGGGCCCCCTGTGGACCTACCCTGACCAACGCAGCCAGCTCGGTGGGGATCCCATCCCTGCCACAGTCGGGAGACAGAGGTCCAGCAGGGGTGGACACCCCAGCAACTGGACCCCAGCAGATGGAGGATGTGCCGGCATCATCGGGCAGGGCACGTGCACGACGGTGTCGGTGGATTCCATCAGCCTGGATGCCGTCGTGCTGGCAGAGGCAGTTGCGTCGGAGGCAGCGGCAGGCTCAACGTGGGAGGCATAATTGGTCGGGGCCATCTACATCAGAGGGCCAGGCATCGGCCGGAGAGCAGGAGGACCCTGGAATGGGAGTGTCTTCCGTGTGGCAGCGGTTGGGCTGGCAGATAGGTGTGGAACGGTGGCGGGCGGAGGAGGCACGGCTCACAATGGTCAGGGTGGAGAACTCCATGCGCAGGACACTGAGGCGGGCTGAGTGCCTCGAGGGAATTCGCAGGGAGTTGGAGGTGGACATGGCATTATCCCTGCAAGACCTCGGGGCCAGAGAACAGGCCCGCCTCCAAGACATTGAACAGGAGTTCGATGATGCCCTGGCCCATGACATCAACAAGTGAGCCATTGGACTTGCCCGCCGCCATTGTATATAGTTCATTAGTATTAAGTTTCATTTCTTTTTTCTTTCATTTGGGGCGCATGGACTATGCCCCGCATTTTTGTATATAGTTAGTAATTAGGTAGGTTTCATTGTAGGTTTCATTTATGTCGTTGGGCTCATGGACCCTGGATTTGCTATTTGTACACAGTTTTACAGTGGATTTTTCTCCTTCGTCTTTTTTTTTTTTCACCATGGAGCAATGGATATTACGCTTTTCTTTCCCTTTGGAGTTGCTTTGTTGGACGGTGACTTTAGACACATTTTCATTTGGATTAATTTGGATTCTCATTTTATTTATTTCTCATTTTTTGGGACATGCTGCATTTTGATTATTATTGGCATTATTGTGTGTTTTGATTTCATTCCCTTCATTTTGACTTGAATACATTTTTGTTTCTTACTTCAATGTGTGGTCTTCTCGCATTGGTTTCATGTATGTCACAATGTGGGTTTTCTCAGTCATGTGTTGCCATTGTGTGGGTCTGACAGACTTGTACTCAT
Organism: Ambystoma mexicanum; assembly: GCF_040938575.1. NCBI lineage: Eukaryota > Metazoa > Chordata > Amphibia > Caudata > Ambystomatidae > Ambystoma > Ambystoma mexicanum. The sequence goes on from NC_090929.1 coordinate 209,599,195, forward strand.
GCGCAAACTGCTTATTTGTGATCTATCATGTAATGGGGATTTCAATGCTTGGTTGGGTGTTTGGACTGGGGTGGCGTGGGGTGGGATTTGGGTGGCCATAAGAGCCAGGGATCTGGATTGTGATGACGTGTTGGCTGGGGGACATGTGTTCGGGCCTGCTGGCAGGTGCCTGTCAATGATGGGGGGGTGGGGGTTCTGGGGGACATGAGTGGGACATGAGTGGGGGCCTGCTGGCAGGTGCCCTGCACTGCTTGGGGGTGGGGTTGCTGGGGGACATGTGTGAGGTCCTGCTGGCAGGTGCCCTGCACTGCTGGGGGGTGGGGGTGCTGGGGGACATGTGTGGGGGCCTGCTGGCAGGTGCCCCTGACTGCTGGAGGGTGGGGGTCCTGGGGGACATGAGTGGGACATGAGTGGGGGCCTGCTGGCAGGTGCCCCTCACTGCTGGGGGGTGGGGGTGCTGGGGGACATGTGTGGGAGCCTGCTGGCAGGTGCCCTGCACTGCTGGGGGGTGGGGGTGCTGGGGGACATGTGTGGGGGCCTGCTGGCAGGTGCCCTGCACTGCGGGGGGGTGGGGGTGCAGGGGGACATGAGTGGGGGCCTGCTGGCAGGTGCCCTGCACTGCTGGGGGGTGGGGGTGCAGGGGGTCATGCGTCGGTGATCAGTAGTGCAAGGTGACATATGGCTTGGCTGGGGGGCATGCCCATGGTGGATGGGCTGCCTGCGGGACATGACCAGGGATGCAGGGTAGTCCCCTGTGGTGTGGGCTGCCTGCAGGGGCCGTGGAGGGTGTAGAGGGAACACCTGGGAGGACCCACACTGCCAATTCACGTGTAGGACTCCCCGGCACCCCCGAAATACACGTACCCTGCTGAAATCGCATGTGAGACTTCCCGCGAACCCCAGGAATACACGTACCCCACTCGCACAGGGCCAATCGCGTATGAAACTCCATGCGAACCCCAGTTATACACGTACCCCACTTGCACAGGGCCTATCGCGTGCGAAACTCCACGCGTACCCCAGAAATACACGTACCCCACTCGCACAGGCCCTTTCGCGTGTGAAACTTCCCGCGCACCCCAGAAATACACGTAGCCCACTCGCACAGGCCCTTTCGCGTGTGAAACTTCCTGTGCACCCCAGAAATACACGTACCCGAATCCAATCGCGTATGAAACTGCACGCGAACCCCAGTTATACACGTACCCCACTCGCCCAAGGCCTATCGCATGTGAAACTTCACGCGAACCCCAGAAATACACGTTCCCCACTCGCACAGGGCCAATCGCGTGCGAAACTTGACGCGAACCCCAGGAATACACATACCCGGATCCAATCGCGTGTGAGACTTCACGCGAACCCCAGTTATACAAGTACCCCGCTCGTCCAAGGCCTATCGCGTGTGAAACTTCACGCGAACCCCAGAAATACACGTTCCCCACTCGCACAGGGCCAATCGCGTGTGAGACTTCACGCGAACCCCAGTTATACAAGTACCCCGCTCGTCCAAGGCCTATCGCGTGTGAAACTTGACACAAACCCCAGAAATACACGTACCCGGATCCAATCGCCTGTGAGACTTCACGCGAACCCCAGTTATACAAGTACCCCGCTCGCCCAAGGCCTAGAGCGTGTGAAACTTCCTGCGCACCCCTGAAATACACGCAAACGCTATTTTTCACACAGCGGGTGTCTGTGTTTGTCGCGTACCTCTTTGCAAGTCATTTGTCCTAGAGGGACACAGTATGGGACATTCATCATAGCTGTATGTACGTGCTTTTTGTTAGCACACATTTTTTTCATGCGCAGGGACGCTACTGCCTGCCTTTGTGTGGCGGACGTGTTTAGGCCTGTGCGCGTCTTTGCCCGTGCGCTGGTTTGCCCTATTCGATTCCATGAATACGTGTTGTAGGCGAGCGTGTGGGCGTTCCGCGCACTTGCCTCCTGTACTTCCCCCGTGACACCCACATTTTCACGCGTTGTTCCCCATTCCGTGTGTTACGCCCCGTGTTACGCCTACTTTTGTTGTGTGCGCCACGCTATGTGCGCTTTCGCTGTGCGCTTAGCGCACGCTGTTTGAAGGCGTGTGTGCCAGCGTGCGCCGAACAGGATTTCGGCGCACATCCATGGATTTCCATGCGCACGGACATCCATGAATCGCTGTGGGTGGGTTTTGCTGAGATTTTCGCACTGGCACTGCGATTCGCAAGCTTTTGCACGCTTGAGCTGAAAATTTCAGCGCACATTAATTCCATGAACCTTTGTGTTTTGGTTTCCTTTTCATCATTTTCATTATAATTTTTCACAGGGGTGCCTAAAACTGAAATGCATTGTCCATGTTCTCTGTTCTCCTCTGTTTGATTGTTGATTTTTTGATTTGCAAGTACAAATACAATTATTTTTGTATCTTATGCTGTATTTAGTTTACTTATATTATATTTCCAACCATTGAATGAGAGCTATTTTAGTGGTATCTTGGCACGAGCGCTCTGAGGACGTAGCATTGAGGTCTGTTGGCTTCAGTCTTTCTGGTGTATTTGTAGCACTGGATATCATAACAGTTTATCGAGAGCTGCTGTATTGATTTACCATTCCGGAAAGGTCCAAAGAAGTCAACCGCCACCTCTTCCCACACAGCAGTGGGCAGTATGGCCCTTTACAATGGCTCCGAGAATGTGCGAGGAGCCACACCTAGGCAAACTGGACACTGCTTCAGATGTTTTACAACCAGTGAATCCATGTTGGAGAACCAACATTTTTACATAGAAACTGTTTCGACTCTATGCCCCATGGCCCTTGTGGGCTAGTACATCATTTTCCAGCACATTGAAGTGGGAATTATAATCCTGTTGTTTTTGAGATGTATGAAGAGGTTAAAAATTATCTTTTATTAGCATGCATATATTTAGCACAAGATAATGCCGCTTGTTGAAAGAAAGACAATGCATGACTGCAGACAGTGTAGAGTCAGAGGTCGTCTTATCCAGGGTCGGCCTGGGGCATAAAATTGTGTTAGGTACCAATGAAAAAGTGTCCCTCAATTGCAAATGGCAATTAATTGTGACAGACTGCTTGAATAGTACCCAAGAGGGGTGGGGGGTGATCAAATGTGAAGCAAATTGTGCATTTTAAAGAACATTAAAATAATATACATTTATTCTGCAACACTGGTCAAAACTAGTGAAACCGAGGTCATTGACATTCTCAGACACCTCAAACCCTCACAATGTAAGGGTGATGTATGCCCCCCTAAAATCATCAAAGACTGCACAGAACCACTCGCCCCTCTTCTCACAGCCTTCATCAATGCTTCCTTCAAAACGGGCATAGTCCCAGACAGCCTTAAAGAGGCCTGGGTACGTCCGCTCTTAAAAAAAACGACGCTAGACCCTGCTAACCCTAACAACCACTGACCGATAACCACAGTCCCATTCCTCCTGGAACTACTTGACAAGGCCGCCCACAAACACATTCAACTATACCTTCAATCGAACGCAATCCTAGGTAAAAGACAATCTGGGTTCCGCAAGGGACATGGAACTGAAACCGCCCTTCTAGACTTAAAAAACGAAATTACCAACATCCTAGACAAAGGCAAGCCCGCCCTCCTCCTTCTCCTTGACCTTTCAGCTGCGTTTGATCTGGTAGACCACACTACTCTTACCAGTCACCTGACACACGCTGCACACTTCTCAAATGACGCAGCATCCTGGGTAACATCATTCTTAGAGGGAAGAGCGATGAAAGTGTTCTCTAACACAGCACATGCAGCACCTTCCATCATCCACTGTGGTGTGCCACAAGGTTCCTGTACTGCCCCCACGCTCTATAATCTTATTACCAAGCCACTATTTGATAAACTAGATGTGCTGGGGATCACTTACACAAACTACGCCGACGACACAGAGGTTCTCCTCCCTCTGACAGGGAATTATCACCAAGACGCCTCTACCCTACAGCAAATCTACTCTACCATACAAGCATGGATGGCTACTAACGGCCTCTGCTTGAACGGGGACAAGACCGAAATCCTCATTCTAGGACAGAAATGCACCCTCTCCAACCTCAACCCACTGTACATCAATTTCAACATAGACAATTGTATCATCCCAGTCCTATCCTCAGTCAAAACACTGGGGGTTCACATAGACCCAACGCTATCCATGGACAAACAAGTCAGCGCCATAGTCTCGGCCTCAGCACTGAGTACTAAACTCATTAACGCAATAAAACCATTCCTAACCAAGGATAGCTGCCTCTCCATCGCCCGAGCAACTATAGGAGCCAAACTAGACTATTGTAATGCGCTCCTGGCCGGCACCTCCCAAAAAAACGTATCAAGGCTCCAAACAACCCAAAACAACGCTCTCAGAGCAGCCCTCAGCATACCAAAAAGAGAACACATCACACAAGCCAGAAAGGCAGCTCACTGGCTCCCAGTCAAAGACTGTGGGCCTCATTACGACCCAGGCGGTAAGTTACCGCCTGGGCCGTGACTTTACCACCATGGCGTAAACTACGTTTATGCCATGGTGGTTGGCGGACTTACCGCCCCATTCCGAGGTTGGCGGGGCGGTAAGTCCCCAATCCCCATTTACCCTTCCCCATAGGGCATAATGGGAGTGGGGAATTTACGGTGGCGTAATTAACTCCATGGTCCCTTAGCGCCATGGATTTTAACACCTGCTAAAAGCAGGTGTTAAATCCGCCATGGCGCTAAGGGACCTCGTACTCAGGCGGTAAGGGTCGGCGCTGTTTACGCCGGCGTAAACCCCTTACCGCCTGAGTCGTAATGAGACCCAAAATCTCCTTCAGAATTCTCACAACCACCCATAAATGCATCAAACTCACAGCTCCCTCTTATTTATCTGACACAATAGGTACATATCAATCCACAAGACCAAGAAGAGCACAATACACGAATCAACTAGCAATACCTCGCATCAATAGCACCAAAGCAAGAGGCATAGGCTTCCCCTTCATCGCACTTAAACTCTGGAATTCCCTACCTACTGACCTCAGAGCTGATGCATCTCTCTTCTCCTTCCGGAAAAAGCTCAAAACTGCCCTATTCAACTAACCCCGTTTTCATGTGCTCCTGATGCTCATGCATTCTATAATAAAAAGTATATCTCGTCCAATGTAACCATACGGGCATGAACTGTATGTAACTAAGTATAAGCAACACTGTAACTAGCGCCACAATGCCTTCGGTCTGATGTGCGCTCAACAAATGTGAATAAATAAATAGTAGCTGCATAGTTAAGCAACTCATCAACCTGGCCCACATTGGCCAAAAAAGTGGCCCACTTTGACCCAAACAATTTGCCCCAATTGGGCAAAAAAAAGTGGCGTTATTGGTTCAGCATTGCCCTATTGCACTATAGGCAAGTCCAAGTCTTGTCTTATCTCTTATTTACTTGAGGTGTATGGATTCAGGTCACGCATGATGAACTACAGAACTAATGCATTGCTCTGCAGTGGTCAGTCTGGTCCCTTGTTCTATCAGCAAAGTATGCCTCAACAAGTAATCTTGGAGATGTAAACTCAGGGGTCAAGTCCTAAAGTGGGGGACTCATTAACATAGCAATTGAATGTTGCGTCACCAGAAATTGGCATATCAACTTGCCCTCTGAAAAAAGTGAGGGCACTCCTGAAAAAAGAGTGGGGACAGCATCCACCTGCGTGTACCCTCAACTTGAGCCCTGCGTAAACCCCATCTTGCAATGTGCGGCGGATTCTTTGCATTCAGCTCACTATAAACTGTTGTCAGAGCTTAGTAATCTGTGAAAATGGTGAATTTCTTACCGTGACTGTGCAGGTGGTAGTGTTCACAAGCCGGAACTACAGCTATGCTTTCTTCCTACCAATGAGAATATGCATGTACAGCCATGCTCAGGTTCCTGCTGGCATAGGAAACACAACTCGATGAGTTGATGTTGGATCAGATTGTGTTGTGCAAGAATGGCGCCAGAGACATCCCTAGAAGGGGGGGAGGGGGGATAAGGGGACTATAGCCCCAGGTGTTTTGGTTGTAGCCTCGGATAGAAGCACAAGGGCTACACCCAAAAGGCTAGCTAGCTCTGAGTCCCGACATGAGTGTAGCCTCGGATCCTTTCCAGACCCAGGGGCACCCCTGAATGGCTCCTAAACAAACAGTGCTGGCATCCATGGTAAGTTAAGTAGAAAGATCTAGATCTAAATAAGCCATACAATTAAATTTGGTGCGGTCAAAAGCAATGGCCCGGTGAAACCTTGTACTTTCTTGCTTAGTAGACATACGTAGTGCTGATGGAGGCTTGCTAATACCTATGGCCATTCCCACCCACTTTTGACATTCCCCGCCAAAAACACCTCCTGATTAGAACTCTTTGAGCTTGCTGTAATCAAGCCTTGGCATCAGATTGTGCACTCTAAGTGCCTTCCAGTGCTTTTTTTTACAGAAGTCTTCTGATAGTTAATGACTTAGAGGTGTAAACCATCTACTGGTGTAATAAAAATGTCTTAACCAGGTCTGTCTTCATCCACTCGATTTATAAGCAAGTGTCTTTCACTGAAGTCATGTTAAAAACAAGTATTGACAAAGCCAACAATTTTGGCTTGTATTTAAGTATTAGGCCTTTGCTGGGAACTGCTATTATGTGCCCAGGCATTCAGACCATTTTGCTGCTGCTACCATCAATGGTCAGTTAAAACCACTGCCGTTCATTTGGTCCTAATTGAAAAGATCTTGTTGTAAAGATCTTTTCACTGAAAGATCGCTTTAGAAAGACCTCTCCGTGACCGCACAGAGTGGTCTTTCTAAATCAAACTGTCCCTCCCCTGCTGCACTTGAGTGCACTCAGGGGTTGACGGGCTATGCGGGACATGGAAATGGAGGGTGAGGAGAACGGGTAAGTGTGTGGGTGTGTGTATTGGTGTGTGTGGTGCATGCATGTATGTGTTTTAGTTTGGGCAGGGGGTTGAGGGAGTGGAGTGGGGGAGGGGGCTTGGGCTAAAAGTCATTACATTTCATGTACTACAAATTCCTTTTACGAACTTAAAACCATCCTAAAAACAACAACGATACTATACTAGATATTTCATAATCAGAGGGGACAATTTTTTTGGTTCAAACACTAATTCCCTGCATTAAAAGCCTTTAAGTTTGCAAAAATACACAACAGTACATTGTCTAAAACTATTTTTTCATTTAGACATACAGACAGTTGTTCAAACAGTTGTGTGGTCCTAGAACTAATTTAAAAACCCCTACCATCTATTGCTCATAATTCATATGAAACATTACAATATTGTGCTTCCAGTGGGCAACATCTTGACTATGCTACGCCATACCCTATATAATGCAGTATCTACCACAACTGTAGAGGAGTTCAAACAGTAAACCCAAAATGTGTTGATTTAATATTATCGTATCTGTGCACAAAGTTTTCATAGGTGCACATATAAAGTGTACTCAAATTTGGGCACTCAGTAAATAAATGCTTCGATGTTTCCATGCTATCTTTACATTTGCAAATTCACCAGTTCCTGATTTCCACCGGGTTTCCCAATTGTGACCCCAATACGGTTAATTTCGAAAATTGGTTAATCCAAACACGCAACATAAACCAGTGTACTTCCGGATAAGGGCACAAAACCATATACCTAGGGGACTTTTATATCCATGAACTACAATATAGACGTTGTTCAAGCTCTTTAAGGCGGCAATATGGTCATAGTTCTTAATCCAGTCATACAATTCGAATTTAACTTTGAAAGAAGCTTTTAGCCGTTGGTATCCACACCTGATAGACCAGTTGGGGTACCAGTGTATCGCCTTGAACGTCGTTGTTACCAAATCGTCAAATGTGGCATCTTTGTGATGGCCACTTCTCCCACAGTTTGACCCCAAGGTTTGCAAAATAGGGCATGGAGGCGTCATTTTAGCTTTCAAATACAACTCCACCCTTTTTCTTTCAACCTTTCCCCCCAAATGAGATTAAGCCTAACTCAAGGCGTAACACCTATATCGGGACGGAGGGTCGCAGCTTTAGTAACTTTCTCCAGAATATTCCCTCAAAGCAGTTTAGCTATCCCAGACCCTTCATAGTCAGCGCCTCAAGGCCATATATAATAGCAGGACAGAAGCACTGCCTATAAAGGATTATACAGCTTTCCTCCTTTTATTTGCGATAATGTGAGAGTAAGTGGTCTCCGCACTCAACTCTAGACCAATATAGGGATAATGATCCACATACTGTACACTACCAAAAAAGGTTTCAAGCTTCAACCTGGTCACCCTTTTTCCAGATATTACAATGATTTTAGTTTTTTGAAGATTGACCTCGAGGTCGTTTTCCTCAGCATATCTGGCCAATGAATTCAGCTTTGCTCTGCAGCCACTTAGTGTATGGTCAACACTAACGAGTTCGTCCGCATATAAAATGCTGGCGATTCTCGTTTGGCCAATCCTAGGAGGGCACCCGGAGGCAATCATCATTCTCTCAGGGAGGTCAAAGATGTACATGTTGAATAGAAAGGGAGCCAACATGCAGCCTTGCTTGACCCCTCTACCAATCGATACAGATGCAGATAGACAACCATTGTTATCCAGCCTGATTCTTGCCCTACGTCCCTTCATGGAGCTTCTGTGTGATATCTAGAAGCCACCCAGGACAGACCAGAGACTTCATTTTATTCCAAAGCCTGGCTCTGTTAATGAGGTTCAATGCTGATTTAAAATTGACAAATGCTATGTACAGGACTGTGGCATAATTTTTTATCACCTCTAAAATAATATGATCAATCAGACGTATGTTATGAATAGTTGAGGAACTGGGCCGAAAACAGGTCAGAAAATCATACATAATTCATTTTGTACCAAGGCCACTAACTCTTTTAAGACAAAGCCTGCAAACAGCTTCCCAGTCACGTCCAACACAGAGAGCAGCCTGTAATTTTCTGGCATGACCCTGTCTCCCCTCTTATAGACCAGAACCAGCACAGACCACCCCCATATGGGGTTGTAATGGTATACTCATTGCAGTCCCCATCAAACAAGGCCTTCAAGTAAGGTAACCAACCCTCAGGGTCACTCCTAAGGACTGCATTGACTAAGCCGTTTGGACCATGTGCCCTAGATGAAATTGCATTTTTAATGGCTGCCAATATGGCCTGTGTGGAAATATATAGTGGCCATATTTCCCCACCACAAGGGTCACTAGGGCACAAAGACAGTGCTTTTGGATTCCTCTTTACACCAACAAAGCTCAACCATGTGGTTTCACCAATAGGATTAAGAATATACTTCTCCTTATTTCCTTTGGCCGCAGTCAACATTTGCCATATTGATCTCCCAAGGGCTCCAATCATTCATTGCCACTGAACATTTAAGGGCAGGTTTTTCCAGTAGCTGAGCAAACATCCGTAGGAGTTCTTAATCCTATTGATTTCACCATGTTACTTAAGACCAGGTGATATAATCTTTCTCGGCCATCTGATCTCTCTACGCATATCTCCTTTGGAATCGCATATGGCTATATCAAATAATTTCCTGTTTCTGTTTTCCACCACCAACGACTGCTTAGGATCGACAGAAGCCAAGTCAGGGGTGAGAGAACTAATCTAGGTCTCCATCTTGTCCACAGTGGAGGCTCGTTATTTCTGACAATCACCCTGATCAACAGCTTCTATGGCTGTAGTGGCCCTGGCTATGCTGGCCTCTGTCTGGATTGTCCTAACCAGCAGCTGTAGAGTCAGACCTAGGGTGGCTTGATCACTATGATCACTCCAAGCTATCTCCAGATCGTCTATACATTCTAAGATAGCATCATTACCAAAAGAACAGTCCAGTGTGGTCATACTTTGGATGTTCCACTAGGCGCACACACGTCCATTTAATAGGAAAAGCTCCCAATTCCTTTAGGGAGTCAATGCATAATTGGCCCTGTGCATTCGCCCTTTGCTGTATTAACTTAGATTAAGGGCAGATGTTCTCATGAGGTTGGCAAAGCGCTTTATCCGAACAATATGCATTCAAATCACCTTCTAGAAGGATCTTATCATAGTCCACACTTCCGCCCCAGCCAGCACACACTTCATCAATACATGTAAGGATGTCGTTTCATGGCTGGCATCCTCACCTTGCATCTTAATTTCATCTGCCATGATATTAGTGCCGCGAATACTAGTAGGCAGAAGCTCTGGACCAATAGATTGCCTAACCCAATAATCAAACCACGACTGCCCCTTTTTGCCAGTGTCTGGTGTGTTACAAAGCCTTCAACATAAACCTTATCCATTAGCTGAGTCTCTTGGCACATGAAAATGTTGTGCTGCAGTAACAAAGGCAAGGATCCCTCTTTAGAAAACAAATGGCTGTTACCACTAGTGTTCCATCTAAGGAGCCTTAAGCCTCAGTTCGAGGCCTGGCGTTGCTGGGGTAAAAAGCTTTTCAGCCATTCCCAGCCCTGTACGTTTGCGAGGGTCTTTGATGTTTGCGCTGGCGCTTCGCTTGGGCCTACCATGGCTCGGGCTGACGGGCTATTACCAGCACTCCCACCGGGGCATGAAAGCCATAGTATTCATCTGTGTATGGTTTAACTTCTCATGTTCTCTTCACCTGCATCTAAAAAGCCAGAGGAAAGGCCGATACCATGCATGTCTCTCCGTTCTTTAGGACGGGCATAGCTAGGGCTTCGGGTGTTATGGTGTTTATTTCCTTGACATTTCTATCTGTATTTATCCATATTTATTTTTGGTGATTTTATCAACATGTATTCACATTTATGTTTTGCTTATTAAAAAAGTGAAATGCAACGAGTATTTTCGACATTTTGTCCACGTGAAATGTTTAGGGTAGCGCGTGGATGTCTGTAATATGATTTTTGCAAACATGAGTTGCTGCAGAGACATCATGCTTTTTTTTCATTTAATACACTTGTATCAATATGTGTTTAAACAAAATGCATGCAATATTTAGGGAGCTGATCTACGGCAAATCAAGGCAAGCTACCCCTCGATGGTCACTACACACTGCAGTTTTTTCTGCACCCTTAGTATAAGAAGGCAAGGCCATGCCTATCACGTGACCTTCATTTAGACAGAAATATTCCTGCAGGCACCGTAATCTTCCTCCAGTCCAATGCTTTTTGGTACAAAATAAAGGTGGGCGAGCAGTGCACTGCCATTCAAACCCCGAATTGAAAACAGCTACTCCTGTCACTGCTGCTGAGCTGAGCCAAATCACCATATGCTTTTGAACATCTTTTAATAATAACCTTTTTTTCACTTTTTAAGCTGTCATTGTGCACAGTAGGCTGACAGCAATGTCTGACAGCTTGGTGAGCCCAAAGCACCAGACATGCTTTTGCAATTTTTTTTTCATTTAATAAATACTGAAAGGAAAAAGCTTGACCCTCTGTCTTTTTCTATGAAAATCAGCAAAAACTAAAACCTGGGAGCCTTAGACATAGCACTCGTACTTTTTCTACACTACGTTCAAATTTTCAGGCATAGATGTCCCTTTAGCAACACTTAGTAGAACAACACCTAGTAGGGCAAAATCAATTGGTATGGAAAGTTGTAGTTGGCAAATGCGTACTTATTTAGTTTCTTTTTTTATTTGGATAGCGCACAACAGCCCTTATGCATTGCGGCCTTGTTACATAAGTTAAAATAGCTTAGTTACCTTGGTACATACAAAATAACCAGGTCACAGCACAATGATACAGTTCATAGTGAGCATGGGTGTAGACAAACAGCCAGGTTTTGAGGGCTTTGCAGAAATCAGGGTCGGACAGTTCAGCTCTCAAAGTGAGCGGGAGGGAGTTACATTGCCTGGCGGCAATGAAGGGGAAGCTGGCACAGCCACGGTAGCAATGTGTAACTGTTGCCTCCTTTTTGCATTTTTCTAGGATTATGGTTTGGAGAAAGATAAACATTCTGTATGTGCCTCATTTCAGTTTATTTCCTTTACTGTCACTGTTAGGGAATGAGTCCCAGGTGTCTGAGGCTTGACAGAAAAGTGTTTCTGTTACTATACTTTTTTGACATGTGTGTCTGTTTTTTGCAGAGTACTTTAATGGCTGCTATCACTTGAAACCCTGCCCATTGCACATGTTCCTTTTTCTACCATGGTCCTTCTACCTGCAGCGGGCTGCACCGGCTTAATCCTCTGTCTTCTCCTTTCCATCCCAACCTGTCACAAACACCACTCCTCCTTCTTTAACCTGCTGTGCCTCTGCTTGAATGACTGTTTCATCTTTCTCTCTCCACTCCCGAAAAATGCCCCCCACACATTTGAGGCGAAATCCCCATTCCACAGCATATCAATTTACACAGATGCGTTGCTAGGGTGGGGGGTGGGGGGGTGAGGCTGCAGGGGCTATAGCCCCTGGTCTTTTGTTTGTAGCCCCAGATAGAATCTCAGTGACTACAACCAAAAGGCTAGCCAGCCCTGAGTCCCGAGAGTCCTGGCAGTAGGACTGGCGGATATTTTCTAGACCTAGCCACACTCGACACTGCTAACACTGGGGCATCAGCACCCTCATCTCACAGAGGAGGCTTTGCCTGCCCGTACACCCCGATCCCTTTTCCTCTTCCTCTGAACACTGCGCCTGGATACTCTTGGTGGTGGCACAATACTCCCACTGATAGACAAACCTATGCGCCCTGAGACCACTACAGTGGTGATTTGGTGCAGTATTACATCTTTGTAATATGGCAGGGCACTGCATATTATGAGTATAGACAGACTCCCTTGCTTGTCTCTGATTTGACTCTGATGTGCTCAGTTATATGATGATATGAGTCATGGGCGTAATTTTAGGGGGGAACAGGGGTGTGTGTGTGTCCCTCCCACTTTCATGGCACACCATTCTGTCCCCATTCATTTGGCTGGGGCACCTTTTCAACAGATGTCATGTCCCCCCCCAACATTTTCAGCAAAGTTACTCCAATGATATGAGTGCAGACTGAGGTCCTAGCTGCTGGTTTCTTCTTTGAACTTTATGCGGTCGCTTATAGGATGACATAATTACAGAGAGAGGTCCATCCTGGTCTCTGATATAACCCTCATGCATTTGCTTACATAAGGGTATGAGTCAAGACATAGGTATTTGCTGCTGGTTTCTGGTTTGACCCTTATGCACGTGTATGTAGGATGAAACCAGTATGAACCAGAGATCCAAGCTGATCTTTCATTTGACCCTTATGTACTAGATTATAGGATAACATGAGTCAAAATAGAAGTCCTTGCTGGTCTCTGGTTTGACCCTCATGTGCTCACTTATTCGATAACATCTGTACAAACTAAAGTCCATGCTGCTGGTCTCTGGTTTGGCCCTCATGTGCCCGCTTGCAGGAGGCTATCAATACAGATAAAGGTGCTCAATGGTCCCTGGTATTAGCCTCTTGTAGTTTCATATACAATAGATTATGGAAGGCAAGGCAAGGCGAGTCAAGGCTACCTCTTCCTTTAGCGCTAGGTAAACGTTGGCACACAACCAAGATCTAGTGTAACATGGTTAGATTACACTAGTAAAGCACACATGAGGTTAAAACAAAATGTATTCTAAAAAAGTAACAGATTGGTGACATCAAAACGACAAGGATGATCTGCATGTGGATAATCAAATTCACAATTTGTCACAATGCTTAGTACATAAAAGGTTTGATGAGCTATAGATCAGTACATAGCACATATCAAGAAATGTCATTTTAAAGGGAGGGGTAGCCTTGACTCGCCTTGCCTTCCATAATCTCTGCTACACCCTCATGAGTCAGGCCCCCCATAACCAAAAAAGAGGGTCTCTAGCCTGTTCTTATGACAGTTTCATATCCAATGGCATGAGTGCAAAGGTTCTTCTGATCTTCAGTTTGACCCTCATGCATTTGTTAACAGGATGACATGAGTACAGGAAGAGGATATTCTGTTCTTCAGTTTGACCCTCATACATTCACTTATAGAATGACATGAGTACCGACAAGGGGCTCTTGCTGATTTTCAGTTTGACCCTCATGCACTTGCTTATAGAATGGCATGAGTACATGCAGAGCTTCTTGCTGATCTCTCCTTTGATTCTCATGCCTTCGCTTATAGAACGACATGAGTACCGACAGAGGTTCTTGCTGATATTCCGTTTGGCCCTCATGCATTCGCTTATAAGATGGCATGAGTACATGGCGAGCTTCTTGCTAATCTCTCGCTTGACCCTCATGTGTTTGCTTATAAGATACCATGAGTACATGGAGAGCTTCTTGCTGATCTCTCCTTTGATCCTCATGCATTCGCTTATAGGATTACATGAGTACAGACAGAGGTAATTGCAGATCTTTGTTTAGACCCACATGTGTTCTATTATAGAATGACATGAGTACTGACAGAGGTTCTTGCTGATATTCAGTTTGGCCCTCATGCCTTCGCTTATAAGATGCCATGAGTACATGGAGAGCTTCTTGCTGATCTCTCGCTTGACCCTCATGTGTTTGCTTATAAGATACCATGAGTACATGGAGAGCTTCTTGCTGATCTCTCGCTTGACCCTCATGTGTTTGCTTATAGGATGACATGGGTACAGACAGAGGTAATTGCTGATCTCTGGTTTGACCCACATATGTTCGCTTATAGCATGATATGAGTACAGACAGTGGTCCTTACTGATCTCTGGTCTGACTTGCATACATTCCTACATTCCATGATCTGGGCGCAGATATAAGTCCTTTCTGACCCATTGCTTTGCCTCATTTTGCTCTGGCATAGGATTAAACGAGTGCAGACGAAACCCCTTGCTGCTGTCTGACTCCACCATCATTTGCGGTGAAACAGGAGGGTCCTGATGCACAGAAAGGACCTTGTCATCCCTGAGTTGATCCTCGTGTATTCCTGCATCGCAGAACTCGAGTACAGGTGGAGAAACTTACTGATCTCTGGATTACCCAACAGTTACTACTACACTGGAGGTCTCTGGTGCAGAGGGAGCTCCTTCACAGGTATTATGTAAGCTTCAAGTGCTTCGGATAGCATTGTCTTGGGTGTAGACAGGGGCACTTGCTTGTCACAGTTTTCACCCGCAGATACTCCTACAGTGGATTCATCGTGTGAGGTAAAAGCCCCTCCTGGCTTCAGATTTGTCCCCCATGTTCTGTGCACGCGAGTTCCTAGGTGCCGACATAGGTAATTTTGACCACTTCATTTGCCCCTTCTGCACTCCCAAATAGTACTACCTGGGTGCAGAGATGGAGACCCTTCCTTTGTTTCCTTGTTTCTGATTTGCCCCTTATGTTCTGTCACTCAGGGTTGCCTTGGTGCTCGCAGAGGTGCTTTCGGCCACTTGATTTGCCCCTTCTACACGCTGCAATAATATTGACCTTGGTGCAGAGAGAGGTCCTTCCTGGCTGTTTTTGTGGCCCTTATGTTCTGTCGCACGGGAGTACCCGTGCATACAGAGGTGCTTTCACTCCCTTTATGAGTGCCTCCTGCACTCTTCCATAGCATTACTTGGGTGCTGAGAGAGAGGTCCTTCCTGGCTGTTGATGTGTCCCTCGTGTTCTGTCACACGGGAGTACCTTGGTGCATACAGAGGTGCTTGCACTCCCTTTATGAGTGCCTCCTACACTCTCCCATAGCATTGCTTGGGTGCTGAGCGAGAGGTTCTTCGTGGCCTCTGATTTGCCCCTAAAGTCCTGTGTCACAGGAATAACTTGGTGCATACAGAGGTGCTTGCACTTCCTTTATGAGTGCCTCCTACACTCTCCTATAGCATTACTTGGGCGCTGAGCGAGAGGTCCTTCGTGGCCTCTGATTTGCCCCTAAAGTCCTGTGTCACAGGAATAACTTGGTGCATACAGAGGTGCTTGCACTCCCTTTATGAGTGCCTCCTACACTCTCCCATAGCATTACTTGGGCGCTGAGCGAGAGGTCCTTCGTGGCCTCTGATTTGCCCCTAAAGTCCTGTGTCACAGGAATAACTTGGTGCATACAGAGGTGCTTGCACTCCCTTTATGAGTGCCTCCTACACTCTCCCATAGCATTACTTGGGCGCTGAGCGAGAGGTCCTTCGTGGCCTCTGATTTGCCCCTAAAGTCCTGTGTCACAGGAATAACTTGGTGCATACAGAGGTGCTTGCACTCCCTTTATGAGTGCCTCCTACACTCTCCCATAGCATTACTTGGGTGCTGAGCGAGAGGTTCTTCGTGGCCTCTGATTTGCCCCTAAAGTCCTGTCTCACGGGAATAACTTGGTGCTGACAGAGGTCCTTGCCTGCAGTTATGTACTCCTCATGTGCACTGCACAGAATGGCCTGGGTACAGACAGAAGACATTTCTGGACTCACATTGGACGCGCAGATACTCCTACAATGGACACTCAGGTGCAGGAAAAGGTAATCCCTGTGATCTGCAGTTCCCCTATTGTTCTGGCTCATAGGATTATCTTGGTGCTGTGAGGTGGGCCCAGTCCTTGATTCGCTGCTCCTGCACTCTCCCGTAGTATTACATGGGTGCAGAGTAGAATTGCCAGCGACTCCATGTCATGCCAGACACCCTACTCCACTATTGGTCTTTGCTTTTACCTTAGCTTTACTTCAGAAAACTTCATTCAATTGAAGTGACCTAACACTACAACTCCTGGAATGCATGAGGTAGAAGTGAAAGCCCATGAGTGGAGCATATTATCCTTCCTGACATGGAGGCAGTGGCAGCTGGTGAATTTTTTATGGGAGGGGTGTAAATGTTTGCTATTGAATATACGGGAGCAACAGATCAGAGTGAGTGAGCCTGAACCGACCCACCAAGCAACGTGGCGGGATTCAGCCCTCTTGAAAATCTTTTAAATGATGGGTTAAAATGGTGGATTTTCCAGCACAATCTTTGTGAAAAAATTGGTAAAAAGCCACAAAGTTTGCCATCAGTTTTGTATGGAGCACATGAAAATATCCAATCAGTGCAAGTCGACAACCGTACACAAGGTGCTTCGTACATTTTCGTGATGCCTTTACCCACGATTTATGCAAGTATAAACATTTTCATGCTGGCTGTGCCCATACATGTCCATGTAAACTGCACCAATAGATGCCATTATTACGAAATAAGAACTTATTCCTATTGACTTTTGCTAGCAGAAATGATATGCAACAGTAAAACAGTACATCCAAACTGGCTGCACCAATGAAAGCCAGTCTTACAACGTAATAACTCATGCTTGCTGTCCCTTAATGTCCAATAGAAAAACATGGCACCATAACAAAGTATATAACTAGACTGCCAACACCCAAGTATGCCATTCTAGCTATGCCCTCAAATGCCAATGCTGCAGTAGTAAAACTCCCCCAAATAAGAGCCCCGCTCCCTCTCAAATGCCTTGCACAGGGCAGGCACACACATGCTCATATTCACACAACCTACACTATCTCATTCACCCAGGCATTCAATCATTCACAGAACATAAACTCTCTCATTCACCTGTATTCTATCATTTTCCTGTGTAATTATCAATACACTGGTAATTGCTGCCCTATATTTAATGTGTTTGATTTGTATTCCAAATTCAAATAAATAAATATTTCATTATCACACACCGGCCTGGTTCATGGTCCATTGTGACACGGGGTGTACGTTAAGGGGGGCGTGAGACGGATTGGCTGCCTTCTCAAAGCTGAATCCAAATTAATGAATTTAAAAACATTTTAAATTGTGCGCTGCATCTTTGGCCAGTATCAAGAGTCCTGGTTTGCAGTGAGACACCTCTTTAAATTTCTTAACAAAGAGGAGAGGACTGCTTGCCTCTCAATCAGCACACTCCTATGCTATTAGCACGATAATGAGAGGCAGTGACATTCCTACGCCCGCTGTCCTCTCACTATGGCACTCTGCACATTTTAGGGAGCCGAAAGGGCTTCATGTTGAAAACACAACAACAACAAATGTAGCGGGAGGGTGCACCCCTGCTTAGAGACAGGGAGCACAGCCCCTTGCAAATAATAGGACTGTGCGGCCTGTCACTCAAGTGAGATGGCCGTGCCGTGCCTACAGGCCGCCACTACATGGAGGCATCTGGCAACCCTTGTGCACAGCGAGATCCAAACTGGCTTCTGATTGTCAAGCTGGGAGGAGCGGGACGTTTACTCACACGGCTAACAGCCGTGTTGCCATTCACACGCAGCGTTCTAAATCAGTAGGCCCACACAGAAGCTCCGGTCTCAACTCCTTTATTGCATTAAATAACTTACTTCCCTCAAGCCTCGTCACTTCCCTCTCCCTAGCCCCACTCCGTCTTAACCCCACCTTCCACATAACGATGTGGATGTAACATAATCCAACAGTAACAACATGACACTGATTTTCCCATTGTGGACCCTGCGTTGAATGACTAAACGAACAAAGAAAAGGGCTCTGGCCAGGCTCGTATGCGTGCTCGTGCTCTGACTATGTACCGAGAAAATGCCTTCCTCCTGACGGCCAATGAGGACCCCCGATTTGAACCTTCCCTGCACTCCTGGGCCATGATCATGAAGGCAGAAAGCGAGAGAAGATTAAAAAACAAATAGAAATCAACCCGAGCAGTTCAGGCACCGCCCCGAAGCACAGCTGGGGGTGGGGGAGTTGGCAAGGAGTGGGGAGAAATGGAACATTTAAGCAAGCATGCTATAGGAAGCCAGGAAACACACAACACACTCCTGATGAATAGTCACATAAAATGGAAAACGGGCTTCCTGCAGGGAGAATTTCTTTCCAAGAAAATTGCTAAATAATTCTTCTCCAAGAATTGCAATTCGCATGAGAGTCCGACTGGTCCATGGGCAGTGGGGCGGCGGCACTTAGGAACTGCAAATATCCAGTTCATCGCCCCCCCCACCCCTAAAGTCAATGAGTGGCTGTTCATGACTGCTGTCACCATGCCTTCTGTTCACATATAAATATATATTTAAAAAACGATTGGATAGAAATTGTATAGCACTTGCCCAGGCAGTGCCTGTTTGTGGTGAAATTCTAATGGAAGGGCGCTTAGGAGGCTGGTGATGGCTTCTCTTTATAAAGCAGACACCTAGCCAGGAAGCAACTGACAAACTGCGTGCACCCAGGGGGTTAAAAGTAGGGTGCAGGGTTAGCAGAGGAGCTGGGTAGGGGGAGTAGGGTCAAAAGAGGGCCCCCTTTGAAAAAGATGCACGCGCCTGTGAGTAGCTTAGGGGCAGCAAAAGGCCTTAACTCTCTTATAGTCCATTACAGAGCACCCTTTTAGATAATCCGCTTTGCGAGAAAATGTGCGCATGCTCAGAACACGGAACAGCATCATTGCTGCTAGAAGAGATGCTGGTGTTTAGCAACCACAGGCGGTTCAGCAGAAAGGGACCGTGCGTCAAGTATCCAATTCGGATATGACTAACCAATGGGACACCACACAGGGAAGCTATTGAAAGAGTAGCGGGGTCCTGCTTCAGTGTTCTCAGCCACATAGATTTGGTTTCTAGAAAAGCATCTAATGAAAGTGGGATTTCCCACAGCACGAAGGTGACAAGCTGTGGTACAGTTCTTCAAGTCATTTAGAGACAGATGGGAAACAAAAAAAGTGAGATAAAAAGCAAATAGATTTCAACAAATAGACGTAGAGGATTCCCATAGTGCGAAGCATCGCCACTTTGCCTGTAAGATTTGGACACGTGGATGGATGATGAAAAATAAAGGATTTGCAGACAAAGGTCGGCACCACTTTTTAAAAGGTTTAAATATACTGCTTTCCCCCTTAAGAAAGATAGATTGGATAGGGACCACTCTCTCTCTCTATCCTTTCACCTAGACAGGCGGCCTACCACCGTCAACTAGGGTAAGCAGACTCCCACCGTAGGGACACTCAGGTCTCTACAGGCACATTTTCCTAGATGCTCAGTTCAAGGAAAAGTAGGTAAGATGCTGCCTCTCTCTACAGTGCTGACAGAAGAGATCCTACACCAGCAGGCACGCATTAAGAAGGAATGAGAACGGGCAATACACTTAAGCTTGCTCATCAAACAGGCAGCAAATACAATGTTTTCAAGAGCGGTACTTCAACAGTCCGACATCAGTGAGTCCTGGTGGTTTTATAGAGGAGGCCCATCAGCACGGATAGACCTGGGCAAAATGTAGCTAGCACGTGCAGAGCTGTTAAGAGAGGTGTATCATCAGAGCTTATTCCACAATGGAGTGACCAGGAAGATGGCCGACTTCAGTAGACTCTGATAGGACCGAAGGAAATGCCTGCTTCCTCATTGGAGGTGCTACTTTCTTTCATCTGAGACTCACAGACCAAAAGACAATTGATGTTCTTGACCAGGAAACAGTGTCTGTCCTCTCGAATGAATAAAACTCTTCTCTGTGCTCATCCATAAAATAAAGTCACTTGCAGGGTGTGTCCAATTTCAGTCTAAGGATGTGGAAGTCTTTCACACTTTCTAAGTTCCTCCTAAATGCATGGAATCTCTGTGCCCTGCTGTGCACCCAGAAGCTTCCCACCTAATACCATTATTATATCTAGCTGGTTGGATAGCTCAGAGGTTAAGCACTCACTTCTGTCATGGGGCATGCCTTCGATTCCCCAAATAATAACTGCTCCTTTTACAGTACTGTAGTATAATTTATTGTGTACATTATTGACAGCAATAATGTGGCACATATAGCTAGCCCTATGTTGCTAGCATAATATATGGATATGCAAATGGAGACAGGCTGCAGATTTAAAAGTACACCAGAATATCTATTTTTTTCTCTTTCTCTTTTTATCTTACTTGAAATGCCTCATTCATAGGAGACTACATTAGCTGTCTAATTGACTGACTTAATTAACAAATACTAATACTAATACTAACTCAATAACATTATAATGTAATCTCTATGTGGAAAAGAGGCAGAAAGACATGATCTGAGATTCATTTTAAGCGTGCATTTTTTTTCTCTCTGTGTTCACTGTGTTAGCTGGAAGCAAATCTGCATGCCAGGAAATGAGTTTAGATACAGTTTCTTACTGTAGAAATTAAGCTATTGTGGAAGGAAGGAGGATACGGTCTTTTGAATTTGATTGGTGCAGAGTGTCTGCAATGATTCCACGTAAGCATAGGGGGATGCAACAGAGTTCTGCTGGACACAGTCTGACAGAACTAAACTCAGATCGCTTTGGCTGGGCCGTGAGGCAGGTCCAGTCTCACTTGGCACTTGCTTGAGAACTGCAGATTACTGCATGTTCTCGCTGTGCACTCCAAGCTTTCAAGATTACAAAGACAACCCTGGGCCCATTCTTCGGAGGCGAGCGGGGAGAGGTCGCATGTGGAAGAACTAAAGATAGCTGGAAAATATCCAAGTGAACTGAAGTTATTGTGTGCGGTATGGATGACCTTCTATAAATATCAGGCAGGGAGAATAGCAATAGGGAATCCCTGTGTTTAATTGCCATGTTATAATGTTGCAAAGTGAATGCCATGCTGTCGCTGTATTTTTCTTCTTCTTGTTACAGATGATGCAAATAGAATTTTGTTCTGTTGCCGTATATTTTTTCTTCTGTTTGTTTCAGAGAATACTGTAACACAAAAGGGTGAGATGTTGTTTGGAGATGCAACTGTTTATAATAAAAGTATAATGTACACAAACCGTGTAGAGTGTTTTTGCTTTTGTCTTTTTCTTTGGTGCATCTAGAATTATATTTCAGGAGAAGGGGAAGATTTTTAGGTAATACATGTGTCATGTGATGGAGTAATATCATTAGCAATGAAAAATAGCTGTGTGCGTGTTTTCACTCAGTGTGGTGTCTGAGTGGAATCTAATACAATAGATATTGCTGGGCGTACATGAATCAGCAAAGAGGCCTATGGAAACATAGTTCACTAATGTATATAAATTAGTGATATTACCACAGGTTATTGAGAATGCTATATATATGAAGCTGTGGTGTTTCTGAATGTAAGTCAGAGGACTCTATAGATCACAAGAACAGTCTAAGAAAAAGAAGAGTTTGTGTATATTGGGGCCACAAATAAAATAGAAAAATGATGCTCCCCAAAATACCACCAACAATAATGTATACCACTAACTGATCATATATAATGTAATAAAGAATGGTCCCTGAAAGGAAAGAAGGCCACACCCAATCTAAATGCAAGAAGTAGCCATCGCCAAATTACCATTATTTTTGGTGGTAAGAAAATACCGCCAGGCCCCAAATTTACACAAAATATCCAACATATTTACGGTGCGTTGGCCGGGAAAGTGATCATAGAGCACCTGCTGGGCGTGGCAAGTGTGTTTCACACTACCATTTGTACATTAGAGGGAACCCATTTCATAATAGCAGTGTGTCACTAAAAACGAATTTCAGAATGTCTCAAATGGAAGCCACATTCTCAGAACTAGTGCAATATTTGGAGGCAAAGTTATATGCACATGGGACATGGTCATCGAACAGTGCCACAGAATGGCACGCCCACATTTATGGTGAAGTGCAGAAAGAACCACTAGACAAAATTTTTGCAGAAGGCAGCATAATTCAGGTCTGCCTTCTGAGATTATTAAATGCAGCTGATAAACATGCAGAGAAAGATTGTCTGATACGGCTATGCATCAAGACATGGTTTATTTTGAACAGGTCCCTGCAAATGCAAGAAAGTGATAATAAGCTGGTTAACAGGTTAAAAGCCGACCTGGATGGGGCAAGTAAAAAGGAAGAAATGTTAAGAGCAGAATTAGAAAGGTGTAAAAAAGAAATGCAGTTAAAATGCAGAGATTTTGATATTAAATTGTGCAAAAGCAAGAAACAGTTTGAGGACAGTGAACAAGAATTGGTTCATTTAAAGGCATTGGTGGGCCACATTAGACAAGATAAAGATGGGATTGCTTCAGAAATGCAGATTTTACAAAAAGAACATTATGAAAAAGAAAGTGATCTCCAAAATGCAGAACAGGAAATGGTTAAAATGTTTCAAGAAACAGACAAGAGAAGCAAAGAATTCAATGAATGCCAAATGCAGATGTGCGACATACAGGAGGTAATTAATAAAATGAGTGATGAAAACAACTATTTGCAAAATGAGGCAGACAGGCTCCTTAAGAAGTGTAAGGATTTGGAATAGCAAATATGCATTTCCAGGTCCCAAGATAGACGGCAGGGCACCACATTCAATGGAGTTGAGGTAAATTCTATTTCTACCCAAAGAGCTAGTGCCCCAGTGATTGGGCCGGTGACTGAACGTGGTTGCAGCGCCCTTGGGGGATTTGATACACCCATTGGGGCCGCCACCAATCCCATACACCTTGAACCAGGGTTGAATCACCAAGTAATGCAATTCCATGCATTGCAACAAGTAGCCCCATAAAAATAATGAAATCCATCAAAGCCCTGATCAAACCATTTAAAAAGGAAGGGGAATGCTGCATAGAGCATCACTTAGAAGCAGTCCATGACATATTTAAAGCCCTCCAGAGACCTAAGGAACAATACAGACAGTATTTTCATTTAACTCTAGGTGCTCCCACAGCCAGTATCTTATGGGGATTGAATGAACAGCAGAATATGACATGGGCAGAGTTTGAAAACGAGATTAGGCGTAATTCTTCTCCTTTCCAGTCATTGCAGGAGGCAAAGAAAGTTGCTTACACAATCACTGTTGGGCCTAATACATCCCCTCGCCAGTTTTTACAAGACTTAAAAAGAGCATTTTCTCACTTTGATGTATCTTTTGACTCCCATTCTAATGAATTTAAAACTGCCTACTTCTATGGGCTACAGAAAGACATCATATCACAGTTGGTCCGTGAATTTGATCGTGACAAGTCCCTTGAGTGGATTGTACACCAAAGCACAAAACTATATGAAGTACTCTATTGTCAGGGTAGAGAAAGTGATAAAATGAAAGACACTAGACCAAAAGTTAAAGAACCCTCAGCAACAGTGATGGAAATCAGGTCAGCCAAAATGTCCCTTGAGTCTGCTCAAAGTCCAGGTAAAAACAATTTGACACATGAACAAAGGGGTAATCAACAAAGGTCATCACTTCCTGTACCAATGTTTCAATCACATGATCCTAGTAATAGGGAGAGCTACATCAGCCCTAGGTACTTAGGACATAGGCCCTGGGCAGGCTATCGGCCTGACATGTCAGGTATGAACAATAACCAGAGACAAAATCAGGATGAAAGAAATAATGGTCCCTACCAGACATTGGGGACACAGAGCAGATTTGATCCCAACACCATGATATATGGTAATCAGGATAGACCCCGATATATGGATCGATTTACTGATAATGGGAATCAACATATGAGTCAGTACCCACAACATCAGAGACAGGACATGAGGCAGAATATGAATTATGCTCCACGTCAGTACAATGATTCCCCACCAGGGGACTACAACCAAACGATGGGTGCACCCCGCTCCCCTCCACATATGAATCAAGGGTTCAGGAACAATCCCAATAGAAATCTTTCCCCTGAGAGGTATCAGAATAGATCCAATAAGGGGGAAAACAACCAATATCGATCTAGGCCACAGAGAGAGGATTCTAGAGAGATGGAAAGATTCCAGTGTCTCGAGGCCCAAGTGAAAATGTTAGCTGAGCAAATAGGAAAGCTCTGTACAGCACAAAAGCAGTCATCAAAGGAGGGGGCAGAAGGCCATAGCAATGACCGGGTGGTTTCTGAAAAGTGACTAAGTACTTATGATACCTGCAGTGCCAAGAAAACAGATGCCTCTGATGTGATTTTCCATAATGACTCTGAGATGTATAAGGATTCAAAAATAAAGATTCCGGTAAATGAACATGTGACAGAAAGTGCAAATACCCTTATGAAAGAAGTTCGGTTTAACCTAGAGCTAAATCAAACATTGGAGATTTGTACAAATGAAAAAGGAAAACCTGAAATTCCAAAAGAACAAAGAGACAGATTTAAGAAAAATGACTCATGCATGGGGAATACCAGTGAACAGGGAGTGAGTGGGGATGCTATAACACCTTCCTGGGCAATCAGAATAGTAACGAAACACAGGCAGAAAAAAGAAATACTCAAAAGGAGGGTACAGGTCAATCACCTAAAGAATTCTTTGAGCCACATATTTTTGAAGAAGTTAAAAGGACTGGTACCATACTAAATAATCACAAATGCACAGAGTTAGACAATGATAAATTGCCAAGTGCTGTTGTTACACATGTTCAGTTGGAGGATTGTAATGTGACCTCTGATGATACCTGGATGGATGGGCAAACAGTGGCCATGCTCCAAAAAACCTCTGAACATGGAGAAATCAATAAAGTCTCTGACACAGAAATGGGCAAAAAGGAGGGATAAATATCTTTCCATTTACCAATGTGCTTAGCCAAAAAGTGAAAAAGGCCTGAGAAAGGTGAGCCCTGAAATCAGTAAGAATTCACAGACAGGTATTATGCTCCCATCATTGTAGAAGAAAAATGCAATACATTTGCAATGATTGACACTGGCGCACAGGCCACAATTATGTCTAAAGAATTGGTAAAGAGTATCAATGAAGGCAGATCCCCACAGAATCAGATTACAGTGAAGGAAAATCAAGGTCCAGTGCATAATTTTAACGGGGAGGAGGTGCCTATTATAGGTGTCACAGAGGTTGACATAAAGATAGGAAAACACAGAATGAAACAAGAGGTATTGATCACATCTATTTGTGAAATTCCATTTCTGATGGGAACAGATTGCCTGAAAAGATTGTCCCCGCTCATAGATGGGGTGAATGGAGTACTGTGGTCCTTAACCAAAAAAACATTGAGACCTAAGAAACTAAAATCACAAAACAGCAATATAAATGAATGTCACACCGTTGCCAAAACAAATGATGCAGTGGAGGTATATCACCAGAATAGCTGTATACCTAGCATCACTTTTATCTTGATGTGTCAAGATAAGATGCAGAGTGAAGATGAGAAACAATCTGTACAAATATATTTAGACCCAAGGAAAAAATGGCAAACTGCCATAGATGAGCACACATTACGTTTTTATTTAAAAGAGAAGACATGCAAACAGAATACTGCTCCTAAAACAGATACAGAAAAACACATCACCACTTTTGCTGAAATACACATGGAAGATGAGCAACCATGGGTTCACATTAGTATAAATGACTATTCTAAAACAATAAAAGCCACTTTAGCGCTTGAACAGGAATGGAGCTTCATTAATGAGAAATTGTTGCAAAAAATAATGGAGAGGGAGGAGATCCTGAAATTTAGAATTAAAAACCAATATGTCTCTGGTTTAGACAGACTTTGAAAACCGAATTGCAGGCAGATGCATGCTGAAGATTAGTATTGGACAAAAAACAATTCACCATAATGTTTGGATAGTAAGTGGGACACAAAATGACTTTTACATGGGCAATGATATCATGCACAGAATGTATATGGTGTTAGATCTCCTTAATCAAAAAATATGGTCACGCCTAGGTGGGCCGGCACCTGAATTTGAAGATAAAAGAAGGGCTTATCATTGTGCACAGCTGGTCCCATATGCAACTGAATTACAGCTGAGGAAGGATACTATTATCCCTGCATTCACCAAGCAGTTTGCAATAACGCTAAAGTACAAAAATGGACAACAGATGAAGGATCTAGATGCATTTGTGTGTTTGAATGAATCCATAAAACAGCAAGGCCTGGATTATGAATACATTCCATTGATAGATGTTGGTGAAGGGTCTGTAAAAATTATGGTGAATATTAAAGGGTGTCAAGATATTCGTTTAGAGGAAAATTCCTCATTAGGGATGGCCATACAAAAATCACATTATACTGCAGATCTAAATAACAGGGTGATTGGAAATATCCCTAAAAAGTATGTGAATGCCAAGGGTGAGTTGCCAGAATACGTGGATTCTCAGCCCAAAGGAATATTTAAAATTCATTCTGTGTACCCTTATGATTCATATGAGACAGTGTGCTGTCATCAAGAGGATTGTATAACATTTAACTTAAATGAAAATGAAACGGAAAATCAGCCGATTAAAGTGGAAGCTGATATACCAAAATATTTAAAAGTGGCAGCATTACAGAGAGACACAGCCACACAGTTATAAGAAAGCACAGAGATTCCTCCACTGGAAGATTTCCCAGAATTTTCAAAAATGGTAGAGGAGCAGATTTTATCAGCGGATGCATGCGACAGCGGTGAGGATAGAAATGAATTGAGGAGAATATTTATGGAGTTCAAAAGATGTCTTTGCGAAAGATGCTTATGATTGCGGTCTAACTAATTTACATGTGGCCACGCTACCGGAAGGGTGTAGTAAAAGCCCAGTATTTGTGTGCCAGTATAGTTTACCACTGGCATGTTTAGAGTCGTTGGCATAGATAATTAAAAATGTGGAGTCTCTGGGAATTATCAGGCCTATTTATAGCACATCCAACACACCTATTTTAGGTGTGTTAAAGCCAAATGGTCAATGGCGGCTATGTGCAGATTTGAGGGAATTAAATAAAAGAGTGCCAGTATCCAGATGGCCACTGCCATTCATTGATCAAGGCCTGGCTCAGGCGCATGGCTCAAAAGTGTTTACCACGCTAGATCTCACCTCTGGATATTGGTGAGTGCCATTGGCAGAGGAGATTCAGAATTAATTTTCATTTTCATTTGATAAGACCCAATACGCATGGGTTAGAGTTCCATTCGGGTATGTCAATAGTGGGAGTGAATTTGGAATATTTTTGAGAAAAGCCATGCCTGATGCAGCGGAAAGCGATACCATAGTTTATGTGAATGGTGTACTGATAAAAAATGAAAGCTTGAAACACCATTTTGATGAAATAAGACATGTTCTTGGCCAATTGCAGAAATCAGGCGCCAAAGTATCTTTACAAAAAGCACAATGGTGCAAGAAAAAAGTGAATTTTCTAGGCCATGAAGTGACTGAACATGGACTAAACCCACAAAAAAAGAAAGTAGAGGCCATACAAAAACGAAAGGACCCTAAAAGTGTGAAAGGGGTAACAAGTTTATTAGGAATGACGGGCTATAACAGGAAGTTCATTGAAAATGATGCTGGAATTACTCAACCATTGACTAAACTGTTAAAGCTGAATACACCCTGGAAATGGGAAAAAGAGCAGTCTGAGGCAGTGGCAAAATTAAAGGAATGTCTTGTAAAGGCACCATGTTTAGCATACCCCATAAAGGATAGGGATTTCTTTATAGAAATAGGTTTCTCTGAACATTGTATGTCAGCAGTGTTATCACAAAAACATGATTTGCATCAGAAAACCATTGCCTATGCAAGTAAGGTGTTTTCCCAAGTTGAAGTTAAATTCAATGAATGTGAAAAGGCCCCTTTGACCACTGTGTGGGCGTTACAGCATTTCCGCCCCATTGTTCAGGGAGGAAAGGTGATTATTGAGACAAATCATCAACCTCTGCAGTTTTTAGAGAGAAAAAGAATTAGGTCAGGTAACCTAGCACAGTCCAGAATCACTTCATGGACGCTGGCGTTACAGGGATTTCCTGTAGAAGTGAGATATGGCCAGAATAAAAAGAGCCCAGTTGGTCAAGGTTTGGCAGATCTACATGACTGTGCAGCTGAACATGTATCAAACGAAGTAGAAGTGGAATCTAGTTTACAGGAATTTGGGCAATCAACACACAAAGCTTTTGATGAAAAGACATGCAAGCATTTGCCAACTGTATATGTTGACGGTTGTGCTTTTCACATTGAAAATGACAGTAGTAAACAATTAGTGTCAGGAATAGGAAATGTCTGGTTGAAATGTGAAGACATCCCCAGTACAGGGATGAGAATTGGAGCTAGGAGCAGTCAAGTAGCGGAATTGGCAGCCATTTATTAAGCAATTACTACTGCAGTTGATAATAAATTTAGTGAAATTGTCCTGGTGACTGATTCTGATTATGCAAGAAATAGTTTTGTTGAATATTTGCCTGGCTGGAAAGCAAGAGGCATGGTTACATACAATAAAAAGCCACTTAAACATGGAAAAATGATACAAGCCATAGACAAATTGGTGTCAGAGAATGATTTGACAATATACTGGAGAAAGATTTGTGGACATTTAAAAACTCCAGGAGAGGATAAGGAGGGGAATGATAAGGCAGATCACCTGGCTAAAGTTGGGGCTGTGATGGGAGAATTGCTACCTATTGAACATTTACTTGGTGAAATACAAATTGATGCAGTAACACGCTCTAAAGCACCAAAAGAGGTGGATCAACCAGTAGTACAATGGAGTTATGATACACCAGATCAAGATCTGATTAAGGCACAGAAGGATGATCCAATTTTGGGAATCTATTATAATTATTTGATAGACCCTGAACAAAACCCTTTAACAGAAAATTATTGTGTGGGAAAGGAAGAGTTGAGGGTGCTATTAAAGAATAAGAAACTAATTAGACTACAGGATGAGCTCATGATTAGAGAGTCCATAACAGGACAAATACAGTCGGTGGTACCCCTTTCAATCGGAGGGCTAATGCTACACCATGCACCTGATGGAATAACTGCAGGCCACAGAGGTTCACAAGAAACATTGGAGATAATGAAAGATTATGCTTACTGCCCACATATGTCTCAAGATGTGGAATTATATACTAGAGGATGTCTAGTATGTGCCCAATTTAAACCTGCTTCACCAATGCATAGAGTGTTATGCTCACCTGGCTCCCACAGGGGTGTCGAGCGGAACTGGACATCCACGGTCTCCACCAACGTGATGCGTAGTGCAGAGATGACTGACTGGACTGGCCCACCTAGCTTCGTCTGCTTGACCCGTAGAAGTAGGATGCTGACTGCAGACACGGTGAGCGTTATGCTGCTGGATGCAGAATGACGCGAAGCATGTGCTGCTCTTCGGGAGTGGTTTAATTATCCTTCAAAGTAGTCCCAGGTAAGTATTCCTCCACAACCAAACTCCGAGTAACAAAATAGTTCCTAAGATAAAATAGTCCCTTCAAGCCTCACATGGGCTTGGATGCTTGGATCCCTTGCAGCATGGTCTGCATCAGGTAAGTTTTAACATATGAGCCTGGCGCCTATGGCGCCAGGACTGATGTCCCATATGAGCCTGGCGCCATAGGCACCAGGACTTTACCCAGATAGCCCCTAACCGGGGTTGCTGGGTTTGCTCCAGGTAACATGATGCCTGCTTCCGGGGTTGATGGACTTGGTCTGGATGCCTGGGGGTAGGCATCATGACAGCACTCCCCCCCAAGGCCCCTCCTAAAGTCGTTCCTCCCCTTGGCCTTGGTTTGTCTGGGAAATTCCGGTGGAATCTTCTCACCAACCTAGGTGCATGGACGTGGTCACTAGGTTCCCATGACCGTTCTTGTGGTCCGTAACCTTTCCAGTCGATTAAATAAAAAAGTCTTGACTTAACCATTTTGGAGTCCAGGATACTTTTCACTTCAATTTCGGGTTCCCCGTCTATAAGGACGGGGTCAGGTGGCTTGGTTAGTATTGTCCCAGGTTGTACTGGCTTCAGAAGTGACACATGGAAGACGGGGTGAATTCGCATACTAGCAGGTAATTCCAATTTGACGGCCACCGGGTTGATAATGGCCTTAATAAGGTAAGGTCCCAAATATCTAGGGTTAAAGGTCCGCTTTCCCTTTAGAGGTATGTGTTTTGTGGCCAACCAAACTTGATCCGCAATTTGGTATTGTGGACCATCACTTCGATGCTGATCAGCATTTTCCTTGTACTTTTCTTTCGCATGTTTCAAATGTTCAGTTGCTTCCTTAAAGGCTTGTGTAATAGTAGCGTGCAGATGGTTCACTGCGGGCATTTCTAAGTGTTGAGGCGAGTCAAGTACTGAGGTTCGAGGGTGGTGGCTGTATATGGTATAAAAGGGGCTTTGTCCAGTTCCAGAATGTACAGAGTTATTGTATGCATATTCGGAAATCCATAGAATGTCCTTCCAATTACTTTCAGTCTGGTGTAATATACAACGCAGGTACTGTTCAAGAGTCTGGTTGGTCCTCTCCGTTTGACCATCGATCTGGGGATGGTGACTGGTCGATAACCTCACGTTGATTTGCGCCAATTGACAACTTTTCTTCCAAAAATGTGAAATGAATTGACTATCTCGGTCAGAGACCAATACGGAGGGAAATCCGTGTATTCGAACAATGTTTTCGAGAAATTCCTTGGCCAGAATTGAAGCAGAAGGTAATCCCTTTAAAGGAATAAAGTGGGCCATTTTGGATAAAAGATCCACAATAACGAGAATGGTGTTAAATCCATTACATGGAGGTAGGTCTGTAATAAAGTCTAACGATAAAGTGTGCCATGGTGTAGGTGGAATATCCAAGGGTGTAAAAGGCCAGCCGTTTTTTTCTTCTGACTTTTGTTTTGGGCGCAAATGCCACAGGACATTACAAATGACTTTTCGCCAGGTGGGCCACCAGAATTGTCTCTTAATTTTAGCTTCAGTTTTTGCGATACCTGGGTGCCCTTCCATCAGGGTGTCATGATAATTGGAGATGACTAGTTCTTGTAGTTCCTTATGTGGTAGAAATAGACGCCCTTGATAATAAGGTAGGTCATTGATGACAGAGTAGTCTGAGCCTTTCTTTACCCAGCCCTGCAGGGCTGTTGGATCGAAGAGTTGTTGGATCTTTACCTGAATATCTTCTAGGGTTTGTAAAGTAGTTATGCCAAGAATTCTTTATTCTGAAATTATAGGCACCGGCTCCGGGTTCGCATATGCTTCTTCCATTCCTTTTCGGGATAAGGCATCTGCCTTGCCATTTTTACAGCCTGGTCGATAAGTTATCACGAAATCGAACTCGGCAAAGAACAATGCCCATCGAAGTTGGCGTGATGATTGGGCTTTGGCTGTCTTTAAATACTGCAAGTTCTAGTGATCGGTGATTACAGTAATGGTATGCCTGGCAGCGAGAAGATAATGCCGCCAAGCCTTGAAGGCGGATTTGATAGCTAATAGCTTCTTATCGGTAACCGCATAGTTTAACTCGGGTGCCGAGAACTTTCTGGACCAAAATGCAACTGGGTGAAGTTTACCGGTTTACAGATTCTTCTGGGACAGGACAGCTCCCATGGCTAAACTGGATGCGTCGGTTTCAACTATGTATGGGAGTTCAGGACGCGGATGCTTTAATAAGGTGCAGATGTGAATTTCGCTTTCAGTTCATGGAAGGCATTCTCAGCTTCTTCAGTCCACAAGAAGCGTTAGTTTTTTTGCAAGAACGCTGTGATAGGGTGTACAACGTGCGAGAAATCTAGAATGAATCTGCGATAGAAATTAGCAAATCCGAGCATGCTTTGTACTCCTTTAACTGAACTGGGTGATGGCCATTTGAGAATTGTGTCCACCTTTCGAGAGTCCATTCGAACTCCTTTTGGAGTCAGGATAAATCCAAGAAATTCAACTTCTGTAGTATGGAAAACGCATTTTTCCAATTTTGCATATAACATGTGCTGGCGTAGTTTCTCAAGGACTGTACAAACGTGCTTCACATGGTCTGATTCTGAAGAGGAGTGCACTAGAATATTGTCTATGTATACGACAACGCAGACGTCAATGAGTTCACGAAGGACATCGTTCATAAAATACTGGAAGGCTGCTGGTGCATTGCACAACCCGAAGGGCATCACCTGGTATTCTAATAACCCGTACTTAGTGCGAAAAGCAGTCTACCATTTGTCGCCTTTCTTAACACGTACCAGATGATATGCCCCTCGGAGGTCTAATTTAGTGTAGATGCAAGCGTCCTTTACTTGGTCTAGTAATTCTGGGATCAGAGGCAATGGGTATCGGTTCTTAACCGTGATCTGATTTAAGGCGCAGTAGTCTATGCACGCTCTGGGGTCACCTTCCTTTTTTGGCACGAAGAACAAAGCTGAAGATGCAGGGGACTTGGATGGACGAATGAAGCCATTGGCAAGGTATTGGTCTAAGTATTGTCGTAGGTGAAGGTTCTCGGGTTCCGTAAGTGCGTAGATCCTACTACATGGAGGTTGTGCACCAGGTATGAGATCAATTTGACAATCGTATGATCTGTGAGGTGGTAAGGTGTTTGCCTGTTCTTTTGGAAAACATCCTGGAATTCTTGATATTCGTGCGGTAACTGCACAACTGGAGTAGTGACTGTGGCCAGGTCCTTGTTCAAGGTTTTTATTGGGTAACAGTTATGTTCACAATCCGGGAATGTTATTCTCTTCTCTCGCCAATCAATACAAGGATTATGTGTTTCCAACCAAGGTATCCCCAGTATTATTTGGAACTGCGGGGCTTTGATTAAATCAAATACAATAGTCTCTCGATGCCCATCCTGACCCAATAATGTCATCTCTGCGGTGGGTGGAATAAGTTACAGGCCCAGAGGCAATTTCAGTTCCATCGACTGTGGTGATGACATCCGAAGTGGTCTTTCTGCAGAGAGGTAGATTCATCATAGAAGCCAATTCGTGGTCCACATAGTTTCCTATGGCCCCGCTTTCAATGTATGCCCTAACTGCGTGCAAAGGTGATGGCTGCCTTGGATATAAGGACCATTGGTATGATGAAATGCGAGGTCTGAGTATCCTTCTTCAAGCTTGGCAAGCGGACCTCTACGCTTGTCGGGCGTGGTCGTTTCCCGAGTCAGGCTCCATATGGCTTTTATCAGCAGCTCCTACAACCTTCTTGGGTGGTTTTACAGGGCAATCCCGTAGAAAATGTCCCGAAGTTCCACAGTATAGACATAAGTGCATTTGCCGACTCTTTTCTCTTTCCTTCTGTGTCAAGGGTCCTTTAACTCCTCCAATTTGCATGGGTTCTGAGGTATCTGTTCCTTTGGGGGTAGCGTTGGGTTTAACCACCACCCGGTTCTCGAACTTCGCTCGATCAGCCTTTCGATTCTGAAGTCTGTGATCTAACTGGACCACTAAATCTATATATTCACCAGTCTTGAGGTGGGTTCACAACTTGAGGCAAAACATCTTTGAGTTCTCCTCGAAGTCCCCGATGAAACAACGTAACCTGTTTTTCATCAGGCCATCCAGTTTCCACCACCAACCTATTAAAGATTGCTATGTAGGTTAGAAGGTCTTGGTTACCCTGTCGTAGGGACAAAAGTTCATTATCCAGGGCCTGTCCTTGAGAGTGCCAGGCAAATAGTCTTTCCATGCTAATTTGGAAACCCTGAAAATCCCGAAGAATAGGGTCATCCTGATTGACTAATGGGATTGACCAATCCGCTGCACTGCCGCTGAGATAGGATAATACGAAGGCTACTTTGGCTTGATCGTTTGGAAAGGCTCCAGGTCTGCATAAAAAGTGCAAACGGCATTGGTTCATGAATGCGGCAAATCTTTTCGGGTCCCCCGCAAAGCGTTCTGGTGGGGCTAAAGGGATATTGCCTGGTAAAATCACTTGCACAGGGTTGCTTGGTGAAACAGGGTTTGGGATCCCCCCGAGTCCCAGTAGGGGTGTTTGACCCGCTTGGTTTTGCAGTAATTGTCTAGCAAGGTCATCAGTGCGTTCCTTTGAAAAAATCAACTCTCTCCTGAGTGTATTAGTTTCTTGGCGAGCGGCATGTACTTCAGCCCTAAGTTCCCCTAATATTTGGGGCAGTTGGTGAGATTCTGAGGTCTCCATGACACCCGGGTGAGAATTTGTAGGAAGGCTTTGCGTTCTGTTACGCTCACCTGGCTCCCACAGGGGTGTCAAGCGGAAATGGACAGCCACGGTGTCCACCAACGTGATGCGTAGTGCAGAGATGACTGACTGGACTGGCCCACCTAGCTTCATCTGCTTGACCCGTAGAAGTGGTCTCCTAAAGACGGGGAAAGGGAATTAGCCACCTGTGGATTTGAGTAGTAACACCTCACTGCGTCCCCACTTATCACTTCTGACATTCCCTTTCACAAAGCTCACCTTATAGTTTTGGATGACGAGCTCTCCATCCTGCAAAGAATGCAGGGGCACGTTGATGGCAAGTTACTTCACTGGCTTGAGTGTATTCGAAGAGTTCTGGACAAATCTTGGCTCCAAACCTCCGGGCGAAAGGCCGTAAGTATATAGTTCTAAAGAGTTCAAAATGTCTGAATAATCACTCTTGTCCAATTCCTTGTTTCTTTTGCAGCTTAGACCCAAAAGATGATTGTCTTGTGGCAGCTGTAAGCATTCAGGTAAGAGTCTGTGTTTTGTAACACTGTCCGGTAAATGATGCCAAGGTTTAATTCGCTGCTTTCTCTTTTCTTGCAGGTGCAGCGTAGGAAGATTTGGCGTGCTGGTGGATAATACCTCCTGCGGTAAAAACAGGTAAGCATATGGTGGCAAGAGATTGTCCTTGTTTGTTCCCTTGGCTCACCTTGTTGTTTTCTTGTCCCCCTTAGGTGCTGGAATGCGGCAACCTGGCGATGGAGACAGCACCGGATCGTAGAGATGCTGCGAGGAACGGTGAGTATGGTGCAGCGCTGCTGCTGGCGATGCGACGCGTTTAAAATGAAGTCTGTTTCTGGTTCGAAGATGCGCTGAATCCGAAATTAGGTAAGAAATCCAGTAAAGTTCTTGTTCTAACCTTTCTTCTTCTTTCCCTTCTTTCTAGGCGCTCTGGACTCGAGGCAGTCGTGGCGGATGCTGGATGCTGACTGCAGACACGGTGAGCGTTACGCTGCTGGATGCAGAATAACGCGAAGCATGTGCTGCTCTTCGGGCGTGGTTTAAATAGCCTTCAAAGTAGTCCCAGGTAAGTATTCCTCCACAACCACACCCGAGTAACAAAATAGTTCCTAAGATAAAATAGTCCCTTCAAGCCTCACATGGGCTTCGATGCTTGGATCCCTTGCAGCATGGTCTGCATCAGGTAAGTTTTAAAATATGAGCCTGGCGCCATAGGCGCCAGGACTGTACCCAGGTAGCCCCTAACAGGGGTTGCTGGGTTTGCTCCAGGTAACATGATGCCTGCTTCTGGGGTTGATGGACTTGGTCTGGATGCCCGGGAGTAGGCATCATGACATAGAGCCCCATTAATGAAAAGAGGCTTAACTCTACCATGGTCAGATTTGCAAATAGAAGATGTAGGGCCTGTAAAGAGGTCAAGCAGGGGGAACTGGTATATTTTGAGTGTGGTCTGTTTGATGTCAAAAAGGATAGAGTGTATTCCTGCACCAGATTGTTGTTCGCAAACAGCAGCTACATTACTGGTGAATCATATATTTTCAAGATTTGGGTTACCACAAAGAATAGAATCAGACAGAGGAAGTCATTTCACAAGCGCTGTAATGAGTAAGATATGGCAAATACTGGGAGTGAAAAGAAAATTACACATTGCATATCGGCCCGTTTCTTCTGGGGAAGTTGAGCGCTGTAATAGGTCTGTTGTGGATATATTAAAGAAGTTTGTAGCAGAGGCAGGTGCCAGCTGGGATTTACGTTTACCTTGGGTTTTGATGGCAATCAGATCAACTCCTGCCAAAGCAACAGGTATTAGCCCCCATGAAGTATTGACAGGTAGGAAAATGGTATTGCCGCAACACCTGCTATACAGACTACATGAGCAGACACTTGTAAGCGCATCTACAGTTCATGAATACATGGATGAGCTGAGGAAGCATTTACAATATGCATTTGCTTTTGTGCAGCGGAATCTATAAAGGGCTGCTGACAGTGCAAAGTCATATTATGATTAAAGAAAACAGTGGTGAAAGAATATTGTGTGGGGGATCAGGTGTATAAATTTCATTTTGGAAAAGGTAAACAGAAAAATTCTAAATTTCTGGCAGCCTGGAAGGGGCCATTTCGAATTATAGATAAGATTTCTCCCGTGGTGTACAACATTTTGAAAACTGAAGGTGAAACAGTAACAGAACAGTTTGTTCATATAAATCAAATCAAACCCTGGCACCCCAAACATGAGTTAAAGAGGCTTGAGCGTGTAGAAACAGATAAGGCCCCTTAAATACATGAAAGAAGATACATGAGTCTATTCATAGGGCAGTGACAGAGAAATCAAAATGGAAGTGATTGTTGCAATAGAATAGATGTGAACAAAAAGACTATGTGGGTAATTCATAGAATTCAGCGCACAAGTGGCGCACGCGGCTAGCGCACAGTGTTCACGTGTGAATTTCTGCGCCAGCCACGTGCGCTAAAATCCATTTCTGCGCACAGCGTATTCATGCATTTCAGTTTCCAAAACCAGCCATGCCACAGAGTGGCGCAGCGACCCTGCAGCAGCGCCAGTTACGCCCCCAAACCCTCCCCGTGTGCCATGCACAGCGCACAAATCCCGTACATGGTGCACAGGCCCCCAACCACGAAAACGCCTGTAAAACTCCCCGCGCACCCTTCCGAATACACGTACCCCACTGCACAGGAAGTGTCACACACGATTGGAGCCGGGTATGTGTATAACAGGGGTTTGCGGGAAGTTTCACACGTGAAATGCCCTGTGCGAGTGGAGTACATGTATTCCTGGGGTGCGCGGGAAGTTTCACACGCGATAGGCCCTGTGCAAGTGGGGTACGTGTATTCCTGGGGTGCGCAGGAAGTTTCACACGCGAAATGCCCTGTGCGAGTGGGGTACGTGTATTCCTGGGGTGCGCGGGAAGTTTCACAAGTGAAATGCCCTGTGTGAGTGGGGTAGGTGTATTCCTGGGGTGCGCGGGAAGTTTCACAAGCGAAATGCTCTGTGCGAGTGGGTATGTATATTCCTGGGGTGCGTGGGAGGTTTCACATGTGATAGGCCCTGTGCGAGTGGGGTACATGTATTCCTGGGATGCGTGGGAAATTTCACACGCGATTGGAGAGGGGAACGTGTATTTCGGGGGTGCGTGGGAAGTTTCACCCACGAAATGCCCTGTGCGAGTGGGGTATGTGTATTCATGGGGTGCGCGGGAAGTTTCACACGCGATAGGCCCTGTGCGAGTGGGGTATGTGTTTTCCTGGGGTGCGCGGGAAGTTTCACACGCAATTGGCCCTGTGAGAGTGGGGTACGTGTATTCCTGGGGTGCGCGGGAAGTTTCACAAGCGAAATGCCCTGTGCGAGTGGGGTACTTGTATTCCTGGGGTCCGCGGGAAGTTTCACATGTGATAGGCCCTGTGCGAGTGGGGTACGTGTATTCCTGCGCGGTGCACGGGAAGTTTCACACGCGATTGGAGAGGGGAACGTGTATTTCAGGGGTGCGTGGGAAGTTTTACACGTGAAATGCCCTGTGCGAGTGGGGTACGTGTATTCCTGGGGTGCGCTGGAAGTTTCACACGCGATAGGCTCTGTGCGAGTGGGGTACGTGTATTCCTGGGGTGCGTGGGCAGTTTCACACACGATTGGCCCTGTGCGAGTGGGGTACGTGTATTTCGGGGGTGCGCGGGAAGTTTCACACGCGATTGGCCCTGTGCGAGTGGGGTACGTGTATTTCGGGGTGCGCAGGAAGTTTCACACACGAAATGCCATGTGCGAGTAGGATACGTGTATTCCTGGGGTGCGCGGGAAGTTTCACAAGCAAAATGCCCTGTGCGAGTGGGGTATGTGTATTCCTGGGGTGCGTGGGAAGTTTCACACACGATAGGCCCTGTGCGAGTGGGGTACGTGTATTCCTGGGGTGCGCAGGAAGTTTCACACGCGATTGGAGCGGGGTACGCGTATTTCGGTGGTGCGCGGGAAGTTTCACACGCAAAATGCCCTGTGCGAGTGGGGTACGTGTATTCCTGGGGTGTGCGGAAAGTTTCACAAGTGAAATGCCCTGTGCGAGTGGGGTACGTGTATTCCTGGGGTGTGCGGGAAGTTTCACAAGCGAAATGCCCTGTGCGAGTGGGGTATGTGTATTCCTGGGGAGCGCAGGAAGTTTCACACGCGATAGGCCCTGTGCGAGTAGGGTACGTGTATTTCTGGGGTGCGCAAGAAGTTTCACATGCGATTGGAGAGGGGAATGTGTATTTCGGGGGTGTACGGGAAGTTTCACACACGAAATGCCCTGTGCGAGTGGGGTACGTGTATTGCTGGGGTGCGCAGGAGGTTTCACATGCGATCGGCCCTGTGCGAGTGGGGTATGTGTATTCCTGGGGTGCGCGGGAAGTTTCACACGCGATAGGCCCTGTGCGAGTGGGGTATGTGTTTTCCTGGGGTGCGCGGGAAGTTTCACACGCAAATGGCTCTGTGAGAGTGGGGTACGTGTATTCCTGGGGTGCGCAGGAAGTTTCACAAGCAAAATGCCCTGTGCGAGTGGGGTATGTGTATTCCTGGGGTGCGCGGGAAGTTTCACACGCGATTGGAGAGGGGAATGTGTATTTCGGGGGTGCGTGGGAAGTTTCACACGCGAAATGCCCTGTGCGAGTGTGGTACATGTATTCCTGGGGTGCGCGGGAAGTTTCACACACGATTGGCCGTGTGCTAGTGGGGTACGTGTATTCCTGGGGTGCGCAGGAAGTTTCACAAGCGATTGGAGCGGGGTATGCGTATTTCGGGGGTGCGCAGGAAGTTTCGCACACGATTGGCCCTGTGCGAGTGGGATACATGTATTCCTGGGGTGCGCGGGAAGTTTCACAAGCGATTGGAGCGGGGTACGCGTATTTCAGGGGTGCACAGGAAGTTTCACACGCGAAATGCCATGTGCGAGTGGGGTACGTGTATTCCTGGGGTGTGCGGGAAGTTTCACAAGCGAAATGCCCTGTGCGAGTGGGGTATGTGTATTCCTGGGGTGCGCAGAAAGTTTCACACGCGATTGGAGCAGTGTATGCGTATTTCGGGGGTGCGCGGGAAGTTTCACACACGAAATGCCCTGTGCGAGTGGGGTACGTGTATTCCTGGGGTGCACAGGAAGTTTCACAAGCGAAATGCCCTGTGCGAGTGGGGTATGTGTATTCCTGGGGTGCGCAGGAACTTTCACACGCGATAGACCCTGTGCGAGTAGGGTACGTGCATTCCTGTGGTGCGTGGGAAGTTTCACACGCGATTGGAGAGGGGAACGTGTATTTCGGGGGTGCTTGGGAAGTTTCACACACGAAATGCCCTGTGCGAGTGGGGTACGTGTATTCCTGGGGTGCACAGGAAGTTTCACACGCGATAGGCCCTGTGCAAGTGGGGTACGTGTATTCCTGGGGTGCGCGGGAAGTTTCACA
This sequence comes from Ambystoma mexicanum, assembly GCF_040938575.1. Classification (NCBI taxonomy): domain Eukaryota; kingdom Metazoa; phylum Chordata; class Amphibia; order Caudata; family Ambystomatidae; genus Ambystoma; species Ambystoma mexicanum. Next base: position 209,639,229 of record NC_090929.1, read on the forward strand.
CGCGATTGGCCCTGTGCGAGTGGGGTACGTGTATTCCTGGGGTGCGCGGGAAGTTTCACAAGCGAAATGCCCTGTGCGAGTGGGGTACGTGTATTCCTGGGGTGCGCGGGAAGTTCCCCAGCACCCCAACCCCCCAGCAGTCAGGGGCACCTGCCAGCAGGCCCCCACTCATGTCCCCCAACACCCCCACACCCCAGCAGTCAGGGGCACCTGCCAGCAGGCCCCCACTCATGTCCCCCAGCACCCCCACTCCCCAGCAGTCAGGGGCACCTGCCAGCAGGCCCCCCACTCATGTCCCCCAGCACCCCCACCCACCAGCAGTGAGGGGTACCTGCCAGAAGGCCCCCACTCATGTCCCACTCATGTCCCCCAGCACCCACATCCCCCAGCAATCAGGGGCACCTGCCAGCAGGCCCCCACTCATGTCCCACATATGACCCACACATGTCCCCCAGCACCCCCCCCAGCAGTCAGGGGCACCTGCCACCAGCATCCCACTCATGTCCCCCAGCACCCCCACCCCCAGCAGTCAGAGGCACCTGCCAGCAGGCCCCCATTCATGTCCCCCAGCACCCCCACACCCCAGCAGTCAGGGGCACCTGCCAGCAGGCCCCCACTCATGTCCCACTCATGTCCCTCAGCACCCCCACCCCCCAGCAGTCAGGGGCACCTGCCAGCAGGCCCCCACTCATGTCCCCCAGCACCCCCAGCCCCCAGCAGTCAGGGGCACCTGCTAGCAAGTCCCCACTCATGTCCCCCAGCACCTCCACCCCCCAGCAGTCAGGGGCACCTGCCAGCAGGCCCCCACTCATGTCCCACACATGTCCCCCAGCACCCACGTCATGACGATCCTCAATCATGGGCCTCATGGCCACCCACACCACACCCCACGCCACCCCAGCCCAAAGACCCAACCAAGTATTGCATCCACCCACAGAGAAATGGCCATTACATGATACAACCCGAATGGCAAGTACGTACATGAACACATGTCCGTCACACACACACAATGGGTGCAAGTGAATGTGAAAAATGACATGCATGAAACCAATGAGAGAATAGCACACATCGAAGTATGAAAGAAAAATATATTGAACTCAACATGAATGAAACGGAAAAAAAAACACTCAATAATGGGAATAAGTAATAATACGCAGCATGTCCGGAAAAAAATAAAAAATATGAATTCAGAATCCAAAGAAATCCAAATGAAAATGTGTCCAAAGTCTCAGTCCAACCAAGCAAATCCAAGGGAAAAAAAATATATGAAATCCATTGCGCCGTGGTGAAATTAAAATAAAAACGAGAAACATCCACTGTTCAACTATAAACAAATCACCAATCCAGGGTCCATGAGCCCAACAAATGAAATGAAACCTACAAAAAACAATACCCAATAAAGAACTACATACAAAAATGTGGTGCATTGTCCAAGCGGCCCAAAATAAACAAAAACAGAAAGGAAACCTAACACTATCTAACTATTTACAATGGCAGCGGGCTAGTCCGACGGCTCACTTTTTGATGTCCCGGGCCAGGGCATCATCGAACTCCTGCTCAATGTCCTGGAGGCGGTCCTCTTCCAGGGCCCCAAGGGTTCGTAGGGACGACGACATGTTCACCTCCAACTCCCTGCGAATTGCCTCGAGGCACTCGGCCCGCCTCAGGGCCCTCCGCATGGAGTTCTCCGCCCTGACCATTGTGAGCCGTGCCTCTTCTGCCCGCTGCCGCTCCGCATCTATGGCGTGGCCCAACTGCTGCCACACGGAAGACACATGAAATCCGGGGTCCTCCTGTCCTATGGCCGATGCCTGCCCCTCCGATGTTGAAGGCACTGAGCCATCATTGCTCCCACCATGTTGCTGCTGCTGTGCCTGTGCCTGCGCCCTGGCTCTTGCTGCTTGCACATCCTCCTCCGGCTGGGGTGCAGTTGTCGTGGTAGCCACCCCTGCTGGACGTCTGACTCCCGACTGTGGCAGGGATGTGTCCTCCACCAGCCTGGCCGCTGGGTCTGGGGCAACTCCACAGGGTATCCAGGTGATACATGGGTGGGAAGATGGCATGCAGGACGACTGGCGCATAGGGGGTTCAGGTTAGGAGGGGGTCGCAAGAAGGTCCAGCACACGGAGGAATCCAGCACCGGTGACCCATCCCAGTAGGTCATCGTGGTCAAAGAGGCATTGAAGACGACGTGCAGTCTCTCCACAAAAAGACTGCAGGTCACCTCGCATGCCCCGTTGACGCAACGCTATCCCAGCCAGGACCGGCTCAACACGGTCCCGGATAGCCACGGCCGCAGGGAGAGGAAGGCCAGTTGTTGTGCGCTCATCCCCTCCCTGAAAACGGGTCTGGACGTAGGCATCCCTGCTGGTGCCAGATGATGCAGTGACAGGATCAGGGACAGGAATACACACAGGCACCTCCACAGCTGCCTGTGCTGCCTCCTGTCCCTGACCCTGCACTGCACCACTAGCACCAGTGGAATCCCCACCTCCAGACCCCGTGTGTGTCCCTTCCGTTGCCTCCTCCTCCACCAAACCCCCCATCAACCTGGATGACTCCGTGCCTTCTTCCTCTGTTGGACCCTGTGGGGTCTCAGCTGCCCCTTCTGCTGCCGAGGAGTACACCTCCAACCTCTGCCTCTTGGACCTACCCTCGGCAGCAGCGGCCTGGGACGCAGCACCAGACTCCTCACTCCCCGATGAGATGACAATCTGGGAGGGGAGCCGGGCCTTGCGTCTCCGGCTGGTGGTGCGATCCCTGCCACTGTGCCCCACAGCACCCTCTCCGCCCTCTTCTTCAGTTGACACTGCAGACAGGGAGAGATAAAACACAGACATCAAGGCACTGTACAATGGACTGATACACACATGACAGTTGCACATGAGTGGCAGTGTCAAACTTCAGACATGGCATCACACTCCACAACACACATGTCATTTCAACTCACACACATGAGCATGTCCACAGCAATATTGCACCAGGCAGCAACATCCATACACATACAACAGCATGAACAGCCGAAGGTGAGCCTGACATCACATGAAACACAGGGAGTGCACTAGACATACACACACGCCACCACACTTACATGCATTTCTACATCTCCTCCAACTGTCGCAATGATGCGATCGCCATACATGTCACATCTGGCATTCAGCCTTCTACATATCAGTGTCACGTGCATCTATGTTGCATCACAGTTGTACACTTGTCAAATACACACACATGCACATGTACACAGTGCCGATACATGCAGCAGGAACCACCATCCATGTGCGACACCACAACCATGCCAACGTACATACACAGAAATTCAAACATGTGTGCTCCCACACCTGCCTTTGCACAGCATGCTTACAAACACATACACCATCGATGTGTCTCACACCTAAGAGGACTCACATTTGGCAGCCGCATGCCCCTGTTCATACACATCCCTACATGGCCTTACGAAAACACATGTGCAACCTGCACACTACTGGCACACCACCACACGCACAGCGTCCAATCAGTATGCATGTACACTTACCACTCGACTCCAGACGGGTCTGCCTCTCAAGGACCTGGACGTGGAGCGCTGGGCATATGTGTTCCAGGACCCTCATGTGGTGGTCGGACAGGTGGTCCCGGCGCCCCTTGGCATCCGCTGCATTCAAGAGGCGGCGGGCCTTGTTGAGGGTCCTGGACCTGAAGTCCTCCCTGCGCTTCTTGACATGTTGTAAGTCGCGGACTGCCACCCCCTCCGCGTTGATGGCAGTCACGAAGTCCATCCAGATCCTGGTCCGTCCTTCATTGTTGGCGCGCGAACTTCCAAAGAGGGCATCATACTGCCCCAGGACTTGCTCCACCAGGACACCAACTTCCCTGGCACTGAAGCTGGTGGCCCTCTGCCTCTCTGGCTGGGGGTTGCCAGTGGTGCCAGATGGTGTTGTGCCCAACATGGCAACCCCAGAGGCAGGAGTGGGTGGGCAACTGGGTCCTGGGGCTGGGCTGTGGAGCGATGGTATCCCAGTCGGGAGTCTTCGGTTCCAGCAGGGGTGGTCACAGCAACTGCACTCCTGGCTGACGTGCAGGCAGCAAATAGCAGGACACGTGGGCAGCAGGCAGTCAGGCAGCAGCAGATGGCAGGTGGGAGCGTGCTCGGGGCTCTGGGGGGCAGTAATTCGGCCTTCTGGGCAGGAGCGTGGTCTTCCGTGTGTTGTTGCGTGGCCAGCTTGATACGGAGTGATTTGGCACGTGAAAATCTTGCACGTCAGCATGTAATTCGAGGAAAGGCCCTTAGCGCGTAAGCGCTTCTGTGACGTGACTCGCGCGGGCGTTTCCCTCGTGACGTGGGCATAGTGGTTCAGCGCGCGAGAAAAAACTGCACGTCCGCATGTGGATGCATGTAATCCGAGGGAAGGGCCTACGCACGTAAGTGACGTGACGCGCGCGGGCGTTTCCATCAACAAGGATGCATCTTCATCGTACACGTCCAAAAACTGCACATCTGAGTGTCAGCTCGTGTAATTGGAGGAAAGGGCCTTAGCGCGTACACGCGTAAGTGACGCTGTACGTGTGGGCCACTTTAAAAGGTACGTGTAGGACCCCATTACCTTGTACTTGCTTTTCGTGGAGAGCGACTGGGTCAATTCTGTACTTCTTGTCGGTTCACACGCGATTACTTCACAGCGTTTCAAGTTCGTACTCCCTGTTACCTCTGACAGCGTTCTTTATTATTTTTGGGCCTGTTTCCTCAAACAGCGTTCACTTCTTCTTTTGTCCTGTCTCCTCAGACAGCGTACAGTTCTTCATTTGGCGGGGGTGTTGCCTACAAGCACAAGCACGTTTTTTTCACGTTCTTTTTCCAGGCAGACGGTGAGTCGCGCACGCATTTACCAACTGTGCTTGCCCCGTGTGTCACGTACCCCTTCCGAGGTCATTGTAGGCTGCGTGTAACACGTGCACGCTTGTTTTTGTGTTTCTGGGTGCCACAGCGTAGTGCAGGTTCATTTTTCCATGTACGTGGTCTACGAGGGGTTGCGTGCACGTTACTTTTTGTTTTTGGGGTGCCTGTGCGTTGCGTGACCCGTCATCTTCCCCCAGGGGTCACAGACAGCCTTGCTAGAGCACTAGGGTACAAATTCCATCTAGTACCCTACCCCTTTCACCCCCAATTGCCCAGGACAATTTTTTACTGCAACTCTCATACGCACAACAACATCAGTGCCATGGTTGGGAGGCAACCTAGCGGTAAGGGAGGCAAAGGTGGCCGACCTCCAAAAGGTGGGCGTGGTGGGTGCGGTAGGGGACATGGCCAGGATTGGCAGGGTGCCCCTAGACCCCCATGTGTGGAGGACCAATCAGGGACACCCATGCCCCCCCATGGTTGAGGGAAACGTGGCTGACACCATCCCAGCTCAGCCCTTGTTGGACCAGCCCATTGTGGCACCTGAGCCAGCATAGGATGACTCCCAGGCTGACTTCCAGGTCGGCAAGTCTAAGCCACGTGTGTCGGTGCAAGTTGGTGTCACCAGGCCACGTGGATCTGGGGCAGCAATGTCATCTGCTGCCCCAAGTAGGCAGAGTTGGGAGGCTGCAGGGGCAGCTGTAGCTCTATCCACCCCAGCTCTGAGTCTCCCAGCCGGGACAGTGTCGGTCCTGGTCCATCAAACTGACTTTGCCCCTGCCAACATCACACTTCAGCCAATGCCTGCTCCAAGACCTGTGGTCATTGTGCCTTTGCACACTCCCAGTACCCAGTCCACCTGCGCTTCTGCCCCTACTGACCAGAGCGGCGCAAGACACTAAGGCTCTGCTCCACCGTTGAAGAAGAGGAAGAAGGGTGCTCTGGCACTACAGGCTGAGACCCCAGACACGGCTACATAGTCCGGCATGTCAAGGAAGCCTAGCTTTAATGACCCCGAACTTGATGCACTTGTGAGCTATGTGTCGGCACATAGCCGCAAAATGTTGGTGACTGCAGGGTGCAAGACCACACCTGGTCAACGTAGGGCACACTGGCAGACCATCGCACACCGCATAAGTGCCCTTGGATTTGTGAGGCGCACAGCTGATGATTGCTACAAGCAGTGGAATGACCTGAAACGCAGAGCAAAGAACAAGCTGGTCTCAAATCATGCCGCTACTCTGGTGACTGGCGGTGGGTCTCCACAAGAGGACAACAAACTCACTGAACATGAGTCTGTTGCTGGGACCTTCATCACAGAGGAACAGATCCAAGGTGTGGGAGATCTACCTGATTATGACGAATTGTCCAGTGAGTGCCCATGCCTGTGTGTGTAATCCATGTGTATGTTGTTTGGGTGACGGGTTCTGATTGAGTGCCAGTGAGGGTGTGTACTCCTGAATGTTATGGGTCACCCGTTTCCTTCCTCCCATACATTGACGTGCCTTGGATTTGGGTATGACTGTATCCGTTCTGCCCACAGTTGCCAATTAGGCCCATATTACTGCACTTTACCTTGAACTGTCATCTTGCAACTACATTGTTCAGATTTTGTAAGTGTTCATTCAGGCTGATTGTTTCCACTCACCCATTTTTGCTACGCATTATTCTGCCCTATTGCAACATATGTGATATGCTTCGGTCATTGTTTACAGCCCACACTGGGCCACTATTTTTACCTGGTCATGTTAATGATTACACCATTCAGGCCGATGGAGTATTGGGCATCAGAATTTTTTTATTAGGGCCTGTTTGCATGTGGAAGATGACAGATGTTTTCTGTAATGTTAAAGTGACCAACCATTGATCAGCCCACAATGACTGTGTTATTGGACACTGGATGTTTTTCAGTGTGTGGCATATGCATATTTTGCAACACTATTCAGCATCAATCTTCGCATCATATCAATGTGACATGGATGTGTGACAGTACTCATTCAATGACATATTGCTGTAGTTTTGTAATTTACCATGGCTATGCTACATGACATCTGTGTGGTGGCATGTGTCATGTATGTGTATTGGACATGCCACTCACAGCCTGATGTGTGATGCCAGTGCTACCCAACATGCTGCAAATGTGTTGCTTTTCCATCTTGCTCTCCCCAGTGTCTGCCTTTTTGACTCCACTTCCAACTCTTTGACAGTGCATGCTTGGCAGGGTTATAGTCATGTGGGACATGTGTAAATCATGTACTGGATCTCTGGCTTGTCACGGCCTATGTGTGTGCTATGGTGCTCCTGCCTGTTTCCATTTGTTGTCTTTCACGTTTTTGCAGGTGATGACGCACTTGGTGCTGTTGAGGTTGAGGAGATGGTGCAGACCCAGGAGGAATCTCAGGCACGACCGGGCACCAGTGGGGGACGTGGTGTGGTGGTGGGTGAAAACCCAATGTTACTGCAGACCATACTGTCCAGGGGTGTCTCTGGGTGCACCTCCCCAGATCTCTATTCAGGTGCTAAGTCAGATGATGAGACTTATGTGCCGTCGCAGTTAAGTGTTTCTGGCAGGGATTCTGTTCTGTCCAACCCACCTGGACCAGGGGTAGAACCCTCTATGGGGATGTCAGTGTTGGTAGGTCCGTATTTGGCGGTTAAGGATGCAGGGTCACACTCCACAGCATCTGATCCTGTTCCTGGGCCAGCAGATTAGAGGGGGATGCCGTCCTGCAGCCTCAGGCAGTGCCAGCACAGCAAGGTGCAGATCGCCTTGCCCCAAACAGGTGTGGTGCCCGTCGACGCGGTGGCCGTGCGCCACCAGGCAATACTGCATGGGAAAACTCCATGTACAGTATGGCAACCCAAAAGGCAACATCAGTAGAAATGATGGTTCAGGCAATGGAGAGGGTGGCCACTTCCTTTATCCCCCCTGAAAGGCAGATGGAGCAACAATAGCAGGCAACAGACTCCATTTGCCAATCACACAGGGAAGACATGTTGGCGTCCAACAGGGACAGACGGGCGACACTGGAGACTCTGCGCGAATCCATATCAATAGAGTCCCAGGGCCACAGGGAAGCCCTGAGGGTAGAACTACATAACCTCAGGCAGACTCTGGTTGAACTTGAGACTTCCAGTAATTTAAGGCCAGAACAGCAGCTGGGGAAGCTCACACATAGGCTCTCAGCTGAGCTGCATGCGACACGTGCGGAGATCGGGGCATCACGCAAGGCCATGCGTGTAGAAATGCAGGCAACCTGTGATGTGCTGCATGGGGATCTCCGCACTTTAATCCTCCAGAATCGGACCTTCCAGACATGCATGCTTGCTGCCATGGAGAACCATACCAGGGCTTTGCATGGGATGCCTCGAATAGTGCCACCGCCTCCTGATGCAGCAGCAGAGGATGAGCAGAGCGACAGCAGTTCTCCCACAATGGCATAGCCGTACAGGCCATGAGCCCAAGGAGGTTTTTTTTTTTGCAACATCCACGCAGGTGGGTGTTGGTGTGTACCCTGTCCTCGAACCTCCTGGGTGGCCTCCCCCACCACCCCTGGCCCCCACATGGCCATTTTTGATTTTTGATTTTTTTTTGTTCATAGTGTGTTGCCTTGTGTGGCTCCCGTGGGCATCCACTGTATTCCGGCTTGGCACATGCAGGCTTGTCCTGAGTTTGGGTTAGATGCTTGGGTTCGTGAGACACACACCCCTCCTGCTTCCCGTTTCCATGGGCTTGCAAAGGGTGTGACCAAGTGACAGTGAATTACACAGTGACGTCGGGCTCCCATGAGCTGTGTGGGCAGTCTGTATTCAATACTGTGTAGACATCCCTAGTGGATATTGTTGTTGTAATGTACACTGCATGGTGTATTGATATGTGCTTGTGCATCCATGTCTTCTTCCTAATCTGCAGGTTCCTTCCTCATGTCTTCACAAGGCTGTCTACTTTGCAGATGCAGTTCATGTTGTATGCAGTACACTGAGACATTTGCCATGGCAGCAACACTCTACAGTTGTAAGGGGTCGATGTGCTGGCGTATTCAGGTTGTAAGACTACCACTACTTGAACTTACTACTGTCATGTTTTCGCATTTTTCCATGGTGTGTTGCAGCATTGTGTTGGTGGTAAGTATTTGGTAATGTGTGCTGTTAGTTATACATTACTGGGAGCATATTGTGTGTGGGCTGTTTCCATTAGGGACAGTGCACTTTGTGACACTTCTGTCAGGTCTTGTGCATTGCTTTGTTTGCTTTCACATTGCATGACATGCCATGGTGTGTTTGGTGGTGGAGCTCGGGAGGGGTTGGGTGACAAAGCGTTGTTCTCATGTTGTATTTAGCAAGGGGGTAATGAATTTAGGAGCATTGATGTATGTCTTTTGATGACACAGCATTGGGGATGTTTGGGTAGGTAGGGATGCACACAATGTAACACTTCCAGGTGACCAATCTCAGGAGGGTATGGTTGTGACAGTTAAGTGTCACTTATGTCATCATCATTGATTGTCAGCTGGTATGTGTCAGGGCTGTGTGCACTCGACAGGGGTGTGATTTTATGTGAAGTAATTAGCCACCAGCTGCGTACGGGCTGCCTCACAACGTGCCCTTTCTCCTCCCATGCGCAGCGGGCGTGCATGTGGTTGGGGATGTGGGGGCACCACCATGTCCACCGGCAGGCCCCGGCGTGTTGCAACATTGTGCAGGACACATGCTGCCACTATGATCCTGCACACTTCTGGGGGAGCATATAACAGCTGCCCACCAAAGCGGTCAAGGGAGCGAAAGCCCCTCCGATGTTGAAGGCCCCGAGCCATCATTGCTCCCACCATGTTGCTGCTGCTGTGCCTGTGCCTGCGCCCTGGCTCATTCTGCCTGCACGTCCTCCTCCGGCTGGGGTGCAGTTGTGGTGGTAGCCACCCCTGCTGGATGTCTGACTCCCGACTGTGTCAGGGATGTATCCTCCACCAGCCTGGCCGCTGGGTTTGGGGCAGCTCCACAGGGGACCCAGGTGATACATGGGTGGAAAGATGGCCTGGAGGACGACTGGTGCGTAGGGGGTTCAGGTGAGAAGGGGGTCGCAAGAAGGTCCAGCACATGGAGGAATCCAGCACCAGTGACCCATCCCAGTAGGTCAACGTGGTCAAAGAGGCATTGAAGACGACGTGCAGTCTCTCCACGAAAAGACTGCAGGTCACCTCGCATGCCCCAATGACGCAACGCTATCCCAGCCAGGACAGGCTCAACATGGTCCCGGATAGCCACGTCCGCAGGGAGAGGAAGGCCAGTTGTTGTGCGCTCATCCCCTCCCTTAAAACGGGTCTGGACATAGGCATCCCTGCTGGTGCCAGATGATGCAGTGACAGGATCAGGGACAGGAATACACACAGGCACCTCCACAGCTGCCTGTGCTGCCTCCTGTCCCTGCCCCTGCACTGCACCACTAGCACCAGTGGAATCCCCACCTTCAGACCCCGTGTGTGTCCCTTCCATTGCCTCCTCCTCCACCAAACCCCCCATCAACCTGGATGACTCCGTGCCTTCTTCCTCTGTTGGACCCTGTGGGGTCTCAGCTGCCCCTTCTGCTGCCGAGGAGTCCACCTCCAACCTCTGCCTCTTGGACCTACCCTCGGCAGCAGCGGCCTGGGACGCAGCACCAGACTCCTCACTCCCCGATGAGATGACAATCTGGGAGGGGAGCCGGGCCTTGCGTCTCCGGCTGGTGGTGCCATCCCTGCCACTGTGCCCCACAGCACCCTCTCCGCCCTCTTCATCAGTTGACACTGCAGACAGGGAGAGATAAAACACAGACATCAGGGCACTGTACAATGGACTGATACACACATGACAGTTGCACATGAGTGGCAGTGTCAAACTTCAGACATGGCATCACACTCCACGACACACATGTCATTTCAACTCACACACATGAGCATTTCCACAGCAATATTGCACCAGGCAGAAACATCCATAAACATACAACAGCATGAACAGCCGAAGGTGAGCCTGACATCACATGAAACACAGGGAGTGCACTAGACATGCACACACGCCACCACACTTACATGCATTTCAACATCTCCTCCAACTGTCGCAATGATGCGATCGCCATACATGTCACATCTGGCATTCAGCCTTCTACATATCAGTGTCACGTGCATCTATGTTGCATCACAGTTGCACACTTGTCAAATACACACACATGCACATGTACACAGTGCCGATACATGCAGCAGGAACCACCATCCATGTGTGACACCACAACCATGCCAACGTACACATACAGAAATTCAAACATGGGTGCTCCCACACCTGCATTTGCACAATATGCTTACCAACACATACACCATCGATGTGTCTCACACCTAAGAGGACTCACTTGTGGCAGCCTCATGCCCCTGTTCATACACATCCCTACATGGCCCTACGAAAACACATGTGCAACCTGCACACTACTGGCACACCACCACACGCACAGCGTCCAATCAGTATGCATGTACACTTACTGCTCGATTCCAGACGGGTCTGCCTCTCAAGGACCTGGACGTGGAGCGCTGGGCATGTGTGTTCCAGGACCCTCATCTGGTGGTCGGACAGGTGGTCCCGGCGCCCCTTGGCATCCGCTGCCTTCAAGAGGCGCCGGGCCTTGTTGAGGGTCCTGGACCTGAAGTCCTCCCTGCGCTTCTTGATATGTTGTAAGTCGCGGACTTCCACCCCCTCCGCGTTGATAGCAGTCACGATGTCCATCCAGATCCTGGTCCGTCCTTCATTGACAGCGCGCAAACTTCAAAAGAGGGCATCATACTGCCCCAGGACTTGCTCCACCAGGACACCAACTTCCCTGGCACTGAAGCTGGTGGCCCTCTGCCTCTCTGGCTGGGGGTTGCCAGTGGTGTTGTGCCCAGCATGCCAACCCCAGAGGCAGGAGTGGGTGGGCAACTGGGTCCTGGGGCTGGGCTGTGGAGCGATGGTATCCCAGTCGGGAGTCTTCGGTTCCAGCAGGGGTGGTCACAGCAACTGCACCCCTGGCTGACGTGCAGGCAACAAATAGCAGGGCACGTGGGCAGCAGGCAGTCAGGCAGCAGCAGATGGCAGGTGGGAGCGTGCTCGGGGCTCTGGGGGGCAGTAATTCGGCCTTCTGGGCAGGAGCGTGGTCTTCCGTGTGTTGTTGCGTGGCCAGCTTGAAACGGAGTAATTTGGCACGTGAAAATCTTGCACGTCAGCATGTAATTCGAGGAAAGGCCCTTCGCGGGTAAGCGCGTAAGCACATGTACGCGGTTTCATTGGACCAAAGGCCCTTAGCGCATAAGCGCTTCTGTGACATGACTTGCGCAGGCGTTTCCCTCGTGACGTGGGCATAGTGGTTCAGCGCACGTGAAAAAACTGCCGTCCGCATGTGGATGCGTGTAATCCGAGGGAAGGGCCTACGCGCGTAAGTGACGGGACGCGCGCGGGCATTTCCATCAACACGGGTGCATGTTCATCGTACACATCCAAAAACTGCACGTCCGAGTGTCAGCTCGTGTAATTGGAGGAAAGGGCCTTAGCGCGTACACGCGTAAGTGACACTGTACGTGTGGGCCACTTGAAAGGTACGTGTAGGACCCCATTCCCTTGTACTTGCTTTTCGTGGAGAGCGAGTGGGTCAATTCTGTACTTCTTGTCGGTTCACACGCGAATACACAGCGTTTCAAGTTCGTACTCCCCGTTATCTCTGACAGCGTTCTTTATTTTTTTTGGGCCTGTTTCCTCGAACAGCGTTCACTTCTTCTTTTGTCCTGTCTCCTCAGACAGCATACAGTTCTTCATTTGGCGGGAGTGTTGCCTACAAGCACAAGCGCGTTTTTTTCACGTTCTTTTTCCAGGCAGACGGTGAGTCGCGCACGCATTTACCAACCGTGCTTGCCCCGTGTGTCACGTACCCCTTCAGAGGTCATTGTAGGCTGTGTGTAACACGCGCATGCTTGTTTTTGTGTTTCTGGGTGCCACAGCGTAGTGCAGGTTCATTTTTCCACGCACGTGGTCTATGAGGGGTTGCGTGCACGTTACTTTTTGTTTTTGGGGTGCCTGTGCGTTGCCTGACACGTCATCTTCCCCCAGGGGTCACAGACAGCCTTGCTAGAGCACTAGGGTACGAATTCCATCTAGTACCCTACCCCTTTCACCCCCAATTGCCCAGGACAATTGTTTACTGCAACTCTCATACGCACAACAACATCAGTGCCATGGTTGGGAGGCAACCCAGCGGTAAGGGAGGCAAAGGTGGCCGACCTCCAAAAGGTGGGCGTGGTGGGCGCGGTAGGGGACATGGCCAGGATTTGCAGGGTGCCCCTAGACCCCCATGTGTGGAGGACCAATCAGGGACACCCATGCCCCCACCCCCATGGTTGAGGGAAACGTTGCTGACACCATCCCAGCTCAGCCCTTGTTGGACCAGCCCATTGTGGCACCTGAGCCGTCACAGGATGACTCCCAGGCTGACTTCCAGGTCGGCAAGTCTAAGCCACGTGTGTCGGTGCAAGTTGGTGTCACCAGGCCACGTGGATCTGGGGCAGCGATGTCATCTGCTGCCCCAAGTAGGCAGGGTTGGGAGGCTGCAGGGGCAGCTGCAGCTCTATCCACCCCAGCTCTCAGTCTCCCAGCTGGTACAGTGTCGGTCCTGGTCCATCAAACTGACGTTGCCCCTACCAACATCACACTTCAGCCAATGCCTGCACCAAGACCTATGGTCATTGTGCCTTTGCACACTCCCAGTACCCAGTCCACCTGCGCTTCTGCCCCTACTGACCAGAGCGGCGCAAGACACTAAGGCTCTGCTCCACCTTTGAAGAAGAGGAAGAAGGGTGCTCTGGCACTACAGGCTGAGACCCCAGACATGGCTACATAGTCCGGCATGTCAAGGAAGCCTAGCTTTAATGACCCCGAACTTGATGCACTTGTGAGCTATGTGTCGGCACATAGCCGCAAAATGTTGGTGACTGCAGGGTGCAAGACCACACCTGGTCAACGTAGGGCACACTGGCAGACCATCGCACACCGCATAAGTGCCCTTGGATTTGTGAGGTGGACAGCTGATGATTGCTACAAGCAGTGGAATTACCTGAAACGCAGAGCAAAGAGCAAGCTGGCCTCAAATCATGCCGCTACTCTGGTGACTGGCGGTGGGTCTCCACAAGAGGACAAGAAACTCACTGAACATGAGTCTGTTTCTGGGACCTTCGTCACAGAGGAACAGATCCAAGGTGTGGGAGATCTACCTGATTATGACGAATTGTCCAGTGAGTGCCCATGCGTGTGTGTGTAATCCATGTGTATGTTGTTTGGGTGACGGGTTCCGATTGAGTGCCAGGTGAGGGTGTGTACTCCTGAATGTTATGGGTCACCCGTTTCCTTCCTCCCATACATTGACGTGCCTTGGATTTGGGTATGACTGTATCCGTTCTGCCCACAGTTGCCAATTAGGCCCATATTAGTGCACTTTACCTTGAACTGTCATCTTGGAACTACATTGTTCAGATTTTGTAAGTGTTCATTCAGGCTGATTGTTTCCACTCACCCATTTTTGCTACGCATTATTCTGCCCTATTGCAACATATGTGATATGCTTCGGTCATTGTTTACAGCCCACACTGGGCCACTATTTTTACCTGGTTATGTTAATGATTACACCATTCAGGCCGATGGAGTATTGGGCTGCAGAAATGTTTTATTAGGGCCTGTTTGCATGTGGAAGATGACAGATGTTTCCTGTAATGTTAAAGTGACCAACCATTGATCAGCCCACAATGACTGTGTTATTGGACACTGGATGTTTTTCAGTGTGTGGCACATGCATATTTTGCAACACTATTCAGCATCAATCTTCGCATCATGTCAATGTGACATGGATGTGTGACAGTACTCATTCACTGACATATTGCTGTAGTTTTGTAATTTATCGTGGCTATGCTACATGACATCTGTGTGGTGGCATGTGTCATGTATGTGTATTGGACATGCCACTCACAGCCTGATGTGTGATGCCAGTGCTACCCAACATGCTGCAAATGTGTTGCTTTTCCATCTTGCTCTCCCCAGTGTCTGCCTTTTTGACTCCACTTACAACTCTTTGACAGTGCATGCATGGCAGGGTTATAGTCATGTGGGACATGTGTAAAACATGTACTGGATCTCTGGCTTGTCACAGCCTATGTGTGTGCTATGGTGCTCATGCCTGTTTCCATTTGTTGTCTTTCAGGTTTTTGCCGGTGATGACGCACTTGGTGCTGTTGAGGTTGAGGAGATGGTGCAGACCCAGGAGGAATCTCAGCCACGACCGGGCACCAGTGGAGGATGTGGTGTGGTGGTGTGTTACTGCAGACCATACTGTCCAGGGTTGTCTCTGGGTGCACCTCGCCAGACCTCTATTCAGGTGCTGAGTCGGATGATGAGACTTATGTGCCGTCGCAGGTAAGTGTTTCTGGCAGGGACTCTGTTCTGTCCAACCCACCTGGACCAGGGGTAGAACCCTCTATGGGGATGTCAGTTTTGGCAGGTCCGTCTTTGGTGGTTATGGATGCATGGTCACACTCCACAGCATCTGATCCTGTTCCTGGGCCAGCAGATCAGAGGGGGAATGCAGTCCTGCAGCCTCAGGCAGTGCCAGCACAGCAAGGTGCAGATCGCCTTGCCCCAAACAGGTGGGGTGCCCGTCCACGCGGTGGCCGTGTGCCACCAGGCAATACTGTATGGGAAAACTCCATGTACAGTATGGCAACCCAACAGGCAACATCAGTAGAAATGATGGTTCAGGCAATGGAGAGGGTGGCCACTTCCTTTATCCCCCCTGAAAGGCAGATGGAGCAACAACAGCAGGCAACAGACTCCATTTGCCAATCACACATGGAAGACATGTTGGCGTCCAACAGGGACAGACGGGCGGCACTGGAGACTCTGCGCAAATCCATATTAATAGAGTCCCAGGGCCACAGGGAAGCCCTGAGGGTAGAACTACATAACCTCAGGCAGACTCTGGTTGAACTTGAGGCTTCCAGTAATTTAAGGCCAGAACAGCAGCTGGAGCAGCTCACACATTCACTCGCAGCTGAGCTGTATGCAATACGTGAGGAGATCCGGGCATCACGTGAGGCCATGCGTGCAGAAATGCAGGCAACCTGTGATTTGCTGCATGGGGATCTCCGCACTTTAATCCTCCAGAATCAGACCTTCCAGACCCACATGCTTGCTGCCATGGAGGAACATACCAGGGCTTTGCCTGGGCTGCCTCCCATAGCAGAGGATGAGAAGTGCGACAGCAGTTCTCCCACAATGGCATAGCCGTGCAGGCCATGAGCCCAAGGAGGTTTTTTTTTTTGCAACATCCACGCAGGTGGGTGTTGGTGTGCACCCTGTCCTCGAACCTCCTGGGTGGCCTCTCCCACCCCCTCTGGCCCCCACATGGCCATTTTTTATTTTTTATTTTTTACAGTGTGTTGCCTTGTGTGGCTCTTGTCAGCATCCACTGTATTCTGGCTTGGCACATGCAGGCTTGTCCTGAGTTTGTGTTAGATGCTTGGGTTTGTGAGACACACACCCCTCCTGCTTCCCGTTTCCATGGGCTTGCAAAGGGTGTGACCAAGTGACAGTGAATTACACCGTGACGTTGGGCTCCCATGATCTGTGTGGGCAGTCTGTAGTCAATACTGTGTAGAGATCCCTAGTGGATATTGTTGTTGTATTGTACACTGCATGGTGTATTGATATGTGCTTGTGCATCCATGTCTTCCTCCTAATCTGCAGGTTCCTTCCTCATGTCTTCACAAGGCCATCTACTTTGCAGATGCAGTTCATGTTGTATGCAGTACATTGAGACATTTGCGTGGCAGCAACACTCTACAGTTGTAAGGGGTCGATGTGCTGGCGTATTCAGGTTGTAAAACTACCACTACTTGAACTTAGTACTGTCATGTTTTCGCATTTTTCCATGGTGTGTTGCAGCATTGTGTTGGTGGTATTTGGTAATGTGTGCTGTTAGTTATACATTACTGGGAGCATATTGTGTGTGGGCAGTTTCCATTAGGGACAGTGAACTTTGTGACACTTGTGTCAGGTATTTTGCATTGCTTTGTTTGCTTTCACATTGCATGACATGCCATGGTGTGTTTGGTGATGGAGCTGGGGAGGGGTTGGGTCACATGGCGCTGCTCTCATGATGTATTTAGCAATGGGGTAATGAATTTAGCAGCGTAGATGTATGTCTTTTGATGACACATCATTGGTGGTGTCTGGGTAGGTAGGGATGCACACAATGTAACACCTCCAGGTGACCAATCTCAGGAGGGTATGGTTGTGACAGTTGAGTGTCACTTATGTCATCATCATTGATTGTCAGCTGGTATGTGCCAGGGCTGTGTGCACTGCACAGGGGCGTGATTTTATGTGAAGTAATTAGCCACCAGCTGCGTACGGGCTGCCTCACCACGTGCCCTTTCCCCTCCCATGCGCAGTGGGCATGCATGTGTTTGGGGATGTGGGGACACCACCATGTCCACCGGCAGGCCCCGGCGTTCTGCAACGTTGTGCAGGACACATGCTGCCACTATGATCCTGCACACTACTGGGGGAGCATATAACAGCTGCCCACCAGAGCGGTCAAGGGAGCGAAAGCGTGACTTGAGCACTCCGAATGTGCGCTCCACTATGCCCCGGGTTGCAATATGGGTTGTGTTGTATCTTACCTCGGGTGGCGTGGTGGGGTTCCGAATTGGCGTCATCATGTGGGTGCTCAGAGGGTAGGCACTGTCCCCTGGGGAGGTGGTGATGGGTATCATTAGTGGGGTTGTGACATTACTCAGTATCTGACATGCATGCATGTGCAGTGGCATTTATACTCACCAAGCAGCCATGTATCACCATGCCGCCCAGCTTCTAGGTCCCGGTTTAGGGTTGACATTCTGTAAATGAAACTGTTGTGGGTGGACCCTGGATAGTTGGCATATACTGAGTTGATGATTCCCTTGGCATCACATACTACCTGCACATTGATGGAATGCCAGTGCTTGCGGTTTCTATAGATGTGCTCAGATGCCCTGGGGGGACGTAGAGCCACATGGGTGCAATCAATGGCACCAAGAATTTTGGGGAATTGTGCCACGACATATAAATCCTGGACGGCAGCCTGCCTTTCAGCAGGTGTTCTGGGCAGGTATATGTGCCTGCGTACTGATGGGCATGCAGTCATGATGGCCAAAACCTGGTGTAGGCAGCGTGACTGCGAGGCCTGTGACACCCCCCACTATAGCACTTGTCTGCTGAAATGATCCAGTGGCCAAGAAGTGCAGTACATTGAGGACCTTCTCAAGGGGCTGAGTGCTTGGGAGCACAGGGTGGGTGATGTGAGGTCATCCTCCCACTCACTCACCGGGTCGAGTATTATGTGAGGTGGAAACCTGTACCTCCCATACATCAGGCATCCCATAAAGGCTGGTTCTGGGTGTAAAGATTCTGGGCCTGACTATCCTCCTCCTCCTTCTGCGGTATCCCACGACTACTGCTGCTAGGAACGGTATATTCACCTTGGCGTTTGAACTTGTTTGTTGTTTGCATGCACTTTTATGCTGCGTGGGTCCACGTACGCCTGCTTCCTGCTGGCGTATGTGTGGGCGTTCCGCGCAATTGCCTCCTGTACTTCCCCCGTGACGCCCACATTTTCACGCGTTGTTCCCCATTCCGCGTGTTACACCCCTTATTGCGCCTACTTTTGTTGTGTGCGCTGCGCTATGTGCGCTTCTGTGTGCGCTTAGCGCCCGCTGTTTGGAGACGTGTGTGCCAGCGTGCGCCACGCAGAATTTTAGTGCACATCAAGGGATTTACATGCACACGGACTTCCTTGAATCGCTGTGCGCGCGTTTCGCTGCGATTTTCGCACTTGCACTGCGATTTGCATGCTTTCGCACGCCTGCGCCGAAAATTTCAGCGCACATTAATTCCATGAATCGGCCTCTCTATGTGATGGTCATTAAAAGAGGGTTGAAACTGGTTTTATTTACAAAGTTGAAATATATTAAATGATCCATGATGCTTCATGTATGTTTGTTTTCTCTCTAACATTTGCTTAATTTCAGAAGGCGAGATGAAAAGGGCGAAGGGTCTTGGAAAAGCACATGGATATATTTTTGTTTTTGGTAAAAGGGTGAAATTAGTATTGTGCTATATACTTAATTTGTTTCTTTTCTATTTGATTTAGAATACTAACAAACCTTTAGTCGGAGGTCACAGGACCGGAGGACATGGGAGACGATGGAGTCCTGGAGTCCCCTGGATGAAGATCAAGTGAAGCCTGCCTCCGGGTGGAGGTGAAGACAAAGTAACCGGGATGCCAAAAGAGATGCCACCCATGGAAAAAGCATCCAAGAGTGCGAGGATGAAAAAGTGCCCCAAATGAACCAGATGATGGAATGTTGCTGATCGGGACGTCTCAGAGACAGACAACAGTGGAAGAACAGTGAACTTGCAGCATTGTTGGTGCATGAATTCTGATATGTCCTGGAGTATGGAGTTCCACATTTTTATTGTTTTAATTATTTGTTTTATTTTATTGTTTTATGATTGACTTCAAGTATATAAGAACAAGAATTTGGACTATAAACACCTCAATTGAGAAGATATATGTAAAATATTTTCTGAGGTCTGATGGACTCAGAGATTAATTTTGATATTACGGTGGTTGGACAGTGATTTATTGTGAAATGCGTGAATATTAATTTTGTTGAACTGCTATGATTTTAAAGGAAAACAAGGAGCATGTTTGAGTTTGTTACAATTGTGGCTTGGACCACTGCCAAATTCTCAGAAAAAGGAGGGAATGTAGTATAATTTATTGTGTACATTATTGACAGCAATGATGTGGCACATATAGCTAGCCCTATGTTGCTAGCATAACATATGGGTACGCAAATGGAGACAGGCTGCAGATTTAAAAGTACACCAGAATATATATTTTTTTTCTCTTTCTCTTTTTATCTTACTTGAAATGCCTCATTCACAGGAGACTACATTAGCTGTCTAATTGACTGACTTAATTAACAAATACTAATACTTATACTAACTCAATAACATTATAATGTAATCTCTATGTGGAAAAGAGACAGAAAGACATGATCTGAGATTCATTTTAAACGTGCCTTTTTTTTCTCTCTTTGTTCACTGTGTTAGCTGGAAGCAAAATCTGCATGCCAGGAAATGAGTTTAGATCCAGTTTCTTACTGTAAAAATTAAGCTATTGTGGAAGGAAGGAGGATACAGTCTTTTGAATTTGATTGGTGCAGAGTGTCTGCAGTGATTCCACGTAAGCATAGGGGGATGCAACAGAGTTCTGCTGGGCAAAGTCTGACAGAACTAAACTCAGATCGCTTTGGCTGGGCCGTGAGGCAGGTCCAGTCTCACTTGGCACTTGCTTGAGAACTGCAGATTACTGCATGTTCTCGCTGTGCACTCCAAGCTTTCAAGATTACAAAGACAACCCTGGGCCCATTCTTCAGAGGTGAGCGGGGAGAGGTCGCGCGTGGAGAACTAAAGATAGCTGGTAAATATCCAAGTGAACTGAGGTTATTGTGTGCGGTACGGATGACCTTCTATAAATATCAGGCAGGGAGAATAGCAATAGGGAATCCCTGTGTTTAATTGCCATGTCATAATGTTGCAAAGTGAATGCCATGCTGTCGCTGTATTTTTCTCTTCTTCTTGTGACAAATGATGCAAAGAGAATTTCATTCTGTTGCTGTATATTTTTTCTTCTGTTTGTTTCAGAGAATACTGTAACACAAAAGGGTAAGATGTTGTTTGGAGATGCAACTGTTTATAATATAAGTATAATGTACACAAACCGTGTAGAGTGTTTTTGCTTTTGTCTTTTTCTTTGGTGCATCTAGAATAATATTTCAGGAGAACGGGAAGATTTTTAGGTAATACATGTGTCATGTTTCCCATACAGATGGAGTAATATAATTAGCAATGATAAATAGCTGTGTGTGTGTTTTCACTCAGTGTGTTGTCTGAGTGGAATTTAATACAATAGATATTGCTGGGCGTACATGAATCAGCAAAGAGGCCTATGGAAACATAGTTCACTAATGTATATAAATTAGTGATAATACCACAGGTTATTGAGAATGCTATATACATGAAGCTGTGGTGTTTCTGAATGTAAGTCCGAGGCCTCTATAGATCACAAGAACAGTCTAAGAAAAAGAAGAGTTTGTATATATTGGGGCCACAAATAAAACAGAAAAATTATGCTCACCAAAATACCACCAACAATAATGTATACCACAAACTGATCCTATATAATGTAATAAAGAATGGTCCCTGAAAGGAAATAAGGCCAAACCCAATCTAAATGCAAGGAGTAGCCATCGCCAAAATACCCTTATTTTTGGCGGTAATAAAATACCAGCAGGCCCCAAATTTACACAAAATATCCAACAGTACTTGGAAGATGGAGTATTTTGACATGAAGCACTATGTAAAAAATGTGTAGTATTATTAATAATATCTGGAAAAACAGGATTTGGGCATGTTTATCCTGTATAGCGAAAAAACATTCAGATTACAAATAGCAAATGTAAGAAAGGTTGAAGATGGTGTGTATTGTTGATGAGGTGTGTGGAACCAGCGAGACTTAAGTGTGTTAAGGAAAGATGACTTAAATGTAGGCCAAAACAATAACTAACCTTTAAGTCAACATCACAAGATAAATGGTTTGTTTCTGGAAAATGAGTGGCATGTTTCTCCTTGGATTACGTTCTTGGTACTATGAGTGAAATGGTCACAGAAGATGTTTCCAGATACTCTCAATTTGGCAAAGGTGAAAAGCACGAGTTCCGAAGATGCAAGAGTTGAAATTAAGCTTTCATGAGCAAGAGCAAAAACAAGCTGCTGCATATCGTCATCACCTACTAGGCAAGAGCTACCCATAGAAACTCTTACTTGAGATGCAAACTTTAACTTCCGGACCATTTATTTGTGCTTTAATCGTCTTCTTGATGTCTCTAATGTGGCATCAGCAACCCGTTCCTAGGGCCGGAACGGGGGCCAATGGCCTGGCAGGCCTAGTTTACGGCCCAAGATAGGTGAGGGCGTTTAACGAGGGCTCCAAGCCCTTACCCCCATTCCAGCCCTTGGAATGGGGTGCTAACGCCATTAAGATCCTGGGTTACCAAAGCGGTAACCCGGAGTACTAAAAAAACGATTTATTTTTATTCATTGAACGGGACGCTGCTAATGTCCCGTTCAATGAATGAAAATACTTATCCAAAATTGCTGCTATGGTTGAAGAAGGCGGGGCTCCATACAGAGCCCCTCTTCTATTATTATGGTGGCCGGAAAAGCGGTGATCGAAGCTGCCGCTGCCACAACATTCAGGTCAGTGCGACGGGGGTTGGGAAAAGTAAAAAGTAAAAAACAAAAGGGGGGAAGGTGAGGCGACAATGGCGGCCCTCGGCTGGGAGGCAACCTGCGGGTTCCATGGAATGTGTGCTGAGATTAGCAGTTTCAGCCTGCGTTTCATGGTACCTGATTCTGATTGGCTGCTCCCCCTGCCCCGGGTGCTAAAGGTTCTTTATACAAATTCCCAGATACAAAAAGCTGGTGCCACATAGGCATTTTTGTAAGGCACCACTTTGCCTCGATAGCCAAAGGAAGCTCCTGGTAGGTGTTGGTGTCAAGCGCACCAGGCTCACCTGGGCTAAGAGTAGCAGCTAAATAGCTCCCATCTCCAAGCACGTTTGTACCCTGAGGTGCACTGCAACATCTAAACTGGTGTGATTTATTGCTATATAAGTGTTAGAAATGGAGTTTGCTGTGTCCTGAGAGATGAAGCACATTAAATGCACATACACAATCATGCACATTTCCACCATGAGGTTACTACTGGTTTAAGGAGTTCTGTGAAACACCAAGGGGTAGAGGATAGTCGAACAGGAGACTAGTGAATCCCCATTTCAGGTCAGTGCAGGGCATCATTTTAGCAAGGTTTGTAAACTGGACTGTCACATAAGAGTCTTTGGGATCTAAACATATCATCATCCAGTGTCCTCGGCGAGAAGGCAGAAAAGGCAGATGATAGAGTCCATTGGGGTTTCACTTGGACAGTCTTGAAGGGATAGGGTTGTTTCACAATAGACGAAGAAGCATGAAACTGACGCACCTTCATCCTCCAGACACATTTGAAAAATAGGACAGATTCCCAAGAAATATCAACATTGAGGGTCACCCAAAAAAATATGTCTGCTCTCCACCTCCTCAGCACCACATGTTTTGGTGGAATCAGGTCCATTCCAGAGACATTGAGACATGCTCAATTTGAGATCAAGTTGTCATCATATACCAACAAGGATATTTCTTATTCCTTTGACTAAGCTAACAAGGCGAATGTGCTGAAAAGTACTATTGTGTTTTTATATAGCATTACTTGCCAAATTCCTCACTTCTAAGCACTGTGAAAGTACTTACACAATTGAATGGTACTCAATGGATTGACGTAGGATGGATGAAGGGCTAAATCAGCTCTGCCAGCATTCAAGTTTGTAAAGTACAGGCTGTGCCTATGTAGGAAGTCAATGCGTAACTTGCGAGCTATCTCCCCAAACATGGAGATGAGTGGGTTCACCTTCCTGGTAGAAAAGGTACAAGGGTGGGAGCATAGACACCCTCTATGTGGTGTATTTTAGATTTAGCTTTGAGGAATTTAGTCTCAATTTGTCCACAGTGTGAATATACATTGGTATTTACTGAAGACTTTGTGAGTCGCTCGTAATAGACCTTAATTGCCGCGTGTGGTGTAAAGTAAAATGCAACATCACTGTATCAAATAATGGGCTTCATCATTTCAGTAAAGGAAGCAATGAGTTAGTGCGTAGAAAATAGCAGAAGGAATTGGTCCATACATTCATAGAGAACATGTGGTCCACCATGCTGCCTCTTTTGCGCGATGCAGTGATACAGTTATTCATATAGTTGTGTTTTCTGTGTTTCCCTAAGTACTACAGGCCATTCTATGGCCATCTTAAAACACTAGAAGAAGGAAGAAAGTGGGGTGCTGTGGGTTGGCAGGGAGGAGAATGGTAAGTGGGTGTACAAGAGAATGAGGGATAACAGACATGTCCTTAGGGTGCACCAGCGATGGAGAAGCTTTCGATAGCAATGCCCACACTGTCTTCCTTCACTTTCGAAGAGGAGAGTGGTCCATCGTTGGCTCTCAACCACCCATGGAAGAGCACGCATGTGTAAACAATCAAGGGGGAGTCTCCACTCCATAAGTCACATGGAAAAGACCAGTCTCTAGATCTCTCTGGAATGTGTGAACGTCATTTCCTGGACTTAGGTGGGCATTGCAGAGCGTCGAGTCTTCTACATGTGGAGTTCCTCCACCAAAGCTGTGGAAGAAGAAGGTTTTAATAGGAAGACCTCAGGTTTATAGAATGGAAATGTGTTTGTGCAGTGACATGATCGCTGTGTTATGTGACTGTGGCATTATAGTCTGAATATAAGCCAGGCAGAGTGCTTTTGTAGACTTTGGAGTTTTGATATAGTGTTTCACGGCAGCCAATTCCTGCTTCTTAGCACTGTATTGTGTTATTTTAGCCTGATTTCATTTTAGTAATTTATCAACCTCAGAAGTATGAAGCGTTTGGTTAGCCCTTCTGGGATGGATTACGAACTGCAGGCTGACCACGTCAGACGCTGGCACAAAACTTGTTGAGCTATCTTCCCGGATAATGACCTATCTACAATGATGCTATCCCCAGTTCTGATGTGATTTCCTGAGGCAGATGAAGGAGGGGAATGACACTTTCTAGTAATCACAATTTACAGAGTGCATTTGAGGTTTGAACATGCAGCCACTATATATGATTCCAAGGTTATACACATTCTAGGCAGGTTGTGGTGGTAGGCTAGCTACTTAAGAGGGAGGACGGATCACGTGGTTCAAAGAGCACCATCTCTGTTTTTTGTCCAGACACATGAGTTCAGATCAATTAATAGGTTGTCATGTGAAAGTCAGGTGCCAGGTTGGTGCTGACTACCGTAAGCAGGTATGTTCGGTGTCTTTGGGGAACATGCGGAAACCAGTGCGTATGTTTCCGGGATCTTAGCAAGTGGAACCCTGTAGGGCTGGGCCATCTGTTCCTCTGCAGGAGATGAAGCATATCTTGAATGTTTGTGGCTTTCGCTGATATGATGAGTGCAGTAGTGGAGCAATGAAGGCAATCAGGTTAGGGCCTCTCCTTCAATTCTAGCCCTTGTGCTGAGTCAAGAGAGCAGCAGAAAGTGATTGATGGTGACACATTCTGCAGAGGGTTCAAGTAGAACTAGTGCACAGCTTTATCCATGGTCCTATTAAGGATTTCAATCAGGCGATACACTCTGCTCTCGGCCTAGTGTACAGCGCAATGGAAAAACTTATGTGATAGATAGATTCAATTATTTGAAAGATGTGCCACTCGTATCACACCCCTTACTTAAAAATACCCCTGGTCACGCTGGACCAGGAATCAGTCTGGTTTGCAAAAGGTATTGTTTATTTATTTATTTAAGATAAAAATCACAATATATATTTTAATAGGTAAACAACAATCACCAGTGGGGTGACAGAACACAGAATAGTATCTTTAATACACTAGAAATAAGTAATGAGCAAAACAAATGCTGCACAGAAAATAATACTTTTGTGTTGGTTCAGATCAGATAGCACTATGGTTAGAGGTTCCACCTGCAACACCCCTCAACCCCCAATAGGCAATGCAAAGAGATGGAAGGAGACAGCAAGTATTCAGGAATAATACAGATCAAACAGTGTCCCACTTCCTCCTTCCCCCCTTACACAGAAAGAGAAAAACGAAGTGGGCTTTTCAACTGCCAGGTTGAATTTTAAAGTGGCTGAGCAAGAACTCTAAATGTGAGGAAAAGTGCTTAAATTATTATAAATTCCTACGGGAGCCACTTTGAACAGTTGCACACAATTACTAGCCATGATTTAGTCCAAAGAAAACATTTGAAATCTTAAAGTCCAGGTCGGAAACAAAGGAAGCTATTTCACACGTGTAAAAATTTCTCAAAATGGGAATTTGCGGCAAACTTTTCAGTGCGCAATATTCGCGATAACGGGAGGATCACACTGGGTTCTATGGATAGCTATGGATGTTAGGTACAAGTAGGAGTTGAAGTTTTGTTTCTATCACAAAAACTGAGAGAGTTATAGAGGTTTCAGTAAAGGTCGATTTTCAAAAATATAGGCGCGGATTTGGACAGAGGCTTTAGATTTAAAATCAGAATAATATTGACTATGGACTAGAGCATCCAAGCTAAGCCATCAGGAGGGCACAACGTAAGAGTCAGGAGTGATTCACAACTTAGTCCTGGTTCCTCACTGTCCACCTTGTAGGGGATAAGATAATGCACGGGAATCAACAGTTTCTAGCTTCCTGTCAATACTCACAAAACAAATGGATTTAAGATTTTGGACCGTTTGGATTCTGGACCGTCAGGATTCTGGACCATTGAATCGGATCTATCAGGGACTGACAGCTGGGCACATCGGACTGGACAAGGTCAGCAAGGCGCTCTGTTCACAGCACGGCACAGGACTGGACAAGATCTGCAGAACCAAGGTTCTGAGGATATTTCAATTCAGCAGGCAAGCATTAACAGCACATCCGGCTGTATTATGATGCTTCCCCTAGGCTTTTGGGGTTCTGTTCTAGAATTTGAGGACTAGCTGAGAATGGTTCAGCTATGCAATAGGCCTTTGCTTTGCCAAGTTTCTGGAGTCTGGAACAAGGAAGATGTAGATTTCATCAGCAGGCCGCTCAACCAGCATCAGGAAAGTGAGTGGATCTGTCTGTCTTTATGTGCTGTCACCTGTCTCTATTTATGCTCTAAAATGACATCATAAAGGGATGTGTGGGCGGCTTAGCTAAGCTTGCCCCTTTGAGCTGGGATAGGGTCAGCACTTCATCTCCACCTTGCATTTGGGGTGATTGGATCTAGGCCGGCTGATGTCACATTTTATGATTTGCTTTACAGCCCTTAGCGACCTCCCTTTAGCAACTGGTCCCAAAATCGGACTTTACACTAAACACACATTTCTACATTAGTGACCTTTATATAAATCACACACAAAGATGCCATATTTTGTGTAGCATCTTTTCATAGAAATCTCGCAGCTGTAGGATCTTGTTTTAACTTTCTACAGAATTTTGTCCTTTTCGCTATGCACACCTTTTCCAAATTTTATGCAACTTTCCACAAATGTGCGTGTTTAACATAGGGATAGGCGTGTACATTTTCACAATTCTAACAGTAATACATTTTGCATAAAATCACATATCTTGCCATTCCTGTCCAGAACATGTCACACAGTTCTGCCGCCTCTTCACAAGTGCCGCCAGAAATTAAATTAACAACTCTGTCATTTTTATATTTTTCACCATTTTGAATAGCAAGTTATACGTCTTTTAAAATGTGTTCTTTGTTCATATTTAGCAACAGATGGACGCTTGGCTCTGCCTCTTTTTGTCTCCCTACAGTCCAAGGCATCCCCCTCATGGCTTGTTCCTTCCAAGAGAGTTTACGACTGGCTTCACACCTCCAGTGTCCTCGGCTGCAACTTTGTCATTGTTCCTTTACTCTGCAAATAACATCTCCCTGTGAATTTCTGCTGAGAAGAAGGCCCCCCTTCTGGGAGAAAAACCCGCTTTTCCAGTTTTTTGCAGCTTCAGCCAAGCTGATTAACTTTTAAACCTATCAAAAGCCACATGTGTTGCATCAAATACATATACATTTCTTTCTTGGCCTTAACATCTGTGGAATGAAAAACACAACTTAAATCTGTATTCCTTTTTGGCAATAATCATTTTTCTGTTTGCTAATCCTGCAGGATTTTGAATTCTAGCTCACTTTTAAAGTGTCATCAGTCTCCTCTGACAGCTTTCATTCAGGCAGCACTGGGTACTGCACCCAGATTTTGGCATAGAGGCTGTCAGTTTTCAGACTTTGTATGTTTCGCAATGTTTCAATTGACACATGAATTTTAGCACCAGGCAAGATTGTGAATGTTGAAAGTGTTGTATTATAGGCATTTTGAAGTTTTTGGCAACAAAGCAAATGTCATTTGTAGGCACATTTTTGGGTTTCATTTGCAAAGTGTTGCTTCTCTGTCTGCACTCTGTTTGCTGGTCATGTGACCCCCTGGCACATTTCTGCAGGGTGTGCTCTATTCCACCGCACATGCACCCTGGGGGGCAGGTTGTGCATCCCTCTTTTTGTGTGCTGAAGCACATGTTTTTCGTAGGTTTTGTTGGTTTTTAGCAAGTACAAGGGTTTTTCCGCCATTGTTGCTGTTTCTTTCCCCATAACTGACAGGGTGATGCCGCGTAGCACAGCGGAGTGGGTCAATTCATCCCACAGTGCCTAGCAGTGATGTGTGTGTAATGACTAGAATGGTGTTCGTTCCACACTGTGGATGCCATCCTGGATGGAAGTCATATGGCATGGGAATGGATTCCAGGTAGGCTGATGAGTTAGGACCCCTTTATCAATATCCCGGGTAACCATAAGAAATGTCAAAATGTTGGTAAGAAATCAGAGTCTGTTGTGGGTTGTTTCAGTAAAAGGGTAATAGTAACATGTGTTAAGGCTTAAGGAACTATAGAAGTAAAACATATCCATTTAGACATTTTGTGGTAAGTGGGGCGAGGGTAGGATGGCCAAGATTGATAACCCTGGCATTGGACAATATTCCTGGTAGGACATGAGGTCCATCAGATGTACTCTTCCGTGAGAGGGGAGAACATCTTTAATTTGCAATGGTGGGGTGAGGTCAGGAACACAGATGAATCTTGTCCCAAGGGCACAATGCATGACCAGATGGAGTTAATGTTGTTACAGAAAAAAGTGACAGTAAGTTCTCGTAACTGTGGTTGTGGGGATGAGGGTTGTGATGGAAGAGGCCAAACCAGCTCTTTGTGGATGAGAAACTGTTCCTTAGAGGAGCTCCCAGATTTGAGATGGGACACTGGAAATGTCTTAGCTCATACACAGGCTAGTTTAGGATGTGTGCAACCTGTAGGTCTCCAGATATTTTGGACTACAACTACCATCACCCCTACACACCATATTCAGTGTGTAGGGATGATGGGAGTTGTAGTCCAAAACCGCTGCAGGGCCGAAGGTTGCAGACCCCTGGACTAGTCTGTAACCCTTGAGTGAATTGGGCATGCAGTGCGATAAGTTGGGAGATGACATTTAGAGCATTTCCGCTCCAGTTGTGTGCCTCGACGTTTCATTTGGCGAGGTTTTCCATGAACCATAAGGCACTCTTTATGTGATTGGGGTGGTTTCATGCTTGCTAAGGGAGGCTGTCATGTTGAGTGCGGTTGTAGCTTTGTTTTCAATGCAGTTAAATATGGCAAAAGGGCATGTTATAGGAGTGAGTATTCGATAAACAGTACAAGCTCAGCAGAGTAGTGTATGTTGATTTTGCTCATGTTAGTACTTGTGAATGCATTATATGACATTGTTTTTTTGAGTACTTTACAATGTACAGATTACATTATATCCCTAGTAGTTCTGCAAGATTTACCAGCCAAAGATAAAAGGTGGCTGAGGAATGCGTTAGGGTTATAGGTCAAAGGGTCCGATTTTTGTTTGTTTTTTTTTTTGTTTTTTTGTGGCCCCTGCCCCCCAATCACCTGTTTTTGGTGTAAAAACAACTTTTTTTATCTATACTAAAACAAAAAAAATATATACATTTTAAAAAAAATGTGATCCTTTTGTTTTCGGTCGAATTGACTCGACCCTTTTGTCATTCGACCCTTTTGAGTCGAAACTTTGACCGGACACCATGCGTTAGGTGCAATAATGAGGGCATTTAGCTCATGTCACATTCCAGAGGTTGATAATGTTTGTGGTGGCCTTCTGCCTTCTATTTTTTGCTGATGAGCCGAGGAGTATGGTGAAAATAGATTTTGCATCAGACAGGCAATTTTAAATGTAGCCATTTAACAGGCATGCTGCGACTTGTATAACTACTTGTTTTTTATTAAGCAATCTTTAAAACGTTATTCCTGTCACTAGTGTTCTTAGGCTGCTTTTGTACATTTATCTTTTCTAGTGAATACATGACACAAGATTGCTTAAGGGATGCTTGCAAATTGCAAATATTAAAACAATTATTTAAAAAAGCTCAATAATTAAATCATTTTTGGGACCCTCAGAAAACTGAATCAGAGGGGTTGTGCATGGGCAAGCATTTGTGCTCAATATTTCGACACTGATAAAACGTGTTGATGTCGGTTTGTTAAAGGGAGGGGCATGAGATTTACATCAGGGGTATCTTCTATTTCAATTCTTCCCCGATTTCATTCTAGTTTCCATCCCAACACGCCACTGAATCCACCCACTGTTTGTGACTCACTACTCTCTGCACACTATGCTAAATATTCTTCTTAACTAGTCAGCCACCTTCGACACTGTAGACCACTCCCTTCTTTTTTCTTCTCTCTCCTCTCCTGGATTTTCGGGGGCTGTTCAGCGTTGGCTCAAGTCCTACCGATCTGATCGCACTTTTCCTGTCTCTTGGGCTGGCAAAATCTTCTCCCACTCTCCCTTTCTACCACAGCGTCCCCCAAGGCTCTGTCTTGGGCCTGGTTCTCCATCTATACCTTTCCGCTTTCCTCTATTATTTCTTTTTTTGGTCTGTCTCACTATCTCTACACCGAGGACACTCAGCTCTTTCTATCCTTTTCTGCTTTCTCCCCCTCTATCGATTCTAATCTGACCTCTTGCCTTCTGGCCATCCAATCTTAGATGGCAGATCACTACCTTGTTCTAAACTTCTCTAATAATGAGGATCTGTTCTGAACCATCCAGCCTCCACTGTCACCATTTCTTTCCCATTCCTTGCTTCTCATCTGTCTTTCAGCCCGCATTGTAGGGGGATTCTTGTCTCCCGCACATCTCATCTCTCACCCCTGCAGGTTCACCTGTTGAAAATTCGTAAAGCCCAACCTTTTCTCACTTTCCAACCCTCCAAACTCTTAATCTAGTCCCTTATCTTTTCTCGTCTTTTCTGTTGCTCATGTCTTCTCTTCGAACTTCCTATGTCTCGCCTAAACCCTCTTAAATCTATTTATAACTCATCTATTCATCTTCCCTTCACACTTCCCACCTGTGACTCAATCCCTCCTGCTCTTTCTTCCCGTCATTGGCTAACCTTTCATGTTCTCCTTAAATTCAGCTTCCTCTGTCTTGTCTTTAAGTCTCTCCATAATCATGCCCTCCCTTACCTCTGTTCCTTGCTCTCATGGTATCCCCCCAAACAGTGGGGGTCATTACGACCTGGGCGCAAAGGGATACCGGGCACTGGTAATGACACCGGTGCCGGTAATCCTTTTGCGCCCTATTCCGAGGTCCCTTCGCGGGTCCTTCCCTTAATGCCTGGTTTTAGCAGGCATTAACGACCGGACCCGCAAAGGGATACCGGGGTCAATACCGGTACCGCAATTTGCGGTACCGTTATTGCCGCCTTCCCCCTTCCCATTGAGCCCTATGGGGGCTCCACTAGAAACTGCATTGTGTAAGCTTACAGTTAAGATTGCTGCTACCCCCCCTACCCCCCACCCCCTCACTGTCATCCCAGCTTTAATCACAGTCATTAAGGGCCTCTAGGCAGCCAGAGCTGTTCACACCTCCCAGGCAACCGATTCCCACCCAAAGTACATTATTAACCCGTGGATATTCCTCACAGACTATATAAACGTAACTTTCATAACCAATAAGTGAGCCTGTCCATTCAATGCTCAACGTAGAGGTTGCCGGGTAGCCATAAAGTGCGCTTCATGGAAGCCCAGAGCGCACGATAAGTGGCTGCACTTATCCAAGACAGTTGCTTTGAGTCGACATCTGTGCAGGGAGGCAATGAACATCTGGCCCAAACACTTTTATAAAAGTGTCCCGATGGCAGCCCTCGACGCTGAGTCTGGGTGAGGGTCAGAAGAACTGTGGCCTTTGCCACAGAAACAAAGAAATTGAATGAAAATGTCATGGCACTGGGTTGGTTCTCATGGTGCAGCATAGACAGTCATTACAAGGAGAATTTCAAAACAACACACACACATGCATGGTGGTAGCCGGTTCTGTGACTAATGCATCCACTACAGGGGCCTGTGTTTGACCTCAAGGTCGCAGGTTCGAATCCCAAGTAGGTCCACTCAGCCTTTCATCCTTCTGAGGTCGATAAAATGAGTACCGTTAAGTTGGGTAACAATAAACATCTTTTATTATCGGCAAGATGCGCCTTTCGGGGTGAACGTGCGCTTTACAAATACGTCTGTTATGTTATGCATGGAAATGCCCCCGGCAGCATCTACAGCAGGCTGCAGACTGCACGCCCGTTAGGAAAAAAACATCTGCAACAGGGAACCTCCTGTAAAGTTATGGATAAATACTTGACAATGGTTCCAATGTGCGACCGTGTTGTTTTTAAAGAGTATCTGAATTACAAAAAAAAGAAGGAAAAGATAATAGTTTTGGTCCTCAAGGTGGTACCCAACTGGGAGTTTGGGCTGTGAGGGTCTTCTAAAGCCGGGACCGGCTCCAATAATCCATCCATTCTGTGCCGGCACATGCATATGCATAAGTCTTTAGGCTTTAGGTGGGTGCAGTAAGTGTTCAGAATTTGAAATGTTGCATTTTACCTACAGAAAAGAGCTTCTCTATGCTCCCTCGCTACACAGGGCACTCATTATCAGCAAGAACATGGCATGCACTTAGTCACCATCACAGTTACAGTATTGCATCTGCCCATATAAAGGCTGGTGATTGTACATAAAATGCACGAGGCGAAACATAAATGCTGGCCCGGTTTTTTGTGAAGATAGTCATTTCTGTACAAGGACTCTACTGACTGGCGTGAAATAGTGTTTTCAAACGATGGCAATTCTATTTGATGATATCGAGCAGGCGCTATAGGTTCATAAAGCACTCCAGGAGTCTGGTGCCTACAGCAGGCATTCTAGCAGCAGCAGTGCATTGTTTTCCTGTTTCTACCACCCCTACACACAGAGGCGTTGCTGGGGGGAAGGGCTGAGAGGGCTATAGCCCGGGTCTTTTGGTTGTAGCCCCGTATAGAAGCTCAGGGGCTACAACCAAAACGCTAGCCAGCCCTGATACCGAGCAGTCCCCACATTAGTGTAGCCCCGGATCTTTTCCAGACCTATTAACGCCCCCGTCTACAGACCCTTTGTTCACTCCCCTCCTGTTCCTTAAACTCGTATACAGCACTCAGTTGCTCTTGAGCTAGCTGTGAGCTATATACAACACAAACACATGCATACGTGCTAAATCCCGCTGCGGTCCAACAATACGTTGGCTAAGAAGCACACCTCTGCATGTTTGAATCAGTGCTTTTTGTGAACATAGTGATGTATCTTGCCTCCTGCAAGATGTGCCCTGGGCCAGTGATCTACGAGGAGCAGGAACCAGGCTGACCCGGGTATGTAGAAACAGGAACATTCTTTATTGTCTCTTTGTCACATAATATAGGTAAGAGGTAGGAGAGAAGATCTGCAGGCCTCCACCCTGGGTCCCTGCCCAGCTCTAAGTCCTAACCGTCAGTTCATGGAACCCTCAGGTGCCCCAACACTCCAAGCTCACTTGAGGATTCCACCAGTCCCCTGCACTCACACATACCATCAATCACAACATCAAGGATACTACACATATCCCCCTTTAAACAACCAAACAACCACAAGAGAATGCAGCACTCCCACAATCATGTTAGGACTACAAACATGAACTACTACAACTCCGTCTACCCTTGCCTGCCATGCCAGGGTCTCGGTGCCACCACCACCAAGGACAAACCTTGCCACAAAGGAGTACAGACAAAGACCCTCCTAATCTAAAACACCTTTCACCAGGACTGCCACCCCTGGCCTCAGGTCTGCCACACCTGAGCACAAAACAACGCCCCAAAGTGAGGCAAACTAACCTACCAAAAATAGTGTAGCCACGATCTTGTAAACTTACACAAAAGCCAAAACAAATGTCCTAAACATGCCAACAATGATTCCATACACAACAAACATATACCCACAACAACCATGCCTCATCCCTTCTCCCCCAAAGAAAATATAAAAAAGGATGAAAGAATTTAGTCAAAGTGAAACACAAAACAAAGATCACAAAATCACAAAACGCAACCACAAAAGTAAGAGGTGTGGCGCGAGAATATGCACAGCAAAAAGGCCATGCTTAGCTGTCAAAACAACAAAACACTACCAAGATGAAAAACAGTAGTGCAGTGCAAACTGCAAAATTTGAAAAAAGCAAATCAGACACCGCAAAAATTGAAAAATATGTAGTGTGATCTGAAAAAGCTCCGAATTAAACATATTAGAAAATTTCAACTGAACATAAAATTCAGTAAAACCCATGCCAGTGTGTAAACTCCCTGATCCAAAATGACCACAGATTCACAACAAAAACACCCAGTGGCCTACAATCTGTGTGCCCTCCACTACAATCCAAGAGCAAAATTAAAGTGACGTGCATAAAAATACAAGTACCTTCTCCCAAACGCACCGCCTGGCACTACAGGAAAAAAAACTTAGGAGAATAAACATTGCTTCTAATAAAAACTCCAACCTCAAAATAGAGAAAATGTTGTGCGGTAACACACAACGCACACAAAACTACAACTCTAAGGGCCTTCAACTCCAGATTCCATACGCACAACGTGCGATGAAAAATAACTACAAACCACAAAATGGACCCCATGCCCTTCAGTCAATCACTACTACTCAAACCAAAATTAAAATACTGGAGCACCCCTCCTTGAGTATCCAACCTCCTCCAAAAAAACTTGGGGTTCCTACTGAAGGTTTTCGTACATCGGCAAACACACCTGGCCAGTGTGTGTAAACCAAACCCCACAACATGCATGCAACTCCTATCTACATACTCCTTATTTGCGCAACTACTACACTTCAAACGTGCAACACCCTGCACGCAAACAACTACAAAACACATGTGCTACCTCTCACACACGTACTACAACTGCTACCTACTGTGCACACCCTTGTGTCACATACCCAGAACTCCACTTGCGCACACATACGCAAACTTCAACCCACAGTCCATACTACAACTTCAACACACATGTAAAATACACATATACATTATATATGTTTTCCTCCAATAATTAGAGCATTTGCTGCATTTAACTTCAAAACTCCGTGGACTGTACTTCAGTTTCATTTAAAATATCCAACTTCATCATTTAAATATGCTTCAGAATGCTTCAAAAGTTCTTTGCACATTCAGTAAAGACTTCTTCATAATAAAAAATGCTTCCTTCAATGCTACTCCTCATATGTATGTGCAGTCCATATCTAAAACAGGGCAAATTGTACTTAATGCATTACCCCAAAAACAGAGCCCAAAACCCACTTCTACTTAATGCATTTCCCCAAGAACAGTGCTCAAAAACCCACGCCGGCACACATACCGCTTCTACTGCACACATACACTTCTACCTCCCAATATGCATGTACATCATCAACTTCATTCCAACAAAATCAGTGTGAACCAACATGTTCAACACTAAAATATCATGTGTTACAACAACATAATAAAACTGCAGTACACTGCATTGCGTCCTGATGATTAAACGTGCCAGCAAAACATTAGCAAACCATTTAAAAACCTTGTTGTTTTTACACATTCGGCAGACGGCACTGAACTCCAATCGTTCCGCCAGTTATGGAAAAATATCTGAGAGTGCCAGAAATCCAATACAAAGCACATGGCGGTGCTACTTGTCAAATCCACTAGTCTGCGGCCTCATAGCTAAATGTACCTCGGTGTCCGTTTTAGGGCCAGTAACATCCAAGTGTCAGTGGCTCGATTGATCCTTGAAAAGTCCTCCGCCTCTGGTCCGCTTCGTAAACCATGGCATCACGCTTTATTCTGCAGGAAAGGTTCTTCGCCTCCCATCATCCGCACTCCACTGGCTTATCTCCGCTTCCTAACGCGCAGCTTCAGTTCGTTTCCTAGAACTCTGCGTACCAAATACCCGGAACAATACACTTCCAATATAAAAATCATCGCATAGAAAGGGACGTCCTTGGCGCCTTTCCTCTAGTACGACCTCCTGATGTCTCCACGTTGCTCCGGTGATCCGTATGATGGCAGAGGGCAGAATTCAGTGGAACGCAGGGGGCTGGCCTGGGCGCGCGCTTCCCAGGGCCCTCCAAAAATGCCAAATTTATTTTCCTCTTCTTTTTCTTTCTTCTCCAGTACCTACAGCTGAAAGTCCTTTGCTGCGGGCTACAAGTTCCATGAGCCCTTTTACTTTGTGAGCGCAACAGCGCTCGGCTCATGGGCAATTACACCAGCCTGCTCATAAATGGCAATTTCGCTCGCCACACAGCCCAAAACTCCTTTCCAGGGCTCGACTCTGCTCCAGTCCCATGGATGGGCCTCCATGGTTTGTTTGATGCCCATTTGCTGCATCCATCTCCTTTTTTTTGCACCAGCTGCATTTTACGACCACCAGCTCACCAGAAAACGCTTTTCTAAAGCTGGCATTGCTTCTCCATTGCTTCTCCATCACCTCTCCTTCATCAACTTCTTCTGAGTGCAAGTAATCCTCGTCGCCCATCAATGTATCTTGCCTCCTGCAAGATGTACCCTGGGCCAGTGATGTACAAGGCGCAGGAATCAGGCTGACCCAGGTGAGTAGAAACAGGAACATGCTTTATTGTCTCTTAGTTTCATAGATGAGATCAGAAAGTAGGAGAGAAGATCTGCAGGCCTCCACCCTGGTTCCCTGCCCAGCTCCAAGCCCTAACCGTCAGTTCATGGAACCCTCAGGTGTCCCAACACTCCAAGCTCACTTGAGCATTCCACCAGTCCCCTGCACTCACACATAC
The DNA here is from genome assembly GCF_040938575.1 of Ambystoma mexicanum. Taxonomy (NCBI): domain Eukaryota; kingdom Metazoa; phylum Chordata; class Amphibia; order Caudata; family Ambystomatidae; genus Ambystoma; species Ambystoma mexicanum. Next base: position 209,676,090 of record NC_090929.1, read on the forward strand.
CATCAATCACAACATCAAGGATACTACACATAGCACACATTTATAGGCTCATGCCCCAGGAACATGCAAACCCTGTGCCCTGGAGGTTGTGCTTGAGAGCTTCTGCTCACTTGAGCCAAAAAGCAGGCCACGGAGGGTTTGGAAGAATATGCAACCCTTGAATGTCAGGTCTAAGTTCCTGCTATATAGTAAATGTTTACACTGTAAAGTAGTTTATTTTATGTATAGCACTTTATTAACTTCCTGTTCTGGGCTGCTTGATATGTCTCGTAAAATAACTAAACAAAATATAATCAAAAATGTAAAAAAAGAGCATTGATAAGGAGATTTGAGCCCAGCACTTATCCTGCTTGCTTCTCCACAGGCAAGTGGTCTGACCTCATGTCCACCAATGCTCTGGCTAGGAAATGGGCTATTTCTCACAATGGTGTGCTTGAGTGTGCTGCACACGGAGCATGCCTGTGCAGACTTAATGACACTACTGTGAAATGACAAGGAGACACCACGTGACAAAACAATAGAAAGTCAAGCATGACTTTATCAGATTTGTGTTGGAGGATTCTGGGGTCTAAATGGTGGCTCTACGTCTCTATAATTAAGCGTTGATAGCCATTCTGCGTGCCCGATCGGGTGTTATTGGTCCCCTGGCTGATAACACTGGATCTGGCACGCCGTAGAGAATATGAACGTTATTAGCACCCCGGTTTGCCAATCAGTAACCCTGGTGTGCTGAGAGGATTGTATTTTGATCGAATGAATAGGACATCTCGCAGCGTTTCATTCATTCAAACAAAATACTTTAGCAAGATGGCCACCACAGAGCTGGGAGACGGGGCTCCATACAGCGGTTGATACATTGAGTATAATGAATTAGAATAATGCTATGGTTATTTACATCATAGGCAGATAGAAAACACTATGATTCTGCCATGCTAGATGTAACCCCTAGTCTGGAATTTCTTAAAATCCATAGTTACCCAGAAGATCAACGTCTAATTATACATTTGTGCAAAACTGAAATGTGTCGCTGTGGTGCTTCATGCCCTACATCATGATGTTGTAATAAGGGGGATTGTGCAGAAGATGGTAAGACCAGTGTCTGCCATGTAGCTTCCTTTGCTTATGTGGGGCTTTGCAAACACCATATTCGGAATGCTACCCAGTCATAATACTGAAGCACACAATGCTGGCACAGTGCCTTGCAGCCCACAGTCCAGCACATGCAAGGGTGCACTGGGAAACAAAAGTGTCCCAGGAAATGTTTTTCAGATATACACTGTGGCAAGCAGCTTCTCTAATTAGAGTTTGAGGGGCCTGCCCACGGAAAATTGAAAAGTTAGGTCCAAATAGGGTATCCAGGGTTTATAGTGATAGCATTGAATGCAAAAGCATCGAATGCAAAAGCATAGAAAAAAATTAATTTTTTTTCTCATTTTTTTTATGGGGTTTCCCCCCACCCCTGTTTTTTACCCCTTAAAACCCATTATAATAAAAATAAAACCTTTACCTATGAAAAAAAAAATGTTTTTCGGTGCTTTTGCATTCGATGCTTTGTCTTCGATGGAATCACTGGATACCGGTATCCAGTAATATGGTTGCTGAAAAAATTACAAAACATTGCGGCAAAAAGGCTGTGTTGTGACCCGGTAAAAGTGTTTGCATTATACCACACACGGGGAGCAGGTGTTGCGGGGTGTCCCCTGCTCTCTTTGTGTGGTATAATCGGTCCAGGGGCTGCGGGGGTGTTTCCTGCATCCATTACATGGATTGCGGGGGCCACGCCACAGCCTTTTTGCCACTATTTTTATTAAAGCAGCCAGTTTTGCAGCGGCATAGAACCCCAAATAGTGTATTTTAAAGCACATTTCTATCTATTTACAGATGATAATGTAGTTAAACATAACAATAAACTAGCATGATAACATTGTTAACAGTGTGAAATAACAGACTGGAAGCTCAATGGCAAATCCCTCTCTTCAAAGGGATGTGGAGGATGAGGGGAGGTGGAAAGAGGGTTTTGCAGGGGCTGGAAGAGAGGGTAAGAGCAGCACAAAATCTGTGCATGCACGCAGAAAGAGGCCGTGGTGTAGAGGCCCACTGGGACATCTCCAGAGTTCCCTGTAGGCCAGTCCACCACTGAGCACTTACCCGCCAGGCTGCTAAAACTCTCTGACAATCTAGATTCTGAAGAGCACTAGAAGCTGGTATTTTCCCAACATAGTGCATGCACTGGCATCCCGATACCAGCAGACCCAGTCATTCCTAATTGCAAGATGTCTTTTTAAGCTCTGCATAGCAACGGATGCTAGCATTCAGCTAGATTACTAAATGAGTCCTATTTATTTATGTATTTATTTATTTATTTATTTATTGCATTTGTGTAGCGCCCAAACCCAAAGCTATCATGGTGCTTGTACATAGTAGGTAGAGCATTTACGTAATATAAAAGACACAGGGCCTCATTATAAGATCGGTGGAATGGGTTAATGGGTTCCGCAAATGGGTGCGGACCCGTTAACTACATTCCGCACGATTACAAGTTCCCCTCGCAGGACCCGGTAAGGAACGCCTTGTCAAACCAGGCGGTCGTTACCGGGTCCTGCGAGGGGAAGAGGGAGCAAACAATGGGCCGCTCGCAATCGGCTCGTTGTTTGCACCCTCTCCCATTCCCATTGAGTCCTTTGGGGGCTCAGATGGGAATGGGGAAGGTCCGGGCCCGGGTTCCCAGAGGGAGGAATTACCGGGCCCTCCGGGCCCTTGGTACCAGACCAAGGGAAAGTGCTTTTCACGTTGATAAAACGTTCGTTTTTACATTTCCTGACCTGACCTGCACTGCGAGCTGTGACGGGGCTCTTGCAGGTGCAGGCAATTTCACGCTGCCCAGAGGAGGCGGGGCTTGCACGCAGCACGTGACCTATCACGTGATCCATCTGAGCTTCAAAGCCCACTGACATCCGCCCGAGCGGCGCGTACCAGACCAAGGGAAAGTGCTTTTCACGTTGATAAAACGTTCGTTTTTACATTTCCTGACCTGACCTGCACTGCGAGCTGTGACGGGGCTCTTGCAGGTGCAGGCAATTTCACGCTGCCCAGAGGAGGCGGGGCTTGCACGCAGCACGTGACCTATCACGTGATCCATCTGAGCTTCAAAGCCCACTGACATCCGCCCGAGCGGCGCGTACCAGACCAAGGGAAAGTGCTTTTCACGTTGATAAAACGTTCGTTTTTACATTTCCTGACCTGACCTGCACTGCGAGCTGTGACGGGGCTCTTGCAGGTGCAGGCAATTTCACGCTGCCCAGAGGAGGCGGGGCTTGCACGCAGCACGTGACCTATCACGTGATCCATCTGAGCTTCAAAGCCCACTGACATCCACCCTTGCGGCGTTAAGCCCTGTAGGATCAAGCCCATTGGCTGTTGTGCGGCTGTTTGGCGGCGTTCACAGAAGGTAGATCGTTGGGACTAGATTAATTACTGTTAAACACAGAGGTTCTACTTATAAAAGTGTTAATCCTTATTTCCATGTGAAAAGTAGTGAACCCATTCATATACTGTCAGAATCCAATGATTTGATAAGTTTTATATGCGCTGAGGAGCGAAAGTGTGGTTACATTGATGGCATTTTTATATTAGGTGCTAGAAGCTTGACATCATCTAATGTTATAATTCATATTTATCTTTAATTAGAGGTGTAAAGTTGGATTAGTCCCTACCTATTATAGGACCTTACTAACTTGAATTTAATAGATTGTGATCTCTGTTTTTAAATTGAAATTAACCATGGCTTATGGATTGCGTAGTGGGCGGTGTACAGAAGCAATACTAAACGCTTGTAATGAATCCAACAATGACTTCCTAGGCCATAAAAGCAGTATTCCTGATAATGAACTATTGGTTACCAATACTTTGGCGGAGGAAGCTAAAGATGATAACTTAAATAGCACTGATACTCCAGCACAAAGTACCTACTTCGCTCAGATTCATGCTAACCCAACTGTTAATATCTGCAATTTTATAAAAGAGGAAGATAATAATGTTGATAGGGTGGCCTTGGCGTGCTGCATAACCCCATCATTACCTTGCACTATGAATGAAGACCCGTTTAGAAATATTATGAGGAAAATGGGTGAACTAGATGAACAAGTTAATCAATCTATTGATATGATGACCCCACTTGTTTATAGGCCTTCCAATAAGGGGATTTTTAACTCCACCTCTAGAAATCGTACTGTGCAAACTCGCAATGAAATAATGGGTGATGGAGGCACTGAAGTGATTTCACATGACTTATCGTATTCCCCTGAGCAAATCAAATCCCATAGTAGGTCTATAAATGACGACCCTGAGGGCAGCACACCCGACAAGGGAAGTGATGAATTTCAATCCCCTAGTCCCCTCCCTGTGATCACAAAAATATTAGATCTTCTGGATAAGGGCCATGAACTTACCCACTTGGAACTAAAGGAATTAAAGGCAACTATGCACTTTCTTTGTTCCAAGATGGATAAAATTGAGGGCTTTATAACTGCAATCGATACTATGAGATATTTGCAATATGAAATAGGTGGACAAAGACCCAGAGTGGTTACAAATGATTGTCCTGAGAGAAGCACGCAATGTTCGCTCTCTGATCACCCAGAATGTAACAACTCCGGGCAAATATATGGGGTGACATCAGAGATTTTGAAGTGCTCTTGTGAGAACGATTTGAGTGAGATTAAGGCTTCAATAATTGCATTAAATAACACAATAGCTTCACAACTACTTAGTAAACCACAGCCTTGCGATATGCTGCGTAGTCCTACTTCCCAAGTGTTGACATTGGATCAGCCTGATAGTCCTTCAGTTTTGTTAGATGAAATTGAGAAGCAAAAAGAGACCGAAATTGAAAACTTGCACACTGAGGAAACTTCAACTTTTATGTCCCGTCGGGCTAGAAGGATGCATATGCGTGCTGTGAAAAGACTTGCGAAAAAAAGGAGGGAGGAGAAGTGCATAAAATCTACTTCTATCCTAGAAATTGCAGATGAGGAGATCATTGACTTGGATCAGTTGTCCAAAGAGAGTCAGGATGCCCTTACACCTGCAACTGAACCAAGTGTAGGAAAAAAGGGTGGGAGCCTTGGCACATCTGCATTATTGAAGGTAGATGTACATAACAATATGAGAAAGAACAAAATTTCTACTACACACTTGGATCAGTCGATCAAAGTGAGTCAGGATGCCCTTATACCTGCTACTGAACCAAGTGTAAAAAAAAAAGATGATGAATGCCATGGCCCCCCTGAACTATTGAAGTCGGATGTACATACGAATATGGGAAAGAGCAAAACCTATACTACACAATTGGCAAAATTGAACACTCAGGAAACCCTTACTTCTAAAGCTGTAATACATCAAGATGCAGTTACGACTATTCCAAAGGCCCATTTAATACAGGGCAAGCGAAATGTAAAGCCTAACTCGGACTGCATCACTCAAAACTCACCTAAAATCACCTTAAATGAATATTTCCCCTCAGTAGGTAGATGCTGCACGTCAAAAAATCAGATCAAGCATCAGGATGGAGGAATTAGTGTCCCCCTAAAAATACCTCTGAGGAAATCATATAGTGAGATATGTATCAGTGCCTCGAATATCCAAACACATGTAAATAATGCATATAGAATGAGCAATGTAATGGAATCAGGAGTAGGAATTGGAAATAGTAACAAAACGAACGTAAGTTGCGCAGATGCAATAATGTCGGATAATTGCTTACCTGATAGAAAGGAAAATGTAGTGATGGTAAATGGCCGGGGGAAAAAAGTGGAGATATCTGAAGTACCTTCTACGACGCATTTGGGGAATTTATCAACAATTGATCTGAACAACGTGAGTACCCTTTTTGCCCCGAGCCGCATCTCCATCAATGGTCCCGCAATGAGTAAGTCCCTACTTGAGAATCAAATTAACACCATTAACTCAAATAGGGATTACGTTTCACCTGCTAGTAGGAGTACATTTCCACTTGAGCCGAATCCCTGTGGGGTTTCTACGACAACTACTCAGGTTGTATCTTTAACGAACACAGAAAAAAGTACACCTGCTATCAGGCTCCATCGAAGTGAATTGGCAACTCAGTACATCATCGGATTTGAGGGAGATGCTAAGATATTGGCGGGTAATCGCATTAATCGATCCTATACATTCTCTGTATTTTCAAAAATTCCTCAATTGAGAATAATCAAATCTGAGGATATTACAAGGGTTTCTCTGGCAAGTACAAATAATCATAGGGCTATCTGTTATCTCGCCTCTGAAGCTATAATGAAATTTATATGGTTTAATCGTGAGGAAATAGAAAAGGAGGGTTTGACGCTGTTCACTTTTGATTGTGAATCGGAGGCCTTAATATTTCTAGAAACTCCAGGCAAGGGTATTGAAAAAATTCAAACTGCAGGTGGCCCTTGCGTGCAATTTGAAGCAGGGTTGGAGGGAGGAATGATGGAAATTTTGAAACTTGCAGCTAATACAAAAGGTCTACCATGGTTGGAACCTATGCTTTCGGCAATCTTATGTCCGAATCCTCCAATCCCGGCGAAATAGCTATGCATTGATACATGCATGCAAATCTTATCATGGAATTCTTGTGGGTTTGCAAACCTGATGAAATGGCACTCTGCTCTAACCTACTCAGAACAACCTACTATAATAATGATACAAGAAACGATGAAAACTGACCCATTTGTGATTCCTGGATATTTAACTTTTACATCACCTGCAAGGAGATCTATGTTAGGTCGTCCATCTGGGGGTTTGTTGGTTGGAGTCAAGATTTCCTTGCAGGCTCAATCAGAATTAGCTTGGGAATCTGTCAGTATATTGGCGATTCATCTTGTAATACCCTCATTTAGGTACTCATCTCTTATGATAATTTCCTTATATTGGAATCCAGCTGCCATCTCAATCGATGAAATGTTAGATGAATTAGATGCATGTTTATTGGATATATCTATCAGATACCGCACTTGTGAAATCATTATAGGCGGTGACTTTAATTCCGATTGTAGAGAATTGACTATAATCAATACATTTAAATCATCCACTCTTTCACGTAGCAGAGGAGGCAAACTTAGAGAACTCCTCACGGAGTGGGACATGGACTTGATGGTCAGAAACGACATGAATCTTGGTAATACATGGTCAAGAGGATCTATGCAATCAATGATAGATTATATATTTGTATCTCACAATCTGTTTATGCACATGGCACCCCTAGAAATAGGACGGATTGAGATAGGTGATCATGCACAACTTTCTACCTTCTTTCAACTAAAATTTAACTCGCTTACACCTAACATTACTCTCGCAGTGGTTGAAATAGATCGTCCTTTCCATTCCATCAGATGGAACCAAGGAATATGCAACTTTGTTGTTACACAAATCTCCTCAGAGATTGAGAGGATTAGAAGTGCAGGGGGAAATTACGATCATACATTGTGTATGCAGTATTCAGACATAGTTGCAACAGCTCTTGAACGATTCCGCAATACACAAAGTAATGTGCAACATCCACATCCATATGATCATACATGTAAACTATTAAAAAGGGAGAAGAACAGGGCATTGAGACATTTAAAGAGAGGTAACTTGGGCAGCGAAGTTAGTAAGACAAGGAGGAATGGTATACTATTAGCCTACAAACATAACTTGAGATCTGCTCGTATTTCAAATTATAACAATGCAAATTGTACATTAATTCGTGCCATCTTAGCTCATGACACACGAGTAATTTGGCGTACACTGAAAGCTGATAATAGACGCGTGGCAACCTTTTTGTTAAATTGTATTCCTGAGCACACTTGGCAAACTTTCATAAAGGCAAAATACCAACTACCTTGCAAATTTCGCTTTGTCCCTGATGTCTCTCTCGAATATTCCAATATCCCAAGGCTGACCTGGGATTCTAACGATATTATATGGGCGATCTCCAGATTGACCTATTCAAAAGCTGCAGGTCCTGATGGCCTTCCCCCCTGTCTTTATAAGGCAGATCCCGTGTTGTGGGCTGACATTATAAAACTTAAGTTTGACTCTATTATTAAATCTGGGGAAGTTCCACCCTCTTGGCTTACTGCCAATATAGTACCAATTTTTAAAAAGGGTGATCCATCTCTCCCAGAAAATTATCGTCCGATATCGTTAATTGATTCTGAGGCTAAGATCTTTTCTATCCTTCTCTTAAATGAATTGGAGAAAGTAATCACGGCGAATGACATGTATTCGAAATATCAAACTGGATTCAGGAAGTCTATGAGTACTACCCTAAATGCTTTTATCATGTCGCATGTTATTGCTGGAGTAAAAGAAAGGAACTCTAATCCTGTATATATAGCAATGATTGACATGAGTTCTGCTTTTGACACGGTGGTCCGCAACTTATTGTGGAAGAAAATGTTGAAGTTAGGGATCCCAGCTGTGTTGATGTATTGGATTATCAAGTTGCACACTAACACTTCGTATAGAATAAGAATTTCCCCAGAAGGTGGGACCACAGTCCCGATACGTACAACAATAGGTGTAAAACAGGGCTGCAATCTCGCGGCTACCTTATTCAATCTATACCTATCCGATCTCGGTGAAAATTGGGAAAAGGGCGATTTGTTTTCTGTTAAAGTGGGGTGTATTCATTTGAAATGGATTGCATTTGCTGATGATATTATTTTGTTTGACCCTACTCCAGTAGGGCTCCAAACCAAACTCTCATTATTTGAGAATTTTGCAAAAGCACATAATTTGACACCTAACCCAGTAAAAACTGCCATTATGACCTTTGGCGTGAAATCTAAAAACGCGAATTTTAGATGGCAAATATTGAATACACAAATTTGCCAAGTAAACAATGCTATCTATCTAGGGTATTACATATCAGCATTTAACTCTATTAACGCATGGTCAAATATTATTAGGAACAAAACTCGACCACTGTTGTCTCAAATGAAAAGGATTTACAGCCAATACTGCAAATTCTCTTTAATCCCGCTAATAGACTTTATGACATTAAAAGTCGAAAGTGTCATATTGTACACATTAGATATCTGTCTGTGTGACATGACTAGCGTGCTTGACAGTATACAGGGTTCTCTTTTAAAATCTGCAATGTTTCTCCCGATGTCAACTCCAAATGCTATTATTCGACACGAACTGGGCTTGGTTTCATTATCAACTCGTTGGAAATGGAGACAATTGTCCAATTACGTTAAAATTCATTATCCTCCCATTAACTCACTGTATATCGATTTAAATAAAATGTTGGGCATGCAAAATCCAAAATCCCTTTTTAATTATCAACTGAAAATGCAACAAATTTTAGGTAATATAAACACAACCGTGGAGGACATGCAATATCGTCCCGGTTATGTTAAGAAAAAACTTTTTGAAATGGATTGGTGTATTACTATTGATTTAATTAAAAACTATGTGCTGTATAAGGAATACAGTATGCATGTAAAACAGCGCATTCCACGTTATGACCATGTTTCGTTATTCCCTTGCGAAAATATCCGAAAGGTATATATTCGCTTTAGATTGAATCTATTCCATACACGGGAACGGACTAAAAACTGGGAAATGAATAAATTAATTGATCGCGTGGGATGTCGTTTTGTTGAATGTAATGAATCGTACGAAACATTGAAACATCTTATACTGTACTGTCCGCACTTTAAGAATATAAGGACACTCAAATTGAGGAAATTTGTGGAAAATGAATTTGAGGACTGTCTTGAAGTTTTGTGGACTAGAATGATGCAGGGATGTCACAAACCCTTAATATATGAATTGGCAAGTTTTTGTAAATATATCGAGAATGAATTAGAGCTATTTTTGTAATTGTAAAACGATCATTTGTAATATTTTTAAACTTTGTAAAGGTTCTGCATGAATTGTTGTGTATTATGAACCAAATGCAAATAAAAAAAAAAAAAAAAAAAAAAAAATGGCCCAGTAATTCCCCATTCTGGGAACCCGGTTAAGGAGCCCGGTTTGGCGGCAGCCATGGAGCTAATAGCTCCATGGCTGCCGCCAAACTCGTAATGAGGCCCACAGAATAAAAGACACTAAGGTAGGTGGCCAGTTTTCTGAAGGTGCTATAGGATGGTTTGTTTCTGATGAATCTGGGGAGAGAGTTCCAAAGAACTGGCGGTGCTGTGTAGCAGAAGCTGGAGCCACCTGCTTGTTTGCGAATAAACCTAGGGGTGAGGTGAGTGATGCCGGCTGATGCACGAAGAGGGCGCGCTGGGGTTTTGGTAGCAATGTGGGGTGTGAGGTAGGCTGGAGCTTCGTTGTGGAGGAAGTGGTGGACAATAGTGTCTTCAAGTCTATCCGGGCTTTAATTGGCAGTCAGTATGCCTCGCGCCTCATGGGGCAATGTGTTCAGAGGGTTTAAGACCTGTAGCAGCTCTGAGGGCATCGGTTTGAAGCAATTGAAGTTTGGCAAGTGTTTTTGCTGAGGTGCAGTGAATAGCACGCTGCAATAATCGAGTTTATGCGTTTGGCGGTAAACAACTTTGACACTAGTCATGTCAGTGTTTTATCCTGCAGTATTAACACATAGAACTGATGAAATCTCCTCTGAACGCCTCTGCTGTCGCAGGAGCATGGGTCAGGCCTGAAGGTTTTGAGAGGAAACTGCAGCCAGTTTTGTTACATGGCAGCAACGCGTTGGGAGATAAATCTGGAGAAATATTAGAACTTGCAGATAATACTGAGCAATATCTTAGGTGTCCCCGATGCACTCCCATGTATGCATTAAGATCAGAACATAACATCACCTCCAAAGATCAATAGTCAGTACCCGGACCCGATATATATCTTCAAACAATGAGGTGAACCTGGATTGTGCTTTGTTTGAATGTGTACAGATTCCATTAATGGGATCCTCGTGAGCCCTATGCCGTGAAGAGCTTCACCAACACTGCATCCGGCCTGAGTGGATCGTCACAGCTATTCTCATCTGGATCTTCACTTGGTGACCTGGTTTTGGAGATGTGCAGCATGGGGGCAAGGTTTCTGGGTTACCTGGTCCTTCATTGCATGCATGTTTTGAAATCAAGGAGCTCTCCACCCTGCGCGCTTTGCAGAGAAATCTAATGGTGGCCATCTTTGTTGCATTGGCAATCTCCATTCCAGCACCCTTCCAGTGCTCACACTGCTCATTCACACAGTTTCCTCATGTTTTTTGCTGGCACAGCAAAACCTGGCACAATCAGACACATTGATTGAAGTCTGTGGCAATCAGACTCTCCATGCTCCCGCAAGTGTGTCGGATGTGTGTATACGTATGGGTCCTCTGTGCAAGGAAGCGTGGAATGCATGGTTGGGATATTGTGATGGGAAAATCCATTTTATCCCTAAATGTATGGCAACATTCTGGATCAGAATGAGTGTTTAAGGGGCTGAGTTATAGTGTGGTATAAATAAAATCATATAGGTTTTCACAAGATCTCATTTAAAGTTGTGACTTTCTAGCTTTCCAGAGCTGGATTCCCATAGAAAAGCTGGCGGAATATCCACACGCGGCCATTCCACCGACAGACAACCGACGGATTTTACTCCACTGGCTAAAAAGTGCCGTATTATTTCCCAGCAGAACAGCCACCAGCGGACATTTTGCCAGCTTTTCTTTGGGAGTTCAATGGTGGAAAATTCAGAAAGTCTGAACTTTAAACCAAGGTCTTTATCCACCGGTGGAAACCCAGAGGATTTTATTTACACTGCACCCTAGGTCCGCACGAGGAGGTAACCATAGCTGGCATGCCCCTCGGTGGACATGCTAAGATCCTAGCATCATCTAAGCAAATGCCCTTCAGAACCTAGGGAGCATTGACAAAACAAGCAATTAGAATTTTTGTTTTGTTCTTGTCTTCAATGAAATCTTTTCAAAAACAGAAGCGAAGAAACAGGTGCTGGACATTGTGTTGACCTGGGAAGCTGGCATACTCTGGGTGACCAAAGGGAATCCTCTGCCTGGCCATTGCTGCTAGTTTTAAGCAGGAACCTGGGCAAGGACTTTCTGATTACCACATTATCTACCCAGCTTCACTGCATCCTCCCAGGGATCACATATAAATAGAAGACAGACAATACCCGTGTGCTATCTTACTTAAAAGCTCAGTGCATATGGATCATAATTTGGGCGCCTTTTGGAGAAGAGAAAGGCATATGTTGTTCTGGATCTTGAAAGAACGAAACGTGATCATTAAAACCCATGCCATGCACTCTGGATTTCTTTCTTTTTCCCGTTCTTTCTTCATTAATTATTATCTTTCTTTTGTTCTTTTTTGCTTTCCTTCTTTATTTCTCGTTCTTCTTCACTCACCTTTCTCTCAATCCCTATCTTTCTCTTCGTTCTCTCCTTTTCTCTTGCTTTCCAACCATGCCTCACTTTTATTATCATCTTTCATTCCTTTCTCTTTCCTTCGACATTTTCCATTCTTCTTTTTGGTTTTTCCCTTGTTCTTTCTTGCACTCTTTGCTCATATCTAATGATAAACGACACAAGCTCCAGCGTATTCCACGCCTTTTCAGTTCTTGTGCTCTGTGCAGTTATCCAATGGATCTTGAGAAAGAAAAGAAAGAAAGGGGTAATCGTGGAGGGAAGGTAGGAGGAAAATAATGAAGCAAAAAGGAACAATGGAATGATGGGTAAAGAGAACGAGTGAAGGAAAGTAAAGCGGGAAGGAAGCAATAGGAAAAATTAAAGGAAGGATTGACGAAGAACGGAGAAAAAGACTGAAAAGCGGAATGAAGGAAACAAGGAAAGGTAAAAAGAAGCAAAGAAGGAAATAAAGAAGAAAAACTAAAATGGAGTAAATAAGGAAAAAGGGAAATAAAGATGAAATGAAGAAAAGAAAACATGGAATTAGGGAAAATTGGAATGAAGAAAAGAAGAAAGGGTTAGAGGAAGGAATGGGGGTTTACAGAATTCCGCTTTCAGAATTGCCGGGTCACCAGGGTTGTAATGCCCCAGTGATTCCGGCAATCACGGAGGCGGAATGGAATTCCCGGTCCGGAGGCAGCCTGCCCGTTTTTCCGGCACGGCTACCGCCGGACTCTTAATGAGGCCCACTGTCCCTTTAATGCAAGAACCACTTGCTGCAGGCTGTCAGAGTTTATTTGTAGGTTTTGGTTTGACTTGCAGAGACCAGTTGTTGCCTTCTATTTCTCCTACTCCTTTCCATCACTGTTACTTTAGTGGAGTGTAACCATAGCGAAATATGAGTTGTGAATGAGAAACACATTCTTTGATGGCCTAGTGTGATGTCTGGTTTTACTGCTGGACTATTTGAGAGATAGTTAGGCCTGTACCCAGACCCATTCATACTCACGGGTGTCTGAATGGAGAGGGGGTCTTGAGTAATTCCTCCACTCTCAAGTTTGGGCCTGAGTTACACACCTACATTCAATGGCATTCCTTTGAAAAAGGCCTTCATCAAGTCTCAGCAAGGGCAAGACCATGGGCACTCTGTGGACTATAATTGAGGCCATCTCAAGGTTTGGCCCTGAGTTGACATGAGCTGGTTGCTACAGTGCCAACTACTGCAAAGGTTAGAAAGGCACCACACTGTCTGTTTCCGCCTTCACTGTCAACCATGCAATGCCGTAGTTCTTCTTCTAATTGCAATCAAGAAAACCAAAGTATAGCTTTCAATCCTTATCAGACCAGACTAGGATCATCTGACCATTGGCTGAGGAACCTGGCCCAGCCAATCAGAGAATGGTCAGTGGGATGCCATACATCTACCTCATTACCGGCTGAGGAATCAGGCACCATCATTCAGAGCGCTCTGATGGTCAATATGGGACCAACTAACCTTTCCTTTTGCTGAGGAACTAGGCCCCATCATTCATATAATGCTCTGCTGGATTCCCTCCTCCTACTCCAAAGTAACTTATCATCCCATCAGACAATCACTGTGGCCAAGCAACATGAGGCCCAAACTTCCAGCTTGATACAGTTCACCAGGAGGTCACAAGGAAACATTCACATGTCTTTGAAACCCCTAAATCAACCAGTCAATATACTCTATAAAAATGAAAGGCTTCCCTGTTGAAGTGCTATTATATCGCAATCTCTACTGATGGTTCCACAAACCAGCCAGAGGGAAAACTTCAAAGTTACAATCAAGGTGATCCTGGAAACTCCTCTGAACAAAGAAAGGTGGCAGCACCTGATCTCCTGTCGCATTCAGTCCACGTCTTTTCTCCAGTAAGCCCAGACTCAGGAAAAAGGTACATTCTCAGAATTGTCACTTCACACAAAAAGAGGTCAATCCAGATCAGAAACCCAAACACCACTAGCACCTGGGGCTCTGCACGCTTTGGCTCTCCAGATGCTTTGGACTACAATTACCATCAGCCCTATTCAGCATAGTCAATGATGAGAGATCATGGGAGGCATAATCCAAACATCCAGAGTGACAAATGTTGCAGACTCCGGACTAACACTAATACTAAGTTAATACAAAGAAGGTTCAGGTTGTTTAATGTTACTCTGTATATATGAGCAGGATGAAGGTAGAATTGGACACCTTAGAAAAATGGTGATCAGGAGTGAAATCTCTACAGCTAAGACACATTCCCAAACACACCTCTCTAAAGGAATCATTGCACAAGCCTTTAAAAAAAACAATTGCTGTGTTATTGTCTGTGAACGAGTGTCATTCCCAACTTGGGAAAGACCATAACTGTATGTTAGTAATGATGTACTCCGTTTCCGCACAGTGATGGTATCATGGTTTCAGTGGGTATGGCGTTACTGATGTACCATAGCTGATGCTTTTGGCACTTCCTGCTGTAATGCGGCAACATATTGCAACGTGGTGTTGGCCTGTCACTTCCCTACTGTTTTTTCACGGCATCATCCCCTATACAACAGTGATCATAGCCTCAAACAGTTCTTGTGCCACAAGTCAACATTGGGGGGGGCTGACTAGAAGTTCCTAATTATGTCTTGTTGCCGTGCCACAACATCAGGGGGTATGCAGAGGGGTCTTGTATCTTTTAATACGGCATGGGAATCCACCAGCTGTTGTTATTCATTGAAACATCCAGGTTTAATGGGGTAAGTTTAAGGGTAGAGCCAGAATCAAAATTGTGGAGGTGCTGGGGGATAGTTTTGAAAGCTGGTGGTAAGATGGGCCATTAATCTCCTGCACTGACAATTCCCTCCCTCCCTCCGAGTACAGTAGGCTGAATAGATATTACGCCTTCCTTTGGCTTATTAGGTGCACATTTCACCCCAGTTCAGAGTAAATTTAGTTTCACAAAGCGATGCTAATCATTAGAGGTGTGGACCATCTAAATGTTTAGCCCAGCGGGTCAGTCTTTTCATTAATCATAGGGGGTATATTGATATTGCTTGGCCAGGCTTTTGTTCTCTGCTTCTTTACATCTACTATCTATAAGAAATTGGGCAGAAGACAACATGACACAAAAAGAACGAGAAGCAGTGATAAAACTTGATTCAAAGCCAGATTCTGTGGTGGAACCAGTATATAAGGGAGGGGGGCATTGTACTGTGGAATTGAACAGACAACAAGAAAGAAGCATTGAGATTATTGGGCAGGAACATCCACTACAATAAACTCACAGTAGACCCAACTGCAAGACTACAAGAGGAAATAGCCAGTATCATTTCACATGCAGCCTGGGAAGAGTGGATTGACGAGGACGAGAAAAGATTCCTAAACTAGCCACATTCATTGACACCGGATTTTTACATCCTTCCAAAGACAAAACCAATCCACCAAGAAGACCCATAGTGTCTACCACTGGCTCCGTTCTGGAGCCCCTCTCAATATATGCAGATTTCTTCTTAGACCTTTGTTAACAAAATGACCAGGGGTCTAACCTCTCTCCCTGGCTTTTCAATCAATACCTGGAACCCCTCGCCCACTGCATTGCTGCTCCCTGCTCCAATTTTCAATGCTATGAGGATGACACTCATCTCATTTTCAGGCTCCCCTCTGCCACTTCTTCTTCCTCTCTCATCTCTGATTGTCTGTTTGCAATCAAGGAGTGGTGTGCTGCCAACAACCTCTGTCTTAATGCCAGTAAGACTGAGATCCTCCTCATCGTACTCCTGCACCTTCCTTTCCTGTCACTCTCTGGCCAGCCTCCCTTGGCCCTCTCCCTGCGCCCACCTGTGAGTCTAAGAACCTCGGGGTCATCTTTGACTCCACGATTTCCTTTTCTCCACACATCTCTGATGTCTCTAAGAAGTCACACTACCAGCTGCACCTCCTCAGGTATTCTCCCTTTCCTCCCTTTGCCCCAAAAACTCACTGTCTCTAGAGCTCTGGTTCTCTCTAGGCTGGAAGACTGCAACAGCCTCTTCCTAAATCTGCCTGCTTCTACTCTCCGCCCTCTGCAACTCATCCAGAACAGGACTGTGAGACTTGTCCTTGGCCTCAAGCCCAGGGATTGTATCTCTCCAGCACTGGAATCTCTGCATTGGCTCCCAGTGGCTGCAAGGATTAAGTTCAAGAACATTTGCATTGTCTACAAGGTCTTCTGGGTCTTGGGTCCGCAATACCTTCAACTCTCCCTTTGAAAATAACTTTCTTCTCGAGTTCTTCGCTCCTCCACCTTCAACTCCCTCTGGGTCAGTCGCTTCTCCTAGCAATGTGTAGGGGGTAGATCTCTTTCTTCTTCTTCGGCTGGGGCCTCCCTCTGGAACAGCTTCTCTGCCACTCTAAAACTTGATAACCATCTACGGTTCCGGAAGCACCTCAAGACCTTACTCTTTGCTTCTGCCTTCTATCTTCCTCTCCCCTGATGATCTGTCTGTTTCAGCACTGGGCACCTGGCTACCCTCTGATCTCGGGCCCAGATCCCTTGCCCACTCAGCCGCATACCCACACTGCCTCCTGGCAACCCCTGCACTTGGGTTCTGTATCTGCAACCCTACAGCCCCCCTTCCCGCACTTACTAGACACTGTTTGTCTGTGCCTATTATTGCACTTGTGCCACCAGCTTGCTGCTCTACCTGTTGTTGCTTGATCATGTTTTCAGCACCTTCCACTCCCCCCTGCCCCTTGCACTTTTCCCTTCCCTCTCCCCTGCACTTGCACCGTCTCAATGTCACTGGGCCTAGTAAGATCATTGTTTTTGTCCTTCCTTTTACCCCTCCCTTGTCTCGTCTAGCTCTGAAACACTTGTGTATGGGCACGATATAAATAAAATATCATATCATATCAGAATTCAAGAACAGGATATCTTAGTATCATTCGTTGTGGAAGCTTTATGTACAAGCATCCCCCAGGAAGCGAGCATAGAAGTAATAAGGAAATATCTAGATAAACAAGTAGACATACTGGATAAAGTACCCACTTTGTTTATACTAGAATGTATCAGGCTTGCTCTGACAGAGAACCTTTTCCTGTTTGAAGATTCCCTTTACAAACAAATCCATGGAACGAGCATGGCTGCTACGTTCCTGCCTGATATAGCCAACCCGTATGTAGACAACTTTGAATCAATGTTTACATATCATGACCAAAATCCATTTAGATAACACATGATATGGTGGTATAGATACATTGATGATGTGTTTATGGTATGCCATGGCACAACACAAGACCTGTTGCACTTTGGTCAGTGGATCTATGGATTGGATCCACCCCTCAAATTTATAATGACTTTTGATGAAAACTCAGCAGCCTTTCTAGACCTATTACTCTTCAAAAATTATGTAGGTGGCATGAGACTTCTCTATATCGAAAATCAACCGATAAAAAAACACTTTGTCATTTCTGTAGCTATCACCCTCAGAGTCTAAAAGAGAATTTACCATTTGGACAATTTCTACGCATTAAAAGAAACTGCTCAAGTGTTCATGAGTTTTAGAGGCATTCAGATGACCTTGAAAACCGCCTGAGACAGAGTGGTTACCCCAAATGAATCACAAGAAATGCTAGAAAAAGAGCAAAGAACATGAATAGAGAACAATGTTTGAAAAAACAACAGAGAGCTCAGGAAGAAAGGATTACTTGTGTGACTACTTTCAGTTCTATTAGCTATGCTCTTAGAAAGGCAATCTGCAAGAATCGGCATATTCTACAAGTCTCCGATTTTACTCCAAGAAAGCCAAGATTTGCATTTAAAAGGTCCAAATATCTCAGGGAAATGTTGGTCCATACTCATGACTTCAAACAAGATGTACCCCCCACCATCATGAACCTGTGGGGCATGCCACCCATGACAGGCCACTATAGGTGTGGTAATTACTCACTGTGCCCTAACACAGAATATGAAACACGTTGACCTATATGAGTTATTGTGGGATCTAAGGGATTTCACTAATTGTAAACCCCAATGGCCAGTATATGGTATCAAATGCCCTTGTAACTTAATCCACAGAGGGAAAACAAAAAGAGCTATACAACAAAGGATATGAGAGCACAGATACTGCGTCAAATCTTGAGTACCGGAGAAACCATTAGTGGAACACTTTCTGCAGAAAAAACATTTTGAGACAGACACGCTCTGGTTTGTCAATGAGACAGTCAAATGGCCGGCACGGCTGGTGACCAAAATGCGTTTCTATGCAAGTCAGGACAAAAATGGATAAGGCGACTTCATACAGTAGCCTATGGTTTGAATACCACCATAGAATGGTCACTATTTTTGTAAATAAATCACCACAAATAGTTTATTTATGGCTTGGACTCAATCTGAGTTTTTTTAACCTCAATCACTAATCACAATTATTTGTGATATTGTCTAAGCTCTCCAACATGGCCTACGTGTCACGACTGTACGAGCCTGGAGACACGCAAGGACGTTACTACTATGGCCGGCTGACGCTTGTGATGGTCAGCTGACTCGCAAGTGGACATTCATTGAAAAGTGTAGAGCAGCACTCAGGCTGGCTGGGGATGAGAGCGCTGGCATGAACCATCTCCAAGTAATTTCCCCTAGCATGACTCATGACAGGGTTTCACTTTGGGATGCTCATCGCGGAGCCACTGTGCTCAGTTATTTTTTGAGTGGTACATACACCTTGAGTCGTTACACACGGATGTGTGCGGCAAGCTATTTTTGCGTTGTGTCTAGATGCCGTGATTAGGCAAAGAGATAATCTCTCTGTAGATATGTATATTGCTGTATGCCTTGAATACTATGTACTGTTATGTTTTGAATATATTTAATTGTATGCTTATGTAACGATGTCTAAATTGTACCCTGATGCCTCCGGGCTTGATGGTGCGCGTTACAAATAAAACAAATACAAATAAGCAAATCATTTCATCACTTTGCTGCTGTATTTGATGAATAAAACAATAATAAACTTTGATGAAATCTATTATGTAGAGGAAGTGGCCTATTTGGGTCTGCAGTGAATGAAGAAACAGGGTGAAGTGAGACCATGCAACTTCATAATTCTCAAGTTGGATGCCTTGAAATGAAAACAGTGGCACCAAAGGTCAGTGGTTTCTATGTCATGATCTGACATTTTTGGGGGGAACAAAATAAATAAAATCCACTAGCACTGAGTGAAGATGCCTGAATGTAGTGATATTGTTACTCCACAGAGCGATTTTAAGTGATGGCACTCCTGATTAAAGGAAGTAAATTATTAAAAGAACACATGTACTCATCCCTGTACTGAAAGAAGACTAAGGTTAATGTCGTCCTGAGGTTTTACACGAAAATAAGGTGTTTGTGATCTACATAGTCTTTTATTGTTGTTTGTGTCTTGCAGCAATTTGGAACTAGTGTATGGGTTATTTTGAGAATTTGAATCCCTTTGCAAAAAGTTCTTCTTGTATCCTGATGAAGGCCCAGCACAAATTTGTCAAAAGGAAACGCATTGGGGAGGGCGTATTACATCAATAAGGGCCGAAACACACAGTGTGGACACATTTTTTCTTCCATTCATCCAAAGGAATGGGAATGAAGATAAACATGTGTAGTCCTTCCTGAGAGTATATGGACTTGTGTACTCTGCTTTCATATGCATATGATGAAGGCCAAAACCTCATTTAGAATCATGTGATAACGATTGTATTTACTAAAAGGAATGTAAGAATGTTTGGAAACTATCATAATTGAAACTATGCGCGGTACTTGTCCGATTCTCATAAGAATTCAAGTTTCTACTGTACTGTTGAAAATCTAGTACTGTATGCACTTTAGGCACTTTACTAACTCATAGAATTGAAATAAGGTATCTGGCACTTTTTTGCACGTTTTGCACAGATATGATGAATAGATGCACATGGACCATAAATTGTTTGCGTTTATGTTGCTGAAGCTTGAAATAAAATATGATTTTAACATCATATAAGGTGTAGACTCTAACTGTACAGGGATTTAATGCTACTGTTTTGTTCTCAAGCTGACCCATCACTAAGTATAAGAGGGAGGGGAAGCTGCTAACATATCATATTATACATTTGCTGCTGCTACCATGTTACTGATTGTTTAATTGCGAATACTCTGCGCGCCCAGGTGAGAAATTTGACAGGCTCTTGCAGTAGCACTCTTTCCCATGGTAGCCCTCTGAGCATCATGGCATATAGCACTGCCTTCCGCCTGCAACCTCCTCAAAGAGGGAGCGCTTAAGCCCTCCAAGACAGGGGCTGGCGCTGACCCTGGCTAAATCTTTTTTCCACTTACAGTTGAGGAGGTGACTTGTCTTTTTGTCTCCCCAAAATAACGCAAGCGCATTACTCATCTAGCCTGGTAGACAGACGCTTGAGGGTATTTGAGGTTTGTCACAGGAGAGATGTGTTGGGGACACGTAGAGAGAATGTTTTCAAAAAGTGCTTACTACAAGTTAGGACACACATGTAGATTTAAGAGAAAGGAAAAGTGCTCCCAGTACTTTTGCTTCAATAAACTAGTCCTTTCACCCTTCCTCGGTTCCTGTGCATGTGCCATCAAATTATTAAGTCTTCTTGGCATTAAATGCACTGGAGGGGGAAACGTGGGTACCCAAGCAGAATGAAGAAGCAAACACGGCCGACAGCGAGGGACATTTGTCTCGTTTTGGGAGAGAGTGTGACATAAAGGCCATTAGAAATGTCAAGCCTGGAGTTACGGCGTCTTGTTTGCAGGTTGTCTCTCTAATTGGTGTTTACCGTGATGCCGTATCGAGCAGTCGAGACTCTAATCTAATTAGCAGCGTTTATTATGAGAAACGGCCTGTCTCTCCTTTGTAAAGCCCCGTGGTGTCCGCCCCAGACTCCTCCCGAGGACAGACTGCCGATCAATAGGGGACATCGCCCTTCATTGGGAAACAATTGCAGCCTCCGACTGTCCTGGCCGCGGTCTGGGCCGTGATGGAGAGGCCATCCAGCCAATCGATCCCACCAGCAGGTGCGCGGGGGTGGGGGGGGGGGGGCAGGGGGTTACTCTCAGCCTGCTATCTGACTCTTGGATACCTCAAGGAAGCCCTCCCTTGAGCCCTCGTCAAGATACCAAGATCGCAAACACCGCCAGCACATTGCTACAGGGAGAGGAAGGCCTGGACTCAGTCTACTGATTATCAAGCAAGGCAACGCGCCTCAAAATTGAATAATAACAACTGTTTATCTATTAATTATAATCACGATTGGAATCATTTTCGTAATCGTCAGACCTCCCATCAATATCTGTCTACCCTTCGTGCAAACTGTATGATTTTTCACTCTAGGATTTTGTCAACAAGTTTCCATGTATTTTTGTTTGTCGGAAATTATGTTTTTTAAATATTCTGATAGGCCTGTGGTTTCCGATCTGCTTTGCATTCCCTTTGTCTATCTCTCTGTGTAGCCACACACCTGTCTGTTGTCTGGCTTTATTTGTATCTGTCCACCTATCTGTTGCATGTTTCCATCCATCCACTCCCATCCATCCACCCATCCCCATCCACCTATTTATCTGTCATCCATCCCCATCCAACCCCATCCAACCCCATCCATCCAACCATCCATACATTCACCCCATCCATCCATACATCCATACATCCACCCAGCCACCCCCTTTCATTAATTCAGCCATCCATCCATCCCCATCCACCCATCCATCATCCCCATCCAGCCAACCATCATCGGTCCGCATTGATCCCCGTCCAACCACCAATCCACCCCCATCATCCATCCCTCCCCATCCATCCATCCGCATCCATCCATCCATCCATCCCCATCCACCCAACCATCCCCATCCATCCATCCATCCGCATCCACCCAACCATCTCCATCCATCCATCCATCCATCCATCCATCCATCCATCCATCCATCCATCCAACCTTTTGTCTGCTTAGCATTCTCACAGTTAATAAAACGTGTGCCACCCCCAACCACAACTTCCATCATATGTATCCCCACCACCCTCACATGGCTTGCTCTTGAGTCCTTTGGTCACTTATCACTATACGATGAAGCTACCTGTTTGTGCCAGGAGGTGTTGCAGCTTCTGAATTCTTCTTACACTTTCTTCCCCAGGTAAAGGTGTGATGCAGTTAAACAACACAGTAGGAAGTAATATTTTCTATGTACTCAAGAATCCCTGAATGAAAAGCAATGTCTTTTGACTGAAATGTGTATTTATTTATGCATGGGGTATTTTTAATGCGCCTATATACACTGTGTTTCAAGGCGCAACAAGACAAGGGGGGAACAGGGATGACAAAAACAAAAACGGTCGTACTAGGCCTTGTGACATTCGGATCATGCAGGTGCAGTAACAAGAAGTGTGGGGGAGGCGGGGAGTACCGGTTGGTTTTAGCGAGAGTCAGCGGTAGCCAGGGGAAAGAAGAGAGGTAGGGGAAGAAGGTTGACGTGCTAAGTGCGAGGAACAGGGCAGGAAGGGCACATGGGGTGAAGGCCTAGCCAGGCTAGTGCAGGGGGAGAGAGCCCGGGGGGGGGGGCAGATGCAGGTAGGAGGGAGGGATCGGGAATCAATAGCAGGGGTAGGTTGGTCAGTGGAGGGCCTGGTGCCCTGTAAGAATCTGAAGGCAGAGGGGGAACTTAGCAGGGGAGGGAGAGAGAGAAAGAGGAGGAGAAAAGGACAGTCTTGAGAAGCTTATGGAACTTAAGGAGATCTGACTCAAGTCTGAGAAGGGCAGGGAGGCCATTCCAGAGGGAGGCGCCTGCGGGGGAGAGAGATCTACCCCCACTCCCTGTTTGGAAAAACATCTGATCTGCAGAGTTGGAGCTAGAAGATCAAAAGGCTCTAGCAGGGAGGTATTTAGGGAGGGAGAGTTAGATGTAGCGGGGTCCCAGGCCCCAGAAAGCTTTGTGGATGGCGCAGAGGGTCCTGAACTTGATCCTCGCAGCAACCGGGAGTCAGTGGGCTTGAGGCCAAGGATAAGTCTTGCAGTCATATTCTGGATTAGTTAAAGGAGGGAAGGAAGGAGTTAGGCAGGTTGAGGAAGAGCCTGCTGCAGTAGTCCTGCCTGGTGAGGACCAGAGCTCTGGAGACATTGAGTTTCTGGGGGAAGGCGGGGAAAGGGAGAATACCTCTGAGGAGGTGCAGCTGACAGTGGGCCTTCTTGGGAAGGTCTGTGATGTGAAGAGAGAAGGAGAGAGAGGAGTCGAAGATTACACCAATGTTTTTTGCCTCACAGGAGGATGAGGGGGCCCATGGAGTGCAGCCAGAGTGTAGGAGAGAAGGAGGGATCTGGGTTCCCAATGAGAAGGATCTCAGTCTTACTGGCATTAAGGCAGGGATTGTTAGCAGTGCAACATGCCTGAATTGCAGCTATACCTTGTGGAATGAAAGAGGAAGAGAAGGAGGCAAAAGAGGGAAGCTTGAAGGAGATGCTATAAATACTTTGTCAGGGATCTAAAAAGTCTATGAGGTTTTCATGTCAAGCTCGCTGTAGATATCCCCTCAGTGCCTCAATCTCAATGAGTTACACCCAGCCCCCTACATTATCATGCTGTGGGTGCAGAAAGCCACCACCATTCTCCAGTTCTGCAAAACATGAAATATGTGGTTCTTCTGTCAATGCCTACTGCATGGCTAAATCCACATTTCCCACCCTTCTGCACTACTGTTAAAATATGCTATGCCCACAGGTAGTAAAGCGCTTTTCTTATCCCAAGCTAGTCTGACGCTACACAAAATCAAATAAATGAAATAAAAGTGATTTGTTCAACTCCCACAAGTCACTTTCTCCTAATTTGGTGGCCCAAAGGACCATGGCAACTTTCTAGCACCTTGCACAGTATAGCGATCCATCGATATTACAACACGTATTCCTTTTATATTAATTTTCCATGCATCCCAATCTAGCATACCATTGATGAAAGAAATGGAACTGAGACACCACAAGGGGCAGTGACATGTCTTTTCCTGGGTAGTAAATCAAAGGAATGTGCTTACACTATATTTTCATTGTGGTCTCTACAAAGTACTAAAACATCAAAAAAGGGAAAAGTGTTAAGAGAAGTAGAAAAAAAGAGAAAGAATGTAAATAGCAAAATAGCAAACACATGTTAAAAAAAGAAAAAGCACATATGTGTTGATACAAGTTCAAATCCGTTCTTTAAATGGAAGAAAACACAGAGAGAATACAATACAGCTCTTCTGTCATCTTAGATGTGGTGAGACCTCTACTACTACAATCAGAGAACGTGGCCATTACAGACATGTCTCAAACATACCTGCTCTGTCTAATTCTGTACTCCCAGGTCCCCACGTATACAAGCATGCTACGATGGCTGCAAGCTGGGCACAAGACTTCCTTCCAATGGCCTTGATGGCTCTCTCCTATCCCTAAGCCAGATTTGGATATGTACCTCCCCGCCAATGGGATGTAGAGGTCCCCTAATCTGCTCTTTCAGGTTCTTCTCAGGGTGGATCTTCCAGTCTCCTGCCAATGGATCTGGTTTTCTCTATGCAGACTGGAATCATTTCCTTTGATGAATCATTTCTTCTTTTCTGATTGTTATCACCAACGGGGGCCTTGAGGGTCCTAGATATGCTGCTCGATGGCAGTCCCAGACCACTACCTCCTTAACGGTGGGCCTGGCAGGAAGCGAAACTATCCCTAAATCCACATAGGATCTGGCCATGTAGCAGGTCCACTGGGCTATAAGCTACATTATGGAGTTTATATCCCTTAACTATACCTGTAAATCATAGCACGGCATCTAAGTGCAGTCCTTTCTAGACACCCCCATGAGAGAAGGGTGGCTACAACTTGTACATGTATTTGTATTCATATTTGGGTTTATATAGCACAAACCTAGGGTATCAGCAGAAAAAATGTAGGAAAAGAAAACGCATGCACAAAAATGCTGAATTGGCAGTGCAAAAAATAACGAAAACCCATAATGACGATCAAGGGGAGCATGGGCTGCGGGGGTGTCCCCCGCACTTATTGATCGGCATTTTGGGTATTCGGAGTGGTGGGGGTGTCCCCCACTTCCAAATAAAGGGAAGCTGGGGACAAAGAGTTTTTTTTTTTAAGTAAAGGACCCAGCACTAGAAGTTCTGCCTCTCAATGGGGAGGTTGATCTCACGTCGCAAGGTCCGCGTAGCCGTGAAGGAGTACAGGTAAGTTGGATGCCAGAGGAAAGTATTAAGGGTTAGGGAGGTGGAGGGAGCAAGGATGATGGGCAATGGTAATGTGCGTGATTATTTTCTTTGCGAAAATTTAAAATTCGTAATTTTCGTAATCGAAATAATCACGCATATCCCAAACCTATCTAGGAAGCCACAATTCAATGTACAAGCCATTTGGGGTTAACAGAGGCTAGGAGAAGGAGAGGTTACAGGTTATAGTAGCTTGGATATCCCATTCTACAGGGATGGTATATGCCTAGGCGTGTCAGGTTCTAAGTGACCCCTCCCAGGTGTTCCCTGAAGAGCAGGGTATGGAGTTCCTTCCTCAACTGCTGAAGCATTGGAGCCATCTTGATTGAAATTGGAATTGTGTTCCAGTAGGTAGGGGAATAGCAAAAGAAAGCCTGTTTCCTGGTTTTATCCCGGTTTTCTGTTAGTGCGCCAATTTACTCTCAACCCTTGCAATGGTCTAGCTCCAAGAGGAGCATGTTACACGTGAGTCCACATGTTTTATGGGTACGTAGTCTGATGTTTACGCGATAGTTGCCTAATGTGTGATGCTGGATGTTCGGAGGTGTATCCTGGCTGGTATAGGTAGCCAGTGTCATTGTCTTAGGATGGGGGAGTTGCCGTAACATTTCAAATTTTCCGTTATGAGGCGTCGAGTGGCATGTGTAATGGCCCTAAGCGGGACCACGTGTGTGACTGGCACACCAGTGTGGTGGCCATTCCCTCCAACTAGGTGTGAGGATACAAGCGTCTGTTGTTCCGAAATCCTCTGTTGGGAGGAAGAGTTCTATCTTCTGGAGTGTTAGCTGATACCCAGCTGTTTGGGCTTTTTTGTTGCTATGTTCCCGGAAAGGAGGATTGCGGACATTAACGGACCCAAGTGGTTTGGCACGTGGGGCCAACTAAGGTGTGAATATGTCTTTGTGCCTGAAATTCAGCGACCCCTGGATGGCCTCCTGTATAGAAGCATGGCCTAGTAGTTTCTTGGTGTTTGCCATTAAAGCTTGGATGGCAGCGAGGCATTTTCCGGGGTATATTTCCTTATTTTTGGGGTATAACTGAGTATCATTGGCATATCGGTGAAGTGCGATATTAGTTTCATTGAGAAGTGACACAATTGGTTACATGAATCTTCAGGCCAGTCCCACATTTCCTAAGGAGTATCTTACATTAAGATACAGGTCGGTTAACATGCTTTACAGCCCGTTGTCACCACCAGATTGTAACACAATCATACAAAGGAATGAATAAACAGCAAGTGTATGTAGATAAAGGCAATGTCATGTGCCTATACTATATAGTATGTTTTAAACTAGGGCTCCCTCCTTTTTATTTTCTCACATAAACCTACCAGTGGCCGAGACACCACCACTTATCGAAGCACTCAAGGAAGGCCTCATCGTGTGCCTATGCAAATTGCCATACAAATTGCAGAGATTACACATTGCTATGTCAGAATAGAGTTTATTCTATATCCTGGGAGACACATCACCTTAAGTAGTAAAGGAAGCATCATTTGTTTCCTGAAACTTCCCAGTGCATCCCCTAAACTCAGGAAATCCGGACAATTCCAGAGTACAGTGCATTCTCTCATTCTGAAGCGGTGCTGCCACTCGCAGTGCCCACAAACAAGCCAATGATTTTTGTGGGGATACGAGATCCTATACACTTAGTCAATCATACCTAAAGCTGTATAAAAGCGTATACATGCATTTTTATCAATTTAAACGAGTTGGGACAGACTGTGCTACTGTATTTTTCTATTGCTTTAAATTCTGAAACATTTACCATATATTTTATTGCGACTAAATCGATAATCACGTGATCAATATGCACTTTGGCTCCGAAGATGATTTGGACGACAACTTTCACGAGTCCTCGCTGCGTTAATCAATAGTGAGGAACCATGGTAGCCATAGTCCAAAACATCAAGAGAGTCACAGGTTGCAGACTCAGCTCTAGAATGTTATAATCCATGTCATAACCATGTAGCTCAGGGTCCCGTTCTAGAGCATGACATGGGTAATGGGCGCTATCTGGAATAGAAAGCACTGATTGCAGGTTCACCCTTTTCACATTGAGGGTATCATGATATATTTCACTCAATCTCGAATGCATGCAATTACTAGCTCTGTGGCACAAACCACACGAAGTATTGGCAAAGCATTCATCTTGGCTTTGTGCAGGCGTTTCCTAGGGATTTGACATGAATCCACCAGACACCCTACCCCCAGGTATTACCAAGCAACTACAGACATGTTTCAGCCTTATTGGACTTCATCAGAGCGGTGCAGCTCAGCTCTCTGGGTTTGCTTGTGTTCCTTGAAGAGGGACATGGCCTTCTAGCTTGAGCTGGACTGATCCTAATTGGAGGGCATGCCCAAGACTGATTTTCATATGCCCCCTCCCACCCCTGGAATGGCATAAATAAGGTCCAAATGATAACATCGAAGTTCCCCAGAGGAATTCACAATGGTTATGATTAACGCAAAGCTTTTCATCTATCCCTTTTTAGTGCTTATAATGATTGGAGACTGGGGCAACCCATTGCACTGAGGTCAAAAATAGAGTGAATTTATCGCAACTGCATTCCTGCTACAAAGGCATTTTGTTGTTGGGCATGAGAAAGTAATTATTTCTTCATAACCCTTTTACATAAAGCGTTCTGCATGATAGCTTTGTATAGTTAATTTATCACATTCTTTTGGGATTAACAGCTATGTTATGATGTTCAGACGGATTGCAATCTGTCAACTTTGTTTTTTAATGTCTATATAGATGTATTTCTATATCGTTTTTATGATGCCTGGCCAGGGATGTCATTTCACCAAAATGCCAGGGGTAGCGGAATTGACATTACATGACCCTTGACCTCTGATGACATCACAGGAAGTGATGTAATTTGACCCCGCCCAAAGTGATAAGGCGGGAAGCGATGGAACTCAACCTTTCACCCCTTGACAAAACAGGAAGTGGCATCACATAGCATTGTTCGTAAGTACACTACGAAAAATATGCTTACGATATCAGTATAATGTGATACAAGAATGGATCGCCATATGCATTGTTAGGATCAGTGTGTATAGACCCATATTACCAAATTATTGTGAATGCAAGCAGACGTCCATGGTCAAATGATAATGATGTGTTATTATATAGCACTTACGCATAAGCGCTTTATATAGAAAAATATACACCCAATATTACCCAACCTGTGTTGGTACTCATTTATTGACCTCAGAAGGATGAAAGGCTGAGTTGAGGTGTTTAAGAACAGACTGTGACTCACCCCCTGAAGTGTGCCTGAAATTAACCTTTAATGAGTCTAGCAATTATTGGATAGAATTCCAGAAAGACACATTATTTCGTATTCCTATTCTTTCTTATTTAGGGTCAGTGCTGAAAGTGTTAGACTTGTGGCACTCCTGTCCTTATTTTTCTTCTTTTTTTAGAGGCCTGAACAAGAAAGCCAGCCGCTCCAGAAGTAAAGAGCCACATGGTGCTGGCCACAGCCCAGGAGCTTGGATTACAAAAAAAAAAAAAAAAGAATGGACACTTTTATTTTTTCCCCATTTTTTTAGGGGGAGCAAGGGAGACCACAGGGGTAGCAAGGGAGACCTCAGAGGTCGCAGTTGCGACCTCTGGCGACCCCTAAATGACGTCCCTGTGTCTGGCCAGGCTCTTGTATCCGTTGCAGTAAATAGGGTGTTTGCGTAGCAGAGGTTTACCAGACATTATAACTACTGTGTGGGCAATTCAGGCCTTTTGGTCTTGTATGAGCCTCAAAATTCACTGCTCACACCGAAGAACAGGCAGCAGCAACCAGCAACAATAGCATCTAGTACTAGACCAAGTACAGCAGCATAAGGCTAGAGGCAAACATGGAACAACTAGGATTTAGGAAGACAGAAAAGCAACAGACAGCAAGCTATCACTGAATATTAGACCTGGACTAGCAACAGAGAGCTAGAGGCAAACACAGAACAGTCAATCTAAGACGTGAGAAGCCAGCAATGCAAGAGACAACAAACTAGCATCTAGTACTAGACCTGTCATAACATCAGAGAGCTAGAGGCAAACACGGAACAGCTAAACTAAGACTTAAGAAGACAGCAAAGCAAGTGACGACAAAATATCATCTACTACCAAACCTGGAGTAACATCAGAGAGCTAGAGGCAGAGGCAGATGCAGAACAGCCAAGAATTTCGGGAGACAGCCAACTAGCATCTACAGCCAGAAATGGACTGGCAGCACGGGGTTTGAGACAAACACGGAACAGATAGGATTTAGGAAGACAGAAAAGCAACAGACAGCAAGCTATCACTGAGTACTAGACCTGGACTAGTAACAGCAAGCTAGAGGCAAACACATAACAGACAATCTAAGACTTAAGAAGCGAGCGACGCAAGAGACGACAAACTAGCATCTAGTACTAGACCTAAAGTAGCAGCAGAGGGCGAGGGGTAAATGTAGAACATCTAAGACTTAGGGAAACAGCAAAATAAGAGACAACAAAATACCATCTAGTAGTAGACCTGGAGAAGCATCAGAGAGCTCGAGGCAAACACGGAACAGCTAAGCTAAGAGTTAAGAAGACAGCAACACAGGAGATGACAAACTAGCATCTACTACTAGACCTGCACTAGCAGCAGAGGGCTACAGGCAGTGGCAGATGCAGAACAGCCAAGACTTTAGGGATACGGCAAACTAGCATCTAGACAAACACAGAACAGCTAAGATTTAGGAAGAGAGCACATTTAGAGACAACAAACTCACACTGAGTACCAGACCTCGACTAGCAACAGAGAGCTAGATGCAAACACACAACAGAGAGTCTGAGACTTAAGAAGCCAGCAACGCAAGAGACAACAAACTAGCCTATACTACTAGACCTGGAGTAGCAGCAGAGGGATAAAGGTAAACACAGAACAGCTAAGCTAAGACTTAAGAAGACAGCAACACAAGAGACATCAAACTAGCATCTACTACTAGATGTGCACTAGCAGCAGATGGCTACAGGCAGCGGCAGATGCATTACAGCCAAGACTTTAGGGAGAAAGAAAACTAGCATCTAGAACCAGAATGGACTAGCAGCAGAGAGTTAGAGACAAACACGGAACAGCTAAGATTTAGGAAGACAGCACATTTAGAGACAACAAACTCGCACTGAGTACCAGACCTGGACTAGCACCTGAGGGCTAGAGGGCTAGCACCTGAATGGACTAGCAGCAGAGAGTTAGAGACAAACACGGAACAGCTAAGATTTAGGAAGACAGCACATTTAGAGACAACAAACTCGCACTGAGTACCAGACCTGGACTAGCACCTGAGAGCTAGAGGCAAATGTGGAACAGCTAATATGTTCAGAAGACAGCAAAAGCAAGACACAACTACTAATATCTACTACTCGACCTGGAAAAGCAGCAGAGGGCTGCAGGCAAACGTGGAACAGCTAAGACTTAGGAAGACCTGGCCTATCAGCAGAGATCTAGAGGCAAACATGCAATAGCTACGACCTAGGAAGACATAAAAGCAAGAGCCATCCAGCTACCATCTAGTACTATACCTGGACTAGCAACAGAGTGGTAGAGGCAAACATAGATAGGTAAGGTTTAGGAAGACAGCAAAGAAAGAGAGTTTCATGCATGACATGATATGATATGATAGTTTATTTATATAGCACCTATACACAATGTGTTTCAAAGCACTTCAAGGCAAGGGAGGGAACAAGGGAAAATACAATGATATTCTTACAGGCCATGAGCTATATGGATGTTAAATTAACTATTGTACTCGGCCTGACGACATTTCAGATAGTGCAAGTGCTAAGACACAGATAAGTAAGGGGGTTTCGGGGAATGGGAAGGAAATGGAAACAAACAGGCGACTACCATACTAGGCCTGACGACATTTCTGGTAGAGCCAAGAAAATGAAAAGGTGAGGTAAAGGGTTGCAGAAAGCGAGCGAAGGAACAAAACAAGCGACTATCGTACTAGGCCTGACCGACATTGCAGATAGTGCTGGAGCGGGGGGGGGGGGAGTAAGGGGTGGGGGCAGGGAGGAGGAGACAGACGAGGTTGCTATCATACTAGGTCTAGGTCCAGGGACAATTCTGATAGAGTAAGTGCATAGAAGAAAGTAAGGGGAGGAGGGAATGAGATAGGAAAGGGGAGAAAGGGAGAGGAGGATAGAACAGAGAGTAAGCAGTCAAAAAGGGTGTCGAAGCAAGAGTGGAGAAGCAAGAGGGGAGAGGGAATACAATTGCAGAAGTCAGTAGTAACACATAATGTTGCAAGCCAGGATACAAGATGAAGATGGGAACAGCATGATTCAGGGCCACCATGAGTACAAGATGCAAAGGAAGTCCAGCATGGGAGTTGAGAAAGGGTGACGCACCGTGAAACAATGAAGTCCAAAAAAGTCACGTCCAGCATTGGCCACAAGACAGTTATGGTCAAACCAGAATGTATCAGGACAGACTCCTTCAGAAATAGGCTGACTTGAGGTCTCAGGAGGATAGCTCAGGGGCAACGCGCTCGCCTTGGAAGTAAGACAGCACGGAGCAACACAGGTTCAATCCCTGTGTCCACACTTAGAAACCTCTGGGTATTAAGCGCATTATAAATAACCAATTATAATTACAGGACATTCTCTGAGAACACAGCCTCACCTTCCACGCAATTGGCTGTTGGATAGGAAGGAGGCTGGACAAATCATTGATGAAATGGTGCAGCCCATTGCACTAATACATCAATGTATTCCATTTCATCTGAGGTTGAAACCGAGATCAAAAAGCAGTGGTAGGATGCTGACCTCATTCAACATGTCACTGATCCTATGCCTTGGGTGTCCCCATTTGCAATGGCAATGAAGTCCAAAAGAAGTTAGAATATGGGTGGGCATATGCCAACAAGGCCAAACATTATACAACTACCAAGATTGGAAACCCTGTAGCTTACCTGCAAAGGAGAGGGTTTTTAACCAAGCTGTACCTTAATGCTAGCTTTCATCAACTCTCTCTTCATTCTGATTTTCTACACATTGCATGGTCCATCTCTACCAGAGTTTTAGTTTCAGTGGGCCTCATTACGAGTGTGCTAATCTGGAAACAATGGTGCCGGTAAGCCTACTGGCACCGTTGTTTCCGGACCAGCACACTACAACTGCACGGGCGGGTGCCTGCCAGGGTCAGACCTGGTGGGTGGAATGGCACCCACCAGCGGAGTTTCACGGAAGCACTGTGCTTCCATGTTCCCCATTCCCATTGAGTCGTATGGGACTCAATGGGAATGGGGAAATACAAAATTACTGGCACCTGACTTCCTAGCAGCCGGATTGGGAATAGCCCGGTGGCACCGCGAAGTCAGGCACCGGTAATATTTTACGTGTCTGGCAGCAAACTACCGATTTTAACGGCACAGCTATTGCCGACCCGTAATGAGGCCCAGTGACTCATCTGCCGTATAAGTACTATGCAGTGACTCCTACCACCTCTGTGATGATGAAGAGGATGAAGACAGGTGTAGTCACCAGGATGATGATGAAGGGGATGAAAAAGGCATTTTGCCTTTGGCCGTTCCAAAAATTTGTGGCAAAAGACAAATAGATTCAGCAGGCCCAGCCAAGATAGGCCTTCTCCTAGCTTCCACTCGACGTATAAAACCCAAAATTGAGTCGATGCACTAATTGGGCATAACTCCGTGTAGATGTAGCTGTCAGCTAATAGAATATCCAAAAATTAGTCTTGGTGTCGCTTCAGGGCCCAAACCGGAGCCTCCTGAAGTCCCACGGCCCGTTGCACAAAATGGCCGCCAGCCGCGTGGGCAACGCACTACCCGCGGCGTGAAACGAAGTCTGGCTTCCGACCTCGTTTCGGTGAAAAATTGTTCCGATGAGCACCGCCGGGCCCGGGCATCGTTTCCCCCACTCGTCGCCACTGTTGAGGGTGACTGGCGCCCCCCGCGCGCCTCGCCGCAAGCCCCAGCCCCAAGAACTGAGACGCACACGTCCGTCTTGGTTCGGGCTTCCCGGTTGCTCTAACGCGGCTGGGAAACGCCCAGTTTATTTGTACTGCACGCGACGGCGTGCAACGTCACGCCGCCGCGTGCACGCCCGTCATCGGGCGGCGCCACACAGGGCACATTTCTGGCATCTTGACAGGTGTGGAAGAAGCACTTAACATCATCAAGGACATCCTGTTAAATGCTACAAACAAGGCCGAACACCACAACCAATTGAGGGCCATTTTTCAGTTTGCAAAATCCCTTAACCTCGCTCCGCACCACAATGAATGCGAATTCACGTAATCAAGGGAAACATTTTTCACATACTTTTTCACCACCAAAAGTGTCTCAAAGGATTCTGGCAATTTCCTCAATAGTTACTTACTGTGGCCAATTCATCGCCAATATGTTGACCCTTACTGCATTGTTGCAGGATCTCACCGAGACTGAGGTGTCATGGTCATGGACTGAGCTTCACCAGCAAACCTCAGTCGAAGACTGCACTTACCCCTGCCACAATAATGACTTATGTTAATCTTCTTAAAAAACGCCAAGCTGATTTTCCGATTAGGTCCATGTGGGTTTGGTGCTATCTTCCTTCCAGGACCCAATGTGTGATTGCCTGGTCCCAGTGCCATTTGTGAGTCACGCCATACCAGCCACTGATCTATGATACTCCCAAGTAGTACATAAGGCAATCACTTTTCTATGGGGCTCCCATCCCATTACGTCCACGTCTATGCCTATTGCAATATTTTTGTATTGGTGACTGACAACAAGCCACTACGGCCCATAATGAATGGGACTGCTCCTCATCCCCAGAGAAGACTGATAAATGGCTGTTGAGTATTCACTGATCTTCTTTGGGTCTGTTGTTTTCCTTGTTGAGGGTCCTGGGGGAGTATGCAGGCACATCACCTCTGACTGGATTACAATGCAGTGCTAGCAATCTAGCAGGCTACCACTCGCAACATGTTATGGTATGTTGATATATACCACACACGGCTACCACCCAGGGGCCGTCTCCATGCGCTCATGTGGCTCTGCAAGAAAAGAGGGTGGGGTGGGTTAGTGAAGGTTGAGTGATAGGATAGGTCCAGAACCAGGAGAAACTGGTGTCTGTGTGTGTTGACTTGCAGATGGGATTGATTGTGTGCACTGGCTTGTTGTATCCATAAGGGTGGAGACCAGTGCCTGGGTTGTTTGTTGTATGTGAATGTGTGTTACGTTGGCAGTGTGTTTGTGTGTTTTATGTGTGGATTAATACAAAATGGTAGCAGGCACTCCTCTCTAGAAAGAACATGGCAGGATAACCTGTTCTGTGGTTTTTACCCACTTTGAGAGTCCGCAGCCATCGCTTTTTGCTCACTGTACTTTCAACAAAGGAGGAATACCCATTTGCAAATCAGTCTTTGTCCCACCCACAAGGGCAGGCCAGAACCAAAATGCCTGGCAAACCTCTTTTGAAAAAGAGTGGCAACAGCAACCCCAGACACATATTTCGGCCTAATCAGGCATCATCAGTGAGGTGGAGTTGTGCCTCTCTAATCCCAGTGAACAAGGGGTCCACGTCTGGGTTCCGCCAGGTAACTTAGGGTAACCAACTCCAAGTTCCTTGTAAAAATACAAAAAAGGTAGCAGGCGCCCCTCTCCAGAAAGAACATGGCAGAATAACCTGTTCTGTGGTTTTTACCCACTTCGAGAGTCTGCAGCCATCGCTTTTTGCTCACTGTACTTGTCACAAAGGAGCAATAACAATCTGCATATCAGTCTTTGTCCCTCCCACAAGTGCAGTTCAGCACTAAAATGCCTGGCAAATCTCCTTGTATTATATGTGGATTAGCTGGCATTTGAGGTTATGGATGAGCGCAATGCCTTGTTGTATCCATAGGGGTAGGGTCCAGTGCCTGGGAGATTTTGCTGTATGTGAGTGTTACTTGTGTTGGGTGTCTATTTGTGTGTAGTTAAGCTAGCCCAAGGGCATGTGTAGTACTTGGTAGGTGTGTTAGAGAGGAGCAGGAGTGGGGTGGTTAGTACATTGTGTACTGTTACGAAAGATTTCCCTTAGGTGCAATCTTCCCTCCAATTATGGACCCCCAAACTGTTTGCTTTTGTTTGGCTAACCTAACCTGATTTTTTTTCAGTGGAGCTCATCCTTCAGCTGTGCTCCTCTGGTCTTTTGTTCCTCTGTTGTGGGGAAACCGACACATCCTTCAGACTGTCAGTACTGGGAAACTATGTTTCCCATAGTCCTCGACTATATTGCCATTTCTTGGTAACTTTTTATCTATGTGCCAAGTACCTTACAGATACCCTCTAATGTTTTTTGGTGATTTTACAAATGTGCCTAGGATGAACTCGTGGCAGCAGTTTACTTTTATAGTATTTTTACTTCTTTTTAATGTACAATATCGTGTTTACCACGTTTGGCTCAAGACTGTGGCCAGTGCCGAAAATGGCTGTGCCATGAAGTCTTTTGTTCTGTCTTTTGGCCATTTTGTCCCTTTGCCTTCACAGAGGTTGAGCAGACCCGGGAATTCCTTATTTCCGCATCCAGCCTCCTGGGAAAACCGCAACTTTCATGGGCTCCTGCATGTCATGTTTGCTAGTGGCCATGAAGAGGATTGGGACTGTCTGGTTGCAATCCTCACTACTGGTGCCAATACGTCTGGTATGCCTCAATGACTGGGACCACCATGGACCGTGTTTGGTCCACGTCTGGCGTGAATACAAGAGAGCAGATCTTCAATCAGGTATCCCAGACTTAAGCGCAAAGCGAATCTTGGATAAGAAAAAGGCCTCTGCATCCATTGCAGGTCAATCACCTGAAGTTCACACCGAACTACAGAAGGAGCCAAGTATCCTGAAATGCTAAAGCAGACCCGTGGAACCACCGGAGATGTGCTGGAAGGTTTGGCACCCTGAGCCTGCCCTTGTCCCATCGGACCCCTGTTTTTGCATCGATCACTGAAGGCCTGCAAGGGTGCTTCAACCCTTTAGAGTAGTGGGAACAACAACTCTCAGCACCTCCTGTTTACC
This sequence comes from Ambystoma mexicanum, assembly GCF_040938575.1. Taxonomy (NCBI): domain Eukaryota; kingdom Metazoa; phylum Chordata; class Amphibia; order Caudata; family Ambystomatidae; genus Ambystoma; species Ambystoma mexicanum. The sequence continues at coordinate 209,712,689 of NC_090929.1, forward strand.
CTCCCAAAGAGCCTCATTGGATGTGTTCCTGGGCCATCCAGTGAACTGACCAGCTCAAACCCGGGGTATCTGTACAGTCCTGGATAACATTGATACATTCTTTCCCAATTATGCTGATGACACTCAGCTGGTAATTGAATTAAGTGGAGATCATCAGAAAGACAACGAGAAACTGTCCTTGGTATACAATGCAGTAGAGCAAGGGATGGACGTGAATTGGATGTGCCTTAATGGCAAAAAAACAGAGCTCATGGTTTTTGGCACCAATCTAGCTAGAATAAACCTCCATCCCTCATATAGCGCCTTCACAATAAAAGATACCCAAATTCAAGTTCTAAACATGGTCAAAACCATCGGGATGATGTTAGAAGCATCCTTGGGATCAGAAGCCCAAACCCAATACGTCAAAAAAACCTGCTCATACCATCTTCGTTTACTAAAAGACATAAGACCATATTTATCTGAAGGAAATAGTGCAACAATCGCTAGAGCCACCATCTTGTCACGCCTTGATTGCGGTAATGCACTCATTCTAAGTGCTAACAAACAATGCTATCAAAGCTAGCAGGTTCTACAAAACAATACAGTTAGAATCATCAAACGGAAAACCAGAAACCATACATCAGTGAGGCAAGGAAAGAACTGCATTGGTTAAAAATTGAGGAAAGGGTCCAGTTTAAATCTCTTACACCGGTGCTCCAGCATACCTGAAATCCAAACTCATCTCTTAAGCACCTATCAGAAAGCTAAGATCAGCTGATCAGGGCTTGATTGCTGTGGCCTCATTCAGACACAAAAACGGTGTGGGCAAATCCTTCCCCGTATCAGTGGCTGGCATATGGAACAACCTCCCTGTTCAGCTAACACTGGAACCAAACTACCAACGCTTTCGCAAACTATTGAAAACACACATCTTTAAGTAAAACATATAATTTTGATCCTTTTGTACCTTCTTCTCTTTTGTAAATGTCCTCTGCTATCTGTTCCACCTCCCTCCTGTCCTGCGTGTTCATGTCTCTGCGCCCCGGAGCTTACGAGCTACCGGCGCAATACAAATAAATAAATAAATAAATAGATAGATAAATAAAAATAGGAGCACCGCCATCCTGAGTTGACATTTGAAACTCAAGGAATCACCAGATTGTGTTCCTGGGCCCTCTCCAGTTAGATTACATAGTCCTAGCTCCTCTGGGTCACGATTCAAGAGAGTGTGTCACGCTGAAAGCATTTGCAATCCCTTTGTCGAACTGCTGTGGTGACGGTCATTGTAGGAGCCTTGCCTGCCTTTCCCCCCTGTACCCTGAGATGTGCTGCACTGGAACTGTCCTCTTTTCTTCATCAAGAGCTGAGAAAAGGCTACTGTCCAGCCACAGATGATCGTCCTGTCCAGCAGCCACTGAGAGCCGGAGCGACGTGCAACTGCAGGTGTTGAACCTACAAGCGACCTGGCCTAGACTGTGTCGAGGGCCAGTGAGTACTTGCATCACTTATCAGTGGCCCCCTCACAGAGCCACTGTTCTTTACGCTCGAGAATCCCTAAAAAGACACTCACCTTAGTTGGTCTAGCCTGCACTCCCTACCTATTTCCGAAACTCAAATGTCGATCTGCCTGCCAGGGTAGACCCTCCTTGAATAGTGGGACACTGTTCTTCATCACCTCAAGCCCCTTCCTGAACTGCTACTGCTCTCTGAAGAGGACCCGCTTTTTCTCATTACGCACGACCGCATGTTTTGAATGCACTAATGAACTTTTCAGCACAAGGCTGTACACTTCACAGGGTTGGACTGCTTAAGTTAGGGATTGATTCTGAAGAATTGCCAAATGCTGTATCTGTGTTAACCTACTCTTCTGTTGCAGGTGTTGGCTGTGTTTTCCCCTTTACCACATTAGGCAAAACGTTCTTATGTTAAAAAGTGAACGGCGTAGGTGGAAACTGTTTTATATTACTGTGGTTTATTTGTGTTTAATTATTAAGGCCCATAATAACTGTATATGTATTTTTTATATACATTTGTCTAAGCGTATTCTGTGGAGTTTTACTGTGTGTGCTCATTGTGGGCTTCCGATCACTCTCACCCCTTCCGAGACTTAGGTCCTCATTACGAGGTTGGAGATAATGGAAAAACGATGCCGGTAAAGGATTACCAGCATCGCATACCACTCCGGACTATTCCGACATAAGAACTCGGTATTAGAGGCACTGCTAATAACAGTGCCTCTAATAGCGGCAAGTGTGCGGGCACGCAGGCCTTCATGACAGCAATACTGGGATGCCGCTAACAGGAGGACATCACAAGTCAGGCGGACATGCAAATACTGGCATCATGAAGGCGCTAATAGGGGATACCGGCATGCCGGCAATACCGGCATCGCAAACCACCCGTAAACTGCCATGTGCAGTGTTCCCAACTGCCACAGGTGCACACAATCAGCACAGGTGGAAGCAATGGAGTCTGGGCCAGCACAAAAGGAGCACACCTACACACCACACCCCTTGCCACACCAAAATGATTCCACTAGTAGTAGCAATACTGGGGCTAGAGGACATGCTTGCATTGCTACACCAGCAACAACAACTACAACAGCAGGCACCACAGAGGAGACGCAGGAGGAGATGGAGGGTGAGACAGGCCCAGCATGCCCCACCAGTGCAGCCAGTGGTACCACGCAGGCAGCCCCCAATCCCTTGCATCAGAGCCAGTCCATTCAACCTAACCCCTGAGCAGATAAACACCCTGTACCGTTTGATTCGGGACACCATCACCACCATTAAGGACATGATACATAACGACATTGTCAGCCTCTTTGAAATACACACCACCATCCCCCCCTTTACTGAAGGTAGTGTCAGTGCTCCACTTCCTTGCCACCGGTACCTACTAGCACACAGTGGGGCACATGCATGGCATATCACAACCCTTATTTTCTTGCATGCTGAACCAAGTGCAGGATGCCCTCCTGAAGCACACAAGTGACTACACATCCCTACCATGGACACCAGGGCCATCTTAAGCACTTTGGGGGCCCAGGGCATGGACACCTCTGGGGGATCCTCCAACAGACCAAAAGAATTAAGGGATATAGAATATCTGTTGCGCCGCACCACATGTCACGATAACAACCCGTAGTTTGATATGCTGCCTCGCAGATATCAAAATAAGCATGGTAAACTTCCTTTCAGATACCTTACACTCTTCATTCATGTTGTAATCAGAGTGACAAACAAGTAGCTTTTCAAGGGCTACATTAGCAAATCTATGCGGGGGTACATGTGTTCAAGCATAGATACAGTAAACATGTCATCAATAGCAGCCACGTGGAAGCTATACTGGACATAGTTTAACTGCAGGACACAGATTGTTGACAAAGGTACACCTAATCCAGAATAGTCTGAGATTAGCTGCCTCCGAGACAGCAAAAGTGATCAAGCATGGATACAGATGACCAATGAGAAGCAAGGATAAAACTACACATACCATAGCATAGAGAGTAGATAACTATTTGAAGATACCAGGAAGGTGTCTGTATCCAGACAGACTTAGATTAGAATCGGGACATGGTTTTCAAGCAGTGTTGCCATTCGAGAGCAAAGAAACAGGTGGTTGTGGTGTGTAATATATCAATGCTCACTATCATTATAGAGGAAGCAACACTATATATAGCCAGGGAAACCATGAATGAGTCTTTCTTAAAGGTCATACCCTGAGAACGAAATCACTCTGAAGGGCTGACAATTTTGAAAGGTTTAGGGACTTGAAATTTTGACAGGTGAAGAAATACAAGATTAAATTAAATACCCAGGATCATACATTGATTAAAAGGTGAAGCTGGGATTCGTACCCACAATTTCTGCGCTTTACCAATTTATTTTCTAGTTTTTACCTTGAACTAAAATAATCCCATTTTACAGAACTGACTTGGAAAATATGAAAATCACATGACCCAATATAAAGCTTCATTGGGCCTCATTTTGACCCTGGTGGTAGCCGTGCTGCTAAATACTGGCATGTCTGCTGCCGGAGTCATGATTTTACCAGTACCCGGGGGGCATTCCAGCCCCGGCGGACCCAGTAATTGCCCATTTCCAGTAATTATTAGTCCCCATTCCCATTGAACCCAAAGAATGGGGAGAACGGTAGCACCGGCACCAATCAGAATGGTGCTGGTGCTACTGTCAGTGTCTGCGAGCGGGTCCCGGTCCACCCCCCAGGTCAGACCTGGCAGGCAGAAATGTACGCGCTCGCAGACCTTGCAGTTTGCCAGTCCAGTAACAACGGTGCCGGTAGTTTACCAGCACCATTGTTACTGGACCGACAAACTTGTAATGAGGCCCATTGTCTCCATCATCAAGGAAAGTATATAAATACCAGCATACTAATGGATGTGATGTTAAAAGATTTCAGATAGGTTTCTCTTTTGTAAAGCTTTATATACACCCCAAACACAGGCTTGTGCAATGGTATTTAAAAACCTGCAAAAAAACTTTTGAATTGTACAAAAAAGCAAACCATGTCACATAAGCAGACCTTAACATATGCTGGTAAGAAGCCTGCAATATCTAGTCTGCTCTCTTCTGTCTAGAACTCCTTCCACTCAAATTGCCTACATGATAGGAAACATCAGGTAATTGGCCAAACAATGCCACCAGTATGTGGGAAGAAAACCTTTTCATAGAAGGCAGTATGGTACTGGCAGTGATATAAGATTTGTCCAGATCACTGTGAACGCTTTGGATCCACAGTCTGGAATTTGGATACATAAACACCTATAACACTTTATTGTCATCATTGGTGGCGCCTGCCTAGGTTTTGCAACTCCCCATCTAAACACACCAATTTCTAGACCATCACTATACTGACGCTATGTTAGTTTCTATAGCAACCGCTATCTAGTGCAGGTACATTGGTGATAACATCTGGAGTGCTATAGAACAAAGTACATATGCATGCAGGCTTAACAACTTCATACGGTGGTCAGTCAAAATCACGAATTTCTCTTTTTTTAATTATATATTTATTTTGGGGTCCGGGATTTTAAAAAAAATGGCAAAAAAAAAAAAATTAAAAAGGGGGTTTGGGGGGAACCCCCCATTTCGAATTAAAAATGTCATTAAAAAAAAATGCGACTTTTTTTTCGGCCTTTTTTTCGAGATTTTTTTTTTCAAGATTTTTTTTTCGAGATTATGACCATAAACCACTTCATACATGGGAAATGCTAAGTCAGCCTAGCTGGAATGTGGTATTGTAATCTTGCACGTCAATGTATATCTCTGCAATGAGTGCTTAACACACTGAGCTATCCTCTGAACCATTGGGACACTCAAATGTATCAATATGTATTTCAACTTTGGTTATTATTGCACATGATCAATATAATCCCCACAGAAAGGTGAGAATGCTACCGGTGTTGTGCCACGCAAACTATGTATACTGCAGTGAACATAGCATTACAGGGTGGAAGATCAGAACAAAATGTACTTATCAACAACAGACAGAAATTAGGGTTAGCCTTAGCAACACACCATAGAAAATCCTGATGTGTGATGTTTAATTTTGTTGATTTAGGGAAACAGACTTTTTTTTTAATAAGGCTCCTTCTTGGGGCCCCCTCCAAGGTGGGGGCCCGGGGCAAGTGCCCCTTTTGCCCTCCCATAAAGAGGTCTCTGACGAACTCCCCTAGAGATATTTGATACAAAAGTTTGCTTCCATGCACTGGCAGGCATGCCAAATTGTATTGGTGCCCTCGACTGCACCCACGTGGAGTTGGTGGTCCCACATGCCATGGAGGTGGTGTACCGCAATCGCAAGCAATACCACTCCAATGTGCAAATGGAATGTGACCCAACCAAGATCATCACACATTGTTGCGCCCGATATCCCGGATAAACCCATGATTCAATGGTCCTGTGGAACTCCACGATACCACGCTAAATAGACCGACATGATGGATGACGTGCCTGGCTACTTGGTGAGTTGCATGGCAAGCACATGGCAGTGTAATGGGGGTAGAGATGCATACGCCACCTGGGTGGCATTGGGTGTGTGACTGGACAATGCACATACTGCAATACACTGTGCACCAAAGCATCCCAGACTGAACTTGACACCTGAAATCAACATTAAAGACATAAGCTGCACAACAATGACAACATGCCAGTACTGCAACCATGCCATATCCATCAACACGTGCACTGCACATCATCAGACCGTACCCTCTGCAACACAATGCAGCGACATGCTGTGAGTATGCCCAATGCAAATGACCGCTACATAGCACTACACCGGCCATGTATCCATGAGTGCGCACAAATGAATCACACGAAGACAATACACAGATTGTCACTGGCACAACACCACAGAAGCGCAGCATGCCAGCATGAGAACATCAAGTGTGGAATGGCAGATCATGATGAGACTGGTGGCAACTGTGCCAGGATGAATGCATACGATTAACTACACATCACATAGATCATAGCAACTACTGCCGTAGGCAACCACAGTGCATGAACACTGGCAAGTAAGTGGACACCCTGCATCAACTTGATGATGCAACCCACACCTGTGGACCATGTGACTTCACACATTGTAGATAGCTGGAATGTCTACATTCATGCAGGGATATGTGGATGTGAACAACATATAACTGCAGGCATGTGAGTGATAAGTACAGGTATGATTTCATGAAATCACTTACACATACCCAATGTTGCACCCATGCAGGTGATGCTGGCTATCCCTTGAAGAGGTGGCTCTTCACCACTGTCCGGATCCCGCAGAACAGGCACGAAGAGGACTAAAATTGTGCCCATACCCGTACCCGTGTGGTGATCGCGAAGACCTTTGGTCTATTGAAGGCATGGTTTTGCTGCCTCAGCAGGTCTGGTTGCGCACTCCTTTACAGGCCTTAGAAGCTGGGAAAGATCACCATGGTCTGTGCCATGCTGCACAACATGTGCATCCGGAGAAATGTATCACTGCCACCTGACATTGACCAGCATACACCGGGTGAGGATGAGGAAGAGGAAGAAGATGGGCTGCACGTCAGGCAGGTGGCGATGCACAGGAGGGACGTGCTGTGCGCCAGAATGTGATAGACCAATATTTCTAAGACACATGGATGCGGAGGGTGCCATGGAGGTGGGACCCAGGGCACTGGGTGTGGGGGGGACATGAACACTGTGCACTGTTAACCAATAAAGCACACATACACAATAACCAATGTCCAGTCATGTGATTTTTCTTGACACAACGGGTGTATTAAACATGAAGTATATACAAAGTGCTCTAGCCCTCCACCCCACAAACCCTCTCCCCCTCCCCCCAGAGGTACCCCACACACCCTCTCCCTCTTCCCCCTCCCCCCAGAACTACCCCACACACGCTTTCCCCCTCCCTCTCCCCAGAACTACCCAACACATGGTGTGCATTTCAATGCAGCATGAGTCTGCAACAGTTGCCATTGCCAGGCTGCCCCTACTTTCCATGTCCTCTACCAGCCTCGAGTGGTGGCATGTCTGACTGGCGCAAGGTCCACGCGGACCTGCGCAGGGGGCTGGTCTGTGTGGAGCTGGCAGAGGAGCACGTGCTTGCTTGCTCCAGTCCCTGTGCGGGACGCTGGGCCTCCATGGCATCTGCAATGCGGCTGAGGACCTGCCTCACAGCAGACAACTCATCGCAGATGCAAGTCGTACTCACCTTTATCGCAACTTTAATGGCCGTGGTGTGTTCGCGGCACTCCTGCCTTGTCAGGGCACCTTCGGTCAGGTGCTGTCTGACCAGCGCTGTGAGCTCCTCCTGGTGCTGTCCCATGAGTCCCATCTCAGCTCTCCGTCCCTGACACCAGTGGAGGTGGATGCAGCATGCAGCAAGGGTCCCGCATCATGTGTGCTCTCTGTGGGGCTCAAACTCCCTGGCCATGACTCCCCTCCAGACTGCTCATGGCTGCTGGTGTTGGATGTGCTGTGTGGGGTGAGGTGGGGTGACAGCTGCGGCCTGGGTGTGCCATGTCGTCCGGATGTGTGGCTGTGTACCTCAACGTCTGTTAGGGGTGCTGTGGAAGCTGCTTCACCAACAGAACTATTGGCAGCGGACAGTGACCCATCTGCCACTGACTCCTGTGCGGTGGTAGCAGCTGGTGTGGGCACTTTCGCAGTGTTAGTGGCCCTTTGATGCCCCGATGCATCCTGTGATGCTTTGGCCTTCTGTGGCAGTCCAGGTTTGGCTGGGCCTCTTGATGTAGAAAGCCTGTTGCCTCCTACCGTGCCCCTGGCCTTCTTACTGGGTGTCGTGGCCTGCGCCGCGGAGTCCTGGCCCTCGCTGTCAGATTGTGAGCCTGTGGGGGACAGAGAGAGGGACAGCATCAGTGATGGTTCTACATACCATTCTGCATATGTTGGTATTGATGCAGCTCTACACATTTGAGTGGATTTGGTTTTGGAGATATGACATAAAGTTTGCTTGCCATATGGGTGGGTCATGCAGGCATAGTTCTGGGTCACACATGTATGAGGTGGTGTATGCTGTGTGACGTCCCTTCCAGTTGTGCAATGCGTGCAGTGTGACACATGACGTTTACATGCTTCTGGGGTGTGTGTCATGTATGGCTTTGAGGTGCTAGATGCATGTGGATGTGATGGTGCTGGGGACAGCCTATAGGCAGGGTTGTGTACATGTGTGTGTGCGATGGCCCATGCGTTGGCTCATTTCACTGTCACATTTGTGGGACATCATCATGCTTTGCATTCCAGTGGTTTGTGTGGATGACGGCGTTCCCTGCTCCTTTTCTCCCACTCCCTCAACTGACTTCATCCCAATTGTCCTGGCACATGTTTCCTTCCAGCGAGTCTTCTTGATTGGTGAGCTTGCTCTGCCACCTGTTGCCATGCCCTAGCTCCTGTTAGCTACCAGAATGTACCTGACGCGTAGGTGCAGGTCATCCCAGCGCTTACGTACATCTTTCACGGTGCAGGGGGTGGTACCGACCGCACTGACTTTACATGCCACCTCCTCCCAGATCTCCTTCTTCCTCATATTGGCAGGTCAACACATATGTGCCGCAAACACGACATCCCCATTTTCTGCAAGGGTGTCCGCGAGCGTGTTTAGCTCCTCCTCTGAAAAACGCACCTTGCGCAGGCACGCAGCACCTTTCTTCAGGGCCTTGCCCATGGTGATGTAGTGGTATATGAAGTTGGGGCTGCTGTCGTGATGATGCATGTCCTGTGTATGAAGGATTGCAATGGATTGTGTTTTTCAAGATGGCCGCCGTGCTCTTTCCCGTTCCTGTGCGATGACGCTACTTCCGGTTCCGCTTATTTAGGGGCACCGCTAATAGTGGTCACCGCTGATAGCGGTGCCCGCTAATGCCGTATCCATTGATGCCGGTAGTGCTGTCTGCGCTTTCCATGATGCCGCTAAGGGCCATTTTTTGGACTTTAGCGGTATGCCGCTAATGTCGCTACCGGCATGGCGCAAAGCTCGTGCACGCAAACTCGTAATAGCCCTCTATTAGCGGGCTCTTTACTACACGGACACAGTATTTGCTCCATGCCTGTAAGGACTGTTACTTACCTCCAACCTTGTAATGACCCCCTTAGTCTTGACCACCTGCCAAGCTACCATGATGTGCCTGGCTTGTCCAGAAAGTTCCCCTGTTTCACTAAACTAGGGTGCCTTGGGCGGCGCTGTTGCGCGCGCTGCTGTATGTAGCACGAAGCGCAAGCTCTGCAGGCAAGCTGAGGACTGGAGAAGATATCTTGCAAAAAATCACCCGGTTTCCACCTAAAGTGACGGAGATGGTGCATGAAGATGTCGCCCACCTGAACGAGAAGTGCTGAGTGAAATACTGCAGCAAATCCAGAGATACGCTGAGTGATTCACGGAGCTCTTTCTGCATGTTTGAAGAGTCCAATGTAACACGTGAGCCAGATCAATGCGGCACCGCAGGACAACAGTGGGACTACAGCATCAAGGCCACCCGCTCCACCGCCACTATCGATTCGGCAGACAAGACACAGGTACCAGAAATCGAGGTGACCAGGAGTGAGCGGGGCACAACAGGATTCAGGCAGGCGCTCCGGCGAGAAGAGTCGTTGAGTGCCTGCATGAAAAATAGAACACAGACATAGTTCCCGAACGGCCCCGGACGTACCCGCACCAGCAGCAACCCCATGGGGGGCTGTGTGTAACGGGAAGCCTATACTCGCCATACCCAACAATACGGCTCTGCAACAATGCCTGATACAGCCCACAAACACGGGAAGCCTGCATATCAGCGCAGCGCTAATGGCCTGAAGGGTAGAGTGCCAGAGCACAGTGAACCCTGGACACTTGAGGCCGCAGATCCCCCACGATCCTCCATACCAGGAGTACAAATACTCCCACCCATAACATGACACTGGGACATCACGCCGGCAAGAACCAGCTGCTGTGCGGCATGATCCAGGGCCATAGGACACACAGCCCAGCAGGGGGAGGAACCCTGGCACGAAGGGTGATACACGCTCACCCACATGATGTCAGCACACCCCAGCTGGTGTTGGCCAGCCCGGGGGTGCTACGTGGGCACACATCAACATTGTACAATCGCAGGGTTTGAACCATTACCCCCTAAGCACCTCGATCATGGAAGGAAGCACAATGGACCCAACACTAAGTGGAATCACAGCCAGACGGCACCACATAGTTTTCACCATCCAATCCCCTTCTCAAGCAAATATATCGTTGCGTTGTGAGGACCCTCCCACATCAGGAGAGCGGGGTGCAGAGGAGCACAATTTTGTAGCATCCCAAGCCACACCAGCCCACGCACGAAGGCAGCGGGGAGGCAAATCTCCAGAATAGGACACTATTAGGGGCGGGCAGCTGGATGTGAACACCACCCAGGCAATATATTCTACGGTGAAATTTGCACTTGACACGCAAATTAGGTACATACTTGGAGCAAATCACAGCCCATCCATAAACAGTAGAAGTGAGACCTGGCCACCTTACTGGGCAATATCGAAGATAAGCGAAGAGGCATAGTCTGGAATGCACATGCACATGGTCAGAAGCTTTGACTACAGTATGTATAGTGAATGACTCTCGTTCCAATGACCACCGTTGAATACCGCCTCTACTGAGTGCAACAGGCAAGACCCAGAAATAACATAGGTGGAGAGTACAATGCCCAGGGGGGCATCATCATCCAAAACGAAAAAGGGTGCCATTGACAAGTTCACAACGCCACTCACCAAGCCGATCTCCGTGGACGACGCCGACCCTGAAGGCACCATGTGTGCCACGCCGCCCATCACTTCCGCCACTATGGACCCAAAGGCGGTTTTCACAGCAATGCAACAAGGCTTCACAGCGCTGAACGAGAGGCTTGATGGAATTAACACGAATGTCAAAACAATCAAGAATCAGCTCGAGAAAGCCACAACACGCATCACCAAAGCCGAATCGAGGATCAGTGCGACTGAGGATGCTCTGGAATTTCTGCGGAGTACCGTGAGAGACCTGGCAAAAGACCTGGGGACGGTGAAACACAAATGCGAAGAATCGGAGGCGAGGTCCCACCGTAATAATGTGCGCATAGTAGGGGTGCCCGAGGATGCTCTCAAAGGCCCGATGGAACTTTCGTTGGAAGAACTGCTTAAAGAATTGCTGGGTGACCCTGGCTGGTCGCCCATGTTTGTCGTTGAACGCGCACACAGGTCACTAGTGCCACATCCCAAACCAGGAGCCTACACCAGGCCTATCATAGCCAGACTAATGAACCACAGTGACAGAGACCTGGTGTCACGCGCAGCGAGAGAGAAACAGGAGCTGAAAATTAGCCCCAGTGTTGTCTGAGGAAAATGAGTCCCAGTGTTGTCTGAGTGTTCCCGGAATATACACTAGCGGTACAGCAGGAAAGATGATCATTCAAGGGTGTGACGAAGATGCTCCGTGAACGCTCAATACCCTATGCGATGCTGTACCCAGCAAGACTGCGTCTGCAGTTCAAAAATATGACTTATTTCTTCACCTTCCCAGAAGAGGCCGCCGCCAAGATTCCATTGCCGGCCCAACAGAAAACAGGTGGCACCGGAGACAACACAGACAGATCACCAATACAAAGCCAAGAAGGGTGAAGTGCTTATACTACGCAGCACCAATGAAACGATGGACGCGAGGTGACAAGGTCGACCAAACAACCAGCTTGCCTTCTATGGACAGACCGGACATTTAGACAAACATCTCAGTTTATAATGTGCACTGGTAACGAAGCAAGATGGGCAAACCAGGGCAGTAATTTAAAGGCACCCGTCCTCATTTGCCACGGAAGCAGCCCCCAAATGCGAGTGCATGAGTTTGTTGGTTGTTTGGGTGGGGGACAAGGGCTAGAGTTTGGGTAATACGCATAGTTAAAGTTCGTGGAACTATGAGGGTGGGGCTGTGGGGGAGAGGGGTGTTTGGAGTGTTAAAATTAAAAATGCGCAGATGTTCAGCACACGACACAAATGAGAATTAAGGTACATTGTTTTGCAATGAATATGAGAGGTAAAACACAGGGGTATGGCTGAGAAGAACCTAGCAGGAGTTAAATTTATGAGCTGGAATGTCAGGGGTCTCGGAATGCCAGTTAAGGCAAGGAAAATAATGGCATACATCAATAGAACAGCGGCGCAAATTGTATACCTCCAGGAGACACAATTACTGGGACACCAAGCAGAGAGATTTGCGCTGGGATGGGGTGGCCATCGGTACTATACATCCTACTTGAGCAGAGCTAGGGGGGTGGTGATCCTCATACATAAAACATTGCCGTTCATACACTGCACGACCGAGAGTGACCCTGGCGGGAGGTATGTGGTAGTCCATCCGAAACTAGGTGAAACCTAAGTCCTACTCATTAATGTATATGGCCCAAATTTAGACAACCATGAATACTATAATGAGGTCTACCGGAAATGTGCGAAATACCCAACTGCCCACATTATCAGTGGTGGAGATTTCGACACAATACTTGACACAGAAATGGATCGTACTTCCACCACCCCCAGAGCACTCATTAACGCTGCCTGCACAATACATGTTCACATAACTGATCTAGACCTGAAGGGTGCATGGAGATCATTACAAGGGCGGAAGCGATCATACACATTCTATTCAACCATGCATGACATGCATTCCAGGATCAATATGTGGCTGGTATCACAGAGGGTACTGGGCTGGTTAAGAGAAGTAACAATACTGCCTATGACATTGTCTGATGACTCACCAGTGGTGCTGACGCTCACCATCCCCAGATTCTCCGCGCAAAGACTCCCTTGGTAGTTTAAGGCAGCTGCCTTATTAGAACTAGTGTATAAAAACAGCATATCCCAACATGTCACAGAATACTGCGAAAAAAAAGATGGCACGGTCGATAGCCAAGCAACTTTATGGAAAGCATTTAAAGTATACATTAGAGGCATTGCCATGTCAACTGAGCTTGGAATTCTTAAAGATATTAGGCAGGAGCTAGAGAGGCAGCAGGGAAATATAGCCAAACTACAAGAGCAGTATGCAACCTCTCTCTCGGCGCAGACAATGGTGGATATATATATATATACGCAGCTGGAGGAATTCAGAACAGCTGCTGAGTGGGAGGTACGATACTTTGACAGGCCAGCGGCAGCGAGGCAGTATGGCGAACAAGAACGTTCTAGTGAGGATGGTGATGGGGGAAAGGGAAAGCAAAAACATCCCATGTATTACTCGAAGGGATGGAGTGGTGGTCATGGATCAGAAGGGTATTGAGGAGGTATTCTATGATTTCTAAACTGCCCTGTACTCTCACCAAAGCACTGCCACAGAGGAAGAAATAAACAGGTACCTAGCGAAAATACCCACCACACTATTATCTGACGCCGCCAGGGACAGCTTGGAAAGCCCACTGTCAGTGACAGAGATAACAGAGGCCATTAAAGCACTACCCAACGGGAAAGCACCCGGCTCGGATGGGCTTGGGGCAGAATTTTATAAGGAGCTTGTGGTGACATTGCCACCCCGACTCCATGCAGTCTGGAATGAAGCCCTACACACAGGCAAACTCCCTACAACGACACGTGAAGCAATAATAACTCTACTGCTTAAGCCAGGGAAGTCCCCTGAGGAATGCGGATCCTATAGACCGCTCTTACTGATAAACACAGATGCGAAAATATTCGCTAAGATATTGGCCACATGTCTCAACCCCCTGATGCCACACATGGTACATGAGGACCAGGCGGGCTTCGTACTGGGTAGATCCACAGCGTCCAACCTTCGCCGCTGCTATAATGTACTTGCTTCAATCCCCAAGGACATGCAGTGGGTATCATTGGTGCTTGACATGCAAAAGGCCTTTGACACAGTGTACTGGCCATTCTTATTTAGGATTTTACATAATTACGGGTTTGGCCCGAACTTCATAAGATGGGTGCGTATACTGTTTACAAAACCTTTTGCCAGGATCTGTGTTAATGGTGCTCTTTCCACGATCCTGGGACTGGCAAGAGGCACCAGACAGGGATGCCCATTATCACCCCTCCTTTTCGCACTGGTTATAGAACCCCTGGCAGACATGGTGAGGCCAGACATGCCAAAGCGAGGATACCACTAGCAGGCAGCGTAGAGTTCAGCACCTTATATGCAGATGACATAATGTTACATCTGAGAAATCCAGAGGCCAAACTAAAAGGGGTGCTACATGCAGTCGAAGAATTTGTGAAATTCTCTGGCCTGTAGCTTAACTCGTCCAAGTCTGAGATGTTCCCACTTACAGAGTTGACCCGGCAGCCAAGAGAGCTAAGCGGACTCGCTTGGGCCCCCAATCAGGAGAAATATTTGGGTCTAGAAATAGCATGCACCACACAGCTCGCACACGTCCTAAATTATGGGACTCTGACCGATGCACTCTCCACTAAACTAGAGCAGTGGAAACATCTCCCGATCTCCCTGATGGGTAGACTAGCGTTAGTTAAAATAATCATATTACCCAAGTTGTTTTATTTATTCTACACAGTCCCAGTGTGGCCAGTCAGAGCATTCTTCACTGAAATCCAGGGGCGTGCACAGCATTCATATGGAACGGCCAGCCTAGAGTAAACTGGAAGCAGCTCACCAAGCAATACGATCAGGGAGAATTGGCTGCTCCAGACTTTGAACTCTACTACCTCACCGCACAAGCCTCATATGCAGCATTTTGGACAGAAGAGGGCCCCCACGCACCACACACAACCATTAAAACGCACGCACTAGGTCCAACAAAACTACTACACAGAGCAGCCGAAGCAAAAATCAGAAACAACAACACCACTAACCCACCACTAGTGACATGCAGCACCTGGACCAGGTTAGCAGGTTGCGCTGGACACGCAACATTATACAACCCAAACATGACAATATGGGATGCACCATACCTCCCACCAACACAGGACACAAAGCTGGCCACACTGGAAGGAGCAAGGGGTAAACTGTTTCGGGGACCTATTCACCAGCGGAAAATTTGTCAGCTGGGAAGGGATTAAGATGACCATAGGGGATGCCCCCTTACAAAAGCTGTAATATCTCTGCCTGCGCTCTGCTATGGCAGACACGTGGAAACATTCGCAACAGAACAACAAGCACACCCAGGCCTGGGATACATGGACGCCATGGGCATACCATACTCTGCACTCTATAAAATAGTACTGTCATTGAGGGAAATCCCGACTCCAGATGCTAGGGGTAGGTGGGAACAAGATCTGGGGCATACTTTTTCTGACGCGCACTGGTCACAATCATGAGGGCTGAACAGGAATACATCCTACAACACACGGTACCGCCTGATACATTACAAGATATTGCACAAAACCCATCTTACCCCAGATATACTAAAGAGTATGTACCGTGCAACAGAAGGAAAGTGTCCCAGGTGTGGTAACATGGTAGCAAATACACTACACATGATATGGTCATGTACACGGTTAACTGAATACTGGAATGATGTGTGTAGGACACTGGATGAGATGTCAGACCAGCCTATAGAATGGGACCCAGGTGTCTCTTTGTTGGGTACAGTGCGTAAATGAACCCTGTATGGCACAAGTTCCTCAATCTTAGCTTGTTACTGGCGAAAAAGGCAATACTACTGAGATGGAAAAGTAGAGAACCGCGCACAATATATGACTGGGAAAAAGATATGAAATGGGCAAATGACTGCGAAGAGGTGTATGCCAGCCTGTTACCCATGTCGACCCGCCCTAAAGATATATGGGGCAGATATATGTGATATCTGGCCGAGAAAAGTGGAAGAGAAGAAGGCTCAGATGCAATGTAAATACGAATGTGAAAGTACCAATCAAAACTCGAAGTTGTATAACAGTACCGACAAAATGTTTGAGTGAAAAATGTAATGTTTAAATCTGTGCGTGTTTAAATAAAGTTTTTTTAAAAAACCTAGGATGGCCTCCTAAACGTCTGCCCACCAGGTCAGAGTTTAGAAATCCAATTTAACAAATGAGTGTACAACGGTGGGATAAAATCGGAGGTACCCAGTGTTGCGCACTGGTGAAATACCCAGGTTCCACTTAAACAAGAAACACAGTGACCTTGGTTTAATTTTTACTGTAAACCTCCTGCCTCAATTATAGCATGGAAGCAATTACAAATGTAACTTTAAGTGCTTCCAAGTCTGAGATGCTAAGGAAGATCTGTGCGGAAAGAGGCTTGTCAGCCTCTGGCAAAAAAACTGAAATGATCCAGAAGATCATGGAATGGCAGGAAAGCCAAATCACAGATTTATCCTTATATGACAGCGCAGAAGCTGCTGGGGCTGCTCCGATTAACAGTGCTGAAAGGACTGTTGCTGCTTTCATAGAGGAGAAAGATGATGATAGGGATGATGTACAGTCCCATGAAGAGCTGCTTGCATCCCTTGATTCCCAATCCCCTGCTGTCCTCATCCTCCTTCCTTGATCTCTAATGTGCATTTGACACAGTGAACCACTCCACCCTCATAAAAAGGCTCCATGACACCCTTGATATCTCAGAGCGGGCACTGGACTGGCCGACCTCATTCCTAACTGACTGCTCTTCCAAAGTCATACTGGGCGCCTTCTCCTCCCCTACTTCCTTCTCCACCTGTGGCATCCCCCAGAGCTCCATTCTTTCGCCTTGGCTCCTTAACATCTACCGTACCCTGCTGGCACGACACATTTCCTCGCTCTCCCCCAACTTCCAGTGCTATGCTGACAACACACAACTCTTCTTAAAACCTCTTGCTGACGCCCTTGCACCCTCCATCATCCATGACTTCCTTTCAGACATCCATCCCTGGTGTACTTCTAATGATCTCTGCCTCAATGCCAGGAAAACATAGATCCTTCCTATTGGGACCCCGGCACTAGACTTCTTCCCTCCTCTCTGGCCTTCTTCAATGGGCTCACCCTGGCTCCCTCCTCAGAAGCCAGAAGCCTCAGAGTCATCTTCGAATCCTCCCTCTGCTTCCTCCCTCATACTCAGAACATTGTCAAAAAGTCCCACTTTGGGCTTTTCCTTCTGAAAGGAATTCTACCTTTCCTAACCTTCCTCCAGAGACTCAATGTTACCTGGGCTCTGGTTGTCTCTAGATTTGACTACTGCAATAGCCTCCTCCTTAACCTACCTTCGCCCACTCTGCGACCCCTCCAGCTAAACCAGAATAGCGCAGCAAGACTTATCCTTGGCCTTAAGCTCAGGGACCGCATCTCTCCTGCCCAACAAAGCCTTGACTGGCTCCCGGTCACAGCACAGATTAAATTCAAATCTGGGTAGGTACACCCTTACTGGCAATTTCTTTCACAAAATGTATGGATTGACGCAAATGTTGAACAAATGCCAATGGTTAAGCAACCATCTATCTAACCCCACCATGTGATTATTTTTCTTTTACAATTTGTCACTTTTATGATTTCAGTTTTTCACTTTCATGTTTTTAATTTATGGATTTTCATTTATGTACACGCTATTTTGTATGAAACCCCTTTGATTACTTATAACAGCCTTGAGGACGACCTATTGGTCGAAACACGTGTCAGCTGTGACTACAATAAATCACCATTCACAATAATGGATGGCTATTTTTGCTTATTCAAGGACACTTGAGGTCTCATGCTAATACTAAGGAACTGAGCATTTGAATACTAAGTTTTCTGCGCAGTATAGCTGCACAACCTATACTCTCATGCCAATAACTGTTGGAGGAACCCAGGGGAACCTCCTGTGTAGTGGCTGCTGCATTGGACTACCTATAATTTGGAAAAGTTGCGCGCACCTTAACCTGTCATTCCCCAGTTTTTGTTTTTTCACTGGTTAAATTCAAATCCCTCTGCATCATCCACAAGGCTGTCTGGGGCAGGGGACCACTCTATCCGTAACACCTTCTGACTAAATACTCCCCATCTAGACACCTGCGTTCCTCTGCCACCAACTCCTTTTGTGTAAAGTGGTTTGTTAAACAGAGGGCAAGTGGTTGATCGCTTTCCTCAGTGGGCTCCCTACTTTGGAACAGCCTTCCCCTCCCTCTTCGTCTTGAGCAAGACCTTCTTAAACTCTGGATAAAAAATCTCAAGACCTTCCTCTTTACCTCTTCCTTTCCTCCCTGCTAATCGCACAGTAGCTTGATTGATGTGCAGGGCCCTTATACAAACTTTGGGGCACTGCCCTCCCACATCTTATCATCCCAGCTGCTGTCTATCCTCTGCACTTGCTCGGCTCACCCTCCACCACTAGAGGTTGCACTTACCTTCCTCATAGCACTTCACCTTCTGCTCCCCATGAGCACCACAGCACCTATACCATACCCCTATCACCTCTGCACTTGCACATTGTGAATACTCACAAGGCATAGTAGGTGTGTCTTCTCCTCCCCATTGTCTCTTCTTATATTGCTGTATTTAATTATTTACCATTGTTTTAAATAATGGGCCTCATTACGAGTAGGGCGGTAAGGGATACCGGGCACCGTTAAAGAGACCGGTGCCGGTAATCCCTTACCACCCTACTACGAGTTCCCTTAGTGGGTCCCTCCTTTAACGCCTGGTCTGACCAGGCGTTATGGACAGGACCCGTTAAGGGAAATCAGAGCCAATAACGGTACCACAATTTGCGGTACCGTTATTAGCACCTTCCCCATTCCCATTGAGCCCTATGGGGGCTCAAATGGGAATACGGAATGGCTTTTTCAATGGGGACTTACCGGTCCCGCAAAGGTCGGACTACACCGGTAAGTCCCCATTGAACGAGATTGGTGCGGACACGTTATTGGTGGCAGTCATGGCGCAAATAGCGCCATGACTACCACCAATCTCGTAATGAGGCCCAATCCCCTGTCCCGTCCCAGTTGCCCTGTGGGTGCTTTTAAACAGTATTTGCTTCCTGTATAAGTGCCTAGTAACTGTACAATAAATAAATGATATAAATGTATCTTTCGCTGGCTCTGAGGCCAAGGCCATGCTGGGATTCAAGAGACAAGAGCTGCTGTTTAAGCAGAAGGAGCTTGAATTTCACATGGCTAAGCTAGAACTGGAGAAAGCTGAAAAACAGACGGACAGGGATCACCAAATGTAGCTTGCCAATTTATAAGCTGGCAATAGCTCCTCTAGAGGATCTGGTAATGGGTCTGGCTCCTCCTCTCATCCAAAATATCCAAAAGATCTGCTTAGTATGTATGATGACAAGAATGATATCATGGACTGGTAAACTGCATTTCAGTATGCATGTGAAGTGCAAGAAGTTCTGGACGCTGAGAAGATTGCATGGTTTCTCAATCGACTACCCCATTCTGGCTGCAGTGCTATTATGGAAATGTCAAAGGCTGACAGAAAAACTTTGCGAAATTGAAGAAAACTCTGGTCTTGAAGTTTGAGAAGACTCCTGCCCAATACTTGAAAAGATTCAGAGATTACAAAAAGACAGAAGGTAATACTTGGGTTTCATATGTGACTGATTACTTAAAAAACCTGAATGGTTGGGTGGAACGTTACAAGGTCACCACATTTAAGGGTATGATTTGTTTAGTCATGGTTGAACATATTTTTGATTCTGGTCCCCCTGAGCTTAAGAAGCACTTGATTCTAAGGAGATAGATCCAAAGAAGTTAGTCATTGCAGCAGATTTATGGGTGTCACACAGAGTGTCCCATAAGGACAAGCCGGTTTCTGGTAAACAGGAGGATGGGAAAAGCACAAACATAAACAGGGTGGGGGTACTGATACATTTTCCTACCATAAGGGCCACAAAAAGTCTAATAAGATTAAGTCCCATGAGAAAGTTCAGGGTAGTGGGTGTCATCCTCCCAAGTGTAGCTCTGGTTACAGTAAGCATCGCTATGTCCCAAGACCCAGTTGATCTTGTGTGGCTTGTGGAGCAAGTGACCATGTGAACGGGAACCCCAGATGTAGGGTCAAAACCTTGGGGGTCCACTCTGTGAGTCTGGCCTTCCCCTCTTATGAGGAAGAAGAAATTGTCACAGAGGCATCCTTCTCTTCAGACTCCTTCCCCAGTGTGATAGAGTCTGAAGTAGTCCTAGTATCCCTGGGTTCCTGCTAGCCTCGAGTTGTATAGGCCTATGTTAGTATACCTGATAATAGCAAGAACTACTTCAAAGACAGTGTGCTAATCAATGGAGTTGACCCTCCTGCCTTTAGGGATAGTGAGGCCAGCAGAACTGTGGTGGCTTCCACCCTGGTAAACCAAGAAGAGCTTGCCAGAGCTCCCTTGATGCCCACCAAGTTAGCTAGCTGATGGTCCCCCTCTCAGGTTCTCAGTAATGCCTGTAAATCTAACCATACATTTTACAGTAGTAAGGATACCTGTGAGTGTACAGAAGCAAGTCGCTGGAAAGATTCTGCCAGGGAATAATCTCAGAGACTTAGGTCTTGTGGAGAACACAGCAGAAAGACCATGCACAAGGTCACACACAAAGGCTGCCCTGGCCAAGCCCAAGGCTGAGCCAAAACCAAAGGGGAAACCCAAGGATTAGGGAATCAAACAACGCAGAAGAGGGAAAGAGAATATTCCCCCTAACTCACCTGCCACTCAGGTGGGGGTAGTTAGCGAAGCACCTGAACCTGACGAGGAAGAGGTGCTGCCTGAAACTCTCAACCCACATGACCATTCTGAACTCCAAGGTTTATTGGTTGAAGGTGGTCCTGATAGGGAAAAGTTTAGCAAGGGCCAACATGAGTGCCCATATTTAGAGTGCCCAAGGAGACAGCCTGTTCCCAGCTTGAGGGTGAGCCTACCAGGACACATAGGATTTATTGGGAAGGTGGACTCCTGTAAAGTGAGCCCACAGAGTCTACTGAAGGTGACCATAGGGGGTCGGCGGTCCCCCTTCAATTTAGACTCTTCCTCCTACAACTGGCTCATGAAGTTCCCCTAGCTGGTCGCTGTGGCCTCAAGAGAACAAAGCAGAGGCTATACATGCATTTCTAGTGGTCCAAGATGGGCGTCCAGGTACAAGGCCAATGTAGGAGTTGTGCCACTTGCTAGAATTCTGGTCAAAGTGGTTCAACGATCCAGGCTCCATTGGTGCCACTCTGTGTGGTGGGGTGTCATTTGAGTGGGTAGGGTTCGACATTGTTGGTCCCCTTGACCCACAGATATCCTCTGACAATAGGTTTATCTTTGTGCAGGTTGACCATACCAGCAGATATCCTGAGGCCATCCCATTGAAGACAGTGGGCCTCATTACAACAGTGGAGGTAAGGCAGCAACGGCACCAGTAGTGCTACCGGCGCCATTGTTGCCATGCCACCACATTACGAGTTCTGTTCGCGGGGGCCGCTCTGCAGGCGTGCAGAGCGGCACCCACGAGCAGAACAGGATGGTAGCAACGGTACCGTTATGAACTGTACCGCGGCTACCATCCTCCCCATTCCCATTGAGCCCTATGCGGGCCATGCCCTTATTAAGGGCATGGCTACCTCCAAACTTGTAATGAGGCATTGGCCTCATTACGAGGTTAGAGGTAGCCATGCCCTTAACAAGGGCATGGCTACCCCCAAACTCGGCTCCGGGTCCCGCGAAAGAGAAATTACAGGGCTATTCCAACCTTGGAGGGACCGGTAATTTCCCTTTCATGGGACCCGGAGCCGATATGTCCCCATTCCCATTTGAGCCCCCATAGGGCTCAATAGGAATGGGGAGGATGGTAGCAGTGGTACCATTCATAACGGTACTGTTGCTACTATCCTGGTCTGCTCGCGGGTGCCGCTCTGCACGCCTGGTCTGATCAGGTGTCCAGAGCGGCACCCGCGAGCAAAAACCTCGTAATGTTGCATCATGACAACAACAGAGCCGGTAGCACTACCGGCACCATTGTTGTCTTACCACAACAGTCCTAATGAGGCCCAATGGCTCAACCTAACACAGTGAAGGTTTTTAACACATATTTGACACTATGGTCCTCATTACGAGGAAGGAGGTAGCCATGCCACAATTTGCGGCATGGCTACCCCCATTACGGGCACCTGGTACAGGTTCCTGGAATGAGGAAACACCAGGCCATTCCGACCTTGGAGGGCCCGGTATTTCCCCATTCCAGGAACCCAGACCCTGTACATCCCCATTCCCATTCGAGCCCCAATAGGGCTCAATGGGAATGGGGAGGATGCAAACAACGGGCCCGTTAATTACAGGCCCGTTGTTTGCATCCTGGTCTACTCGCGGGACCCGCTAAGGACGCCTGGTAAAACCAGGCGTCCTTAGCGGGTCCCGTGAGGAGACCTCGTAATGAAGCGGTAGGGGGTTAACGGGGCCGGCAGCTCTACCGGCCCCGTTAACTCCCTACCGCCTTCCTCATAATGAAGCCCTATATACAACATTAGCCCGACTTATTTAAGTTTCTGTCCTGTTATGATGTTACTAGCTGGACATTCCTCAGGAGCAGAAGAAGTATGAAAAATGTGTTCGTATAGTTGGTGGAGAACAGAAAATTCCCTCTGGTTGCTCCTTGTGTAACTCGTAAGAGTCCCTGTGAAAGTGGGTACACAATTATAAACATATATAAATATATGAGCTTCAGTGGTCAATTATTAGACCTAGCTAACATCCTTCACACCACAAGGAATATACACGTATACTATTAATAGTGTATCTAAATGTGCCTGTGTTGTTAATACTTCAGGCAGACCAAGCAACTCCAATTGTTACATCAAGACGCTCAAAAGTTAAGCTCACTCCCTCCATTCAATGCCTGCAATACAAAACATCTTCTTACTAGATATTATGCTCTATATCAATTAGCTAGAGTACACACTCTAGGAACTCCTACTAAGTCCTTACCTTTCCCATCCAAGGATTCTATGAATGAGAAGGGCTTTCAAGGATATCTGTTCCTTAGTCCCTAAATGTTAACGGACCAATTAGCCATAGGAGAAAACCAATAAGGGCAATAACCCGGATGCGGTCGAACGGACCGCATCCAAAAGTTGGCATGGACTAAAAGTCTGAAAAATGCTGCCACCAAAGGTTCGAACCACCAAAAGTTCGAACCTTTGGTGGTAAAATTATAGGTAAGTATAAAAAAAAAGAGGGGCGTGGCTTGAGCAGCCAGGGAGTAGATCGTGCTTCCCGTGGCGCTCCTGAGGATCCGACAGTTGATCCATACAAACTACCTTTAAAAGTGCGCCACTGGTTCCAGAATTGATCACACACACATGGGAATGGATGCTCCGCTCATTGTATAAAGATCAAGGAAAATCGTAGGCGGGAGTCTGGAAAAATTGCTTGACGAGCGACGGCGGCGGCTCGGTCCATTGTCACACAAGATGGCCAATGACAAAAGAAACAAAACCAGGGTACCCGAAGAGGACGAATAGAGGCGGCGGCCACGGGGAAAGAACGACAATGGTGAGGTGAAGGCGGAATACAAAAAACCCCTGTGGGCCGCAGGTCTTGAGTCGTGAAAGCTTGGGCGCTGGCCCGGATGGCAGGGGCCCGAGGTGTGAAAATGCAGGCCAACCACGACCAGCATGAGAAGCGCTCGCCCGGCATTGAACTAGCAGCGGTGAGAGGAGGTGGAGGTGGCGACTGCCTGGAGACCACCGCGACAGTCGGTAAAGAGCAGAAATTGCGGCTGGGGGGACACTCGGTCGCTGAATCGTGATAGGGTGACCCTACGGTGACCAGAAAATGGCGGCGCGAGGGGCCGTGGGCAAGAATAAGACCAAACAACCCACGATGGACATTTTTGAGAAAGCACAACTGTCTGCTGCGGCCACCTCAAGCAAAGGCCCGATGGCACAGGCTAAGGGCGCGACGGCGGCTGATAATCGCTAGATGCTGGAAGCCATTGTGGAGCTGAAGGGATCTTGGGGGGTGGCGATGATGGACCTACGGACTTCCCTGGAGGCTAAAATTGAAGCAGTGCGCATCAAAGTCTCCCTGCTGAGACAGGATGTCAGGGGACTGGCGGAACAAGCAGCCTGGAGGGCGCAGTGAAATCTAATACGGACACCGGTGCCAACAATACAAAAGAGATCCATGTCCTCAAGCAACAGGTGGCCAACTTGGAGTCTCGAGCAGAAGAAGCAGAAGGGAGAGCGAGGAGAAACAACATTCGTGTGGTGGGTCTGCTGGAAGGCGAGGAGGGCCAGGACCCGACTAATTATATCGAGAACCTACTCCTACAAGGAATCGGGGCCGGTATACTCTCGCAAGGATTTGTGGTCGAGCGTGCACATAGAGCCCTCATGCGGAAGCCGAGACCGGGGGCCCCTCCACGAGCGATAATTGCCAAAATACTTAACTATAAAGACTGGGAAAAAATATTGGAGTATTTTCGGAAAGGCGGCACAATCGAGAGGGCCTCGAGCACTATCACGGCATACCCGGATTACACTATGCTGGTCCAGAGGCAGCGGTACAGCTATGTAACCATCAAAAGGAGGCTGCGGGCGGCTGGGATAAAATATATGCTGCTGTACCCTGCAAAATTGAAGGTCGTGTATAAGGGCAAAATGCACTTTTTTGACACTCCGGAAGAAGCAACAACGTGGTTGGATCTGCAGGGCTGCCCGGATCAAGACATGGAGGAGACACAAAATGGACGTGAAAAGTGACTCAGACACGGTATGTATTTTGCTATGGCAGCTAGCGAACATCTTAGGTGAAGGCTGAGTACGAGGGGCTGATATTCGATAACATATTGCGGACTGTGAGAGACTTGATGGACTTGAATATAGTGGCAGTTACATATATTTAAACTGTATAGCAATGTGTAGTTCTTTGATGTGCTATTGGAGCGGCAGAGCGGTAGCACCCTACCCCCCGAATTGTAGACGTAGTTATAGTAGGTTGGCCACTAGGGCGCCCTCACCCTGCGGAGCTTCGAGTACAGGCGGAAGCCGGAAAGAGCTAGATGCGGGGGAGCCTGAGATCCAGGGACGGAGCTGGGCAACAGTTGGGGGGGAGAGTGTTGGGGAAGGGTTGGGAGGCGGGGGGGGAGAGAGAGTGGGAAGTTTGGTGTGTTTTTGGTTAATGGGGTTTTAGAAGGGGATGCAAGCCTAGATAGATTGGAATGGAACTCAAGGTTACACTGCACCTGTGGGGGAGGGAATGGGATCATACCAGGTCATGGGGGACCTTAAAATACTCACATGGAATGTACGGGGGCTTAATAGCTATTTAAAAAGGAACAAGGTTATGCTGTATCTGTGCAGGCAGAAAATAGATATTGCATTGCTACAGGAAACCCACCTTACACGTGAGAAGATGGACACGATTGCGGGAAAGTGGAAGGGGGTGTTGGTGGGCTCTTCGTACTCGGCCTACGCAAGAGGAGTACTTATATGGGTATATGGGTGGCGCCACATGTCCCGTTTCAGCGGTTGCAAGTGGTGGCTGAAACAGACGGGAGGATGGTTATGCTGAGGGGATTGGTAGAGAATAGGGAGATAAGTATTGTTAACACGTACGCCCCGAACCAGAACACAGCGGCGTACATTAGGACACCTAGTGCGAACTTGAGCGTGTGTGTGGGAAGCGCGGTGATCTGGGGAGGGGACTTCAACTGTGTATTAAACCCGAGGGTGGATAGATCGGACGGGAAATGGGACAGACCGGCCCCTGCAGCCAGGGCGCTACAGACGCTGCTTGATGACTTTGGGTTGGAGGATGCATGGAGAGTGTGGCACCCTGGGGATAGGCAATATTCGCATTATTCTGCCCCACAGCAGTTATCAACAAGGCTGGACTATATCTTCGCATCACCAGAAATGATAGCAGAGATTGCGCACATAGAGTACAGGGCCAGGGTCCTTTCGGACCACTCGCCCCTGATTCTTGCGTGGCAATATTGCCCCCCGAGGGCGAGGATCCCGACATGGCGCCTACGAGCGGAGGCGTTGAGAGACCCCTTCTTTAGAGAAGATTTACGGAAGGAGATAGTAAACTATTTTGAAACCAATACTGGGAGATGGACTCGGCGGGGACGCTATGGGAGGCCTTTAAAGTTGTTATGAGGGGGGCGGCCATGGCGAAATCCAAGGGCTTACAGGGTGGGCTTTCAACAGAACTGAGGGAGATGGAAGCAAAATTTTCAAGAGGCCTTAAAAGCCGGCGACGATACAGCGGAGAAACTAGATTTGATACTTAAGCTGCAGCAAAAATGTGCGGATTGTTGGGAGAGGTTGTGCAACCTTAACTACAAAAGGTACATAGAGAGACAGCATGCGGGAGGTGGCGAACCGGGGAGACTTACGGCGTGGTTATATAAGAGCAAGACCCTCAGAGCCACAATCAGAACTATAGAGATGGAAGATGGTAGCGTGGAGGACACCCAGGAGGGGGTTAATCAAGCTTTTGTGGATTACTATAAAGTGCTATACAGGGAAGACGGGGAAAGTAGCCAGGCAATGATAGAAGAGACACTTGAGGATATGGGGTTGCCCACCATCAGTGAGGAGGAAAGAGAGGAATTGGACTCCCCGATTACCCTGGAAGAACTGGGGGAGGTGGTGAGGCAGTTGCCTACTAGTAAGACCCCGGGGACAGACGGGCTCCCAAGCGAAATTTACAAGGTATATATAGAAGAGGTCCTCCCCCCGCTGCTAGAGATGATAAATGAGGCGTTCGAGACGGTCCGCCTGTCGGAGTCACTGAGAGAGGCTGTTATAGTACCTCTCCCTAAACCAAATAAACCAGGGCGCAGCTCTGGTTCCTTCAGACCTGTGTCAATGTTGAACCAAGACGGCAAGATATTAACTGCGGTCTTGGCGAATAGACTGAAAAAGGTCATTGGTAAGTTAATACATCCGGATCAAACGGGCTATGTCCCCCATAGAAACATCACCAACAATCATAGGCGACTTCAGAGGATCATTGAGTTTGGCAGCGGAAGTGAGGAGGAAATGGCAATCGTGTCCCTGGATGCGATCAAGGCCTTCGACTCCGTCAAGTGGCCATGGCTGCTGGCGACCCTGAAACACTATGGGTTAGGGCCTGGCTATGTAAGGTGGGCGGAGATTTTGTATAGTGAACCGCTGGCCAGAGTAAAGACAGGATCTGTGATATCAGAGAGGTGGCAGCTTAGTAGGGGTACTAGACAAGGATGCCCGTGGTCCCCCATGCTCTACATTTTGGCCCTGGAGCCTCTTGCGATCTATTTGAGGCAGCAATATGACACCATAGGCATCGAGGTGAACAGGGAGCGGCATTTGGTCTCCCTATATGCGGATGACATGTTGCTGTATGTGCGGTACCCGGAGGAGAACCTCCAGTAAGTTTTGGAAGTGCTTGGGAGATACGCTGGGCTATCAGGCATAGCGGTGAACCCCCAGAAGTCTAGTCTGTTCCCGTTGGGGGGGTATACAGGGGTTCCAGCGGAGAGGCTACCGGTCTTACAGGTACCGTGGGCGGTTAGTACTTTTCGGTACCTGGGGATAGATATATATCACACCGTGGGGGAGGAGCATAGGTGTGATATAGAGGTGGCAATCCAAAGAATTGAGAAATGCATGCGGTTTTGGGCGAAGCTGCCTTTGGCGATGATGTGGCGGGGGGCAATGCTAAAGATGGTGGTCCTGCCAAGGCTCCTACATTACTTCGGAAATATTCCGTATCTGATTCCTAAAGGGTTTTTTGCCAAACTGAATAGCATGTGTAGGGACTTTCTGTGGCATGGCACGCGAAACAGAGTGGCGTTATGGAGGCTCCAGAACTTCCATGACAAAAGGGGTATAAAGCTGCCCAATTACGAGGCGTACTATGTGGCGAGCCAGTTGCAATATGTTGCCAAATGGCTATCTGATGAAGAGACCTCCGAATTCAGGCTGTTTGGGCGGGACTGATCACCCTTTTATCTGAAAGAAGTTATGTGGGCACCCAGGGCGGAGATGGTGGAGTGCCCTAAAATGATGCTGCTGGGGTGGAAGGTGTGGCGCAGGGCATGCCAATTGATGGGGAACCCGTCCCCATGCTTGCCGCAGATGCCATTGGTGGTATTGACAGGGGCAGACGCTCAGCTGCGACTGATACTCCGGACCCACTGGGAGCCGGCTGGGGTGGCAACGATGGGGGATATTTGGCAGGGGGGCTCTTGTGTTACCTTCGAGGGGCTGCGGGAGGAGGCTGGGTTGCACGAAGGCCAGTACATCACGTACCACAGAATGGTACAGAGGATTAAGAGAATGTGGCCCGAAACTGTGTTGGAGGAAGAACTGGACGCCACCATAGACGTTATATATGATTTAGCTGAGGGGGGCCATGAGGTCTCCAGACTGTATGAGATGTTGATGTCTAAACTGGGGAAGGAGGTCACGCAGCTGAGAATGGACTGAGAAACGGAGGTTGGGGCCCAAATGGGAGATGGGATGTGGGAACGGGTGCAAAGATATCATAAGAAGGTGTCTAGAAATGCGAGACTGAAACAGAAACAGCTTTACATAACACACAGGGCTTATATGACGCCTTGGAGGATATCGAGGTTCGAGAATGCAGATCGGCAATCATGCCCCAAGTGCGATGAAGAGAATGCAGGCATGGTGCATATGTTTTGGTCTTGCCCGATCATAGAGATGTTCTGGAGGGGTGTAAAAGAGAAACTAGAAGGAAGAGGGGTCAAGATAGTAGTGGACACGGTATGGGCCTGCCTGCTGGGGGGGTTCCCCAGACCACGGAAACTCAGGCATGTAAGAAAACTAAGGGACCTGGCGTATGTGCTTGCAAAGAGAAGGATTGCCATGGGATGGAAGTCATGCCATGTGCCGAAGATAGAGGTGTGGTGGAAAGACTTGCAAAAATGGGCAGAAGCCGAAACCATAGCATGGCAAGAGGCGTGCAGCAATGATGGGGAGGAGGAGAATGAGTCCCTGATGGCCTGGAAATCACTGATAGCCGGACTGTTTGGGTCATTAGATGACCCGACTGAACCTGTTGAGGAGGAGACCGAACCACAGGGTGTGGAATCTGATGACTCAAGGTGATAGACTCGCAAGGGGCGTGGGGTAGTGGGAGTAGTGGTTAGGGAATTTAAAAAGTGTAATGAAACTGTTGAACATGCACTGTTTCTTTGGTTTTATTGTTTGTTTGTTCGAAAATTTAATAAAAACTTTAAAAAGAAAGTATAAAAGAAAAGACTGCAGTGGCTGCGGGGGTGTCCCCCGCAACCCGCCGCTCACTATACTGTGTGGTATAGTGAGCGGGGTGTTGCGGGGGACACCCCAGCAGCACACCTGTGAAAAAAATAATAAAATAAACTGGGGCTGCAGGGGTTTCCCCCGCTCACTGTACTTTACAGTATAGTGAACAGGGGTTGCGGGGGAAACCCCTGCAGCCCCTGTAAAAAAAAGAAAAGAAAAGGACCCTGTGGTGCTGGTTCCCGATCATGGAAGTGAAAGGGAACTGGCGCCGCGGGAAACTAGTGTGAAGAAGAAGGTATGTAGGGTATGTTTATGTTGGAGGTGTGGGCGGGGGTGTGCTGAGGGTGTGGGTGGGGGGGTGTTATGGGTGTGTTGTGGGTGTGTTGTGTGTGTGTAGGTGTGAGTATGTATGTGTGTTCGCATGAGAAAGGTGAAAACTTGTGGTAGTTCGCACCTCGCTCACGCGAACGTTCCGGCCGCGGTAAATTCAGCCGCAACCGGATCACTTAGATTCCAATAACCCATCAGTAAATGGCTCCCTCTGGATCTTAATAATCTCTTCACCAGACCAAGAAAACTCACTTACTTGCAAGAGTGGCTGATCACTTGAATCCTCAAATCTTTACAATCAGGGGTGGAACTCAGTATTTCTTCCGTCAAGATGCTAGGGTAGACCTGCACAAAACAAACATCTGCCAGTAAATGGGTGGTTCTATAGCCTCCTAGACCTTAGTAAGGACCAGAAAACGTGTGGCCTTATAACCCCTTATGTAAGTCCAATTTTACCTTTCAATAAGGCACACTCCTCGCTACCATCAGACAAGTACAATACATTGTTGCCAAAATCTTCAAAAAAGAATAGTTCTCATCCATTCTTTTCTAGGAATATCCCAATAGTCCTGCATCTAACAGAAAATGTAATAAACTGAGGACTACTCACTCGATATGAAGAGCACCGGGGAGCCTTTACTGCTGCAGCTGGGCTCTGCTCTCATCTGCGCTCATACTCTCTTCTCACGTACTTCTCATCATGAGTCCCGCACAAAGTGGAAAGTCTTTCGATTTTGATGAAATAGAAAAAGTTTGGAAAAGTACGTGAATTTGGTTTTAGCACGGCAGAGGGAGACCAATTGAAGGTTTTGTGCTAAAGTGTGTCGGAGCCCAGTGGAGGGGGACCCGGGATGAACAGTAAATCACCCGAGAAGTTGTATAAGTGAAAATCCAAGAAGACAGGAACTGTACTGTTTTGTGGTGTTGCATCAGGCCCTCTGAAATAAGAGACTTTGGGCTTCATTCCGGGGCTGGTGGTAAGGAGTTAACGGCGCCGGTAAGGGTGCCGGTGCCTTTAACCCTTTACTACTGCATTACGAGGTCCTTTAGCGGGTCCCGCTAAGGGCAGCTGGTTTTACCAGGCACCCTTATTGGAAGCCGCTAAAGGACCAGGGAGCTAATAACCGACCCGTTATTAACGGGCTTGTTGTTAGCTCCCTCCCCATTCCCATTGAGCCCTGTGGGGGCTGAAATGGGAATGGGTGAATTGAATGAGGAATTACCGGGTCCTCCAAGGTTGGAATGGCCCAGTAATTTCTCATTCAAGGAACCCAGACCCGGACCCGAGTTTGGAGGCAGACATGCCGCAAATAGCAGCATGGCTACATCCAAACTCGTAATGAGGACCCTTGAATGGCAAAGAGACTTTCGGGGTCATTCATGAGTTTGGAGGTAGCCATGGTGCTATTAGGACCATGGCTGCCTCAAAAGTCGTGTCCAGGTTCTTTGAATGGGAACTTACCGGGTCATTCCAACCTTGGAGGATCCGGTAAGTCCCCATTCAAAATACCCTTCCCCATTCCCATTCGAGCCCCCATAGGGCTCAATGGGAATGAGGAGGGAGCTAATAACGGGCCTGTAAATAACGGGCCCGTTATTAGCTCCCTGGTCCCTTAGCTGCTCCACTAAGGGCGGCTGGTTTTACCAGCCGGCCTTAGTTGGACGCGCTAAGGGACCTCAGAATGCGGCGGTAAGGGGTTAACGGCACCGGCATCCTTACCGGCGCCGTTAACCCCTTACCACTGCACTTGGCACAGAAGGTCCTGAACTGCATCCTCATCGTAGAGAATCCAGAGAGTGTGCTAAACCTGAGTGTGCTGCCTTGTCCCGTGCAGAAAACGTGGGGAAGGGAAGCCAATGGCTTGAATATCCTCACATATCATTTCTTGAACACTTTTCTTTTGCATAACATTGTTTGCCACACTATTTGTAATTAGAAATAAAGATTGGCAATAGGTTTATTAGTATAGGACCTTTTTATTTTGACAAGATGCCACTAGGACTGTGTTATTATTATTTTATGGTCGTAGCTTGCTCCCATATTTGGATTTAGGAATAGATATGCATTTTTAAAACCCAGTTGAAGTTCAATAAACACCCCTGAACTGTGATCACTTGTGTCTGTTTTACTGTTTGATACCATGGGCCTCATTACGAGTTTGGAGGTAGCCATGGTCCTATTAGCACCATGGCTGCCTCCACACCCATGTCCGGGTTCGGGTAGTCGGAATGGGAACTTACCGGGTCATTCCAACCTTGGAGGACCCGGTAAATCCCCATTCTGAAAACCATTGCCCATTCCCATTTGAGCCCCCATAGGGCTCAATGGGAATGGGGAAGGAGCTAATAACGGGCCAGCAAATAGTGGTATTCTGCTAGGCCTAAGAAGGATCTGAATTCCTCTTTGTTGGTTGGTGCTGTAGCCTTTGTTATGACTTGCAGTACATTTTTCTTAGGACTGATGCCCTCTGTGGATATTGTGTACCGTAAGCACTCCACCTCTTTGACACTGATGACACATTTCCCATACCGCAACCATTCCCTGTCTTCTTCTATCTTGTGGAGTACTGTCCTCAAAATGTTATCTTGTGTTTTTATAGCTTTCGTATACATCAGAATTTCATCTTGAAAATATGATATGTTGCCAATGTTCCTTAATAAAGAGTCTATCATTTACTGGAAGGTAGAAGCAGCAAGGACAGCCAAAACAGCATTCTGGTGTATTCAAATGTGCCAAATGTGGTAATAAACACCATCAGAGGTCATTACTCTTTATGTAACGTGATCTGATGGAGTGCATTGCGCATGTCCTATTTAGAAAAGAACGCTTGCCTCTTTTATCATCAAAATTAGCTCATTGATGCTGGGAAATGGGTAACTGTCTGTGATGACTTTGAGGTTCAGGCTGCGTAAGTCTATGCACACTCTCAAGTCATTAGAGCCTTGCTTCTTTATAAGCATCTCTGGGCTCAGCTATTCCTACAACAATACGGTCTCTATGGTTCTATCTTTCACCATTTTCTCCAAATGCACTGTGGCTGGCATCAGCCTAACTTTGTGTTTGACTGGGATGGCATTCTGACATAATGGGCCTCATTCCGAGTACGGCGCTAACCAATGGCGCTATTAATGCCTTGGTTGACGCCGTACCCGGACCGGCAGCGCCTTGGTGGATGGCGGAATTACCGCCCCATTCCAAGGTTGGCGGGGCGGTAATTCCCCAATCCCCATTTACCCTTCCCCATTCCCATTCTTGCCCCATAGGGCATAATGGGAGTGAGGAAGGCGTTAATTACGCCACCGTAAATTACGGTGGCGTAATTAACATCAAGGTCCCTTAGCGCCATGGATTTTAACACCTGCTAAAAGCAGGTGTTAAAACCTCCATGGCGCAAAGGGAACTCGGAGTATGGCGGTAAGGGATTACCGCCACCGCTCTCGTTAGCGGTGGCCGCTATCCCTTACCGCCATACTCGGAATGAGGCCCAATGTGATTTTGTGCACAACATTTTTAATTCTGCCCAGTCCATTGGAAAAGAACCTTGGAAAGTCATCGCTCGATACCGATTTTCCTCCAACTGCCACTAAGAGAGCTTGATCTTCTTCGCTCGGTCGAGTTGTGTGTCCAATTTTGCCTGGTCATACCACACTAGCACTGCAGGACCCTCTTCTGTTAACCACTGTGTATGCCTTCCTTCCTTTGAAATCCACAGTACTGTTGATGTATCCCAAACGACAAACAGATACACCACCAAACATTGTGGGTCCGTGTTTCGTTTTCAAGACTTCAACATGTTCTGGTCCACCATTTCTTTG
This sequence comes from Ambystoma mexicanum, assembly GCF_040938575.1. Lineage (NCBI taxonomy): Eukaryota > Metazoa > Chordata > Amphibia > Caudata > Ambystomatidae > Ambystoma > Ambystoma mexicanum. The sequence goes on from NC_090929.1 coordinate 209,746,432, forward strand.
TATGTACGAATTGGTAGAATGGTTAGGTCCAACATGAAGTAGGCCATGGCTTGGGTTTCATTTCCGTCGACTTTGATCACACATTGCGGCTTCTTTCTCCTTGTGGTGGAACTGTTGACCATGATTATAGTCGGCTTGTCCTCCTCTGACGATTTATTGCTTCTTGCGTCACTGCTCACTTCTTTTGATGCAACTTCCCTGCCTCTCCACTTGCAGGAAACAGCTATGTGTCTGAACCTCCTGCAGTTTGAGCATTCCTGTCTCCTGGCTGGGAATTCCCTAACATTTGCCAAATGTCGGATGTTCGCACTCCTGTGGCACTTCAATGGCTCTCTTCTACCGGCCCTCTCGTCTTTTCCATTCCACCTTGGTTTCTCTTTGTGTCCACGGTACTGCATGGCATGCACCTCTGTGCCCGGTGTACTTCCTGCCATTTCCTTGTGCCTGTTTGAGGTTTCTTCTATGGCTCTAGCAATCTAAATAGCTTTGTCCAGCACGAGTCCCTTCTTCACAATAAATTTGTACTGATCCTTCCTCGAGCTGGTGTGAGCCAATAGCATATAATACATCATGCTCTCTGTTTTATTGCAAAATCACTGAAAGTTGCTAGCTCTCTCATCCCCGTGACATAATCGTCCACTGATTCTGATGGTGCCTGCTTTCAGTTATACAATTTGATCCGATGCAATACAGTGTTCTCTTTGTTGGAAAATCTCTTAACAATGCATCTGATCGCCACCTCAACCACATCATCAACGTCGTCGTCAATTACTTTAGGATTCAGGACTGCAAAAATCCTCTGACCCTGAACTCCCATAGCATTCAGCAGCATTGCTCTCTTCCTGCCAGGGGAGAAATCTCTGCCCACAACGGCATCCAGGTAAGTGATGAAAATAGGCTCCCATTCAGGCCAATGCATAGCAGGCCTACCTGGTGACCGAAGAAAGGCAGGGGGTGGCGCTGCGCCCTGCATCTTGAATACACAGGAACACTCTGGATCCCCGTTGCCAAATATGTTGTAAATAATGATGACACACTGGAGGGTTTAGCTGCACAGTGGTTTATGTCTTCACCTGGAAACTATTTACATAAAACAGTTGCTTCACTGTTCTAGGAGCAAAAGCAGTCTTTGATATGATGTCTTTAAATGATCAGCATAAGTCTCTCAGGGCCCTATTCTCAACTTGGCGCAGTGAAGGTGCTAAACAGCATGATTCACTGCGCCAAAAGAGGACGCCCAGGCTCCACTGCTATTCTCAAGTGGCCCTGGGCGTCCTCGTAGAGCATGAAAGTGATCTGTGAGGATTGGGCCTGTTTTAAGCTGCTACGGACGCAATCCAATCTCGGCAGAATTTTTGTTAAATAACGACAGATTCGTTATTTTACGAAAATGCTGCCAAGAACACAGATTAACACATTCCTATACATCAAAGTGAGCAGCTTCAACATTGCAGGATGTTGGCGCAGTGAATCGTGCTGTTAAGCACCTTCACTGCACCAAGTTGAGAATAGGGCCCTTTGTGCGCTAGTTTAGCACACATATTAAACTGGCGGAGTGCCACAAAAATAGGCTTCCAAAAAGCCAGTTTCCGAATGTGGCGGTTGCTAGGTTGGTTTCCAACCCATCCCAGCAACCACCACATATATTCCGAAAGTGGCGCATTCCTTCTGACTTCAGAGGAATGCGCCATCTTCAGAATAGGTCTTAAGTACTGAAAAGGTCGTTAAGCCTTTTAACGTCCTTTTCGGTACTTAACACCTAGATGATAATAGGGCCCTCGGTCTCTCAATATGAGGAGAGCCTGTGAGCCTTTACTGGTCTGGCTGGGCTCCGCTCTCTCATCTGCACACGTACTATCTCCTCACATGCTTCTCACTGTGAGTCTTGCAATGCCGCGTGGGTGGCAGTCTCTACCGAGCCTCATTCACCACAATCTTGCATTCATTTTTGGACTTGTAGTTTTGCTCTTGCCATTATATGCGTGCACCTTCACGCACCTGCTTGCAAAGTGCTGTTCACTAAAAATCCAGACATGGCAGAGATGGGTCACTACTTGTTAGCTACGGTCGATTTAGCAGAGCCGATCCATAGGGTATTAAGACAGATGGAACGGCCCCTTTTAAGTGAATAACTACACTCAAAGAGTGCACCACAGCAGAAAATGCTAGAAATCATTGAGAATGACAGCAGCTCCATATGACCGCACAGCGCCACAATCACCCAGTCACATTGGGCCAGCTGTGATCTCCCTACCAACCCCGGGCTATGACTATAAATATATCTTTCTCTCATTCCCCTAATCCCAGTTTGAATCAGCTACTCAAGAGCTATTAACTGCAGCCTTCATTACAAACTGTGAAGTGAATATGTCCTATTAGGCAGGCAGACCGTGCCCTCCCTGTCAAATCATGTCTAATGAAACGCACATGGTGTGAGCAGTGCCTGAGAGGCCCAGAGCTGGGCCCTTCTGACGGAGCCCGCCAGTACTAACAGCGATGCCAAGATGGCGTCCCTTCTCTGAGGGTGCAGGGGGAGGGTGTCCAGGAATGCTTTGTGAGAGGTAGGGGGGAACCTGTTTCCAATCTTCCTCCAGTTGCTGTTTTTTTGGCTGGAGATTTCCCAGCGGTCCGCACAATAGTAGGCCAGCCCCGTGGAACCAGGGGTTCCTCTGACAGGCAGAGTCTTTAAATAGAAAACAGCGCTCATTCTCCGCACCGCCTCCACAATGGCCTTCCCGCCCCCTCCCTGACCTCACCCTGAAATCCTTGGGTTCACCGCCCTGGCCTCGAACCCGGCTCTCTTTTTCCACGTTCGACCTCTGGGCTTCTTGAGGTCAGCCAGCCACCGCTCTGCTCGTGTGTGAGGTGACCGGGGACTCATTTGCCAAACGTGACACCCTGGGAAAAACCCAGATGAATTTATGAATTGGAAGCTATTGAGGCCAGGGAAATAAATATGTGCTTGATGGAGCCGTCTGCCGCCATTTTTCGCTTCAGGCTTGTGCCACTGAAAGGCTGGTAGTACCGGAGCAAACTGTGTTGCACTGCAGCCTGACACGTGACTTAGGGACACCACTCTGCAAATTATGTAGGTTGAGTTTGCTGGTCATGTGAAAAGAGCGACATTTGCCTCTAACTGAACCTCTGTCAGTGCGGATCAAATCTCCATTCCGGTTTTTGAGTGAATTTCGTTTTTGAGTTGGTTTTGCTTCAGGCACGCAGATGTTACGTCCATTTAGGCACTGAAACACGAGTGGCTGAAATATTTGCGCATGTTTGTTAAGGAAAATCACTCCAAAAAATGCATTATGCTTGTAAAAAATGCAAAAATAACCAATTTCGCTTCAACTGCAAAATGGCAAAGCAGGTGGGTTTTGTTCAGCATTCGACCTTTTTTCGGAGGAGCGAAATTCTGCCGCTTCGCGACCACCCCTGATTTCAGCGGCCTTCTCAGATGTCCATATACCAGTTCTATCACCATTTGTTACATGTTTGTGTTAAATCTGTCCTCTGAAACATATCTGTGATGTACAACGTTGCAAGTATTTAAATCATATGCTGTACAGGAAACCTGCCTTCTTTGGGCGCGCGGGGTTAAGACTTTAGTAGCAGAGTCTGTAAAAATATGATTATTTTGAGCATTTGCGTAGTACATATTGGTCCTTCAGTGTTAGACATTATAAGCATAGTTGCCAAAATGATCGATTTCAATCTGTAGGTGCTTATCAAGTCCTGTTTTTTGTGTTGCAGTCTGAGTTTTATAATGGGAAAAGCAGAACTACAAGTCCCAAAATGCATAGTAAAAAAAAGGACTGGATAAGCATCTACAGATTGAAATGGATCACATTGGCAATTATGTGTTAGTCAATTCAGGGCCTGATTATGACGAGGGTGGTAACAGGAAAACCTTGGCACCTGCATGTGAGCAGGGATCACATGGGATGTTTATATGTTCATGTTTACTAATTTGTATCGCCCCTTAGGTCAAAGGGCAAAAGGGGGCACAAATAACACAACACAAACAAACATCACAACTGCGGCAATATATAACCGTCTACTACCCAGGGGTCAAGTCCTAAAAATAAAAGTGGGGGACTCATCAACAAACGCGATGTGATGTCACCAGAAATTAGCATATCAAGGTGAAATATGCACATTTCATTAAATTGATTTTGTATAACCACCCAAATTGCACAGGACAAATGGCTTTTGCTTTTCATAAAATCAACACACACACAAAACCAAGAGAGTATATTTTCCTCTTATATTGTTTTTGAAAACGTCAAAAGGTGTGCATGTTTTAAACTCCAAGAACCAATACAAATGTTTTCCTAGGAACTTGGAGAACCAAAATGGGACATTTCACCTTTAGTTGCTTGTTCTTTTGCATCAGGTTATATAGTGCAATGGTGAAGTGTCCAACCTGCACACCTAACAACTGCGGTTCGATCTCCGAGCTCGGCTTTAATTCATAAATTCATGCATTCAAAAAAGACATTCAATGTTTCTCATTGTAGCTTGGGTGGACTGAGTCCACCTTCTGAAAAAGTGGGTGGGGTGTAGGGATGTAACGGTATACCATTAAATATACCGTGAACCACTTAATTGAACAATAATAACCATCACATTGTTTATAACGTTCATACCGTTAAGTGTGCTTTTCAATCTGATTTGGAAAGGCTGCAGTGAGCAAGTGCTGCGCAGTCTTGGTTATGCACTGTTGGATGTGCTGTCTGCCAAGTAGTTTCAGTTTGAGCAGTTTTTAATGTCATTCCATAAACCACACGTGCCTGACACAAAATCAGTATGTTAGCAATAGGAAGAATAAATACAGTGCCAAGAAGGAAAAGGGTTTACTTTTTTTTTTAAATTTACATTTTTCTTTCAAAGCGCTCACACAGCCCGCGGGCATCGAGGCGCTGTTAAAGAAATTGTTTTTGTCTTAGTTGCTTATTTATAACACACTTAAACACCCAGAGGTTTCTAAGCACGGACCCGGGATCGAACCTGTGTTGCTTCGTGTTGTCTTGCTTCCAATGCGCACACGTTGCCGCTGAGCTATCCTCCGGGGACTTTGGGTTGGCGGCTTTGGGGTTTATATATTTATAATGGATAATGTTTTCTAAACATATGACAATGGGGTATTTCCCTGGTTCTATGATTGAATTTACATATAATAAGTCACACTATGAAATTTACTAATCTCTGTGGGTATTCCCTGCTGCCATACCAAAGGGTAACATGTCTGTGATTACTGAACACCTTTTGGCCCGGAAGTAAACTAAAGGCTGCAACGTAAAGAGAGAGTGCGTGTGCATGTGTGTGTATGCGCACAAGCGTATACTACCATCAGACTCCATTGATCTGTGGCATGCAGGTTATCAAGATGGCAACATGTTCATCTTCACCAGTAGCCAGTGGGGGAGCTAAAAGCCTAAATGACAACCTAAGAAAAGCTATTCAGTTTGCTTTGCCAGTCGCAGCAGGGCTCTCCCCCCCCCTCCTCCTCTCCACACGTGTGTTTGTGTTTGGTGGAAGCAAGGGGTGGCATTTCAGTGGAAAGTATGTTGAAAAGCCCAATTCTGGCCCTGGGTGCCTGGTTTTGTTTGTGATGATACATCTGTCAATTTATGACCTTTTAGAAAATATTTGTTAAGATCAGTTAACTCCACCTGCTATACCGCGATAACCATGATATACCGTCATTTGGCAAGAAGGTTATTGTACCGTCATAAAACTAATACCGTGACACCCCTAGTGGGGTGTAACCTGGACTTGAGTCCTGCTAATACCCCAATAAGAACATCATAAGAAATAAAAACGACAAGAATTATAAAAAAAGCAGTAGCAGATAAAACCAGTCAAAACAACACATTGAAAAAATCCACAAGAGCCCTCACAGAATAATCAAATATGCATAAAAAGTGTTGGGATGCACGTACAGCGTTCAAGCTAGGCAAATAGGTTAAGATTGAGAAACACCTATTAGAGAGCAATATCATGGGTGCAGAGTGAAGGTTGTGCCGTGGAAACCACAATCTTAGGTTTGACACATATTAGATACTCACATATAGCTACGCGGAAAGAGCAACCAATGTATTAATGTTGTGGTTGCAGAGGTCATAGGGCAGTACTGTAGGCTTGGTATTTCGTTGATGTTTTGTAGTGACGTAGGATAGCGTGATGTGTGAGAATGATTGAAATAAGCAAAAGATGGAGTCAGCAAGGTAGTGTGGTAGAAGCAAGGTCAGTGTATTAACCTGACAGAAGTGTCGCCATTTTTGCTGTTAAGGCCTAAAACATGATGAACAGAAGCGAACACAGGCCTTGGTGTGGATCTGCTGCTCTGGTAGTTCAGCTCCAATAACAAATCCCGTTTCCCAGGAGAGAAGCCGAGGTCAGAGGCACCCATGGTGCGCAGATAAGCACTAATTGTATCCAGCTGCGGTCCTGAATGTGATGGGAACGGAATGTTAGTTGGTAGAAGAGCAGGAAGGGATGCACCCTTTGTTGGACAAAGTCATGAGAATAGGGCAGAAGGCTCTGTGATACCAATGAGCCAGATAAAGATTTAGAACACTACTCATCTCACCCTGGGGTCGAAACCTTATATGAATTACACCCAGACAATATAGGCAAACAAATCCTTAAAATTCACTCAAAAGTGATGCCCAGGTCACGTCATCCCTGGGCACCTGGAGTTGGGAGGAGATAAGGGAGGAGGCCGTGTCTGGAACTTCTTGTGATTTGAGATGGAAGGAGCGGAGGTGATGCCAATAAATTTAGTACAAGATCGGGGGTGCAGCTCATGTGCGCCATGACAACTGGGTTAATGAGGATGTCTATTGTCTCATCAAAAGCAGGGTTGGCCTTGCCAAGTTTCTTTGATTGTGTCTGGAACAGGAGGGTGCACATCACAGGATGGTCCCAAATTTACAAACCTATTGATAAAAACCCACCACTCATATACCTGAGTTTGGCAGTGACAATGTAGGAGACCATGGGCCTCATTACGACTTTGGAGGCAGCCATGCCTTTAATAAGGGCATGGCTGCCTCCAAAATCGTGTCTGGGTCTGGGTTCCCTAAATGGGGAAATACCGGGCCATTCCGAATATGGAGGGCCCAGTATTTCCTACTTCAGGGAACCCGGGCCCGGTCCTTCTCCATTCCCATTCGAGCTCTCATAGGGCTCAATGGGAATGGGTAGGGAGCTAACAACGGGCCCATTACGAACGGGCCCGTTGTTAGCTCCCTGTTCCCCTCGCGGGACCCGCTATGGATGTCTGGGAAAACCAGACGTCCAGAGCGGGTCCCGCGAGGGGACCTCGTAATAGTGCAGAGTGGGTTTAACGGCGCCAGCACCATTACCGGCACCGTTGAACCCATTCCGCACAAGTTATAATGAGGCTCGATGTGTTTAGAGGAATGGGGTAGCTTAGATGTGGCTAATCGTCAATGGCCTATAGGGGGGTTTAGGATGTTCTATAGGTAGTAGCCATTGAGGGCGGTGGGATTTTCCTGTACTCATTATTATGCATAGTCTTGTTAATTGCGATGTACCAACTTGAGATAAGATGGGCTCCATGTCAGTTCAGTTCTACAGCCCGCCTGAGCTCCTTATAGCATGCAATAAACCTTGTTTTCCCTTGCAAAGAGGTGCAGTGGTTATTTTGTCATTTGGATTGTTTTTATTCTCTGTATTTTGGGCTGCCATCCTTTCAATTTGGTGACCCCGACGTGATCAAAGACTCTCTGTGAGGTTGGGGTGTCCCAGCCTCGCATTTGTGGTGCGGCACCCTTCTACAGTGACCAGTCTCCCATGCACGAATTGAAGAGAGGTTCACAGGTGCTGTGTTGCCAGAAGCCCTGTCTCCTCCTTGGAGCAGGGCGCTGCTTTAAGAGTGTGCAGGTCACTGGCAGGTCCCTCCGAGGAATTCGACCATCCACACGCGGAGTGTGCGCTTGCCTGGGCTTTTTTGAAATTTTGTAAGACATGGAATGATGGGAGATCAACCTTAGAAAATGTTTGGGGCTAATCTACATACATTCTCCTATCCTCGCCACACAACAAACACATAGGCAAGTGTACTGTGGGGACACACAGCCTACAGGCGCAGTCCGCCCTGTCACATTTATCTGGAATGTGACAGCCACGGGTACATCAAAGCATCTCAGGAAGGGGGAAGGCAATACCTTCCTACTACCATGGCCAGCCTAATTAAATATCAAAGGCTCCATGGATCCACTCTGTTCTATTGTCAAAGTTATGTGTGGTGGAAGCGCATACTGATGAGAGTCAAATGAAAGCAGGCCAGCGAATAGGCTTGGTCACAGAACTAGCCCAAGGGATAGGAAACTAACACTTATTTGATATGCAATGTGTCAACTTGAAGCTAGCTCTCACCCTTCTGTATGAAGGGCAGTAAATGTCAAGCCTGGGACAACTGTTTACAGTAGGCATCCCCTGCAGGGAACCCCCTTTCAGAGGGAAGAAGTATGTGATTTGAGGGAGATAGAAAGTCTGTTCTCGCCACAAACTTCAAGGGAGACCTGCGCTTTGATCAGGAGTCACAGGGAGCTCAATTAACCAGAGAGACACTTTGATTCACAAAAGACAGGATGATGGGAGGGACTTAGTAGTACATGTTGTCACCCCTTACCTTTCCTGTTGCAAAACACTCTGGTTATGACCTCACGCATAACAGAAGATTATTGGTGGGTACCCATGATTGGTTCCTTAAGATAGGCTTAGCCTGCACCAATCACTGGGGCCCACTTGAGTTTAAAAGAGCGTGCAGCTCCTTTTCTGGCAGATCATCCGACAACTTCGAAAAGAGTAGGAAGAAGGATGCATTTGGACCCTGGTTGAAGGTACAGTCTGCCTTACAGATTCCACCAGTGAAGGAAGGCCTGAATTTCCAAGAGGGAAGCAAGAATCCTCCCCTAAATATCTCACAGGGAACAGTAGGAGATACCAGACTCAGAGGTCCCGTCCAGCAGCTCCAGGACCTACACCCAGCCAGCACACAACGTGCCCCGCTAGGTTCTGCCAGCAAGCTTCCTCGGTGGGAAGTACCAGAGAGTCTCTGAACAAAGGACAAGCTGTTACCTTCAAACACTCTCGTCAGGTTTAGGCCGTCTGCCTTAACGGATGACATGATCCCTGCAAAGAAGCTAGGAGGAGTGCCACAACAAGCATTAACCAACGCCCATCTTCTAAGGACATTTTTGAGGCAGTCGAGCCTTCGAACCGTGACCGGCTGCACCACTGACTGCTGTCACGCTGAAGTCACTGAAGCCATCCGTGACGCCTCGACCAGCATTTCAGTTCTGCCAACCAGCACAGAGACAATGGTTCTTGACCCAGAGCCACCGTGTAGGCCAGCCTGCAGCTGTCCATCCAGCCTCGCTTGCCGAACTGGCTGTCGCATGATACCCGCAGCTGCCTCCTGTCTTGAACTATGTCACAGGAGCTGAAAAGCGTCCTGGAAACAACTAGACCCTATCGAACATCAAGATCATCTGAAGCACCAGGTACATTGTGGTTTTGTCCCCCTGGTCCTTCTCCGAAGGCTCCTAGTGATATTTACGACCCCTTGGTGCGGAAACCATATAACCATGAACAGTTAAGACTGATTGCTTTACCGACTACCCTCCTGTCAGTATCCAGAGTGCATCCCTTTCCTTCGTGCAACTGTCTGTCCTCTGTGTTCATTTACAGGGTGGGTTGTATTTTGTAGTGCGCTAGAACTGTCTGTTGTAATAATCATAAAATAGATATTTTTATACAACCTTCACTTACCAGTCTCTTTTATTATTGGGTAATAATTGTATTTTTGCGGTGTTGCAACTAACTAACGATCCACAACCTTGCAGAGATAAGCCTGATGTGCCGTCCACGTTAAGTAAAAATTGGACAAGGAGGTTTATAATCCACTAGTGTTTCCAATCTGTTGGGATCCCTTCTGGTGTATTAGAGGTGTAGGGCTGATTGATGGTTTAGAGACCAATATTCATCCCTGGACCACTAGTGCCTCGGAAGTTGATTCGTCACAGCTCCGTATCGGAGGAGCTGGGGAGAACGCATAGATGTAAGTGCACCTTTGCAGGAGAAAACAATGAGGAGAGAGTGGTATCTGTGGAGTGATTTGGTGGTTAATGGATGGAGTATGCAAAGCTATGTTTTTTTATAAGGTGACGTCACTGTATGTACTGTGAGGTAAAGGATGTAGAGAGAGTAAACAAGAACCCCTCCAATTGTGGAGGAAAGACAATGCTGAAAAATTAAATGAAAGGTGAGGTCCATTATGTGGAGGGCCTGGGAACCCTCCACTCAGCACAAGGGAGTGTGAAGAGGTAAATCTCCTCTTCTTCAGGCAAGGGGAAAGAGGAAGGGTCTATGCTATTTGTATATAAGTTTGATTTTGTTGTGTAGGTCCATCGTATTGCCAAACTGGGATCACTTTGCCCGGCAGAAGGGGGTGTATGGAGGTAAATACCCTCATCTCAAAGTGGAAATTGAGGAAGGCTCTAAAGCATTGTGTATATCTTTGTGTTTTGACTGATTTGTGGTTTAAGGTGTTATTAAATTGTTGTGGTGTGAAGTAGTGGTTGTTGAATTGTGTGGCGTGTTGTGTGGGGTATTAGTGTGTGGTTTGAAGGGGTGACAAGGGTAGAGGTGGGTAACAGGCAGGGTGGACAATAGCGGAAGGAGTAGGGGATTGATATTGATCGATCAGTGTTTAATAAGTGAATTAGCGCTACAAGGTTAGGCTTGGATACAACATGAGTTCCCCGATGCCCCTTGAATATATGTGTAAAGCACTTCTGATGTACCGGGAAAAAATAATGAAATATCACAAGTAGGTTGTTGAGACGAGAGGGGGAATGTATAAGCCCTGCCCCAAAGAAGGAACGAATAATAAAGAGGTCCTGGGTCATATGTATACTTATTTGGTTGCGATATACAAGGGGAAGAAGTTGAGGAATAGGAAGGGCATTTTTGAACTTTGGAGAATAGTAGAGGATTTCGAAGATAACCCAGGGGATTAAAAGAGGGAAGAAGTAGCAATATAAGTACATTGGGCCTCATTACACGGTAGGCGGTGAGCCATGGCGCTATTAGCGCCATGGCTCATGCCGGTAAAATACCGGCACCGCCTTGGCGGAAAGGGGATTTACCGCCCCATCCCAAGGTTGGAGGGGCGGTAAATCCCCCTTCCGCCATTGCCCTTCCCCATTCCCATTTCAACCCCATAGGGCTCAATGGGAATGGGGAAGGCGCTAATTACTGCACCGCAATTTAGCGGTGCCGTAATTAGCTCCGAGGTCCCTTAGCGGGTTGGTATTTAACGCCTGCAAAAAGCAGGAGTTAAAGTACCAACCCGCTAAGGGACCTCGTAGTAAGGAGGCAGGGATTTACCGGTACCGGTATTTTACCGGTACCAGTAAATCCCTACCGCCTACCGTGTAATGAGGCCCATTGTGTCACTCCCGTACCTAGCATGCCACCTTTGCCTTGTGAACAACCCACAACGCCTGTAGTACCCACAGCCCCCAGAGCCCCACTTTCTCTACAGGTGTGTTATCTCATGCAACCAGCTGCAGGATATACTAACTCCAAGAATGTGCCCCACGCAATCCTTTGACAGCAAGCCCCCACAGCTTATGAAAACATCCCACACATTTAGCAGCGAGTGCTGCGCACAACCCATTAGTGATAGAAACAGAAAATAGGCAATGAAGAGACTTAGAAACAGCGCTCCAAAGGACAGAAGCAGAGCTTGTGCAAATAACACAGAATAGGGGAGAAGAGCAAAGAGCGCCCATGAGTATTGCCAAATGGAGAGCGGGCGATATTTTATTTAGAATTGGCAGTAATGCGATTAGAGATATACATGTTGAAACGAGGGATGATGGTCGTAATGATGAAGGATATAGGGGAGGGCGACCATGAGAAGATAGTTTAGATAATGAATCCATTTGATCAGAAGCTGATGCAGGAGTAGCGGAGGAGGAGGAAGGGTGGGGAACAGTGGAAGAGCAGGGTGAAGAGGTGCACCCTAGAGTGCTCAAAGATTAGAGAGTTTGTGGGGTCCAAGATTAAGAGCACAACAAGGTTGCATGACAGTGGTAAAAGGGAAGCGATGAAGGGGCCCCTGAGGGACCTTTGAATGTGGAAACAAGGCACAGTCACCACACATGAATAGATACGCCAAACACAAGGTTCTGTTCCCAAAATCTAGGGTTTATTGCAATACAAATAGTTCCAATTGGCCAAATGGTCCCACGCCCCGCAACGTGTGTCTAACAGACCTCGGGGGACGCAAGCCAAAAACACAATTAATGCCGCCCCCAATTCATTTCCCTTTGAATTAGAGGCGATGATTGACCATCATGATGAATATGACACTTCAGACAACCATATTTAGTAACAGGTTGCAATCTCCATTTTTACAGACACCATTCTTTGTTTGCGAGAACACAGCGTTTCTGTTTTTTATAGGCAAGCTGTGCGTAGGAGACTGGCACATACCAGGCCTCCTTATCTCTAAGTTTCGATCCTCGCTCTTGAAGTCATCCCGCTCTCCGGGGCTTCACTGGACTCAGGAAGGGGGGCCGTAAAGAAGAACATAATTCAACTCTTTAAATGCTAGTTTCGTACATCGCTATTCTTTCAAGAGACTCGCTGGCATTCATGTACTGATTAAATACCTCGCTCCCTGTCCTCAAGGATATATGATGGAGGGAATTGGGTATTTCTGTCTGGCTCTCCAGTGTGATGTTTCAACATGTTTTTGTAGCGTTGGACCATTGAAGCGAAATAATATCTACAGCAAAGCAGTTTTACATGAGGCAAAGTGGCAACGTTAGAGAGAGCAGAGAGAGAAAACAAAATGGCGATTCTGGTCATCTTAAAATGGCTTCACTCTAGTTAAACTAATAGCTACGTAATAACTATGACTAATGAATATATATTCTTACACTGTAAATGAGGCGGTTGGTCTTCGGCCAACCAATTATCATTAATTTCCGGACCCTCAAGGGGTGCTTAGTTTTTCTGGACTGACAGCGAAGGGATAGAAATAATTTGATTAAGGTGCTTCCCTCACTTGCTGCAGGAGTGGCAAAGTGGATTTATGCTCTCAAGAAACAGACTTCAGGTATTCAATTGGCAATAGGAGGTATTAACAACATGTTTTCTGCAGTATTGGGGGACCAAGAATATGACATTTGGAAGAAGGCAGGATATCCAGCGGTGCGGATTGGTGATGACAATCATGACGAGGCACACTTTTAATGATTGTTTCGCTAGAGTGTGGGCTCCATTAAGAACAGCATACCCTGACACACTGGACATACATTCAATAATGGCACGCACTATGAAGGAAGACGAAGATCCAACACAGTACATATTGCAGATTCGGGAGATGTGGAGGGCTGAGAGAGGGAAACCATGGGGCAAAACAATAGATTCAGATGATTATAGTGCATCATTGTGAAAGGTGACAGGGGAAGGAAGTAGGGGACAACACGTAGACAGCAGAGGCAAAGTTAGTACAAAAGAAATTGGCAAAATTAAGAATAGAAGGAGTGGTGATTACGGGGTCACCCGTACAGGAGGTGGAACAGACAAAGGCTCTGGTAGAAGTGAGAGTGGACTGAAGGGAGTTACCAAGGGTATCCGGACAAGCAAGGGTACCAGGGTGGAGACCAGTGTTGTTACCAGGGAGGTTATCAGCAGAGAAGGAGAGTTTCAAGGGGTATTGGGGAGGTAGAGGTGGAGGATTTGGCAGGATGGGGCTTAGATTTGGTGGGTCAGGACTGTGTTGGTCTTGTGGGAAGATGGGTCATCTTATAAGAGAATGTCGGAGCAGACAAGCGTATGCATATAATCCCAGAGTGTATCCTAGTGGACCGGCAGTGCCACGTTACACATCAGCAGCAGTACGGGATGATGCGCCCAAGCATTCCATATGGTGTGATGCACGCACAAGCACCCCAGCAGGTACAACAGCCCCTGTATCAATATCAAACACCTGTATCCCAGCAGATGCAACCTTCAGTGCCCAATAGAGTGCCAGTGTATGCACAGCAACAGACACAACTCCCAGCCCCACATGTTTGGGACAAAAATGCTTTGACTCATGGCACAGTGACATCATTCACAGGGGCAAGTGTGGTAGGTGGTAACCCTTTTGTATTCTCAGGGTCAAACACAAATTCCGATTAGGATAGCCCACAGAGAACCATGACATGCTGAGTCCTGTCACCAACCACTGACCCCGGAAGAGGATCCCCAGGTAGGTTTGGAGACAGTCAGCAAATCTTTCATTTTTATGGTTTCGAAGGCAACGCCAGTAAACCTGTTGGTAAGGGATATGTTAAGCAAATTGAAAATGACCATACTATTTTCAGAAGGACGAGTGGTGTGTTCAACACCAGGAAATTGTTACACAAGGGTCTTGACAATAGCAAGAGCATTGTTCAGTGATGGTGTTACTAGGGGGTGTGAGAACCTGAGGGCATTCTCAACTCTAATCCCTTTGGATCATCTATGTAGGTGGCCAGGGAAAGGCCATCACTCTTGGATCCTGCCCCTGGGGGTGGACAAGCAAGGGAGAGCCACGTGAATAGAGGATCCTCTGCGATTGGAAGTGGGATGCCCATAGGTGAGACACAGTATTCCATATCTTCCTTTCCAAAAAGAACCCCTATACCAAAGAAAGTTATGGGATATTTTTCATCTACTCCCATGATCTCTGAAAGGGTAGGAGCCAACATTATATCAGACAGGTTAAACAAAGGAAAAGGAAGGATAGAAATGAGATGCGTGAGAATAAATCTAAATATCCACATTATCCTCAGACAGGATAGTCGCCATGATCTGTTCCCAACCTTTATGGGTCATTATAAATGTGTTCCGCTTCTCACCCCTTCTAAAATACATGACAGTACTGAGACGAGGTAGAGACAACTAAGAGCCATGAAGATAACCTCCCATTCAACTACTGGTATGAATAAACTGCCTGAAGGTCCGGCATGTCCCATTCATTGGATTAATTGTAGTCAGGAAAGTCAGGCATTGCAACCCCTTAACGTACACCTGCAGCCTATTAGTAAAGCATAGGTGTATAAAAAGAGAAGCTGCAAACAAGAACCAAGGCAAGAACCAAGGCAGAAGCAGAAGCCAGAGGACCAGAGTGGAAGCCGTGCGAGAAGAAAAGCAGAGAAGCCGGTATGCCATCAAAAGCTCTGGGAATCCCGTTCGAAGGTGTATGCGGATCGGAGGTTCCCCAGCTGGGTAGGCGAGCATCAGGTACTGCAGAAAGGTGAAGGTGAAGCTCTGCAGACCAGCCACTGAGTGAATTGCAAAGCGCCTGGCTATATGGCCATCCCCTGATAACAGAAAGCAGAAAGAAGGAGCCGCTGAGACGGGATAAGTGTCTGGGACACCCTCAATACTCAGGGCGCTCTAAGAAGTCCGAGAACACAATACCGGTCAAATGAATGAAATGACGCTGTTACTTATGCCAAAACCTGAGCTGAATGAAATACGGGCAAGTAACATAATATGTTGAGCAAAGCAACCACATTACATATATTGAATACCGAACTAAATGAAACAAATGAAAGTAACCTTGCTCACTGAATGAAGCATACAATGTTACATATATGAAACGAGCAACATTATTAATATTGAATACAGGACCAGATTACAGAAACTTTTCACCGGTGCAGTGAAAAGTTTGCATGGTATTACACTAGGGCAAAGTTTGCCCTATTTTTAAAAACACTGGGACACATTCAAACAATTGCACCTCGACAAGTGTAGTTTAGCATATTAAAAGCACCCGGGCTTAAATTGCCCTGGTGCTAAAAAGATACATTTTTGATGCATTTTTGCATAAGGGTAAAGTTTGCCCTGGTGCAAAAATGTAGTGAAAATGCATCTTTTTTGCACTAGGGCAATTTCTGCCCTGGTGCTTTTAATATGCCAAATTGCACTTGTCGAGGTGTAATGGTTTTTTAATGTGTCCCAGTCTTTTTAAAAATAGGGCAAACCTGGCTCTAGAGCTAATACCGTGAAAACTTTGCACTTGAACAGGTGCACAGTTTCTGTGATCTGGCCCCAGAACTGAATGAACAAGTAAAAGGAATTTAGTGTACTGAATGAAATGAACAAAATTGATTATCACATTGAATGAAAGTAATAAAAACAACTTATGGTGAATACCAGATTGCAAGAACTGAGCAAAAGCCACCTTTATTGAACATTGCCTTTGGTAAAACAAGTTAGCTGGCTTCATTGAAATACTGAATTGGAAAACAGAAGCAAATACATATTGAAGTACATGAAATCAATACTTGTAACCAGATGAACTATTTGAACACAATGATATAAGCTTAACACCATTGTTGAACAATGAATTAAAGCTTAACAATTTAACTAAGTTAAAGGCTTTAAGAAACAAAGGTGATAACCTTGTGAAACTGCACTTTAAGAAACTGTTTGATGAATCCCACCATGAACTCTGAAAGAAGCCTGGAAGCTCCTGGTTGCGTGACCTGCAATGGACTTACTTTGTGGTCTAAAACTGCGCCAAGACCATGGAGCTACTAATTGTGAACCAAAGGTTGATGGCAAAACTAATGCTAAGATCCTGGTTGCATGACCTGTAACGGGTGAACCGTGTGGTCTAAAACTGCACTTTGACTGGGGAACATATCTTTGTTAACAAGGAAGCTTGCTGTGGTCAAAATAAGGAAGCCAGTGGTGATAAACATCAGACTTTGGGAAGGGACCCTGAGTTATGCAAGTTCAGCTGAAAGACAAAAGCTTCAAGAACATTTTCTTTTTTATATGAACATTGAACTTGGGGAAGGGCTCCCTAAGTTGTGGACCCGTAGAACTGTGCTACCCTGGAACTGTGTTGAACCTGGTGAAGGGCACCCTGATATTTCTCAGCTAAATATTTTCTTTTCATATGAACTCTGAGCTTGGGGGAGGGAACCTAGGCTTTGGTGCCCTGGAACTGCTGTGCCCTGGAACTGTATTGAACTTGGGGGAAGGGCACCCTAACCTTCATAAAACTGTAATACATCTAATGCTAACAGGAAGAGTGACAGAACGTTGTGGTGAACTGATTGACACTTGGGAGAGATGGCTGATAAATAAGCAACAACTTATTGTTTAGACCAGACCAGCAGTGCCATAAAACCCTCTCCCAGGTACTATTATCACATTAGATTTGGAGGGGGTTCTGATTGCGGGTTACAAAATAGGGCTTATAGGCACTGATGAACAGGGAGGAGAGGGGTGAACAATGTTGTGTATTGACCCTGTTCAACCACTGAGTGGGATGTCAGAGGGACAGTTGTTTGAAGATGCTGACAATGACAGCCAGATGATACTGGAGATGTGTGTTCAGTGTCAAATAATGATGCAGCATAGGAATGTCCCACTTACTGTACTTATTTCTAAGAGCATGCCGTCACATTTACAAGATGACCTGATACAGGTCCCAAACATTTTTTGGACAGACAACTCTAATGACGTAGGGCCAAGAGCATAGCAACAGTGCATATTAGGTTGAATCAGTGAGCAGTGTTACCTAGAGTGTGACAGTACCCATTGTCAAGAGAAGCAGATGAAGGAATAGATGAGACAATCATTGTGCTATGGCAGCAGGGCATCATAGTACCATCAAAGTTCCCGTGTAATATGGCAATATACACTGCCAAAAAAGGAAAGGGGTCAAGTTGGAGGTTCATACAAGAATAACACCCACTGAATAGCATAGTGCAGGCAGAATTCCCACTTGTACCAAATCGCTCCACAATTCTTTGTAACAACCCAAAAGAGGCCACACATTTTACTGTTAGTGATTTGAAAACTGTGTGGCCTCCAATAGCTTCTGCACTGCTCCTGGATTCTCCACGGCCTTCCTCGCGCCCACTCAGAATCTCCCTCTCTTCTCTGCTAGCCTTCTCTGATTTGCCAGCCATCTCAGTGATTCCCACTTTCACAATCCTTTGCTTTCTGTGCCACTTGCTGCACTTCCCATTTGCTGCGTTTCAATGCAGTTGCCATTTTTGAATGTTCAGCTCATGACAGGTGTGGGAAAACAACTTGTATGCATGTTGCAGTTCAAGCTCTTGTCATCTTGCATAAACTCCATTGTCCTCTTCCTCGTCCCAGTACCTACGTGGTTATGGTAGCTGAAGTCCATGACTTCCTTTGGGCTTTTAACTCCTAGGTGTTTGTCCTTACAGATTTTACAAAAAGGTACTTGATGATGAAAATATGTTATGTGTGAGTTTTGGATATTTGGGTGAAAGGTTGAAACCTGACTAACATGGCAATAGGCCATTAAGTACCTGGGTATCAAAGGATCTTCCTCATTGGAACGGTGGGAGCAATGTGACTCCTCCAATGAAGTCATGACATCTCCCAGGTATTCGTCTCCTCCCATGTGATCTTCCCTCATAATACCGCCCCCAGGGTCAGGGCCAGGTAGCAATTGCCATCCCCTGGCCACATGGGAGGAAGTTACCGCTGGGGAATCTGTCATGGCTGAAAGGTAAACCCTAATTACAGGGTTACCCCTTAATTATACGGGTACCCCTAATCACAGTCACACCAGATTAAAGTTCACCCCTCTAGGGAATTAAGACCAATAGTCTTATCTTGCAAGGATAATAAATTGAATCTTTACAGAAATGAGGATGGGGGGGGCAAAAAACTCTGCTCTCTGAACGGCCTTCTGGCCTTTCATTCCATGCTCCCCCAGACTTTTGCCAAGCAGGAGCTTATATACTGTTAACTTGCTGTAGTGGCATCTCGGGATATGGGCATTGCTCAATCCAAAACAGTCCTTCTTCCCTACAATAGATGCTCCAGTCTTTCTTTCTTCATGGCTGTGTTTCCTTTTAGGACATACTACTTAACATACTGCTAGCCTATGCAAGAATACACTGTAACTACTGTTTATCATCATTTTGCTACATTATGAACATTTATATATAGACACATTTTCCCATCATACTCTCCATATTTCATTCATTTGACTAATATTTTTATCTGGTCTTGTAATTTCCCTTAAACCCTTGTTTTCCATAATTCTGCATGTTGTGCATTGAGCATGTTAAAATCCCCATTTAGCATACATGGGTTTTTGACAGAGCTCAGCCTCAGTGACGCAACACAGCATGCTCTGCGATCCAATTTTAGGGCAGGCCACATTCCTTCCAGGAAGGGAGGGGGAGTATGTTTGACTCCCACCGTGCTTTGAGATTTTAAAACTAAATAGAATAAAATGTACAAATGTATTCAGCTAATAGTTATTTACACCTTATATTTAAATACTAACTACCTTCGTTTAGTGCCCACACATGTGCGTGTGTGATTATATTTGCATGACAAAGGCTTTCTCAGTGCTCCAGTGCTTAGGAACAGTCAAAATAAGTCTTGCCTGATTCTAAAGCACTTGGGAACAAAGGAAGGTGCTTGCTCCTTCCCAACATTGCCCCCTTTCATTACTTCTACAGTAATTAACTCATCCCCACCTGACATATCTACAACCCCAGAAATATTAGTTTGAGTTTCGCTGTTTATTGTATTGCAAGGTGTTTTAGATACCCAAATTGATACCATCATCTTTGCACTATTAGGGACTATATTAACACAACATCAGAGACCCAACTGGCACGTGCAGAAGAGGACCAAGAAGAATATGGGAACTCAATCAAAGGCAAGTTATAGTCAATCCGTGTTCTGAACTCCGTCTTTCTTCATTTGAACATCTAGATTGTGTACCGCACCAATGAAATGGGATAGTGACCCCTTCTCAGCATCCTCCGGGGGTATAAAGTGCAGCAGCTGCTTGTACCCCAGGAGCCAAAAAAGATGAAAGGAAAGTCTCGGTTGAGCTGAAAAGTCGATACTCGTCAGGTATTCCTCTGAGCAGTGTGGAACAGTCTTTTGATATGTAGTTTGACCTCTTCATTCTTCCAGCTGTTGAAATCCTCCTTTTTCTGGCAGCATACCAAATTCCTACGTGATCTGCAAGTTTCATTCTCCTTCTTTAGGTGCTGGAGTGGCTGCTGGCACCGTGACAAGCATTTCTTCTCCCTTTAGGTGTACTTGCAGGATTACTAGTAGCACTGAGTGCAGGGTGGCCAGTGAACGCTTGTCCCTTCATTAGGGTGAGAGGAACAAGTTGGCTTGTTGGCCACAAACCCAGTAGTAATCCATGACCGCAGGCATACCTTTCATCATATCTGGATCACAATAGTGTGTTTGCACTGTGTGTTTGCACAAACAGGAACTGTTCCTTCATTGCTAAAACAAGTTCATAGTCCATGGCTCTATGTATTCACACAGGCTTCTCCATTGTTGCAATCCATGACAGCCTTGTGATGTGTTGGGACCATACTTGCGCACCCATAATCTCTACTTGGGCTATTGCTTCTCTGCTGTACCCGATCAGTCCATCTGCCTAGCATGTCACTGTGGTGCCCTGCCATTTGTTCTTGCCATTTGAGTAACCTCCCAAGGAAAAGCATGGTACTTGTCGACACTTGAGGTATTTTGTGTTGCCTATTGCATAACGCTGGGTCTACATCAATGCTCCTCAACTGCATGCCGTGTGTCTGGAATGTGCCCTTTATCCTTCAAAGTGCAAGATGTACCAGGCATTGTGCCTTTGTAATTGGGGCTGGATGTGGAACTAAAACCTTAGGAGCCCCTGATGTGTGCGGGATAAGTGCACACATGTAACAGTTTTAATTGATTATATTCCTTCCTGTGGTGCACATATCGGAGTACCAGCTATTCAATATTTCTAAATGCTGGATGTCAGAAATGGCATAAACGCCCAACCCCTTATATAAATCATACGTCATTTGTACTTCCCGTTTCATTAGTCTAAGAAAACTTATAGGGGTGGCCGGCAAAAAGTGAGCCATTTTGTATTTCCTTTTATTATATATTCATATTAGCATTATTTTCCAACTGTCCATCCCCCCTTTATATGACCACCCCATATAACAGACGACATACCTTAACCCACTACCTTAACCCACTCCAACAACCACAACCAGCGTCATACAAAACAATATTATACTTAAAAAAACAAATACTGCATAATTTCTAGAACAAATGACATTCTTATTATCACTATCCCTACATAACAGAGATATTTCAGGCATCCTTGCTTATTCCTGGAGAGGAGAAAAAAGGTTATCGAGAGAGAGAGAAAGAGAGAGAGAAAAAGAGAGAGAAGGAGATAAAGAGAGAGAGAGAGAGAGAAAGAGAGAGGGAAAGAAAGAAATAGAGAGAAAGAGAGAAAGAGAAAAAAGAGAGAGTGAGAAAGAAAAGGAGAGGGAAAGGGAGAGGAGGAGGGAGAGAGAGAGAGAGGCCCTTTTTCCACCAGGGCAGACCGGGATCTGGACCTTCAAAAAATTGAAAAATTAAAAAAGATACAAAGTAAAAGAACAATAAAAAATGAAAAATGAAAAAAGAAAGAAAAAAGAACAAATTCAGGTGTGTGCCACTGCACACCACCCTGGCATGGATCCTTTATCTTACTCTGTTGATTGAGCTTTGCCTTGTCGCAGGTGCTCTTCGGACATCTGAGAGGTGCACCCAATATCTAACTCCTTCATACGGATGTTGAGAGGAGTACAGATCCCCACCTCATATGGACATTCAAAAGCTGGGGCTGATCAGTTCCCCAGGTAATAATGGTTTAGTTGTAATATGGGCAATGCTGTGTATGGAACTGTGGTCTTGCTTTCTACAGGGGTAGTCACTATTCCTCCCCCCTTTACCATGCCCAACTACTGCCCCTGTGTGCCTCCATCCTGTCACCTGGTCAATTATTTATGACCCATCAACATATAGGGCCTCATTACGATCCTGGCGCTAATGGAATAAAGGAGGCTGGTACGGGACCGGCCCCCTTCATTCCATCAGGGCCAATTACGAGGTTCCCTTTGCGTGACCCAGATCAGACGTCTGGTAAAACCAGACGTCTTTTCCAGGTCCCGCGAGGGGAAGAGGGAGGTAACAACAGGACACTTGTATTATGCCCGTTGTTACCCCATGCCCATTCCCACTGAGGACTATGGGGGCTCAAATGGGAATGGGGAATGGTTCCTGCAAGGAGGAATTACCGGGTCCTCCTATGTGGGAATGACCCAGTTATTCCTCATTGCAGGAACCTGATAATGGAGCCCTGTTTGGAGGCAGCCATGGAGCTAGTAGCTCCTTGGCTGCCTCCAAACTCGTAATGAGGCCCATAGTATGGGCCTCATCACGACCCAGGCGGTAAGTTACCGCCTGGGCCGTGACTTTACCACCATGGCGTAAACTATGTTTACGCCATGGTGGTTGGCGGACTTACCGCCCCATTCCGACCTTGGCGGGGCGGTAAGTCCCCAATCCCCATTTACCCTTCCCCATTCCCATTTTTGCCCCATAGGGCATAATGGGAGTGGGGAAGGCGTTAATTACGCCACCGTAAATTACGGTGGCGTAATTAACTCCATGGTCCCTTAGCGCCATGGATTTTAACACCTGCTAAAAGCAGGTGTTAAAGTCGCCATGGCGCTAAGGGACCTCGTACTCAGGCGGTAAGGGTCGGTGCTGTTTACGGCGCCGTAAACCCCTTACCGCCTGGGTCGTAATGAGGCCCTATGTCTCCTCCCGTCAATGCATGAGCCGTTCATCAGAGTGGGAAAATAAATAACACTCCTGTATATAATCCGGAGTTGCTAAAACAGGGGCAGTGCAAATAGCTTCTTTTATGTCCTCAAATTGTCTAGTCATTTTGTCAGTCCATTCCAATTTACTTTTAGGTCCTCTGTCCTTCCCTGAGACTCTGTAACAGAGACCTTGTGTAGACTACACAGTCTAGGATCCATGCCCTACAATAATTATATAAACCCAAAAAAACTGCTGCATTTCCTTCACAGTACTGGGCCTAAGGGTGGTGCATACTGCTGCTACCCTATCTGGTAATATATTTTCCCATTTGCAAAAAATGAGTTGCCGCAAATATAGTACCTCCTGTTGGCAGCATTGTAGCTTCTTTGTATCTGCCTTGTACCCTTTTTGAGTCAGCAATTGCAATAATGCAAGAGAACCCCTCCTGCACCATTGTTCTTTTTCCCTACACACCAGCAGATCATCCACATACTGGATGATTGTTCTAGGCACCTGACTTCAATGTAATCTGTACTGGGGTCACATGTCCCAATAACCCAATATCATGTGGATTAACAGTCCCTAGTTTTGCTGGCACATATCACATGTCCTCCTCAAAAAATAAAAACGAAGTCACCACTGCCATCAAGGGGCACTGTACCTTCCTATACTGCAACATGATCTCACAGGGGATCTCTCAATTTTTGCTCACTGTCCTCAAATAACTCCTCATCATTCAGTTCCTTTAATTGTACTATCGGGTCTATACATAATACTGTGCGCTACACGCACCCGTCCTGGTATGTTCCAATCAGAACTACTCTTTTGTCTGAAACTACTAGTCCTTGCAAATCTAATGACAATATTGTCCCTGCCACCACCTCAAGTGGCACCATGGGTCAGAAAATAAAATCTGTGGGCACTCGGCAACATTTTGTCACAATTTGAGGCAGTGCTTTTACTAATACCTTAATACCATAGAAAAATATATCTGCGACCACAGGAATCCCATGGACTACTGACTCCCTTGCCATTGCATTGAATACTACATTGCTCGAGCTACACACATCCAGGGAGTGGAACACACTGCCCCTTTATCTGTGAATGATATCTTTACATTTAGTTTACTGAGCAGATCCATACCCAACAAGTCAACAGGGTAACTCTCTGAATATAACAAAGGGGCTCGTACTACCTTCCCTCCCACTTTATATCCAGCTCCTCATTGTATGGAACCATAGAAATATCCCCAGAGAATCCCTGCGTGTCTAGAGTTTTACCTGATAATGGAAAGTTCCCCTCCATAATGCATGATTTAGTTGCACCTGAATCTACCATAAATATACATTTTTTGTTTCCTATTTCCGCCTCCATCAAGGTCTCCTATTCAGGATCTGCTGTTGTCAGTAGGATTGGACACACAAGTGCTCTCTGTGGGCTGTCCTAATCAGAATATGTATTTGTCCCGGGGAATGAAAGAGGGCCACCCCCTGCCATTGCAACTCCTTGGAATGGGGCGCCTGTTCCTCCTGCCATCCTGCTAGACTGTGTTCTGTCACCCTGCTGTGGGTGTTTCCCACGTTGCCCTTGCCTGTCGGCCCCATAAGGGAACTGATTTTGACCCTCTCGCCCAAATTGCTGTCGTCCTATTCCTTGAGGCCCTTGGTATTCCTGCCCTGGAGGTGATGGCCCATGACTAAATCCCAGCCCAGGCCTATTCCTGCTCTCCCTTGTGAAATGTCCGCATCTCCTGCAATTCCACCACTGTTTGATTGATTTTGAGAAATGTATTGTGTGCACCAGTCAGCGTAAACCATAGTTGGGTGCAGATGACCACTAGCCATGAAAACACGAAGAACTGCAGGAGTTTAGTTAAGTTAGAGCTTCAATTTACTTAAATAGGAACGTTTTCAACCTCTTCCCAAAGAGGTCTAGTGTCTCACACATTCTGATCTCCAGTGGGAGTTGGTTCCAGACCTTAGGCCCAAAGACTCCAAATCTTCTATCTCCTTTGGAGACAAATTTGGTTTGTGGGACACAGTTCAGGAGTTTATCTTCCGAATGCAAATTTCTTCTTGATTGGTATATCATGATCTTATCAGCAAGGTAGTCGGGTGCAAGCCTTCTCAGACATTTAAAAACTAAACAGACCATTTTGAATTTAATTCTATCCTCCACCATCAGCCAGTGGAGGCATCTCCGAACAGATGCCACATGATCCCATTTCCCGAGATGTCCTATTACTCTAACTGCTGCGCTATGAGCTCTCTGAAGTCTAGCCACTTGTTTTAATGGAATTCCTGCTAACAAACTGTTGCAGTAATCCAGGTGGTGGGTAGTCATTGCCCCCACCACTACTGCCCTATCTTCTGTTGGAATAAAAGGTAGCACTTTTTTTGTGATCGCAATTCATAATTGACTGCTTTCACCTTTGCCCCTACCTGGATCTCACTGTCCAGGTTCTCGTGCCACATACAGTCTAGGTTTTTGATTTCTTTGGAGTACTGCAGTTGTTCCCCTAAGATAAGCAGGGGGTGGGGTTCTGTCTCTCTAGTAACATTTTGTCTTTTGGGCCGAACAGTGTAATCTCTGTCTTGGCTGCATTCAATTGTAGATGGTTATAAGTCATCCACTCGTTGAGCTCTTCCATACCCCTATCCATTTGCTTGAAAAACATCCTCAATGTTCTGAATCTCGATGCATAGCTGTGTGTCGTCTGTGTATGAATGGAATCATAGACCATACTTCTCAAATATCATAAGGACCGGACGGAAGTACAGATTGAAGATCAGGGGGGATAAAGCGGAGCCTTGAGGCACCCCGCATTCCAGCTCCACCATTTCTGAGGTGAAGTCATCCAATATTACCCTCTGAGATCTATGTTTAAGAAATGATTCAAACCATTTTACCACCTTTTCCGATGATTTTCCAATGTGCCCAATACGTTGTACCATAATTGGGTGATTCACAGTGTCAAGTGGATAGAGCCAGCATCAAGAACACCGTTGACCCACCCTTATCCACAGCAAGTCGTTAAGTACAGCCAGGAGAGCTGTCTCTGTGCCATGATTGGGACGGACCACTGACTGTAGATTGTCCAATAGTTTATCTCTGTCCACTAACGCCTGAAATTGATTACAAACCACCTTTTCCAAGATTTTTGTCAGCCACATCAGGTAAGCCATCGGCTGGTAATTCCTCGTTACTTCCGGATGTGAGGTAGATTGCTTTAGCAGTGGCTTCACTAATGCTCTTTTTAAAGCTCTAGGGATTAGGCACTCTTGTAGTGACTTATTCACAAAGGTAGTGATAAAAGGCGTAATATTACTCGCCAATCGTTTGGCTGCACATGCTGGCATTTCGCACAAGAGGTCATTGGTGGACTTCAGTTGACTGACAAGGGCGAAGATCGCCTCTTCATCCACTTTTTGAAAGTGAAAAACTGCTTCCGCCTGCTCCTTCTCCCCTTGTTTATTTACTCCATCTATACTCTTCTGTAACTTGGGTGAACTTCTTTGTCTTATACTCTTTAGGATAATAACTATCTTTTCTTTAATTAAAGAAGCAGTTAAATGTGTTTGCTTGCTCCTGAGAAGGAGCCATAGTCATATCTGCGCATACCGGATTTCTAAACCTTGAAAATACCTCAAATACAGCCTCAGCCTGGTTCCAAGCCTGTTTAATCTCTTCATGCAAAAAGTTCCTTATTGTCTCAAACAAGGCTACTTAATATGTTTTTAAGACTGCCTTTGCTCTATCAGCATCGTCATTAGCCTTAGAAGATCTTCAGGTATTATTATCTTTACAAAGCTGTTTCTATAACAGCTCAGGGCAAGCTGAGGGCTAAACCAGCATTTAGATTTCTTGGTATTTTTTTATTTTCAAAGGGGCATATTTGTTACATATTCCCACTAGAATCTCCATATCTTTGTCAAAGAAGTCTACAAAGGTAGATAGACTATCAATTATATTAAATCTATCCTGTATTCCCCCCCCCACCAGGATGTTTGTGATGTTCCCAATCCTCCTCCCCAGGACCCTATCCCCCCAAAGCCTCCTGCTCTTACTCCTCTTCCCCTTGGTGCTCCTTCATACTGCCACTGAGGGTTGGGGTACTGTCTCCCCTACCCATTGTCCCTGTCCTCCTCTGCCCCATAGTGCCGCAATAGTGGCATTCACAATTTATTGAGTGTCTCCTGTCCTTTCCCCCTCAGCCGGTGCCATCACCGGTGTTTGGATGACAACCTTATTTAGGTTTTTCCACCAGTTTTGCCTCGTCCGTTTGCCACTTCTGGCTGTCTCCCTGTCCCGCTCCTTGATTCTCCTATAATGGTGGCCTATTATACAGACTATTATACTTTGTATCTCTGCCCACCCTTTGGCTTCAACTCCCACAATTGTATCTAGTGCCTTCTGGACCTCTTTTGGTAATCCTCTCTTTACAATAAAATAGACAGATGGTACTGAATGGTGCCGTTGCCTTCTTGTCTAAACTCCCCACATTTCCTGTAACTTAAGAATAAACCTAACTGAGTCCTCATCATCACCCATTGTGCACTGCATAAAATAATGTAAGTCAGGGGAATCTGGGTACATCCTTCGTAGCCAACCCATAGCCTTGCCCTCACCTCATTAAAGGCTGCTCCATCATGTTCATTATCTGCACGAATTACCCTAGAGTATACAGCCCTTTTCCATATGTCCCCAGCCTGGTCCCCAATTATGGAGACCAGTAAACTTTTAGGGGGTAATTCATAGAATCCAGCGCACAAGTGGCGCACGCGGCTGGTGCACAGTGTGCACGTGCGACAGTCTGCGCCACCCGCGTCAGCTAAAATCCATTACGCGCACAGCGTATTCATGGATTTTAACACCCCAAAACCAGCCATGTTGCAGAGTGGCGCAGCGACCCTGCAGCAGCGCGAGTTTCGGCCCCAACCCCTCCCCGTGCACCATGCACAGCGCACAAATCCCGTACATGACGCACAGGCCATTGGACAAGCATACAGCCCCCCAACCACGAAAACACCTGTAAAACTCCCCGCGCAACCCTCCGAATACATGTACACCCCGGTGCAGGGAGTTTCACATGCGATTGGCCCTGTGCGAGTGGGGTACGTGTATCACTGGGGTTCCCAGGGAGTTTCACACGCGATTGGCCCTGTGCGAGCGGGGTACGTGTATTTCGGGGGTGCGCGGGAAGTTTCACACATGATTGGCCCTGTGCGAGTGGGTTATGTGTATTACTGGGGTTCGCGGGAAGTTTCACACGAGATTGGTCCTGTGCGAGCGGGCCACGTGTATTACTGGAGTTAGCGGGAAGTTTCACACGCAATGGGCCCTGTGCGAGCGGGGTACGTGTATTACTGGGGTTTGCGGGAAGTTTCACATGCGATTGGCCCTGTGCGAGCGGGGTACGTGTATTACTGGGGTTTGCGGGAAGTTTCACACGCGATGGGCCCTGTGTGAGCAGGGTACATATATTACTGGGGTTCGCGGGAAGTTTCACACGCGATTGCCCAGTGCGAGCGGGGTACGTGTATTACTGGGGCTCACAGGAAGTTTCACACGCGATGGGCCCTGTGCGAGCGGGGTACGTGTATTACTGGGGTTCGCAGGAAGTTTCACACACGATTGGCCCCGTTCGAGCAGTGTACGTGTATTACTGGGGTTCGCGGGGAGTTTCACACACGATTGGCCCTGTGTGAGCGGGGTATGTGTATTTCGGGGGTGCGTGTGAAGTTTCACACGCGATTTTGCTGTCAGAGCAGGGTACGTGTATTTCGGGGGTGCGCGTGAAGTTTCACACGCGATTTCACTGTCAGAGTGGGGTACGTGTATTTCGGGGGTGCGCGTGAAGTTTCACACGCGATTTCGTTGTCAGAGCGGGGTACGTGTATTTCGGGGGTATGTGTGAAGTTTCACACGCGATTTCGCTGTCAGAGCGGGGTACATGTATCACTGGGGTTTGCAGGGAGTTTCACACGCGATTGGCCCTGTGCGAGCGGGGTACATGTATTTCGGGGGTGCGCGGGAAGTTTCACACACGATTGGCCCTGTGCGAGCGGGGTACGTGTATTTCGGGGGTACGCAGGAAGTTTCACACGCGATTGGCCCTGTGCAAGTGGGTTACGTGTATTACTGGGGTTCGCGGGAAGTTTCACACTCGATTGGTCCTGTGCGAGCGGGGCACGTGTATTACTGGGGTTCGCAGGAAGCTTCACACGCGATGGGCCCTGTGCGAGCGGGGTATGTGTATTACTGGGGTTCATGGGAAATTTCACATGCCATTGGCCCTGTGCGAGCGGGCTACGTGTATTACTGGGGTTTGCGGGAAGTTACACACGTGATGGGCCCTGTGTGAGTGGGGTACGTGTATTACTGGGGTTTGCGGGAAGTTTCACACGCGATTGGCCCTGTGCGAGCGGGATACGTGTATTACTGGGGTTCGTGGAAGTTTCACATGCGATTGGCCCTGTGCGAGCGGGGTACGTGTATTACTGGGGTTCACGGGAAGTTTCACACACGATGGGCCCTGTGCGAGCGGGGTACGTGTATTACTGGGGTTCGCAGGAAGTTTCACACGCGATTGGCCCTGTGCGAGCAGTGTACGTGTATTACTAGGGTTCGCGGGGAGTTTCACACGCGATTGGCCCTGTGTGAGCAGGGTATGTGTATTTCGGGGGTGCGTGTGAAGTTTCACACGTGATTTTGCTGTCAGAGCGGTGTACGTGTATTTCGGGGGTGCGCGTGAAGTTTCACACGCGATTTCGCTGTCAGAGCGGGGTACGTGTATTTCGGGGGTATGTGTGAAGTTTCACACGCGATTTCGCTGTCAGAGCGGGGTACATGTATCACTGGGGTTTGCAGGGAGTTTCACACGCGATTGGCCCTGTGCGAGCGGGGTACATGTATTTCGGGGGTGCGCGGGAAGTTTCACACACGATTGGCCCTGTGCGAGCGGGGTACGTGTATTTCGGGGGTACGCAGGAAGTTTCACACGCGATTGGCCCTGTGCAAGTGGGTTACGTGTATTACTGGGGTTCGCAGGAAGTTTCACACGCGATTGGTCCTGTGCGAGCGGGGCACGTGTATTACTGGGGTTCGCAGGAAGCTTCACACGCGATGGGCCCTGTGCGAGCGGGGTATGTGTATTACTGGGGTTCATGGGAAATTTCACATGCCATTGGCCCTGTGCGAGCGGGCTACGTGTATTACTGGGGTTTGCGGGAAGTTACACACGTGATGGGCCCTGTGTGAGTGGGGTACGTGTATTACTGGGGTTTGCGGGAAGTTTCACAGGCGATTGGCCCTGTGCGAGCGGGGTACGTGTATTACTGGGGTTCGTGGAAGTTTCACACGCGATTGGCCCTGTGCGAGCGGGGTACGTGTATTACTGGGGTTCACGGGAAGTTTCACACGCGATTGGCCCTGTGAGAGCAGTGTACGTGTATTACTAGGGTTCGCGGGGAGTTTCACACGCGATTGGCCCTGTGTGAGCAGGGTATGTGTATTTCGCGGGTGCGTGTGAAGTTTCACACGCGATTTTGCTGTCAGAGCGGTGTACGTGTATTTCGGGGGTGCGCGTGAAGTTTCACACGCGATTTCACTGTCAGAGGGGGGTACGTGTATTTTGGGGGTGCGCCTGAAGTTTCACACGCGATTTTGCTGTCAGAGCGGGGTACATGTATCACTGGGGTTCTCGGGGAGTTTCACACGCGATTGGCCCTGTGCGAGCGGGGTATGTGTATTTCGGGGGTGCGCGGGAAGTTTCACACACGATTGGCCCTGTGCAAGCGGGGTACGTGTATTTCGGGGGTACGCGGGAAGTTTCACACGCGATTGGGCCTGTGCGAGTGGGTTACGTGTATTACTGGGGTTCGTGGGAAGTTTCACACGCGATTGGTCCTGTGCGAGCGGGGTACGTGTATTACTGGGGTTTGCAGGAAGCGTCACACTCGATGGGACCTGTGCGAGCGGGGTACGTGTATTACTGGGGTTCACGGGAAGTTTCACACGTGATTGGCCCTGTGCGAGCGGGGTACGTGTATTACTGGGGTTTGCGGGAAGTTTCACACGCGATGGGCCCTGTGTGAGTGGGGTACGTGTATTACTGGGGTTCACGGGAAGTTTCACACGCGATTGGCCCTGTGCGAGCGGGGTACGTGTATTACTGGGGTTCGCGGGAAGTTTCACACGTGATTGGCCCTGTGCGAGGGCAGTACGTGTATTACTGGGGTTTGCGGGAAATTTCACACGCGATGGGCCCTGTGCAAGCAGGGTACGTGTATTACTGGGGTTCGCAGGAAGTTTCACACGCGATTGGCCCTGTGCGAGCAGTGTACGTGTATTACTGGGGTTCGCGGGGAGTTTCACACGCGATTGGCCCTGTGTAAGTGGGGTATGTGTATTTCGGGGGTGCGTGTGAGGTTTCACACGCGATTTTGCTGTCAGAGCGGGGTATGTGTATTTCGGGGGTGCGCGTGAAGTTTCACATGCGATTTCGCTGTCAGAGCAGGGTACGTGTATTTCAGGGGTGCACGTGAAGTTTCACACGCGTTTCACTGTCAGAGCGGGGTACGTGTATTTCGGGGGTGCGTGTGAAGTTTCACACGCAATTTCACTGTCAGAGCGGGGTACGTGTATCCAGTGGGGTGCACGGGAAGTCCCACACGTGAATTGGCAGTATGGGTCCTCCCAGGTGTCCCCTCTACCCCCTCCACGGCCCCTGCTGGCAGCCCACAGCACAGGGGACTACCCTGCACCCCTGGTCATGTCCCGCAGGCAGCCCATCCACCATGGGCATGCCCCCCAGCCAAGCCGCATGTCACCTTGCAATATCATCCCAACTCATGTCCCCCAGCACCCCCACCTCCAGCAGTGAGGGGCACCTGCCAGCAGGCCCCCACTCATGTCCCCCTGCACCCCCACCTCCAGCAGTGAGGGGCACCTGCCAGCAGGCCCCCACTCATGTCCCCCTGCACCCCCACCTCCCAGCAGTGAGGGTCACCTGCCAGCAGGCCCCCACTCATGTCCCACTCATGTCCCCCTGCACCCCCACCCCCCAGCAGTGAGCGGCACCTGCCAGCAGGCCCCCACTCATGTCCCCCTGCACCCCCACCCCCCAGCAGTGAGGGGCACCTGCCATCAGGCTCCCACTCATGTCCCACTCATGTCCCCCTGCACCCCCACCCCCAGCAGTGAGGGGCACCTGCCAGCAGGCCCCCACTCATGTCCCCCTGCACCCCCACCCCTCAGCAGTGAGGGGCACCTGCCAGCAGGCCACCACTCATGTCGCACTCATGTCCCCCTGCATCCCCACCACCCAGCAGTGAGGGGCACCTGCCAGCAGGCCCCCACTCATGTCCACCTGCACCCCCACCGCCCAGCAGTGAGGGGCACCTGCCAGCAGGCCCCCACTCATGTCCCACTCATGTCCCCCTGCACCCCCACCCCCCAGCAGTGAGTGTTATAGACTGCGTCACGAGGACGTTGCGTACCTGTTCGTCCGGTTGAGGACCTTGAAGATGATGCCAGGCTGTCAGGAGTCCTGCGGAGATGTGGTTGATGACGCGGGAAGCCAGCCCAGCACCCGCCTGAGTGGAACCGGGTTGGAGGTGAACCAGCTCCCAACGCCACGGGTGCGCTCTCCTCTGATTAGCGTGGCGTCAGGACAGTGCAAGCACTGACAGGGGGAGCCTTTCCAGATGACGATACTGAGTCCCAAGGAAGACTGGATCCGGAAGATGGAAGTCCCAAGGATCAGGTCACAGTGGAAGTTGAAGGAGGCTGGATCCGGCAGAGGAAGGTAGTGGTTGGCTCACAAGGAAGGCACCAAGGCAGAGGGAGGCAGAGCAGGCAGGCAGACAAGGTACAAAGGGCAAGGGCCAACTAAAAGGAACAGAAGGGAACCACCCAACTCAGAAGGAAGGAAAAGGGAGCCCCAACCACAGGACAAGGAGAAGGGAGGACAGGACAACACAACCACGGGTTGTACCAGGAGGGTACCAGGAACAAGAAAGAACGGGAATCAGGTAACAGGTAAGGAAGGCACAAGGAACCAGCGAGGAAACACGATCCAATTCAAACCGCGTTGAGACGCGGTTTGAATGAATGGCTGGGCTACTTAAATAGGGCTACCAACACCTGGGAGGCTTGGAACGCAATCCGTGCTGTCTCCCAGGCATTGGTTAGCCTGGAGAGAGGTGTGGACCGCAAGGCTGTCCAAACCAAGTGCCCCGTGCAGTGCGCATGCGCAGAGTACGCAAAACGGCTGCCCGTGCATGCGCAGACCAGCATGCCCAGGGGACCCGGAAGCGCCCGAGGACCAGGACAACCCTGGAGCCCCCAAGCGAAAGCCTGGGTACATCATCCAGGATGGGGCGTGCCGCTTCAGGTAAGTGGACCCCAAGGCGGGCGGCGTGACACTATGCCCCCTCCCAGAAAGACCCGGGGCCCCAGGCTTCCAGGGACAACGAAGGAAAAAGTCACAGACAAGACGGGGTGCATGCACATGACAGCGCGGCTCCCAAGTGCGATCACAAGCAGGGTAACCCTTCCAATCGACAAGGAATTGGCGCACGCCCCGACGAATCCGTGAGTCACATATTTCCTGCACTTCAAATTCAGGGACCCCCCGTACTTGAATGGAGGATGGCCGAGGACTGGAACGCCCAAAGACATCCTTCACAAAAGGTTTCAAAAGGGAGACATGAAACACAGGATGCACTCACCAAGATTGGGGTAACACCAGTCGAAAAGCAACTGAGGACAAACGTTTAGAAATCCTGAAAGGCCCATAGAATCGGGGTGCCAATTTGGTGGGCAGATTTCGTACCGGCAGGTTCTTGGAGGACAACCAAACCAAATCGCCCACCCGGAAATCCGGCTCTGTGGACCGACCCTTATCTGCCTGCTTTTTCATGCGCTCCCGTGCCTCAACCAGGGTACCCCGGGCCAGGTCGTGTTGCTTCTGGATGTCGAAGACCAATTGATCCGCAGATGGAACAGCGCTGGGCAGTACTGGACTAAAAGGAACCAACTTGGATGTAGCCCGGTAGAGCAAAAGAAAGGGCTGACACCAGTAGCAGTATGCGTTGCGTTGTTATAGGACACCTCGGCCAAATCGAGATTCTTCACCCAGTTGGATTGAGTTGCATTGGCATAACAGCGTAGGTACTGCTCAAGAGTTTGGTTACTTCTCTCCGTCTGTCCATTTATGTGCGGTTGATAACCAGAACTCAAAGCTCTGCGAATACCAAGATGATTGCACAATTGATGCCAAAATGAGGAGAGAAACTGCGAGCCACGATCTGAGATGGTCTTCTCCGGTAATCCATGCAGTCGGTAGATGTTGTGTAGAAATGCCAGAGCCATCTGAGAGGAGGTAGGTATTTTTAAAAAAGGTATAAAGTTTGCATACTTCGTGAAACAATCCACTACCACCATAATGCAAGTGTAGCCCTCAGAAGGCGGGAGCTCGACAATAAAGTCAGTGGCGATGGTGTGCCATGGGTAGGACGGTGTTTCGGTAGGCTGAAGTAGTCCCAAAGGTTTTCTCCTTGGCATCTTGGTCTGAGCGCAGATTGGACAACCCTCCACATAACTCTTGACCTCCTTGGCGCAACCCGGCCACCAGAATTGTCTAGAAACCAGCTCCTGAGTAGCCTTGATGCCACGATGACCACCGACTTGCGAATGGTGAAACCCCTGAAGGATGTCTAACCGAAGTGAACACGTCGGTATGTACAGTCGTTTCAAAAAGAACAGAAGACCATTGCGTTCAATGATTTGTGGTCGCTTCAGAATGTCGGCTCGATCTGGGATCAACCAATGTTTCTTGTACTATTCTCTGCAGATGAGGAGAAATCGTCAAAAGAAAATGCTTAGGAGAAATCAATGGAGTGTTCAAACTGCAATCCTTCTCTTCCTTCTCCAGAGAGCGAGATAAGGCATCAGCCTTCAGGTTCTGAGAGCTGGGGATGTAAGAAATGTTGAAGTCGTAGTGAGAAAAGAAAAAGGCCCACCTGGCCTGTCGAGCGGTGCGACATTGCAAGGATCGTAAAAACTGCAAGTTGCGATGATCAGTACGGACCTCTACAGGAAAACAACCACCCAGCAAATGGTGCCTCCACTCCTCAAATGCAGTCTTGATGGCCAGGAGCTCCTTCTCTATGACTGCATAGTTCTGTTCACTCGGAGCGAGCTTTCGTGAGAAATAGGCCGCCAGGTGTTCTTCGTCAGATATGGGATGCTTCTGTAAGAGATCAGCGCCAACAGCGAAGTTGGAAGCATCAGCCTCAACGATGTAGGGCATCTCATCGTTGGGATGACGTAAAACAGGAGCTGTACTGAATGCCGTCTTCAAACGGTTAAAGGCTGCTGACGCCTCTGAATCCCAAAGGAACGGAATCTTGACACTGGTCAAACGTGTCAACGGGGCAATGACACAAGAAAATTGAGGAATGAAGCGCCGATAAAAATTGGCGAATCCCAAGAATCTTTGAAGGAACTTCAAGTCGTGAGGTTGTTTCCAATCTCGGATTGCTTGTACTTTATCAGAATCCATGTGGATTCCAGCCTCGCTGATCACATACCCCCAGAAATCTTGTTCCGATGAAATGAACATTTTTCAGCTTTGGCGAACAACTGATTCTGTGATAGACGTAAAAGAACCTCTCGTACATGGAAAACATGTTCCTCCAGATTGTCTGAGAAGACCAGGATATCATCCAGATAAACCCAGACCGAGATGCCAATCAAGTCGCTGAAGATGTGATCCATAAACCGCTGGAAGACGGCCGGGGCATTACACAACCCGAAGGGCATTACCCTGTATTCGTAATGCCCAAATGGAGTCTTAAAGGCCGTCTTCCACTCGTCGCCCTCATTGATTCTGACCAGATGGTAGGCTCCGCGAAGGTCTAGTTTGGTGAATACTCTGGCTGACCGTAACGACTCCATGATGTTCCGAATCAAAGGTAATGGGTACCTGTCCTTAAGGGTGATGTCATTCAGTTGACGATAATCGATACATGGCCATAGGGTACCCTCCTTTTTCTTCACAAAAAACTGCGGGAATCCCGCGGGGGATTTGGAAGGTACGATGTATCCTTTCTCGACACAATCGTCCAAGTAGTTCCGAAGTACCAGTCTTTCGGTCTCAGTCAGGGAATAAACCGACCCATGAGGGATCACCGCACCCGGGATCAGGTCAATAGAACAATCAAAAGTTCTGTGAGGTGGAAGGGGTATGTCTCCAGGCTCAGAAAACACGGTCCTCAGGTCAGCATATGCATGTGGAATCTGAGACAAGGAACACAAACCAGATGGGTTCTTACCAGAAGTAAGAGGGGTTGAGGTTGGTGACTTCAATGACGTGCCGGAACCACAACATTCCTGGAGGCAAAGAGCAGAGGTAAACACTAGAATACGGGACTCCCAATTGATCGAGGGATTGTGTCGCAGAAGCCAAGGTAATCCCAACACCACTTGATATGAAGGCGACTTGTTGACCGCGAGAGCAATTCTCTCCTCATGACCCTCGATTCGCAATAGCATGCCAACTGTATGCAATCGTATGGGTCCGGAAGATAAAGGTGTACCATCAATGACCTCCACTGGTATCGCATTTCTTCTGGTAAGCAATGGTATGCCACTGTTTATGGCGAATTCCTCATCAATATAGTTACCGGAAGCCCCACAATCCAACAAACCATGGACATCAACTGTCTTATCCTGCCACTTCAGATTGATTTTCAAAATCATCAAGACGGCTGGCTGCATAGGTGGGAACGCTGTACTGGCACAAGAAAGGTCTTGTAGCAAAGAAGAACCTGTCGTAGCCTTTCCAGTAGACGACAGGTCTCCTAGTTTACCCCTTTCTTGATAGGACGCAAAGGACAGGTACCCAGATAGTGACCTGCAGCTCCACAGTATAGACACAATCGCAGACTTCTCCTGCTCTTCTTCTCTTCTTCTGATAAGGGGCCTCTTACTGCACCCAATTGCATAGGCTCAGTAGAGGAATCCGAAGGTACTGGCATTCCAGTTGGTAGAGTTGACGGCCTGGGGTACACCTTCTCAAACCAACGTCTCTCACCCTTTCTCTCGGCCAATCTCTGGTCTATCCTCAAAACTTGTTCAATAAGTTTCTGAAGATCTTCGGGTTCAGGAATGTGCAACAACTCATCCTTGTATTCCTCTCTTAATCCCCGGTGAAACAAGGTCTTCTGTGTTATCTCTGGCCATAGGGAATCAGTCGCCAGTTGACGGAAACGGCCGATATAAGTTATTATATCGGTATTGGCCTGTTGAATATCCATCAATTGATTCTGTGCTGTGGAGGCCAGATTAGGAGACTGGAAAACTTCCAAGAACGCTTTCTCAAAGGCCAAGAAATCGCTAAGAGCTATTGGGGCTATGTTATGTTTAGGGAAACCACCAGAAACCTTGTAGTGTGCCGCAAAGAAGTCGTTTATTTAAGTATTACAGCACGACCCCCGGGAGGGACTCGACAACCGTCCACAGCAGCCTGTCTTCTCTGCTTTCTCTCCCTTGGAACCTGGAACCTCTGGAAGTTGAGGATCCACGTTCCATACACACAGGCAAATGATGACATGGGAACATTCTGATTATACAGTGAACGTGGACAACATGTCTCAATGTCATAAAACAATACAAATTACTTTTCATTTAACATATCTTATACATATCCTAACAACTCCTTCCTTTCCTTGAACTAACAATTTAAAACTATGCCTGAAGTTGGCCTGAAATACATTCACAGGACATGACGTGAACTAAAGTAGAATTTTGAAAAGTAACTTGTCATGACTGTTTTCTCTAGATGGTACCTATAGAGAAACAGTATACTAATAGCAGTATACATAACCTTCTTCCGCAGATCCATCACTCCCTTCTATTGACAAACTTAACAATTGCTACTCTCTCCTTGTTCCAGATACCTCCTCCTCTGACCAATACTGAGGAGCCTAAATCTTTCACCACTTGTTTAGGTTCAGAATACAAAGATGTTCCTTTGCGAACCTTAGTAGGCAATTTGATCTTGATCCAATCACCCTCATTAATCTTAAATTCCCTACAGCAATTTCTCTGATCATATCGTTCTTTAGATTTAACGCCCGATTCAAACATTCTACTTCTCACTGTTTCCAAATCCACACCAACCATCTTGGATTTTCCCATCCACCCTGGGCATAAATGTGAATTCGGTTTCCTACCTCTCAAAATCTCAAAGGGGGTTAATCCCGTTACACTATGAGGCGTTATTCTATACTGGAATGTCCTTTCCATCGCTGTCCTAAACCAATCTCCACCAGTTGCTACAGCAATTCTAATGGCTTCCATCAAAGTCCTATTGAAGCGTTCTACGCAACCATTACTTTGGGGGTGATAGAGAGAAGTATTTACCTGTTCAATCCCATTCCTCTCCAAAAATTCTCTAAATTCCTTAGACACTAGTTGAGAGCCGTTATCAGACAAGCATTTCCTGGGAAAACCCTCTCTCCAAAATAGTTGCTCTAAAAATTTCATAACACTACTGCTGGAAATATCTCTAAGTAGACATATCTCAGGCCATTTGGATAATAAATCTATGACCACCAGCAAATAGCTATCTCTGGTCCCTCCAATGTTGAATGGCCCCAAAAGATCCAATGCAATCTCATCCCATGGTACACGTGGACTTTCCCTAATAACCATGGGTACTTTTTGTACACACAAACCCTTGTTTCCCTCAACACACTCTGGACATTCCTTAACTTGCTCTTCAATATCTTTATCAATACCAGGCCACCAGAACTCGGATCCCATCCTCGTCGCCAGCTGTTATGTTTAGGGAAACCACCAGAAACCTTGTAGTGTACCGCATAGAAGTTGTTTATTTAAGTATTACAGCACGACCCCCGGGAGGGACTCGACAACCGTCCACAGCAGCCTGTCTTCTCTGCTTTCTCTCCCTTGGAACCTGGAACCTCTGGAAGTTGAGGATCCACGTTCCATACACACAGGCAAATGATGACATGGGAACATTCTGATTA
Source organism: Ambystoma mexicanum (assembly GCF_040938575.1). Lineage (NCBI taxonomy): Eukaryota > Metazoa > Chordata > Amphibia > Caudata > Ambystomatidae > Ambystoma > Ambystoma mexicanum. The sequence continues at coordinate 209,785,206 of NC_090929.1, forward strand.
TACAGTGAACGTGGACAACATGTCTCAATATCATAAAACAATACAAATTACTTTTCATTTAACATATCTTATACATATCCTAACAGGCTATTAGTAACAACCAGGGGTGTAGCCCAAGCAAGAGCGTTCCCAGACAAGTTGCCCAATATGTAGCCGATCTTGGCTTTATCATTATTGAAATGAGTCGATCGGTAGAGGAAATGTATCCGACAATGGTTGCAGAATTCACCCACACGTCTGGGATCTCCATCGAATTGGATGGGTACGGTGTTTTCAGACTGTGGAATTGCCGCAATGTTCTGTGTCACCATTTGACGTAATGTCACATTCTCCTGACGGAGTGCAGTCATCTCAGCACGAAGAGCTTGTACTTCATTACGAAGACCTGGGTCCTCTTCCATCTCAGAGTCCGAAGTATCCGAAGGCAGGCGTCTCAATCTGTTATAGACTGCGTCACGAGGACGTTGCGTACCTCTTCGTCCGGTTGAGGACCTTGAAGATGATGCCAGGCTGTCAGGAGTCCTGCGGAGATGTGGTTGATGACGCGGGAAGCCAGCCCAGCTCCCGCCCGAGTGGGACTGGGTTGGAGGTGAACCAGCTTCCAACGCCACGGGTGTGCTCTCCCCTGATTAGCGTGGCGTCAGGACAGTGCAAGCACTGACAGAGGGAGCCTTTCCAGATGACGATACTGAGTCCCAAGGAAGACTAGATCCGGAAGATGGAAGTCCCAAGGATCAGGTCACAGTGGAAGTTGTAGGAGGCTGGATCCGGCAGAGGAAGGTAGTGGTTGGCTCACAAGGAAGGCACCAAGGCAGAGGGAGGCAGAGTGGGAAGGCAGACAAGGTACAAAGGGCAAGGGCCAACTAAAAGGAACAGAAGGGAACCACCCAACTCAGAAGGAAGGAAAAAGGAGCCCCAACCACAGGACAAGGAGAAGGGAGGACAGGACAACACAACCACGGGATGTACCAGGAGGGTACCAGGAACAAGAAAGAACGGGAATCAGGTAACAGGTAAGGAAGGCACAAGGAACCGGCGAGGAAACACGATCCAATTCAAACCGCGTTGAGACGCAGTTTGAATGAATGGCCGGGCTCCTTAAATAGGGCTACCAACACCTAGGAGGCTTGGAACACCACCCGTGCTGTCTCCCAGGCGTTGGTTAGCCTGGAGAGAGGTGTGGACGACAAGGCTGTCCAAACCGAGTGCCCCGTGCAGTGCGCATGCGCGGAGAACGCGAAACGGCCGCCCTCGCATGCGCAGACCAGCATGCCCAGGAAACCCGGAAGCGCCCGAGGACCAGGACAACCCTGAGAGCCCCCAAGCAAAAGCGCGGGTACATCCTCCAGGATGGGGCGCGCCGCTTCAGGTAAGTGGACTCTAAGGCGTGCGGCGTGACAGTGAGGGGCACCTGCCAGCAGGCCCCCACTCATGTCCCCCTGCACCCCCACCCCTCAGCAGTGAGGGGCACCTGCCAGCAGGCCACCACTCATGTCGCACTCATGTCCCCCTGCACCCCCACCCCCCAGCAGTGAGGGGTACCTGCCAGCAGGCCCCCACTCATGTCCCCCTGCACCCCCACCGCCCAGCAGTGAGGGGCACCTGCCAGCAGGCCCCCACTCATGTCCCACTCATGTCCCCTGCACCACCACCCCCCAGCAGTGAGGGGCACCTGCCAGCAGGCCCCCACTCATGTCCCCCTGCACCCCCACCCCCCAGCAGTGAGGGGCACCTGCCAGCAGGCCCCCATTCATGTCCCACTCATGTCCCCCTGCACCCCCACCCCCCAGCAGTGAGGGGCACCTGCCAGCAGGCCCCCACTCATGTCCCCCTGCATCCCCACCCCCCAGCAGTGGGGGGCACCTGCCACCAGGCCCCCACTCATGTCCCCCTGCACCCTCACCCCCCAGCAGTGAGGGGCACCTGCCAGCAGGCCCCCACTCATGTCCCCCTGCACCCCCACCCCTCAGCAGTGAGGGGCACCTGCCAGCAGGCCACCACTCATGTCGCACTCATGTCCCCCTGCATCCCCACCACCCAGCAGTGAGGGGCACCTGCCAGCAGGCCCCCACTCATGTCCACCTGCACCCCCACCACCCAGCAGTGAGGGGCACCTGCCAGCAGGCCCCCACTCATGTCCCACTCATGTCCCCCTGCACTCCCACCCCCCAGCAGTGAGTGTTATAGACTGCATCACGAGGACGTTGCGTACCTGTTCGTCCGGTTGAGGACCTTGAAGATGATGCCAGGCTGTCAGGAGTCCTGCGGAGATGTGGTTGATGACACGGGAAGCCAGCCCAGCACCCGCCTGAGTGGAACCGGGTTGGAGGTGAACCAGCTCCCAACGCCACGGGTGCGCTCTCCTCTGATTAGCGTGGCGTCAGGACAGTGCAAGCACTGACAGGGGGAGCCTTTCCAGATGACGATACTGAGTCCCAAGGAAGACTGGATCCGGAAGATGGAAGTCCCAAGGATCAGGTCACAGTGGAAGTTGTAGGAGGCTGGATCCGGCAGAGGAAGGTAGTGGTTGGCTCACAAGGAAGGCACCAAGGCAGAGGGAGGCAGAGCAGGCAGGCAGACAAGGTACAAAGGGCAAGGGCCAACTAAAAGGAACAGAAGGGAACCACCCAACTCAGAAGGAAGGAGGCCCCCACTCATGTCCCCCTGCACCCCCACCCCTCAGCAGTGAGGGGCACCTGCCAGCAGGCCACCACTCATGTCGCACTCATGTCCCCCTGCATCCCCACCACCCAGCAGTGAGGGGCACCTGCCAGCAGGCCCCCACTCATGTCCACCTGCACCCCCACCACCCAGCAGTGAGGGGCACCTGCCCCACTCATGTCCCCCTGCACTCCCACCCCCCAGCAGTGAGTGTTATAGACTGCATCACGAGGACGTTGCGTACCTGTTCGTCCGGTTGAGGACCTTGAAGATGATGCCAGGCTGTCAGGAGTCCTGCGGAGATGTGGTTGATGACGCGGGAAGCCAGCCCAGCACCCGCCTGAGTGGAACCGGGTTGGAGGTGAACCAGCTCCCAACGCCACGGGTGCGCTCTCCTCTGATTAGCGTGGCGTCAGGACAGTGCAAGCACTGACAGGGGGAGCCTTTCCAGATGACGATACTGAGTCCCAAGGAAGACTGGATCCGGAAGATGGAAGTCCCAAGGATCAGGTCACAGTGGAAGTTGAAGGAGGCTGGATCCGGCAGAGGAAGGTAGTGGTTGGCTCACAAGGAAGGCACCAAGGCAGAGGGAGGCAGAGCAGGCAGGCAGACAAGGTACAAAGGGCAAGGGCCAACTAAAAGGAACAGAAGGGAACCACCCAACTCAGAAGGAAGGAAAAGGGAGCCCCAACCACAGGACAAGGAGAAGGGAGGACAGGACAACACAACCACGGGTTGTACCAGGAGGGTACCAGGAACAAGAAAGAACGGGAATCAGGTAACAGGTAAGGAAGGCACAAGGAACCAGCGAGGAAACACGATCCAATTCAAACCGCGTTGAGACGCGGTTTGAATGAATGGCTGGGCTACTTAAATAGGGCTACCAACACCTGGGAGGCTTGGAACGCAATCCGTGCTGTCTCCCAGGCATTGGTTAGCCTGGAGAGAGGTGTGGACCGCAAGGCTGTCCAAACCAAGTGCCCCGTGCAGTGCGCATGCGCAGAGTACGCAAAACGGCTGCCCACGCATGCGCAGACCAGCATGCCCAGGGGACCCGGAAGCGCCCGAGGACCAGGACAACCCTGGAGCCCCCAAGCGAAAGCCTGGGTACATCCTCCAGGATGGGGCGTGCCGCTTCAGGTAAGTGGACCCCAAGGCGGGCGGCGTGACACTATGCCCCCTCCCAGAAAGACCCGGGGCCTCAGGCTTCCAGGGACAACGAAGGAAAAAGTCACAGACAAGACGGGGTGCATGCACATGACAGCGCGGCTCCCAAGTGCGATCACAAGCAGGGTAACCCTTCCAATCGACAAGGAATTGGCGCACGCCCCGACGAATCCGTGAGTCACATATTTCCTGCACTTCAAATTCAGGGACCCCCCGTACTTGAATGGAGGATGGCCGAGGACTGGAACGCCCAAAGACATCCTTCACAAAGGGTTTCAAAAGGGAGACATGAAACACAGGATGCACTTGCCAAGATTGGGGTAACACCAGTCGAAAAGCAACTGAGGACAAACGTTTAGAAATCCTGAAAGGCCCATAGAATCGGGGTGCCAATTTGGTGGGCAGATTTTGTACCGGCAGGTTCTTGGAGGACAACCAAACCAAATCGCCCACCCGGAAATCCGGCTCTGTGGACCGACCCTTATCTGCGTGCTTTTTCATGCGCTCCCGTGCCTCAACCAGGGTACCCCGGGCCAGGTCGTGTTGCTTCTGGATGTCGAAGACCAATTGATCCGCAGATGGAACAGCGCTGGGCAGTACTGGACTAAAAGGAACCAACTTGGATGTAGCCCGGTAGAGCAAAAGAAAGGGCTGACACCAGTAGCAGTATGCGTTGCGTTGTTATAGGACACCTCAGCCAAATCGAGATTCTTCACCCAGTTGGATTGAGTTGCATTGGCATAACAGCGTAGGTACTGCTCAAGAGTTTGGTTAGTTCTCTCCGTCTGTCCATTTGTGTGCGGTTGATAACCAGAACTCAAAGCTCTGCGAATACCAAGATGATTGCACAATTGATGCCAAAATGAGGAGAGAAACTGCGAGCCACGATCTGAGATGATCTTCTCCGGTAATCCATGCAGTCGGTAGATGTTGTGTAGAAATGCCAGAGCCATCTGAGAGGAGGTAGGTATTTTTAAAAAAGGTATAAAGTTTGCATACTTCGTGAAACAATCCACTACCACCATAATGCAAGTGTAGCCCTCAGAAGGCGGGAGCTCGACAATAAAGTCAGTGGCGATGGTGTGCCATGGGTAGGACGGTGTTTTGGTAGGCTGAAGTAGTCCCAAAGGTTTTCTCCTTGGCATCTTGGTCTGAGCGCAGATTAGACAACCCTCCACATAACTCTTGACCTCCTTGGCGCAACCCGGCCACCAGAATTGTCTAGAAACCAGCTCCTGAGTAGCCTTGATGCCACGATGACCACCGACTTGCGAATGGTGAAACCCCTGAAGGATGTCTAACCGAAGTGAACACGTCGGTATGTACAGTCGTTTCAAAAAGAACAGAAGACCATTGCGTTCAGTGATTTGTGGTCGCTTCAGAATGTCGGCTCGATGTGGGATCAACCAATGTTTCTTGTACTATTCTCTGCAGATGAGGAGAAATCGTCAAAAGAAAATGCTTAGGAGAAATCAATGGAGTGTTCAAACTGCAATCCTTCTCTTCCTTCTCCAGAGAGCGAGATAAGGCATCAGCCTTCAGGTTCTGAGAGCTGGGGATGTAAGAAATGTTGAAGTCGTAGTGAGAAAAGGAAAAGGCCCACCTGGCCTGTCGAGCAGTGCGACATTGCAAGGATCGTAAAAACTGCAAGTTGCGATGATCAGTACGGACCTCTACAGGAAAACAACCACCCAGCAAATGGTGCCTCCACTCCTCAAATGCAGTCTTGATGGCCAGGAGCTCCTTCTCTATGACTGCATAGTTCTGTTCACTCGGAGCGAGCTTTCGTGAGAAATAGGCCGCCAGGTGTTCTTCGTCAGATATGGGATGCTTCTGTAAGAGATCAGCGCCAACAGCGAAGTTGGAAGCATCAGCCTCAACGATGTAGGGCATCTCATCGTTGGGATGACATAAAACAGGAGCTGTACTGAATGCCGTCTTCAAACGGTTAAAGGCTGCTGACGCCTCTGAATCCCAAAGGAACGGAATCTTGACACTGGTCAAACGTGTCAACGGGGCCATGACACAAGAAAATTGAGGAATGAAGTGCCGATAAAAATTGGCGAATCCCAAGAATCTTTGAAGGAACTTCAAGTCGTGAGGTTGTTTCCAATCTCGGATTGCTTGTACTTTATCAGAATCCATGTGGATTCCAGCCTCGCTGATCACATACCCCAGAAACTCCATCTTGTTCCGATGAAATGAACATTTTTCAGCTTTGGCGAACAACTGATTCTGTGATAGACGTAGAAGAACCTCTCGTACATGGAAAACATGTTCCTCCAGATTGTCTGAGAAGACCAGGATATCATCCAGATAAACCCAGACCGAGATGCCAATCAAGTCGCTGAAGATGTGATCCATAAACCTCTGGAAGACGGCCGGGGCATTACACAACCCGAAGGGCATTACCCTGTATTCGTAATGCCCAAATGGAGTCTTAAAGGCCGTCTTCCACTCGTCGCCCTCATTGATTCTAACCAGATGGTAGGCTCCGCGAAGGTCTAGTTTGGTGAATACTCTGGCTGACCGTAACGACTCCATGATGTTCCGAATCAAAGGTAACGGGTACCCGTCCTTAAGGGTGATGTCATTCAGTTGACGATAATCGATACATGGCCATAGGGTACCCTCCTTTTTCTTCACAAAAAACAGCGGGAATCCCGCGGGGGATTTGGAAGGTACGATGTATCCTTTCTCGACACAATCGTCCAAGTAGTTCCGAAGTACCAGTCTTTCGGTCTCAGTCAAGGAATAAACCTTCCCATGAGGGATCACCGCACCCGGGATCAGGTCAATAGAACAATCAAAAGTTCTGTGAGGTGGAAGGGGTATGTCTCCAGGCTCAGAAAACACGGTCCTCAGGTCAGCATATGCATGTGGAATCTGGGACAAGGAACACAAACCAGATGGGTTCTTACCAGAAGTAAGAGGGGTTGAGGTTGGTGACTTCAATGACGTGCCGGAACCACAACATTCCTGAAGGCAAAGAGCAGAGGTAAACACTAGAATACGGGACTCCCAATTGATCGAGGGATTGTGTCGCAGAAGCCAAGGTAATCCCAACACCACTTGATATGAAGGCGACTTGATGACATCGAGAGCAATTCTCTCCTCATGACCCTCGATTCGCAATAGCATGCCAACTGTATGCAATCGTATGGGTCCGGAAGATAAAGGTGTACCATCAATGACCTCCACTGGTATCGCATTTCTTCTGGTAAGCAATGGTATGCCACTGTTTATGGCGAATTCCTCATCAATATAGTTACCGGAAGCCCCACAATCCAACAAACCATGGACATCAACTGTCTTAGCCTGCCACTTCAGATTGATTTTCAAAATCATCAAGACGGCTGGCTGCATAGGTGGAAACGCTGTACTGGCAGAAGAAAGGTCTTGTAGCAAAGAAGGATCTGTCGTAGCCTTTCCAGTAGACGACAGGTCTCCTAGTTTACCCCTTTCTTGATAGGACGCAAAGGACAGGTACCCAGATAGTGACCTGCAGCTCCACAGTATAGACACAATCGCAGACTTCTCCTGCTCTTCTTCTTTTCTTCTGATAAGGGGCCTCTTACTGCACCCAATTGCATAGGCTCAGTAGAGGAATCCGAAGGTACTGGCATTCCAGTTGGTAGGGTTGACGGCCTGGGGTACACCTTCTCAAACCAACGTCTCTCACCCTTTCTCTCGGCCAATCTCTGGTCTATCCTCAAAACTTGTTCAATAAGTTTCTGAAGATCTTCGGGTTCAGGAATGTGCAACAACTCATCCTTGTATTCCTCTCTTAATCCCCGGTGAAACAAGGTCTTCTGTGTTATCTCTGGCCATAGGGAATCAGTCGCCAGTTGACGGAAACGGCCGATATAAGTTATTATATCGGTATTGGCCTGTTGAATATCCATCAACTGATTCTGTGCTGTGGAGGCCAGATTAGGAGACTGGAAAACTTCCAAGAACGCTTTCTCAAAGGCCAAGAAATCGCTAAGAGCTATTGGGGCTATTAGTAACAACCAGGGGTGTAGCCCAAGCAAGAGCGTTCCCAGACAAGTTGCCCAATATGTAGCTGATCTTGGCTTTATCATTATTGAAATGAGTCGATCGGTAGAGGAAATGTATCCGACAATGGTTGCAGAATTCACCCACATGTCTGGGATCTCCATCGAATTGGATGGGTACGGTGTTTTCAGACTGTGGAATTGCCCCAATGTTCTGTGTCACCATTTGACGTAATGTCACATTCTCCTGACGGAGTGCAGTCATCTCAGCACGAAGTGCTTGTACTTCATTACGAAGACCTGGGTCCTCTTCCATCTCAGAGTCCGAAGTATCCGAAGGCAGGCGTCTCAATCTGTTATAGACTGCGTCACGAGGACGTTGCGTACCTCTTCGTCCGGTTGAGGACCTTGAAGATGATGCCAGGCTGTCAGGAGTCCTGCGGAGATGTGGTTGATGACGCGGAAAGCCAGCCCAGCTCCCGCCCGAGTGGGACCGGGTTGGAGGTGAACCAGCTTCCAACGCCACGGGTGTGCTCTCCCCTGATTAGCGTGGCGTCAGGACAGTGCAAGCACTGACAGGGGGAGCCTTTCCAGATGACGATACTGAGTCCCAAGGAAGACTGGATCCGGAAGATGGAAGTCCCAAGGATCAGGTCACAGTGGAAGTTGTAGGAGGCTGGATCCGGCAGAGGAAGGTAGTGGTTGGCTCACAAGGAAGGCACCAAGGCAGAGGGAGGCAGAGCGGGAAGGCAGACAAGGTACAAAGGGCAATGGCCAACTAAAAGGAACAGAAGGGAACCACCCAACTCAGAAGGAAGGAAAAAGGAGCCCCAACCACAGGACAAGGAGAAGGGAGGACAGGACACAACCACGGGTTGTACCAGGAGGGTACCAGGAACAAGAAAGAACGGGAATCAGGTAACAGGTAAGGAAGGCACAAGGAACCGGCGAGGAAACACGATCCAATTCAAACCACAAGGCTGTCCAAACCGAGTGCCCCGTGCAGTGCGCATGCGCAGAGAACACGAAACGGCCGCCCGCGCATGCGCAGACCAGCATGCCCAGGGAACCCGGAAGCGCCCGAGGACCAGGACAACCCTGAGAGCCCCCAAGCAAAAGCGCGGGTACATCCTCCTGGATGGGGCGCGCCGCTTCAGGTAAGTGGACCCCAAGGCGGGCGGCGTGACAGTGAGGGGCACCTGCCAGCAGGCCCCCACTCATGTCCCCCTGCACCCCCACCCCTCAGCAGTGAGGGGCACCTGCCAGCAGGCCACCACTCATGTCGCACTCATGTCCCCCTGCACCCCCACCCCCCAGCAGTGAGGGGCACCTGCCAGCAGGCCCCCACTCATGTCCCCCTGCACCCCCACCGCCCAGCAGTGAGGGGCACCTGCCAGCAGGCCCCCACTCATGTCCCACTCATGTCCCCTGCACCACCACCCCCCAGCAGTGAGGGGCACCTGCCAGCAGGCCCCCACTCATGTCCCCCTGCACCCCCACCCCCCAGCAGTGAGGGGCACCTGCCAGCAGGCCCCATTCATGTCCCACTCATGTCCCCCTGCACCCCCACCCCCCAGCAGTGAGGGGCACCTGCCAGCAGGCCCCCACTCATGTCCCCCTGCATCCCCACCCCCCAGCAGTGGGGGGCACCTGCCACCAGGCCCCCACTCATGTCCCCCTGCACCCTCACCCCCCAGCAGTGAGGGGCACCTGCCAGCAGGCCCCCACTCATGTCCCACTCATGTCCCCCTGCACCCCCACCCCCCAGCAGTGAGGGGCACCTGCCAGCAGGCCCCCACTCATGTCCCCCTGCACCCCCACCCCCCAGCAGTGAGGGGCACCTGCCAGCAGGCCCCCACTCATGTCCCAATCATGTCCCCCTGCACTCCCACCCCCCAGCAGTGAGGGGCACCTGTCAGCAGGCTCCCACTCATGTCCACCTGCACCCTCACCCCCCAGCAGTGAGGGGCACCTGCCAGCAGGCCCCCACTCATGTCCCCCTGCACCACCACCCCCAGCAGTGAGGGGCACCTGCCAGCAGGCCCCCACTCATGTGCCACTCAAGTCCCCCTGTACCCCCACCCCCCAGGAGTGAGGGGCACCTGCCAGCAGGCCCCCACTCATGTCCCCCTGCACCACCACACCCCAGCAGTGAGGGCCATCTGCCAGCAGGCCCCCACTCATGTCCCAATCATGTCCCCCTGCACCCCCACCCCCCAGCAGTGAGGGGCACCTGCCAGCAGGCCCCCACTCATGTCCCACTCATGTCCCCCTGCACCCCCACCCCCCAGCAGTGAGGGGCACCTGCCAGCAGGCCCCCACTCATGTCCCACTCATGTCCCCCTGCACTCCCACCCCCCAGCAGTGAGGGGCACCTGCCAGCAGGCCCCCACTCATGTCCCCCTGCACCCCACCCCCCAGCAGTGAGGGGCACCTGCCAGCAGGCCCCTACTCATGTCCCACTCATGTCCCCCTGCACCCCCACCCCCCAGCAGTGAGGGGCACCTGCCAGCAGGCCCCCACTCATGTCCCCCTGCATCCCCACCCCCCAGCAGTGGGGGCACCTGCCACCAGGCCCCCACTCATGTCCCCCTGCACCCTCACCCCCCAGCAGTGAGGGGCACCTGCCAGCAGGCCCCCACTCATGTCCCACTCATGTCCCCCTGCACCCCCACCCCCCAGCAGTGAGGGGCACCTGCCAGCAGGCCCCCACTCATGTCCCAATCATGTCCCCCTGCACTCCCACCCCCCAGCAGTGAGGGGCACCTGTCAGCAGGCTCCCACTCATGTCCACCTGCACCATCACCCCCCAGCAGTGAGGGGCACCTGCCAGCAGGCCTCCACTCATGTCCCCCTGCACCACCACCCCCAGCAGTGAGGGGCACCTGCCAGCAGGCCCCCACTCATGTGCCACTCAAGTCCCCCTGTACCCCCACCCCCCAGGAGTGAGGGGCACCTGCCAGCAGGCCCCCACTCATGTCCCCCTGCACCACCACACCCCAGCAGTGAGGGCCACCTGCCAGCAGGCCCCCACTCATGTCCCAATCATGTCCCCCTGCACCCCCACCCCCCAGCAGTGAGGGGCACCTGCCAGCAGGCCCCCACTCATGTCCCTCTGCACCCCCACCCCCTAGCAGTGAGGGGCACCTGCCAGCAGGCCCCCACTCATGTCCCACTCATGTCCCCCTGCACTCCCACCCCCCAGCAGTGAGGGGCACCTGCCAGCAGGCCCCCACTCATGTCCGCCTGCACCCCCACCCCCCAGCAGTGAGGGGCACCTGCCAGCAGGCCCCCACTCATGTCCCACTCATGTCCCCCTGCACCCCCACCCCCCAGCAGTGAGGGGCACCTGCCAGCAGGCCCCCACTCATGTCCCCCTGCACCTCCACCCCCCAGCAGTGAGGGGCACCTGCCAGCAGGCCCCCACTCATGTCCCACTTATGTCCCCCTGCACCCCCACCCCCCAGCAGTGAGGGGCACCTGCCAGCAGGCCCCCACTCATGTCCCCCTGCACCACCACACCCCAGCAGTGAGGGCCACCTGCCAGCAGGCCCCCACTCATGTCCCACTCATGTCCCCCTGGACCCCCACCCTCCAGCAGTGAGGGGCACCTGCCAGCAGGCCCCCACTCATGTCCCCCTGCACCCCGACCCCCCAGCAGTGAGGGGCACCTGCCAGCAGGCCCCCACTCATGTCCCTCCCTACATGACATAAAGATGCACAATCATGGCCCACCTCTACACCAAAATACCACAGCACGCCACCTGATTCTTGAGACGCAATGATTTCCCAATCCACCCCACACTGACATGCCTATCTCAAGACACAAACCAAAAGTCAACTATGTACATCAACACATGTCCGTCACACACACACACTGGTTGGCATTGATTGTGTAAACCCACATTTTCACATGCATGAACCCAATGAGCGAATCCCACACATGGAAGTAAACATGTGGAAAAGATGAGTAAATGAAAAGTATAACCAATCCAAAGAAATCCGAAAGAAAAATGGTCCAAACTCTCCCTCCTCCACCAACAAAAATCCAAAGGAAATGTAAAAAGAAAAATCCATTAATCCATGGTGAAATCAAAAGAAAAAGTTCAAAATAATCCATTGTCCAACTATGTACAATCCATTGTCCAAAAGAAAAATCCATTAATCCATGTTCAAAATCAAATAAAAAGATCAAATAAATCCATTGTCCAACTATGTACAATCCATTGTCAAGGGTCCATGAGCCCAACGAAAGAAATGAAACCTACCTAAGAAACTACCTAAGAAAAAAACTATATACAAATGTGTGGGGCATAGTCCATTCACCCCAAATCAAAGGAAAAGGAAAAGGAAACCTAACTCTAAAAACTATTTACAATGGCGGCGGGCTAGTCCGACAGCTCACTTCCCGATTTCCCGGGCCAGGGCATCATCGAACTCCTGCTCGATGTCCCGGAGGTGGTCCTCTTCCATGGCCCCGAGGGTTCGCAGGGACGATGACATGTGGACCTCCAACTCCCTGCGAATTGCCTTGAGGCACTCTGCCCGCCTCAGAGCCCTCCACATGGAGTTCTCCGCCCTGACCATTGTGAGCCTTGCCTCTTCCGCCCACCACCGCTCCGCACCTATGGCCTGACCCATCCGCTGCCACACGGAAGACACTTCCAATCCTTGGTCCTCCTGCCCTCTGGCCGATGCCTGCCCCTCTGATGTTGAAGGTCCTGAGCCATCATGGCTCCCACCTTATTGCTGCTACTGCTGTGCCTGTGCCTGTGCCCTGATTCTTGCTACCTACACGTCCTCCTCCGGCTGAGGTGCAGTTGTTGAGGTGGCCACCCCTGCTGGACGTCCGACTCCTGACTGTGGCAGGGATGTGTCCTCCACCAGCCTGGCCGCAGGGTCAGAGGCAGCTCCACAGGGTACCCATGTGATACATGGGTGGGAAGATGGCATGGAGGACGACTGGCACATAGGGGGTTCAGGTTAGGAGGGGGTTGGAACAAGGTCCAGCAAATGGAGGAATCTGGCCCTGGTGACCCGTCCCAGTAGGTCAACGTGGTCAATGAGGCATTCGAGATGACGTGCAGTGTCCTCACGAAAACACTGCAGGTCACCTTGCATGCCCCGTTGACGCAACGCCATCCCACTCAGGACAGGCTCAACCCGGTCTCAGATAGCCACGTCCGCAGGGAGAGGAAGGCCAGTTGTAGTAAGCGGATCCCCCCCTGACAACGGGTCTGGACGTAGGCATCCCTGCTGGTGCGGGATGATGCAGTCACAGGATCAGGGACAGGATTACACACAGGCACCTCCGTGGCAGCCTGTGCTATCTCCTGTCCCTGCCCCTGCACTGCACCACTAGCAGCAGTGGAATCCCCACCTCCAGACCCCATGTCTGTCCCTTCCAAGGCCTCCTCCTCCACCAAACCCCCCACCAACCTGGATGACTCCATGCCATCTTCCTCCATCGGACCCTGTGGGATCTCAGCTGCCCCTTCTGCTGCTGAGGAGTCCAACTCCGACCTCCGCCTCTTGGACCTACCCTCGGCAGCTGCGGCCTGGGACACGGCAACAGACTCCTCACTCCCTGACGAGATGACAACCTGGGAAGGGAGCCGGGCCTTGCGTCTCCGGCTGGCAGTCCGATCCCTGCCGCCTTGCTCCACAGCACCCTCTCTGCCCTCTTCATCAGTTGACGCTGCAGACAGGGAGAGATAGGACACAGGCATCAGGGCACTGTACAATGGACTGATACACACATGACAGTTGCACATGAGCGGCAGTGTCAAACTTCAGACATGGCATCACAATCCCCAACACACATGTCATTTCAACTCATACACATGAGCAATTCCACAGCAATATCACACTAGGCAGCACCATCCATACACATACAACAGCATGAGCAGCCGAAGGTGAGCCTGACATCACATGAAACACAGGGAGTGCACAAGACATGCACACACGCCACCACACTTACATGCATGTGTATGTACATCACCACCAACTGTCGCAGTGATGAGATCGTCATCCATGTCACATCTGGCATTCAGCCTTCTACATATCAGTGTCACGTGCATCCATGTTGCATCACAGTTGCACACTTTTCAAATACACACACATGCACATGTACACAGTGGAGATACATGCATCTGGAACCAACATCCATGTGTGACACCACAACCATGCCAACGTACATACACAGTAATTCAAACATGTGTGCTCCCACATCTGCATTTGGCCTGCATGCTTACCCACACATACACCATCCATGTGTCTCACACATGAGAGGACTTGCATATGTCACCCTCACGCCCCTGTATATACACATCTATGCATGGCCCTACAAAAACACATGTGCAACCTGCACACTACTGGCACACCACGGCACACACAGCATCCAATCAGTACGCATGTACACTTACCGCTCGACTCCAGACGGGTCTGCCACTCAAGGACCTGGACATGGAGCGCTGGGCATATGCGTTCCAGGACCCTCATTTGGTGGTCAGACAGGTGGCCCCGGTGCCCCTTGGCATCCGCTGCCTTCAAGAGGTTCCCGGCCTTGTCGAGGGTCCTGGTCCTGAAGTCCTCCCAGCGCTTCTTGACATGTTTGATGTCGCGGACTGCCACCCCCTCCTCATTGATGGCAGTCACGATGTCCATCCAGATCCTGGTCCGTCCTTCATAGTCAGCGTGCAAACTTCCAAAGAGGGCATCATACTGCCCCAGCACTTGCTTCTCCAGGACATCAACTTTCCTGGCACTGAAGCTGGTGGCCCTCTGCCTCTCTGGCTGGGGGTTGCCAGTGGTGCCAGATGGTGGTGTGCCTGACATGGCAACCCCAGAGGCAGGTCTGGGTGGGCAACTGGGTCCTGGGGCTGGGCTGTGGAGCGATGGTATCCCAGTCGGGAGTCTTCTGTTCCAGCAGGGGTGGTCACAGCAACTGCACCCCTGTCTGACGTGCAGGAAGCAAATAGCAGGTAACGTGGGCAGCAGGCAAGCAGGCAGCAGCAGATGGCAGGTGGGAGCGTGCTCGGGGCTCTTGGGGGCAGTAATTCGGCCTTCTGGACAGGAACGTGGTCTTCCGTGTGTTGTCGCGTGGCCAGCTTGATACGGAGTGATTTGGCACGTGAAAAATTGCACGTCAGCGTGTAATTCGAGGAAAGGCCCTTAGCGTGTAAGCGCGTCTGTGACATTACGCACGCGGGTGTTTCCCTCGTGATGGGTGCATAGTGAATCAGCACGTGCAGACACCGCACGTACGTGAATTCATTGGACCAAAGGCCCTTTAGCACGTAAGAGCATCTGTGACGTGACGCCCAAGGGCGTTTCCCTCAACACGGGTGCATGTTTATCGTACACGTCAAAAACTGTACGTCCGAGTGTCAGCTCGTGTAATTAGGGAAAGGGCCTTAGCGCGTACACGCGTAAGTGACGTTGTACGTGTGGGCCGGTTGAAAAGGTACGTGTAGGGCACCATTTTCTTGTACGTGCTTTTCGTGGAGAGCGAGTGGGTGAATTTTGTACTTCTAGTCGGTTCACACACGATTACTTCACAACGGTTCAAGTTCGTACTCCCTGTTACCTCTGACAGCGTTCAATTCTTATTTTGGCCTGTTTCCTCAAACAGCGTTCACTTCTTCTTTTGTCCTGTTTCCTCAGACAGCGTACAATTCTTCTTTTGGCGGAGGTGTTGCCGAAGCGCACACGCGCGTCTTTTTCACATTCTTTTTCAAGACATACGGTGAGTCGCGCACGTATTTACCAACTGTGCTTTCCCCGTGTGTCACGTACCCCTTCAGAGGTCAGTGTAGGCTGCGTGTATTACGCGTAGGCTTATTTTTGTGTTTCTGGGTGCCACAGCATAGTGCAGGTTCATTTTCCACGCATGTGGTCTACGAGGGGTTGCGTGCACGTTCTTTTTTGTTTTCCGGGTGCCTGTGCATTGCGTGACCCGTCATCTTCCCCCAGGGGTCACAGACAGCCTTGCTAGGGCACTAAGGTATGAATTCCATCTAGTACCCTACCCCTTTCACCCCCAATTGCCCAGGACAATTGTTTACTGCTACTCCCATACGCACAACAACATCAGTGCCATGGTTGGGAGGTGACCAACCGGTAAGGGAGGCAAAGGTGGCCGTCCTCCAAAAGGTGGGCGTTGTGGGCGCGGTAGGGGATGTGGCCAGGATTTGCAGGGTGCCCCTAGACCCCCGTGTGTGGAGGACCAATCAGGGACACCCATGCCCCCCCCATGGTTGTGGGAAACGTAGCTGACACCATCCCAGCTCAGCCCTTGTTCGACCAGCCCATTTTGGAACCTGAGCCGGCACAGGATGACTCCCAGGCTGACTTCCAGGTCAGCAAGTCTAAGCCACGTGTGGCGGTGAAAGTTGCTGTCACCAGGCCACGTGGATCTGTGGCAGCAATGTCATCTGCTACCCCAAGTAGGCAGGGTGGGGAGGCTGCAGGGGCAGCTGCAGCTCTATCCACCCCAGCTCTGAGTCTCCCAGCCTGGACAGTGTCGGTCCAGGTCCATTAAACCGACATTGGCCCTGACAACATCACCATGCAGCCAATGCCTGCACCAAGACCTATGGTCATTGTGCATTCGCACACTCCTAGTACCCAGTCCACCGGCGCTTCTGCCCCTACTGACCAGAGCGGCATAAGCCACTCAGGATCCGCACCACCTTTGAAAAAGAAGAAGAAGGGTGCTTTGGCAGTACATGCTGAGACCCCAGACACGGCTACACACTCCCGCACGTCAAGGAAGCTTAGCTTTAATGACGCCGAACTTGATGCACTTGTGGCCTATGTGTCAGCACATAGCCGCAAAATGGTGGTGACTGCAGGGTGCAAGACCACACCTGGTCAATGTAAGGCACACTGGCAGACCATCGCGGACATCATTAGTGCCCTTGGATTTGTGAGGCGCACAGCTGATGATTGCTACAAGCGGTGGAATGACCTGAAACGCAGAGCAAAGAACAAGCTGGCCTCAAATCTTGCTTCTACTCTGGTGACTGGCGGTGGGTCTCCATTAGAGGACAACCAACTCACTGAACATGAGTCTGTTGCAGGAACCTTCGTCACAGAGGAACAGATCCACGGTGTGGGAGACCTACCAGATTATGACGCATTGTCCGGTGAGTGCCCATGCATGTGTGTGTAATCCATGTGTATGTTGTTTGTGTGACAGGTTCTGATTGAGTGCCTGGTGAGGGTGTGTACTCCTGAGTGGTATGGGTCACCCATGTGCTTCCTCCAAAACATTCACCGGCCTTGAATTTAGGTATGACAGTATCCCTTCTGCCCACAGTAGCCAATTAGCGCAACATTACTGCAGTTGCCCTTGAACTGTCATCTTGCAACAACATTGTTCAGATTTTTTCAGGGTTCATTCAGGCTGATTGTTTCAATTCTCCAATTTTTGCAATGTATTTATCAGCCCTAATGCCACATATGTGACATGCTTCTGTCATTGATTACACCCCTCATTAGGCCACATTTGTTACCCTGTCATGTGAATGATTAGACCATTCAGGCTGATTGAGTATTGGCCTGCTCACATTGATTTTTGGTGCCTGTTTGAATTTGGTACATGATAGTTGTTTCCTGTCATGTTGAAGTGACCAAACATTGATGTGTACCTCTGCCTGCCATCACTGTATTATTGTACACCTGAAGTGTTGCAGTGTGTGGCACATGCGTATTTTGTCTCACTATTTTGCATTTTTCATCTCATAATGTCCATCTCACATGGATGGGTGACAGTACTCATTCACTGACATATGGCTGTACTTGTCAAATGTACCATGGCTATGCTACATGCCAGCTGTGTGCTGGCATGTGTCATGTATGTGTATTAGACATGCCACTCACAGGCTAATGTGTTGCCAGTGCTACCCAGCATGCAGCAAATGTGTTGCTTTTCCATCTTGGTGTCATCAGTGTCTGCTTTTTGCCTCTCCTTCCAACTCATTGTCAGTGCATGCATGCCAGGGTTATAGTAATCTGGGACATGTGTAAATCATGTACTGGATCTCTGGCTTGTCAGGCCTATGTGTGTGCTATGGTGCTAACGCCTGTTTCCATTTTTTGTCTTTCATGTTTTTGCAGGTGATGACGCACTTGATGCTGTTGAGGTTGAGGAGATGGTGTGGTGCAGACCCAGGAGGAATCTCAGGCACGACCGGGCACCAGTGGGGGACGTGGTGTGCTGGTGGGTGAAAACTCAATCTTACTGCAGACCATACTGTCCAGGGGTGTCTCTGGGTGCACCTCTCAGACCTCTATTCAGGTGCTGAATCGGATGATGAGACTTATGTGCCGTCGCAGGTGAGTGTTTCTGGCAGGGATTCTGTTCTGTCCAACCCACCTGCATCAGGGGTAGAACCCTCTATCGGGATGTCAGTGTTGGTAAGTCCGCCTTTGGCAGTTACGGATGCAGGGTCACACTCCACAACATCTGATCGTGTTCCTGGGCCAGCAGATCAGAGGGGGAATGCAGTCCTGCAGCATCAGGCAGTGCCAGCACAGCAAGGTGCAGATCGCCTTGCCCCGAACAGGTGTGGTGCCCGCCGATGCGGTGGCCATACGCCACCAGGCAATACTGTATGGGAAAACTCCATTTACAGTATAGCAGCCCAACAGGGACCATCGGTTGAAATGATGGCTCAGGCAATGGAGAGGGTGGCCACTTCCATTCTCCCCCCTGAAAGGCAGATGGAGCAACAACAGCAGGCAACAGACTCCATTTGCCAATCACACAGGGAAGATATGCTGGCGTCCAACAGGGACCGACGGGCGGCACTGGAGACTCTGCGCGAAGCCATATCTATAGAGTCACAGGGCCGCAGGGAAGCCCTGAGGGTAGAACTCCATAACCTCAGGTAGACTCTGGGTGAACTTGAGGCTTCATGAAATTTAAGGTCAGAACAGCAGCTGGAGCAGCTCACACGTTCGCTCTCAGCTGAGCTGCAGGCAACTTGGGAGGAGATCCGGGCATCACGGGAGGCCATGCGTGCAGAAATGCAGGCAACCTGTCAGGTGCTGCATGGGGATCTCTGTACTATCATCCTCCAGAACGAGACCTTCCACACCCGCATGCTTGCTGCCATGGAGGACCATACCAGGGATTTGTGTGGGCTGCCTCCCATAGCACCATCACCTCCTGATGCAGCAGCAGAGGGTGATGAGAGCGACAGCAGCACTCCTCCCACACTAGGGTAGCCGCGCAGGCCATGAGCCCATGGAGGTATTTTCTTTTACAACATCCACGAAGGTGGCTGTTGGTGTGCACCCTGTCCTCAAACCTCCTGGGTGTCCCCCCCGACTCCCACATGGCCATTTTTTAGATCTTCTTTTTTTTTTACAGTGTGTTGCCTTGTGTGGCTCCCATGAGCATCCCCTGTGTATTCAAGCTGGGCACATGCAGGCTGGTCCTGTGTTTGGGTTAGATGCTTGGGTTCCTGACACACACACCCCTCCTGCTTCCCTTTCCATGGGCTTGCAAATGGTGTGACCAAGTGACAGTGACTCACAAAGTGACATTGTGCTCCCATGAGCTGTGTGGGCAGTCTGTAGTCAAAACTGTGTGTACATCCCTAGTGGGGATTGTTGTTGTATTGAATACTGCATGGTGTATTGATATGTGCTTGTACATCCATGTCTTCATCCTTATTCACAGGTACCTTCTTCATGTCTTCACAAGGCCGTCTCCTTTGCGGATGCAGTTCATGTTGTATGCAGTACACTGACACATTTGCCTGACGTCAACACTCTGGAGTTGGAAGGGGTGGTTGTGCTGGCTTATTCAGATTGTAAAACTTGCACTTCTTTTATTTGGTACTGTCATATGTTGGCAATGTTTCTACCTGTGTTGCTGTCTTGTGTTGCTGGTAGGTTTTTGGTCATGTGTGCTGTTTGTTATTGATTACTGGGAGCATATTGTCTGTGGCCTGTTTCCATTTGGGACAGTGCACTTTGTGACACGTGTCATGTGTTGTGCATTCCTTTGTTTGCTTTCACATTGCATGACATGCCATGGTGTGTTGGGTAGCAGAGATGGGGAGGGGTTGGGTGACATGGCGCTGTTTTCATGTTGTATTTTGCAAGGGGTAGTCATTCATGCAGCATAAATGTGTGTCTTTTTGTGACACAGCATTGGTTGTCTTTCGGTAGGTAGGGATGCACACAATGTAACACTTCCAAGTGACCAATCTCAGGCTGGTATGGTTGTGACAGTTGGCTCTCCCTTATGTCATCATCATTGATTGTCAGCTGGTATGTACAAGGGCTGTGTGCACTCCATAGGGGTGTGATTTTAGGTGAAGTAATTAGCCACCAGTTGCGTACAGGCTGCCTCACCACGTGCCCTTTCCCCTCCCATGCGCAGTGGCCGTGCATGTGGTTGGGGATGTGGGGGCACCACCATGTCCACCGGCAGGCCCCGGCAGGTTGCAACGTTGTGCAGGACACATGCTCCCACTATGATCCTGCACACTACTGGGGTCGGGTATAGCAGCTGCCCACCAGAGCGGTCAAGGGAGCAAAAGCATGACTTGAGCACTCCGAATGTGCGCTCCAATACGCCCCGGGTTGAAATATGGGCTGTGTTGTATCTTACCTTGGGTGGTGTGGTGGGTTTCCGAATTGGCGTCATCAGGTGGGTGCTCAGAGAGTAGGCACTGTCCCCTGGGGAGGTGATGATGGGTATCATTATGGGGTTGTGACATTACTCAGTATCTGACATGCTTGCATGTGTAGTGGCATTTATACTCACCAAGCAGCCATGCATCGCCATGCCGCCCAGCTTCTAGGTCCCGGTTTAGGGTTGATATTCTGTAAATGAAACTGTCATGGGTGGACCCTGGATAGTTGGCATATACTGAGGTGATGCTTCCCTTGGCAACACATACTACCTGCACGTTGATGGAATGCTAGTGCTTGCGGTTTCTATAGATGTGCTCAGTTGCCCTGGGAGGACGTAGATCCACATGGGTGCAATCAATGGCACCTAGCACTTTGGGGAAGTGTGCCACCCCGTAAAAATCTTGGACGGCAACCTGCCTTTCTGCAGGTGTTCTGGGCAGGTATATGTGCCTGCGGACTGATGGGCATACAGTCATGATGGCCAACACCTGGTGTAGGCAGCGTGACTGCATGGCCTGTAACACCCCCCCCCCACTATGGCACTTGTCTGCTGAAATGAACCAGTGGCCAAGAAGTGCAGTACATTGAGCAACTTTTCCAAGGGGCTCAGTGCTTGGGAGCACAGGTTGGGTGATGTGAGGTCATCCTCCCACTCACTCACTCACTCACTCACTTACCAGGTTGAGTATTATGTGAGGTGGAAACCTGTACCTCCCATACACCTGGTCATCAGGCACCCCAAAAAGGCTGGTCCTGGGTGTAAAAATTCTGGCCCTGACTATCCTCCTCCTCCTGCGGTGTCCCACAACCAATGCTGCGAGGAACGGTATATTCATCGTAGCGTCTGGGCTTGTTTGTTGTTTGCGCACACTTTTATGCTGCGCGAGTCCGCGTACGCCTGCTTCCTGCTGGCGTACGTGTTTCCGGATTAGCGCGTCTTTTTTGGCGCACGCATTTGCCCTATTCGATTCCATGAATACGTGTTGTAGGCGCGCATGTGGGCGTTCCGCGCATTTGCCTCCTGTACTTCCCCCGTAACGCCCACATTTTCACGCGTTGTTCCCCATTCCGCTTGTTACGCCACGTGTTCCACCTACTTTTGTTGTGTGCGCCGCACTATGTGCGCTTTCTCTGTGCGCGTAGCGCACGCCGTTTGATGATGTGTGCGCCACCGTGCGCCACGCAGAATTTTAGCACACATCCCAGATTTTACACGCGCACGGACTTCCATGAATCGATGTGCGTGGATTTTGCACGCTTGCACTGCGATTTTCGCACTTGCGCTGCGATTTCCACGCTTTCGCACGCTTGCACGGAGATTTTCGGTGCACATTTATTCCATGAATCGGCCTGTTAAGGTCTCCCAGTGCTAAGGATACCCCTGTTGTTTGTTTTTCAGATTCATAGATCCATTTACTAGCTCTGGCTATAATCAAATTATTTTAGTCCATGGCACATACTGCGTTATCCCTACTCTTTTATGCATAAGAAGCATCTGCATATCCCCTTTTGTAGTATTCTTCTGATCTTGTACTACCACCATTAAATCTGGTCAATTTCTTGGTCTGTCCCTCCTCACCTCCTCTTGTGGCAGGGATAGGTTTCTCACTGCCTCCTCTCCTTGATATCCTTCTTGTCCTGCCTCATCCTTATTTCTGCCACCTTGATCTTCCCATTAATTTTCCCTTGCTTGTTCTATTTATTGTCCCAGGACCATTCATACCCTCTGCACATAATCTTTTTCAACACAAACATGTCTTATTGCCCCAGTGTTGAATCTAACCAAAAAATCTCCTGACTTTCAATCCCCTATTTTCTGGACCGGTACCCCTCTCTTAACTCTTAACTCATTTAGATCTGCTTGTGGACCCTCTGGGTACACTGATGCTACGGGCATGTCAGCACTTGTGGATGGGTTATATGGAGGTGGAGGTGCAAAAGCTCTTGTGCCCCTCCCCACCAGTTGCTAATCCTGATAATCCTGTTGACACTCTCTCTACCCCTGGAAGTTTATAGACTGGGTTTGAATACCCTACTGCAGGTTTAGGCATTACAGTGTATATCCCCTTACATTGGATCTCTTTTTCACCTTCCTGATCTTTCCATACCCTTGAATAATTGCCAGAGATCTAAAATACCCTTTCTTTTTCAGATTATTTTTCCTTTATATTTTGCTGCAAAAAAGATGGAAATTTATTCTAGTATGTTTCTGTTATGGGACATCCCCCTTCCTTTGTTTCTACTAGCCATTGTTTATTTATTCTGTCACAATACAGTGGCAGGACCCTATGCATGTGTTTTATTGGGGTTTCCTCCTCCATAATGTTGCATGCTTCCCTAATGTTTCACTTAGACCCTACTGCTATGCTGTGCATAAAGCTACTTGTTACACAAAAATACAGATCAACCCACTTTTTCCCCTAGCCCCCTTATTCTTATCCACTTTGATTTCACACACACTGAAGCTCATCCACCTTCCTTCCTTTTTTACCACAAAAGACTGCAAGAGAAAATATACAAAAATAATTGACTAAAATCCAGGCCCATACCTTATATCGAGCCACTTCTGTTTTTCCTTATATGCTTTGTAATACCACCTTCCCAGCATTTTTTTATATGCTGAGGATCCCATTGCTTTTATCATCATAAAAGAATAATGTGTGGTAGTATCTTCTCAATCTATTATGGCTGATGATCCCTTACTTACCAGTCCTTATAATCCGGGGCTCCCTTTCCTCTCAGCCTTTATATGCTGAGGTTCCCTTTCTCCATTATAAAAAGTAGAAAAATAAAAATATGTGACAATTTCAATACATAACCCACTTCCTATCCAATCTACTCCTTAACACATCACCTGAAATCCTATCCAATCTATTCCTTAACACATCACCAAAAATCCTATTCCATAATACATCACCAAAAGTCCTATTCCATAATACATCACCAAAAAGTCCTATTCCATTGGCCTTGTACATCATCCATATCACCATACTATCATTCACATCATCATACTATCGTACATTCATGCATACATGTTGTTATCACTTGCAAGGGTATACTGACAAGGGCCTGTTTCACTTGAGTTTTCCTCCATTACGAAGCTGGCCTGTCTTTCTGGAGCCACGCTTGCTTTAGTGAGCAGAGAGGATTTCTTTTAGAATGGCCCCTACTAAACTCACTCAGGATACATGCGTTTTTTGATTTAGGGGGCCGATCACTATAGATGGGCGTGGCTCTTTTCCTGGTGACTGGCCTAGGGCTTCGCAAAGTATGGGGGCAAATACTAAGATCACGTCGAGGTCACCACTGAAAGGTAGACCAATTTACAGGGGTACTCCTAATCACGCTCACACCAGATTAAAGTTCACCCCTCTACGGAATTAAGGCCAAGAGTCTTATCTTGCAAGGATAACAAGTTTAATCTTTACGGAAATGAGGATGGGGCAAAGGACTCTGCTCCGGAATGCCCCTCTGTCCTTCCGTTCCAAGCTCCTCCAGACTGATGCCCGGCAGGAGCTTATATACTGTTAACTTGCTGTAGTGGCATATCTGGATATGGGCATGGCTCAATCCAAAACAGTCCTTCTTCCCTACAAGGGATGCTGCAGTCTTCCTTTCTTCATGGCCGGGTTTCTGTTACATACTACTTAACATACTGTTAGCCTATGCAATAATACACTGTAGCTCCTGTGTATCATCATTTTGCTACATTATGAACATGTATATATAGACACATTTTCCAGCCATGCTCTCCATATTTCATTCATTTGACTAATATTTGTATCTGCTCCTTTAACTTCCCTTAAACCTTTGTTTTCCATAATTCTGCATGTCGTGCATTGAGCATGTTAAAATCCCCATTTAGCATGCATGGGCTTTTGACAGACAGCAAACAGCTGCTCAGCCAGTTTGTGTGCTCTGCCAGAGTGTAGCCTCAGTGATGCAACACCGCATGTTCTGTGATCCATTTGTAGCAGAGGCCACACTCCTTCCGGGAAAGGATGGGGGGGGGGTATTTTTGACTCCTACCATGCTTTGAGATTTTAAACTAAATAGAATAACATTTACAAATGTATTCAGCTAACAGTTATTTACACTTTATATTTAAATACAAACTACCTTCATTTAGTGCCCACGCATGTCTGTTTGTGATTATATTTGAATGACAAAGGCTTTCTCAGTGCCCTCGTGCTTAGAAACAGTGAAAAGAAGTCTTGATTCTAAAGCACTTGGGGACGAAGGAAGGCACTAGCTCCTTCCCAACATGACTCCATTGGATTCATCACATATGTTACTGATTTGTTGTTCCTTTCAAATGATTCTGAGGTGCTGCACGCAGACTATGCCGAAGATCAACATTAGGATGATTTCAATAAAGGTGGGTAAAGCTCCTCCTCTTACAAAACACAAGTACACTCAGACCGATAGGTGGGATGGGGTTGTCAGGCCAAGAATGGTATAAATAGAGTAGCCTTTGGCACCCCCGGGGACGGTGACCAAAACCCTGCCGGAACCCAAAGAATTATATTGAGTGTTGGGTTGACTTAGCAGGAGATGTTGGGTGCTGTTTCATGACTGGCACCCCAGAAGAATATGCCTGAGGGGGGGAGTTTACTTTGCGTGTGTAGAGAATGGGTACCCAAGGATGACGAGTACAGAAGAAAGGAAGAAGGGATAGTTCATGGAGTATTTACTAAAGTGGGCAATGTTGGGATGCACGTACAGCATTCCAGCCAGGCAAAGAGGTTCAGATTGGGGAAAACCTATTAGAGAGCAACATCATGGGAGCTGAGTGAAAGTGGTGCTGCGAAAAGCACTTACCATGTCTTAGTTAGGTTTGACACTTGCTAGATACATATAACAATACAGAAAGCGCAATAAATGTATTAATGTTATGGTTGCAGAGGTCATAGATAGGGCAGTACTACAGGCCTGGTATTTAGTTGATGTAAGGTAGTGACATGGGATAGTGTGATGTGTGGGAAGGATTGAAATAAGCAGAAGACTGTAGTCAGCAAGGTAGAAGTGAGGTCAGTGTTTTAACTTGGCAGAAGTGTTGTTATTTTTGGTGTTAAGGCCTAGTGCACAATCAACAGAAGAGAATACAATTCCTGGTGTGGAGCTGCGGCTCAGGTAGTTCAACTCCAAAACCAAATCCACTTTCCCATTTCCCAGGAGAGAAGCTGAGGTCAGAGGCACCCATGGTGTGCAGATAAGCACTGATTGTATCCAGCTGCGGGGTCTGAATGTGATGGGAATGGAATGCTAGTTGGTAAAAGAGCAGGAAGGGATGTGCCCTTTGAAGGACAAATTTATGAGAATAGGGCGCGAGGCTCTATGATGCCAATGAGCCAGGCAAAGATTTAGAACACTATTGCCCTTACTCCATTGTGGACAGCCCATATCAATTACACATTGACACACAACTTAAGCAAACAAATCCTCAACATTCAAACTCAAGAGGGGTGCCCTGGTCACTTCTTCCTTGGGCACCTGGAGTTGGGAAGACATAAGGCGGAGCCGTGTTTGGAACGTCTTGTGATTTGGGATAGAAGGAGCCGAGGTGATGCCAATACATTTGTACAAAGGTCATGGGTGCAGCTTGTGTGCACCATGGCATCTGGGTTAATGAGGAAGTCTATTGTCTCATCAAAAGCAGGGTTGGTATCACCAAGTTACTTTGATCGCATCTGGAAAAGGAGAATACACATCACGTGATGGTCCCAAGTTCACAAACCTATTGATAAGAACCCACCAATCATATACCTGGGTTTGGCAGTGATGGTGTAGGAGCCCATGTGTCGAGGGAAATGGGAGTAGCATGGATGTGGCCAATCGTTCTATGGACTATAGGGGGGATTAGCACGTTCTATAGGTGGTAGCCAATGAGGATGGTGGGATTATGCTGTATTCATTATTATGCATTGTGTTGTTAATTTACATTGTTTTCACTATAAAAGATGTAACATCTTGAGATAAGATGAGCTCCGTATGAGTTCAGATCTACAGGACCGTATTTTCCATGCAATAAACTTTGTTTTCTCCTGGAAAGAAGCAGTGGTTATTTTGTCATTTGGATAGTTTTTATTCTGCGGTTTTTGAGCTGTCATCCTTTCAAAAGTCAATAGAGGTAAATCAGACCATACAACCACTAAATTGGATAAAAAAGAAAGTCTTAAATGCTTTCTGAAAAGGCAAACGTGATGTTTCCAGTCTTACAAAGATGGCAACTTGTTCCACAATGAAGGTGCGGGAAAATCAAAGGGGCATCTACCTGCTCTCGCCTGTCTGACACGCGGTATCTCCAGTAACTTGTCATGACATGATCTCAGTGATCATATATAGCACTTTTTCTGAATCCTCCTTTTCCAATAGGCAGGATTTTTACCCTAAATACATATGAAAATTCCAACATTCTCACTGGTATCCAATGAAGAGCCCCTCGAGCGCTGTAATATGCACTCTTCAACTAATGTTTGAAACAATACGAACTGCCCTTTTTTGTCAAACTTGCAATTTGGCCACGCATTTGTGTGCAATACCGACGAGAGGACTGCCACAATAGTCGATTTCTGTGTCTACAATGACCCGAGACAAGATTGTACTATTCGCATTAGAGAGATAAGGTCTAATGCGACACAGAAGTTTTAAGCAAAAAGATGAAGTGGAGATAACAGAATTATCTTGATCCTTCGTAGACAATGTCGAATCAAGAATAACACCAAGAGTTTTAACTTTCGAAAAGACTGGAATAAGACAATCTGCAATAGTAAAGTTATTATACAGGTCCGATAATTTGGGCAATCTCTGCTGAGTACCAACTATCAGCAATTCATTTTTTGCTATCATTTAATGCAAGTAAATTGCGAACCATCCAACAGCAGATGAGGCCAAAGACTTAATATGGCAAAACCCAATCTGCCGTCCTCTTAGAAAGAAACCTGGTCGACTGGACTCTATCATATAAATTGTTAAAATCAACCCAATTGAATGAGGCTGAAAGATCCAATAAAATATGGATGGCCAACTTTTGCCCTTAATTTGAGCCGTGGTAGCCTTCAAATCTAAAAAGTCAGAAACAGTACCACGATAATACTTGGAATACTGATTGTCTTTCCCCAAGCACGTAGTACATTAGAAGTACTGCATGGGGTCAATATTGATTTATGTAGCCTAGGCAGATGAAAGGCACGTCTTTCAAGATGCCAACCTGTGATTTGCAGGTTGCAGATTGCACTTGACGTCAGGGGCTGGTTTACTAGCACAGAGGAGACGTTCAGGCCTTCAGCTCCTTCCATCTGCCATGTAGCTGCAGCCCAAAGCTCAATGCTGGACCCTGCACTTTTCATTCAATGCCTGAAAGAGAACAGTTTTCATAGAGGCCTGCCCATCACCCTCTCCACAAACACAGCTTCTGAAAGCTCCGAAGTCAGAGTGGGAACAAGTAATTTGCCCAAGGCCAACTGGGTGTCAGTCTTGAGTTGAGACTCTGGCAATAACGGCTGACATATCTCCCAACATGTCAAAGCTGTGATAAGCTGAAACCGGGTAGATTATTAGCACCAAATTGAGGACTAACTGAGGCGGTGGGGTGGAGAGTTATGATAATTGATTTTGGTATAAAATAAAACTGAGGTCTAGCTTAGCAAACAACACTCCCCCGCCCACAGAACAGGAACCAGTTTAGGGCTGTACATACATAGAAATGCATTGAAATCACATTTTTTGTCCAGTGACGGATGTATATCCATGGTGAGATTTAGACTACAGAAAGTGTATTTTGCATCACAAAATAAACACACTATTTCACGCTCCTTTCTTCTTTACTCTTTTCCTACGTTTTTTCCACAATGACGGGCACTTCCCTCCTCTCCTCCACGCTTCTTGTTACTGCACTTGCACGATCCAAATGTTACAAGGCATGGCCTAGTAGGACCGATTTTTTTTTCCTCATCCCTAATCCCCCCTCTATGTCCCCCTTCTCCCCCGCGCACTGTTTTTTTGCACCTTGAAAAAGTAGTGGTTAGGCGCATTATGAATACCCAATACATTCAATTAAAATTAAGTTCAGCCCAGGGCCCTCACACCAATTTTTCCATTTGCTTTGTGGGGAAACTTCAGCACTGACATGTTTCAGCCTGTGCGTCCTTGGCATCAAGTGGATGTCTCTCAAAGACTAATCTGAAAGAAAAACAGAGTTTCGCTTTCAAAAGAAAACATGCCCAGTTCTTCCTTCTCTCTTTCGGCAGAGATTTCCGTCCACCTCGGGCGCATACACTCATATGCGCCAGGAGTGCTTGTGAAGTGTTCTTCCCACTCGTAGCTTATTTCGTTATTACTGTGCAATGGGGTATGGTTTGTTTGTTCCTGTAATTTTTATATGTACCTTAGAGTCTCTCGGTCCAGTCCCCGAGAGCCTCACCCACACCAGGTTTTCTGGAAAGTTAATGACTGTGTAAATAACTCCCATTTAGATTCACTTAATTCAAAGGCACTTTGTGTGGGTAGACTAAAAACATGGGGCGGCATTAATGCTTCGGGATCTGACTTTGAGGTTTCTTGATGCATGTACATAAACCCTATACACACTTATTCATGGCTGCCAGCTACCAAGAGATGCACTGAAGGCGGGAACGATGGCACTCCTGAAGTTCGCTGTGAACTTGTGAAGTGCAGGCGTGTGTCTCGGTAGTGGTGTCGCGGTAGCGATGACTTATTGCACAGGGGAGGCTTCTGAAACATAACTAGAATCATTCTCCCTGCACCGGTTGCCCTGAAAGTACAGAAATCGCAGGACCTGGACGGGTTGAGAGGGTTAATCAGATCTTAAATGGTACAGGGCTTCGTGCAGGAAATGAAATGACAATGCAGAAACACCCAGATGTAGCTGAATGCTCATCCATAATGAGTATGCGGTGTCCTGCCTCCCATGATGGAGCAGCCAAAGGCCAAGGAAAGTGAAACATGAGACCTCCCTCAGCTGTAGCGAGCAGCTGAGGGAGCATTTTTGGGGCAGCCAGTGTGGTGGAGAAACCTGGTTTATTTTTGTATTCAATTGTACTGAGTTCCAGCCAGTGTGTTCTCAATGATCCACAGGAGGCCAAGGGTGTTTTGCTTAATCAGCCTTGCAAAGCCCTTATTCCATGATGACTTGGATACTTCAGGCCCATGTGTTGTAGGGGGCGCTGTCACACCTCCCTGTGTTAGTATCCTGTGAGGGATGGCAACATCCTGAAGTTCCTGGATGATATGTTGATTGACACCTCCCCCTGGTTTCTGCTTACTCAGGGACGTCATTTAGGGGTCGCCAGAGGTCGCAACTGTGACCTCTGAGGTCTCCCTTGCGACCACTATTAAAAAATAAAAAATAAAAAAATTAAAACTTTTTTTTAAATTTATTTTTTATGTAAGCTCCTGGGCTGTGGCCAGCACCATGTGGCTCTTTACTTCTGGAGTGGCTTTCTTGTTCAGGCCCCTTAAAAAAAAAAGAAAAATATGAACAGGAGTGCCACAAGTGTAACATTTTCAGCACTGATCCTAAATAAGAAAGACTAGGAATACCAAAGAATGTGTCTTTCTGGAATTCTATACAATAATTGCTAGACTCATTAAAGGTTTATTTCAGGCACACTTCCGGGGGTGAGTCACTGATTTAGACTGTTCTTAAACGCCTCAACTCAGCCTTTCATCCTTCTGAGGTCGATAAATGAGTACCAACACAGGTTGGGTGATATTGGGTGTATATTTTTTCTATATAAAGCGCTAAAGCGTGAGTGCTATATAATAACACATCATTATAATTTGGTCATGGACGTCTGCTTGCATTCACAGTAATTAGGTAATATGGGCCTATACACACTGATCTTAGCTTGCCTCCCCATTTGCCCTCACCACACCTTCACCCCACACTCTGGTTTTCTGCCCTGGTCCAGTGCTCTAGTTCACCGTACCAGCTGGCATATTGCGGGCCCTTTGGTTTTTTCCACGCCACTGCAATGGCCCTCTTGGCCAAGACACATACCATGTCCATGGGTTTGATTAGGTGCCTGAATTTGCTAACTCTCGGATAAGCACCTAGCAAACATTCCTTTGGCGTCCACACATATCTCGTCATTCCAGCCCTTCTGCATGTTTGCTCTATCTTGTGCCAGAAACTGCCTATCTTGGAACACTCCCAGAACATGTGTATAATTTCTGCACCTTCTGTATTGCACCAGGGACACAGCAGGTCTGTGGCGCTGCAGAATGTAGCTATTCTGCTAGGTGTCATGTATGTTTTGTCAAGGACATTCAACTGGATCAATCTAAACCTAGCGTTTCTGGACACTTCCCGAGGGTATTCCAAAATCCTTTCCCACTCTTTCTCCGTTATGTTGACACCCAGGTCTACTTCCCACCCCTGCTTCAGCACCTCGCTCCTAGGGTTTGGCCTATCTGCAAGTTGGCTGTAGATTCTAGATGCTGGTTTCCACCGATCCCCCTCGTTGTGCAGCAACGTTAACATTGGTGCCGCTTCCGGCTCCTCTGGCCAACTCTTCCGGATGCTCCTCGCTACACTGCTGATCTTCTGGTACCAGAAAAACTGACCACTGAGCAGCCCCTCCCTCTTCCCCATGGAGTCGAATTCCCTATAGGAGCCTTCTTCGTACATGTCCACCCAGGTGTAGATGCCATGTCTTTCCCATTGCCTGGATCTGGCCAGGTCTGTTCTAGTTGCACATACATCTTCCGCTATTGGGGTTCGGGTGAATAAGGGTGGTCTTGCCCTATTAGCTTCAAGACCCTGCTCCAGATCTTCCTGCCCAGCTGCACTATCATTGGTATAGCCCCAAGGCACTTCAGTGGTACTCACAGCACCTTCTTTAGGCGCACTGGTGCGATTAGTTGCTTAAGTAGTCTTGTTTCCGTGGTGGCTTGGTAAGCTAGCCACTTGGCCACAAAACTAAGTTGTGCAGCTAGGAAGTATCTTTCAAAGTCCGGAGGTTGGACCCCGCCTGCTTTGCATGGCAGCGTGAGTGTGTTCAGGGACAATCTATGTCTGGCAGGGCCCCACAGTAGCTCTTTCAATAGTTTCCCCAGCAGGCAGAAGAAGGAGGCTGGTATGTAATAATGGACATAATGAAAAAAATACAGGAACCTTGGAAGAACTATCATTTTAACCACAGCCACCCTGCCCATGACCAACAGTGGTAGTCTGGTCCAGAATTTCGTAGAGTTCCTAAGCCCCTGTATCGCTAGCATTGTGTTGCTCCCATGCATCTGTTCAGGTGTGTGCCAAATATTCACCCACAAGTATCTGAACATGTGTTTCTGCCACCTAAGCCCAACCTCTGGGAGGTTCTCCTCGCTCTCTCTTGCCAGCCCTGCCAGTGGGAATATGCACGATTTTTCGGTACTAAAGTGGATCCCAGATACCTGCGCAAAGTTCCTCAGCACGTCTAAGATCACTGGTACATTGAGGTGGGGATCTCTTAGATAAAGCAATGCGTCATCCACATATAGAGACACTATGTGGTCCTCCCCTCCCACTCTTATGCCGGCATCAAATAATTGCTTCCTGATCTATATGGCCACTGGCTCCAAGCCCAGGATGTAGAGCATTGGTGACAGCGGGCAGCCCTGTCTAGTGCCCCCTTTGGATGCCCCACAACTCCGACACCACCCTCCCTGTTTTCACTCTCGCCACTGGTGCTTGTAGAGCAACCTAATCCATCTTATGAAGTGTTCTCCCAGCCCAAATTGTCTCAGGGTAGCGATCAGCCATTCATAATATATGGAGTTGAACACTTTTATAGCATCCAAAGAGATCACTGCATATTTTTCCTGTGCATTTTCCTTCTGTGCGATGATGTACTGCAGTCTTCTTAAATTACCTGCTGTGTTTCTGCCCGGTACAAACCCGTTCTGGTCCCCATGCACTAAGGTCCCAATTATCTTTGACAGCCGCTTGGCCAATATAGTTGTGAGTATTTTGATGTCGTAGTTTAGCATAGCTAGCGGCCTGTATGAGCTGCATTCTTCCACTGGTTTCCCTGGTTTTGGGATCGGGACAACCAGCGTCTCTCTCATGCTTCTCGGTAGTATCCCTGAATCATACACCTCCCTGAACACTTTTTGTAAGACTGGAGCTAGTTCCGAGCTGTACATTTTATCAAAGTCAGGGGGCAGTCCATAGCTCCATGGGGTTTTACAGGTGGCTAGCGACTGTATCACCTCGCTCACATCCTCAACCGTCAGTTCCGCGCCCAGCATTTCTCATTGGGCTCCTTCTATTGAGGGGAGCCCTATCTCTTCCAGTGTGTCCTGTATGGTACCCAGGGGGACCTGCTCTTCATGGCGGTACAGTTGGGAATAAAAGTCCCCAAACGCTTCATTTATTGCCAGTTGCGAGGTATGTATTGCCTCTGTTTCGTCTTTAATTACTGTGATCAGGTGCTTTGGGTATTCCTTCTTGCACAGCCATGACAGCAGCCTACCCGTCTTGTCGCCCTCTGGGTGGGCCGTGGTGGTCTTAGCTATGTAGTCAAATTTTGATAATCTGGCCCAGGCATTTTGGCATTCTTCCCTAACCCTCGCTAGTTCTAGTTCAGCCTCCCTGGTCTTTTGGGTATGAGCCTCCAGTTGTTGAATCCTCCCTGCTCCCTTTTCCAATTCGCCCTTGAGCAGTTTCCTTATTCCTCCCGTACTTGCGATTACCTCACCCCTTATCAACACCTTCATAGCCTCCCATATTGTGTTCCAGCCCTTTACACTCCCCACATTGATGTCCTTGTATTCCTCTATTTTGCATCTAAGTTCCACATTGAGGGCACCGTCTGTGAGGGCATCCGATGGCATGCGCCACCGCGGTATGAGTGGTCTAGGCCCCTTCATCCTCCACTCAATGGTTAATGGTGAGTGGTCTGAGATTGATCTGCCTAGGTAGGATGCTGATATTGTTTGGGGTAAGTGCATTCCATCGATCAATAAGTAATCTATTCTGGTATATAGCTCATGGGGAGAGGAGTAGTAAGAAAATTCTCTATCCTCAGGGTGCATTTCTCTCCACACCTCTACCAGGTCTAGGGTCTTCATTATTTTGCTTAGGGCAGATGAGGTCGGTTTAGTTCCATGTGGTGGCAGGTTAGATCTGTCTAGGGTGGGATCTCAGACACAGCTGAAACCTTCCCCCCATATGAAGAAACAATCTCGATATGCGGCCAGCTTCCCGCTCCTCTTGGTCAGGTACGCTGCAGTTCCACAGTTAGGGAGATAAGTGTTAACTATACAGATTACTAGCTGTTCTATGCTCCCTCTGAGTATCAGATATCTTCCCTCCGGGTCCGCCTCTTTGGTCAGAAGCCTAAAGGGCACTGTTTCATGTATCCATGTGTATACCCCACAAGCATATTTGGAATAGGTAGCTCCAAACCCCTGTCTTCCCCAGTGGCCCAGTACTTTGTTATTGACTTCAGCGGCGAGGGGTTTTTTCTTGTAACATAGCTATGGAGACTCTCTTCCTCCTCAGGTAGGATTTGATTCTGTTCCTCGCATGTAGATGCCCATTCCTCTGACGTTCCATGTCAGTACCTTTATATCAGCCACCTTTTCCTTCTAATGCATCCCACCTTACTTTCGAGCTCCAGCCACCCCCTTCCCTATCCTTCTGCACCACCTCAATTCTGCCATGTCCTTTTCCAGGCATCCCCCAGGACCATATCAAGTTTTCTGTGAAGACCATATAACATTTCAAGAAACAGTTTAAACTCAACAGTCTGTACCAAGCAATTGCAACCAGTCAGTAGCATTTAACCAGAAACAAATAACTGCGCTGAGCAGCCGCTTTCCAATCGCAGCGCTCGAGCACCCTCACACCGTCTTGGCCCAT
This sequence comes from Ambystoma mexicanum, assembly GCF_040938575.1. NCBI lineage: Eukaryota > Metazoa > Chordata > Amphibia > Caudata > Ambystomatidae > Ambystoma > Ambystoma mexicanum. Next base: position 209,819,556 of record NC_090929.1, read on the forward strand.
CCAGGCCTCCATGTGCGAGTTGTGTGGTGTCAGAAATGGGCCAACACCTAACAGTTCGCTGGGTGTGTCTTTGCCGTGGTCGAGCGTCCAGGACCTCCTCCCGCCAATATGCTTAATCTCTATTTGCTATGAAAGTATATAGTCAACCCTTACCATATCACTTCTGTATCCTTTCTGGTTGGCAAGCGCCCCCCCCCTTATGTTCGCTCCAATCTGGTGCCACTCAGGTAACTCGTTCCTCCCCTTGGTCTAAGTTTCTGTGTTCCATCCACATTGTGGCCGCTGCAGGTGTTTCTAGGAAGACTGGTCGTCCCTTGTAGATCACTTTGAGTCTCGACGGATGCATGAGCATGTATTTAAGGTGTAGTTGCCTTAGCCTTGCTTTAACTGGCACAAAGGAATTCCTTGCCAATTGGACCGCAGGTGTATAGTCTGGATGTATGGTTATGTTGGAGTTATCTCAGCAGATCTCCCCTCCTTCTCTCGATAATCTCAGGATGGCCTTTCTGTCTCGAATGTTGAGTATTTTTGCTATCATGGGGTGGGGGTAGGAGCCAGGAGGTGGTTTATTTTGCAATGACCTGTGGGCCCTCTCCACCTCAAATCCCTGTGAGAGATTAGCGGCCCCAATTTCCTGCAGGATTAAGTTTTCTACAAAGTCCGTGGGGTTCGAGCCCTCTGTTCCTTCTGGAATTTCTAGCAGGTGCACGTTATTGTGCTGAGCTTGGCCCTCTGCTTCTTCTGCTCTGGCTTCAAGGACTGCATTTCTCTTTTCTAGCTTCGATAGTCTCTTCTCCAGGTCGTTAGTAGTGTCCATTGTTTCTTTCAAATCCTTCTCTGTGTTTTTGACCCTTTCCATGAGGTTGCGAATGTCTTGCCTCATTAGCTGCATGTCCGATTTAACTTCCTCAATTTTCATGTCTATGAAGGTTTTCAGGGCTGCAATTGTGTCCAACACCTGGCTGTCCTTAAACCCGGCTTCCTTGTCTGGCTAGGCTAGTTGTACCGTGGTTTCACGCTGTGACTGCCCTTTGGGTGTGGCTGCATTGAAGGAGTCTGTGATTGTAGCTTTCCCTTTATTCTTTTGTTTATTCAGTGACATGCTTGAATTAGCGCCCCCCTATTTCGGTCCAACACTTCGTGTGCCACCTGTGCTGAGTGGTAAATGCAATTATTTATTGCACTATGGCTCCGGCTCGTTGCTGCGTATGTGTTATGTGCGCAGTCTGTGATACCGCTTCTGCGGTTCTGCTGTCGTGTTTCACCGTGTGCTGCGCCGTCTCAGTGATTGGGGGGTAGTGTTTTGTTGCCTGTGTGCTGTTGTTCTGTGTCACCTTGTCTGTCTATTTATGTGGGCAGGGCCTTAGTGAGGTCCCAGTTGTCCTGTGTCCCCAGCCCCAGTAGCAGTTCTGTCTGGCTGGCCCACCGGTACATCTGCCGGGCTGCTCTTGGGGTGTGCTCCCAACTTTTTCACTCAATTGTCTCTGCTTATTACCGTGTGCAGCTGGGTCTCACAAACTCTTTTTTCCTCAGCAGGGCACTGTAGCTTCATGTTTACCTTCTGCGCCTTATCACTCTGCTATGATTGCCTGGTCATGGGGCGGGTGCCCTCCAGCCCCTGTTGTTCCAGCCCCTGTGGTGTGGCCCCAGGTCTCTCTGTCCTGGTGTAGTGCGCCGACGCAGCTCAGGCCCAGCTGGTCCTTGATTCAGTGATTCACAAGTAGTGTCACACCCACATCTCTCCCAACGCACTGCGTTGCATTGTACCCTTCAGTATTGCCCCCAAAGTTCCAATCAGCAGTATGTGTCTCCCCTCTCCTCTCCGTTGAGGCAGGCCCTTCTCTGCGGCGTACCCCTCCTGGGTGAAGCGGGTCACACCTAGTTGTGTGTAACCCACCCTGTGCTGTGCGTGCTCGTATCTAACAAAGGTTTAGGAGCCAGGCAGACCCAGCAGAGCATGCTGTCTCGTACCTTCCTCGCCGTGTGAGCTGGAGTCGCCCCAGTTCGTTGCTGCTTTGCCGGTTCAGCTGGCACTTGGTGTGCCTCTGTTTCCCTTCGGTTCTCTTTGGGCACCTCAATCTCCTCAGATCCACTGCCCGCCTTGAATCTCCCCTACAGATGCTCCCCCAACCGCAGGCATCCCAGATGAAGTCCCCTCTGTGTGTCTTTGCGCTCGATCTCCGCCTCCTCCACGTTCTTTCCACAGAAGCTGGGTCAGATGTTCCCAGCCTCTGTGTCTTTACTCAGTACTGCTTTTCTCTTCCTCCACCTTCCAGTGGTTCAGGTATCTCCTGGTCAGAGCTAGTGGTGCTGTCTATGGATCACTTCTCCTCTGTAACGTTTTGCTTTCTGTTGGTTCTGGCGCTGCGCTGATCGTGTGTGACCTCGCCTCTGTCCTCTTTCCGTCCAGGCTCACCGCGCTTTCTGCTTCAGGTCCTTCTCCCGCATGGTCTGATGTCTGCCATGGCTGCCATCTTGGGAGCAAGGGGGGCCTTCAGTTCACAGTGCCCGTTTTCCCCTTCTGCTGCACCAATTTTCGTCCAGATTGCGGGGAGGTTCTCCGGGGTGGCTTCCTCTTTTCGCCGGTATGGTTGATTATTTGCAATATGCAGAAAAATGTTGCGTTCAAGGATATTTTGCAGGATCTCGGCGGGAGCTTCAGTCAGGCACACCCTCACTCCATGAGTTCAGGCCACTCCCCCTTTACTGGCAGTCTATTAGGCAGGGGATCCTGCGGAGCGGTGGGGTGTGGTGATGGGGTTTTAGGATTGGATATAAGTGGATGGAATGTTAGAACAGAATGTGAAAAGGGAATGTGGACTGGGAATGTGGAGGATGGAATGAAGAACAGAGAGAAGCAGTTCGAGAGATGGTGGACAGCAATAGGAGGTTGTTGTAGATATGAAAGTCAAAATAACGGAGATGCTGAAAATGTTACCTGTGTTCTCCTGTCATATGGTAAGAAGACAACATAAAAACTGACAACGATCTGGTGGAGTGACGACCTCTGGGTTTTCCCACGTGTGCACAGGGCTCATGATGCACAGAAGACAGTGAGCAGTGTTTGAGAACCCCAGCTGTGGAGACGCCTGATACTGAAGGAGGGACTTGGAGGTTCCGAGCTATCCGGCAGAACACCCACATTAGGAGTGGAAAGACCGGGTGAGAGCAGAACACCTAACAAAGGACCCATTAAGGAGCCATGCACGCACACATGCGCATAAGACGGATGTCAAGCCTGGCGGCCATTTTAGGGTCCGGCACGTTCAAAAGTGGTGTTCTACTACACGGAAAATCAATGGCAGCCATTGTAAGGTCAGGAACGGTTGAGACACACTGGACTGATCACCAGCGGTAGCCATTAAAAAGTCAGGTGACCTGAGACATTGTTTAAAAAAACAAAGGGAGAAGTATAAGAATTACTATTACCTGGAAAACAATTAGCATAGTGTTTGCACAATTAATTGTTGAGTTGAGTTGTGATTGTAATTGATTTATGACATGGCAAATATACTCAGTTCTCTGCTATTTCTACCTTCTCCGGTGTAACCAAATGTCAAATGGTCTGACTGGAAGGTGGGGCTTATGAAATATGTATTGACTGTATTTAGACCAAATTATTCTAATGAGAGGAAAGATGTACATTATTCCATTGGGCAGTGAAGGGCAAGATGTGCTCAAAAGACTACCAGACCCAGTTGGTATGGGGGACATGGGGCAATTGTATGTGAGCATTTCCAAATTGGACAGATATTACGAAGTAAAAAATCCTAGCACGTTATCATTTTGCCATCAGAGAACAGTAAAGTGGAGAATCTATGAAGGAATTTGTTACGGCTTTCAGAGGATTAGCAATAAAGTGTCATTTTGGACACTGTCAAGAAGAGCATATATCAGATCAGCTCATGATACGATTTTTCAATGACAACATTTCCATGGCAATATAGAGAGAAAAAGATCAGAACTTGGATAGAGCCACTGAGATAGCAAAAAATATTGAGGACACCAACTGCTGCTTCAAGGAACGTCATGTAGATAAAGGCAATGATACACATCGCTAATTAGGGGAGGAAGGTTTGATCAATAAGATAGATGGGCAAAATACAAGTAAGCATAAACCCAGAGGTAATACCAGCTATGATCAGAAGAATAAAAACAATACCAAGGAGGACACATGGTTTAATTGCAATGCTAAGGGAGAAGTACGAAGTTGGAGTGGCCCACCCAGGAGTGATGGAAGGAATACTGGATGGACACGTTGCTATCACTGCGGAAGTGGCAATAACTTTGCTAATGACAGGGAGGGTGTCGCAGTACACATTATCTGTCATGAGTGTGGTAGGAAGGGGCACCTCGCCAGGTGTTGCAAAAACATCAAGAGCACTACTGGGATGATATGTGAGGTTTATGAGGACAATTGAGATGATGATGAAGAGGCTCAAAGAGAGGTGGTGTCCTCGTTGAGTGCAGTTTCCGGGAAACTGAACAGGACGAAGCCATATGCTAAAATACAAGTAATAGGTGTCCAGGTTTCAGTTTTGGTTGACAGTGGAACGTAATATACCTTAATAAGCTTGCAAACATGGAGAAACAAATTCATATGTTGTGCATTGGAGGAACCAGCTATAAGGCAAATGCGTATGGGGGATTTCCCATTGACATTGTGGGACAGTTTGAAGCACAATTTGAATTTAAGGGAAAAAAGACCAAGGGAGTTGTATATGTAGCAAGGAAAGGAGGTGAGATTCGGTTATGAGATGACCAAGCAAAACTTGACATCAGGTTGGATCCCTCCATTCATGACAAGTTTTGATAGCAAGAGATGCTTTGGTCGAGGATGCAAGTAGACACTACTTGTGAAATATCATCATAGTTTCCAGAGGTTTTTGAAAAAAGAATAGGATGTCTAAAGGGTTTTTTTATCAGACAAAGCTTAAGGGTGACGCTGTGCTGGTGTCGGCCAAAGTGTGAGCTGTACCGTTGACTCTGAGGTGAGAACTGGAGTCTAACTAACTGGAGTTTAATTGAATGGAAGCTGAGGGTATTATTGAGAGCATTGAAGCCTCAGAATGGGTGAGCCCTATTGTGGTAGTGAAGAAGACCAGTGGTACAGTGTGACTTTGCAGCGATCTTAGAAGTCTCAAGAGGAATGTGTTTGCTGAGAAGTTACCTCTTCCAAGAATTGATGAACTGTTGATCAGTGTGTCAGGAGCACAAATAATTTTGCTGCTTTACCCGAGGTCTGCATATCATCAGCTGGAACTTCATGCAGACTCTATGGACTTAAATTCATTTATCACACCATTTGGCCTTTATCGTTGCAAAAGAATGCTATTTGGCTTAGGTTCTGGAGCTAGTGTGTTTTTAAAAGTAATGTATAGGTTGCTGGGAGGCGAGTGTGCTGTGATGTTTTATCAGGATGATGTCCTGACATGGGAATCGAGTGTGAGTGAGCAAGACACATGTTTGAGAAGAGTGCAAGAGATCTTCTAAGTGAAGAGGTGCAATGGAAGGAAGAGAGGCTGATTTTTAAAGACATAAAATCCTCCCCAATCTCTAATTATCGCAGATGCTTACATTGGCTCTCGGTTAAGAACCAGATATATTTTAAAATGTTATGCTTAGTCTGAAAATGTGTGAATAAGGAGGCTCCCTCAAATTTAGCTATGCAAATCCAACAGTATTTCCTGTCACAGCATTTACGTTCCATTGACAAGTTGCGATTGGAAACTCCCCAGTCCAGTCTCATGTCTAAAGGGGACTGCAGATTTTGTGTCTATGGCCCCAAACTCTGGAATAGTTTACCACTTAAAATTTGGCCCCAGAAAACACTATATCAGTTTCGTAGAGTTTTGAAAACCTACCTATTTAAGTAGATTTTGGTAGGCCTAGTGTTTTAGAATTATGACATTCAGTTTAGATTTACGCTTTTAGCTGGTTCTGTCTTGGGGTTACAGCCCATCTAACCTCTTTTTTGTTTAAACCTGCGGCCAGAAATGATTCAGTTCGTCCAGAGCGCATTATAAGTACTTCAATCAAATGATTGGATATAAGAGGATGGAATGCTAGAACAGTAATGTGGCAATAAGCCCCGGAATTGTGGGACATTACCGCCTAAGGTAATGCCCCCGGGGCCTTTAGTTACAGGCCCAAGCGTAGCTTAACACCATCAAATTGGATAAGGAAAATATACATACACATGCCGTAAGCAGCATTGCACCAAAATCTATGATCGAAAAGCATTGCATAAAAATAAGTTGTTACATCTATAAAAAGTAGTTGTCATTTCTAGCTTTCTCATTTACATCTAACCTTTCCTCATTTAGGGACCTAGACTGTGGTGGAATGATTCTATGTCAGAATTGCTAAAAACTAGGGGTCATTTTCTGGATTTGTGTAAATTGCACATAGGGTACGAGTTACGTTTGCACTTATGTGCAAACAGTTCTCTTGCATGCAATTTCATTTCGCTACGAAATGGAAAAAAAGGAGTAAAAAGAAGGCGGAATCGCTCCGGGTCCCTATGCAGCCATACAAATCAATCAGAAAATAGCATAGCGTACAAAACAATCATGCAACTTGTACACATGCCTTTTATGCCAATCCATTAAAAAAATGAACCTCATTGTCACAAAATTCCTAAAAATTGATTTTGATGTGTTTTTTTTTTACTTGACTTGATCACGTAAACCAAACTGTCCCCTAAATCCTTACCTTCAACTGTTTAACATTTCCCTCTGCTTTCCTTTCCTGTTTTTTTTTTCAAGGTTTTTCTCTTGTTTGCTGAACCTTTCCCAAGACATCTAGTCCATTCGTTGAGTTGATTATTCAGAGTCATTTTCTTTCTTTCTGACTGAGCCCAGGTCAAACATCAGCATCAAGGCAAATACCTGGCCTTGAGATCGGATGTGAAAACGCATTCCTTTAAATTCTGGTGCTATCACCTTACAGAGCCAGGAAACGCCTGATGAAAGTATTTCCATAGGGTCTGCTGCCCTGCACCAGTCTCAGACTGCCCATACATTGATTCTCTTATTGCAAACACCTGTAATGAACTGTAAATAGTCTTGAATAGCACCCATCCGCCACTATTGGTGGCTTTGTGGCGCTTTGTTCTTTAGCAAAAAAGTGGTGGGGTTAAGTGGTGGGACAGTGGGAAACCTGTGTTGTTGATAGGTGCAGGTCGGAAGTACCCAGTTCCTGAGCGCCAATCTGCTTTCTATGAGTTTGGGGGAACAAACATGGGAGCATGCATAGGGAAGAGCCCAAGATATGATTTACTACAATGCTTCGGGTCTGGGTAGCCTCTGATGTTGGAAAGGGCCGAGCAGAGCTGGAAGGGTGATCAGAAGACTCATTGATCTGGGACATCACATTTCCAGTCCTGTCCTTTCCTTTACCGTTCAGTTCATCTTCAGAGCTGTAGTCTTCATTGGCTATAAGTGAGCCCGTATATGAAACACTAAGCAGATGTGTAAAAGTAAAGCCCAGACCAGGACACGTGTTCTGGTTGACGTGAAGCCATGGAGACACCCTCATGTTTTTTGACTCACGTCTGTTAATGGTTTTAATATTCCTTAGTCGAACGTCTCTCCTTCACTTTTTCCGTCCTTCGTTTGACCTGCCACTTTCGGTTTTCAGCCCCTGGTTGTTGAAAACATGGACTTCAGTCACAACTCTGCACTTTCATTCTCACCTCCGAAAAAGTGTTCAGCTCCGCTCTTGTTCATCGTTGATCCCATAAAGGGATTGTTGCCTTCTTGCTGTTCACCCACAAGGTGATGCTGCATAATGACAGTACCGCTTCCAAGCTGCACTACCTGGCCTTCCTTTTTTTCTGACCCTTAAGCTGCAAACACTGAAGATCGAAACCTTCATTCTGGCTCCTCTGAGCACTGATTACCCTCTGGTGATCGGGTGCTGGAACCATCTCCCTCACACCATCCCAGACCATCTGACCAGGAAAATCTCTCAAGACTTTGTTTCACTCACAATCTGTAAGCAGCAGGGGCTGCACGCTGACTTTACTGGCTTAGGGCCAAGAAACCACTGCATTGGTAGTGTCACACTCTAGAAACTATGCTTTTATTCGTCTTATTATTATTTATTAAGATGATTGTCACAATCCTGTCAGTGATCATTATTACAATTTTTTTTTACTTTTTATTTTTTAATTATAGTGAATTAGCCATGTAAAAAACAATCAAAGCCAATAAAACAATAAATGGCTTGTAACACTATTAACACGATAATAAATAAAGCATTTAAAGACATTTTCAATTGAACCAACACAGAAAAACCTAAAAAAGCAAAATAAATAAATAAAACAAGGTGAAAAAAGAAAAAGAAAAAAAGAAGAAAAAAAAGTTTAAAAAAACACACTAAAAGAAAAAAAGACCTCAGTATTATCATGTACAGTATAAAAACAAGAATTTGGCACATAATACAACAGTCTAAACCAACATATCCATACTGCAGCATTCCTCACTTCCTGAGACATCATAATATTATTTATTTAAGAGTCTTTCCCCCCCTAACTCTATTATTACAATTATTCTATGTATAACATTTTCCATGGATGTCTTTGCATTGGGGACTAGGCATGCAAATGGCCATCCAAATTCTGAGAGACAGCTTCCTCTCTAAGCCCCAACTCTTCTAAAACTCGGAAAGGCCCCAAAAACTCAAATCCAAAATACTCTTTGATTTCATACAAAGCCTCCTGGAATCCACATGTTTGCTATTGATCCTCTTCCCCTTTCTCATAAACGTGTTTCAAGGCAGTCCGAAAGGAGTTTCACAGACTGTCCTGTCCATCTTGGAATGATAACCTTATGTCAGAAAATAATGTATGAAGTTCTTAGAGGTTTTGATAATTTGCTTTACCCAGAAAGACAAGTGTAATGTTCTTATTATGACTACAATATATGCTGGAAGTGATGATTAGGGATGGACATTTTCAAATGTTAAAAAGAGCCAGTTTACAGCGTTAGCACAAGGAAATATGTTCCATTTAAAAAAAAACTATTTCAGCAGAGAATGCATTCCATTTTGCATCTCAAATGCCATTTCTTCCAGCTAAGGGTCATGCTCAGATTAAAAACACTGGTCTGTTTCTTCGGTGAGCACCAAAGCAATATTTACTTTTCTGTGTTGGCTACTGATTGGTTGATAGTGCCTCTGAAACCGCACATTTGTTACATTATGCACAAACACTAATAATTAGCAACCATTACAAAATAACAAACACCATTGTAGTCCTTGTTGCCTGGTCCTCTGGTCCCTTACAAAGTCTGTAAGTACCTCAACAATCCCACGCAGCATATACACCTGCCGCTTGTCTCCGATGCATGGAAAATGCACCATCAGTGTGATGACAACATTCATGTAGGAAATGAAATACACAATGAAAATGTGTGTCTCCAAATGCCAGGCCAGTCTCCACTGGTGCAACTATCACAGGTGCTCTCGTTTTACCTTTAACCATAACATTGGCATGGCCTCTCCCCTTCATGATATCTTTGTTTTTCTGTGATCTTGTTGCTCTTAGCAAAGGCTTGGGTGGTCCTAGCAAACGTCTATCAGGCAACATGACTCTTACCCACAGCGATAGAGAGTGAGACAGAGAGGGGGTGAAAGAGGCAGATAGCAGGAGACAGAGAGAGAAAGGGAGCTCTGAGAGAGCGTGGCAGAAAGCATGAGAGTGGGGGAGAGAGAGAGAGAGACTGAGAGAGAGAATAATCAGCTGATAATATGGCAGGTACAGATAGGTGTTATTACTATTATTTTTAATAATTATTATTTGTATTATTATAACCACACCTTTGTGATCCCTACAATATCCTTTTTAAAATTGTGCATAATCAAAAGAATCAGCGAGCTGTTCTCCTATGCTGTGCCACAATGTTCTTGCAGTAGGACAATACTATCATGACTTTCTTCAAGGCAGAGGGCCTGAAGCTTTCACAAGGCTGCTACCTGTCATGGGAGGTGTGCCCTGTCCTCGTTCTCACCAGAGCAGATGTAAGTTTCGGTCCAACAGTTGCCAAAGCAGAGTTTTGCGGTAAAGCGTGGACTTGGAAGGTCCCAAGTTCCAGGAGGAGTCCCTCAGATCAGATCTTCTGGTCAGTAAGTCCATGTTCTATGATTCAGCCCAAATGGTCTAAATGCTACAGGATCAGACCCTTGGGATTTATAGGAAAGGAGCATTTATCCAAGCAGCCTGGCAGCTTCCAATCAGTGAGGGAGGCTACATTCCAACTTTTCAGGCTTCTTCCAAAGATGATTGTAGATGTGCCTTCAAGCTTAAATCACGTACACCACGTACAAATTGGTAGTCTCTGGATATTGTCACTGCTGCTTCCCGGGAACTCCAAGGCCCACAGAGCTGTGAGCAGATATGGCCATGCATTTCCAATTCACTCTTACATAGGAGCAAAGTCTGGCTACAGGATTCTGCTGTGGACTTTATCCGGGTGCCGGGAGAAGGTTCTTCGTAAAGATACAGGAGTCCTTTACCTTGAGGGATTAAAGGTCTATAGGGGAGCACTTATGGCAGACATATGTTTCTGTGGACTCCTTAGGTTATGGCTCATCACTCAGTAAACCAGTCAGAAAAAAATCCAAAAATACAGGGACCTAATGCCAAAGTGAGAGAGTTTGACTTGTGGTCTCACGGCACCCACACCACGACTAGAGAGCCCATGGATATGACTTAAACCTACCTTCCTGGTATGTGTTTGCTTCTTTGTTGGACCTCTTCTCATATTAAGTTTGGCTGAAATTCCCCCAATAAACAATCAAAGAAATTCGGTCAAATTTAAAAGGTCAATTTCTCTTTCGATCAACCACTTGAGATACCCATTTACATACAACGTACTTACAATTGCGTGCTTGGGTATGCTTATTATGCTCTTTTTTAGTAGTCTGAAGCTGGCACTTGGAAGCTGCACATCAGAGACCACGCAATCTAGCAGCTCTTCACAGGGTTTTTTCCCCTTCAGGGGTTTCTGTGGAGGTCCCACCACGCTCAAGCCTTTCTGAGCAGGACCGTGGAGGGGATTCTAGGTAAATCCTCACATTCTACGGAATCCTGTAGAGCCAGTGCGACGTGAGGTAGGTGTCTTCCAGTGTATTCTCGAGTCTTTAATGGTACAGTGAATTGAAACATAACAGCAGAACACGATTACACACGCTTTAGGAAGAGTGTTGTGAACATTTAAATAAGCCTCAAGTCCATTGTGCATTTTGTAATGAGTGATTAAATCATACAGCGCTTTCATCACAGACATGGTCGTCAAATATAAAGATCTGTGGCCATTAGTATATTCCCAAAATACTCTTTGATTTTATACAAAGCCTCCTGGAATCCAAATTTTTGCTATTTCTCCCCTTCCCCTTTCTCATAGTCGTGTTTCAAGGCAGTCCAAAAGGAGTTTCCCAGACTGTCCTGTCCATCGTGGAATGATAACCTTATGCCAGAAAATAATGTATGAGGTTCTTAGAGGTTTCGATAAGGTGCTTTACTCAGAAATACACGTCTAATGTTGTTATTATGACTACAATATATGCTGGAAGTGATGATTAGGAATGAACATTGTCAAATGTTAAAAAGAGCCAGTTTACAGTATTAGTACAATGAAAGATGTTCCTTTTTTAATTGTTATTTTTGCAAAGAATGCAACCCATTTTGTGTCTCAAAATGTAATTTCTTCCTGCTAAGGTTCATGCTCAGATTAAAAACACTGGTCTGTTTCTTTGGTGATCACCAAAGCAATATTTACTTTTCTGTGTTGGCTACTGATTGGTTGATAGTGCCTCTGAAACCCCACATTTGTTACACTATGCACAGACACCAATAATAAGCAACAATTAGAAAAGAACAAACACCATTGTGGTCCTTGTGCCTGGTCCTCTGGTCCCTTACAAAGTCTGTAAGTACCTCAACAATCCCACGCAGCATATACACCTGCCGCTTGTCTCCGATGCATGGAAAATGCGCCATCAGTGTGATGACAACATTCCTGTAGGAAATACACAATGAAAATGTGGGTCTCCGAATGCCAGGCCAGTCTCCACTGCTGCCACTATCACAGGTGCTCTCGTTTTACCTTTAACCATAAAATTGGCATTGCCTCTCCCCTTCATGATATCTTTGTTTTTCTGTGATCTTGTTGCTCTTAGCAAAGGCTTGGGTGGTCCTAGCAAACGTCTATCAGGCAACATGACTCTTACCCACAGCGATAGAGAGTGAGACAGAGAGGGGGTGAAAGAGGCAAATAGCAGGAGACAGAGAGAGAAAGGGAGCTCTGAGAGAGCGTGGGAGAAAGCATGAGAGTGGGGGGAGAGAGAGAGAGAGAGAGAGAGAGAGAGACTGAGAGAGAGAATAATCAGCTGATAATATGGCAGGTACAGATAGGTGTTATTACTATTATTTTTAATAATTATAATTATTATTTGTATTATTATAACCACAATTTTGTGATCCCTACAATATCCTTTTTAAAAAAGTGCATAATCAAAAGAATCAGCGAGCTGTTCTCCTATGCTGTACTTTCTCAAGGCAGAGGGCCTGAAGCTTTCACAAGGCTGCTACCTGTCAAGGGAGGTGTGCCCTGTCCTCGTTCTCACCAGAGCAGATGTAAGTTTCGGTCCAACAGTTGCCAAAGCAGAGTTTTGCGGTAAGGCGTGGACTTGGAAGGTCCCAAGTTCCAGGAGGAGTCCCTCAGATCCGATCTTCTGGTCAGTAAGTCCATGTTCTATAATTCAGCCCAAATGGTCTAAATACTACAGGATCAGACCCTTGGGATTTATAGCAAAGGAGCATTTATGCAAGCAGCATGGCAGCTCCCAATCAGTGAGGGAGGCTACATTCCAACTTTTCAGGCTTCTTCCAAAGAACATTCTAGATGTGCCTTCAAGCTTAAATCACGTACACCACGTCCAAATTGGTCGTCTCTGGTTATTGTCACTGCAGCTTCCCTGGAATGCATATCCAATTCACTCTTACATAGGAGCAAAGTCTGGCTGCAGGATTCTGCTGTGGACTTTACCCGGGTGCCGGGAGAAGGTTCTTCGTAAAGATACAGGAGTCCTTTACCTTGAGGGATTAAAGGTCTATAGGGGAGCACTTATGGCAGACATATGTTTCTGTGGACTCCTTAGGTTATGGCTCATCACTCAGTAAACTAGTCATGACGAGAGAGCCCATGGATATGACTTAAACCTACCTTCCAGGTATTTGTTTGCTTCTTTGTTGGACCTCTTCTCATATTAAATTTGGCCGGAATTCCCCCAATAAACAATCAAAGAAATTCGGTCAAATTTAAAAGGTCAATTTCTCTTTCGATCAACCACTTGAGATACCCATTTACATACAACTTACTTACAAATGCATGCTTAGGTATGCTTATCATGCTCTGGTTTAGTAGTCTGAAGCTGGCACATGTTTGCATGTGTAAGGTATGCATTTATCCCGCCATGTATTCCTTTCTACACCTGAAAAAAAGTGTTTTGTGAATCAGTCTGATTGCTTTATGAATGGGTATAAATTAAGCAGTGGCAGTTCACCACTCATGATGGGTGACAAGGTGCCAATCGATCACCCGTTATGGAGGAACCTATAGAGTCCAGCTACAGCAAGCAACTGCAGATGCGCTCCTTGGCTGGTTAGAAATTGTTAGGGGAAAAGTGGGTTATCTTGGCTTAGAGTACAGCAACTGCACCTGTCCAATGGACACGCAATGACAGGGGTGTTTTGCTTCCCCAACCTTGCCTGACTCATAGGGCATGCAGACTGAGTTACTGCCAGTACAAAGGTTTGTAGTGGGCACTCCTGTGGCTTCCCATGCATTGATAGGGCCTTTGTTGTGAGTTAGTGGCACCACTGTGAATGTCAGGAACCAGGAAGGGAGAGTTGTTTGATTGACACCTCCCCCTGTTTCCAGTACCTGTTTGCGGTTTTTTCAGGAGCCACGAGTCCAGAGCTGACGAAGAGACATAGCACAAAAAGGAAAAAACGTTGTGTACGAGTATGTATGACTGTATCTATAAAAGCAGTTGTGTCTGTGTAAATACATGTGTGAATTTGAGTGCATGTGATTGAGAGTGTACTGTGCGTGTTGTAGTGTAACAGTGCTTGTGTAAATGAGAAAAAGGGAGTGTAGTGTCTGTGTTGTGGTGTATTGGTCCACATATGAATCAGATAATGAGAGTGCAGTGTGCATCTTGCAGTGAATGGGTGAGCTGTGTTTGAGAGATGGAGCATGCAAAGCAATCGTAGTAGTGTATGGGTGTGCAAGTGAATGTGTATGAATGTGTGTTTGTGTGTGTGTGTGTGTGTTTAGGCTGGGCAGGAGTGCCTCTGGTGGTTGGCCAGAGGTGTTTTTAGATCTCAAGCTGAAAGCATTTTTTTACTGGCTTCAGGGACAAACCCAACATGATTACGTGTTCTTACATGGGGATTCTGGTATGGTCATATGTTCTTATATTAGGCATAGATGTTTTGGTGGCATGGCAGGCAAAGTCAACATACTGGACTACATTAGTGCAGCCAGTGTGGATGTTTTATTATAGTGCAAAGGATGTTTACTGGCATTATGGGCAAAGAGAGAATGATGCCTGTTCTTATAGAGCATGCTTGCCTCCATTGGTGCACTTAGAATGGATATGTTTTCCTACAGTGGGCATAGCATTTTTACTGCCATTATGGGCGAAGCCACCATTATGGGTGTTCTTACGCGGGGATACTGGAATACATTGGTAAAGCCAGTGGAATGGACATGTTTTCTTACAGTGGGCACACACTATGTACTGGCATATTGGCAAAACCAGTATTATGAGTGTTCGTACATGGGAATAATGGCCTATATTGGTGCATCCAGCATGAACATGCATCATGTTTTCTTACAGTGGGCATAGCATTTTTACTGGCATTATAGTAAAAGCCAATGTTATAAGTGTTCTTATAATGGTTCTTCTGTGTGACTACTGAATAATAGCCTGCAGCCTGTATGGACATTTTTTCTTTCAATGATATGGCATTTTTACTGTCATTATTTGCAAAGCCAACATGATGAGTCTTCTCATGTGGGGATGATGACATACAATGGTAAACATAGTATGGACATGTTTTCGTAAAGTGGTCATAGACTTATTACTGGCCCTATACATAAAGCCAAAATTATGAGTCTTCTTATGTGGAGATAATTACCTACACTGATGTAGCTAGGTTTGGCGTTTTCTTACTAGCATTTGTACTGGCACGATAGGCAAAGGCAACATGATGAGAGTTCCAACATAGGGTACTTGCCTTCATTGGTGCAGCCAGTAGCCAGCCAACCAGAATGTTTCTTACAATTCATAGGAATATTAGTGACATCATGTATTTGTTTAGGCAGCCAATATAGACATGTTTTCTTACAGTAGACACATCATTTTTTCTGGTATTGTAGGCAAAGACAACATGACGAGAGTGTGTTCGTGGAGATGCTGGCCTACATTTAGTGCAGCCAGTATCAAAATTCTGGCATTTTTACAGGGATTATGAGCAAATCTAGCATGTAGGCATTTCGCATGGTGAGGTCCTGGTTTTCGCTGATGCAGCCAATATGGACATTTTTTATTACAGTGGCATAGAATTTTGACTTGTATTACTGATAACGCCAACATGATGACTGCCCATACATAGGGATACTGGCCTACATATATAGGTACAGGCAGTGTGGACAGGGGATCAGCCAGCATGAACATGTTATTTTTTTACATTAGCAGAATACTGGCATGTGTTGTTAGCAAAAACATAATAAAAAATGCATTGGAAAATGCTGCTGTGCACTATTGGCGATCTGGCATCTATTGGATGTTTTCATGGGTTAACCATCAAAAATAATTGTAAAATGTATGGCTTGTTACTCAAATAATCACAAAAGATGTGGTGCAAAATGCAGTGTTTTAACCCATTATTTAAAAAAAGAAATCTTTGGCAGAGAACCCCACCTCTGAACACCTTTTGATTTGTTGTGGCTGCCTCTGTACTCTCAGTCATTTGCACACATTCGTGTCGACTGTTATTCAAATAAAAACATTCACCAGTCACCACTGAATTTAAAGGAATTTTTGATTTGAGTAGTTCTTCCTTCATCTATGATCTGCTTGGAATCTCTGTGGACTGCTTTTCAATTCAGGCAACTTAACCAATTTGTATTCTGATCTGCTCTACTAATGGGAAGATATCGGTATGCTAGGGGACATATGGATTGGTTGTGAAATGGACGTTCGATGAAGCGCCATTGGGTGCTGTGGCAGAGATTGGGGTAGTTGATCAGGAGAAAGAGTTCAAGTGGGAATAGAGAAGGGGTTAAGTGAGAGTAATAGGCTGTAATGGGAAGACAAAGTGGATTGTGAGAGCAATCTAGGGTAATGTGACAAAACATTTGAGGAAAGTAAACTCCACAAAAGGACATGGTGGCTGTGTCAGTGGCAGCTAAACTATCTTTGTGCATGCATACAGGGGCGGACTGGCCTATAGGGAACTCTAGAGATTTCCCCGTAGGCCTCTGAACCCTGGGCCTTTTCCGTGAGGGATTTTCAAATGTTCCCATAGGAAAAGGGTTTTGCTTGCTGAAAATGTGTAAAAGAAGTCCACTTCAAAAATTATTTCCAGGGCCTCTTTTGGTTCCCATTCCACCCCTGCAAGCATATGTGCAAATGGATATTGACCATGAAGTGTAATGAACATACAGTGTATCCGCACATTGCCATGCATGTGCAACGTCAATCACTGTGCATTATTTTTTGTACAGCAAGCAGCATACACAGGGGATTTTTCATCTCATCACTGTCCTGCAGAAGATCTGGCATGCTGTGGACCTAGCAGTGGAAGAGGCGCAGTTGCGGACGCATCTATCCTTGAGCTTGCAGACAGCTTCTTTTTGCTAGATTTTTTACATTTGCTTTGTGGATAGCCATGTGGAAGGATGTGGCAGGGACACCAGTCTGGAATCAACCTTAGGTGCTGGTTGATTGTGAGTGGGTAGTTTCACAATGATTGTAATCCGTTTTTGGCCTGCTTTATGCACTCGTTTGGAGTGGTGTCAGTGTTTTGTTCAAATTATAATACATTTTTTAAAAAAGTTATTATTTATTTATGTATTTACTTAACCATTTACGTATTTATATTTTTTGGTGAGCACTGTGTGCTAATCTGGTGTCTGTTTAGTGTTCATTTTGGCTTCTGAGCCCGTTCTTCTGTGCTGGGCTGCATCCAAAGGGTGCAGTCTGTGGGGTGTAGTCCTTTGTTTGTGTCTGGCCTTTTCCCAGACCCATCCTCCTCCATCCAACCCGCCCTGATTGGTACATTCACCTGGTCATAACTGACCTTCCCAGGGAAGCCCTCTGCCCGGCAGCCCCTGCGGCTAAGGACCAGAAGGCAAAGGGCGGCTCCTGCAATGGCAGCTCCAGAAAGTGTCTGCAGGTTTCCAAAAGGGAAGCCAGTGAAGCCAGCACCGAACAGACGCCAACACAACTGTAAGTGTGGCATGGGTGGGGTGTAGAGCAATCACTCTACTCCAGAAAGCCCCCGCCACTCTATCTTACCTTTCCTTAACATAAACTGCCATAGACTCACACCATGCACACCTAGAGAGATTTGACCAACAAGCTAAATCCATTCAAGGCTGGACTGTAAATGTTGTCCTGCATAACATACTAACATACTTACCAATGTTAACTTGTGCCACTCCCAGAGACAATGATGAAGATTAGCCAGCCTCACACTAAAGCAGGTGCAACAATGTTACCAAGAGCCACACTTAGATGGAATCATGAATGATAGCATGTCCCACACCTGAAAGGAATTGTGAATGATAGCATGTGCCACACCTGAAAGGAATTGTGAATGATAGCATGTGCCACACTTTGATTGAATTGTGAATGATAGCATGAACCACCTTTAGATGAAATTGCAAATGATAGCATGTACCTCATCTAGTTAGAATTATGATTGGTAGCACATAGCTCACTTAGTTGGAATTGTAAATGATATCATGTGCAACAGCTAGATGGAATTGCGGATGGTAGCCTGTGCCACACTTAGATGAAATTGCAAATGATAGCATGTGCCTCATCTAGATAGTATTATGAGTGGTAGCATTATCCCACAATTAGTTGGAATTAGTTGGAATTGTAAATGATAGCATTGTGCCTCATCTAGATAGAATTATGACTGGTAGCATTATCCCACAATTAGTTGGAATTAGTTGGAATTGTTAATGATAGCATTGTGCCTCATCTAGATAGAATTATGACTGGTAGCATTATCCCACAATTAGTTGGAATTAGTTGGAATTGTTAATGATAGCATTGTGCCTCATCTAGATAGAATTATGAGTGGTAGCATTATCCCACAATTAGTTGGAATTAGTTGGAATTGTAAATGATAGCATGTGCACTCTTAGATGGAATTGTTAATGATAGCATTGTGCCTCATCTAGATAGAATATGATTGTAGCATATCTCTCACTTAGTTGGAATTGTGAATGATATCATGTCCCACACTTGGATGGAATTGTGAATGGCAGCATGCACTGCACTTAGATGGAATGGTGAATGATAGCATGTGCCTCATCTAGACAAAATTATGAGTGGTAGCAATACCCCACAATTGGAATTATAAATGATAGCATGTGCCACTCTTAGATGGAATTGTAAATGATAGCATACGCCTTATCTAGATAGAATTATGATTGTAGCATATCCCTCACTTAGTTGGAATTGTGAATAATAGCATATCCTGCACTTAGATAGACCTGTGAATGATATCATGTCTCACATTTATTGTTGAACTTAGAAATTGTGCCTAATGTACGCCTCCTGTCCTGCTCTTGTGCTTGATCGCAGGCGCTTTACTGATAACCACCATATCACACTACTATGCTTACTCTCCCGTAAACACCATCATTCAACTAGAACACAGCTGTACTATGACACATTCAGTCTAGCTGTTCTCATAATGACATGAGCCCATGAACACCACATCATCATAATAAAACACAGCTACCTGAGCACTTTATGGCTAGCTTAAGCGTCTCCTCAGGCCTAACACAGCCAGAACTCAGTCTGCGTATCCACCCTCCAGACTGAACACATCCAACTTATTTCCTCAGCACCACACGCTAAGAAGTAGCTATCATGCAACAACCACACCAGCTGCACACATATCCGGTGCACCCAAGCACCATACCACACTCTCTCTCTACTGACTGAACTGCGGTTCCCGAGGGTGTTCAACCTAACAGCGCATTGAGATCATACCAATACCAGATCATGATACATAAGGCGCTATATAAATGCCAAATAACATAACATAACATAACAAATATGCTCCAGCACCCACACACCTCAGGTACGCATCAAATGGGAGCTCCTTAGAAGCCCGGCTTGTTGGGTGAAACCCTGTACCCAAAGGTCCTGACGTGCCAATGTCTCTTCCTTCCACGCCATGGATTATTTCAGGAACCGTTAAGGATGTGGCACACTCTTGTGCTTTTTGTCAGTTGTTCTTCATTCGATGCAGGACCCCCTCCAGTGCCACTCGCTGAGTGCTGCACACCAACTTCGCTTTCCTTGGCACAGCGGTTAACACACTGCCCCTTTTACTTGACATCATCCATTGGAATGCTTAAAGAGAGGAGCTTGCTCCAAGCAGAGCATGGGGTTCCTGCTGCTGGTCCTCCATGAAGCTCCCCTGGATGTCCACTGTTGCCTCATCGAAGTTAAACATTCGCTTAAGTGCTTTCTCACATTGTCTCTCTCACTGGCCTGCTGCCCTGACATGATGATACAGGTCTGTCACATTATCCTCTCTTATAAAATTCCAATGTGCAACTATCACAGTTGTGCCTCTCAATGCGAAATAGGCGTGCAGGTCATTTTATGGCACAGTGGGAAAATCGTGGTATCCGATGGCCGAACATTCTGCTCATTGTGTATCTCCCATATGAAGTTGCAGGTCCTGGTAGCATCCTGTTTATGTTGCTCTGAGCTCTTGTTTGGCTTATGATATGATAGGTATTTATAATGTGCTTAATACCCAGAGGATTCTAAGCGCGGACCTGGGGATCAAACCAGTGTTGTTCTGCGTCGACTTGTTTCCAAGGCGTGCACGTTGCCTCTGAGCTATCCCCCCGAGACTATCATATATGCATATGATACAGAATGCTGTTTGTGTGGTGCACCATGTTCAGTGTGCTGAGAGTGCCCACTCCACTGCCTGGTTTGTGGGAGGCTGTGGTAGAAGCTAAGAGCATGCAGTGACAATGTAGACAATGACAGAGGCTGCAGACGCATCCCTGAGGGGTGCTCACTTCTCCTGTGAGGAGGCAGCCATCATAGCTGGCATGAGTCTCAGGAAATCCCAAGATGTACTTGACCACTGGGTAACAGTTGTGTGCTGAGGCCAAGACCAAATTCTAACAAGATATCACAATGTAATGTGACGGAGGTGAAAATCTGGTCCACAAAGGAAATCCTTAAGAGGTGGAACAACCTCAAGAGAAGTTTATGACTATTTTCAAATCACCCAGAATGCAGCTCATTGCAGAGGACGGCACTGCCTCACACTGGTTGAGAGACATAACCTGTTGGGTCCACAGGTGAGTATAGCAAGTATATGTATCTGCAAGCGTGTGCTCAATGTTTTCGTGGTTCATGTATGTAAGTATCAATGTTGTGTTAGTTTGTGCTTGTCAAATTTGTGACTCATGTATATCCCAACTGTATATACTATGGTCGCATGACTGCATGTCAAGTAGACAGCATGTTCATGTTCCTGAGGGGAGTTTGCTAGATGCACACCTGCCTCGTTTGTGTAGTGAATATGGTAACAAGCCATTTTAAAGCTGTCATTCTGGGCACAAAAGAGCAGGAATGGGAGTGTAGAGGCCATTGGACGTGCCCCAGATGTCTAAGTGCTTGCTGAGTCAGGGTACATGAAAATGGGACTGAGACATACATGCCATATTGTCATGCATGCGTGTGTATGTGTGTATGTGTGTGTGTGTGTGTCTCTGTCATAATGTTGATGATAATGTTAAAGATGTTCATATTGCGCACCGTCACCAATGGAGTTGGACCCCAGGCACTTTGGCGGATCTGCAAACAAGAAGAAGGACGGGTAGGGTTAGTCAGGTGGAGGGCAAGTAGGAGAGTGGGAGAAGTGGTGTGCTGTTGGCGTCTTCAGTTCGGTATACACCATGCGCTGAACTTTGGTGTGAGTATCGGACCGGGCGAGACCTTGCGTGCTGTTGGTGCCCTTTTGGGATATGTGGGGATCTTTTGACGGTCCTATTGGCTGATCTACGGATGAGACACACTCACCTAGTAGTATTGGGGGACCTCAATTTAAAATTTAACCTACCTAGGCCCCCTGCCCTGAATTTCTTTTTCGACAGTATGCTTGATCTCGACTTACATCAAATTGTATCCACTCCCACACACAAGTTAGGGAACATACTTGACCTGATTTTTGCTACTAACACCCTGCTATCGCTGCAGTCAGTTGAGCCGATAGTATGGTCAGATCATTTTCTGATAACATGTAAACTTAACTGACTGACACCATGGGCCAAGATTCCAGTACCTAAAATCTGGCTGCGCTCATGGTGCTCCATCGATTGCCAAGGCTTGGTCTTTTTTGTTGCAGCTAAATGTAATATGGCTCTTTCTATCTCTCTGTCTACGCTGGCCCAATCTATCCAGGAGGCTGCAGATAAGATTGTCCCACTCAGACTTGTACAACCTCGTAGACTACCATCAGAGCCTTGGTTTTCTGATTCTCTTAAAGCGTAAAGGCTAAAACTTAGACAGACTGAGCGCATTTGGTGTAAAGCCTATGATCCCCATTTCAAAGCACTTTTCAGGCAATAGTTAGCAGCCTATTCTGCTGCTCTTAAGGCAGCTAAAGTTCGTTACATTTCTGAGAAAATCGAAACCGCCCTTTGCCAACCCACAGCCCTGTTCACTGCTGTGAAGTCTCTCTCATCTTCTGACAAACTAACCTCTAGTGTCGGACCTACACAAAAACTGTGTGATGATCTGTCATATTTATCACCAAAATGAGCGATATTCGTCACAACATTGCGAAGACCATTCCTACCTATGCTAGTAATGATGATGGACTCAACCAGATGGCACCATCCTCTGAATCTCCCAAGTGGTCGGCTTTCCTATATTTACTTAAGAAGCAGTTTTGGCAGCTACTCACAAGATTAAATCATGCTCTCCTTCGGATGCCATTGCGGTAGCTATTATGAAAACTATCTCCACTGATCTTTTAGGGCAAATTACTGCAGCCATTAACAATTCCTGTCAGTCCGAACAATTCCATCGGAGCTGAAAGCTGCAAGAATGATCCCTCTCTTAAAGAAGCCCACAGTTGACCCCTCTGTTCTTGCTAAATTTTGCCCCATTTCTCTCCTCCCCTTTCTCACTAAACCATTGGAGTCCCTGGTTTCCTCTTTACTCTCTTCATACTTGGAATCATCTTCTCTCCTTGACCCTGCGCAATCCGGCTTTAGACCTGGCAGAGGCACAAAGAGTGTTCTGGTCTCCGCCGACCACCCCATCCTGTTGTTCCATCTTGCCCAGATGGGTATATCTGGTCGAGTACTGGCATGGTTCACTTCGTTCCTGGCAGATCGGACCCAGAATCTCTTTCTATGCCACCTTTTTTTATCGACCCTGTGCCCTCTTAGCTGTGGAGTTCCGCAGGGTTCCTCCTTGTCTCTGATTCTCTTTAACATCTACATTTGGGCGTTGGTCTGTCTCATCCGCTCCTTCAGCATCAGGTGTTATTCTTATGGCGATGACACTCAGATCCTGATATGTTTAGATCTAGATCAGACTGAGATGGCGTTGTGCCTGCGAAAATGCCTGATGGCCGTTGGCAGGTGAGTGAACTATAACTAGCTCAAATTGAACAGAGATAAGACTGAGGTCTTGGTGGTGGGGTGTCCTCCTGATCCCTCACTTTGGGTGTCCTTCTTCTAGGCTATATCTTTTGGTAACCTTCCCACTCCCACAGGGAAGGTGAAAAATCTGGTTGTAACGCTATCCACTTCTCTCTCCATGGAGAGCCAGGTTGCTGCCGTTTGTCAAACTGGACACTTTCAGCTGAACGTCCTAAAAAAGTGCCCCCTTAATCTCTGAGCATCTTCGTCCGCTGGTGGTAGCAGCCCTGATACTATCCCGATTGGACTATTGTAACTCTCTATACTTGGCCCAACTGAAGGGGCTTATTCGGAGACTGCAGCGCCTTCAAAATCTGGCCGCAAGAGTGGCCACTGGCTCCCCTTATGGAGCCCATATCTCTCCTGTTTTATGATCCCTTCATTGGCTTCCTGCGTATCAATGTATCAGGTTTAAGGCTCTGTGTATTGTTCACCGGTCTGTACACAATCTGGGAGCAGAGTTCATTTGAGCCAAGTTTTTACGCTACTTACCTAGCTGCCAGCTGCATTCTGCTACTGCTGACCTACTCATCGTGCCGTTTTACGGACGTGCATGGATAGGAGGTCAGTCTTTTTCCGTGGCTGCTGCTATTTTATGGAATGAGCTGCCATCTCCGATAAAGAAATTATCTGACCATCTAGCTTTTAGGAAAGTGATTAAGACACTTATTTTCTAAACTGAGCAAGCTTTCTATGTCTTCCTGATATGGACGGTGGCCTTCTCTCCAGCGGCAAGATGCCCTTGGGTGTATGTATGCACTTAAGAAATGCTGAAGTGTGTGCAGTTTGCTGGACGAGAGATGGTTGTGTGAATTTTCAGGTGGGATAGGTATGCAGAGATTTGAAGGTTGGGTTAGTGGGTTCTGTAACCTGGTTTTAGTACCTCCTGTTCCATTTAGGTTGTATTCCTATGAGTGAGTTATTGCTGATTACTTTATTGATGGTCTGACTGTGTGTGTGGTGGCGCGGCATGCTCCCAGCTGTAATCTAACGAACTTTGTATAATGTGACTGGGTCTGTCTATTTCTCTTCCTCTGGTGTAGGAGCTGAGGGTTGAGTGCTTCCTGTTCCTTTGCTATCTGTTGTGGTATAGATCTGTTGAAGCTTGGGCGTGGTTCAGGCCAGGGTGCTATTGATGAAGCGTCCAAGTCTTTCCATCTTTGCCTTTGTATTCAGTCTTTAGTGTCCTCCTATCATGGCTATCTCTCAGTTAGTTGTTTGGTATGTCGTGGAGTGTCTTACTTAGATTCTATTTTTAGTTGATTGCTTGGTGGGAATCGGGATCTGAGTCTTCATTCGTCATTGTTTTAGTTGTATGTGTGTCCCTGTGGGCGGTCTTCTAGTTACGAAGAGAAGAGCCAGGATTTGAGCAGTTTCCTGAATAGTAGGTGGTTTCTTGTGTTGTGTATGTTCTTTGGTAGGGCGTGCCAAGTTTTCGGTGCCTGGTGAGAGAAAGAAGATCCTCTGGATTTTCTTTTGTTGTAGGTTTTGATGTACTATGTCATGGGACAATGCTCAGGCCTGCATCACCATGGGGTGTCATTGTTCTGCTTCTGATGTGCTGCCTGTCCTTTGGTTAGATTTTGGGTTTCGATGGTCAGTACATGATACTTCTCATTATTAGCCAATAGTCTGCACTTTCCCCTTTGCATGACCTGTGATACATTTGACAGATCAGGGACTTGCCTGCGAGAGAAGTTTTACAGCTCTTGATATGGGCACATCTATGTAAGTATTGGCACAGTACATTGCAAGACAAGGCTATCGGGTATATGTGGTTCAACAATAAAGGTCTAATCAGTATTATGTCAGGAAAAGGGCTGGATTAAATGCACACAGGAGCTAGGAAAGTATCTACAAATGCTATGCACGTTCCTAAAGCTAACAGTGTCAGGGATAGAAAAGATTGTAGTTCGGGAGGATATCTTGCGCTCACACCATACACTTGATCTAAGTTTTAAATTTTTACAAGTCCAACATCATTATTCATAAAGTCACTTCAAGTGTTTCTTCAATATGAATGTTTTTAATTCTTCTAGAGAAAAACACAGCCGACACGTGTTTCGACCACTGGTCGTTCTCAAGGCCCATGTACACTCCCTATATCTCTTAAATTTGAGATCTCAATGTCAAATGATCACACTTGATCTTATGTTGAAAATTCAGAGTTCCAATCCTGTACGGATGAGTCTATTGAGTCAAATGAGTATTGGAAATTCCTGTAGTCTTATAATTGTGAGTTCTAGGCTCCAAAAATCAAAAATCACCATTTACTGGGCTTGATCCCAATCTATGTTCATCTAGCTTGTGAGGAAATGGTGATTTTTGATTTTTGGAGCCTAGAACTCACAATTATAAGACTATGGGAATTTCCAATACTCATTTGACTCAATGGACTCAGAGGAGAGAAAGAGGAGAAGAGGGTAGTGTGTGGAGAATGTGGCAGAGGGAGAATAGGTTGAGAAGAGCCTGAAGAAGGATAGATTAAGAAGAGGGGGGTATCTCAAAAGGAATACACATTGTAATATCGTACCCCAAAAGTTCAAATGAGAAAATCACGGAGTCGACTACCCCGCATTTTGTAATTCAGTCTTTTGGGATTTTGGCCGTTTGGCCCTCACACTGCCTATAATGTATGCGAGGCACACCCCCGCAGCCCATAATACCGAATTGAACGCAACCCTGCTTGGTGTTATGGGCTTAGATCTTATCCTCTATGCCGAATGCGCTCTAAATGTGCATTCAGCATTTTAGATACAATCTTTTCGTGCAATCCCTCTCAAAAAGTGTAGAAGGCAAAAAAGTTATAAGAGAGTAGAGGTTGTGCAGGGGATATGGAGGACAGGGAGGGGTTAGGGTATGTATATAGATGGTAGCTTATAAGTGTACATATCTGTTCTTTTCCTTATTTTTGCCTTTCTGTTGTCTACTGATGACCCACGTTACATTGTGTTAAGCTCTTATATGATTTTACTTAATCATGGGGTTATTTCATGACCTCTGCATGTGTGCTGGGCCAAAAGTTGTGCAGTAGATGCGTGTGGTGATGTTTCTGCCTCCCACACATATGTGCTCGAAGAATCATGTCCTGCGATTTTTTACATGGAACACATTCATCAGGGATGTGACACTTCGATGCCATCCAATGACCAACGCGCTGGTGTCTATTTATTTTTATTCATTTTATTTTGACATTTATAAAGCGCACCTAACCCGGAGGCACCTGGGCGCTGATGTTTACATATGCACATACCTAGGCTGTTCATGAGGGATTTCAGAGGATTAACAGTGCTCTAGTTTCGTGGGGTGTGGTGTGTGGCTTATTTCTGGTTTGTCAAACACCATGCAGATTTTTATAATGATATCG
Organism: Ambystoma mexicanum; assembly: GCF_040938575.1. NCBI lineage: Eukaryota > Metazoa > Chordata > Amphibia > Caudata > Ambystomatidae > Ambystoma > Ambystoma mexicanum. The sequence goes on from NC_090929.1 coordinate 209,845,929, forward strand.
CATTCTTAATTTGTGATAGGTTTACAAAACCATATCAAACATTCCAGAACCAACATTATGTAACACTTCCAAATAGCATAAAATTCCCCCTTTTAAATTAGAATCTTACAAATATAATCTCATTTTACATTCAAATAGTTTAAAACATTCGAACAGTCTAAAACAAATGCTGTTAATTAGTGAATTATGCAAGAGTGTTAACTCCGGCCCTTATGATACGTACCTCACATCTCAAAAACACCACTCGTCTTTCAATGTTCAATACGGGACAAATAAAAATGCCATGCACTAGGTCTTGAATGCCCCTTTTACATAAAGGGCATAACCTATGCAGTTTGGGGCTCGTAATCATCAGAGCCGTAAAGTAAATGGAAGGCGTAAAAGCCTTGAGTAAGGCTTTATCATCTTCCATTCACGCCACAGCTCAAATTGCGTTTCCACCACCTCCCTTCCTCTCCATCATACAAATGCTCCAGCATTTGCATTGCCATGTATTTTCATGCCGATGCAAATACTGGAGGTCCCCATGGAGTCTGCTTGCTATATGCACAAGCATAAAGCAGGCAGACCCCGTAGATATCCACTGTACACGCTGCCTGCCAAGCTTTAATGTCAGGAAGCATAACCAATTAAAATTAAACCCTGAGCAACATGCAAGCATGCCAGTGAGGGTTTACTTGTAATTGTGAGCTGCGATTGCCATGCAAGCATGCCAGACAGTGTTTACTCACTTTTGCAACCCGCTGTGCAAATGACAAAAATGTGGCATTGGGGAGCCATTTACATTGCAGTGTAAATGTAACTGCTCCCCGTCGTCAAATTACTCTTTTTTTAAAAAAAACAAGCTCCTTTATGTATTCCTTTCCAAGCCCAGGTAATCATTTCTATTTGGAGATTACCCAGCGTGAAATTCAGATAGAACCGACTAATGAATCAGGAGTAAGACTCAGACACAGCAGCATTGTGATAATTGCTATAGACCTTTATTAAAGTAAAAGTAGGGTTGGAGAAAGACCTATCTCGCCCTATCACTACGAAACTAAAGGATGTCAGTGTCAGAATGTCCAAAAATAAAGAGCTCTCCGTCCTGTGTCCAAAATCCTATCCTGACATGCTAAATTAAAAGAAATGTGTAAAGGGGCAAAGTCTTTAACTTGCCCATCTGTAGGCTTTCCAATGTTCCAACACAAAGTTCAAAAGGTGAGCAAATAAATAAATAATCAAAGTTCCACAAGGTTTCACAATGTTTAAGGGGTTGGGGGGGGGGTGGTCCCTTCCCCTGAGTCTTTCAGCTTCACCTCAGCTTTTAACCACAATTCTCTTTCCCAGAAATGTGCAACTATCCAATCCAGGGGGCATGGTTCCCTTCCCCTAGACTTCACACACTCGAGGGTTCTTTTCCTCTCCTTGACTCGTATGGCTCTCCACAGTTTAATCACCTTTCCAGCTCAAGGGGGTTTGGTTCCATCCCCTGGGTTTCAGGCACTTTCATGAGGCTGCCTTTCCTCTTCTAGCATTTCTTACGTGTATACCTCTTATTTTTAGTTGGGTGCAGGGCCCAGACTTGCAACCACACTACCTGTATCCTTTCCTGCCAGGGCTTTCCCAATGTTATCTTTCACTTTGGGTGCAGGTTTTCTGACCTGAAGTCACATTGCCTGGTACCCTCTCCTGCCAGGGCTTTCTTAATGTTCTATTGGGGTGCAGGTCTCCTGACTCAAAGTCACATTGCCTGGGCAGGACAAAGACTGATATGTTTGGGTTATTTCTTCTCTGTGAAAGATAGTGAGCTAAAGACTCTGGGTAAGTCTCTCGTAACCAGGACTAATGTCTGGCAGAGGGACTCCCAGGACCCCCCTTGTTAATTTGCATATTTAAGTAACTTTGGGTCTCACCCTAAGTTACTAGGGGAATCCAGACGTGGACCCCTTGCTCACTATTCTTAGAGAGGCACAGATCCACCCTACTGATGAGGTCCAACCAGACCGAAACACGTGTTTGGGGTTACTGTTGGTACTCTTGTTCAGAGGAGAATTGCCTAGCATTTCGGGGCTGGACTGCCCCAAGGCAGGACAAAGACTGATATGTTTGGGATATTTCTTCTCTGTGAAAGATAGTGAGCTAAAGACTCTGGGTAAGTCTCTCCTAACCAGGACTAATGTCTGGCAGAGGGACTCCCAGGACCCCCCATTGTTAATTTGCATATTTAAGTAACTTTGGGTCTCACCCTAAGTTACTAGGGGAATCCAGACGTGGACCCCTTGCTCTCTATTCTTCGAGAGGCACAGATCCACCCTACTGATGAGGTCCAACCAGACCGAAACACGTGTCTGGGTTACTGTTGGTACTCTTGTTCAGAGGAGAATTGCCTAGCATTTCAGTGCTGGACTGCCCCAGGGCAGGACAAAGACTGATATGTTTGGGATATTTCTTCTCTGTGAAAGATAGTGAGCTAAAGACTCTGGGTAAGTCTCTCGTAACCAGGACTAATGTCTGGCAGAGGGACTCCCAGGACCCCCCTTGTTAATTTGGTTTACTCTCCTGACAGGACTTCTTCCAAATGTTATAATTCAGTTATTTCAGGTACTGGGTCTTTGACCTCCTTTCATTTGTCTCACTTCAAAATGTACTCAGTGTCGCAGCTCCCTCGCCAGGGTTTGCCCTGGGAGTGTCTTTGCCTTCCTTCGGCATGCGGTTCACACCTCACAGCACCCTGGTGTCCCACTGCCCCTCTGTGGGCTCACCAGTGTTCTCTGGGGTCTTTGGCATTCTTTGCGGCTCTCGGCTTCTCCAGCGGTACACCTCCTCCTTCTGCTGGCATCCCGCCTACCCTCCAGTGTTTGCCATGCCTGGAACTCCTCTCATCAGCCTTCCATGCTACAGGTCTGAGTGCAGCGAACACTTCCCTTCTGGACCTCTCATGACAGCGCCAATAGAAGCCCTTCTGCTCCCTGTTGTAGCTGGTCAGTTTCTCACTTCCCAACCCGCTTCAGGTACTGTGGCTCTACATCTTCCTTGCAGTGCCAGGATTTTAAATGTCCTGAAACCTATCAGATGCTTCCAACCACTGGAGTGTGTCTCTATTTTGAAGGTTTGTGCGCTCTGCTTTACACTCTGGCTCTTCTTCATCTCAGTGTTTTGGCAGAAGTTGTCAAAGAGAGCCCTGTTCTCAGTATAGAGGGGTTGGACTGGAACTGTACTATAATAGGCCATAAAGATTTGTGAATTTAGGGAGATGTCATACCCCAAGTGGAACAGGGGAGACCATGTTTCTACCAGTGAGTCTCATTCCCTCCCACGAGGGTCCCCCCCATGTGGTCCTCCCTCAGACAGCCATCCCCAGAGTCAGGATCAGGAAGCGGCTGCCCTTCCCTGATCACATGGAAAGAGAGTTTCCTCTGAGAGGAAGTGATGACATCACGATTCATCACACTACTCACTTCCATTTGTCATACATCGTCGATACACTTCTCTGCTACACCAGTTTTTGCCATACTTACAAGTCCTGCATACTTCGCCATGATTCTACAATAATCTATGTCCCTTCAGAAGCTGGATGGTGCCAAGCAATCTTTTATAAACATTTTAAGCCACAAGTTTTAAAATATTTAATCTATTAGCATGTTATACAGTCCTAATTCCAAAAGCACAAAACCCAATGACTATAAAAAAGAAAGTGGCTTATTCCCTTTTCTACAGCCAAATCAGTGTGTATTACCCTTCTCAAAGTGTGCGGGCTGAATAAATCATTGCCCAATATGCCTTAATTATTTGTGCGAAACCTTTCATGAAAAGTTAAACCAGACCTAATTCTAATCCTATATCCTGGCTAAAAGAGGACTGACATATCTTTAATGAACTTTTCCAAATCCTACTCTGAATTAATTCCATCTTTTGTAACATGATTGTTCCAAAATAGGCACATCCATAAAGAATTTTGGGGGAATATTTGCATTATACACCTGCAATAGAATTGAGAGATTGCTTCCATGTGTGGTAGTGAACTTGGCTAAGGAAGAGGTGATTATCAAAACCCGTGTTTGTAACATCTTCACATGGGATTTGCAGTGGAATCGAGAATCAAATTGTATACACAAATATACAAATTCATGTACAACTTCTAAATGTTGCAAATCTAAATATCATTTGAAATTGCTGTATCTCTTGTGTTGCAAAGAAGCATTACTTTTGTTTTATTTACATTCATGTGTAGGCTATGACTCTTACAATAATCAAGCAGACTTCTAAGTGCATGCAGTAACTCTATGCGGGTCAAATCCTTGCAAACAGTTTCGCCTTCACAAGAGAAGCACTGACACAATATGCTGCTCAGCTCCGCAGCGAATGCTCTGCGTTCTTTAAGAAAGTGGGCATATTAGACATATAAGGCATAAAAAGCCTGGTTGCCAGAATACAGCATTGTTTGAGGTCATTATGAGTAAGAATCCTGGACATGGTATGTCCTAATCCATTACTGAATTTATACCCATGTGTCCATGTAGACCTCAATAATCAATTGAAAAAATGTATTTGGAAAGTCCAAGAGGCAAGCTTTTGCAACAAAAGGTTTCTATTTAAATGCTGTGGAAAATGTCACAAAAGCCGAATACAGAGACCATTAATTCCCAATAACACATTTTTCAATTAATCTGCAAAGCTGTAAACAATTATCAACCGTAGGCTATTGAGGTTGGATTCAAGTTTGTTCAACAGGGAATATCTTCTGTTCCACACACCAGCTTTTAGGACTGTGCAAAATATGTCTTGCCAACAGTTTTCCAGATGTATCCAATAATGAATTAACTCTGTCTTATCCCCTTTCATATGGGTTGAAACAATAATTAGCACCCGCGGTGGGGGAGCCAGCCAATCAGGTGGCTAGGAATGCTGGCGTGAACCGCTGGGTACAAGCCCGCATTTCAAGCTGCCTGACGGCCGGCTCGCCCCGCCGCCATCTTTCCCCCACCCCGCCCCATTTTATTTTTCTTTACGCACCATCACCCCCCCACTTACCTTAATTATGCTGCGGAGGCCCTGGCCGCCGCAGGCGCACCTTCCTTTCAGCTTCCCCCGGCCGCCATGGAAAGAGAAGAGGGGCCCCGAATGAATCCCGCTGTCCCTTTCCAATGGTGGCCATCTTGGAAAAGGATTTTCCATCTTACAGCGGGATGCCACACGTGTCCCGTTGTAGGAAGGAAACATTTCTTTTTAGCAGCCCGGGATACCGCTTTGGTCACCCAGGGTGCTAATGGCCTTCATCCCCCATTCCAGCCCCTGGAACTGGAGATGAATGCCACATTATACTCCCTTTCAAAGAATCTGGAATTCTTCCTTTATTGCAGAAATCCAGAACAGTGAATTTAGAATGTAGGACCAATCTCTAATATTATCTTTTAGAACTGTATCCGGGATATCAGCATAGCACTGAGGACAGTCCAAACGATATCTTGCAAACAGTTTTCCAGATGCATCTAATAATGAATTAACTCTTCTTACATATTCTTTTTGGACTGTCTTATCGCCTGTTTTAATGCCTTGTGTATGGGTTGGATGAAAAATTATGCTCTCTTTTCAAGAACCTGGAAATCTTCCTTACTACAGCAATCAAAAAGGTGAATTTAGAATTAAGGTTCAATGTTTAACATTCTCTTTTAGGACTGTATTTGAGATAAAATCCGAGGTTTGAGTGCTGCTTAGTGCTCTAATCTTTCTCTCTGTTCCTACAGTCCCACGTGTCAGTACTCCAATATTATTTAAAATATTCACACTTATTTCATCTGAGGTAGCTGTTATTTTGTACAGTGATGCTAGATAATCAAATCATTCTATAGGGATAACTTGATATGCTTCAACTTGCCTACTCCTCCCTATCCCTTTGGTAATATGGCTCCAAAACATGTTCATGCCTTTAGCCTTAATTATCATCAGTAACTCAACCAAGCATGTCCCATTGCCTAAATTAGTTATTTGTTTTCCTTTCTATCTTCAATAATTGCTCTTTCCAAGCCGAAAGGGGCTTCTTTATAGAATACTTTTATTTAAAAATATTTGGTAGCATGGCTCTCAATAATTCAATATGAAACCAGGATTGATGCATCATATTGGAATGTCCACAAGGTGATTGTCTGTCTCCTGATTGACTAAACTTCGATCTAATCAACTGAGTTGAAGACACAAAGGATTTGATCGATATAATACCAGTGCCATACATTATAAAATAGTGTATCATTTCATTAAGAACCTGTACCGCATGCTGGTGCCATTTTATTTTTCTATATTTTTTTTACAATTCTAAATTGTCCTAGATAGAATAATATCTCCTAGACAGTCCATAACTCTGCTAGTTACCGCCCAACATGTAATACCTCAGAGGGAAATAATCACTAGAAGTATTTATATGTACTTCCATTATTCTACATAATCGAGAAATTGTATATAGAGGCAAACATGTAATCAATAATTGCTATTTCCTGGTCTTTAAGGAAAGTAAATTTACCAGGGACATCCCAAGCAACGTTCTCATTCAAACAGCGTAGATCAGATTTTTCAGTAATGGGCAATCACAAATTACCTTTTTATTACTTCTTACATCTGTTAAGATCTGCTCCAGAAATCCCTACACCCCATCCAATATCATTACTTCAGAGATCCCACAATTCTCCAGTGTTCATCTAGCATTGAAACCTCCTTTCATGATTACAGTGTCATGGGGATACAGCGTGCATATTCGTTGAAGTTCACAATCTAATACAGCCGCTAGATTATCATTGTCTTTACCTGGATGGAGAGATACATTTAACACAATAACACCTCTCTGTTTTAAATGAATATCTGAGAAAAACAATCTACCATCTTGTATGATTTCACATATTATTTCCAAATTATTTACGGTAATTAATTTATTCTTATTCAAAATACCCAATTCTCCCATTGGGTGGCCCTTTTTTGCTTTTTGTACTGGTAAATTCAAAACTGAGTATTTTTCCATAGGTGGCCCATTTATTAACCAGGTACCTTGAATGCAAATATATCAGTCTTCCGATAATGTGGGACTGAGAGGAACCAGCCTTTATGCTTGTCCAGACCTGCCACATTCCAACTCATGAAGACTAGATCTTCATCAAATATGCATTTCCGTAGGCTTCACCTAATGGTGATTTAATGAAGAACTTAACCAAGATTAATTTTACCCTCAAAGAATGATCATTACGAGCTAGTCCAGTCCTGGTAGTCATCTGGCCGCCCTGTGGGGTAGTACAGATAAGATATCACATAGCCTGTGACCTCATCTCTTTGTGTAATGAGAACTGAAGAACAGGATGAGAAGATGTGTCTTTAAGAGGCCTTTCAGTATTAATCTGGATATATTTTACGGCATCTTATTAATTACAATTTTGAAAAGCATTGACACCCAAAGCCCTAATATCACCCATATGCATCACTATCATTCTTACTGCAGATGCAGAGCCAACGTTCACGTGTGTGCCTGCCAAGTCTCTATCACCATTGACATCTTCAAAAAAGGGTACCAAAGAAATGCCAGTTGACAAAATAACTTTCAACTAGGAGATATGAGGAAGAAAGTACAACACCCAGGATCTATTTTATGGATATGGATCTTTAGAACTATAAAAAAATATCTTCAAAACTCAATTGATTTTAACGAAAAACACCATGTGGTTTTGCAGTGCCATGCTATGTACAGGCCCTCATATATTGTGAGAGTGTCGGGTCCTTTCTTTCAGCCTTGTGTTTTGATTGTGAGAATGATGAGTGCACTTGCTGGTGTGCTGCCATATTGATGTCATATGTCATGCCACTACTACTGTGTGCATTTACCATGTCTCCCACCCTTCCAGATCGTGGGTTATGTGGAAGTGTTTGCAACACGTTCGTACTGGGTGCTTGTGTTGGGACATTGAGTGGGCTGCCAAGGGGCATGTAGGCCATGCACTTGGTGTCCTGGGTGATGGTGGCAGCCCGTCGGGTACGATGGGACAATACAACGCTTTGCATGTTCCTTAGATGTAGGTAGGGAATCATTGTGGCTTCTTGTTTCCATGTCATTTCACTGTATGAATGTGTGATTACCAGTGTGAGTTGTGTGTTTTGGGGTGTACTTGATGCCGATGTAATGTATTGCCGCACGTTTCCTTCAAGGTACCTTTTTGTGGCAGAGAGCCATATGTGGCAAGATGTTGCATGTGTTCTCTTGTTAGTTGTTGCTTGTCCACATGTAGTGTTTTGTGCCCTGTTCTATGCAAAACGGAAGGTCGATAGCTGGAAGGTCTCGAGTTAATCATACCCACTGGTATTGCTCTGTACAACTCTACAGGCCATATTTTTTCAGCCTGCCTTGTTACTACTGTCAGCTGCTGTGCCTATGAAACATGCACCGTTTTCTTATTTCTTTGTGGGATATTCACATGTTCCTTGTATTTGTGGCCAACGCATTGCTTTGTGAATTTGTTATCATTTTGTGTCCGCTGTGTCTGTTGGTGCAGTGTGTGCATTGGGCACCAGTGACAATGACCACACTGTGCGCGTGCTGTACACACACTGCAGATTTCTGCTGCTACTCGCATGAAATGATCTTGCCTGCAAAATGCTACACGCACAGGTTGCTAGTCATTCCCTTGCAAATCATCAACTTGCTTGCATTTTGCAATGGGTCACAGGCGCCACGGATGCCTACCAAAAGTGCTGACTATTTAAAAAATGGTTTGTGAATCGGAACCCATCAATATTCATAAGTGTGACAATGGAGTAACTCTATAGGCCGTTCTTGGCAACTTCACTCTGCTTGGGGAATACATACCGTGAATTGTCTCAACTGTTCAGTTTCCTGGCAAATTCTGGGATGGTTTTTATCATATGAAAACAGTGGGAAAATGGCGATACCTATAATGTTGCATTTAATGTTGTATGAAAGACAGCCTTTCATTTTGATTGTGGCAGGGGGCAGTCAAACTGTGAACGCTTACATATATTGTTGAATTAGCAGAGCCTTATAATATGTACGATGTTGCATTAGATGTATAAAAAACATGATTAGCTAAAAGGAAAGCATTATTATCGTTAGCATAGGTTTTATGCTTGCTGTAATGCTCAGTAATTGACAATATTTCTAAACACAATCATTTCCATAAATACGTCTTACCGTTTTGATGTCACTCTTTTACACACATTATATATGCATGACTCCAAGATGGCCGCAAGGTGCCTGAGACACACGCACAATCATCCACACCCACTCTGTGTTGCTGCTTGCTTTCTGGAATTCCTGCTGTCTTATTGCCACAGTCCCAGCACAACAAATGAAGAAGCTTCTGAAATTCTCTTCCATGCATAATTTTAAACAGATTCTGGCCACTGAGAAAGCAAGAAAGAATCTTGAACACAAAATGCTCCTCCTTACTGACAGTGTGGCAGTGAAAATGATTTGATGATCGGTTTGACCGTGGGTGGCTGTGGCTTTTTGCTGCACTTAGCAATGTTGCCCACCAGTCCTGATGCTAGAGCTAGCTTCCCTTTTTTTCTTAAATCCAGCCACGGTGATTGGTTAAAGCTGGGAGGCATGGGGTGGGGCTCTGCCTGGAGGGACCTTTCAGGGAGGGGCACCCTTCTTGGGATATTAAAGAGATGTTAATGCCCTGTCCCCTCCTGAGTTCTCCTGGTACATCAGATTTGATGAATCATGGAAGCCAACGGTATCACTTTGCTGGTCTGAGCCTCTGAACTAACAACAAAGGGCGCATGCACAGTTCGAAAGATTTTCATGATTACAAATGATTTATTTTCCTTGATTGCCAAGCCTTCTGTAAAATAAAATGTTTTGGTTCACCAGGCGGGTGTCCAGCCAAAGCCAAAGCCATGTTTGGCTAATGATCCTGATAGGGTACTTAGATGCAACGTCATGCTACCATCTTTTAACCACATACCTTGTGTGAGTTGATGGGTGCTTGGTAGGGTACCACAAGCGAGGCACGCCTTTGCAGACTATGCAGGTAGTGGATTTAATCCCTTCTGCACCTCTTATTATATCCAGTATTGAATCAGGAAAGGGTAGAGAATCTCTTATTTTTTTTTCCTTTTTAGACAATAGCGCTAGTGTTTCCTTTTTTTTTATATATTATTAAGTTTATTGAATTTTATAGAAAACATACAAGCAACAAACCTATCAGCATTGTAATCGTAGAACTCATTGCACAGAATCCACACCCCATAACCACCCCCAACCTTCACAGAATCTAAAAAGCAAAACAGACCAACTTATTATCACATGTCATCCAAAAACCCACCCCACATATCATCAAACAATTTCAACTTTTTGTTCCTGCGAAGGATAACCTTCTCAATTTTGGCCACTTGCCTCAAATCCTCCACCCATTCTGAACAGGTCGGCCTCTCATCACATTTCCATTTTCTCAAAACAATTTTATTGGCAGAATTTGCAGCCCCAAAAAAACAGCATTTCTGTGGATAAGTGAGATCGTCCACTTTATCATCCTCACCCAAGATGATAGTGTTATAATCAAAATCCTCTTGCAGTAATAGAACCTCATTAATCTTCTTAGTGACACTCCTCCAAAATGTCCTCAGTTCATAACAGTCCCAGATCAAGTGTTCAAAGGAGCCGACATCATGCTTACACCTCCAACAGGCCTCTGAGTCAATCATCCCTCTCGCATAAAGTCTCTGGGGAGTCCAAAACACTCTATTAAGAATTTTGATTTGGCGGCATTGTTCTCCAAGATTAATGGATGTCAGAGTTACGTTTTTACAAAGAAACCTCCACCTCTCCACAGTCATATCAGAGCCAAGGACCTCAGACTACTTAGTTAACAACCCCTCTACTGGCGTGTACTGGTGGCTCAGATTTCTATATACTTTGGACGCCATACCACCTAATGTCTTATATTCAGGTAGCCATAACTGCCAACCACCGCCATCAACAGTTCTCTGGTTCCGCAGCAAACCTCTCAATTTTCTGTATTCACCCATTGTACAGTCTCTGAGATCTTTAATTTGTGCAAGTCTTCTATAGCTGATCCATTTGCCGTCTTCCATCAGATCACTCAACCATAGTACACCACTCAGGAGCAAGTTCAACCACAATAGCGGCCTCCCATTCAGCAAAATACCTGGATTCAACCAGATAGGGATGTAATCATTATCACATACCTTGCGCTTACTTTTCTTCCATAGTTCCCTCCAACAAGTTCTCAGGATTCTTGTCAGCGGAAATGAGCGTAACCAGATCCATCCACCGTGGACAGTATGGCCCTAGGCGGCAACGGAGAAGAACTACTTGATTCCGCCAGCGTGCAAACATCCTCCGAATCTTCAATAAATGGAACCAGATGCCTGGCTCCAAAGGCCAAATGATAATTCTCAAAGTCAGGAACCCCCAAACCTCCACAGTCTTGGGGCAGCTGCAATTTCCACAAGCTGAGGCGTGGCTGTTTGTTCTCCCAGAGAAAAGACTGGATTAAACTCTCAATTTTCCGCCAATGGCCCTTCTTCACGTCCAGGGGAAGCACACTGAGCACATAGTTGATTCGCGGTGTTGATGTCATTTTGATGGCATTCACTCTCCCCCAGAGACTCAATTTAAGTGCATTCCATCTCTTCAGGTCCAGCTCCAAAGATTGAATCACATGTGTAATATTGACATCCATTATTTTCGAGACATCATTCGTTAGCCAAATCCGAAGGTATCTCATCTTATTCGGACACCACTTAAAGGGAAAACCCTGCATCTTCAAAACAGTGCAAGTGGTTGATGCCGGCAGCGCTTCCGACTTGGTCCAATTGATCTTGTATCCAGAAACCTTGTTGAACACATCGATCAACTCCATCAGCACAGGAATGGAGCTCTCCACATTCTGAACCACCACCAGCATGTCATCCGCATACAACCAAACTTTCTGGGAGGTTGCACCAAAGCGTACGCCCTCAATTCTATCCTCATCTCTTATCCTCACAGCCAGCAATTCCATGGTGATCACAAACAGAATCGGCGACAGTGGACAGCCTTGCCTCGTGCCTCTCCCAAGTTAAAAAATGCCAGAGTCCATGCCATTAGTCCGAACACAAGCAGTCGGCCGGGAATACAGCAGTCCTATCCATCCGGTCATGGTGTCTCCAAAACCAAAGCCTTTCAATGTACTTAAAAGATATGTCCATTCAATACGGTCGAAAGCTTTCTCAGCATCCAAGGACAACGTCACCACATCATTATGGTGTTCTTTGCTTTCATACAGTGTCAGCAACAATCTTCTCACATTTTCTGAAACATGTCTGCCTTTTACAAATCCAGATTGGCTTACATCTATTATATCCATCAGCGCATTCGCAATCCTCAAAGCTAACGCCTTGGCGATAATCTTGTTGTCCGTGTTCAATAAACTGATCGGCCTATAGCTGCCAGTTTTCACTGGTGATCGTCCCTCCTTCAGAAAAACAGAGATTGAAGCATGTCTTGTTGAACTTGGAAGGCACCCATTCCTCAAAGAGGCGCGCAGCATCTCTAGCATCAAAGCAAACACCTCTTCTGGGAAAATTTTGAAAAGTTCAGCTGGTAGCCCATCCGGGCCTGGACACTTCCCAGAATTCAGCGCATAAGCAGCCAACCTGAGATCCTCCACGTTCAAATCTCTTTCCATACACTCCAAGGATTCCAAACTCACTTTCTTCAGATGGCAGTCATCAATGAATTGACCAATTGTACGCTCAGATAAGTTGATCTCTGAAGTGTACAGGGTTTTATAATACGACAGAAATGCCGCATTAATCTCCACAGGATCAAAAGTCACCAACCCATCCTGTCTTTCCACTGCATTGACAGATCTGCCACTGTCCATAACCCTCAACCGATGTGCCAGAAGTCGATCATATTTTTCACCTTTTTCATAGTAGTTGCTTTTGGTTCTAAAAAGCAACCACTCAGCCTTCGAAGAATACAAATCTTCCAATCGTCTCCTTTTCTGCTTCAATATTTTTATAGTCTCATCTGAAAAGTTTTGCATATTATTTCTCTCAAGATCCTGAATGTCCACAGTAAGCTTTTCACTTCTGCATCTCTCATTTTTTTCTTTTTGCTGGACAAACCAATCAACAATCCTCGCATATATGATTTGAAGGCTTCCCACACAAACTCCACCCTGACTTCACCAGTCCAATTCACAGATATAAAGAATCTCGCCTCTTGAACAATTTTGTCCACTATTTCATCGTTGTCCAAGAGGGAGACATTCATCCGCCAGGTGTTAGACCTAGGAACCGGGAAGGTCAATCGCAAGTCTATGGAGATTGGAGCATGGTCCGAAACAAGTAATGATCCGATGTCACCCCTTTGGAATGATTGTGTACAGAGGCCAGAGGTCATAAGGAGGTCAATTCTCGAGTAAGCATTATGCCTTGCAGAGAAGAAAGTATATTGTCTCATAGAAGGGTTTTCCAATCGCCAAACATCTGTGAGGCTCCATTCATCAGTTAGTCTCTTTAATGCTGTTCTTTTCAGAGCGTTTCCATTGTCCCCTCCCAAAATCACATTAATCGCATTTACATTCTGCAACATTTGCGTTAAAGCTACAAAAAAAACTACCATCACCCCCATTCGGAGCATATATATTGCAGAAACAATACTGAGCATCCTGAATATGTGCAGTGACACACACTATCCTTCCATCCCCATCCTTCACACACTTCACCCCAGTGATCTGGAGATTCTTCCTAAAAAGAATACACACACCCCTAGAACCAGTAGTGAACGATGAACCATAAACATCACCAACCACTCCTTTTTCCACTTATCTATATCCGCATCTAACAAATGAGTCTCCTGAAGCATCGCGACATCCACCCTCATCTCCCCTAGTTTACTCAAAATCACCTTCCTCTTGACAGCACAATGTGCACCATTCACATTCCAAGATACCACTCTGAAATTTCTCTGATAAGTGTAAGACATTGCTAGATACCGTTTCCCAATCCTTGCAATGAATTCACAAGACACAATACTACCTAAACCTATAGTCAAGTAAAGAAATAAAATAAAAAATAAAAAAACACACTCCTGGGCTTGAACCACCCAACCATCCAGAACATCCCTTCCAGCTATACGCCGAAAGGGACTACCCCCCCCCCATCCCTTAGGTCAGCCTATAGAAAGCCCATAAAGGGTGCCACAGACCACATTTGGTCAAATTCAAATGAAGTTGAAAATACAATTTGGTCTAAACGAATTCCCACAAATCTCCAGCAAATGAAAGCACAAATAAAAGCATTCCTGAATAGATGCAACATCCCCTACTCAAAAACGCTAAATACCACACCATGTGTCAATCACATGCCTAGACAAAACCTGAATTCTCCTATTATAACCATCAACGAATCACACTAATCCACCTACCGTCACAACCATCAGTTTAAACATCACAAATCCCAACTACTGTGGGCATGCTGAGCAATTGAGCGTGAATCATCACTAGAAAGTGTGAGCAAGTGTACAGAGAGTTGCAAAATACATGTGTCCCTGCACCCTACCAAATGAGATTAGAAGCTAGATACAGCATTAAACTTTTCCATGGCATTCACACACCAATCCATGACTTTCCCGGTGGCCTTACCACTCACCTTGCCAAGCATAAAAATCAGAATCTCCGGTATTTCCTGGACACTACATTCCCCCATGTGACTTACATGGCACAAAACTGCAACCCCCACCGTGTTAATCCAAATGTACTGTATAACTGGGCACTCCAGATATAACGTGTTGGCACATCACTCATTGCGCTTTGAGAATGGAATCAAACCCTCTCCAACGTAAGCATTACTGCAAAAAAAACCCTCATCGAAAATTCTGTCTGTGATTTGGTAAGTAGACAGAGGTGCACAATCATATCTTAACCATAGGCCTCGTCAGTGTTCACATTAGATGACAGCACTATTACACTCTCACAGCTGATTTCGTTACTGCACGAAAGGAAACGTACCCATGCAAAGTAAAAGGTGTAGACTACAGTGGAACCCCAGGTACCCAGTAGTGACAACTCTGACCTTCTTTATGCAGTGATGGTAATGGCATACAGATGGCTTCATTATTACAGTACAAGTACATGTCAAATACACCCCACTCAGCATGTCAGGGGTGTGCAACCAGGACAAGAACAACTGTTACATGTGCCTACATGGGGATTAGCATTGGGCAACATACTCCCAAATGTGGCATTCCTTCATCTAATTCTGGCTATGGAAACAATACAATACGATCAACGTACCACAGCAGTCCGGGATAAAGCCGTGCAAAAAGCATTCCCCTCCCCTCAGCCACCACACATGCACCCCAGCCTCTACACCCACTGTGCCCCCCAAACACGTGAGCATGCAGCAAAGCGCTTTGCCCAGAACAAGCGCGCTGCGGCCCCAAAGGAGACCACGCCACTGCGCCTTACCTCAAATGTGCATCAACAGTGGCCAGTCACCCGCATCCACCAATCCAACACACCGCTGTCGGCAAGACTCCGAAGGGTGTCGCACGGCCGCCATTTCCGGACAGCACGACACCTCCGGCACTCCGTCCAAACAAAAAACAAGCACCATCACCTATAAAAAATCTATAGAGCGCGTACTGCCATAGAGTAAAGCACCCCTTATCCGAGCCCACATCAAGCCTACGCTCGAGCGAAAAACCGTTACAGCATATTTGAAACATTAATAACGCTCTGATACCTAAACAAACCAATTCCCATCTAACAAGTTCAGGAAAAAAATGAATCAATAAAGAAAAGTAACCTTACAACTTCACAGCTTCATACATCATGCATCACATCAATCTGCAATACTATTATCCAAGTTTAAACCCCCAGCCCTCAGCCACTTTTCAGCTTCAGCTGGATCCTCTGTGGTTTTGACACCTGATCCAAAAAATATCTTCAGTGTCGCTGGTTTCACCAGCAGAGTTTTAATCCCTTTTTCTTGTGGCAAAGCTTTTGCACTTTTGAACGCCTTCCTCATTTCCACTATTTCCTTAGGGAAATCTGGATAGATCGCCAATTGATCTCCATTTAGCAGAAGTTTCCCTTTTTCTCTCGCAGCCTTTAAAATCCTTTCCTTTGCACTCACTCTGGACATCACCATGATGATCTGTCTTGGTTTTCCGGCCTGGACCAGCTTTCCAGCTCTAAAGGAGTAATCCATGTCCATTTCTTTTAGGATGTTGTTACCCAAAGTTGCCTCCAGTACTCCTCTGACTCTGTGATCGAGGTTTTTGTCCAAAGCAGAGTCTTCACTCACACCCAGCAAGCGCAAGTTCAAGTTCCTTTGATCAGCCTCCAACCTCAGGTTCCTCCTCTTCAAATCAGAGACCTCATATCTCAACTCCTTGTAGGCCCTATAACTCCCTGCAACCTCCGTGGCCAAGGTTGTATTTTCTGCTTCCACTTTGGTGGCTCTATTCTCCAGGTGACCCACCTGAGAGGACAATTCACTGAGGGTAACCTTCATTTCCTTCACATCCTGGGCAATCTGGAGAAGCAGTGCATACATGTCACCATTCACTGAACTCTCACCCATCTTCTCCCCTTGTTTAGCTTTTTTGGAGTTGGGGTTGTCAGGGATCTCAATCTTCTTCTTTGATATCAGCGCAGGATTCATTTTTCTCAATTTCCAATATTAATAATCCAGAGGCTGGGAGGGAGCAGGAGCAGTTGGTTTAAGCTGCTGCCTTGTTCACCAACATTCCAGAATCCCAAGGGTAGAGAATCTCATTGGGCCCTTGACGCGCACTGGTCCATTAACAATACATGATGGAATGCAAGCTCGGCTAAGGCCCACTACTAACGATCTAGAAAAGATTATTCCTTTTCTTTCGTAGAGCTAATGTGTGTATAAATCTGTTTTTATAAATGAGATCAAATACAATTCCTTCATAAGGTCACAAAACCCTAAAGCAGAGCTGCAGAACTCGGGGGCCGGGATGCTGACAAGCTTTCAGGATATCCCTCTTTAATATTCATGAGGAAAAATGTGCATACATTTAGAATCAATCTATGCAAATGTATCTCCCTCTAAGGTGACCTGCAATATCCTTGTTACGTAAGGTAGGGGACATTTTATTCCTTATAATACATGGCCATGCACTGTCATCCTCTTTATTTTCTAGCCTCTTGCTCAATGTATTGGTAGAGATCTTCCAGTTGATGATATATACAATCCTTATGGCTCTCACATTTCTCCTATACTTAGCTCACTTCACTGGCTGCTGGTTCAAAAACAGGTTATGTTTAAATCCCTTTGTATCATCCACCGGGCCTATTATGGCCTGGGTGCAGAGTATCTGCAGGAGAAGTTTAAACCTTATGTGCTGGGTCAGACTCTCTTCTCGCTAGACACTCTTCTTCTCGTTCCTCGATTCTGGCTCGTTTGGATGGGTGGCCGCTCCTTTTCCATCACAATGGCTAAGCCATGGAATGCTCTTCCCTTTCTGCTTTGAGCCACGAAAGATCATTTTGTGTTCTGTCGACTTTTGAAAACCTATCTCTTTTAGGTTGTTTCCAATCCTGTTGTATTCTCCAGCGCCATGATACCCCGGGCGAAGGTGCGCTTTACAAAAACCATTTACATAACAAAAACCGATAACATAATATCAATTTAGTATCTGGATTAAAAAAATACAAACAATATGCAGCGTTTAATGTGCTGCAAAAAAAATTGTTTTAGCAGTTTAATGAAATGCATCTAAAACATTTAGTTTTGTGCTTTAAAATGGGCAATAGTGTGCAGATTCCTGTGTTAACGTCAAGCAGTGCACACACTAATCATACTACCATAAACAGTTTCTCATCAGTTAATGGCTGCCAGTGTCACAAGAAGGGATTTCACAAGAAAGGTATCTGAAAAGCTGGTCACAGTGACGTTACAAGCGAAACATAATAACTGTTTACAGAGCAGTAGTGATGCCATTTTCTTATAACAGGTCAGATGTGATGTCAGAACTAGCCTGTAATAAGAACATTATTTGCAGGCTGCTGCACTGGTATTGCAGGCTGCCATGTATTATAAGAGAGTATTGGTCTTATGTTTAAGTTTGATATTGACTGGAAAGTGTTTTACGTGCTTTGTGGTTTTCATCTACATGGTTTTGTTGAATTAAGGATGGAAATAAAATAATGTTTTATTTCTTAATATGTACCTATGTATGTATATATTCACTAAAACAACTTTAGTTAAGGTGTAGTTAAGTTGAGCAGAACCCTTGAAATTCAGAGGATGTGGTAAGTCATGACAAGCTTAACTCAGCGGGCTCCCGTTGATGTCACCCATAATGCAATGTCCGCCATAATTCCATTTGATAGGTTATTGTGAATCCCTTCTGTTATAATATGTATGCGTGACAAATCAACTTCCGGAGCAGCAGTGGTCCACGGATGAATATCAGTTACTAAACCATCAATCAACCCCACACCTTTAATACACCCTAAGGGATCCGAACAGATTGGAAACACAAGCAAATTACAAACTTCATTGATCACTTTTGGTAATGTGGATGGAATGGCAGGCTTATTTCCGAAATGTCGTGGATCCTTGGTTAGTTGCAACACAGCAAAAATACAATTGTTACCCAATGATAAAAGGGACTATCCAGTCAAGGCTGTATATAAGTATCTACTTTATTATTATCACAACAGGTAGTTCTAGCACACTACAAAATGCAACCCACACTGAAAAGGAATGCAGAGGACGGACAGTTTCAAAGAAAGGAAAGGGGTGCAGTCTGGATACTGACAGGAGGGTAGTCAGTATAGTAAATAATCTCAATAGTTCAAGGACACTTGGTTTCAACAGAAAGGGAGCAATGGGTCGTAAAATGTCACTAGTGGCCTTCGGAGATGGACCAGGGGAACAGAACCACAATGTACATTGTGCTGGAAATGTTTTGGTGCTTGACAGGGTCAAATCGGTTTCAGGGAGCCTTGCAGCTTCTGCAAAGGAGTTCAAGATGGGAGACAGATGCGGGTATCAAGCAGCAGGCAGTTCAGCGAGCAAAGCTGGACGAACGGCTCTAGGCTAGGCTGTCTTACACACCGGCTCGGGGTCAGGAATCGTTGGCTCAGTGCTGGTCGGTGGTTCTGAAGCACTGGTCGCGGCTCCTCGGCCGGCTTTACCGGCTGCGGCGTAACAACAGTCAGCGGTGCAGTCGGTTACAGCTCAAGGGGGCCGACTGGATCAAAAATGTCTTTTTCAGGCAGACATCAGCAGATGCTTGTCGATGCACTTCTCCTACTTCTTCACTGGGATCATGTTGTCCTTTAAGGTGGACGGCTCAAAGCTGAGGAGAGTGTCGCAGGAAGTTGCCTTGTCCTTGGTTTGGTTCAGAGACTCTCGGGCACTTCCCATCTAGGAAGCCTGTTGCAGATCCTAGCAGGGCCCACTGTGTGCTGGCTGGGTACCAGTTCTGGACCTGCTAGAGGGACTTCTGGATTCAGTATCTCCCGCTGTTCCCTGGGAGATGTTTAGGGGTAGGATCTTGCTTCCCTCTTGGAGGTTTTGGCCTTCCTTCATTGGTGGAAGATGCAAGGCAGACTGTACCTTTAGTCAGGGTCGAATTATGAGTTTCTCCTTCTGCTTCTTATGGACCCTTCAGATGATCTGCCAAAAGAGGGGCACGGCCTTCCTTTAAAGTCAAATGGACCCCAGGGCTTGGTGTAAGATAAGCCTACCTTAATTAACCAATCCTGGGTCCCCACCAACAATCTCCTGTATGCGTGAAGTCATAACCATTGTGCTTTGCAACAGAAAATATAAAGGGGTTAAAACATGTAATACTAAGTTCCACCCATCTTCCTGTCTGTTGTGGATTAAAGGGTCTCTCTGGTAAATGTAGCTCTCTGTGGTTCCTGATTAGAGCAGCAGGTCTCTCTTGAAGCTGTGACAAGACCAGAATTTCTGGCTCCACCAAACCACATTCTTGTACAGGGGTGGACTGGCCTATAGGGAACTCTGGAGTTTTCCCGGTGGTCCTCTGCACCCTGGGCCTCTTTTGTATGGTATTTCCAAATTTTCTCATAGGAAAAGCATTGGGCTTGCTAAAAATGTGTCATATGGGGCCACTTTGAACATTATTTCCAGGGCCTCTTTTGGTCCCCAGTAATTATTTCCAGGTCCTCTTTTAATTCCCAGTCCACCCCTGCTCTTGTACCTTCTGAATAGTATCCACCTGACACTGTGCAAATGAAAGGGTTTTGGGAATCCCTGTCTCTTTTGTTAACCTCTGCAGCCAGGCCCCATGTGGGCCCGTTTGAATTAAACTCTGATTACTATGCAAATGCTGCCACCATCTACAGGGCTCAACAAAGGGACATGGCTGATCCATGGAGCCTTTGCTAGTTAATTATGCTGTACATGAAAGGGGGAAGGTTTGGCCCTCTGCTTACTGGAGATGCATTGTGTACTCCACCTGTCATATCCCAACTAAATATGACAAGAGGGGTTGCACCTGTAGGCTGTGTCCATCCAGAATACACAGGTCTATGTGTGTACAGTGCGGTGAGCATAGGAACATTTGTGCAGATTAGTCCCACACATTTTCCTAAGGTTGATCTACTATCATTCAATTTTGTTTAACATTTTTAAAAAAGTCCAGGTGAGTGCAGACCCACCGTGCGGATGGTTAAATTCCTTACATGCACCAGAGCCTCAACATGTGAACTACCACCCTACTGAGGGTCTGGTTCATCATCAAGGCAGAAATACAGGCTGAGGCCATCTTCATTTCCATGCTGGGAGCTAGGCTTGTGCTGGATGTCCATATCTAACCCCTGTAGGGATATGGCCCAACTTAAAAGCTTTGGGTTCTCCCCTTGCATGGCCATTAACCATCAAAGAGGCTGGTGGTCTGTCTGAATCACAAAGTGTGATCCAAAGATGTAGGGGTTCAGCTCCTTTTTGGCCCACACAACCGCTTAAGTATCTTTTTGAATGACTGCCCAGTTCCTTTCCCTTTGTGTCAATTGTCTGCTAATGTAGGCGACAGGTTGCTCTACCCCTTGAGATTCCAGCTGCACTAACACTGCTCCAATCCCAAAATCACAGGCATCTGTCTGGATAATGAACTCCTGACCATAGTCTTGCACTTTCGGAACTGGGGCCCTGCACAATCCATCTTTCAAATCCTGAAAGGGGGTTTGACAGGCGGGGGTTTGAGTTGCCTTCTTTGTCATTTTCTTAGAAGTTAAATCATTCAGGGGCATGGCAATGGTCTCATACCCCTTGATGAATGACCAGTTGTACCCGGTGAGATCTGGAAAGGCTTGCACCTCTGTCTGTGTGGTGGGGATGTCCCAATATTTCACAGCCTGAACATTAGTTTCTAGAGTTTGTTTCCTACCTCCACCAACCATGTAGCCTAGGTAAGTCACGGTGCCCTACACTATCTGGCGCTTTGTGGCCTTGATAGTCAGACCTGCATTCTGCAGTGCCTGAGGCCTTGTTTCAGGTGGGATCAGTGATCTTCCCATGTGTGGTTGAACAAAGCAATATCGTCTAAATAGGCGACACTGCAGTTTTCCAGACCAGACAAAACCTGGTTAACCATCCGCTGAAAGGTGGCAGGGGACTTCTTCAATCCGAAGAGCATCACTGTGAACTGATAATGTCCTTCTGGGGTTGAGAATGCAGACTTCTCTTCGCTCCTTCTGTCAAGCTGACCTGCCAGTACCCTGCCATGAGGTCAAAGGCACTCATGTATTTGGCAGCGCCAAGCTTGTCATTGAGCTCATCTGCCAGAGGAATTGGGTGAACATCTGTGTTTGGGACAGAATTGAGCCCACTGTAGTCCACACAAAAGTGAACTTCCGTCTTTCCACCACTGGTCTTTTTGGGGCTAGCCCAGGGGATGAGGGATGACTCTATCACTCCTAGGGACAAAATCTTGTAAACATCCACCTTGATGGTGCCCCTGACCTTATCGGACATCCGGTGATTCCTACCCTTCACTGGCTTACTGTCTCCAGTGTCCACTTCATGAGTTCACCAATCCGCGTGACCTGGAGTCAGTGAAAACAGACCGGCAAATGGTTCCAGTAAACGGTAACAGTCTGTCAGTTGCTGTTCTGACAGGTCCGTTGCAAGGTTGACACCTTCAACTGATGCGTCTTTGTCTTCAGTGTGCAGGGGGTCTGGGAGGGGCTCAGTCTCCACCTCAGTCACTAGTGTCATGACAAAGTCATCCCGGCTTTAATGGGGTTTTAGCTGGTTGATGTGAAAGACCCGGCACATCTCTTTAGGTCCTTTCACGTCAATGAGATAATTCACCTCACTGATATATTCCAGCACACAGACGGGCCCGGTACACTTGTCCTGAAGTGCACTGGGTTTGACAGGCTCCATAATCCACACCCTCTGGCCGGGAGAACAGACTGTCACTGTGGCCTTCTGCTTGTGCTTCATCAGCTCCTGACTGTCCTTTAGATTTTTCGTCTTCTGTTCCATGTATTTTGCCATTTTAGACCGAAGATCAAGAACATAGTCTACTACATCTCGCATAGGGGAATAGGGGTAGCCCTCCCATCCCTCTTTCACTGGACTGAGGGGACCACGTACAGGGTGTCCAAACAGAAGCTCAAAGGGTCTAAACCTTACTCCGGTCTGTGGCACCTCCTGTAGGCGAACAGAAGGCATGGCAGGAGAATATCCCATGATCTCCTCAGGTACTCTCTCAAGCCACTCATAATGCCTTTCAGAGTCTTGTTGAATCACTCAACAGGCCCACTTGTTTGTGTATGGAAGGATGTAGAGAACCGGTAGGTGTTAGAACATCTTTTCTATAGTCCTACCAAGACTTCATAAAAACCATATCTGAGGCAGTAGATAAGCTCCACTCTTAGTAGAAGTCTGTACCACCTGAGAATGCAGTAGCATGGACAGAGCAGCCAGGCTTCTTTTAGGAGGTAGAGAGGGTTGTAGCTTGGTACAAAGAAATAGTAGCATACATATGGTCCAAAGAAACACTGAAACACTATGGGCCTCATTACGAGTTGGGCAGTATCCTGGCAGTATATCTGCCAGAATACCAAACAAATGAATTACCGTCACTGCCACTTGTTCCAGCGGCATTTCTTCTGAGGCAAATCCTCCACTCCATGCCCAAACCCATAATTTGGCGTAGTGGTAAAGTTGGCGGTAACAGATTTACCGCCAACTTTACCACTTACTGCCAAACTCATAATGAGGCTGTATGTATTGTAAAAATAAAGGGTTTATTTAAATACAAGTACACCAAGATAATGTTAGGTAAGTAAGTACTATAACATCATATTTTATTTTATTTTATGTTATTTTATTACGCGCTGGTAATTCGACAAGCATAAGGGCGTGGATTACATGAACACGCAGAGACAGAAACTAATATGCACGATCATTAGAGAGATCATGGAAAGGAAGAAGAGTTATCCTGTTTGTTTATTCGAATAGGTGAGTTTTCAATCTCTTTCGAAAGGATAGGAGGTTGTTATCAAGACGTAGATCTGACGGTACAGTATTCCATGCTAAGGAGGCCCTGTAGACAAAAGAGTTTCCATTTCCTTTCATTTTCTTCGGGCGGGGGCATGTGAAAAACATAATGTTACTTGACCTAGCTTTCTACTAGGCTGATAGAGAGTTATTCTCTCTTTTAGATATTTTGGAGCCGTGCCATTCATTGCTTTGCGTGCTCTAATTGGCAGCCAATGGAGTGATATTCAATGTTTGGAAATATGTTCTCCTCAAGACACTTCCTTAACGATACGTACTGCATCGTTTTCTACTGTTTGCAGGGCCTGCAGGTCTTTCTTTGAGGTGCCCCCTAGTAGAGCATTACAATAATCCATCCTAGATGGGATGCTAGCTCTATCAAAGGTTTCACAGTTTTATCAGAAATCAGGGTCTGATTTTCCTTAGAAGTTTTAGATGGTACTGGGAATTTTGTATTATTCTATTTACGAGCTGACAGAACAATCCATATGAGCACACAGTGTTTTTTTTCTTGGATGCGTTTTTATAATGTCTAGCTGGAAGTTATCATACTTTGGGTCTAGTTTAGTTCTTAGGTGGGAGGAGCCAAAGATTAGCAGCTCTATTTTAGCATCAATTTAAACACATCCAGTGTTTATGCATCCATTGCTTTATAATCATATAGACGGCATTTAGGTCAGAGCTTTCCTGTCCATAGTCTCCTGCCAATTCTACCATAAGCTGGGTATCATCAGCGTAATTCGTATATGTGACATTTGTATCTTCCAGCAAGTCGCACAGTGGTTTCATGTAAAGGTTAAACAATGCTGGCGTTAAGCAAGCTCCCTGTGGGACACCACATGTAATGGACATAGTCCAAAGTCGTCAACCCAATGGATGGCAGATACTCTATCAGGAAGAAGTGGATCCACTCTATTGCTCTATATGAGCAATTTCCTACTCTCTCCAAGGCGACGAGTAGGGTCTCGTGATCTAATAAATCAAAGGTCGCTGATAGGTCCAATAGGACCAGAATACCACATTAACCAGAATCTATTAGATCTAACATGTTGTGTTGTAATCTAAAGCCAGACTGTTTAGAGTCAAGGGTTTTATTATGTTATAAAAAATACTGTAGTTGTCCGGTAGCCACTTTGTCTAGTACTTTTAACAAAAATGTGGTGTTCGTTACTGGACGTAAATTGGCACTGTCTTCTGGACTTTTGTCTATTTTCTTAACAAGGGGAGTCACAGTTACTTTTTATATGCGTTTGGGTACTTTATTATGCTGAATGGAAGCATTAATGAAATGGATAAGGAACCAGCCAAATGTGTTCTTATCATCAAAAATAAACTTGGAAGGAAGGTTATCTCCCAGACAAGATGTCGAGTGCATTTCATTCATATATTCCATCAGTTCAGTTAGGTTTATATTTCTAAAGGAGAAGGCTAGTTCTTCCTCCTCTAGATTATTCTTTAAGGCATGTGTATAACCATATAGGGAATTGTCGGGGGATGACAATCTGATTTTATGACGAGCAGATAAGATTTTGTCAGCAAATGCCTTTTGAACTTTCATACAATCCTCTGTTTAAGGGACGAAGGAGCATTTTTGTTGACATGGATTTTCAAATTTCTTTAATATGCTAAATAATTGTTTGGTTACATTTTTAGCATTTGATATTTGCTGCTCAAATAACATTTTCTTTGTTTCTAAAATAGCATATATATAAGATTGATTATGTTCTTTCCAAGCTGATTTACGTTCGTCCTTGTTTGTTTTATGCCATAGGCGTTCAGCTTATCTTTTGGCTTTCTTTAATTCCTTTAATTGTGTGGTGTACCAGTCATTGTGATGGGTCTTTTATCTAACCACAGAGGTTCTCAGCGGGGCCACTTCATCAAGCATTTCATCTATGCAGGATTTATAAGTTTCTACTAGAGTTTCAGGTTCAGTAGATATGTATGTCTAATAACATAACCAGATGCTTTTAATCTGTTGGTAGCAGAAAAAGAGTAGCAGGGGTGTCGTGGGGTATGGGGACGGAATTTGCAATGGAATAGGTCAAAGGTAAAGTCTACAGAATTGTGGCTGAAAGGAAAGAAATACAAAGTAATTACCTGTGTTATAGCTCGACTAAGATCTGTTTATAGCATCTTGTCCGGCACTAACTGGCACTAACCGGCTGGGCTCCTACAAGCCAGGCCCTAACGCACCTGCGGGCCAAACAAATGCGCACGAGGACTACAATACAGTTGGGTATCATATTTCTCACAGCGCAACTGTACGTGCAGAAGGCATCATGATTTCAATTGGGAACTAAAGATTGAAAAGGCAATGAAACCCACAATAAAAACGTATGGAAGGTTACTGAGTAAAAGAAAAGCCTTAACGGGCTACAATACATTCAACACGATCAAAACAATGTTATCAATATTTTTAAAACAATTGTTAAAACAGATGTTAAAAAGGTTAAATATCAGTGCAAACTGGTGCAATGGTGTCTTGGCAGAGGTTAAAGGGAAGGGACGCAGCAGGGCCTTCCTTAAATACTGG
Source organism: Ambystoma mexicanum (assembly GCF_040938575.1). NCBI lineage: Eukaryota > Metazoa > Chordata > Amphibia > Caudata > Ambystomatidae > Ambystoma > Ambystoma mexicanum. The sequence continues at coordinate 209,871,979 of NC_090929.1, forward strand.
CACAACCGGCTGGGCTGAAACGCGCCAGGCGCTAACGTGCCTGCGGCCAAACAAATGCACACGAGGACTACAATATAAACAAAATCATAAACACGAACCCAATACCTATGTTATGCAAACCTGGACTACAATGTAAACATAATCATAAAAACGAACTCAATACTTATGTTATGCAAAACTAGGTATAACCTTATTTAGAGGAGCCAGAAGCAAGTCAACGTGAGTCAAACCTAAGGATATACATTCAGGATAGTAATCTACTTTTCTTGGGGGAATAAGACCTAGTTAGATATAAGTTTAGAATATAATCAGTATTTCAAGGGTAGTTTACCTTATCAGTCATGCAGTGATACTCAGTTATGAACTCACATAATAAACCAACCTTGTTACAAGTATACTCCATGCAACTTTACTTTTCAGAACTCAGTTCAGAGCTATTAAAACAACTCATATACTTTATGGAGGGGCCTTAAGCTACTCAATGATGAGTATGAACTCTCAATCACTATTTTAGAATGCACTAAGGAAATCAGGGAAAGCAAAACCCAATTACATTTTAAGAAACACGCAATGCATTTCGAGGTAAGTAATTGATCTATTGGTACATAACTATTCACTACCTAATGGCTAGTGTGAAAAACCAGAGGGTGTTTTACAGTCTAGTACCTGGGGATCCCGTACACAGGTGACAGAGAAAGGCCTTTGCGTTTGGATCCCGACCCTGGGGGTGAGCAAGTGTGGGAGGATCACCTGGGTAGGGGGTCTTCACATTGACAACACTACTGAGCCGAGGAATATGAGAAATGAGGCCAGGAGGATTACCTCTACTGCATGGGTGCACAACATGCTTCCCGCAGGCCAACTGCAGCCCGGCATGTTGATTTTCCCGGCCCGCCAGGATGAAAGACTTTCCTAATGAAGGGTGGCCCACAAGCAGCTACGGCCGTCCTCTGTTAGGGATATGTTAATATAAGCTATGAAGTGAATCACTGCAGATAAGGCACAGTGCGATTACATGATTTGCCCAGGATCACACACTTTGGTTAGTAGCGAAACCGGGATGCAGACAGCTTCATTTGTTGATGCCAATTTATTTAGCTCACCGTCTTTGTGAAAAGGCTCATGTGCTGATGCAATCCACTGGCCGCTCTGTTGTTTGGGGATGTGTGGGCATAGTGTTTGGTTGGGGGGTGGGAGCCATGGGGCATAGAGTTGGTTTGAAGGGTGGAGCCATGGGGCATAGTGTGGGGGTGTGGGCCATGGGGCATAGTTATATGGTTGGGGGATGGTGGCCATGGGGCATAGTGTGGGGGTGGGGCCATGGGGCGTAGTGTTTGGTTGGGGGTTGGAGCCATGGGGCATAGTTTGGGTGGGAGTGGTGGCCATGGGCATAGTGTGGGAGGGAGCCATGGGGCATAGTGTTTGGTTGGGGGTGGGGCCATGGGGCATAGTGTGGGGATGGGGGCCATGGGGCACAGTTATTTGGTCGGGGGATGGTGGCCATGGGGCATAGTGTGGGGGTGTGGGCCATGGGGCGTAGTGTTTGGTTGGGGTGGTAGCCATGGGGCATAGTTTGGTTGTGGCTGGTGGCCATGGGGCATAGTGTGGGGGGGCATGGGGCATAGTGTTTGGTTGGGGGTTAGACCATGGGGCATAGTGTGGGGGTGGGGGCCATGTAGAATAGTGTTTGGTTGGAGGTGGTGGTCATGGGGCATAGTGTGGGGGGCATGGGGCATAGAGTTTGGTTGGAGGTGGGAGCCATGGGGCATAGAGTTTGGTTGGGGGGTGGTGGCCATTGGGCATAGTGTGGTGGTGGGGGCCATGGGGCATAGTGTTTGGTTGAGGGTGGGGTCCATGGGGCATAGAGTTTGGTTGGGGGAGTGGGGCCATGGGGCATAGTGTTTGGTTGGGGGTGGGGGCCAAGGGGGCATAGTGTTGGGTTGGGGGGTGGTGGCCATGGGGCATAGAGTGGGGGTGGGGGCCATGGGGCATAGTGTTTGTGTGGGGGTCGGAACCATGGGGTATAGAGTTTGGTTGGGGGAGTGGGTCCATGGGGCATAGTGTTTGGTTGGGGATGGGGGCCATGGGGCTTAGTGTTTGGTTGGGGGGTGGTGGCCATCGGGCATAGTGTCGCACTAAAGAGTGAACCCAATCATAAAGCTAAATCAGGCACAGTTAAGAGATGTACCTCCTTTTCCTTTTGTGGAAACCTGACTCAACGAAGGCCATACTCCAAAGAGTATGGCCAACTCAAACAGGAAAGTATAGCAGTCCGAATAGCAGTCCAAAATAACAAGCTTGTGCCTTGCAAATCTAAAGCGGCATAATGTGTGAAATGTTTGAGCGCAGCATTTTTTCTCCTGAATAATTTGTCTACTTTGTCCACTATTGCCAATATATCCTTATGAAAGAAGTGAATTATAACATTTGAAAATCTGTAGTACAAAATGTACGTTTGAAATACAAATAAAGACCGGCACACCTGACCATGTATTCTTTTTCCATGTGTTTAATAAAAATTGAGGGTTGAAAAACACTCCTGCCCGCTCCTCCCGCATTTACTTTTCGGCCCACTATAGGCAGCATGTAGGGTACATTTGGCTCTCTGACAAAATCAGTTGTGCACCCCTGCTAATGACTTTAAATGCCACGGTCCCTCTTATGAGATCAGGCAAAGTCAGGCAAGTAATGCGAATTGCATACACCTGCCACTTGTTAAGACTCCCTGTCAGGATAAAAGTTGGTGCACTCAGGCAAACTCTGAGCGAGGCTGGGTGCAAGGAGAAACAGCTCTTTCGGGGCTGATGCGTACCAGGATATGGAAGTTGGAAGGCCAAGGCTCTGATCAGCTGCTGCAGAGAAGGAGAGAGAGCCAGGCGAGAACTCAGCCTTTCGGGAAGCCGTAAGTGTACCATGACTGAAAACGAGTCCGCGGAAAAGCAAAACCCTCAAAGTGTGTCCAGGCAGCCCGCTTACCTTCCGGGTGAACGACAGAGTTGGGGAGGAGCAGAGGAGGCACTGGTAATGACCTTGACTGCTACAGGAAAAGCATTGCAGATAGAAGCCTCAATTAATGTGACCGATGAGTTATCAAAGGCAAACAAAAGACTGATTTCTGTTAAGAGCAAAATAGGCATGAAACATGAGTTGAAGGTTGCGCGTGTGCCGATAAAATGTGGAATGAAGAGAACAATGATTGAATGCTGTGAAAAGTATAAAAAGTAACAGAGTGATCCTGCGAAGCGGAATCGCACATTAGAAAGTCTCTTTAAAATGTTCTGAATTGTGGAAAGCCAAATAAGAAGGCAAGAAAGTAACCGTGAGCTTGAAAGAGAGTTGATTGAATGAAAAGCAATTTATATGAATGTTGAAAACCGCCAAGAGGGCAAAAGTAAAGAGGATATGAACTTTGAAAGATTCCAAGGGCAAAAGTAAAACTACAAGTACCAAGAGGCATTGGTGTTGCGTGTGAACTTTGAAAGTGGCCAAGAGGGCAAAAGTAAAACTACAAGTACCAAGGAGGATTGGTGTTGTGAAGATTGATGTTTGTTAAATTGTCTAACAGGAGGTGAAAGTGGTCATGCAGAGGTCTAAGTAAAATCCTTGCTGTTTTCGAAAGTCTTCGACAGTAAAAGAGAAAGACAGGCTCCAGCCCGACAGAGGGAAGCCTGTGCTGAACTGTGATAGAGTGAAAGTTAAGTGTGAAGGACACAACCTGGGGAAGGGAACACCCACAAAGAGAAAGACAGGCTCAAGCCCTGCGGAGGGAAGCCTGCGGTGAACTGTGATGAAGTGAAGAGTTTGATGTGAAAAGAGAGGCAGGCTCGAGCCTGGCGGAGGGAAGCCTGTGTGTTGGATATTGGCAAAGGAAAAGCCAAGAGAAGAACTGTGTATCTGTCATAAGGTAGAATATAACTAAGGAATTGATTAGACTGTCAAACGATTGAAGCCCTAGCTGGAACTGTTGAATTGCACCAGCCAGCCAGAGTGTGCAAGCCTTATAGAACTATGCCATCCACCTATCCTTTTAAAGAAACTCTCTAGACCCTGTGCTTCTGAACGTGCAGAAGGGTGCAAATCTGCCACCTGACTTCCCGCTCCGCCAGTACTTGTGATGTCCCAGTGGCACTGGGAAGTCAGTTCAGTGCTACAAGGACCTCAGCACTGGTGGGTTACCACCATCCTCGTAATGAGGCCCAAAGTTAGTAAAGTAACATAACTTATACACTTTTTAGAGAGGCAGAATGCAACTCAAAAGTAAGCATAAACTTAATGACACTTTGTAACTTCTTCTTTCACAGAGATACAGTTACCAAACTAAGGTCCTCATTCATGGAATTTTCTGCATAGTAAATTGGGACTTTGCATGCCAAACCACAAGTGAAATCCCATTTCTCAATTCATGGAATCGACTGCGCAGGACTTTTTCGAACTTTGCAGTGATTTTGCACAGACTCAGGACATCGCTGCGTGCAGTCGATCGCCCTGCGCGAGACACCCCGCAGAGTGCGGGCATTGCCTGCGCAGAGACCAGAGTAGGGGCGGAACATGCAAAATTGAGAAGAACATGGGAAAATGTGGGAGTTACGAGGGACGGGCCATAGGCAGTCCAACACATGCCCACAAATGCACGGAAAAAAGCATATTCATGGATCTGACCGCGTGAGCTTTCGTCGGGAAAAGACCCACGCAAACCCCTCAAACTATCCGCCACCCAATGGCAGACATACAGACACTTGCGCATAGGAATCACCTCTGCGCGGTGAGGTTGTATGTTGGATTTAGGACTGCGTACACGCAGGTGGTGTTCGGAACTTACTTAGGGGTGCACGCATGCTTGCAGAGGTGTGCATGAACGGTTTACTGGGGATTGCATGCAGATTCTCCCGAGTTTTACCTGAGTCACTGTAAGTGATTTCAATCCGGCACACACCCAAGTCGACCCCTAGCATGTACTGCACAACCGAAATCCTTATTTACTTTTGTCTAAAAGTTCTTTATTCTGAACGTTATACCACTCATATCACGCCCTTCTCCTGGAACCCCCCCCCCCCGGTCACACTGAACCATGAATCAGGCTGGTTTGCAAAGGTAAATATTTATTTATGTATTTTAAAATGAATCACGATATGTTTTAATAGGTACACAACAATCACCAATGGGGTGATGTAACACTGAATAATATCACAAGGAGTAAGTAGTGAGTAAAAAAATTCAGCACAGAAAATAATACTTTTGTGTGGGTTCAGATCTGATAGCACTGTGGTTAAAGGTTCCCTCTGCACCCCTCTCAACCCCCAATAGGTAATGTAAAGATATAGGAGGAGAGAACAGGTTTTAGGAATAGCAGAATTGAAACAGAATATCAATCCCACTTTCCCCCAGCAAACACAAGAGAAAACAGAATTGACTGTCCTGCTGTCAAAAATGGCTTTGAAAGTTATCTGTAGGATGGACTGGGCAAAAACACCAAATATGGTCTAAATTGCTGAAATTGTTAGAAATTCTTATGGGAGCCACTTTGGATAGTTGCACACAAACAAAAGCAATGATTTAATCACAAGAAAACATTTGAAAACTTAAAAATTCAAGTCGGAAGCAATTAAAAGCTGTTTTACATGTGTAAAAATTTCCCAAAGTAAAAATTTGCGGCAAACTTGTCACTGCGCGATAATTGTGAAAACGGGAGAATCGCATTGATTTGGAATTAGGTGTGATGTTTAGAACTGGATGTTAGCTACAAGCACAAGTTGAAATTGTGTTTCTATCACAAAGACTGAGGAAGTTACAGACATTTTACTAGAGGTCGTTTTTTTCGAGATGGAAAATGGGAATGCACTTTTAAAATGACAAATGGGTTTCTTACACTAGAGGAGACTATGAACAAAATGAATACCACACAGGAACACAGTCACTTAATCAGGGTGACTGCCTGCTAAGGAACTCGTCTTCTTCAGATGAGAAAAGGATCAGCGCAGAGATAGTTTTAACAATACTGGTTATGGAGGAAGATAGGATGGGTTGGAGAGAGGTTCAGACAATGCAAAGATACTCGTAACAATGCAGGTTCTGAATAGAAGATAGGATGGGTCTAAGATAGGGATAAGGCTATGCAAAGTACATATGCTAGGGACACAATTCTTTCTATTGATACTCACTGGATAAACTTTTAAATGGGACCGTCAGTTCTGGTCAGGGGATTGGATCGGGTTTAGGAAAGACGGCTGGGCTCATCGGACTGGGGAGTGTCTGTAAGGCGCTCTGGTCACAGCGTGGCACAGGACTGGATCGGATCTGCCCTTCTTGGTTCTGAGGTTATTTCTTTTCAGCAGGCAAGCAGTAACAGCACAGCCCGGCTGTATTATGTTGCTTCCCCTTCAGCTTGTGGGGTTCTGTTCTGGAATTTGAGGCCTAGCTGAGAATAGTTCAGCTATGCAATGGGCCTTCTGCTTTGCCAAGTTTCTGGAGTCTGGAGCAAGGAAGATGTAGAGTTCAGCAGCAGGGTGCTCTGCCGCCAGCATCAGGATAGTGAGTGAATCTGTCTGTCCTTATGTGTGGTGAGCTCTCCCTATTTATGCTATGAAATGACCTCATAAAGGGGGTGTGTGGGCTGGTTTAGCCTAAGCTTGCCCCTTAAAAAGGTGATTGGGTCAAAGCCTCCCCTCTGCCTTGATAGGAGGAGAGAAACAGAGTGTCATCTTTATGATGTGATTTTATGAAACTAGGAATCCACCCCTAGCCCCTGGAACACAAAATCTACTTTTGGCAAAATACATATTTCCACATGTGCAACCTCTATGAAAATCACATATACAGATTACATATTTTACCTTGCAGCTATTCCTCAAAACCCTGTAGCTGTGGGATCTTGGCTCTGCTTGTCACAGAATGTTGCCCTTTTCACTAGACACAACGTCCAATTTTTAAACAAATTTCTACAAGTGTGCGTGTTTAGCTTGGGAATAAGTGTATAAAGTTTCACATTTATAGCAGAAATACATTTTGCGTAAAATCACATTCCTTGCCATTTCTGTCCAGAACATGTCAGACAGTTCTGGCGCCTCTTCACCCGTGCATCCAGAAATCACATTAACAAATTTGTTATTTTTGTATTTTTCACAATTTTAAACAGTAAGTTATCAGTCTTTTTAAAATATGTTCTTTGTCCTTCTTAAGCAACAAATGGTTGTTTTGGCTCCACCCCTTGGTCTCTCCCTGGAAGCCCAGGAGCCATCCCCCATGTGTGTTCCTGGCAGAGGCCATTTATGACTGTCTTCACACTTTGAATTTCCTGCTCTGCAGTTTGTTATTGTTCCTTTTGCCTCTGTAGACCATGTTCTTTCCTCCCCTGTAATTAACACTTCTCTGTGATTTCCTGCTGGGGGGAAATACCTTCCTTCTGTAGGAAAACCTGCTATTCCAGTTTGGCAGCTTCAGCCAGGTTTAAATTAATTGTGGCCTTTTCCTTTTCCTTAGCACAAAACAAACTTGTTGGATCAAATAGCAGCTAGAATTCTCATTCAAGATTTTAAATCATGGGATCAAAACAATTACATTATGGGTTACTGTCAGTAACAGGCCTTTTAGAATGCAACATTTGATTTTCAGTTTAGTGGAAAACATGTTAAAGTTTAATCAGGCAGGCCATTGCTGCTGTCATCACAGCAGCCCTCTGCTGCAAAGAGATTTCTGACAGATCCACCTACAATCCACTTTTGCTGTGGAAATCTTTTTATGATCTCAGCTTTTCATTGTGAACTTACAAGTACAAGGTAACTAAGTGAATTGTAGCACCCAGCAAGAATTTTTTAATATTTGAAGGTGTTCTGTACCAGCATTCTGAAGTTTTTCAAAGTAAGATTTGGAGTTTCATTTAGCAAAGCACTGCTTTTTCCTTCTGCACTCCACTCTCAATTGTTGTGGAGCCCAGTGACACTTTTCAGAAGTGAGAGCTCTGTTCCACCACTGACAACATGCGTGGCAGATTGGGCAGCCATTGTTTTGTGCGTTGACAAGCGCGATTTTCAGGGGTTTGGGCGCGCACAAAGCTTTTGCAGCCATTTTGAAGTTTCTGGCACCACCATAACACAGTGATGCAGCATAGCAGAGCAAAAGTGAGTCAAAACATCCCACAGAGCCCCCCCCTCCTGACTTGAGGTTGACCGCCCGTCAAGGGGAAGTCGGGAGATTGGGATGTTCTTTTTCCTTTGGTTCATGTGGTGAAAGTCTGCTGCTTCTCCCGTCAGTGCTGGAGGGACACGCTTTCCTCGCTGTTCTGGTTGGGAGTATGGAATTCTCCTAACTGAGGTTATATTGGGAATATACTATAACTGCGGTTATCTCTAGGCACCTGCAAATAATCCTGGTTACCCTGTAAAAAGCACACAAAATCTAAAAAAGTGTTCCCTGCCCTCCAAGGCACTCACCAAGTGCCCCTCTCCCCTTGGCATGCTCCCTCCACTCCCCTGAAGTCCTGTTTACCTCTGCAACCGTCTCCCATTCCCCCAACACTCGTTGTTTCGTGTGACACACTTTCATTCCTGATCGCGTTTTCTTTACTAACCGCGGTTATCCCGGCAAATAACCATGGCTATGAGAAAATGTTCCAGCTCTGAATTTCATCCCCAGGCCCCACAACTCTCCAATTTCACATGGTGTCCTCTTTCCCCCTCCCCACCTCTAGCCTGATGGCATTGCATCCTTTTTCACCCCTTCCAAATGGCACTATTTCAATTTTACATTTTCGGCTAGCTGCGGTTATTCCCGTAATAACCACAGTTATCTTTCACATTGAACCAAAAAAAAGCAGGTTTTAATTATTGAAAAGCCTCTCACCTGCAAAGCACCATGGGAGATATAGCTATAATTTTGAGAGTAGGGGCACCCCCTTCACCATCAAATATTTTAAAAAACGACTGGACGCAATAACCCCAGAATGCTCCCAGAAACTGAGTCAATGCTTAATGTCCAAGTTGTATTGTACCTGGACCAGTTCCAGCCAGTGTTTTTGTTGTGCATTGAGCGTGCAATCTTCTTTATGGGAAAATGAATGGGGACTAGGATGAAACAGCTTTTATTTTACTTTCATAATAACCTTTTCATTTTTTAACAGATCGTGCCCAAAATGTCCAGTCTTGTTGGGGCGGAATGAGGCGGGAGAGGCAACGGGGCGCCGTGACAAACCTTTTGTTTGCAACATTTCAGCCGAATCCGTCATGTGAGTCAAAAGTTATTACCAATTCATTTTTCGGGTTTCCTATGTATCTTGATACTCAACTTAACTATAGTGCGCGGACCGCTGCACTATTATGTATGTATGTTCGATGCATAGTATATATCATATCCTTCAAGTGTAATCAGTGTCTGGTGGGGTTCGTGGAGAAAGGGAGGGGTATATGAGGCCATAGAGACAAAAATGTTTGCAGAAGAGGAATTCTGGTCTGGAAATTAAAGCCAGATTTGCCATTAAAAAGAGACAGGATCGACGGTGAGTTAGGTTCAGTCGAGGAGCACACACATCGATTAGGACTGAGAAGTTGCCGGCATGCATTTCTCTTGCTCGTCGCTATGGATTCTGTGGGCAGACACTCCCTTTTCCCTGGCTTCCTGCCTGATGGATACATTTACATGGCGGAACCCAGAGATAAGGTTAGTGACAGTGAGGGAACACTGTGGGCACTGCCAGGTGTTCACCCCATCAATTGCCTAGGGTGATGGAGCTTCTGAAATGACACGTATGATTTTAGGCGTGAGGTGTAATAGCTGGGGTTTTGCTAATGAGTTAAGATGTTTTGATTAAGTATATCCCCTCTGACTTTTGCCTCTTAAAAAAGTAGCAATGCATTTCTGTTCACATGATTAAGCAAAGTTCTACTTGAATTTTCCCCTTTCGTTGCAAACTATCTCAACTTAAGCTTGGAGGACTTGTGGGGCTATAGCACTACCAACATGTCATCCACACATAGGTCACATTCTGCCTCATTTCAACAATGGAAAGCTAATGAAGTGGTAATTCATTGAAAAGGACCCAAATTAGAATCCTTCTTTAGCACTGGCTCAGAGAGTTGAACAAGCCGTATTGTGTTCGCTGGCGCAGAATACAGTGGGTGGCAAGGAGCCATCATTAAATTGACTGATCAAGGAAGCAAATGTCACAACAATTAGCCTTTGATGATAGTTAGCTAGACCGGAGCTTGGGCATATCAATTACACAATGTGCCTTTTATGTGTTCATTGGTGGGTTGGGGATCCACTCATTGAACATGGTTTCTCTCCGCACCATGCTGATTTCCTCTATGTCTGTGATCTTAAAGATAAATGCAGAGGCGGATCTCAACTGAGTCCCAATGACAGATTGTTCATTGCCCTTTTATGCAGAGACAATACTGTTACTCTGTCAGGGAACTGCAAACTGCGGCTCTCCTAATCTTATGCACTGTGTCACGACTTCAGCTTCCAGGCTCAGGAGTGGCACGAACCAACCTACCCCTCCAGGGTCTTGGCACCTGCAAGTTTATACTTACACAAGCTTCCGCGACCCGGGCGGGGAAAGAGGGTTAGGATCTCGATGGTTGGATAGGTTCAGTAGTTAGGGTAACTGGAGAGAGGACTGGGAGAGGGGAGGTGTCAGGGAAGGGGACATAGGATAACACAAAGCAATAGTTGGTATTTACACACATTCACAACATGCACATTTCCCCCCCAAACCCCACAACAAGGGTTATAACCAGAAAGGGACTTATCTCAAGGGGTGAGTGCTGGCCTCCTGCCTGCGCACTCTCAGGTCCGGAATCCGGAGCAGTGTTATGCTGAAAAGAGAGTGGGAATTACCATCTGCGTGTTACATCACACACCAAATGTTTACATTCACTCACTCTTGCACTAGAAGTTCATGCACCCTTCAGTGCTCAAGTAGTTTAGTACATGCAGCTGTTAACGTTCCCCCTTTACGAGCAGATTACAGCCGCGCGTGGCTCTGCGTCTTTTATTGCCCAAAAAAGTAATGCTGGCTTTTCCCCTTTACGAGCGGATTACAGCCGCGCGTGGCTCCGCATCCGTTATTGCCCAAACTGTATTGCCCCAAAGGCTTCTGCGTAGCAACAACTCGTGACGTGATCAAGAATGGCTGTTAGTGGGTACAAACATGCTCGACTATGCGCTGCGTGTTTTTCTATAGTTGCGCGTAGACCGAATTGCCAAATCTGCTTATGCTGCCTGTAGTCTGCGGTACTTATCTGAAAGGCTTGAGGGGCCCGGGTGGAGGCTGAATGGGGCGTGGCCCTTCGTGAGCTTCCCCTTGCTCGGAGCTCCGAAGAACACGTCTTCTCTGGTTGCTGTCCTGAGCACAAGACCCGTGCTCTTGTTAAACGCGTGCGCATGCGCGCGCGTGCCCCGCCCAACGTGGGCTTCAACATGTAGTTCTTGGCCCAGGGGTGCTTGGGAGATGTGGTCCGTGAGCTGTTTCTCCTGCAGAAAGGACACAACAGTCTTTTGTACAATAGTATTTTGTTTTTAGTGGCTTGCGTCTTCCTGATGCTGATTGTCATTAGTTCCTGAGCCCTTGCCAGCACTGGAATACTATGTTTATCATTGTGGCCCATGACACACTGTGTGCCCCATGATCCCTCATCATTGACTCTAATGGATAGGACTGATGGGAGTTGTAGTCCAAAACATAAGAGAGCCAAAGGCTTCAGACCCCAGCTCTATATCAAGGGCAGAGGGGTCTGTGGGCTAAACTGAGAAAGATGTTGCTCTACTGGCATGAAAGAAAGCTGCATTTAGACATCTATAAAACTAAGATAGTATATTTTGGGAGAGGGGCACTAAACTAAAGGTGGCACACAGTTTTTACTGATAGAAGATGAGAAAAGATACCGGTTTCTGGGGTAGTTAATTGCGGCCAATTGAAGTTGGAGGTCACATCCATTGTAAACCGGTGTGAGGAACCTCACTGCCTCACCTGTTTGATTCCACTTTAAGTTTGCCTCATGTGACGGCGTATCCCAGGCAGAAACATAAAATACATTTCAAAGAAGTACGAGAGAAACATCATTTTGGCAATATCCTCTTAGTGTTCTTAGTCCCCGTTTCCACTTTAAGACATTAACCGTCTCTCCCATAGGGCTCAATGGGAATGGGGAGGGTGCAAATAACAGGCTGGCGTATTTCAATCCTGTTATTTGCGCCCAGGTCCCTTAACGGGTCCCGTCCTTAACATCTGGTCAGACCAGGCGTTAAGGAAGGGACCTGCTAAGGGACCTCGTAGTAGGGCGGTAAGGGATTACCGGCACCGGTCTCCTTACCGGTGCCCAGTATCCCTTACCGCCCTACTCGGAATGAGGCCCATTGTATCGATGTAATTTCTTTCTTTGTTGAGGCTTGGGGATTTGCTTCTGTATCGCCGAATGCAGTGTCTTACTAGAGTATTCTTTCACAGTGGAGTCTCTCTTGTAGAGAGCTCCTTATATAGCAGATATTTATCTTGCTTTCAGTAAAGCTTAGTCATTGGCCTCTGTATCCCACAATGCACTGTATCACTCGTTCTACCTCCTGTTATGTTCCATAGGAATAGAAAAAAACAATTAGCACTCAGGACCAAGATAACGCTTCAACTTCTGTATCCACTATATCATTCTGCACCCTCTCTTACCCGTAGCCACATTCTGGCCCTTTCTTTTCTGACAACATTCAGCACCACTTTCTCCCTCCTGCTTAACTCCTGGCTTATCTATTTCTCAAGAATCCTCATTCCAGCTCTTCTGGGTCGGTCACTAGTCAGTCACCAGGTTGGCCAGACCTTCTTGGTTTTTGTGTCCTTCCACTGAGTCAGGTACATTTCCCTTCCCAGGCTTGTGGTTGGGTGCACGATCAATGTTTCCCGCACCCCGCTCTGTGTCTGTGGTTGGTAAACTTCCTCTCGTACATTCTCTGCATGGGACAGTGGCCCTGTTCATGCCCTCCGTATCGCCCACTCTACAAGATTAGGCTGCAGACTTTCTTTGCCGCTAGGTGAGCTGCGTAGTTGGTTCTCTGTGGGTTGGTCCACCTCAAGTATAGACAGTATTGATGATATCCTGGATCATGTCACGGTGCTACATTCGGCTGAGATTTCTTCCATGCTCTGCTGACTTCGAGGATACGCTCCAACGCAGGTTTTTCCCACTCTTTGATGTTGCCCGGAGTCTGTGTTCCTTCTGAAGCAAGCTGGTCCTTCAGCACTTCTTTTTCTAGCCATGCGCCATGTCAGTCCATCCGCTTCTTTGCCTACGAACATTGCGCATCTTACAGGTGATGAGTCTCTCCTGGTCTCGCCAGTCGACGCCACCCAGCACACTTTCAGGCCTCCTTCCCTCACCCATGTAGGCCTGCTTCCATGTGCATATTGCCACACAGATCCTTCACTAGACAGTGAAGAGGTTAACCTGTGTCTGAAATCCAGTTTCCTCCCTGATGGAGGCCACTCTACTATATACTATAATGTACTAAAACTAACCAACCATTATTTATTCTTTGTTTGAGGACACACAACCAGCCCTAGAATGATGTCAATGACTTTTGTACATTTCAAATAATTTCTTGCTGCAAATCCTTGTTACCTAATCCACTTCAGCTGTTTAGTTTAAGGGACTGTAAAGGAGGGGTGGAAACCCTCCAGGTAAGCAAAGAGGACAGGCCAGAAGAAATCCCACGTGCAAAAACGGAAGAGTTCAAAGAATTTGACTAAGACCTGTTTTATTTAACAAAACCCATATAAAACTGGGACAGCTGTGAACATCAAGACAATCTCCACGCACGTGAATAATTCCAGACTTGACAATGGTATAAAAGTGAGAATTACATCCCAACTGATTTTCATTCTAGACAACCTAAGAGGTGGGGGGATTGGTTAAGGGGATCAACTAGATATATATTACGTAGGTGTTAGTAGGTACGGTTCTATGTTCTTTCATCGTCAGGCTTTCTAACACCTGCTGTTTCAACATGGAAAGAACAATGATAACGTTCATTGAATTTTGTTTTTTTAAGGGGGGTTCCACCACCCCCCGAACTCCTCTTCACCAACCCCCTTTTAACTATTCCCGACTCCCCCAAACCCTTATCTGCGCTTGGCCACACCCCAAAATAAAATGTGATAAAATGTTTCATTATTCCTTCCACGTTTAAAAGCCTGGCATTAGAAAGCCTGCCGATAAAAGAACATTGTACCAGTACGTTAATTGGCTGCACTCTCTCCTGTGGACCCGCCTGAGACCATCTACAAAAGTAATGCAGGTGAAAACATGTAATCATAATACAAAACTATTGGCCATTGCAACATTTATAGATGAGCATTAAAGGTGGGTAGGGATTGATCAGCGGTGTCTTTTTCAGCCTTGGCACTTTGGAAGGTTATCAGCACATGAGTAACAATAGGGTTTGGTGAGAACGGCACCAAGGTGCTACAGTTCCAATAAGGTCACCATTTCTGATTCTCTAGGCCACAAGCCAGGACCTTTAGCTTTTAATTTTCCATTATCTTGTATCTTTTGTCCCAAGAACTAAATGGGAAGGAAGACCTCAGCCTAACCTTATCTGAGTCTGATGAAAAGACATTATTCTCCAGCTGTAGGTCACGTGTGTGGAGACCACATTTTGCATTATTGTGCTCAGCATTTACTAGGATTTTAGCTCTTATTAATGCCTCTAGAGACTTGTTCAAGCTACTTTCTTCCCAATATTGAGCATTAGTTAATGGGAATCGGACCTTCCAGCATTATTAGTTTCTTTGCTTAATCTAAGAGAAATATCTCTCACGCCTGGGAACTGTTATTGTCTGTTCTCTTGGGTGCCAATCCAACCCTTCCCTGTGCACGATAACCTTGGCACAAGCTGTACGTTTATTGTATGAGCTGCTCAGGTCTGAATTTTTTGCTACCTCATCGAGCCAGGTCCCCCTGCAGTTTGGAGGCTTCTCAATGTCTCCCATTCAATCAAACGTGGTTGCACCGTCCATCTTATTTAACATGGCCACTCATTCTTGCTGCGTTTATGCATTACACAAGCTTTAGATTTATTCTTATGCATCTTGCGTTTCAACGTATGTATGGAGCATGTGTTTTCTAGCCTATTGGATGCAATCATATTCTTCATGTCTAAGTGCAATTTGAAGTATTGTTTGTGTAGCTTGATGGTGGATGCATATCTGCTTCATGTCATATGCACCTACGTGTGTCAGTCTCAGTTGTTACAACATGTTCATGTATTTCATAGTTTGCAAATCGCTTCTTCAATTGATCCAGGATAAGGTTGGTAGGGTTGCCTCAGCGAGTAATGTCTCTCGCATCCGTGATATGTCAGCAGAGAGGAGGCGTTTGAAATAAGTCATGGGCACCTCCCATTTCTATAGCAAAGAGACAGGGGAGGAGCCAACCTAATGAATGACACATTCATTTGCCTCTTAATATTCCTCCCTCTGGTCGAGTCCTCAACCACATTGCTCAGAAGACCCCCCCCAGCGTAGGGTACCTTGGGGATCCATATCTTCGTCACCCCCTCAGTTCACCAGTTTTCTTTATATGCTTGTCCATGCTGCAGGTCATATAGCAGCACTCCCCATCTGGTTAACAGAACACCCAACATCCCACGTAATTACAGGCATTCCAGGGATAAAATAATGTTGTACCTGGGGGAACAATAGGACTTTGTTTCAGGTGTGACAGAAGTACACTATCAGTTTGTGATTGCTAATCCGTTTTAGTGCACATATCTATCACTATTTTCCTTCCTACTGTTTTCTTGGCAGTCTTCTTACGTTGGGACATGGGTATTCTCAGGACACAGAATCCAAATAGCACTAACACTAATGAAGCTTTTAGTACCTTGAACCCGTTAGCCAGCCAGGAAGGGATCCAGGATAATAGATAAGAGAGTCAATCATCCTCTTGCCCCACTGTGTTTATTTCCTCCTCCATCTTCGTGTGCAAACCTGTTAACTGTGTTAGAGCTTCTGTGAGCATTTTGTTTTCTTCATCGTGAGCAGTTGCATAGGTAGAGCAAGACGGACCAATCTTTGATATGATATGATATGATATGGCATTTGTAACGCGCCTATACACAAGTGTTTCAAGCCACCCTCCATGGCTGTTATCAAATCAAGAACGTATCTATTTTGAAAGGTCATGAGCCTCACTGCCATTAGCTCCTCCTTTAAGGCATTAAATCCTTTCACTTTTGTGTTAAATGTTTGTAGCAGTTCCCAATGGGTTATTTGTAACCATTTGGCATTTACATTTGGTTGTATCCCAGGAATGACAGAAGTGAAGAACATTTCTGTTCCACTGAACAGCCTATGCTCCTCTGGTATCTGATTCATCAATGTTTTCTTTCTCTGTGTGCATCCATTTTGGAAAACCCACCAATTTGTATCTGCTTCCACTACCAGGGCTGGTGGATTTAATAAGACTAAGGAACACATTCTTCCCCAGTTTGGGGGCAACTGCATATAAGCTTTTGAACCACAGGCCCAATAGTGGTCCATGAGTACTGCAGTGGCAACTTTCATACCACGTACTTTTAATACGTGTTTCATCCTTATATTTGTTCCAACCCTGATGGGGCCATCATTCTGGAAACATAATGAGGTATTCTTGAGAGGCATTAGGAATACAGTGCCTGCTGCATTCTCCACCCAAGTGAGCAACTTGGAGCACTCTGCTAATCATTAAGGCACTCATCATTCTCTTTTTTCACCTTCTCTACTGATATTGTCAGGAGTGCTTGTGCTTTGCACCCCATCAGGCCTTCTACCCAGTCTTCTGATTCAAATACATGTCTATATACCAGGAATTGTGGCCTTTCCCAACACACAGACATGCCCCCTATCTCTCTCTTCCCATTACGTGAGCATTGCAATTACTTTTGATTTACTATTCTGTATTTTCATCTATGTGGGCCGTCCAATATATATTGTATCATCTTGCCTCTTCTTCAATAATCATCTACCATTGACTTTGTTTTTATGTAGCTATCATCAAAAGGGAGTGTTTTCTTAGACATCTATCGCAAAGTAGCCAATTTCCCTTGGAATCATCCCCTAGTTGCGCAGAGCGCCAAATGCATTAGACACTGTGCTCTTGTTGCTTGTATTTCAGTGGCTACAAATGTCCTGGAGGTGCCCATGGCATAGGGAATGAGAGAGCACACAAAGCAACTCTCCCCAGATTTCTCTCTCTCCACCCAGGTCATGTGCTTGCGCCACATAGTTTTGGTCATGTGGGCCAAATCAGACACATAGGCGTTTAAATGTTCGAAATTAGTGTCAGCGTTTCTCTGGATTCTTTTTCTGTGTTTAGTAGCAATAGAGGAGGACTGGGTCATAGCTCTGTTTAATAGAAGAATAGGTGTCACATAATAATATACATGTTCAGATACTACCTTTTGTAATGCCAGGAGGGTAAAGAAGTAGAGAGGGCAGAAAGCAAAAAATATTGCTACAACCATTTTTGCTGATGAGTACACATGTTGCAAAGGTGCATTGCATGCACATTGCATTGTCTGTGCGTTACAAGCCTGTATTTAGCAAAATCTAAAGGATTCATCATTTTTTGTTGTTGTTGTTGATACTTTCACATCATTGTCCAAATAATGAATACCTGCAAGAAATATTGTATTGCTGTTGCCAGGAAGATCCTCTCGAATATGAGTCTAGTCTTAGGATTTACTAATAGAGCAAGAATCTGGAGAGGTAAGATTCAGTAGTTGTTTCTTTCTTTGTCACAAGCGTGTGTCCTTCTTATGCTGCAGGTAAAATGTTCTTTAGGGGCATACATTCATATGAGCAGACTATTTGCTTGTGTAAAGAGACAGTGGGCCTCATTCCGAGTAGGGCAGTGAGGGATAGCGGGCACTGGTAAGGAGACCGGTGCCGGTAATCACTTACCGCCCTACTATGAGGTCCCTTAGCGGGTCCCTCCTTTAACGCCTGGTCTGACCAGGCGTTATGGACGGGAACTGTTAAGGGGCTTCAGAGCTAATAACGGTACCACAATTTGCGGTACCGTTATTATCGCCTTCCCCATTCCCATTGAGCCCTATGGGGGCTCAAATGGGAATGGGGAATGGCTTTTTCAATGGGGACATACCAGTCCCGCAAAGGTCAGACTACACTGTTAAGTCCCCATTGAACCATACCAGTGCCGGTACCGTTATTGGAGGCAGTCATGGTGCAAATAGCGCCATGACTACCTCCAATCTCGGAATGAGGCCCAGTGTGCGTTTACTATGTCTCTGTGAGTTGCTGCCTGCTCCCTGTCATAGATTGGGTCTGGACTACTCTTTCCTCTTCTTCTTGAGCTGCAATGTCTGGGACATGGGGTCTGGGTTCCCACCTTGGTAGGGTTTGATGTCACCAATTTGGAGCAACGCGCGCCTGCCTAACACTTTAACAGCATTGGGGGTAATGTCCTCGAAGACAAATGGGTCATCAAGCCTAGGAATTGTGCCAGGACCTCGTAAAGTTTCTCAAAAGGACTGTATCACCATGGTGTAGGGGAGGGGGTTTGAGAAGGTTCTGCAGATCTACTTGAGTGTCGTCTTAATCATATTTTGACTTCCCCTGCCGTGCTCGAAGTTGTTGGGATATAAAAGAAACACTAGCCGTCATCGTTGCCAGATATTCATGCATCTCAGATCCCAAAACAACAGCAGCACTATGGGCACCAGTTCATGCTCTAGTGGGAGGAGCAAGAGGTATATGCAGACCCCATCCCATCACCAGCTCATGAGGAGTCAGATGATAGTTTGAACAAGGCTGATTGTGTAATGCAAATAGGGCTAAAGGTAGGCAACAGAGCCATCCTTTCTTCAGGGTCATTTTCAATGTGGCTATTCTCTCCTTGAGTAGGCCATTGAGGCATTCACAAATCTCATTTGCTTGCAGGTGATAAGCAGAAGAGAATGTATGCTTAATACCCAAAAGGGTTGTGATGTGCTAAAACAATTAATTCACAAAATGTGGTCATTGTCAGAATGAGGAACTTTGCACACACCCCATTGTGGGAATACCTCTCGTATGTGGAATTTTGCAGCACAGGTGGCATCAGGGTGTGTTCACAGACCAGCTTCGATCCATTGAGAGATAGGGCATATGACTACCAACATGTATCTGTAGATGTTACAACTTTGGAGCATATCTACATAATCAATGTGCAGTTGATAGATAGTTCAGTTAGGATGGGGTATTGCTCCTATCAGTAATCGCAGTGTGTACCCTGCCGTATATTATTGGTACACACTACAATTAACAATACAACATGCTCTGCAAGATTGGGGATGAACCAGTCTTCCGCAATCTGAGCTGCAAGACTCTCTTGTGTTGTGTGAGCAGGTTGTGAAGCTGGTGCAATGCTACTTTCAGTAATATGAGGGGCAAAACCAGTTTATCAGTGATGTCCTGTCACCACAATGCATTAGTTGGGGATTCTGAGCACCCCCTCCTTTTCCATAGCACCTGCTTTTCTGGCAGTGCACCTTCCTGCAGCTCAATTATATGTGTGATAGGCAAGTGATTAAAGCCTTCTTTCATTACCATGTTCAATGCTTGTGTGTACTTATTAGGTGGTGTTTCAAATTCAGATATTTTGTGAATATATGCTGCTTTTTTGGGCTCTCTGTCAGCAGCTTTGTTGACGTGGGCGATCACATCTCACCCTCTAGTTTGCGCTGCGCACTTCACCACGGCAATGTCCGGTGGGAGTTATAGTGTGTCTATGAGCCTGGCCAACAGGAGCACATGCTGTGCTGGCATGCATTAGGGCGTAGGAAGCTCCACCTTTTCCAATGTGATAGTCCTGTGTGTACTGTTTATGTCACGCAGGGGGAGTCCGAATACACTGTGATTGTCATATCATATTGTGCATAGATTGTGATGCAATAAAAGATAAATACTTCCCAGTGACTCTCAAACTTTTTTCTTTTTGGTGTTCCTATATTTGTTGATTATGCTCTCTCCTTCCTTTTCCTCCATGGGTAGCACAATTATTGAGTTTGCCTACACATGAAGATACCGCCAAAGGTTTCTGGAGCTTCTCTCATTAAGTTTCCCTTTAATATGCTTGGATTGTGGGACTTCCTTCTCCTTCGATTTATGTTCTTGCAATTGTGAATTCATCAGAATGACCGAAAATGGTGTCAGTTATGTCAAGAAACGGTGGGAGGGAATGTGAATTGTGCTCTGATGTCTAAGGCCAAGCAAACCAGATAAAACTGAATAAGAATCTGATGAAGATGAAGAAAGTCAGGGGGTCTCGAGAAAAAGTGTATTGATTGTTGACACTCGTTCAGTGGATCTGACAGCCCATACTTTGGTTCTGATGCAGAGGTCAAAGTGCTTGCAGAATCTGGTTCCTCATAGGACATTAAAACAGGGAACCTATAATTAGAGAAAGCTAATGTAGGCACAGGATTATTGCCACAGATATGGGGTTCTTAGGTGCACATGGCACTTCATAGTTAATATAAATTAAACTTATTTGCATTGAATCGTGGAAACATAATGCATGAGAAAGAAGTACAAATTTTGTGTTGGGGGAAACAAAAAGTATTTTATAGTCCAATAGCCTTATGGCACCACTCTACACTGAGAATGACATTGGTTACTGGATTTTCAGGGTAAGGAAAGAGGTTTTTGAAGAAATGGTTAGTGCTTTCAATGGATTCACGCTTTGAACCAAGTTCAAGAGATTAGTTATTCCACAAGATCACAAGTCAGGGTGGGATCCATACTTTTGCACATCAGTTGAAGATGGAATTACATACATTGGTCAAGTGAGGTACCATCGAGTCAATCAATTTTGTCAGAGTGAGTGTCTAGCAAGGCATGTAAGGATGGTGTTGCTCGTAGAAAATGTGTCAATTTGAAATCTGTAAACAAAATCATTATCATTTGATGCCATTGTATCATTCACGATCCAGAAGTATTGAGCAAGAGAAGTCTGAATGAGTCAAAAGGATGAGGAGGTAACTATGAAAAGAGAGGGGCCAGTGAGAGCAAAAGAAACTGTAAAGGTATTCAAATTATTATGACAGAAACCATAAAGTCTAGGTGGTTGGGTCTAAATAAGGATTCTCAGGTGTAAAATAACAGAGATATTCTCTGTGCATTGTAGGATTGTGACTACCAGTCTGGCTCAGTTATAATTTAGGATGAAACCTCAAGCATTCAAAGTGTGCAACATTGTGGGAGATCCTGTAGTGAGAACTAAAACCTGGTTTTAGACCCTTCTGGGTAGGGACCATCCTAGGCGACATGTTATTTTGCCCTGTTTATTCTCAGAAGAGGGCCCCCCCAATGTTGCAATTCTGGTAATCCAGACGTGCTCTACTGCCCCCCGCTCAGTGTGGCCCAAAAGATAATGACCAACAAGGCAGAAGTATATATCTATGGTTGCTGTTGGTCTTTTGTTCAGAGGAGAATTGCCTAGCATTTCAGTGGTGGATTGTCCTTGTGAGTGGGGTCAAACTGATGTGATATGATATTATATGATATTTTATTTATAGCGCGCCTATACACATGTGTTTCAAGGCGCGACAATGGTGGGGAGGGGAACAAGGGGTGCCAAGAATGATCTTACTAGACCCACTGCCATTGAGATTGTGCAAGTGCGGGGGAGAGGGAAAGGAGAAGTGCCAGGGGAAGGGGAGGAGGAGCAAGTGCAAGACATGGGATCAAACATTGAAACCAAGAAGTGCGGCCAGCGGATGGCAGTGCAGGGTTAAGTGCAGAAAACAAGTGTTAAATAAGTGCAGGTAGGGGGGTTGTAGAGTTGCAGATACAGCCCCAAGTGCAGGGTTGCCAGGGGGCAGTGCAGCTGTGCAACTGGGAAGGCAGGGACCTGTGCCTGTGGTTCAGAGGGTAGCCAGGTAACCAGTGCAGTGTCAGACAGACGATCAGCAAGATGGCGGAAGAGAAAATGCAAAAGCAAAGAGGAATGTCTTAAACTGCTTCCGGAACCGGAGATGGTTCTGCTCAAGTGTCAGAGAGGCAGGGAGGCTGTTCCACGGGGAGGCGCCAGCCGAAGAGAGAGATCTGCCCCCAACTCATTGCTTGGAAAAGCGACTGACCCTCAAGGAGTTGGAGGTGGAGGAGCAAAGAGCTTGTGTAGGAAGATACTTCAGAAGAGAAAGCTGGAGATATTTTGGTCTCAGGCCCCAGAAGGCCTTGTGGACAATGCAAAGGGTCCCTTCAGGATACTCATCCATCAGATTGTCTATTGTTCAGGAATACAATTGATATTTTTTTTCAATGGCTACCTTTGCCGCAGAGTCGGTCACAATAGCTGGTGTCAAACATGGCACGATCTCAGGCTCCCAGCATATAGGTATTAGGGGTGCAGAACTTCTCTACACTCCCCCCTCCGGTCGATCCATCGACTACACCTTCACCGGCTTCAACATTTTGATATCTTCTTTTATAAAAGTGTTTCTTCGGGGTACAGAACTCCATCACTCCCTTCAAGGAACCTGCTGATTTGTTCATCCACACTCCAGGTCATGTAACTGCACTGTCCATTCGGATTGCAATAGACCCATTGTCCCACATATGTCTTGTGATTCTTCAGATACAGGAACTTTGTTCCTTCAGGTACTACGATGCTGGCCTCTACGTATTTTCTGACATCTTCATCAGTCAACTTCTTGGGTCCAAACCCTGATTCGACATTGAGCATGATCTTCATTCCTTCAGCTTTCTTCACTGTCTTCCTGCATTGAGCAATTATTATCTTGATTATACAGAATCCAAACATCAGCATGAGCAATAGTGCTCCAAGGAACTTGAAGATGCATGCCATCCACTGTGAAATTCACGAGAACATAGACGTGAACCAGCTGTGATCTATAATATCCTCTGTCTCGTCTTCCATCTTCATATAATAATAATAATAATAATAATAATAATAATAATAATAATAATAATAATAATAATAATAATTTAGCATTTATAGCACTAAGAACCCTCAGGTGTCTGAGCGCTGCTTATTATTACCCAAGGGGGGTCATTCCGAGTTTGGAGGTAAGTAACGGTCTTTACCGGCATGGCGCAATGTGTCTGGGCAGTCATTAGTCCGCTAATAGATGACTATTACGACTTCACGGGCACAAGCTTTGCGCCATGCCAGTAAGGTCATTACCGCCATGCCGTTAAAGGCACGAAAAATGCCCTTAGCGGCATCATGCATAGCGCAGATAGCACTACCGGCATGACCCAATGCAGCATTAGTGTTGACCGTTATTAGCGGTCACCGCTAATAACGGTCACCGCTAATAAGCGGAACCGGAAGTAGCGTCATCGCACAGGAACGGGAAGGAGCACGGCTGCCATCTTAAAAAAAAAATGAATTGCCATCCTCACTACACAGGACCCGTTGGACTCTGCTGTTGTTCTGAAAACATTCTCCTATCACACCACTATGCCCAAGGCCCTTAAGAAGGGAGCTTCCCGCCAGCGCAAGGAGAGATTTAATTAGGGTGAACTGGAGATGCTGGTCGGGACACTGCAGGAGCATGCTGGGATAGTCTTTTCCAGCAACATGAAGAGGGAGGCAATTCTGCAAAAAAAGGAGATCTGGGCACTTGTTGCTCAGAAAGTCAGTGCTGTTGGGAACACCCCACGCACCATCAAAGACTGCCGTAAGCGGCGGCCTGCAACTCAGAGTTAGAAATATACTCTCAGTGAACAGGAGCCAGGCAATGGGAACAGGAGCAGGTCCCAGCTCATCAATCAAGCTGACCCCATGGGAGGACATCTGCGCCAGCATGATCGGAATGGAGGGGATAGAAGGTGTTGGTGAGATGGAGTGTGGGGCCGCAACATCAGGTGATGGAGGTGAGTGTCCTAAGAAAACATTGTAATGCCGAGTCTGATGAAAGTCAACCAATATGCCAGTCCAAAGAATCAAGCCATGGTCCAACACACACACACACCCAGCAAAGTAGGTGGACGCATCACAGACACATGCAGATGGCTGCTGCAAGGCAATGCCATACCTGACACATACCACACAAAGATGTAAATGCCATGAGTCACACAGCGTGCAGGCCCCAAATAATATGCATGTCAGATAGCATAGCTCTTGGCCAACATGAGTGACGCCGACGTATGCCTGCATAACCCACCCATGGAACAAACAACATGCTCATCCAAACACAAATGCCTATTACCCCCAATTGTGTGGATGATCATTTGTCCAAATGTATGTATGATGCCTATCAAAACATCACTCATGCCGTCCCTCTCTTCGACCCCACAGGCTCTGACCATGACAGCGATGGACAGGACGCAACCCCCGCAGAGACCACACCCCGGAAGAGGTCCCGGGATGACGCCAACCGTCCTTCCACCTCAGGGGGACAACCCAGGGGCCGCTGTGCACCAACAGGCAAGGCACACCAGGTTGCCAAGACACTGATGCCACTAAGGGCTGTAGAGGCCGAAGAGCCACCACCCATTGGCCAGCCTGAGGAATCAGGCAAGGAACCACATTCTGAGGAGTCCAGTTTGGCTGGGGAGGTGGCAGCCACAGCACCCCTGGCTGTGGTGGACCTACAGGATGACACATGGGGCCCGTTGAGGACGATGCATCGGAAGTGGTCCGTACGCCCTGTCCACCGGCATCCCCCCAAATATGATCCCTCGAAACTGACCACGCCACCACCCCAGAGCAGTGTGGTCAGGAGCAAATGGAAGGGCACTTCAGTCCCATTTTGATGAGTATAGAGGCTGAGCAGGCTGAGCAGGACAGCCAGGGACCATCAACCTCCACAGGTGCACCTGCAGGGCCGCAGCAGTCAGAACAGCTGACGGCCCTTGTGCGGCAATTTGTTGAGGACAACACACTGGCCAGAAAGGAGTGGCATGAGAACTTCTCCTCTCTAGGCAGGTCCATCATGGAGAACACCGCCTCCATGGCCAAAACCTTTGCAGATCACACCAGCCGCCTCTGCAAGGACGTCTCGGCCCTCTGCCAGGTCTTAGGCCGCATAGCCGAAGCCATGGAGGCAGGGCATCCGGCTACCCAATCCCAGCAGGTGGCCACACCGTCATCATCTAGTTCGACACAGACGAGCCCGCTCCGCAGGTCAGCACGTACCCTGTGCCGGCAAGACATGCCGCCACCTGGACCAGGGAGTGCCAATTGATAGTCAGGGCAGCCTCATGTAGGCATTGGAGACTTGATGGGACATGTGTGGGGGAGTTGTGGGGGAGGGGGGTGAGGGTGTGTGGGGGAGTTGTAGGGGAGGGGGGGTGAGGGTGTGTGGGGGAATTGTGGGGGGAGGGGGAAGGGGGTGAGGGTGTGTGGGGGAGTTGTGGGGGAGGGAGAGGGGGGTGAGAGTGGTGGAGGGTTTTTGTACTTTCGTTATCATTGTTATATTTAATACACCCGTTGTGTGAAAAGCAAGACCTGAGTGGACATTCATCATTGCGCATGTGTCATTTATTCACATACAGTGCATAGTGTACATGTATCCCCACACCCAGTGCCCTCTGTCCAACTATCATGTCACCCTCTGCTGCCATGTGTGTCAGAAATATTGTGCAATCACTGACTGGCGCACAGCACATCCCTCCTGTGCATCGGCAACGCAATGATGTCCAGCCACATCTTCTTCATCCCCTTCATCATCACCAGGTGGTAGCAGTTCAATGTCAGGGGGCAGGGGCACGTTCCGGCAGATACACAAATTGTGCAGCATGACACAAGCCATGATGATCTTGGCCACCTTCTCATGCCTGTAGAGGAGTGCCCTACCCAGCCGGCTGAGGCAGCGAAATTGTGCCTTCAACAGGCCAAAGGTCTGCTCGATAACCACACAGGTACGGGTATGGGAAAGATTGTAGTCCTACGCGGGCCTGTTCTGTGGGTTTTGGACAGGGGTGAGGTGCCACGGCTTCAAGGGATAGCCACTATCACCTGCATGAGAGGCAATAAAATGTAAATGTTAGTTGATTCATGATGGACAGCTGTACTAGTCACACATGCCTGCAGATTATCGTTGGCCACATGCACATGTCCCTGGTTGTTTTTACGCCATTTTCAGTCCCTTAATGTGTCCTGTGCCATGGACTAATGGTGTGGGTTGCATCTTCAAGATGATACATGGTGTGCACTGACGTCCTGTTGCACATGCATCGTGTACGCATACAGCTGTGTTCGTGTCAAATTTGTGATGTGTTGTGTTCTGTGAGATTCACTTAGAGGGAGCGTTGGCAGTAGTCTGTGCAATGTTGGCCATTCCCATGGTGACATGCAGCACTCCTGTGGGTGTGGCGGCCCTGTGACAGACAGTGGATTCCCTAGTTGGTTCAGTTCAATGCACTCCCAGGGATGCTTGCCCTGTGTGGTGATTTGCTGGAGACAGCAATATAGTGCATGTACACTGCATGGTGCTGGATGGCGTTACGGAGGGTGAGGGACGCTGATGAGTGGTGCACGTGTTGTGGGGTGGTTTCCTGGTAGTCATGTAGTGATAGGTGTCAACCTTACTTCATTCCTATGGAATTTGGGTGTCATGTACCATTTTTGTGATGCTTGGGGCACGGTGTTCGGTGATGTGCACATTGTGCAGTCACATCAACATTGGCAGCATGGTGGTGTGTGCATCTCTCCCCCCATTTTAATGCCATGTGCCAGTCATGCAACTTACCAAGCAGCCAGGCACGTCGTCCAGCATGTTGCTCCATGAAGCGTGGTAGCATGGAGTTCCTCAGGACCATAGAGTCATGAGTTGATCCGGGATATCGGGCACAACAATGTGTGATGATCTTGCTGGCTTGCTGACGTCGCATACCATCTGCACATTGATGGAGTAGTATTGTTTGCGGTTGCGGTACACCACCTCCATGGCATGCGGTACCACCAACTCCACGTGGGTGCAGTCGAGGGCACCTACACAATTTGGCATGCCTGCCAGTGCATGGAAGCCAACTTGTGTATCAAATATCTCCTGGGGAGTCTGTGGTAGGGATATGTAGTCCCTTGTGTGCTTGAGGAGGGCATCCAGCACTTGGTCAGAATCTAAGAAAATAAGGGTTGTGATATGCCATGCATGTACCCCACTGTGTGCAGGTGGGTGCCGGTGGCAAGGAAGTGGAGCACGGACTCTACCTTCAGTAGAGGGGGGATGGCGATGCGTATTTCAATGAGGCTGACAATGTTGTCATGTATCATGTCCACAATGGTGGTGATGATGTCCCGGTCCAGACGGTACAGAGTGTGGATCTGCTCAGGGGTTAGGTTGAAAGGACTGGTTCTGTTGCGAGGGATTGGGGGCTGCCTGTGTAGTAACGGTGGCTGCACTGGTGAGGCATGCTGGGCCTTTCTCACCCTCCTTCTCCTCCTGCGTCTCCTCTGTGGTGCCTGCTGTTGTTTTTGTTGATGTTGTGGCAATGCAAGCATGTCCTCCAGCTCCAGTAATGCTACTACTACTGGAATCATCTTGGTGTGGAACGGGGTGTGGTGTTTGGGTGTGCTCCTTTTGTAATGGGCCAGACTCCATTGCCTCCACCTGTGCTGATTGTGGGCAACTGTGGCAGTTGGGGACACCGCACAAGGCATTTTACGGTTGATCGGAGATGCCGGCATTTACGGCATGCCGGTAACCACTTTAAACGCCTTCATGATGCCGGTATTTGCATGTCCGCTTCACTTGTGATCTCCTCCAGTTTACGGCATGCCGCTATTGCTGGCATGATGGCCCACGTGCCTGCGCCCATGCCGCTATTAGAGGCACCAAACTTTACGATGCCGCTAATAGTGGTCTGGCTGGTCAGAATAGCCCGTAGCGGTAAGCGATTCTGGAAATCCTTTACCGGCATCGTTTTCCCCTTACCTCCACACTCGGAATTACCCCCACGGTGTGTGGTGCTCGTTTATCAACCTCAGAAGGATGATAGGCTGAGTTTGGCCCTGCCGGGATTCGAACCTGCATCAGCAGGCTCTGCACAGATGTCAAAGCGAGCACTCTTCTCGCTGTGCTATCGGACCGGCTGTATGCAGGTTTGTCAGCAATGTTATGGCCTCTGTCAAAGTCCTATTCTCATCATCATGAGAAGGTGTATATGTGCAACATGATGGCCCGATTTTGGCACAAACTCCTCCTTCCATCGCAGTGATCATATAAAGGACATATCTGTTCTGGATGGTTATCAGCCATATGGCCCTCAGCTCTTCCTTGATAGCATTGAATCCCTGGATGGTGTTGTTAATTGCCTGCAGAAGCTCCCATCTGGTAATCAGCAGCCATTTGTCATTGGCCAACGTCTGGATCCCAGGCATGAAGATAGTGGTGAATATCGAAGCAGTCTGGCTAAACAACAAATGTTCATAGGGAATGGCTTCAAAAGCTTCAATTGATTTTTTCTTTTATTAAATTTTGTTGGCATTCAGGATGTAACACAAAATGACAGTTATGCATTATACATCAAACCCAACAGTGGAACTTCCTCCCCCACTCACCCCCACCGTCCCCGCCATGGATCTTCTCATTTAAATCATCTCAGATGTTCGGGCTCACAGTGGTACCTGCCTTTCAGATCAGGGTGCTCCTTCCGTTGTACGCTAAAACATTGTACTTGTTAACCCCTTCCCTCCCAGATCCCTAGAAAAATCGACATATCTCCCAGACCCGGGTTCTCACGCCAGGATTCTCTCATTTTCCATCCTATCCCATCCCTTTCCAACCTCACTTAGTCAGGTATCTATATTTCTCAAAAAATGGTGACCACTTGCCTCAATGTTGGTCCTGGATTCATCCAGGAGGTGGGTCAGGTATTCCATGTCATATATCGCTCTTGTTTTAGAGACCCATTCCATGACAACCCCGCCCACCTCTCTATACCCCGCTTCACCGCTGCCCACATGGGAAGGAAGTTGCCCACAAAATGATCTCTCGGGGACTGTGTAACCTGGATCCCTAATCGGAACATGTCCGATTAGGGATCCATGTCCGATTAGGGAACATGTCCATCTGTACTCTTAAAGGGAGCCCAGCCACAAATTCTCCCTCTGCGTTCGACAGTCCCGCTGCTATGAATGGCACAGATTTCCCAAGATTGACCTTGAAGCCCGACATCCCCCATATTGCTCCAGGCTTTGCAACACATGTGCAATCGACTGGGATGGTTTGGTGATATAGAGCAGTGCATCATCCGCAAATAAGCTTATCTTGCAGTGCGTCCCACCCACCACAACACCACTGATCTCCCCATTTTTCTGAATCGATGTCACCCACGATTCCATCACCGGGGCGTATATAAGCGGAGATAGGGTGCACCCCTGACGTGTACCCCTTCCTAGTGAGAAGGCCCCAGATTCTCTTCCGTTAACTACGACACTCACAGTCATTTTTGAGTTTAGTACCGATATCCATCCTATTCACCTTGGGCCGAGACCCATGGTCGAGAAGACCTCCCCCATAAAGGCCCAACTCACCTGGTCGATTGCCTTCTCGGCGTCCAGAGAGAGCAAGAGAGCACCCTCATCCCGAACCGTCCGCGTATTCAGCACGTGGCGAGTCTTCCTCATACAGTCCCCTCCTTGTCTATTCAGGACAAAGCCCACCTAATCCAGGTGGATCAGCCGAAAGAGATAGTTCTCCAGACATGACAGCAAAACCCTGGCGAAAATCTTCATGTCCACATTTAGGAGGGAGATGGGCCTATATGAGGCGCACTCTGCAGGATCTTTCCTTGGTTTTGGTATTACGGCAGTCAAAGCCTCGAGAAACATTAGCGGTAATGTGTGTCCCCCCACTATTTGATTGAACAGTTAAGCCAGGGGCTTTGCCAGCAGAGACTGATTCTGCTTGTAAAAGTCAGCCATGAAGCCATCACCCCCCGGCATCTTCCCTACCTTCAGTCTTTTTATGGCTTCCACAACCTCTGGGGACAGTTATCTCCCCCTCCAGGGCCTCTCTGTCTGCATTCCGGTCCACCCTGGTGCCCCTTGTCCTATTTTCCAGGAGAGTCCCCGCCTTATCACCCCTCTCATAGTACCTCTGCCTGTTGTACCTCATTTGCTTGAGAACTTCTCCGATCAGTACCGAGTGGAGTGCCTGTCTCTTGTCTATCATTTCCCCCAGAAGAGCCTCTCTGTCAACACCGCCCTGATTCAGTCTAGCCCGCATAGCTGTGAGCTCCTCCCGTAGCCTACCCTCGATCAATGTTCTTGCGCGTTTCCTGCAGGATCCCTCTGCTATAAGCAGGCCCCTGAGCGTGGCTTTGGCCGTCTCCCACACCGTTGCCGCATTAGTCTCCCCATTGTCATTAACCTGAAAGTAGGCCTGTATCTCTTTCCTCAGAAACTCCCTGAACACCTGATCCCTCAACATGGTGTCAATGCATCTCCACCTGTAATTCCGTGGGGACTTTTATATCTGCCAGTCAACTACCACCAGCTCGTGGTCTGACCACGTGATGGCCTCCACCCACTGGATTCCAACCTCTCCTTCCCCCTCCTCCGGCGTTAGCAGGAGATCGATTCTTGTGTATGATTGTTGTGACCGGGAGAAAAATGCGCCACATGCCCACCCAAAATGTGTCCGTAGGAGGTCCCCCAGGGCTCGGTTGTCATGGGTACTCTACCCCCGTACCCTTCACCAACCACCAATCCAACTTGGGGTCCATAATTAGATTGAAGTCCCCGCCCAGCATCATGGAAACATCTGCCCACTCATCTAGAACCCTGAAGACCCGATTCAGAAACTCCACCTGACCCCTGTTAGGTTCATAAAGAGGGGCCAATGTGACACTCTTCCCCTCGCATGTCCCCTTTATAACCAGAAATCTGCCCCCAAAGCATCTCTTGGTCTCAATCTCCTCCATGTGTAACAATTTGCCCAGGAATATGCCCACACCCTCCTTTTTCTGAGGCTCTATGGGAGGCCCAGAAGTTTCTTCCTATTTCTTTGCCTTTTATTGGTGATTCTGCCCCCGGCCAGTAATGTGTCTCGTGTATAAAAGTACTAACAGGTGTTGTTTGCAAAACATGTTGCTGTTAAGGGAGCGTTTGTTTTGGGAGTTCAAGCCCTTTACGTTTAGCGTACCAACCCTTCCCTCAACCATTGTCTGTTTCCCCGTTGCTCATTATGCCTCTTACCTCCTGTTAGGCCCGAGATCTCCCCCCCCATTAAGGACCCATGGCATGTCCGGTCTACCTTCCCATCTACCCCCCTCCACCCTACCCCTCTTCACAACCCCCTCCCACCCCTCCCGTAAAGTGATGCGTCTGTCTCCATCTCCGAGTGAAGCTGGGCATTTTTAACAAACCAACAGGGGCTCGTCCCTGACCCCGGGTAGCCTATAAGGCAGCTCTATCACTTCCAAACCCATTTGCCAATTCGGAGGGCAGCCAGACCCCATTGCTATCAAAGTGGGGCTCTCCTTCCCCTCTCTCGTGATACCCCATTTACCCTCTGCCTGACCCAAACAGCCAACTCCTGGAACATTATTCAACATCCAACCAAACATGGCAGGGGCGTCCACTTAGACAACACAACCCCATCCCCCCAACCCCCACATCCTGCAACCCAGCAGCGGGAACTCAACATCCGGTCTCAAACTAATAAACTCCCATGATATCCTAAGGCAATGCAAATGGGGCAAAAACAAGCCTTAATTTTCTCTCGCCTTCCTGTTGCACTGCAAACATTACTCGTTCACACAGCCAACCCTTGGATCAGTGTTTAAAGTCACACCGCATCGGACAAGGGTATCCTCATGAACAGCACAACTCGGTACCCCCTGCGCCCCACGTCTTGTGACCAAGTAGCGGAGAGTCATCATACAATTTCAAACCAGTGGACCTCCATGAAAACCTAAAGCAACACAAATAGAGCGAAGACAAGCATCATTCCCCTCGTGTCTTCCTGTTGCATTTCAAGTTTCGCCCATTTGCGGGGGGTGGGAGAGTGTTCAGCTTCTGGAATTTTCAAACCACTTTCCCCCTCCGCCTTCCTAGGGTCAATTCTGGGCCTCTACGCCCTCTGGCAGGGTACAGTCCACCCTTAGAGTGCTCCGCTGAAGGGCACACCTGGCTGTCGACCAGCTCCTCTGTGACCCTCTATATGTCCTCTTCAGCCACTAGGTAGTACCTCTCGCCATCCCATTCAAAAGCTAGCGAGAATGGATGGCCCGACCAGTATCTAATCCATGTCTCCTGTAGCGAATCTGCTGAGAGCCCCACATGTTTTCCTTCTTAGCAGAGTGTAGGCTTAGAGGTCCTGGAAAATGGGCACTTTCTAATCCCCGTACTGTATTTACCATAGGCGTTTTGCTTTCTCCAGGATCCTCGCCTTGTCTCTGTAATAATGCATATGTGTTAGGACTGTCCATGGACCCTTCACTCCCACACCAGCTCTATGGATCATAATCTCCTCTCTTGTGTCAGTTCCAAGAGCTATCTTTATTGTGTCTTGCACCTTGCATTCCAGAGCGGACAGGGTTTCTCCCTCCGATTCCACCAGTCTGAAGAAGCGGAGGTTGTTTCTCCTCTCACGGTTTTCGATATCATCCACCTTGAGAGGCATCTCCTCTTCCAGGCACTCCATCTGCATAAAGCGCGCCTCCATCTGCATCTCCAGTAACCCAGGTGGACGTCTGGTTGGCCTCAACCCTGTCCATTCTGTCCTCCAATGTGGCCACTTTGGATGAGAGGTCAGCCAGTCGTGCCCCAATTTCCGTTCCATCCCCCAGATTTCTTCAAGGATGGTTTGAGTGTCTTTTTTAATGGCACCCAGGTCCGGTGGGGTGGGGGCAACGTTTCCATGGTCCATTGCTGTGCTCTCCACTTGGAACTGAAACTTCACCAGGGATTATTTCCAGCTCATGGGCCCTTCACTGCCCATCTTCCAAGGTCTTCATTCTTCAGTGCGGGTCCGCCTGTCAGCAGGTGTTTCACCCAGTAGCAATGTCTTGGGCTGGTGGTGGTGCGACCTTCAGTCTCTGGGAGGGGGATGAATTCACCACACTGGGGGATCCTACAGCTCAAACGGGGGTGTCCCCCGCACCCTATGGCCCAAACTGATACCTCTACAGATAACCTCTTTTATAGTTCACAAGGCAGCGGGGTGGCGACCTCCCCGTTCAGTTGCTCCCTCCAACAGCCACTGTATCAGATTCAATATGCCTCCTAGTGTGAAGGAGGGCCCTGACAGTCATATATAGTCCCAGCAGGCCCACTCATGAAGTTAGGTGCCACCAAGCCCAAGGGCCCCCTCTGTGGTTCTCGTTGCTGGAGCCCTGTCCTGAGTCCTGCCTCCCCTAGCCGGGAGCTTATTGTGCTGTGAGGCAAGGGTATGCTCCCTTCCTGGGGCTTTGGGTCCACGTGGCAGCATCCGACCCAGTCTATGCAGGGAGGTGGGTGTCTCCAAAGAGCTGCATCGCCTCATGGGCTCTTTCTCTGTCACTTGACGTGGGTAGGGGGATATCTCTCGAGTTGCTACCCCTTGGGGTGTATGTCCTGTTGTAGGCCCCTGGGTTTGTGGCGTGGGGCAGCAGATTGCCTGCAAGGTTACACGGCTCCCAAACCTCTAGTTCACCTGAGTTCCACCACTGTTCTGAGGTCTCAGGATCCGGGGGCTGTTTCAGACCCCGGGGTTTAACGTACATGTGCCTGGGAATTCAGCAGGCGTGTGATCCCCAGGGCATCGGTGCCCGGTGCGTGCCCAGCAGGCGTCTCACTCCGGTGGGGCTGCAGTGTCCAGGCCAAACCCCACTATGGGAGCGCCCTGCCTCCTCCACCTGCACTCTCCCGCTCTCCGCGAGAGCCCTAGCGGGGGGAGCGGGTCCTCCACACTGTTGCAGCACACGTGCCTTTTCAGGCCCAATTCTCCAGTGACTGGTGCTGGGGCTGCCGCTCTGCCTTTCGCATGTGGCAAAATGGGGCAGGGTTGACCCTTCTCCTCCTGTGCCCCTCACCTGCCTTGGTCAGCTACAGTAGACCACTGGCCTGTATGATGCCGGTCAGGCGTGCTCCAGCGACGGCCCTAGCGGGATGCTCCCCAATGGTGGAGGGGCTTCTCTGTCAGGTGTCACGCACCCAGGTAGTTATACAGGCTCTCCCAGCGACTCCTGCTGGGTTACACCACCTCCACGGCTCGCTTTCTGGCTGGTTCCTTCTTTTGCTGTGGCCCCGGGTAGTGCAGTCTCCCACCTCGTTCTACGATGTGAGGCTGTGGCGGAGGGGCAACTGGGTGCTTCAGGCCATTTTTACGGTTTAAGGGTGGCCTCAGCTTTTCGTCCGGCGAATCCCCAGCTGGCAATGGGTTCACACAACTTTAGTGTCAATTCAGAGCAGAATGGAAGTCTGCATATCGCCATTACTCCTATCAAAGCCTGGAGCAGTGACGGAGCACAAAGCTCAGGCAGCCATCTTGCCTGCGCACCCTGGTAGCTTCCTCCTTCTACTGATTTTACTAAGAAATAGTTCTCTCTTCTGGTTCGATTGAGAAATTCAAGTGCTTTTCTCTTTCTCAAATGGACATCTACTTTTGGAAATGTTCCAATATTCAGGTCGCTCTGAGGAATCATGAATGCTGGAACATGGACGAGCACCAAGGAACACGTTCCTCCCCAATCTTTGGGCAACTTCATGTAGCCTCTGTACCCACAGGCCCAATATCAATCCATCCGAACAGCTGTCCCTGCTCTCATCCTGGAGACATCAACTGTAGTCTTACAGCCTCTGTTATCTCCCACACAAATCCTTCCTTCAATGTTGCATTCACCAGTGGAATCACCATCATTGGACCTGATTCATTTTCTACCCATGTCAGCAGTTTGGCATGCTTCACCAATGACTTTATACACCCATTGTTTACTCTTTGCACTGCACTTCTTGCACACATTATGACTTCATTAGATGAGCTGCACATGACATCATTCCTGCTTCCCATCCCTTCTTGGATTTCACTTGTTCATAAACTAAAACCTGTGTTTGTTCCCAACATCCAGGTGATCCAGGTCTCTCTGTTATATTAGGACATTCCATTCTCTTCATGTCTTTCACAACTACATCTCCCTGTCCATGTGCAGGATACACAAGCATCTTACTTTCCCATCCTGGTTGCTTCTCCATCAGTGAGGTGTTAATATAATCATCCTGGAACGGAAATTGACCTTGGGTTGTGCATGCTGCAAGATGAACAAGGCATCTAGCATTGTGTTCTGGAATTTCTCTGGAAATGAAGGCTCAGGCAGCATTCATGGCATAGGGTATAAGGGCACAGACGTAGCAACTTTCCTTAGATGTTCTTTCTCTCACCCTTTTCATGTGTTGATACCACATGTTATTAACCACGTGTGCTGCATTATCTAGATAAGCATTTATCCCCTTGTTTCTTCGTCTACGCTACTCTTACGCCTCCCAATTATAACAGTTGCGTTATACGAAAACAGCTCTAAAGCAGCTCTCACATCAAGGGGCACCACAAGAGTATTTATTTCAGCAGGAGTAGGCAACTCAACAGCCGTTGCCACAGTGGAGGGAACTGTGATTGCTCTTGTCTCTACAGAAGTACTACTGTAATAGAAACTGTGAACAATGAGAAATAGAAAAACATAGAGTGTGATCATGCAGGAATACGTTATACACAAAAACATAAGCAACCACCTATTGTGACATTTTGGCACTTGTTCATTTTCTAAAACCGTGTCAGCCTCCAGGTTTCTCATCTTTTTAATATAATTTATCATATTTACTTAGTCTGCTAATTGCAGTATCTGTTCAATAATCACAATGAGCAACCTCCTAATCAGAGGACCATTTTTAGGATTGTGTAAAAAAGTGTGAATATCAGCATCTCTTCTGACAAGAGCAGGATAAGCTTGAAGTATAAATACAAAAACAGCAAACACAAGCCTCTGAACATCTCTGTCGGTCAACACCATGGGGTTACTGTTTAGAAAAAGGTTTGCTGTAACAAGAGGGGCAGGCCTAGAGGCAGAACCTGGCGCTAAAGTGTAAAGTGTGTCACGGGGAGGGTAACCGCCGATCAAAATTATCACATACTATTAATGGTGTATGTTTTCTTGTTCAGCAAAGTTATGATGGTGTTACTGAAGTCACCGGTGACCCATACTTTAATCAGGAATTGTGGTGCAATGATAATAAGGACTATTTGTAAACAAATTACACACTTACTCATAGCCTTATTTGAATGGCTTAAACATGAGATTTATTTCATGTAACTCAACATTCTGGATGTAAAACAATAAAGGTGGTACATACCAGTTTGTCTTAGGTAAACACATTTATCAAAGAATAAGTCTCAGATTTGTAATAAATCAACCATTTTTAAGTAAACAACATTTACAGACTTCACATTGAGTTTAATTACAGTGTGAATAGAAGCAACTGCATCACATTGTTAAAAACCAGTACAAACATATGAAAGTGTCCAATCAACATAGTGATATTGGTGTTCATGTATTACAAGAAGAAGTGATGCAATTGAGTAGGACAGGGTGAAAAAGGAGTATGTGTCCTTCTAAACAAAAAACCCCACTGGGTATTGGTTTTGCTGTGGTACAATGATGACCAATCCTCTTTGCACCAAGAAATGAATCTGGCTACTGAGCACGTTTCCAATTCTTGATTAGGAACTGGCGTTTAGGCATAACTTTTGACACGTCAATACATTTCTAAAGATCAAATTTTAAAAGATTCCTAAGGTTCTCAGCGAGGGTTTGCACTCCTACTAAAATATCTATAATGAGTGTCCGATTGAACCTTAGTCCAAATGCAAAATCTGCATTTATCAACAGGTCACGTTATTGTCCTTCTTCTTTATCATCGATCGAGTCTGCACATGCTGAAAATCTTCTTCTTCTCTTGCTTCTGGATCAGCAACAGTGAGAGGGGCGGTCTCGCCTTTGTAGACTTTCACGTCATTCAAATGAAGCCAAGCTTGACTGCCTTGGACTTTTACTACTGAGGGGGTTATATTTTCTATGCAAAATGGGCCATTAAAGCGTGGCTCGTGCCAGGTGACATTTTTACAAGCACAAAGTCACCAAAAAATAACTTGGGTGTCGATAATAGTTCCGATGATCCGGTTGTTGGAGGGTCTTCATCTGTGTTCTGAGACTGACCCCCTGACGCTTGTGTTGATTTGAAATGAGAGAGATGCTAGGCATCATACATGTCAAAGAGGTGTAAGAGGGATTCTCATTTGCCTCCCTGTTACTAGTTTGTGGGGGGAGAGGTGATGGTCCGAACCAGGCTGATTACGTAGGGCATATAAAGCTAAGGGCAGGCAATATAGCCATCTCTTCTTCAAAGTGAACTTTATTTTGGCAATCCTTTCCTTAAGGAGGCCATTGAGTCTCTCACATATCCCGTTTGCTTGCGGGTAATAAGCAGAATAAAACGTATGCTTAATGTTTAATAGGAGTCCTGTCTGTTCAAACACCTCATTGACAAAATGTGGCCCATTATATCAGATCTCAGCACTTCACACACCCCATCTCGGGGAGACTTTGCATACTAGAAACATTGCTGCGCAAGTGGCTTCAGGGTGTGTACACGGACCTACCTCGATCCACCTAGAGAAGGGACACACCACCACTATCAGATACCTGTATCCATCACATACTTGCCGCATATCAACATAATCAATATGTAAATGCTGGAAAGGACCCATCCAGTCTGGGTATTGCCCCTCAAATCATTCTCAGTGTATGCCCAGCAGTAAACATTTCACACACGATGCAATTTGCTATGAAGAATGTTCCAACAAATTTGGAATTAACCAGTCTTCCGCAATTGTTGCAGCAAGACTTTCCCTAGTTACATGCGCAGGGTAATGCAGCTGTTCAAGTGCAACCTTTCATAATGCTTCTGGCATCACTGGCTTTCCAGTGCTATCCTGTCACCACAATGCTTCTGTGGGGGATAAAGAACACCCCTTTCATTTCCATAATTCCTGTTCTTCCCACGGTGCACTTCTCTGTAGGGTCTAATGTGGGCAATAAGCGAGTAGCCAGGGGGAAGGCTTTGCGTGCTTCTGGGGCAAAGTCATCGGAGAACCAGGTTTCAGTGATTAAAATGAGGTTGTGATTGTCAGAGGATAGGAGGTCAAAGATGCTGTGTCTGTTTCTTGCCACGGAGCGGGCATTAAAAAGGATGCCTGTGACTTTGTGAGGGGAGGTGGTTTTCGTGATGCTCATCGCAGGGGGAGCTTGGCAGACATGGGTGCCCAATGGGGTGGTGGGTGTGGTAGGATTATTCAGTGTGGTTGAGACCGGTTGAGGTGGGGTAGGGAAGGCTGGATGCCTGTGGACTTTGAGTGTCGGGTGAGAGGGTTACGTCGATGAGGGTGGGAAGAGTAGGTGGGTGGAGGTAGGTATATGAGAGGTGAGGGGTGGGTCGGGGGGGTTGAGATGGTGGTGAATTGATCATTTGAGGTGTGGGGGTTTAGGCAGGTTGTTTTTGGATTTAGTCCGGAGGGCACTGGGGGTTTAGGTGTACTGGGAGAGAAGACATGAGCAAGGGGCGGAAACTGGGAGAGGGGAGTGTCAAAGGGTAGGGGAGGGTGAGGCTGGGAGGTTGGACTGAAGTGGTGAGGTGTGGAGGATTGAGGGAGAGGACCAGTCACTTCGTGGGCATTGGTGCAATAGGAGTGTGAGATAAGGTGGGGGCGAGAGGGGGAGGGAGATGAGGCTACCGTTCTAGCAAGGACGAGATAAGCTACTTTCAGAGAAGGGAAGATACATGAAGGGGGGTCTGTTGGTGGGGGTCGAGTAGGGGTTAAGGGGGAGGGAGAGGGTGGCATGCGAGGTAGTTTGAGAGGGTGGTGAGTTCCCCAGTGGGCTAAGGGGAAGGGAGAGGGTGACATGGGAGGTAGGTTGAGAGGATGGGGAGTTCCTCAGTGGGCACAAGGATGGTGTGGTAGTGGAGGTGGATTTGTGCTGTTTGGAGTACCAAAGAACTCCTCTGGCTTGTGAGTTCGATAATGGGTGTGGTGTATGGGTGGGGGGCATGAGGTTGTTCTCAATAGATGCCAGAGGGAAAGTGGATGTTGATTTGCTTGGGTGGGATGAGGAGTGGTGGATGAGCATTTGAGGAGGCAGGTGTTTGGCGCACCAGAGTGCTCCTCTGATCTTAGAGTTGGAAAAGGGATGATGGTATGAGGGTGGGCAGGCGGCGCCTGGGTGTTTTGTTGTATGGGGGAGGGGTCATGTTTTGCGACCAGATGGGGGATGAAGGGGGGGATCATGAAGTTGGGTGCTAGAGTGCAGGTTATGCGCCACGAGGGTCAGTTAGGGGGAGGTATGGTGTAGGGAGGCCAGGGATCAGGATGGGTTGGACAGGAGGTCTTTGTTGAACTTGGATCTCCATCTTGGGGGGAGGTTAAGGGCAGCACCTAGAGATTGATGTATTTGTAACAGTAGCTGCAGTGGTCTTAGATGTAGACCCTGCATCTATATTCTGGACACCAGGGCAGTGGGAGAGGGCCAAAGAGGGGCAACAGTAGAATGGAAGTCTAGATGTACTAGCGGCACCTAGACTTGGCACACCAGGAAAGAGGGAGAAAGGGCCTAACACATGGGGAATTCTAAAGTGGCACTCTATAGATGGGGCACAATGCAGAATTAACATATTTTCTATGCATGCGACACAGGTCTAAAAAACACAGTTCTCCTAGAGGAGGACGCAGGCCAGTATTCGCATTACTATCCCAAGGTGGGATTTTCTAGCTGTGAGCCAGTGCACCATTAACAATTTCTAAGTGTGCAGTGCAGGCAAATAAATCACAGTATTATCTCAGTCGGCACTTTCTAGATGTGAATCAATGTAACAAGAACAAATTCTAAGTGAGCGGACAGGCAAGTAAATCACAGTAATATCACAGTGGGCACTTTCTAGATGTGAATCAATGCAACAAGAACAGTTTCTAAGTGTCCGGTGCAGGAAAGTAGCTCACAGTACCATCTACGTGGGTACCTTCTAGATGTGAATCAATGCAACAAGAACAATTTATAAGTGTGCGGCACAGGCAAGTAACTAACACTACTATCCCTGTGGGGACTTTCAAGATGTGAATCAATACAACAAGTACAATTCTAAGTGTGCGGCGCAGGCAAATAAATCACAGTACTATCTCAGTGGGCACCTTCTAGATGTGAATCAATGCAACAAGAACAAATTCTAAGTGAGCAGCACAGGCAAGTAATTCACAGTAATATCACAGTGGCCACTTTCTAGATGTGAATCAATGCAGCAAGAACAGTTTCTAAGTGTGCAGTGCAGGCAAATAAATTACAGTACTATCATAGTGGGCACTTTCTAGATGTGAATCAATGTAACAACAACAAATTCTAAGTGAGCGGCACAGGCAAGTAAATCACAGTGGGCACTTTCTAGATTTGAATTAATGCAGAAAAAACAGTTTCTAAGTGTGCGGCGCAGGCAAATAAATTACAGTACTATCACAGTGGGCACTTTCTAGATGTGAATCAATGTAACAAGAACAATTTCTAGGTGTGCGGCACAGGCAAGTAACTCACAGTACCATCTCGGTGGGCACCTTCTAGATGTGAATCAATGCAACAGGAACAATTTCTAAGTGTGCGGCACAGGAAAATAAATCACAGTACTATCTCAGTGGGCACTTTCCAGATGTGAATCAAACTAATAAGAGCAATTCTAAGTGTGTGGCGCAGGCAAGTAAATCACAGTACTCTGTAAGTGGGCACCTTCTAGATGTGAATCAATGTAACTTTCTAGATGTTAATCAATGTACCAAGAACACATTCTAAGTGTGTGGCACAGGTAAGTAAATCACAATAATGTCTCAGTTGGCACTTTACAGATGTGAATCAATGTAGAAAGAACAGATGTGATTCAAGTCAATTTGAACAGCTCCCTAAGGTGCGACGCAGGCTAACATCACAGTAACATCACAGTGTGGTACTTTCTAGATGTGATTCAGGTCAATCTGAACAGCTCCCTAAGGTGCGACGCAGGCTAACATTCACAGTACTATCACAGTGTGGTGCAGGCTAATATTCACAGTACTATCACAGTGTGGTACTTTGTAGATGTGATTCAGGTCAATCTGAACAGCTCCCTAAGGTATGATGTAGGCTAACATTCACAGTACTATCACAGTGTAGGCTATTTTTCTAAGCGGTAGGGCTTCCAGGGTAGAGTGATTGCTCTACTCCCCACCCCGGCCACTTCTACCTTGGCTGTAGCTGCTGGTTGATGGCTGGCCACTGGCTTCCCCTGCAAACACCTGCAGACACTGTCAGGAGCGGCCTCTGTTGGAGCTGCCCTTTACCTTGGGGTCCTTAGCCAAAGGGGCTGCATGGGCAAAGAGCTGCCCTGGGAGGGTGAATTATGAGCCAAGATTGGACCAATCAGGGCTGGGGGGCGGGATGGGAGGATGGAGAGGAAAGCGAAAAACTGATGCACAGGGGCTCAGCAAGATAAGGGGGCTGGGGCACAAAATAAATGGACAATTTACTGCGAAATAAGGCATAAGAGGGTCAAGGATCAAATCCACTCACCTGCAGCGCACAGATTGTAGTGACGTGCAGGCTGTGCGTTCTGGGGCAAGGGCTGGATGCATATGGTCACAGAGACCAATCAGGGCCTTAGGTGAGATGGGAGGCGGGAGGATAGAGTGGGAAGCGAAAAAGGGACACACAGGGGGCTCGGCAAGATAAGGGGGTTGGTGCACAAAATAAATGGACAATTTACTGCAAAATAAGGCCCAAGAGGGTCAAGGATCAAATCACTCACCTGCAGCGCACAGATTGTAGTGGCATGCAGGCCGTGGGTTCTGGGGCTAGGGCTGGATGCACACAGTCAGAGAAACCAATCAGGGCTGGGGGGGCCTGATGGGAGGCGGGAGGATGGAGTGGGAAGCATAAAAGGTATGCGCTGGGGCTCTGCGAGATAAGGGGGCCAGGGCACAAAATAAATGGACAATTTACTGCAAAATAAGGCCCAAGACGTTCAAGGATCAAACCCACCCATCTGCAGTGCACAGATTGTAGTGGCGTGCAGGCCGTGGGATCCGGGGCTAGTGCCGGATGCACACAGTCACAGAGACCAATCAGGGCCGTTGGTGGGGGATGGGAGGTGGGAGGATGGAGTGGGAAGTGAAAAGGGACGTGCAGGGGCTCCGCGAGATAAGATGGCTGGGGCACAAAATAAATGGACAATTTACTGCAAAATAAGGCTCAAGAGGGTCAAGGATCAAATCCACTCACCTGCAGCGCACAAATAGAGCATGCTCCACAAAAAGGGCCATAGAGCAGCCCATCACAATACTTGTAGACTTCTCAATTGCGAACACGGCAGCTGCCAATGACTGTTCACAAGGAAGGTGTTCTCTCATAACTTGATCTAAAATCCCACTGTAATATGCTAAATGCTTATACCCCAGTGTGGTTCTCTATGGAGGCACTACTGTCATGACTGTCCCATTTTTGTGTGAAAACAGGAAAAACACCTCAGCATAATTGGGGATTCCTAAAAAAGAAGCCATACGAATTGCTTTTTTTAACTCCTCAAACCCCTCTTCCATTTCCTCAGTCCATCCTATTTTTACCTTATCCACTTGTGCCTTCTTTAAAGCTTGCAAAAGAGGTCTCGTGTATGAGCTGTAATCAAACACCCAGGCTCTAACATAGTTGCATAGCCCCAAAAAATGTGGCATTTGTTTCACTGTATTTGGCTTTGCGTTTTTCAGGTGTCACCTTTTTCCCCTCATGTGAAATCAACTGCCCTATGTATAACACTTCATCTTGACAATGCTGCAATTTCTTCTTGTCTACCTTATATCCCTTATCTGCTAGGATAGTCATCAGTTGTATCGGGTCTTGTCTGCACTCATCTTCTGTTGTGCTACAAATTAAAATGTCATCTACATATTGTATCACGGCACTCTTAAGACCAATATTGCCTAAATCCACTTGTAGGACTCTGTTAAAGATCGATGGAGACTCACAGCACCCTTGGGGCATATCAGTGTGTTTTAGTAGAGTTTGGCAGAAAGTAAAGGAAGTCAAGTCTTGTGAGTCCTTGTGCAACGGGATCGAGATAAATGCATTTTTCAAATCGATCACTGTGAAATACCAAGCTTACACTGGGATATTGCATAGTATCCTCGCCGGGTTAGGAACTAAAGGAAACTCTGCTTCTACAATCTGGTTAATCGGTCTCATATCTTGTATAAATCTCCACAACCCTCCCTTCGATTTTTTGTTAGGTACACCACACGCGGTATTACATGATTATTCCGATGGTACCAGAATGCCCTGTTTCATTAGTGCTGAAATGGTTTGAAATAAACCCCTATCAGCCTCTTGAGACATGGGGTACTGTCTTGCTCAAGGTACTGTCTTGCTCAAGGTAAAATTGACCCTGGATTCAGCTTTATCTTAACTTCCCCTACTCCTTTCAACAAACCCACGTCATAAGGGCCTGTGGTCCAAAGGACAATTGGCACCTTTTCCAAGTCTTCCTCAGAGGATGCTGGATGCTGCCGTATTATTACCTTTTGCTGTGGGATTTCCCTCTTCTC
This sequence comes from Ambystoma mexicanum, assembly GCF_040938575.1. Classification (NCBI taxonomy): domain Eukaryota; kingdom Metazoa; phylum Chordata; class Amphibia; order Caudata; family Ambystomatidae; genus Ambystoma; species Ambystoma mexicanum. The sequence continues at coordinate 209,915,551 of NC_090929.1, forward strand.
TATTCTTATCCAGTATGTGATGCTCATAAAGAACACTACTTCATCATCTGTTGGGTTTTCTCTATCATATCATCATCAGTAATGTGAGTCAACCTGTACCCTTCTGCGAGAGCTATTACTGTCCTCCATGGTCTACCCTCATCATCCATTCATTCAAGCACTGCTATTTCCCTTCCTACGATGGCTGCTTCTTGTTCTATAGGGATCATTTGTCCCCCCTCTCCGTCCATAGGTATCTGTGGTCTGAACAAAAACTTCTCAGGTATTCTTACGGTTTTTCCCACTAAACCAGGTACCCACATCAATAAAATGCTCACTCCATACAAGAAAACCTCTGGCTCTACTGCAACGCCCCGCAGAGCTACTTTCCCTGTGAATGCCAGTACAAATTTGCCCACGTTTAAATAGTGTATCCCTGGAGTGGAACACACTATGCTTGGTCAGTAAAAGAAATGGTCAGGTTAAGTTTTGTCATCAAATCTCTTCCCAAAATGTTAACTGGTGTCTGTCGCGAGTATAACAAAGGAACAGACGACATGCCAGACTCTCCTATGGAGACTGGTAATTCATCAGTAAAAGGAACTCGACTCGTAGCTCCAGAGAACCCTTGAGCATTCATGGCAATTCCCAACATTGGATATTTTCCCTCTTGTATACATGAATGAATACCCCCAGTGTCTACTAGAAAAGAAAAAGATTTGCCTCTTATTGTCACATCGACCCTTGGCACCTCTTGGGGTTCTGGTGTCATGGATAGTACTGAAAACATCAAGTCATTCTGTGATCTTGCCTATTGTGAGTACAGCCATACCCCCGTACCTGTGAAAGGATTTCCTCCTACCACAGTGGCACCTCCTATTCTAGGCGTCAATAGTTGTCCGATGTTTGCATACTGTTGTGTCTGCATGGGGGCTTGTTGCGATGGATTCATTTGTACCCGCTCTCGTTGTTGTGCCTGTTGCACTCTCAGCGTTTGTGTCTGATACAATGTGTGATCTTGGAAGTACCCCTCTCTTATTTGTGTACTATATAGTGGAGGATAACCTGTGCCCCCTCTTGAAAATTGGCCACTTTGCACATTCTCTTGGATCCCACATGCATGTGCAATATGCCCTGTCATCCCACAAGTCCAACATACTGGGGGTGCTTGCCTGACAAATCCTCCTTGGTTAAATCCTCCCTGTGCATTTGGATTCTCATTCTGCGCATTCTGAAACCCATCTTGACTGTTTTGGAATCCACCACTTCCTCCTCTATAGCCCATACCCCTGCCGCGTGGCGTGAACCCATATCCTCATTGGTCCATCGGGCACTGATTATTCACCTGTGATGCACCCACTGATTGCTGCATTCCCACTCCTTCTCCACTTGTCAATATCGCCCCTTCTATAGCGTATTTTGACAATTTCTTCTGAACTTATTTGTCTTCCTGAATTTTCCTAGCCTCATTTTTCTTCTTATTCTGTAATAGCTGACAGTGATGCACTATTGTTAGCTGTATCTCAGGCCATGGTTTTGCTTACATTCCCACTTCTTTCTTCATCTTTCTCTGTACTAGCTCAGGCAACCCTTGACATAAAATGTGGTAAAATAATGCCCATGGCTCGCTCATTTCAAGTTGCCATCGCTCTTGAATATCCTGAATGCAAGCAATAGGGTTTTCATCTTCCTTCATTTTTCGTGTCATAATTGTACCCATATCTGATATCTGATGTGTCAGGATACTGCACTCTGAGAGCCCTCCAAACCTCTGCTCTACAAACATTAAACGGTGCTACGCCATGAGCTGTGTTTGGTGCTGTCACACTTGAATACCATGTTCTCCTCCATATGTCATCAGCTCTCTCCCCATGAAAAGCTGCAAGGAGAACCTCAATGTCCCCTTTGGCCAATGTGTTTCCTCCTGTAATTTTTTCTAAATCATAGATCCTTTTCCCAGCACCCGACGTCAGACTCCAGCGCTTGCACCTTAAATTGTCCTTGTCCATCTGTGACCATGGAATATACTTGGTCTTGCTCAGGGTCGGACTGGGACAAGAAATAGGCCCGGACACCCAAAAAAAGTGGCTCACCCGTCGTGACCCCTGACCTCTGATGACATCACCGGAAGGATGTAATTTGACCCCACCCTAAAGTGACATCCCAGGAAGCGATGAAACACAGCCTTTCATCACCTGACAAAACAGGAAGTGGAATCAAATAGCATTGCTCCTATGTACAGTATGTAAAATATGGGTCTAAAAAAAAAAGGAAACTACTTTTTTTTTTAAATTTCTCTTTTCCCTGACCGTCTTCTTGCTGGTAATGATCTTAACCTGCTCACATGGTGGTGATTCTCCCTTCTAACTATACGATCGTCCTCAAGGACGCTCTGGATATAGTATAGGATCTGCATTCTATCCTTAGGTTGTTCCAGATCTGACCATCTTACTTCTTTATCCAATTGCAGTCTTCCTTTTGGAGTACACACACTCCCTCCTTCTCCCCTAAGGAAGGATTCTCTTTCCTCATCTGACATTTCTTGTCCCCAAGAAGTATGACTATCATCCCCTTCACCCTTGTCCAAGTTCAATTTACTTAAGGACAATGCTCTATGCTCGTAGCTGAGCAGGCTTTCTTCCTCCCACTGTTCTCGAGGCATTATGGAGCGATCATTGCTCTCTTGGGTTTTTCACTCGTTATTTCGCCTCAATTGATGACAAACCTTATCAATCCTTTCCCCAATGCTCTCCTCATCAAATCTTTATTCTTCTAGTATGACTCTAAATGCCCCTGGTGTTGCTTCCTTTATCAGAAGGAACTCTTCTATTCTGTCCCATCGTATTGCTGGGCTGAGTCCTACTGGTTCTTTACAACTGATACTGGCGTCAAGACCCTGATGCCTCCTTCTTTGTTCTATTTCTTCATCTAATTTTCTTTGCTTTCTCGCCTCCCATCTAACTATATCTCCCTCTTGTCTCTGTTCTTCCCTTCTTACTCCTGCCCTTCTTTCGTCATCTTCTCTTCATCTCTGCATTCTTTTGTCCCTTAATTTTTGCACTTCCTCCTCCTCTCTCTTCCTCTCTCTTCTATCCCTTTCTTCTATCACTCTCTGTCTATTGTCATATTCTCTTTGCTCCACTGCTCTTTCTTCTTTCTGTTGTTGCTCCTCCTGATAGATCTGCGCTCGTCGCTCCCTACTCTTTCTTTTATGCTCATCTTCTTTCAATCTATTCTCCCGTTCCTTGTTCCTTCTGTCTTGCTCGTCCTTATCTTCCCTTTGCCTGACTTCCTCAATGCTTTTCCCGTCCAATTTAAGTAATATCTGTCCACCCCCATTTGTTCTGCACAAATGCTACCTCGGCAGCTTTACACTTTTCTCCTTTCTATCTGTTAATCTCTCTTTCTATCTCTGTTGATACGTTCGAACACTCACACTTCTCTGTTTTGTCTTGTATGATCTTAAAGATCTCTCCCCTTCTCTTATTCTCCTCTGGACTACAGGTGGATCATATATTGGGTTACTATACCACGTTGCTGCTTTTAGTTCCTTTAAAGGATGCAACCTTATTTCTTCCGCACTAGCGCCTTTTACTTCGAGCGAGATAAGGGGAGCTGGAGGCTCGACACCTTCTTCCTTTCGCTGACTAAGCATCCACTCCCCAGGTGGTGGATCTTCCCTTCCTTCCTAGTACATCTTCCAGAGCTCTAAAATAGCTATCCTTTTCTCCAACTTCTTCCCTGGGTACGAAGCTTGCAAGATGTGGTCATCTGTTGCAATACCGCTTTTGACAGTGATCCCGTGGTGGCCATGGCATGAACATCTTATCTGCCGTGCCTTTCACCCATTCCACACTATACTCTTTGAGCTTGGGCATGTGCTTTGGCAGTGTGTTGCATAAGTGCATAAGTGGAGTGTCTCCCATGATGACAAGACTCAATTTATTGTCAAGATTTATCAGATTTTATAAAATACTTTCACCACTTTATCAATATCTTTAACACCACAAAAATGAGCGCGCCCCAACAATTGCTGCTCAGAACCTCTGCTTTCTCAATCACCGCTGTCTATCTTTGGAATGGTACCAACCACTTCACTAGGGTAGCTACTATAAATTCTCAACTCTTGTCCAATGACTTCACAGCTTCTACCACTTCTTCAATATTTCTTCTCAACAAACAAACAGACAAACTAGTCAACTCTTCACATTTAACAAAAACTCTGTGATCACACTTTTTTCTCCTCGCCTCGAATTAAATACCCTGTCACAGGGTTTCAAACATCTCCTTATGCAAACCTGCTCACACATAGCCTATTTTACTCCTGCTGGAGTGTGAGACATGTTCTTCTGAAACTCCCATAAGTCAGGCCTCTAGGCGCTTCTATCTCTTCACACAACATTTCCTGTTACTTAAAATGATCACAACCCTGTCCCCTCAGTTAGCCATTCCCCTTGGTCTACTCACCATTCGTTCATTAATCGACATAAGGCCTTCAGTATCATCTCCTCCTCCAACTGACCATTTCACCTTCCGTCCGCAGAGCGCCCGTGGAAAACGGGCAGGGATTTTTTCAAAGGGTGACCTGCCCACCATCTCGATTCTACTTGCAAGTTTTCTATTTGGCCGCTGCCACAGGAAACCCTGCGATCTTCTGGCTAGATGGCGGAGGATGCCCGATCGTCCAAAAGACTGGGGACAAACTAGTTTGGATCTTTTTGAACCATCCGCAGTGCTACCACGTGAGCATTAGAACCCTTTTGGAAGCATGCATGCAGTGGATGGGTTACAGAATAACAATGGCCCTCATTACGACCCTGGCGGTAAGGGGTTTACGCCAGCGTTAGCTGCGCCGACCCCTTACCGCCAATTCCGAGTTCCCAGAGCGCCATGGTCACTTTTCCGCCCGCTTTTTGCGGGCATAAAAATCCATGGCGCTATGGGACCTTGGTGTTAATTACGCCACCGTAATGTACGGTGGCGTAATTAACGCCTTCCCCACTCCCATTGAGCCCTATGGGGCCGAAATGGGAATGGGGAAGGGTAAATGGGTCAATGGGGACTTACCGCCCCGCCGACCTCGGAATGGGGCGGTAAGTCCGCCATCCGCCATGGCGTAAACGGACTTTACGCCATGGCGGAAAAGTCCGTCGATGGCGGAAAAAATCCGCCAGGGTCGTAATGAGGGCCAATGACTCCAAATAATCTAACCAACTCAGGAAGAAGGAAAGTATTTTCTGTTTTAATATCAATTGTCTAAAACAGGGAGTTACAACGGACATCAAAGGACATCACACAAGCATTCTTGAAGCCTTTAATAACAAATCACACCTTTATACTAAAAACTCGTCATAAGTGATGTCATACTACGTGGCAACTAAGATAAACCTACAGGGGTTTGTGACTGGTTCAAGGGGAATATCTAAGTATACTTTCTATAAGGGGTCGGGTTATGATTGGACCTCTACTGTCAGGTGGACCACTTATGCCCACATCTAGTGCAAGTCATTCTTCATCGTTTTTAAGTACACCATTTTTTATTTGCTATCAACCTATAAGGCCCTTCATTATACAGCCCTCTACAATTGGTTGGCACGCTTGTGCCAGTCTGGAACATTCGGCTCACTAGTAGCACGTAAGCTCATACCTAGGTGCTTGGAGGTGGACATGACTTTGCCTCCCCATCCAATTTGACCAACGTCTCTAATCACCCATGCCTTATGCCATGAAGATTGTCTTTGAACTTGGCTTTGCAATGTATTCTCATGTCTTTCGGAATTGAAGGGAGTATGAGCACACGTTATCGCATTTTTGGGACCGCATGCCCAACTCTGTTTCCATCCTTATCCCACATGACATAGAACCGCAATTCGTCCTATTTTGCAGTATTTAATTGTCTTAAATGAACAAACTTGACACTCATGGTGTTCTTTCTTTGCACCTTAATAAGGCATGATTCAGCATCTCAAGTTCACTGCCTTCAGGAATAGATAACCAGTCTTGGCTGCTTTAGCCTTGACACCAGGCCAGACAGCCCTTCTAGAGTCTTCCACATTTCTTGACTAATTCTTTGCTGCAACACAGCTTTCGGTCCTTCTTCTCCATGAGTTTGAACTTACTATATTTGTGACACCGATGTCCAGATTCTGTACAGTGGCAGTTCTGCCTGCAATCTATTCACTACGTATAGCCAGCTTCTATGATCACTTAATCAACTTGCGTTACTGCATCTGTGCATTTATTGAACTGCATGTATTTTCTGCAGTGCTCTTCACATGTGCAATCTTCTCTTCACATATGGATGTTTATTAACTTTTTTACTTCGTCATTGGTTTTGATGCGTCCATACATCCTCTTCAGCCAACCTTCTTAGTGCGCCACTTCTCATCTCTCATAACGTCAATAGCTCCTCTTTCTCTCATTTTCATATCCCTTTAGGACGCTCCTCCATGAGATTGTTTTCTCTTCGGGAATACATTTGATATGGCTTTCTCAATGGTTACCTTTTCTCAAACATTTGCCACGGACGGTCACAACAGCTGGTGTCAAACAAGGCACGATCTCAGGCTCCCAGAATATAGGTAGTAGGAGGGCGGGACTTCCTGCAGAGGCATGTGACTGCTCCTCTATAGTTTCTTGAGAATATGGTGCACGAGAAGGTGGGTGGCAGTATGGGTATAGGCTTGGCCTGAGGGGTAGAGAGAGAGAGATGAGAGGAGAGGAGAAAGTGGTCACTCCAGGAGAGAGGAGTGGTGAGAGAGTTAGAAAGGGGGAGGGCTGAGGAGATCGAACATCAAGAGTGTGCCATGCAGAGTGAGTCGGGCCAGAGGGAAGAATGGAAAGAGAGAGAGAATCACAAAGGTCGCGAAACAGTCCTGTGGCAGTACAGGGAGCATTCAAGTGGGTTTTGAAGTCTCCAAGGAGGAGGAGTTGAGTGTTAGAGGCCAGGAGGGAGGAAGATAGGTCAGCCCACTCAGAGAGGAAGGGGGTGATCAGGTGGCTGGTAGATTTGCAAATGGGTATGTATCCTCTGAAAAGTTACAGAGAGCTCAAATGTGCTCGTAGGACCTCCTGGGTGTGACTGACCCATAGAACAGGTTTTTTGCTTTTTTTGTTCTCTGTAGTGGGGCACCCACAATTTTACCAGTTTGGAATGCCTGAGGTTTTACCCTAAGTTATAACAGTAATCAGACAGGGCCTGTCCCACTTTCTGTGGCCTAGAAAGACACTGCTTTACCTCATGAAGATGCCCAACATGTCTGAGGTTGCTGTTGATACTGTTGTCCAGAGGAGAATTGCCTAATGATATGTACTATCCAAGAGTACAGGTTATTTGGCAGTGTTTATTCTCAGTAGATGTGCTCCCTCATTTTAGCAAAGTAGCAGTTCCACATTAGGTCGTTTGGCAATTGGATTTAAACTTTAGAACCTGCTACTGCATATTCACCATTGCAATTTCAAGCATTCATACTTACGCAGTCTTCGCACACATATGAAACCATAATTTAAACATCTATTGCCAATGAGACTACAAGAGTAAAAGAAATTAATATCACTTAATTTGCAAATGGTACATGGCACATTAGAAATAAATCTTTTTAGATTATATGATATGCTATTTTATAGGGAATTTCTAAAACAGACCTCTGCCATTTACATATCCTTGTATGATATGATATGATATTATATTATATTATATTATATTATATTATATTATATTATATTATATTATATTATATGGCATTTGAAACGCACCTATACACAAGTGTTCCAAGGAGCGACGAGGCAAGGAAGGGGGAACAGAGGGAGACAATGATCTTACCAGGCCAAGTGACATTGAGATCGTGCAAGTGCAGGGGAGGAGAAAATTGCCAGGGGAAAGGGGAGGGAGGTAGTGCTGTGCATATTATCAAACAATAACAAGAAGTGCAGCCAGCAGGTTGCAGGTGCAAGGGTAAGTGCAGACAGTAGATGTCCAAACGTGCAGGTACGGGGACCGTAAGGTTACAGATACAGACTCAAGTGCAAGGGTTGCCGGGAGGCATTGCGGGTGTGCATGCAACTGGGTGGGCAGGAACTTGGGCCTGAATCAGAGGGTAGCCAGATGACCAGTGCAGTATCAGACAGGAAATCAGCAGGTGGGAAGAAGGCAGAAGGCAGGAGCAACGAGGAAGGTCTTGAGGTGCTTTCGTAACTGGAGATGGTTCTCCTCAAATTTCAGAGAGGTAGGGAGGCTGTTCCAGAGGGAGGCCCCAGCCTAAGAAAGAGATCTAGCACCAACTCGTTGCTTGGAGAAGCGACTGACCCTGAGGGAGTTGGAGGTGGAGGAGTGAAGAGCTTGAGTAGGAAGGTATTTGTGAAGAAAGAGCTGGGGGTATTGAGGACCCAGGCCCCATAAGGCCATGTGGACAATGCAGAGGGTCTTGAACTTAATCCTTGCTGCCGCTGGGTCCCAATGCAGAGAATTCAGTGCTTGAGAGATACGACCCCTGGGCTTGAGGCCAAAGACAAGAACTGCAGTCCTGTTCTGGATGACTTGCAGAGAGCGGAGGGTAGAAGAAGGAAGATTTAGCAAGAGGATGTCGCAGTAGTCCAGCCTAGAGAGAACCAGAGCTCTAGAAACAATGTGCTTCTGGGGTAAGGAGAGGAAAGGAAGAATATCTCTGAGGAGGTGCAGTTGGTAGTTTGACTTCTTAGAAACATCAGAGATGCGAGGAGAAAAGGAGAGTGTGGAGTTGAAGATGACCCAGAGGTTCTTAGCCTCACAGGTGGGTGCAGGAAGAGGGCTAAGGGAGGCCAGCCAGAGAGTGACAGGAAAGGAGGGTGCAGGTGTGCCGATAAGGAGAATCTCCATCTTACTGGCATTAAGGCAGAGATCGTTGGCAGCGCACCACACCTGGATAGCAGACAGACAGTCAGAGATGAGAGAAGGATAAGAGGTGGCAGAGGGGAGCCTGAATATGAGCTGAGTGTCATCCGCATAGCACTGAATGTTGGAGAAGAGAGCAGCAATGCGGCTGGCGAGAGGTGCCAGTTATTGGTTGAACAGCCAGGAAGAGAGGTTAGACCCCTGGGGAGCATCACACATATAGAGTGAGAAAGAGGAAAGGAAGAACCCAAGTTGGATGTGAGAGCGTTGATCAGCGAGGAACCAGGTCCACCAGGCCAGGGCCTGATCAGTGATACCCAGGTTATCACAGAGACGATTGAGCAGGATGGCATGGTTGACCGTGTCAAAGGCACAAGAGAGATCGAGTAGGATGAGGGCAGAGGGAAGATTACAATCAAGGTTAGAGAGCAGGTCTTCATGGATGTTCAGAAGAAATGTTTTAGTGATTCTGGCAGCTCTGAACCCAGACTGATGGCCATGGAGACAACCAACAGATTCAGTGTGAAGATTAAGCTGGGATATGACCAGCTTTTCCAGGAGTTTGCCCAGGAAAGGAGTGATGGAGACCGGGCGATAGTTAGCCGGGCAGGAAGGATCGGCTGAGGGTTTCTTGGGAAGAGGGGGCACAAGAGAGTGCTTCAGGGGGAAGTGAATGCTCCAGTGGCAAGGGAGTGGTTGCAGAAGTCAGCCAGGGCAGGAGCAACGGTGTCAATGTGGTCCTTGATCGTTTTGAAAGAACCTGTTTTGATGAGACTTTCATAGATTGGACTTGTCTAGATACCTCGTCAGGGGAGAACAGAGGAAAGGAAGAGAAAGAGGGAGGAGAGGTGGCAACAGGGGGGACTTAGGTAGAGGAGAGACTAGGGGGAGGAGAAGGAGAGGACGAGAGGGTGGACAGGAGGTCCTTGGTTTTAGAAATTAAATTAGAAGCCAGGGCTGTGCAGAGGTCCTGCGAGGGGACAGGAGAAGTAGAGACTGCAGCAGATTGGATAGCTCCTTACAGATTTTAAAGAGTTTGGCCGCGTTGTTAGATGCTGCAGAGACGCGGGCTTCAGTGCGGGCTCTCTTCTTAGTGCGGATAGAGAGTCGGTATTGCCTTTGGAGCAGGTAGCAGGCCAGTTTGTCAGAGGATGCACAAGAAGCTAACAATTTCCTCTCAGCCACGCTGCACTTGCGTTTAAGGGTAACAAGGTCAGAGTCATACCAGGAGTTGCACTTGGCTTTGGGCGTCAAGCGGATCCTCATGACAGGGGCAAGAACATCAAGAGTATCAGAGATAGAAGAGTAGAGCATGGAAAGGGCTGTGTCAGGATATGGGTCAGCCAGAGGAGGAGAGAAAGTGGTGGCGAAAGCCTCATCTGACACAAGCTTAATGGGTCGGATGACTGAGAAGGTAGGTGGCAGTGCTGGAGTTGGCTTGGCCTGAGGGCCAGAGAGGGAGAGATGGGAGTAAAGGAGAAAGTGATCACTCGAGGAGAGAGGAGTGGTGAGGGGGATAGAGAGGGGGAGTGCTGAAGGCCATCTTGAGTGATTGTTGATGAGCTGGTCAGTAACAGGGAAGGCATGGCAAAGGTCTCTGGGGTCAGTGAAGTGAGATTTTCCACCCAGATGAGCCTGATACTTATCGCCTCCCCCAATCTCATATGTACCCTGGTTTCTCTGTTGAGCTGATGCATGATTATTGGTAACATTCCTGATTTCTGCTGTTAGGAGAGATTAGTATTGGTTCACAGGAAAGTGGAAGGCTCATCCTAGTCTGTGTTTGCACAGTCGGTGAGATGGGCGGCCGCGGCTGAGGGCTTGAGTCCACAGATTAAAGAGTGCACGATAGTGAATGGTCAGCGAATTTTGCTCTTTACAATAATGACACACTATGGAGTTTATAGATCATTTCATAACTTATGTTATATTTCATTTTTTAGAAAAAGTGGGTTATTTGGAAATATTTTAGGATCACAATTACTATTTCTTCTGAAGAAGAGATACAGTCACACTTGAAATGTGTTGTGCATATTAAAGTATAACATTCAGATTTGCTATTAAAATATACTTGTCATAATTACAAACATGTAATATTTATAATATGTGCAATAGATTCCTATGTTTTTTGACAATGAGAATTTTATATCAACACGAGAGGTTTCTCTCCAATATATGGACATTTTTGTTTTGATAAATGGATACAAAATATATTTAAAAATTGCCAATTTAAAATTTGGATATATGATATTTGCTCCTTAAGGCCCAAAAACTGTATACATGTTTGAATTATGAGCAAGAAAGTCATTTGATATCTTTATACCCAAGAAGACTGATTGCAGAACTTGTTTTACCTTTATAATAAGAGCTGTTATCCTTTTTCCTGTAAGGAAGGGGACTTTTCCTGGAGTGAGAGTGAACTGTGCTCATCCGCTGGCGTAGATGACAATTCCATTTAAGGTTTGAGTGTTCTTCCCAGGTTCCTGCTCGTCTGTGATTTGTGAATGTGGCGCTTGAATGTCTGTGCTATTTCAGATCATTACTACTTGCAGGATGTTTTAATCGGGTGACATCTAATTCAGGGGAATTTTTCCACCTACCCACAATCAGGCATGCACAATTTTTATTTATTGAATTACATTCATTAAGCTCATACCCCAATTTAACAATTTTGATTTCCAAAAGCATCCCTCCTATTTCGGGACAAGAAACACGCAGGGCTGCACAGAAAATCCATACATTAATAAAAATAATAACCAGTAAATCAATTTAAATATAAACAAGGTATACATCTTTGAAATTCAAAAGACATTGGGCCTCATTACGACCCAGGCGGTAAGTTACCGCCTGGGCCGTGACTTTACCACCATGGCGTAAACTATGTTTACGCCATGGTGGTTGGCGGACTTACCGCCCCATTCCGACCTTGGCGGGGCGGTAAGTCCCCAATCCCCATTTACCCTTCCCCATTCCCATTTTTGCCCCATAGGGCATAATGGGAGTGGGGAAGGCGTTAATTACGCCACCGTAAATTACGGTGGCGTAATTAACTCCATGGTCCCTTAGTGCCATGGATTTTAACACCTGCTAAAAGCAGGTGTTAAATCCGCCATGGCGCTAAGGGACCTCGTACTCAGGCGGTAAGGGTCGGTGCTGTTTACGCTGCCGTAAACCCCTTACCGCCTGGGTCGTAATGAGGCCCATTGGCAGCTATGATGATGAATGATCTGTACACTGGTCACTTAAATAGTTAAAACTTAAATATTTAAAACGCCATTAACGTAAACATGCATTTTCTAAGGTCACCCATCACCATATGTACATTTGGGTAATCCTGAGCACACATACACCATGTGTTGTACAGTGTAGCAGGGTTTGGGATAACATTTTCATACTATAGGAAACCAAATTAAATCAAAGCATCCCTGACTATCTAACTATCTCTACATCTTACTCATTGAAAATAAGCATCTTCCTCTTCTACTCAATGGACATGTCAGAGTTTCAATAGCTTTCTCTAAAACTTAATTGAAACAATCTACTTAAAATTCTTGCATGTGAACCACTTACAAATGTACTAAATAAAAGTGTATGTTTCATAATTGTCTTCAGTGGGGTTTCTGTAGCATTAATGTGAAAAAGTGTAGATTTCTCATTTTCAATGGGCAACTTAAAGGCGTGAAAATAGGTAGCAAATACTCCCCTTTTTTCTTAAATGATTTAGCTCTTGGGGATGTAACCAGTAAATTACTTCAATTACCTTACCTTTCTAGGTATGCACACAGTGAGATATTGTTTTGGCTCCCAGAATACTTCTTCTGTGTTTGATCATTAAACAGGGAAGGAGTCATGAGATCTCCCAGCACACACACCTAGGACCTATTCCATCAGATACATTATTCCAGAAGCACATACACTTCTGAAATATTCCCTAACTTCTAAGGATGTACAGTCAATTTATTTGCCCCCTCCCCTTGGTACCACAAATGACTGGGAATGTATTCCCCTTTAGAGTATAATTCCCAATAGAATTATATTTCCCGTTGGCACTATACTGGTAGGAATTGCTTTTGGCTGTATCAGACAGGTGGCACCCTCTTAAGGACTGGTTCAATTATACCCATCTATGAAAAGGTGGGCATCAATCAGAAAGATTGTTTCAGCTTCCCTCCATAATCTGGTACCCTTCTTTCTGTATCTAGGCCTGTCTGCTGTCTTTCTCACCAAAGAAGGCCTGGGGCTTTAAATCCGGGCAGGTCTCTCTTGCAGTGCTCTGCTTCATGATTCAAAAATGGGTCCACAAGAGAGCAATCTATTGCATTCTCCTTTCTGTTGTTATGTTATGGTAAAGGATATTTGTGCTGCACACTATCACCACCGGAGTGGTCCCCTGGCAGATCTGAAAAGCAAGAGGGTTGGGTAAGTTAGAAGGACTTAGTGGGAAAAGGTGCAAGGGAACTGTAATGTGCTGTTCGCAGCTTCAGTTCGGTTTACACCGTTTGCTGAGTGTGGTGTGATTTATTTCGGTCGGTAGCTGTCGTGCGCTGTTGTGCAATGCTATGTGTGGTTTGTTTCTTTGTTGCGGTGTAGTGAAGTGTATGCGGTGTAGTGAAGTGTGTGTGGTTTGTTGTGCAGTATGGGTATGGTTGTATTATGTTTAGAATTTGAGAGGTGTGAGAAGAGGGATGAGGTTTTTAGTGGGTTTGGTTAGTGGTAGCGCCCCATCATACCTCCTACGCTATGGCCACCTGTGATACGCATCCCTGCTAGTGTCACGTATTGTGGTGCTCTAGGGGAACGGAGGCTCTCTCTCCTTTATTTTGTGTAGGGTTGTGTGTTGTCTGCAGGGCTATTTAGAGGCGATGATCCCCCTTCCACCCTTTGTCCTGGATAATTTGTTTCTACACATTTGGCCTATACTGGTGTGCACCTGCCACCTCCTTTGTTGGCCCTGTAAACTGGGTGCAGTGGGGGGCAGTGACACCTCTTCAACATAATCTACCTGGTGCCCGTGGCTTTCTTTTCAATCGCCACTCTTTCTCCTTCAACTCTTATCCCCTCTGTCTGTGGTTCAACCTAGGACGCCTCCATCTCCTTCCTTAGACTCCTTTAAGGCCCTCCATGGGGACCCGGCTCTCCTACCGATCGGAGGTCTCTCCACCTCCCTGCACTTGCCATGTTACACTTTAGTCCTCCGTCTTGTGATATGTGTGTTAATTCCGAGGAGTGTGGGTGTTGCTCATTCGTTTTTGTCTGGTTCTGAGTTGAACAATCAGGTTTTAAGGAGTTTTCTGAATTTTAAATGGTCCTTCATGTGTCATATTTCTCTTGGCATGGTGTTCCGGGTTTTTGCCAAGAGATTGCTGATCCACCAAGTTTTTTCCTTGTGTACTGTTTTGGTTCCAGGTCAATGTCATTGCTGGATCACAGTGTTCTGGTCAGCTGGTAAATGGTGATTTTCTTTTGTAGGAATTCTGCTCCTTAGCTGTGAATTGCTCTGTGTGTTATGCACATTGTATTGAATGTGATTCTTTTTTTTACAGCCAGCCAGTGTAGCATCTTTAGCGCAGGAGTGACGTAGTCTCTTAGTGTTAGTTTGAGGAGGAGTCTGGCCGCTGCGTTCTGTATATGTTGCAGTTTCTTCAGTAGATAATCCGGCTTTCCGAGGTATAAGCTGTTGACGTAGTCTGTCCTGGACATAATAAGGGAAATGATGGCTAGTGTTTTTTATGTAAAGGAGATGAATGGCAGGATCTTTTTGATTGTGTGTTGATGGAAGAAGCATTTCTTGATTATTGCGTTTACTTGCAGTTCTAGTGTTAGCTCGTTGTCTATTAGGATTCCAAGGTTTTTGACTATTTTTGATGGAATGAGAGCTGTTCCTTGTTCTGCTGGCCATGGGATGTGTTGGTTGCTTTCCTGGTTTGTGGATATGATCATGATTTCTGGCTTGTCCAGATTGAGTGTGAGGCTGTTTGTGTTCAACCACTCATAGAGTTCTTTCAGACAGTCTACTAGTGTTGTGTTCTCCTCTTGTACACCTTCGATTTTGTAGCTGATTTGGGTGTCATCTGCATAGTTGTAGCAGGTGAGGCCGTGCTTTTTGTTGAGGTTGATTAATGGAGTCAAGTAGATGTTGAAGAGGAGTGGGGATAGGGAGGATCGTTGCAGTACTCCACAGGTTATGTCTCGCAGCGCTGATTTGGATGGTTTTATCCATACTGTTTCTGTTCTTTCAGATAGGAATGATTTAATACAGCAGGGCGGTATCGGTGATCCCTGTTTCTTCCAGTCTCCTGATTAGGATTTTGTGGTTGACTGTGTCGAATACTGTGGAGAGGTCAAGTACTATCAATGCCAAGTTTGGGTTGGAGTCTGCGTGGTCTTTAGGTCATCCCAGATAGAGAGAAGTGCCATCTCCAGCCCTCTCATGGGTTCCAGCCCTCTCATGGGTCTGAAGCTGACTTGTGCCTGGTCCAACAGTTGGTGTGCTTCTACGTGTCCCAGTGTTTGTTAGCAGACATAGGTTTGTAGCAGTTTTGCCAGATAGGGAATGCTTGAAATCAGGCTTTAGTTAGAGCGGCTTCCACATCGCCTGTATTATCCTTGAGTAGTGGTTTGATGTATGCAGATTTGATGGACGGCAGTACTCTCCCTGTTGAGACCGGTTGGTTGAAGAGGTTTTGGTGACATTCCATTGGCATGCCTTGTGTGAGTAATGATTTATAGACGTCTAGTGGGCAGGGGTCCATTGGTGATCCTGCTTTATTGCTAAGTTTCACCAGCTTGATGAATCAGTCTACTGATATTTCTGTGAAGCTTTGCAAGTTATTCTGTGGTTCCAAGTTTGGCGGGCCTGGTGCACGGTCTGGTCACTGGTCTGATTTGTATGATCCGATGTATGTCTGTGATTTTATTTTTGAAGTGGTCTGCAAGGTTGTTGCATAGTTTTTGTGAATGTAGGGGGGTGTTTTTGCATCCATGTGGGGTTCTCATCTCATTTATGATGTTCAATAGTTCTTTTTGGGTGTTGATCGGAATAGTGATTCAGTTGTCATAGTATTTGTTTTTAGCTTTGAGAATTTGCTTTTTGTATTCTCAGATTCATTTTTGATAGTTTATTCTTTTTGCCTGGTCGTAGTTTTTCCTCCATTCTAGTTCAAGTTCATATTTTTTTATTTTTCATTGTACTGAGATGGGGTGTGAACCACCTTGCCACTGCTTTCTTTTGTGGAGGAATGAAGGGTTTTTCCCGGGGGATTATAATTATAATAGTTTTTTTATAACGTGTTTAATACCGAAGAGGTTGCTAAACTCGGACCCGGGATTCGAAGCTGAGTTGCTCTGCGTCATCTTGCTTTCAAGACAAGCGCATTGAAACTGAGCTATACTACCCATGCATACCCGTGGGAGTTGAAGTCTGTTGTATCGGTAATCCATTTCTGGATTTGGTCAGCACTTTTATGTAGGTCGGTTCCGTCCAGGCTTGGGGGTGATGGGTTTGAGGAATCCAGTTGTTCTTTTAAGTTACTACTTTTGATTGTATTCCAGTTCATGGGGAGCTTTTGGGGCTGTTTGGGTGCTTTGGCTGGTAGTTGGATCACAAATGGTATGATGAGATGATTGCTCCATAGTATTTGTATTGGTGGCGCAGTAGAGATCAGGTTTTTGTTAGGAAAGATTGCCTCGAGAGTGTGTCCTGCTGTGTGTGTCTCTCCTTTTACCATCCGGCATAGTTTCATTGTCTCGAGCCACTTGATTAGTGATTTTGAGAGTTTGTGTTCTCTACTTCAAATTATATGTTGAAGTCCCTGAGGATTATCAGGTGGTCATATTTGATGGCTATGTTCATGATGGCTTCTATGAAGGTCTCTACAAAGGTTGCATCGCAGGTTAGTGGTCTATAGATGAGTATGAAAATGAGGTTTGTTTTTGAGTTAGCAGTCAGTGAAGGACAAGGGAGCCACAGTTTCTGATGTTTAGCCAGTCGTCTGTTTCTATTTTCAGGTGTTCTTTGAAAGCAAGTCCTCCTCCTCTTTTTCTTTTTCTGTTTACCTATGTGCATTTGAAGTTGTCAGGTAGGCAGCTGTGTTGTGTGACTTTGTAGTTGTCTAACCAGGTTTATGACAAATAAGATGTCTAATCCACCATTGTAGAGTTGATCGTAGATCTCTGTAGCATATTTAGACATTAATCTAGCATTGATTTAATTGATGTGTATTTTTATAACAGTTTTTTGTTTTATTCCAGGTTTCTTCATATGGTGGTCCTGTTGGCAGTTTTGCTTGCTGCTCTCAGGATGTGGGGTGTGTTCAGTAGGATTTGCTTCATCATTGAGTAAATCTGCTAGGTTTTGTATTGGGTTCCTCTTCTGTATCTCATTGCAGTTGCTGCAGTTGCCCAAGTGTTTTGGCGATATATGGAGTGAGGGTGTTGTTTAACCTTTTGATGCTTCTGAGTGTTTCTGGTCTTTTTCCAGTGCGGTCCTGTTATCTTGGTGGATCGTCAAGCATTGTTGGTGATTGTGAATTGTTCTGGTTGGAGATCCGTCTCGAGGTACAGTGTTAAGTATAAAGATTTTTGGGTATAAAGAGTTTGTTCTATTTTCTGTCATGCTTGTGGGTGTGTGTTCTGTTGTTGTGTCTGTTTTTATTGGCGGGGTGGCATGTTGTAGTTCCATTTGATTTATTCTTTCTTTGAGTTTTCTCTTGCATCATCCCCTTCTGTATCGTTGTGTACTGTGGTTCTTTGGAATCTATTAGTTCAGTGCGTTTGCTTTATTGTGGTTGTTAAACCAGGGGTTGTAGGTACTCACGATTTGGTTGTTTACTGATGTTTCCTTTGTTTTTCCGGTTTGCTTTTTGGTGTTTATCTTGTGGTCCTTTTGGTTGTAGTTGTTGAACCAGGGCTAGTATACCCTCATGGTTCATTCATTTGCAGGTATTTCCTTCCTGTCTCTGATGTGCTTTTTGAAGAGAATGGAGTTCCTATTGATAATAGGAACTCCCGTCCCCTGCACACCTTTAGGTATTGGAATATTTCCAAACAATTTTCTGTCAATTGACTTAACTTGTCCCAACAAGGTTTCAAAAGTTTGTGTCTATGCACCATAATACTTCGTACTATTAATGTATTAATTTCCCAAATCCCAACCAAGAATGAAGGAAATTATAATTTCACAAGAACAATTTAGTCAAAAAGAGAGAAATTTTACTCCAAAGAGATTTTTTATCGAAATGTATAAAAAATATTTGCATAGCATACTAGAGTTATATTCACTTCTTATTCAACATATGCTTAATAGTAATACTTCACCATGAATTAAAACAAATTAATCAAATTAAATCAATAACCAAGAGCTCTACGCGTTTCGAGAGTATGATTCTTCTTCTTCAGGAGCAGTGATTTATAAATAAACAATTTGAAACAATACTTTTCTTGTAACACCGTTTCACCAACAACAATAATTTTCAACAATACTTTTCAAAAACAACAGTGAATTTCAAAAAGTCGTTCTTTGTGTCTTGTGTCAAGCTTTCCGTTGTGGAATTAAGGAAACGTCATCCTATGGCATATTTGTTCTTTTTCTGATGCTCTGTAAATAGTATTGATATATGTGTTAGTGGTTTTTCTAATTAAAGTGGTTAGTTTAATTCAAACATCTCTAGCATTAACCAGGTTCCTACCTGTTCACTGATGTATGATATTCCCAGAATGTGATGGCTTGTCAAAGCGATGGATCTCTAGAAAGGTAAGTATGGTATGTGTGATTATACCCTTAGGTACGTTTCTCTAAGCAATATACATTGTATTCACATATTCAAGTCTGTTAAAAATAGTGGTGAGCAAAAACTCACCATTCAGTCCTACTTCGTGTGACACGACCGTGTTATTTGCAAATGCGGTCTGCAAGTCTGCACGCGTTGACCGCGAGTCTTTCTTTACTTAGCAGTACGCCGCCGGTTGCGGTCAGTTTGGTCGTGTCTATATAAGTAAGTAAAATCTGTATCAGTATTAGGTGATTTGATGTTCTGCAGTCTGAGAAAAAGTTTAACAAGAGTACTCACTTTGCCGTGTGCACGGAGACGTGCTAATCGGTATCCTTGCTCTTCCTGCATTCACGAAACCAAAGCGGTTGCTTGGCAACTCTGCTTTAAGTTGTCATGTGATCTTGTTCACGTGATACTAAAGGATACTAAGGGATGTTGGGAAATGTAGTGCCCGATTTCCCTATTCTGAAATTAGTAATCGAGCTCATGCAATTCTGGGTGTGTTATCACATATGGGAATTAATTATTCTGTGGCTACCAACTTGTGTCCGTAGATTGTCTTCCCATAATTTCACAACGTCATTTCCTTATTTATTTAATATATCATTGTTACATCATGTATATAATAATTAACAGTTGTTAATTATCTTTCCACATAGCTTAATGATAGTTACACATTTGTGTATTTAGGGTATAACATATTCATTAATCAACATAATTCAAATCATGCCCAGTTCTTTCTCCATTATTTATAATAATCATGCCAAGTTCTATCTCCATTCATTATAAAAATACACTCAAAGAGAACTCTTCATTCATACCTCTTGGTTCCAGGGCATCAAGTTTGTGAACCCAGAACATCTCTCTGCGGGAGAGTATTTGCTGTAAATTACCTCCCCTTGCGGGTCGGGTTATTATTTCCAAAACTACAAATTTCAATTGTGAAATGTTATGGTGTTGGTCTCTATTAGAAGCAAAAGAGAAATGCCTACTGAAAAAAAGAATGGACCTCCTCACTCAACAGCATAAACAAGCGAAAACCAATCCTCCATTGATTTATTTATCACAGTATTCTACAAAAAGTGCGCATATCAAAAGGATACTACAAAAGAATTGGAAAATCACTAGGATGGATCCACAACTCTGCACTCTATTTCCTAAACCACAGTTAATGGCATATAACAGACGGCAAAACCTAAGGGATTCATTAGTGAAAGCTGAACGAACAAATACGACACAACAACGTTTCCTGTCTAAACCCAAAGAAAGGAACATTCCCCTGCTTAAATTGCAGTCAATGCAACAATGTACAAAAGGGTACATCCATAAGACATCCATATACTGGTCAGAGAATTGATCTGCAACATTATGCAACCTGTGAAAGCAAATGTGCCATATATGGACTCATTTGTCCATGTGGCAAATATTATGTTGGTCAAACACTAAGACGTGTGAAAGACCGGATTTCTGAACACAAATCTAACATCAGAACTGGAAATGTAAAATCTCCAGTCACCAGACATTTCAGAGACCAACACCATACCATTTCACAATTGAAATTTGTAGTTTTGGAAATAATAACCCGACCCGCAAGGGGAGGTAATTTACAGCAAATACTCTCCCGCAGAGAGATGTTCTGGGTTCACAAACCTGATGCCCTGGAACCAAGAGGTATGAATGAAGAGTTCTCTTTGAGTGTATTTTTATAATGAATGGAGATAGAACTTGGCATGATTATTTTAAAGAATGGAGACAGAACTGGGCATGATTTGAATTATGTTGATTAATGAATATGTTATACCCTAAATAAACAAATGTGTAACTATCATTAAGATATGTGGAAAGATAAGTAACAACTGTTAATCATTATATACATGATGTATATAATAACAACGATATATTAAATAAATAAGGAAATGACCTTGTGAAATTATGGAAAGACAATCTACGGACACAAGTTGGTAGCCACAGAATAATTAATTCCCATATGTGATAACACACCCAGAATTGCATGAGCTCGATTACTAATTTCAGAATAGGGAAATCGGGCACTACATTTCCCAACATCCCTTAGTATCCTTTAGTATCACGTGAACAAGATCACATGACAACTTAAAGCAGAGTTGCCAAGCAACCGCTTTGGTTTCGTGAATGCAGGAAGAGCAAGGATACCGATTAGCACGTCTCCGTGCACACGGCAAAGTGAGTACTCTTGTTAAACTTTTTCTCAGACTGCAGAACATTAAATCACCTAATACTGATACAGATTTTACTTACTTATATAGACACGAACAAACTGACCACAACCAGCGGCGTACTGCTAAGTAAAGAAAGACTCGTGGTCAACGCGTGCAGACTTGCAGACCGCATTTGCAAATAACACGGTCGTGTCACACGAAGGAGGACTGAATGGTGAGTTTTTGCTCACCACTATTTTTAACAGACTTGAATATGTGAATACAATGTATATTGCTTAGAGAAACGTACCTAAGGGGATAATCACACGTACCATACTTACCTTTGTAGAAATCCATCGCTTTGACAAGCCATCACATTCTGGGAATATCATACGTCAGTGAACAGGTAGGAACCTGGTTAATGCTAGAGATGTTTGAATTAAACAAACCGATTTAATTAGAAAACCCACTAACACATATATCATTACTATTTACAGAGCATCAGAAAAAGAACAAATATGCCATAGGATGACGTTTCCTTAATTCCACAACGGAAAGCCTGACACAAGACACAAAGAACGACTTTTTGAAATTCACTGTTGTTTTTGAAAAGTATTGTTGAAAATTATTGTTCTTGATGAAACGGTGTTACAAGAAAAGTATTATTTCAAATTGTTTATCTATAAATCACTGCTCCTGAAGAAGAGAGTCATACTCTCGAAACGCGTAGAGCTCTTGGTTATTGATTTAATTTGATTCATTTGTTTTGATTCATGATGAAGTATTACTATTAAGCATATGTTGAATAAGGAGTGAATATAACTATGGTATGCTATGCAAATATTTTTTATACATTTTGATAAAAAATCTCTTTGGAGTAAAATTTCTCTCTTTTTGACTAAATTGTTCTTGTGAAATTATAATTTCTTTCATTCTTGGTTGGGATTTGGGAAATTAATGCATTAATAGTACGAAGTATTATGGTGCATAGACACTAACTTTTGAAACACTGTTGGGACAAGTTAAGTAAACTGACAGAAAATTGTTTGGATATATTCCAATACCTAAAGGTGTGCAGGGGACGGGAGTTCCTATTATAAATAGGAACTCCATTCTCTTCAGTATATAGTTGACTTGTTAATACCAGAGTCATTTTCTCTCTCCCCGGCACCCGTAAAAAAGTGATAAGATCTGTCGAGCCACTAATAGCTCGAAACCATTTAAACCTATGGGAACGTTTTTATCGAAAGAAGGTGTGTGCTGCTTCTCTTTTGTGGTTTCCTCAGATGTGGTTTTTCCCTTAGTGTTTATCTTTGGGGTCCTTTGGTTGATGTTGTAGGAGGTGGGTTGTGCTAGCTTTTGAGCTGATACAGACTGGGTGATTCGCGTGCAGTGGGGGAGGGAGTTTGGGATGGGGTGACTACAGAGGGTGCCGTTATAACCTAGGTTGTGGGGTGTTTTGCTAGGTGTAAGAGCTAGGTTATCCGAACCTGTGGTTGGTGAAGGTGTCTCGGTTGGAGATACACTGATTAGACAGGAGGCACCTGGAGCTTGGCTACAGGGGGTTTAGGGTTGCTCAAGTTGGGTCACAGCAGCATTACTTAGCTTGGGGATGCCTAGTATGTGGGTGGGAACTAGGATGGTGGTTAAGAAATCATAAAATGCTTTGATAACTAGCTATGGGATACTAAGCAGGTGGGACAGAGTCCCCAATTTAGGGCGCAGTAGGGAATGTTGTTATATATTCTCCTTTCTCTCCTTTTCCCCCTCCATCAACCAGATAGATAGCATGCGAGCGACTGTCCCCAGAATCGCTGATTTTGAACTTTTATAGAGCAGAAATCACTCCCTTTTGAGGTGTGTATAATTTCTCTAATCTAAATGATCAATGTATGTGAGTGGACAGTTTTCCAAAAGTGAAATCACTCTAAACCAACCTCTCTGTAGTCATTGGGCATATTGATGAAGAGGACCGTCTGATGGGAGTAACTTCCAAACCCAATTTTTCCTCCCAGTTAGCGTGATGTCATCTTAGAGATTTCTGCATTAAACAAGTATAACCTTCTAAACCATCATATTCCATACATGTAATCATGTTATTAATCAGTTTATCAGATTGCTCTCACTTAGGCAAATCAAATGATATGATTTTCCATTTGACATGGCTTGTGGTGGGCGTGTTATATGTCTTTTTCAAACTAATCACTTTACACAACAATTTCATTTCCAGTTAAGAATAACAGGCATGGAGTCTAGGATAAATAAATCACTGGTAAAGGCTCGGGGAAAAAACAGAAATCCTATTGGTAGGCCCCAAAGAATCCTTAAAAAAACTGAACGACAAATACTGCTCCTTCAGTATTGAGAACACTGTCATTACAGCCTCTACTGCAGTGTATACCAGGACTCCACCTTATAATGAAGATATCCATGTTTTCCTAATTTAAATAATTAACATATATTTTAAAAAGTTTCACATCCATCTGATAGAGCCTTTCAAGCTGAACATTCTTTTTTTTTTAACATGAACTCCGTAGGACCTTTCGTCAAAAACTAGGAGCAAAATATGATCAAATATTTATGTATTTATTTATTTATTTGGATTTATAAAGCGCCTAGCAGCCCAAAGGCATGGTAGGGCTGTCACAGAATGTATGCTTCATACAGGTTATGACGCTTGTTTCAGAGACAGTGAACACAGCTTAGTACAGATATTTCTTACATTGCATTGATACAAGTACAAAGACAGCATAGATCGTTGGATGACAAGGTTGAAGGGGGTGTTCCGATGTTACCAGTAACATTATTGTGGCAGTCTAGTGGAATAGTTTCGTTTTTAGTGCCTTTCTGAATACTGTGAGAGATTCTTCTTATCTTAGGCTGAGCGGGAGTGTATTAAAGTCTTTGGGGCTAATACTTCTAAACTAGAGCCGCCCGCTTTAGCTCTGTTGAATCCTGGGACTGAAAGTAGGTGGGAGTATTGGTTCGTTTTGGTCTGTCAGTTGGAGCATGGTGTAATCTTTCTGATAGGTAGACTGGGGCGGTCTGGGCGAGGCATTTGTGTGTGATGGTGAGGGCCTTGAATGTTATGCGTTCCTTAATTGGGAGCCAGTGAGCATCTTTTCTCGCCTGGGAGATATGCTCTCTCCCAGGGATGCTAAGGGCGGCTCTTAGGTCGCTGTTTTGTGCGATTTTTTCATCTGTTAATGTTGTTATTGGAGGTGCCTAGGAGTAGAATGTTTCAATAGTCGAGTTTTGCACCGATTGCGGCTCTGGCAATGTTAAGGCAGTTCATTGGTGACGGGTGAGGTTTTACTGCATTATGATTTTTGTTGTTAGTGCGGCTGAGGAAGAGATGGCGCTAACTTGCCTGTCCACTTATAAGGTGGAGTCCTGGTATACACTGCAGTAGAGGCTGTAATGACAGTGTTCTCAATACTGAAGGAGCAGTATTTTTCGTTCAGTTTTTTTAAGGATTCTTTGGGGCCTACCAATAGGATTTCTGTTTTTTCCCCCGTTTAGACAAAGACCATTGGCTGCCATCTATGGAGATCCTTGAGTACCTTTCCTTGCTCGATGCCTCTTGCTCTCACCCTTGCTTTCTTTGTAAGTCTTTTCCTTTTGGCTTGTATTTCCTTGGTTATATGCTGCTTTTTCTTACTGCAGTCTTTGCACTAGGTTTCTGCTGATATCTTCAGTACGTTCTTGTTCTACTTTTATTCAGCCTCGCCTTCTTGTTGGCTTCCTTTGCTATAAATTACTTTGCTTAATGTAGGCTTGCACTGTGCTTCCTTAAGCATTCAATTCCCACTTTCACTGGTTACCTGGTAATGCAACTTCTGTACTTTCACTCTCGTGCAGTTCTGAGATGAGCGGCCTGTGATGGAACCAGAGTTCGTCGCGGAGAGCCGAAGACTGGGAGCAGGTGAGCCGCGGACTGATGGAGGAGGAGCCTGGAGCCGTCGCGGGACTCGAAGACTAGAAACAGGTGAGCCGCGGAATGACAGAGGAGGATCCAGAAGTCATCACGGGATCTGGCAACTGGACACAGGTGAGTTGCGTCGCGGAAGAAGCTGGAGAGACTCACCAATGAGGTTGTAGATTGCGCGTAGCCTGGGACACTGTGGCTGCTACGGCAATGATGAGAGATCCTCCGGAGCACCGTGAGCGTTCCGCTGCCTGGGGCAGTTCAACGGGAAGTGAGGAATCATGCCTGGGTGTGGCTTAAATTGCCATCCACAACCAGACACTAGACTGCTGTTCACAACTGAATTCAGGGCTGGTTTCCATCCATGTTGGGCGACCAGCCCAGTGATGAATGCTGCAGCTGGTGCCATGAGCGTCATGCCTGGGTCCAGCCGGGTTCCCTCCAGGTTCCACATGCTGTGCTGTGAGAATGTAGTAACGGTTTATGAACCCAGTGGGAGAGCCCTGGGGCAAATATGTGTGAATGGGTTACAGGGTTGGTGGGGGCAAGTGCTACAGGGTTAGTGGTTGTGACAATTATTCCTTGGGGAAAGCTAGAGAGCTGGGCCATTTATGCCAGTGGTAATAGGTTTTGGTAATTCTATGAAGTAGTGATCTGGCAGGGATTTTTACGACTCAGTCCTGCCTTTTTGAGTCATAGCAGCCACCTCCTATCACTTAAGAGAAGAAGAATTTCTGTGTTGAGAAATATGGTCTCTTCTGTTACTACCCCGAGCTGCTCTAAGGGCTTTGTTTTGGAGGAGTGGCAGTTTGTTTAAGTTCTTTTTTGAGGTACCTAACAGTAGAACGTTGCAGTAGTCTATTTTTGTTAGGATAAGGGCTCTGGCAAGTGTCAGGCAGTTTTCGGCGGAGACTCCAATCTCACCATGAATAACCATATTAGCGCTCTTGCCTCCTCCACACCTCGCATCTGAAACTCGCTTCCCACCCACCTTAGCAACAAAACTTCCTTCCCAAAGTTCAAGAAACAACTAAAAACCTGGTTGTTTAACAAATACTAACAGCGTAAGTGCAACACAGCATGCCTCCTCAGTCTGTATGCTGCCTAATCGGTATGTACCTGGCGTTTATTTTGTGGAACCCACCTGTCCTCTTCATAGCTATGTAACTGCCTAAGATTCCCAAGATATTTGTAACTGTTTAAGATGCCTATGATGTATGTAACCTACGCCGTGACAGCCAAGGCTTTGGGCGTGTAATGAAATGCAATAAATAAATGTAACAAAATAAACAGAAAGGATACAGGCCCAATGCAATGTTTGCTTTCCCCATGAAATGTTGTGATGTCAGGAAAACAAAATTGCCTGTTCTCCGAATTATCAAAAGGATATTGGATTTTCCTATGCAACTGAAGAGATTTATGTCAGTGCCTGCCCCTTCCTTTGGACATGAGCTCTTGTTGTAGGTGCACTACTGACATCGCACCTTTCCTCGCACGTGTCTTTTCCAAATGCTATGTGCAGGCTGCACTCACATTTATGTTTATAAATTCTGCACTTTTCTCTGCATCTTTGCATAAATGTTGTTACATCCTGCATCAATGATGTTGCCCTGGCATGTGCAGGCATGATGCAAATTACGAATCTGGTATTGGTGAGTTGTGCAGAACAAGATCTCTGATGGGGCAAATAGCAGGGAAACGCCACCACATCAAAAAAATAACATGTTAATACATTTTAGACATACCCAGATGAGCAGGAAGGTGGCTTTCCTTGCTTTTCTTCTTTGCCACTCTCACGCATACCACCACTTATCTAGGGTGACCAGACGTCCCGTTTTTGCCCAGGACAGTACTGGAATTGGGCCCTCCGTTCCCATCCCGACAGTTGTTTTTATATTTAAAAACCCTGTCCCGGTTTTGAGAAAGGGGGTGGGGGGCAGTCCTGTTTTTTTTGTGGAAAGGAAGGGTCGGCAACCATTTTAATCTATGTATACATTAAACTACACACATAGTTTTGCCATGGCAAACCCCACAAACGTATAGGAACCAGGCACACGCATTAACTGTGCCACAGAGACTACTTTTAAATGAATGAACAGCAGGGCTTGTAACATGCATCAAATCAAAAGCTCTTTTTATTATTAAGAAGCTTATTTCCACAGTCAAAAGCGTGCAATTTATAGGAGTAGGAGCAATGCTGAAAATACTGGGTGGATGGCTGTTTGAGGGATGGGCTGTGTGGGGGTAGTCCTTCTTTTATGTTATTGGTCGTCCCTTGTTTTTCATCTTGCAAATCTGGTCACCATACACGTATACCACTATCCTTCCACGCACTGTATTCTTTGGATTGCTTCCATGGTCACTTTCTCTCTCTGAATCAAGCTCTTGCTTTGAGCCTCTCTCTCTATCTCTCTCTCTCTCTCTCCCACTGTCTCTCTCTCTCTCTCTCTCTTCCTCTCTTCTCTCCCTCCCCCCATCTCTCTTCCCCTCTCTCCATAGGCGTTCCATATTGTGCAGCAGGGCAGCCTTTACTACCAGGCACAAGGGAGTGGGACGGCTGCCTGGAGACTTCCTTGATGTTCTCGAAGTACTAGGAGTTTTAGAGTTTGGGAGAGAGAGCTAGTGGCCTCTATTTCTTCTTCGCCGGCCTCAACCTCACTTCTGCCATAGTCTTTTTGGGACAGGAAATCATAAAATGGCAAGTCTAAATATTTGAAAGCCATTCCAAGTTTTTAGAAGTCAGAAATACGTTCATTTCAAATCTTTTGTAGGAAATGGTTTACGTGACAAAAGAGGCATTCTGTCGTTAGGTCAAAGAAGACAGGTAGACTTCCACAGCCTTCTGTTTCCAAATCAGAGAATAAAACAGAAGGCAGAGTAGCAATTGGGATTTAAAAGCTTCAATGTGTCCACGGGAAATAGTGGGAGCCAAGGGAGTTTGGAAAATTCTCAAGGAAAATAAAGAATCTTGTTAAATGATACTTTTAGCACTCCACGACTGGAAGTAATATTTTAAATGTATGACAAATACGGGAATCTTTGAATTCCTGGCACCTATTTTTAGGAGTTGTCATGCAGCACTTGGATCCCACAGCCGTTGCCCATGTTGTGTTGGGCCCGGTGTGTACCAGGTGTCCTTTTCCCGTAGCCAAGCAAGCAGCTGACCAAGTACGCAGTGCTAGATGTGTATCTCCCTGGAAGCTGGGTGGGTGGTCTACTGATGCTCATCTCTGTCATGAGGCAGAGATGCTGCCGAGATGACTTGACTCCTCAATAGTGAAAATGGTGCCAATAGAGGCATGCCACTCATCTTTTTATGTGGTGAGCCTTATGAGTCACGTGGAGCACACTTTCTAACCCATAATGTGCTGGCAGCGCAACCCCCGCGCCCCACCCCCACGTGCACCCCTTCTAAGCCATGGGTACGGTTTCTGGAGACGGCTGACGTTCCCTCAGGTGCAGCCCCTGCCCACTTAAAGCCCAGCCAGAATCTTCCTTCTACATTCTTTTTCTTTCTGACCCTATAAACGCTCTTGCAATTATCATGACCACTCCAAGGTCTCCCTTGTCCACATATGTCTCCAACTTTTTTGTACATACTAAAATTTCTTAGAATCGCATTCTTCTCCTTCAAGAGAAACCCCCAGGAATACCGCAGCCGCATCTATGGTCGCTGGTCGGGTGATTTCTGGTGTATTCTCCATTTCAATACTTCATAAATACACTGCAGCATGGGTGGGTTGGGGGAGTGGAATCTGCATGAACGGAAAGGTCTCCTGCACCAGATCACTAAACACAATGGTTTCCCCATACATTACCTGCTGGGCGCGATGACAGGCAACCTGCATGCAGGTGAAAAACAACGAGAAGTGCCATCCTTCTGAGAGTTTGCAGTATCTTGCATGATGCCCACACAACGATCCACTGAGCGAAATATGTGCGAGCAGTGGTAGAAGTGTACCGAAAAAAGTAGTAGAACTGTGGTCTGGGCAGGGGAGAGGGCAGGCGGAAGCAAAGTGCACCATGCGACCAGGTTTTGCAATAGTCTAAGTGACTAGTGACTAAGGCACCTTCTACAACTTTAAACTTGCACAAGGACATGAGTGCACACATCCTCTGTACAGAATGGTGAATATGGTCGTGCAAAGAGAAATGGTCAACATAAAAAAATAAAAGTAGTGGAACACCGCTCCCACCGTTCCCGCTCACTTCCACCACTGTGTGCGAGACTTGATAATGCTTCACAAATGATTGTGTCACGGATTGTGCCAGGTCAGTAATGGCACGCTGACGTCAGCTGAATTGGCAGACAGTGGAATACCTAGTTATCAGTGCTGTGGGGCTGGCTGCGGTCTGTCCTTATCCTGGCGGATCTGGAGTGGCGAAGGGGGGGGGGAAATATGCATATGTGAGCAACACATGCAGTCAACCTTTTACTATGTGTTTTTTTACCAGCTCCCACATATCCGAGCATAATGCTGTAGTCGGTTTGCTTAGTGAAACTAGAACATTTTGGGTGTGCACCTCCTTAATTCGATACGCTCTGGGAAAAGTGTTTGGCAACATTCAAGGTTTTTCGATCTAGCAATATTTGTTCCACACCAGCAAACTCATTGCACGAGGGTTTTACAATAATCGATAAGAAACTGACACATCCTTGTCAGAGACTAGGTGAACCTCTGAGAAACCCACTGAAGTCAGTTGGGTTCAAGTTGTATAATATATATATCGTTCACATAAAAATCCATGCGACACCATTTAAAAATATTGACATTTTGAACACGCTGGCCGTTCATACCGATGCTAATCCAATGCATTTCGGACTAACAGTCCTTCTTCTGGGAAATATGGATATGTTGAACTGGCCTCCAGATGTGTTGAAATCCATATAATTGCATAGTGAAGAGTGGGCCACTCGTGGTAGACTTTGTGGCATCAAGAGTAAACTGTAAATGTGGGCCTTAAAAGAACACAACAGTAATGAAAGTTAATGTAATGTCCAATTTGACAGAACTGTATTAGTATAATTGTAATAATAATATGAATAGTAACAATTATAATAATTATTAGTACCCGGGGAGGGCGCAATCAGAATGAAAGGACCATTCTGATTGGCCCTCGCCGGGGCATCACCCGGCCAGGAATCCCTCGGATTCCATGCCTTTGTCCCCGGCGGGGGGCGTGGCAGCCCTTCAGCTAATGAGGAGGCTCGAAGCGGGGCCATCCCCACTCCGAGTCTCCACGTGGCTGGAGGCCGCCTTCGTCCCCCGCGGGGATTCAGGTATTTTTTTTTGTCCTCCCTTTTCCCCCTCCCTGCCAACCCCCCCCCCCACTTACCTTCTGCCTGCTTTGTCTCCAGTGGGGGACGATGGCAGCCTCCAGCCGTGTGGAGACTCGAAGCGGGGCCTTCCCGCTCCGAGCCTCCACACAGCTGGATGCTTCCATCGTCCCTGGCCAGGGACTCAGGTACATTTTTTTTCTCCCCCCCTCTCCCTTCCATCCTCCCGACCAGACGAACCTTCTTCTCTGTCGTCTTTCGGGAACGGAGGCGCTGGGAACAGTTCTGTTCCCAGCGCGTCCATTCCCGATGGCCACCATGGAAAGGGAAAACGGACTCCATTTTCCCTTTCCCGGTGGTCATTATCTTGGTCGTTTTTATTTTTCTGTCCCGAAACACTGCAGCATTTTGGGACAGAAAAAAATGCTTTTAGTGCCCCGGTCATGCAGATCCTGCGGGCCAGGGTACTAATAGCTATATGCCCCTCGCGGCAGGGGCATTACCAACTCTGGTAATGCCCCAGGGCCTTCATTAATGCCCCCACCGCGAGGGGCATATTGCTTAATTATTATTACACAAATTATTATATACATGGGATAATGTACCCCCATACCATACGTTATAAAGATATTGCAAGTCACCAAGGAGTTACATGACCAAACAGAGGAACGAGCCCAAAGGATCAGTTCCTTTATAAGGTCAAGGAACTTCGAGGTCACTTGCAAATATGCTTTCGAGATACAGTAGGGGATATTTCATTGCTTATAATGCCTGCCCACACACTGTCAACTCCTTTTCTACCTGGCATTTGCTTAATCTAATTTAAGAGATCTTTCATTTGGTGTCTAATATAGTTAATGTTGAAGGAGTTTGGATTAAAAAAAATCTAACATGTAGCTTGTAATATGTTGCAGAATAAAAGTTTGAGCAGTTTAATAAAATGAAGCGAAAAAACGGTTTTCATTTTGTGCTTTAGAATACGTCAAAACACGCTGATTCTTGCCCACATGTGTTTAACTCCAGAAGTGCACACATTAGGCAATCTACCATAAACAGTTACTTGTCAATTACTGTCTGTGAAGTGACACAGAAAACTATTTCACGAGCACGGAATAATAATAATAATTTGGCATTTATATAGCACTACAAACCCTCAGGTATCTGAGCGCTGCTTATTATTACCCACTGTGTGTGGTGCTCATTTATCGACCTCGGAAGGATGAAAGGCTGATTTTGGCCCCGCCGGGATTCGAACCTGCGTTAGCAGGCTCTGCACGACAGGCTCTGCACGAATGTCAAAGTGAGCGCTCTACTCACTGTGCCACTTGACCGGAATATGAAAAGCTTGTCACGGCTTTAAGTGCAGCAGTGACAGCTGGAGTTCTACTCTGTGCTGGTTAAGCAGCGGGAATTGTGACGTCACAACTAAAGTTTAATAACTGATTATGCTTCAGTTGTTATGTCATTTTCTTATTGCTGTTCAGTTGTGATGTCACAACGAGCCTGTAATAAGAACATTATTTCCAGGCTTTGTATACAGATGGTGCAGGCTGAAATGTATTATTATTATTATTATAATATCCCATAAAATAGTTGAATGTTAATTTCCTGAATCAAACATTATTATTTTTATATTTAATATTACATGCCTAGTTGTATGCAGGAAATGAGCATGCAGATCCCCTGTGGGATATACTATGTTATGTTGTTATGTTATGTTGTTTTATGCCGCGCACCACTATCACCTAGGGGCAGTCTCTGGGCCCTCAGGCACTACTAATAATAATGATGATAAAAGTAATAATAATGATATTATAAGCCTTACTATTCTCATTATTATTATTATTATTATTATTATTATTATTATTATTATTATTATTATTATTATAAAGATGATACTAATACAGGTCTGTCAAATTGGAAATTAAAACCGTGGTATTGAAGTTTAAATAAACATATATTATTATTATTATTATTATTATTATTATTATTATTACTATACTATTGTTACTATTCTTATAATAAAAATAATCATACAAACAAGAACGATAATGACAACAAAAATATAACAATAATAGTAATAACAATAGCAATATTAATAGTAATAATGCATTTTTATTTCAAGATCACTACCAGTGTTTTATTTTCCAATTTGACAGAAATGTACATATCAGCAGTTACTTTTTCCCATTGAAGGGCCTCAGTGCATCCACTCAGAAGAAAGAAAGGCAGAGTTGACCCTGCCAGGATGCAGTCCTAAGAAACACAGGATGAACCGTGTTCTTGCATCTCAGTGACCTATCTGTTGGGTTATATTTGCTAATACAATAATATGACTTCTCCTGCTAAGTTCTCATAGGAAGTCATACAGGAAAACATAAGAACTCTAATGGAATTATCTCCGAATCCCAAGTGACAAGGGCACAGAGATTTCACTGAGTGGTGATATCTATGTTCCTGTTCCTTTTTTGGAACCGTATATCTGTAACCTTAACTATGTTTCGATTGTTCTCACTGCTTATTGTTAGTTTTTTCATTGTACATCATCTACAGCCCTACCTGCTGGATTCATATTTTTAAGAGAACAAAATAAAAATCGCTAGGAAAAACATATGCATGATTTTTTCCAACAGCTACACCATCAAGAGTGTCATTAGCATGTCATATAGGAATACTGGCACACATTGACCCTACTGTACAACAGGCATTATTTTGTCTTCCTTTGGGAAAACAATAGACTACCACGTGTAATCAAGTAAAAGACACCTGAAAAAAACCTAGAGGATTTAAATGAATACTATGCAAATGATCTGAACCAGAAACTCAGGTCTCTTGAATAGATTCTGCACAGCGTTTTGAGACGTTTGTAATCTGTATTTATGAAATGAAAATGCAATTTCACAGAATAGAACTATTTAAATCATGCACAAAATCAGTAAGTAAAGTTAGAGAATAGTGAGAGGATGCAGTAGTTTCCTGTTGCGATTCACACATAACACTAGCCAGAATAATGGCAAATAAATTCACAAGTCCTAAATCCTGTGCTACATTCAAAGTAATGTAGTTACCCTGATCTTAATAGATTGCCAATGGGGCAAGGTGAGAAATGGAGAGGATTGAATCCCTGATAGAAAGAGAGTCATATTAGGAAAACAGAATTATTCATATTGTCAAAAACCAAAAATATCTTTTTTTATTATTATTTATTTATACTTTTCCAAATATACATATTGCAAATATAAATACAAGAATAATTAGATATCCAATCTCACAATCGCAATGTACATGCATTAGTAATCAATCAAATCATACATCAAATTGCCTAAAATGTAACACTGCCCTCCCTTCCACCCCCAACATATCAAACTAAATATATAGCATAACATATACATTGAAAAGCTTCAGAGTCTAGTATAGCAACATAAATCTCCCCCAAAACTTCTCAAACAGGGATAATTTCTTTTCCCCTCTATAAATAACTTTCTCAACATCCGCCAATCCATGCATCCCCTTAATCCATGCATCCAGTTTCACAGGTAGTTTAGATTTCCAACTAGCCAAAATATGTTTTTTACCAATCATCACAACATGGAACAGCCATTTCTTCTGACTCGTAGTCAAATCATCCAAAAGCTCATCACATCCCAACACCAACGTTTTGAAGTCATAGTCAATTCTTTCCACAAGCACTTCTGCACATTCTGTACCAAACTCAACCCAAAATCCCCTCACCCTCAGGCAATACCATAACATATGCCCCAATGTCCCTACCTCACGAACACATGCCAAGCAATCACTACTATCAGACAACTCTCTTCTCCACAAACGTCCAGGCGGCCAATAGATCCTATTTAGAATTTTGATCTGTTGTGACCTTTCACCAAGACTAAGCGAACCAAGTTTAACATTCTGGCAAATATTGGACCATTGCACAGTTGAGATCTCACAACCAATGCGACCACTCCAATCATCCTTCAGACAATCATTTCCTTTGTACCTTGCTACTATTTGATGATAAATTCTGCTGGCCAATCCGCCCTCACCTGGTACGAGAGTACTCGTGAACAGATCTAAATCTAGTCCAGATTCTAATTTCACCAATCCCACAGCTTTCCTGAGCTTTTCGATAATATGCTACTAAAAGATTTATAATATTCAATTTTTCCAGTAGATCTCTGGCCGACAGCCACTTCCCATCCTTGAAAAAATCAGTGATCCACCTTATTCCACTCAGGAACCAAACTGACGAAAAGATGGATTTGTCATTAACTTTGATTCTAGGATTCATCCAAACCGATGAAGCTGGGTCCAATAGAGCATCCACCTTCAATAACTCACACAGCTTCCTCCACAAAACTCTCAAAAATTCAATAATTGGCGTCTTGACGCTACTCTTTCCAGAAGCCGCCGATAAGACAGCTCTGGGCGAAAGAGGCCTATGCAGCTAGCCTCGGCTTCCATCCATTCATCTGAATCATTCTTAAGAAAAGGTAAAAAAGGGTGCGACATGAACGACAGATGGTATGCCCTAAAATTGGGAACTCCTAAGCCACCATTCCCTAGTGGAAGTTGCAATTTCCATAGCTTCAACTTGGGTGGGTTATGATCCCAAATGAATTCTTGTACCAGCCTGTCCAATTATTTCCAATATCTGGGGTTAATAGTCACTGGAAGCATACTCAACACATAATTGATCCTTGGAGCCGCAGTCATCTTCAAAGCATTAACTTTTCCCCACAGCGAGAGATTCAACAATCCCCATCGCTCCAAATCAACCTTAAAATCAGAACAGACAACACTCAAGTTTTCATTCTCATAATCCACAATGTTAGGTGTCAACCAAACCCCCAAGTATCTCATTCTATATGCACACCATTTGAAACCATAAGAAGTCATAAGATTTTTATCACAAGACGGCGTTAGTGGCAATACCTTGGATTTAGACCAATTTATTCTGTAACCTGTCGACTGATGAAACTCAGACAGAATCTCCATAAGTGTTGGCATCGAATACTCCAATTTTCTAAGCACCAGAAGCAGATCATCAGCACACAACCACAACTTCTGCTCTAAGCCCCAGCACTTCACTCCCAGCAAGACTACAATCACATCTCAAAGCCACCGCTAAGGGCTCCATAGCAATAGCAAATAACAGAGGTGAAAGTGGGCAGCCCTGTCTCGTTCCTCTTTTCAGTTTAAAAGATCCAGACCTCAAGCCATTCGTATTAATATCCGCAGTAGGATCAGCATACACAATGCTCTCTCCGAATGCCAGCTTTCGAAGCACCATCAACAGATAATCCCAGTTCACCCAGTCAAATGCTTTTTCCACATCTAACAAAAGCACTGCAATATCATCATGAGAGTCTCTTGCTTCAGATTTGGTTTGAATCAAATTCCTGATATTACTTGATGTTCATCTGCCCTTTACAAAGTCCGGCTGATTCCAATGAATCAAATTTGGAAGACATTTTTTCCAGCGTCAGGGCCAAAACCTTTGCCAGAATTTTATTGTCAGTATTGATCAAACTAATTGGCCTATAGCTTGATGGAAGAGTTTAATCTTTACCTTTCTTTAAGAAAACTGATATTGTTGCATGTCCAGTGGTAGGGGGCAGAAAATCCGAGACCAATGAAGCCTCAAACATATCCTTAAGCAACATCAGAGCAGAGTCAGGAAGTATTTTATAAAATTCCAACGGGAGCCCATCCGGCCCCAGCGACTTCCCTGAATTTAGCTTGCTAATCGCTCTTTTAATCTCCTCAACTGAAACGTCTTCCTCAAGCTTATGAGAATCAATTTGAGTTATTTCAGGACTCTCTAGCTCACTTAATAATTGTACACCATCCCCATGAATATTCTGTTCATTCTGATATAATTCACTGTAAAATTTATGAAATATTTCATTGATTCTCATTGGTTGAAAAGTAAGCCTACCATTCTCATCTCGATTTTCATTAATGGATCTTTCTGATTCTCTCTTGCTGAACCGATAAGCCAGCCATCTATCACATTTCTCTCCATTTTCATAGTACGTGCACCTTTGATGATATAAATTCCTCTCCGTTCTATCTGTAATCAGGGCATTCAGATCTTTCCACAACTTCTGCAAAATTCTTCTCTTTTCATACTGTCCTGGATTTGCCATAACCTCTCTCGATAAATCCCAAATCTTTGAGTCCAGTTCCAGTCTCTCCTTCTCATATTTCTTCCTCTGTCCACTTGACAAGCCAATTAGAATCCCCCTCATGGTGCATTTAAACGCCTCACATATAGTGTGTGCTTGTATTTCTCCATTGTGATTTTCTTTCATGAAAAATTCTATCTCAGTAGTAAGTTTCTTAACCAATCCTTCATCATGTAGAAGTGAAGTATTCATTCATCAAGTATAAGTTCTATGCATCACAAAACCCAATTTCAAGCGCATCATGAAATGTGCATGATCAGATAAAAGGATATTGCCAATTCTGCCCGTCTTGTAGTTCTCTGCCCTCTTCCCAGCAGTCAACAGCATGTCAATTCTGGAACAAACCTCATGTGCCCCGGAGTAGAAACTATACTCTCTGACATTTGGGTGTTCCAGTCTCCAATTGTCTTTCAAATCGTGTTCTTCCAACAAGTCTATCAAAGATAGATAATTGTTGTCTATGTTTCCTCGCAATCTGCATTTACTCTTATCCAAACCTTGATCTAGCACCACATTCAAAACCCCTCCTAGAACAGTATTCTTTGAACCTAAATCTTGAATAATTTGTGCAACATTCCTAAAGAAGGTACCATCATCAATTGATGGTTCGTATATGTTACATATGCCTTCGTCCCTTGAATATTAGCCAATAATGCAACTATCCAACCTTCCTGATCCGATCTCACCTTCAGAACTTGCAGTGGAGCATTTCTACGTATTAAGATATCCACACCTCTAGATTTTGAATTATAGGTGGAACCATAAACCTTTCCAATCCACCCTTTCCCCAATTTCTCTTGTTCTCCTTGTACAAGATGTGTCTCCTGTAGAAGACATATGTCACTTTTCAAGTAATCCAAATAGCTCAGGATCTCCTTTCTCTTAATCACATTGTTTAATCCGTTCGCATTCCAAGTGACAACATTCAAATCCTCCATGGTAATATTATTCCAGTTTATTACACACACACCAAATTCCACACCTCCAACATACGGTTCTAGACTCGAAACAAAATATGTACAAATAAGCCCCAAACCCCTACCTCTGAAGTAGAAACAGAACAACAGCAACAGCTGTATAGCCTGAGATGAACAGTACATGACAAGAGGACCTATGTCCTAGGCACCTCTCCTAAATAACTTGTACTCAAAGTATCTTGAATATTAAAACGAAACATCTATAGCCCCCACCCCCCCACCCGTATAGTAGTCATCTTAACTAAACAAATACTAATAAACCAAACCGACTTCATAAGACCAAATCAAATAAGAATCTGAACACAATTCAATACACTGCCATTAAGACCCCATAGGACCCAATCAAATTTAACCCACTGACTGCCTAAATCCCAACCAAACCATATCTAGCATTCACCTGATCAATGCTAACCATCTTCTCAATCCCACCACGAGTGTCCTAATAGAAGCATATTTCAAGTATTCTTAATCACCCCTAAGTTAGCACATTCATCATTATGTATTGTTGCGAATAACCCACCATGGCCCCTCCAACAAAATCACACCCCACGACAAGTGTACCCACGATGGAAAGATGGATAATATGTATAAACCACATTCGATGCATATCTATGCGACCTGCTGTACTGTGGCACCCTAGTCTGGTTATTGTGGTGCGGGCCGTGATTTTTTATTTCCTGCACAATGCTTTCAACGAACAAATAAATAGCAGATTTGCTAAATTCAATGACTCAAACAAGCATCTTTAGCCCAAGGCCATAGAACAGTGAAATGAATGAGGCAGTAAGAGCTCAACAGACAAAGGCACTAAACGATGGCAAAAGCCCAATGGTGCCTGCTAAAGCCTCTCAGCTGAACCTTGGACGATCCATCAGGTAATGAAACCTTTCAATGCTGAACAGTGTTAGAGAGAAGGGCCAGCAGCAGGTTTGTGCTGTGTCCTTGGTGTATGTGGAAGTGATAATCAAGCAAAATGGCTCAAGGTGAGAAGAAGGCCATGCATCTAAGAGGAGCTTGCTGATGACGCAGGTGCGTAGAAAGGACACGATGCGCAATACCGGCAACAAGAGAACAATAGAAGAACACCCAGGCCGGATGCAGAACTATAGGCCCGCGAAGAGCTTGCCGTTCTGTCCTGGATTCTTTGAGGCTTGGCTAACATATTCCCTGTAACACTGAGGTGCAAAGACCCACAATCACCTACTCCAGAGAAGATTGGTGTCATTTTGGTGGCTAATGTTGGCATCAGCAAAGGAAGAATTGTGCGTAGATCTCAAAGTTAATAAAGCTGGTGGGTGCCAAGCCACAGATATTGCTCATTGTCCTGCTTATTTGCTCGAAAAGCATGACTGTGAAGCGGCTGCAAGAAGCACGGGAAAAGCATGACTGCGAAGCGGCTGCAAGAAGCAGAGGAAGAGCAGGACTGTGAAGCAGCTGCAGGAAGCAGGGGAAAAGCATGACTGTGAACTGGCTGCAAGAAGCAGGGCAAAAGCATGACTGCAAAGCGCCTGCAAGAAGCAGGTGAAAAGCATGACAGTGAAGCGGCTGCAAGAAGCAGGGGAAAAGCAGGACTGCGAAGCGGCTCCAAGAAGCAGGGGAAAAAATGACAGTGAAGCGGCTGCAAGAAGCAGGGGAAAAGCAGGACTGTGAAGCGCTGCAAGAAGCAGGGGAAAAGCAGGACTGTGAAGCGGCTGCAAGAAGCAGGGGAAAAGCATGACTGCAAACCGGCTGCAAGAAGCAGGGCAAAAGCATGACTGTGAAGCAGCTGCAAGAAGCAGGAGGAAAGCATGACTGTGAAGCGGCTGCGAGAAGCAGGGGAAAAGCATGACAGTGAAGCGGCTGCAAGAAGCAGGAGAAAAGCATGACTGTGAACTGGCTGCAAGAAGCAGGGGAAAAGCATGACTGCGAAGAGACTGCAAGAAGCATGGGAAAAGCATGACTGTGAAGCAGCTGCAGAATCAGGGGAAAAGCAGGACTGTGAAGTGGCTGCAAGAAGCAGGGGAAAAGCATGACTGTGAACCGGCTGCAAGAAGCAGGGCAAAAGCATGACTGTGAAGTGGCTGCAAGAAGCAGGGGAAAGGCATGACAGTGAAGCAGCTAGAAGAAGCAGGGGAAAAGCATGACTGTGAAGTGGCTGCAAGAAGCAGGGGAAAGCAGGACTGCAAATCGGCTGCAAGAAACAGGGGAAAGCATGACAGTGAAGCAGCTGCAAGAAGCAGGGGAAAAGCAGCACTACGAGGCAGTGCAAGAAGCAGCGGAAAAGCATGACTGAAAAGCGGCTGCATGACCGCCAATCGGCTGCAAGAAGCAAGGGAAAAGCAGGACTGCAAAGCGGCTGCAAGGAGCAGGGCAAAAGCATGACTGTGAAGTGGCTGCAAGAAGCAGGGGAAAAGCATGACAGTGAAGCGGTGGCAAGAAGCAGGGGAAAAGCAAGAAGCAGGGGAAAAGCATGACAGTGAAGCGGCTGCAAGAAGCAGGGGAAAAGCATGACTGTGAAGCAGCTGCAAGAAGCAGGGGGAAAGCATAACTGTGAAGCAGCTGCAAGAAGCAGGGGAAAAGCAGGACTGTGAACCAGCTGCAAGAAGCAGGGGAAAAGCATGACAGTGAAGCGGCTGCAAGAAGCACGGGGAAAGCATGATTGCGAAGCAGCTGCAGGAAGCAGGGGAAAAGCAGCACTACGAGGCAGTGCAAGAAGCAGCGGAAAAGCATGACTGAAAAGCGGCTGCATGACCGCCAATCGGCTGCAAGAAGCAAGGGAAAAGCAGGACTGCAAAGCGGCTGCAAGGAGCAGGGCAAAAGCATGACTGTGAAGTGGCTGCAAGAAGCAGGGGAAAGCATGACAGTGAAGCGGTGGCAAGAAGCAGGGGAAAAGCAAGAAGCAAGGGAATAGCATGACAGTGAAGCGGCTGCAAGAAGCAGGGGAAAAGCATGACTGTGAAGCAGCTGCAAGAAGCAGGGGGAAAGCATGACTGTGAAGCAGCTGCAAGAAGCAGGGGAAAAGCAGGACTGTGAACCAGCTGCAAGAAGCAGGGGAAAAGCATGACAGTGAAGCGGCTGCAATAAGCAGGGGGAAAGCATGATTGCGAAGCAGCTGCAGGAAGCAGGTGAAAAGCATGACTGTGAAGTGGCTGCAAGAAGCAGGGGAAAAGCATGAATGCGAAAAAGCAGGGGAAAAGCATGACTGCGAAGCGGCTGCAAGAAGCAGGAGAAAATCATGACTGTGACGTGGCTGCAAGAAGTAAGGGAAAAGCATGACTGTGAAGCGGCTGCAAGAAGCAGGGGAGGAAGCATGGGAAAATCATGACTGTGAAGCGGCTGCAAGAAGCAGGGGAAAAGCATGACTGTGAAGCAGCTGCAAAAAGGAAGGGAAAAGCGTCACTGCGACACGGCTGCGAGAAGCAGGGGAAAAGCATGACTGTGAAGCGGCTGCAAGAAGCAGGTGGAAAGCATGACTGCGAAGCGGCTGCAAAAAGGAAGCGTAAACCATGACTGTGAAGTGGCTGCAAGAAGCAGGAGAAAAGCATGACTGTGAAGTGGCTGCAAGAAGCAGGGGAAAAGCATGACTGCAAAGCGGCTGCAAGAAGCAGGGGAAAAGCATGACTGTGAAGCAGCTGCAGGAAGCAGGGGAAAAGCATGACTGTGAAGTGGCTGCAAGAAACAGGGTCAGCTGTTCTGGACCGAACAGAAGGAGGAAATGAATGGCATTTCGACCGACTACTGGGATCTGAGTGTTGGCCCTATTCAGTGTCAGGGAGTTCCTCTGCATTTAGGATTGCATTTATTGAAAAGAGTAAAGAAGACTTGGCCTGAGACTGAAAAATAGCTTTGTTTTTGATCGGCAAAATGCCATGGAATGCTTAAAGTCGATGTATAGGGACAGAGATGCAGATACAGAGGTCTACTGGGTTTGGGCGCAATAATCAGACACAGAGTCCAAGGAAACAAAGGCCCACAGTCTAATCAGCTGTAAATGACCCACAATGTGTAAGCACTCATTTCAACACATGAACATCCACTGATTCGATTCTGCATCTTAAACCATCACAGGAAGATTTGTTGGTCTATAATTTTGGAACAGGACACTAATGTAGTAAATTATCAGCAACCCGAAAGGTGGGAATGATATCATGTCATGTTGGACCTTTCTGTTATTTCCCATTTCGGAGTCCCATGGGACTCCATGTGGATTATTTACTACTTCATGCAGAGATGCTTTTGTGTACAGTTATTAACCTCCACACAAAATAGGCCTGAAAAATAGTTTCATTTAAAAACCTCAAACTTTGTCAGAGTGGTAAAACATCTGTTAGGGCCTCATCATGAGTTGGGCGGTATACCAGCGGTATTACAGCTGAGATACTGCCCGGACTAATAGCATTACTGCCACCCAGTCCGGCACTATTAGCGCCGTATCAAGGTTTGAGTTGTAATGGGTATTCCTCACTCCCCATTGGGTCCATTGAACCCAATGGGACATTTTTGACACAATTAGCGCATGCTAATAACGCTGTGCTAATTGCACCCAAAAATGGGTGTTAAGTCAGCGCATTTACCTGCAGCTTGGAGCTGGGGGTAAATGCTTGCAGACTTGTGATTGGGAGGACCTTTAAAAAAGGCAATAATAGCGTTACTGCCGCATTTAAGGGCTACCTCCTAACTCGTGATAAGGCCCTTAGTCTAGAACACTGGGGGTCTGATTATGAGTTTGGAACTATTATACCTGTTAATACTTCCAAACCAGTTTCCAATTACCACCTGCAGTAATTATGGGGAGACCCAGTAGGTCCACTTGATTACAAGTCATGCAGCCCGTATCATTATTCCCCATTTTGGAGTTCTGAGAACCGGACGGGGGTCCAGTAATTACTGCATGCCATAATACTGCACCTGCTATCATCCGGTATCATTCAGTACTAGATGGCATTGCAAATGGTAAAGTAGACAACCATGCCCTCAAAGACCTTCAAACGCTTACGGGATGATAGCCCGCTTCAGTAGATTTCTAAAGAGATGGGTGATCACCATTTCCTTCAAAGTGAGCTCAGCCCGATAGCTATTAGATCTGATTTTTTGCAGTAGCCCGCACATCAGAGAGATGCACCATCTGTGTAGATTTGTGGATTTTGTGGTTAGCACAGAGAAAGTGATCCATCCTATAAAATATCCCCTTTTTTGGTGGGAGAAGCATGTGTTACTGATGTGGAGATGTGGCATTTGAGTGAAGTATCAGGGCTGGAACTCTAGGACCCTATAATGTATACCGATCCCTGCCTACCCTACAGAGATCAAAAGGATTGCATGGGTCACCTGTTGTCTACACTCAGCTCTGCTGTAATTATAGACTCTTGGTAGTGAACATGCTGTTCCTATGTCTCTGGGCCATTGTCTGTTCTTCAGCTACAGTGGTTCGATCCTCATCCATGGCATGGTTTGTTAGAGCCTGGCCACTTACATCCTCCTTCTGCCACCTGCTCCTCTAAGTTTGCCACCTTCTTCTCTCTTTATCACCAAGCAGTCTTTTTTTGATCTTTTTGCATTAAAATGTCCTATTGTTGTGTATAAAAAGAGATTCTGTATCAGAATTAAGTGCCTAGCGAGGGGGTTGTGGTGGCCTACCAGCCACCTCGGAGGCTTGGAACGTGGTCCTAAGCACACAGCGAAAGACCATGCTCCAAGCCACCCTCGGAGCAGGAGGCCACCATCTTCCCTTGCTGGGAATGAAAGTAAGTGCATTCCCTCATCCCCTGCCCCTTTCCCCCACCCCACTCCTCTTTTCCACATATCTGGTCCCCTCTCTAC
This sequence comes from Ambystoma mexicanum, assembly GCF_040938575.1. Taxonomy (NCBI): domain Eukaryota; kingdom Metazoa; phylum Chordata; class Amphibia; order Caudata; family Ambystomatidae; genus Ambystoma; species Ambystoma mexicanum. The sequence goes on from NC_090929.1 coordinate 209,958,516, forward strand.
GCAAACCCCACTTGCCTGCGCTCCTCTGTCCCTCGGTGGTGCCGAGAACAGAACTGTTCCCGTCACATCTCTGATGCGTGATTAGCCACTATCAAAAGGGGGAAGGGACTATGTATAGTCTCTTCTCCCTTTCCATGGCACCCATTTTATTTCTTTACTTTTTTCCATACATTTTAATGGCTGCCATGGAAAGGGAGTAGGAATTACAAGTAGTCCCTTTGCCCCGATCCCTGGCGGCAATTTGTTTTTTGCTTTTTTTATTCTCGAGTGGAAAAATGGTTTCACCGCAATTTCTCGACACGGGGAAAAATTACTATTAGTACCCCAATACAGCATGCCGGAGTACTAACAGCAATAGAACCCTCAGGGGGGTGGGGGGGGCATTAGAGGTCAGGTAATGCCCAGGAGCTAAGTTAAAGCCCTTGCTTTGCTTGGGGCTTCTAGCTGTCACCCCGGGTGCATTACCCAACCAGTAATGCCCCTCCCTACTCGGGGTCTATTGCCGAGGGTTGTCTAAATAAATCTCGGTGGGTAAATCGTGCCTCTTAACTCACAAACCCTTCAAGATATGCTCAGCAAATCTTTTGGACACAGTCACATTGGAACGCTTGGGGCCTGCCACTGAAGACTGGCCACCATGAGAAACTGCCATTGTTTTCCTTTCCGCCGAAAGTCAAAATCATATAGTGTTGTTGACTTGCAGACTGCTGTCTCTGCCTGCGTGGTTTAAAATATGCATTTGCGGCCTATCTGCCAGCGCATATGCCGGTAAACGATGTCATCTCCCTCGGTTGCCTGGCAACCGCAGCACATGTTTTGGAAGGCCTATTTTTTCTGTTGTAGGGTAAACACAGACAAATGTACCTCATTCAAGCAAGATGCTCGCAACAGGGATGAAATGCGAATGTTTTATTCATTTTATATTACCTAAAGTGACTTTTTTTTGTTTAGCGCTCACCGCCATGAAGGATGCTGCTCGCCACCTAATGCTGTCAACTTTCGATTACCGGATATTGCTAGCGAATCACTCCAGGGTCTCATCACGCTGTTAATCATCACATTACGGTAGGATGAATTTTGGCATGGAAACAGGGCCAGATCCAGATTAGCACAAATCATACGACCTCTGTCAGTATATACCCATGGTAATTAACTGGTTTCTCCAAAATGGAAAAAATAAACGTGTCCTCTGAACCGAATACGCAAGACTTTTTTTCAGCTCAGCTGGTAAAACCCAGTGACTTCTTAATTAACCTAAACTGTGAGTATGGTACAGTTAAAGGCTCCCTGTGGGAACCAGTCATGCTGTCCTTAATTACCCACTTCTGTTTGTTGGTATCAAAGGAAGCTTGGTCGAATGCACACAGTTTTATATCAAACACTCTGAACATGGATTTCCAAATCTGGCAGCAGAGAATAATGGCCATGGAATTAAACGCCAATGGCTTCGGCTGGATTGGTGTCCATTACACAAGCAGGGGTGGACTGGCCTTTAGGGAACTCTGGAGATTTCCCGGTGGGCCTCTGCACCGTGGGCCTCTTTTCTGTGGTATTTCCACATTTTCTCATAGGAAAAGCATTGGGCTTGCTGAAAATGTGTCATATACGGCCACTTTGTACTTCATTTCCAGGGCCTCTTTTGGTCGCCAGTAATTATTTCCAGGGCCTTTTTTAGTTCCCAGTCCAGCCCTGTACACAAGGCACTTCTAGACTTCCAAGAGTTACTCAAAGCGGTGTCTCCTAGAAAGTTCTTGGAAAGCGGGGCAGTTGTATTAAGTAAGAAGCAATCCAGGAGCTATAAATGGGACCTATTTCTGTAGTCCTTTTACAGTGGACTCAAGATTAACTCTTCAGCGTGGCATTGCCAAACACTGATAGAAAAGGTTACGCCACTTGCACCTCAGACTATCAGACCACTGGTGGGCACACATTTAGATGGAGGTAGTGCGCTTCTTTCTGGTGTTCGAAAATTATACCCTACCACAGCCTGTCTTCTCCCAAGACGACGCCAATTGCTTTGTTCTTTTTCCCTCAAGGACTCACTGCTCGATCACAAAAAAAGCGCGGGGGTTAACCTTCTCTTAGCCTCATCCTCCTCTTAGAGGACGTATAGAAAAATGTGGAAAATGCTTGATTTCCAGAGACATGCTTGAACAAATCATGCACATTCACACCACTGATACTTAGTGATTCTGCTGTGAGCGTAATTGCCAAATATCTGTGGTAAAACTGGGCACCTACTATGCCACACTATTCCTGGCACAATCCACTGAAAGGTCCAGTTGTGAGTCTCGCAAATGTTGATTTCAAGGATCTGTGGGTAGAAATGTATTTTGAATTTCAGTTCAATTAAGTTCTAAAACATGATCACATTGAGTTTTATTATGGCAATAACACACATCGGATCGGGTGGTAAATGCCCATGGCCCAAGTTATGGCACAATGGCATTAACCATGGACCCTGGTGCCGTTGCCATCTGATCCGGCCTGCCAGATCAGGTGTTATTGCCATTACCCCAATAGCAATGTATTTTGTTTGAATGAACATCTCACAGCGTCCTGTTCATTCCACAAAATACTGACTTAAGATGGCCGCCGTGCAGATGGAAGACGGGGTTCCATCCAGAGACCCTCTTCCATTTCCATGGCCTTCCAGGACAGAGGCTGGGGTGGCAGCTGCAGTTGCGTTGCTGCCACACAGAATAAGGTTTAAAGTTGCTTGGAACGTGGGCATGGATCGTGAGATTCATCCTGTGATCCGATCAACCTGATTGGATGGCTCCCCCATCCCATGAGCTAATAAAGGAGGAAAGCTGATCAAATTCTGCAGTGAGGCAGTTTCTAAATGCCTATTAGGAAGAGGTATGGTTTAGGGAATGTCTTAAATATTCCTACATGAAGGAATACAAATATTGTTTGGAATGTTAAAACACTCAGTTGGATATCTTGGCATAAGGCAGGTGTGCTTGATGTCTGCGGGCAATCTAATGAGTGGAGAAAACTTTGTGTTGACCTTTATCGAGCACAGGTTAAAGCTATATGAACTTCATCAGTACAAATGACTGAAAGTGTAACAGGTATTTTCATGGCACAGGAGGGCTGTGTTTTCTACCAAACAGAGGTTCAAGTTAATCCTTCTGAAAACTATAGGGCATTGATGCCTCCATTAGCAGACAGAAGTAAGGAAGACCCTAGATGATTCTTCCTGGGAACACACTTTGGCTAAACTACAACACCAGAGGGAGGCTTTCGCTGCTGTGAGCCCAATACCACTACAAAAACCATATAAACTGAGACCCCCCACACCATGAAACTCTGAAACTGAAATACAACCACCACATAGAGGCTTTCGCCACTGTGAACCTGATACTACAACCAAAAACCCCAGCAACCAGAAGCTGACGAAGCCCCACGAGACTCTGAGACAGAGGCACAACCACCAAAAACACCTGTGTCACTGTGGAGCAGATAACTCTACAGGACCACACAACAGAAGATCAAACTATCAGGAGAATAAAACCAATCTAAGTCACTCATCAATAAAAGGAATCAGGATCCATGACACAGTAAGAACTTATAAATGATCAAGGATAGGCGTCCCCAAACACGTGGACCCAGGGGAGTAACAAACCAAGCAACAAAGGGAGTGGGATCACGTGAACCACACCACTAGACAAATCAGGCGGGGGAAAAAATTGCTCTCAGTGTAGGAGCCCAATGAGGGGATAGGCCAAATCAAGGATAATATAAAATCAGTCAATCTTTATTGTTCACATATCAAATTACATTATACATAGTTCTGAATCCATGGTAAACTAGCATAAAAACAGACAGTCAATGTTGGATATCTACAATTAAAGTGCATAATTATCTAATGAAGCTCCTGCAATCCAGGATAAACGTAAAGTGCACAGTGCGAATACAATTGGACGACGTGGTGCACCGAAATACAATCCAATGTCCAAAATAATGACAAAGATAAACAGAAAAAGGAAAAAAGGAAGAAAGGGGCAAAACACAGAAGGTGTATAAGCAAAAGATGCTGCCCCCTGTGAGGGTCTAATATTGTACCCAGTTGCAAATTATATTTAAAATAATCTGACAAATTAAAAGTGGGTAACAGCACACGATTCTCTACCCAAAATCTTAAACTTAAACAAGACAACCGAGAAGGAAAAAGAGGAGGAAGTATCACTATAGCATACAAGGACCAGCTAAAAATAACAACAGTATGACAGTATTTCAAAGGACGGGGGGGAGTTCGTACCAACAATGTCACAGGTTTGCAGAGTATTTGGGCCCCATCCGAACCTTTCCCCCCGGCAATAACGGAGAACTCAGCCATGGAACAAATAAACTGTTTTTATTCTCCAAAAGACAGGGATCATACAGGAAACAACAACATCTCTGGCAATCACAGCTCCTGAGCCCACGTCACTTGCTTTTGTTTCTTAGTGATGTCACAACCACCAACCCATCCCAAAAACCTAAAGGCCGCATCCTTTGGGTGGCTCATGTGATATCACCTGTGCAAATCCCCTATGAGAGTTACTCCATTTGTCTTCCCATGTCAGGTGGGTTCGCCTCAGACTTCCCCAAAAATGATCTATTACTTCGTTTCAGGGTCACACAATGACCATTGGCCCCTGCAACATTATACACCACCCCCGGGTTGGAGCATCTGGATTGGCTGGAGCGGGCCTCCCCAGGCCTGGAACCCTGTTCTGTAAACAGCGCTGTGTGTCCCCATTGTTGCCACTGATATAGCCACCTAGCCTGGGAGAGTGCCTGCAGTTTGCAATGTTCTGTGGACAAGGCATGTATCTGTTTTGCCTGCTACGCTGGGAACAGCTTCTCTTCCCACCATGAGAATAAGGTCATTGTATGGCTCGGCTGGTCCCCTGGGGAGGACCACGAAACTGAGCCTATCGGTCTGCAATTATTGTGGATGTAATTCTGTTTTTCGCTGGTGGCTCACTACCTTGGAAATCATGAATTCTCCACCCCCCTTGTCCTTGGCTGTGAACACTGGCTCTCAGCTTGGTCCTGTAGAGTCTGCATCTCTTCTTCCATATTTTGAGGCCTATGGCTTCATGCAAATTCACTACAGTTCTTCTATGGTTTCCCTATATGTTGTAGTACTTTCTTCTTTGTAGATTAGTATTGATCGAGCCCTTATGGGGTCCTTATTTGTCCCTGTAGCTCCTTTTGGTTAGTTGCGATGGAGCGATTGCAAGCTAGCTCCATGTATGCTTTGCTGTCTTGCAATTCTGCATTTGGCTCGTGAAAAGGAAAAGCTTTTGACAGTATGTATATGTGTCTGTCCTCTATCGACAGAACATTGTAAGCATGTTCTTCGTATGTGCATGTCTGTCTGCGTAACTTCGTGCAGGTGTGTGAGTTTACTTCATGACTAATGTTGCTATGTCGTGTTGTCACTAGTGACGTCAGCACAGCTGGTTGTTATTATCAGTTAACGTGATCCAATGATGAGCCACCTGTCTCCATGAAGACATCAGCTGAAAAGGGTTTCAATAGTTGTCTAAGAGAATATCTGTTCCCATATGTGGGATACTCTGGTTCACCTAGAGGTTGGCCAAACAGCGAGCAGTGAATGGCATCTCTTATTTCTTATCCTTCGGGCTGGCATGCACATAGTGGACACAAGGGCCGTTCCAGAGACCCTCTCTTCAACAGCACTACTACTAAACATCCCAAACTGTGAATCCCTCCTCCTGCACCTAGCCTTAGACCACCAAACTAACCTATCATTTCAACTTATCTACAGAACACCGACATACAACCCTACCTTCATAGACACATTTGTGGATGCCAACACCAACATCGCCATCAAACACGATCACCTGGTCATACTAGGAGACTTCAACATCTGTCTCGAAGAAGAGAACACCTACTCACGCAACACTTTATCAAATCAACTAGCAACCATTCAGCTACAACAATTGGTGAAAGGAGTGACACACATAGCATGCCACACTGAACCCGTAGGTCCTTTAAGACGAGGTAACAGTATCTGAGAGGGATGGGGGTGCAGATCTTACTCATACATCAATAATCAGGCCGACTCAGGAAGTTTGCAAAAACACAACTGTTTTATTTGCAATTGTCTAAAACAGGGAGTACAACGGGCATCAACTGACACCGAACAATCATAAGTCTCTCTGCGATTTTTTTGAAAACCTACTAGGGGATGTGATAGGCTTAAGGGGCACATCTAAGCATACTTTCCTTGGGGGACTGAACTGTGATTGGATCTCTAAGGTCAGGTGGACAGCTAAATCCACCCCTAGTGGATGTCATCTTCCATGTCATACGAATACACAACCTTCTATTGGCTTCTCAAACTATAGGGCTCTTTGCTACGTGGCCCTCTACAATTGGTTGGCATGCTAGTACCCTTCTGGAATATTTCACTTGCTAGCAGCAAGCAAGCTGGTACCACAGTTGCTGGAGGGTTGGCTTCATGCCTCCCCACCCAATTAGCCCAACATTCACCATGACTCCTGCGATCTGCCTTTCAATTAGTTTCTTTGAACTCAGCCTTGCAAAGGATCACTATGCCTGAGATTAAAAGGGAGTGTGAGCATGGCGTTAACTTCTGGTCTCTGGTTTGGCTTGCCCAAAGACTATTTTCATCTGACCATGTAACAGGAGACCACATTTTGAGCTCCTTCGTTGTATTTAATACTATTGTCTTGGTCATGAAGTTAGGGGCACAGGCATACAGGGGTCGCATGCACAGGAGACCTGGATGGACACTGTCCTGGTGCCTTTGGCACCAGGCTCATGAACAAAAGTAAACAAGAACATCCATTTAACACCAAAAAGTTTTTATTATGGACATAGCACTTCAGATACATTAACCTTGAACATTCCATCCATTGAGCAGGATGCATTAACCTTGAACATTGTTCCCTGTAGACCCTGTAGAGTCTGCATCTCTTCTTCCATATTTTGAGGCTTATGGCTTCATGCAAATTCATTACAGTTCTTCTATGGTTTCCCTATATGTTCTAGTACTTTCTTCTTTGTAGATAAGTATTGATCAAGCCCTTATGGGTTCCTCATTTGTCCCTGTAGCTCCTTATGGTTAGTTGCGATGGAGCGATTGCAAGCTAGCTCCATGTATGCTTTGCTGTCTTGCATTTCTGCATTTCGCTTGTGAAAAGGAAAACCTTTTGACAGTATGTATATGTGTCTGTCCTCTATTGACAGAACATTGTAAGAATGTTCTTCGTGTTTGCATGTCTGTCTGCATACCTTCGTGCAGGTGTGCGAGTTTACTTCATGACTAACGTTGCTATGTCGTATTGTCACTAGTGGCGTCAGCCCAGCTAGTTGTTATTATCAGTTAACGTGATCCAATGATGAGCCACCTGTCTCCATTAAGATATCAGCTGAAAAGAGTTTCAACGGTTGTCTAAGAGAATATCTGTTCCCATATGTGGGATACTCTGGTTCACCCAGTGGTTGGCCAAACAGCGAGCAGCGAATGGCATCTCTTATTTCTTATCCTTCGGGCTGACATGGACATAGTGGACACAAGGACCGTTCCAGAGACCCTCTCTTCAACAGCACTACCACTAAACATCCCAAACTGCGAATCACTCCTCCTGCACCTAGCCTTAGACCACCAAACTAACCTATCATTTCAACTTATCTACAGAACACCGACATACAACCCTACCTTCATAGACACATTTGTGGATGCCAACACCAACATCGCCATCAAACACGATCACCTGGTCATACTAGTAGACTTCAACATCTGTCTCGAAGAAGAGAACACCTACTCACGCAACACTTTATCAAATCAACTAGCAACCATGCAGCTACAAAAATTGGTGAAAGGAGTGACACACATAGCATGCCACACTGAACCCGTAGGCCCTTTAAGACGAGGTAACAGTATCTGAGAGCGATGGGGATGCAGATCTTACTCATACATCAATAATCAGGCCGACTCAGGAAGTTTGCAAAAACACAACTGTTTTATTTGCAATTGTCTAAAACAGGGAGTACAACGGGCATCAACTGACACCGAACAATCATAAGTCTCTCTGCGATTTTTATGAAAACCTACTAGGGGATGTGATAGGCTTAAGGGGCACATCTAAGTATACTTTCTTTGGGGGACTAAACTGTGATTGGATCTCTAAGGTCAGGTGGACAGCTAAATCCGCCCCTAGTGGATGTCATCTTCCATGTCATACTAATACACAACCTTCTATTGGCTTCTCAAACCATAGGGCTCTTTGCTACGTGGCCCTCTACAATTGGTTGGCATGCTTGTACCCTTCTGGAATATTTCACTTGCTAGCAGCAAACAAGCTGGTACCCCAGGTGCTGGAGGGTTGGCTTCATGCCCCCTCACCCAATTAGCCCAACATTCACCATCACTCCTGCGATCTGCCTTTCAATTAGTTTCTTTGAACTCAGCCTTGCAAAGGATCACTATGCCTGCGAATAAAAGGGAGTGTGAGCATGGCCTTAACTTCTGCTCTTTGGTTTGGCTTGCCCAAAGACTATTTTCATCTGACCATGTAACTGGAGACGACATTTTGAGCTCCTTCATTGTATTTAATACTATTGTCATGGTCATGAAGTCAGGGGCACAGGCATGCAGGGGTCGCATGCACAGGAGACATGGGTGGACACTATCCTGGCGCCTTTGGTGCCAGGCTCATGAACAAAAGTAAACAAGAACATCCATTTAACACCAAAAAGCTTTTATTATGGACATAGCACTTCAGATACATTAACCTTGAACATCCCATCCATTAAGCAGGATGCATTAACCTTTAACATTCCATCCATTAAGCAGCCCCAAGTGTATTCTTGGGTGTGGCTGCTAATGGATTGCCTTCGCACGTGCTCACTCTCTAAGAGTGGCAGGGTGTGGCTGGTAAGCCGGCCCTAATGGGGTAGTGCATGCAGCACAACGTTCACTGTCACCTGAGGTCAGACTTACCTTTGAAGATCCTGCTTCCTGGACATCCTGCTTCCTGCCAGCATACTTACCAACTGTGGGAAGCTGTTCTTACCTGTACATCTCTTCGGCAAACCAAGTATTCACCTTTACAATTTCCAGAACGCCGAAATCTTCATCTTTGCACCGCAGCACGACACGCTCCATCGTCGACAGCAGCACCTGCAAGGAAAAACAGAAGACAAGGTTAGACATCGAAAAAACAGTCAGTTTAAGTTTGCGCTTCGCCATACTTTGCGCTTTTCCTTAAACCATCACTTACCTGCTGTCGAACATTGCGGTAGCATCCATCTTCCTTCCGGCCGCGACTCGCGTCTCACAGCTGCATTGAGGCAGCATTTCCATCTAAGGGAAGAAAACAGAAGAGAGACATTATTGCTGGTATAAATCGGAGCAACAAATAAAGACATTAAACAGAACGAACAGCATCACAAGAGCTCAAGAAAGACTTACCAATCATAAGGAAAAGCATAGTCGCAGCTGTACTAGACTAATCCTTATCAGGGATCAGTGAAGGAACTAGATCCCATTCGACGCGCCCCTGCCAGAAGTAGCAGGGCAGAGAGCTTATCTTCCATAATTCACAGGTGAGCTTTATGGGCTGGCGTATGCTCACAGAAACCGTACTTTGGGGTGAAGGGTTTGAGAGGTACAACAATCACAGATTGGTGCACTCGCACACTCTTATCTCCATGCAGGAGCAGTATCACCACGTACCACCGCTCACAGCTTTTCTACTGAGGGAGAGGCCCGAAGGGGGTGATTCAAGTTCAGGGAGGGCTACAACCGTGACCCAACGCCTCCGCAGAGACCAGGTGAGCGTAACAACTATTAAATGAATAAGACCTGGCATTTCTAGTGTTTTTCCATTACACCTCAAGCAGACACTCAGCTCGCTTCTCACGTTCATTGTATCTTCTCAAGTAGATAACCATTTTCTTGGCTGCTTCAACCCTTGACACTGGGCCAGGCAAGCCTTCTCGAATCTTCCTTCGCCGTCAGCTTTTTTATTCTACTGCACCACACTTTCAGCCTTTCTTTTCACAGGGTCCAAGTTTTGCTAAAATGCATTGAGCAACATCCACAATTCTACATATATATATATATATATTGGCAGCATTGCCTGCAGTCTATGGCCAGCCTTATGATTACTTAATCTACTTGCGTTACTGCAACTCTACAATTATAAAACGGAATTGCATTTTCCGCATATGCAATCTTCATTTTGCTTGTGAAATGTTACTCAATTTTTTACTTCGCCATCAGATTCTAATTCTATAGGTCTATTCTCCTTCTTCATTGGCATCTCTTCTGGGTGCATCATCTCTGCTTGCTTCATGTGACGTCGCCAGTCTTCTTTTCCACTCATTTTCACACTTCATCCGGAATTTCCTTCAGAAGACTATCATTCCTTCGCCAATACATCAGGTAGGGTTTTCTCAAAGGATACCTTGTTTCAGGGACTTTTCTCAGCATAGGCACCATTATTGGCTTTGCCCATTTCGCAGTTTCCGGTTGATAACATATAGGCAAAATGGGGGCGGGACTTCCGGTAGAGTCACTTGGCTCCTCCTCTACTACACTCTAGATGCAATCTTCTGCAACAAAAACCTGGTCACATATGCACGACTAATGCAAATCCTCTGGAGCGACCACCTCATTATACCGTTCATGATCCACCCGCCAACATGGATACTTGCTAACCTCTGTAAAAATCCTCCAATCCTGAAAAGAAACTGGAAATACATTAACAGTGTGGTTCTAGACCCGAGACTGGAAGCCACAAAACCATCAGCTACTGTTCTAGAATCAGCCAGCATAGAGGAAAGAACAGACAAAATCCAAAAATGGGCATTGTGAAAACATTGGATGACATTGCACCAGAACAAACATTCACCCCTTTCTCTAAATAAAACAATGATAAGAGGATTCATAACCCACCTCAGAGTACTAAGAAAATGAACAGAGAACTGGAACAAGAATGAAGGAAAAGCTGCAGCCAAACGGAAATAAAATGCATACCAAAGACAGATAAGACTATACAAAGCTGAAATACTCAAAGCAAAAAAGGCATTCTACAACAAACAGATCACAAACTCAAGCAACACCCAGAAAGAGATGTTCAACATCATAAACAAGTTAAGAAACCCATGCATGCAACAACACACCAACCCATCCCAAAAATTATGCAATGATCTTATAGACCCCTTCAAAAACAAAATCACAAACATACAAACATTAATTGAGAGCAAATTGATAATCACCAACAACCCCCTCAAACAGCCAACACAGAACCATCTAATAGACTAAATCATCTCCCACTAATCTCAACAGAGGAATTCAACAGCCTGGTGAACAAAAGCAACAGAGCCGGCTCTCCAGCAGACTCCTGCCCACCAGAGACATACAAAACCATCCTCCCCCAGAAACCACCTACAGAATATTTCCTCAACCTCTTCATCAAGTCACTAGCAACAGGAACCGTGTAATAAGCCTTCTTTTCGGCATATATCAAGTCACTCATTGAAGATCCATCAGGAAACATGGAGGAACTAACCAACTACCGACCAATCTCAAACATGTCATACCCAGCAAAACTACTGGAAAGCTATGTCTACGAACAAATCCTGGAACAAGTACAAAGCAATTGGATACTGGATCAGGCTCAAGTTGGTTTCAAACCCATGAGAGGAACAAAAACAGCTTTACTATCTATATGGGAAGACCTAAAAACCAATGGAGACTACAACATCAAATCAGGACTTACACTACTCGACCTGTCAGCAGCCTTCAACACTGTCCACCATGAAATGCTGATCAAAAGACTCTAAGACATTGAAATCAGTAGCACAGCACTCCTCTGGCTAAACTCCTTGATAACTGAAAGAACAGAGACAACTTGGTTAGCATCATTCGAGTCAGTACTTCGTAACACAACATGTGGGGTCCCACACGGCTTATTACTCTCACCACTGCTCTTTAACATCTACATGAGCCCCCTCAGTGACTTCATCAAAAAACATGGCCTCACCTGCTGCAACTTTGCAGAGGGCACTCAAATCATCTACAAAATCAACACAAGAACAAAACCCAAACCTTACCAACTGCCTCACTGAAATAAACCAATGGATGAGCACCAACGGCCTTAAACTAAATCTGGACAAAACCGAGATCATGATCGCACCCAATGACGCATCAAACAATCACCACATTCCATGGCCCACCAAACTGAGAAGCCCACCAGAACCATCCACAGTGGTCAAAAACCTCGAAATACTAATGGATAACGAACAAGCACTAGAACCACAAGTCAACGCAGTAGTTAAGAAATGCTTCTTCCAGTTGCACACAATCAAGAGGATACTCCTCTTCTTTACCTTCCCACACAGAACCTTTTCCATCATCTTTCTCATCATGTCAAGAATAGACTATGCCAACAGGATCTATATTGAAATGCTAGAATACTTTATGAGAAAACTACAATGAATACAGAACGCAGCAGCAAGACTACGCCTCAGACTCACTAAGAAAGAACACATCACACCAGCACTAAAACACTAGACTGGCTGCCAGTCAAAAAACAAATCTTCAAAACACTGTGCAAAACACACAGAACAATCCATGGCTAAGGAGCGGAATTCATACAGGGAAAATCCCCATCTACAAACCAACAACATCTAAGATCCAACAACGACATCCTCCTTGAACCAAAACAATATGTAAAGCACAAATTTGGACGATTGGCATTTTCCTGCATAGCGGTGAGACTTTGGAACTCGCCCCAAAGGGAAAAACAAACAACAGAAGATTCACCTAAATAATAAAAACATGGCTTTTTAACTCACCAAGCTAAAGAGGGAACACCAGCGAAGGAAAAACACCAGCGCAACACAATTACAAATCCTAAAAATTTGATCACACAGAGAAATAAAACACCCGACCCAAACACCATAGAATAATAATAACCCAACAGATCAATCCAACCCACAGGAATAACTCAAATGACCACCAACTAACCATACTAAAATCTCTCTAATACTCTGCATACCCACCATCCAACACTGAAGAAACCCGACACATGCCTCCACCACAAAACATTTGCAAACTACAAGCACTCTACTGACTTTCCACAATCTCCCAAGATGTACCAAAACCACCCATATAACCCCATGCACCAAACACCACACAATGTACATCAACAGAAACAAACTAGCACACAGTGACTGGTCTTTCCGAACTCAAGCTGCCAACAGCACATCAAAGCGCTCCTGCGCTTTTTCCTCTCAATCCCACTAAATAACCTATCCCAACCCCTTTCCTTTCAGATCCACCTGGGTGCCTGGAGACCATGAAAATGGCAGTGGTGCATGGTACAAATCACAACAGCATGAATCTGGATATTGAGAAGTGGAGAACTAGATGCAAATGGAATGCCTCCATCAGCCGGCAGGTGCAAGGAAGACCATATTTTAGATACCAGGCGAACCTGCAATGGCTATATCAGCTGAAGTTAGTATCGCTATCTTTTGTTCATCTATGCGTTAGTATTGTTTGCATTACTGCAATAAGGTATTACAACCCTGTTGTAAAAGATACCCGGTTGTAAAATAAACCAGGCTTTTTATTAAAGCAAGATCCGATGCATTTAGGACATGCGTCCTTTTTCAAGGATCTGCCTGAGTGCAGAGCTAAGATGTGTTCTCCACTAATATGATCTGGGAAGTTAACATCCTCCTCCTAGCTTGGTCCAGTCTCATTCCTTATGTGACAAACACTGGACTATCATTGTTGTGTGGCTCTAACGTATTCGGTCCAGAATTGCAGTGTTAGGAGACACTGTTCAGTTTGTCTAGATGCAAATGAAATGCCCCCATCAGCAGGCATATGCAAGGCAGACCATACGTGATTCTGCAAGGGAAGAAGACTTTGGCACGTATCTGAATATTGAGAAGTGGATGCAAATGAAATGCTCCCATCAGCCGGCAGGTGCAAGGAAGACCCATGGGTCACATTACGTGTTTGGCAGTGTGGGAAAAACGTGGCAATAACGGAATTACTGCCACTTTTCCCGCTCGGCCATACTATGAGTTTGAAGTGGGGGATTTACCTCCAGAATCATGCTGGAGGTAAATCATCCCACTTTCCACTGAAAAACCGGCAGCATTGGTGGAATTACCGCAGCTGTAATTATACCAGCGGTAATTCTGCCAAAATCCCCAATGGAGCCCTATGGACTCCAAATTTATGGGCACTGCCACCACCACCACCACTTGTAATCTGGCAGTAAATCCGCCTGTCTAAATGGCAGTAACTATAATTCCATTGGGCTGTATTCCATCAGATTTATTGCTGGAATACCGCCCGACTCGTAATGAGGCCACATATGTGATTCTGCCAGGGAAGAAGTATCTGGATATTGAAAAGTGGAAATCTACATGCAAATGAAAGGCCTCCATCAGCAGGCAGGTACAAGGAAGGCCATATGTGATCCTTTTTGGTGCATGTGTATCACATCTTAGTCCATACCCTTCTTCTGACAGCTAAATCCTGCCACTGAAATCCCTGGGATTAGTGTAGGTGCCTTTTTGCCAAGACGTTTCTAGTTGTTCCCTACCCACTTTATAGTTTATACTTGCATTTTCAGATAGGGGAGGCCATTTTGTTCAATTACCCCATTGAGGCAGAAGACAGTAAAAAAAATACCCTTTGATTCCATTGGATAAAGCAGGGGTATGCAACCAGATGTTTGCCAGATAATTTGGACTTTGACTACCATGATTGCTCACTATTGAGTATGCTTTAAGGGCTGATGGGAGTTGCAGTCCAAAACATCCAAAAGAGCTAAAGGTTGCAGACCCGTGGTGTAAAGGAATGTGAGAGATGTACCTCCTCCTTTGCCTGCCTCTACACATGTTAGACGGAAATAAATGTAAGGACGTGTTAACCAGTTTCTCGTTCTTTCTCCTGAGAAGACCAAAAGGCAATGGGGCAAACACTCTAGCTAGCGCATCGTCGCATGCCCTTACCATAGACATGCCCGCAACCTCAGATGCCTTGCAATTTGCCCCATTAGTCAGGGGCTGCAAGAGCCTGCAGGGACCCAGGGGCAAACAATCCTGTGGTCTGCGAGCCATCACTGAGCCTCCTCCCCAACATTAACTGAATAAAAGGCTCTTGGCAAATGGAGGGCGCCAAGGCATGGCCCTCGCTGGCCTCTCTTCCATTTCACCAGACTTGACCATGGTCTTCGCCAGGGCTTCTGGCAAAACCGTCGGACAGAGTAAGTGCCATACCAGTTTGACATGCGATTGACTCCTCCCCAGCCCTACAGGCATTCAGAGTCACTGTCCTCCCCTGAAAGTCCCTGGTTTCTCTATTGGACAGTGGGACCTCATTATGATTATGGTGTAATGACAAAAAATGTGATATGTAGTTATGTATTTTCACAAAGCTCAGTTTTCGCCTATGCCAGTGCAATGAAGAAAAGGAACCGAGTCACCTGCTAAATATCTATACTTAAAAAATACCCAACCAAAAATTGGGATACCATGGCATATTTACTGCATGAGGTACATAGAAAGCTCTGCATGGGGTAAATAACCCATATTTATTCCATGTCTTACTTTCCATGTAACTCATGCGGCACATATGCCAGGCGACCTCAACGTATAATTAGGTGGTATTTTTTTTAAAAAACAAGTGGTATTTAAAATACCACGTTTTATACCACTTTTTTCCTTTGCCGTCATACTTTCAATAGGGCCCTATGTCTCTGAGCCGCAGTCATGAAAGAGAGGCAGGCTGCACCGCGTGCCCGCGTCCCCCCTCCCGCAGCAGATGTTTCATTAGGGTGAATTGTGGGTCTCCCGCGCATTACCTGCACTGCCGGCGGCAACTGATCCTAGCAACCATCAGCGCGCCTAAAAATAACCGAGATGGCATGCAGACACGTGACTGATGAGTGCATGCAGCAGTTGATGCTTCCCTTCCATCCGCAAGCCTGAAGCAGCCACCGCAAGAAAAGGCATTATTGGTTCATAATGTGATCTTATGTTTCCAGTTTGAACTTTATGCTAAATAATATTGTCATTCAACGGAGCAGATAATATATGAGTGAAGATTTTGGTTATTATATGTTAAAGTGACAGCTCATGCATACATAAAATTCAAATCTCATGAACCTAGCTAAGGGTTGAGTGCTGTCCATAGGTAGGGTGACCAGATTTTCAAGACAAAAAACTTGGAAAGCCAACAACATAAATGAAGGACTCAGCCCCTCTCCACCCATCCAACCAGACCTCCCTGCCACCCCCATTCCCACAGTATATGCATAAACATTGTGAGGCTTTCAGTGTTGATAAAAGCATGTAAATACCAAGAATGATACTGACTGAATTATGCATTTTAATGTCATATTTGTACAATGAACTTGACTGTTACTGGTATTTAGTGTATTAATAACAAAGATGCTTTTTCTCTCTTTGACATTACATATCTTGCTATGTACTTTCCTCTCACTCTGTCTCTGTAGTGCAAGCAGTTAGTGCATCAGGCTTGTTCCTGGAAAATTGGGAGTTCGAACCCATCCTAAAATGTCAACATTCTTAATACCTAATATTGTTTATATAGTTGATAATTGTTTGTGATAAACTTTTTTTTTAAACGGGACTGTCACTCTCCCTTTGCGCAAAACAGGGACAGGGTTTTTAAAACATAAAAACTCTTGTGACAGGGGTGACAGGGGGACAGAGGCCACAGTCCCGGAAAACGGGAAGTCTGGTCACCCTAGGCACAGATGGGACTTACAAGAGCAACAACACGTTGTGGCAGTCTCCTAGGACGCCTCAAAGGTCTGAGCCGTTAAAGGCACTTTAAGGTCCCTGGTGCTCAGAGAAGAAGGCCCTGAACAGCAGGGTCTTCAGATTTCCACCTGCACATTAATAGTGTTGGAGGTTTGTTGTTGGATTATAATTATAATTGTTCTTTTATAATGGCTTAATACCAACCAGTGGCTTCTAAGCGTGAGATCGGGATTTCGAACCTGCGTTGCGCTGCCTTGTCTTGCTTCCAGGACAAAGACATTGCCCCTTAGCTATGCTTCCTCCCCTGTGCTGCACTACACAGTATTGTGGCATGATAAGAGAAGGACTTTGGTCTTCCCTTTCCAGAGATTGTTATTTTTCATTCCGCAATGTGGCAACTTGTGGAATTGCACTGACCCCTGAAACAAATATCAAGCTTTTCTACTAGGTAAGGCAGTGCTCGAGTTGATAGCCTTGAATATCATGAAGACAGTTTAAAAAAGGACTTTGCATGGGTTTGCCTGCCAATGAAGCTTTTTAGATTGGGAGAGATGCCAAATGTCCAGATGTCTGTGATTGGTACTGCAGCGGCGTATTGCTTTGAATGTGGGAGGGCTGAAGCAGTGACACCTGAAATGAGCATATTGCCTTCACCCATTCGTGAAAGTACTGAATCTTTGGTGGAACGCCTGAAAAAAAAAATGGGTGCAGAAGAGTTAGCTGAAACTATGCCGTTTAGACCTTCTTGGCGATGTAAGGTTTGAAGAATATGTCGCTGTGATAAAACCCAGTGATTTGGTGCTAAGGACTAATTGCAGCATCAGCACTTCCAAATGCATGCCAGATTGGCAGGATTGAGTGGCAGGGATGAATGTTTCTCGCGGAGGGATGTCAATATTTAACCTCAATCTGTATGATGGCAGTAATTGAAGCAAGCACGGGTAGGACAGAACCCAGAGTATGAGGCTGCACAGAAATATGTGCCACACTCAGTTGAGCCAACTCAGGCACTGCTACAGCCATGGGATAGGAATCCTTTGCCTCAGGTTATAGTCACACATTATACTGGAGCGTGTGTTTTGGGATGAAGTCCTTTACTGCTCCCGGGTACAAGCACATATCCTGACTAGGACAGCCCACATAGAGCTCTGACGTGTCCAGTCTTGTCTGTTACTGCCGATCCAGAAGAAGTGCCCCAGTTAGGTGTGACGATAGGTGACTGAATTTTGTCATGCACGGTTGATGCAGCACTGGTGTTCTGCAAGAGGTTGCACCAGGCGCCATAGTTACCATACTTGTAGAAGTGGCCGTCATCAAAAAGGACAAAGTGGTTCTCTCAGGCACAGGTGAGGAAGGAGAGGAGTGGCATACAGTTCTGTGGATCGATCCAACACTATTGCTAAGGAGGGTGTCTAATGAACACTTGTTCGAGGATGCAGAGGACACAGGTGTATGGTTTTTGAGATTAGTTTACCTTGCCAGATAATGATAGAGCATATGGAGATACCTCAAACTATGTCTCTGGTCAGAACTACATCACCATATTGAAAGGAAGACTTGGGGAAGGTACCCAGTCACTTGTGGACTAGTAATCCTCATGATGTGGTGTTGCTAAAAGAATAGGAGCAGTATATGTATGAGACCATTATGGCACTGTGGAAGCACGGTATAATACATCCTTCCATCTCCCCATGCAAAACAGTTATCTATCCTGTAAAGAAGGCAAAAGGGTCCAGTTGGAGGATGGTGAAAGATTTCCGTCCTTTTAATAATATTGTTGAGGCTGAGTTCCCAGTGGTTCCAAATCCTGCAACCATTCTTTGTAACATCCCTACTGAATCTACTCATTTTACTGTAATTGATCTGAAGAATGAATGTTCTCAATTCCATTGCAACCTGATTCTCGGTACCTAACTGCATGTATGTATTATGGCCAAAGATTTCAGCACCCAAGATGAATACAGGGTTATTGTGAATCACTGAGTATTTTTAATCGGTAGGTTCAGATGGATTTGGGAAATGGGCATGTGCCTAGTACAGTGATTCAGTATATGGACCAATTTCTTATCTGTAGCACTCAGAGGAGCAGTGTTGAGGAGATGTAATAATGCTTCCCACCCTGTTCGTGGAGAAGGGGTATAAGGTGGAAAAGGAGAAATTACAGTATTGCCAGACAGTGGTAGTATACCTGGGGCAAGTAATATCACCCGCAGGAAGAAAAGTGATGCATAAGAGAGCAATTGCAGTTCAGAGTACACAGTTACCGTAAAACAGATGCAGCAGTTTTTGGCACTCTGTGACTATTGTAGGTCTTGGATTTTATGACTACTCTAGTTACACAAGGCCTCTATTTCAAGGGCTCAAGGAAGCGCAGAAAGTAAAAGGTCTGATTAAGTGGTCATAAGAGATGCTAACTTGTTTCCAGGACCTTAAGGCTGCGATCAGTAATGTTCCAGTCCTGGCAACACCAGACTTTAAGAAGCTATTTTATTTGTTTTCTCATTGGAATGGGCAGGTGATGACAGAGTTCCTCACCCAGCAAACATCGATGAGCCATAAGCCTGAGGCTTATTATAGCAGAATCTTAGATCCAGTCATTCAGGGGCCTTTCCCATGTAAGCAAGCTCCAGAGGCAGCAGCTTTTGCTATTCAAAAGTCTTTGACTATTACTATGGGATGCTCAGTGACATTGTATGTTGAACATGCAGTTTTTGTGATTTTAGAAAAGTCCAATCGACACTCACCATAGGTTTTGGGATATGAGGTCATTTTATGGCATGCACTTATTTATCCAATGAGTTGTCAAATAGTCAATCCCATGACATTTGTATCTGAGCCAGTGAAAACCGATGATGTTGTGCATGAATGTGCAACCTATGAAGGAGAAGGGGACAAGAGTACAGATGTCAAGGAAGATGCACTAGAGGGAGGAGAGGTACTCTTTGTTGATGGTTCATTGACAATTGATCAGGATACTGGAGAAAGGAATATGGATGCAGTAGTTGTGGGTCTTGTGGACAGTGAATACCAAGTCAGGATGAGGAAGCAATTGCTTTAACATTATTCTATGCAGGTCGCAGAATTGATAGCTCTGATAGAGGCAGTAGAGATGAGTAAGGGGAAGACAGTCACCATTCACTCTGGCTCTGTGTATGTCATGGCCACCCTGCATTTTGGGTTGTCAAGATGACATAGGCGAGGGTTTAAAAGATTGGATGAACCGCTGTTCAGCATGCTGCATTACTGTCCAGAGTAACTGAAGCGCTAATAATACCAGCAGAGGTAGCCATTATCAAATGTGCCATGCACACTTATCGGAAAGACCAATTAGCACTGGGTAATGATGCAGCCGATAGAGCTACACATAAGTCTGCCTATTTACCATTTACAGATTCCCAAATCACAGAACACTTGTCCCAGCAGGAACAGTTAACAGT
Organism: Ambystoma mexicanum; assembly: GCF_040938575.1. Classification (NCBI taxonomy): domain Eukaryota; kingdom Metazoa; phylum Chordata; class Amphibia; order Caudata; family Ambystomatidae; genus Ambystoma; species Ambystoma mexicanum. Next base: position 209,978,765 of record NC_090929.1, read on the forward strand.
TCCTTACACTGCAGTTCCCTTAATTCAGATTACGGAAATGCAGGAGGAAGCGCTGAAGGATGAGAAGGATCTATGGGTCAAAATGGGGTGCGCCCCCTCACCCACTGATTTATTGTGGAGACAGGAGCATACAGGTAAAGTAGTTATGCTCCTAGAGTTACTTAACATGGCTCTGGAGCAGTGGCATTATCCGTCACACACTTCTAAATGAGAAATAGCAGCAGGCCTCCAGCAAGACTGGTTTATCCTGAACTTACAGGAAACAAGTAAGTACATTCATAGCAAATTGTGTGACATGTCATCAGCTCAACACTGGTAACATGTTGAGAACCTTTAAGGGGACATTGCGCTGACCCTCAGGCCTTTCAGAGAAGTCATATTGACTACATGGACATGATAAACAGGTGCAGTAACTTGTTGTAGTTTGTCCATTTTCCTGATGGATTGAGACTGGACCCTGTGCACACGCTGATGGGATTGTGGAGAGCATGAATTGTCTATTAAAGAACGGTCTAGCTAAATTGTGTTTTGATTTGACAAATAATTGGGTGAATTGACTTCCCCAGGCTCTGTTTTACATCAGAAACCAGATGGGGAAGGAGCACCACTTTACTCCCCACAAGATAGTCACAGGAAGAAGAATACATACACCACTTTCACCTGCACACAAAATATCAGAAATTCTAGTAGAGAGGTTTAGGGCCTACCCTGGGGACTTAACCCATGCTGTCAGACTTATATTTCCACTGAGAGAGAGTTTGGGCCCTGTTCAACCGAGCGCTGGGTTATAGATTGGATCAGTTTGTAGAAATGTATGAAAATAAATGGATACAGTCTAATTTTATAGTGCTGTGTTTATTACTAGTTGACAGCCAATTCTAGTGCCCATCACCTACCTAGCATTATATCTTCACAGATTGCTTCTTCTCATCAACAGCAGGCTACAGCAGAGTGCATCAATCAAGAGGCTACAGTTCTACTATGGCCGCAACTGTTCCCTGGGTCCTCAGTGTACATTTGGTCCTTCGTCCAAAGTTGGGGCAATCAACGCTTCCATGGCCCTTACAAGGTTGTATATGAAACTCCCAGCACTGTAAAGGTGGAGGGCAACAAATGCTGGATACACTTGTCTGGTGTCTGGAAGGATAGCAGCACTCCTCCACATGAGAACAAAGCACCAAGGGAGAACACTCAATACATACTTACTTTAAGTATGCCATGGAAGTCGCAGCTCGTTCCAATTAGGGCTTTGTTGTGAATGAGACAGTGACTCTTTTGTGAATATTTCAGATATAGTGGGAAAATATGATTGCTAGGATGTATATTTTTTTGTTGTTTCTCTCTTGTTTCTTTACTCCATGTTTGGGTTTAATGAGTAATATAAATGTAAATGTTGATAATGGCTCTAGGGTTGTAGGGTTTCATGAAATATTAATGCCCAGACCATGAAGGGATATTAACCATGATTTAATTGAAGCTGAAGGGGCGGGTCTGAATAGTACTGTGGATGTGCATTGCTTTGACACAGATAATATGTGGTATACTCAAATGAGAAGGGTGGGGAAATAAAGGACGGCAGATTCCTGTTATATCTGCTCTCTTATCCCCCATGCTTCTGGCAGTCCAAGACTGCTTATTCCACACAAAGTATCACCAAAGATAGCACAGTGTTTTGTGCACCTAGCCCTATGCAGAGTACAAGGGCAATTTAAAGGGCAGTCAGTTCAGGCATTGATCACATATGTTGATGAAGATGAGTGTGCAAAGAAAGAAAAGAAGGAGCATGAAAATATACAATGCAACTTGAGAGCACTTTTGAAAATCAAAGGTTTTGTGTTTTCACATAACCAATGGGAGCAAGGGGTAATGAGTTACAGAGCGGGAGAAATGAGGGGGCTCACCGAAGAAGCAGTGGCATAGATTAATGGAGATTGCACAGAGACATGGCCTCTGTATGTGAAATGTCTTACATGGCTCAAGGAGCCAGAGAAACCTGTTAAGATCCAGTTACTTACACGTTTTTCTCTATTTTTTAAGGGCAATGGGACTGTGCTTGTTGACACAACCACAAACTGTAGTCGAGTCCTTTGCATCACTGATCTTGCTGGAGGGACATCTGTACTGCTTGATCTTTTCTGGTCTTGTGAGCCATTTGCATATCTCCAACTTCCTGCAGCGTGTCAGGGAGTGTTCAGTATCGTTACACTGCACTCCCCAATCATGGTAGTGCCTGAAGCCCATTTGGCAACCTCAAGTACATCTCCTTGAGCCACCTATGTGCCTTTTTTCTCTCCTGTGCCCCCTGCATCCTTTTTTTCATCTAATGTGAACGAATTTATGACTCTGAATGGGCATGAGAGAATTGAACTTTTGAAAAGACATAAGCAGAGCAGCTATCTGTCATCAACTTCTTCAGAGGCATTAAAGAACATTCCAGGTTTTGTCTCTTCAGCCTCCCTCCTGCCCCCTGGTGTCCAGGCCATTGCAATTCAAAATGGCTGCAGGTCACCAGGTACGAGTTGCTTCTTTTTATGAACCACTCAGAATTTGCATTCAGTTCTATAAAGGAGGAAATGAGAGCCTTGCATCTTATGACATTACAGAATCGCTACACCCTTGACCTTTTGACAGCTATGGAAGGTGGGGTGTGCCAAAAAGTTGGGAGTGCGTGTTGCAGGTATGTGCCCCCACAATGATTTGGATAATGGGACCCTGTCCCAAACAATTGAAGCACTACACAAACTTCGAGTGGCCATGGAGAAGATGGCTGGGATTGAAGATGATACTTGAATAGACTCATTGTTCTCCTAGGTGTCCTCCTGGATGAGCATAACTGTGAAGATACTGATGCCTATTCTTGTCTTGTTGCTTATCATTTTCTTTTCCTGTTAAGTGCTCTTGAGATGCTGTTCTGCCAAGATACCTAGTACAGCTGTGATGATATCAGTTACTATGTCTGCAGGTAGGGCCACTTCCATCTCAAATCACATGGGCACACAGACTGAGTCTGGGATGAATCCAGGAGTAATTGGGCCTCCAGGTACTCTTTTGTGTCCTCCACTAGATTTGGATAAATATGTGGAGCATGAGTAGATTGCGGAAGGAATGGTGGGTGGTTGTTTTTGTCTTGTACACCGGAGGAGTATGCCCGAAGTGGGAAGAGCATGCAGGATCTTTATAGGGTTAGGATTTCTCAAGAAGATTTTATTAAAGATCAAGAATTAAATGTATTAGTTAATGTATTAATTAAAGGGGAGAATGTTGGGATGCACGTTTCATGTCCCAATGTAGGGAATAGGGTCACATTACGCAGGTCATATTAAAAAATGGTCTGGCTAGATTAGATGTGATGCTGATGCAATGTTGCAATTTAACATGTGTTCAGTGTTGGTAAATGGATTAGGATGAATGTTACTATAAGTGTTAATTTGTTTAGTTTAAATACATTGTGTATTTGCATCATGTAGCACCAAAATAGAAGTCATGGGCACACAAAGTAATGTGCAATTTACAACGTGTGGTGTTTAGAGTAGGAAGCGAGGATCTTTATGCATGCAAGAAAGAGAAGTCTGTTAGGGGAAAGCCACTGTTAGGAGTGCAGTAGTCCTGAACAATGTACATGGGGGTTGGATAATGGTTTAGATGGGAGAAATGTTCTGGGATATTAGGGTAATATGGGGTTTGTTGCGAGTACATGGAAATATCGCAGATCACTGTTTCCCCATAGCTGGGTATTGTGTAGGCCACAGAGAGTTTGGTTTGCAGAGGTATACTTTGCCTGGCCAGAAGGGTTGAAAGAACAGGTCAAGGAAGGAGGAACGAAGCAAACCACATTTGGGTGGCATACAATAGCATCAAATGGTTACTTGAGGCAAAGATTAAATGAAGTGCCTTTGAGTCATGGGTTTATGACTGTATGGGTTTGTGGATACAGGTGAACAAATCCTCCTGGGAGCACAACGTCTTGTTAAGTCTGGCCAAATGGTGAGTCGAATTGGAGTTAGTTAATAAAACACATGGGAGGGGTGCTGGAGGGCAGAGTTTACTGGTGTTTTATGGGTTTTCTTTGGTCCTTTAGGAAGATAAGCAGGATGTGTGCTGTAGGCTGTATGATCTGCGATGGCAGTCGCAATGAAGGTAATGTGAAGGAAGGCAGAAGGAGTAAATATGGAATGTAAGCACGTGATCAAAAACATGGTTGTTTGTTTCTCTCCCTCCTCTTGTTTGAAGTGTTCTTGTAAAAGCCTGGTACATCATGTACCTGATTAAAGGTTTCCTACCAAGTGGGACAAGTCATACATTGAATTGTTTTTAGATAATAAGGTGATTATGTTTAGAATGTCATGACTGATTATGGAAAGAAAGCACATGGGGAAGGGGATTGGGTTTTGGCAATGTGTCCAATGGGGTTTGAGAACGTAGGGGGATTAGACTTCCTTGTAAAGGGTTAACCAATGGGATTTTAAGGGATGACTTTGTAACAGAATGTGTGTGATTATATAAATTGCTCAAATGTGTATAAAAGCGGAAACTTTGTTAAGCACTGGAAGGAACTGTTATTTTTCAGCTTCACAAGGCTGACTAACCCTTTCTGTCTGACAGCATGCAATATACTTGCTTTTCTGACAAAGTGCATTGACTCTCCATTGGAGCTGCTTTTTCGCATTGGATTTTGGAGTCATGTTCCTTTCTGTTCTCTCTAGTGGCTAGAAAGAACAGAGTGAAAAAGATAAAGAGAGGCCCCCATAGGAAAATATCATTGCAGATTGTCAGGCTGGTTGTGGAGATTGGGATTTTGGGGCAACAGAGCCTTTCTCCCTGGGGCAGGACAGTGATGAAATAGCAAGAGAAGGGGAGACTAGGTTAGCAATTCCAAGGTGGTACCTCCGGATACTCCTCAGCTAACCTGAACCCCCTCTTCAGACCATCAGAGGCATACTGTGCAGGTACATGTGGGCCTGGAGGACCCTGTGACAGGGCATTCTCAATTATTAAGACAAGAAGCAGATTACCAGATTCCTTAGAATCAAAGTTAAGAAAAAAGTGTTGAGACACTTACCTAATCCCTCTCCCCTTTGTACTTTGTGGAACTGTGAATTCACTGCTCAGTCAGTCATGGGACATGGGTTCAGAGTTTAAAACCCATAGACTGTGAATTACAAGGGACTATTCCCTACTGGGCGTAGGACTCTGTTACAATAAACCAAAAAAAGATATCCTTTGGAATTTGTTGGACGTTATTACACTGGACTCAGAGAGAACATATCCTGTGAAAGTTGTTAAACTATATTAGGCTGATTTATATTCTGGGTATTGAGAAACTTTATAGGTTGGAAGTATGTTAATGTTGTATAACAGTGTTTTTCATTCCCGTTTAATCATTTCTTTGGCCCAACCCTGTAAAGAACCCAAATGAATAAACACTATTTGAAGCAAAGCCCTGGGTGTTGGCCTGTTGATGGTCCCACTCAACTTCATGACAGGTGGTTTTACCTCTGAGAATGTTTTAAATAATGGCCAGACAGGATGTATTTGCCAGCATGCATTTCACAAACATTGGGTAAAATAAGCATATAATACATCATTTGTTCTATAGAGAAATACATGAAACACTCCAATATATGCCATTTAATTGCCCTGTAAAAACACATTTTCATACTGGCATTGCCAAACCTATGCCAGAATGGTCACTCTGAATGTTCATGCTGTCTATGCATAATATATTCTAGCATGCCACTGTAAAAACACTGTTCAGGCTGACTGTGACCAATATATGCCAGTACTGCCATATAAAACATGTTCAGGCTGGCTTTGCCCAATGTATGCCAGACTGCCACTGCACAAACATATTTTCACTTGGGCTGTGCCAAGTGCATGCCATCATGCCACTGTAAATACACTGTGGTGCTGGCTATGCACACTGCATGTCAGCATTGCCACTCAAAACACATGTTCATACTGACTGCTCCTTGTGTGTGCCTGTATTACCCTGTAAAACATGTTGCAAGCCCCTAGTGCCCAATATATGCTAACATTGCCACTGTATAAATGCTTCCATGCTGGCTGTGCCCAATATATGGAAGTGTTATGAGTGCAAACATTTTCTCATGCTGACTCTACCCATTACATGCTAGTATTGCCACTATAGAACACTTTCGTTCTAGCTCTGCTCAACATATGGCAGCATGTCCCTCACAAACACACTGACATCCACTCACTGCCAAACATATGCCATGATTGTCATTTTAGCACACTTTAACGGTGTCCACACCTGACCTGCCCCCACGCACCTGCATACACATGCTTACATGCAAAAGCACACATGTGTGTACATTCACACAGACACACATATGCATGCAACACTCAAGAATACAAACAAACATTTTAGTTGCTTTCTGAACTGTAAGAGAGAGGGTGTCAGGGATGGGGAGTAGGAGTTATTTCAGAGTTCAGGATTGTAGCAGGAGAAGGCCTGCTTTCTGGCGCTCTCTTTTCAGCAATTCGTGGTTTCCAGCCAGCGTAGATAGGGGCCTCGTGTGTTGCACTGGCCTCCAGAGATGGGTAGTTTGGCGGCTACGTAACATGCTGCATTGTTTGTCATTTCCTTGTTAGTCATGCAGGCTATCCAAAAGGCAAAACTGAACTACAGGGGTATTCAGTGGCGTTTCTTAAATTTGTGGAGGGTGAAGTTGAATATCTTCAGGCCTGTTATTAGGCCAGCGGTGGCATACAGGGTGTCTTTCAGAGGTGCCATGATGGAGGCTGAGACATCTGTGAGAATGTTATTGCCACCATCTGCGGGGGAGACAGGGCCAATGCCCAGTCAGCACTTCTGAGTCTTATAGAGTGCTGAGGACTTCATTTTGTGGATGAGTCGAAGTGGCACTGGGTTGTCAGTCGCTTGTTGTCGAGTTGGGCCCTAAAATACAAGTTGCAATTAATGCCAAATCTAAGATACTTTGTGTAGGGTACGGGTTTGCAAACCTTCGGCTATCCAGATGTTATGGGCTACAACCCCTATCAGCCGTAGCCAGCATAGTCAATGGCGAAGGATCATGGGAGTCATAGTTCAAAACATATGGAGATCCAAAAGCCTGCAGACCCCTGGTGTAGGGGGTTGGAATGTCAATGGTTAGGTTTCCATTCTATGAGGCAGGATGGAACCTTGCAGTGTGCATTGAATAGCATACCTGATGAATTCTCGTGTGCCAATTACTGTGCGACTACTGATCACTTTTTTTCTCCAAAGTCTGCAATGTCATGGTTCTTCCCCAAAAGTCCAAACATCAAAGTGAAGCCACCATTGATTTTCAGCAGACTTCACATGCTGTGCGTGAAAGTAAATGGAGGTAATCAAGCTAGGATTTGAATTTGTTAATTTTAAACATTTCCCTGTCGAGCTAGTAAACAAAGGTAGATTCACTCAACTGTTAAGAAACTTGTGTAGACATTTCAGAGTTCTGTGGCAGCAAGGACACAACTACTTGCAGCCGCATCCTACACAAGCAGACCCCAAAATTGAAGGGGCCATGCATAATTTACAAGATGGATCGGATGTCTCTTTAGTCTGCAATATTCTCACCTCGAGGCACCCTGTCAGAGAAAGAAAGAAAGAAAGAAAGAAAGAAAGAAAGAAAGAAAGAAAGAAAGAAAGAAAGAAAGAAAAAAAGAAAGAAAGAAAGAAAGAAAGAAAGAAAGAAAGAAAGAAAGAAAGAAAGAAAGAAAGAAAGAAAGAAAGAAAGAAAGAAAGAAAGAATTCACTGCATTTGGATGAAACTAGCCACTTGAGGAGCCCACTCATTCTGCACCCAAGGTTTGCCCTGATTTCCACAGGGTGTGAGAAGTCACTTTTGCTGATTCTTCCTTACCCTAGCACAACACGAGATGAGCGCTCTGGCTTCACCCACCACGAAATCTACCCACATAAATATCCCAGGCTGACAATAAAGGTCGTTAGCATGTTGGGATGAGAGAATTCACACCGTCCAATAGGTGCAGTATTTTGATAAATGTGTCCAATGTTATTGTTTAATGTACATGCATAATGTGCATACATCACTTGATTATTGTTTACATATCATTCATTATTTGTTGTGTGGCTGCTGTGGCTCATACACTATTTTTATCAGTATGATTGTGCATCATAGTCTCCTGTCGGAATGTGTTCAGAGAGATGTTTTTCGCGGGCTTTTTTAAAAAACGGTCAATGGCCCTCATTATAAGTATGCCAGTCCGGAATTAACATTCTGATAATTCCATTTACCGGCATGTTTCTGGACCAGTTTGCCAGTGGGGGTTACCTAATTTATCTCCAGCCAAGACCTGGACGTAACTAAGGCCCCCACTGGCAAAAAATAGCTGTTATTACTGGCACCGTTATTACCAGTGGCGGTAATACTGGCAACTCCATGGAATGGGGATTTACCTACCGTTGCCGGCACCTGTAATATGCTGGTAATTCCGGCATATTAGGTGCTGGTCACCATAATTCTGGAATTACCAGCGGGATACCGGCAAACTTTTAATGAGGGCCAGTGTGTGTTGCTAGTTAGAGTAAAATGTCAAGTTTCAAAAAGAGAATGTTGTGCAAAACAGATCTCTAACAATGTACAGTTAAGTAATTATTGTACATCGATAACTCTGCATGGCTTTTTTTTAAATGTACATTGTAGGTTAGGCCATTCTTGATATTACCCTCCCCAGCCCCATAGTCAGATATTTTAGAACCCTGACAATGGGCCTCATTCTGAGTCGGCCGGTCTGGTAAAAAAGATACCGGCACCTTGACGGACCAGTCGACGCTGGGTTTGCCAGTGGGGCACCTGGGTTACCTCCAGAGATGGAGGTAAGCCAGGCGCACTACTGGTGAAAATAGCCGTCCCGGTAATGACAGCAAATCCCCTCATAGAGTCCTAATGGAGATTTACACTGTCACTCTGGAACCTGTAATCCTGCGGCAATGCCGCCGGACTGGGTGGCAGAAATAGTATCCAAATTTGCCAGTATCCTGGTGGCTCTACCCCCTGGGCCAGAATGAGGCCCATTGTCTTCAACCTGAAATTCTACGTTTGTAAACAAATGTAATGGCTTCAGTAGGATTTTTCATTTTCCGACAGACATCGTGGACGAAGGCTACAGAAAAGGTTGTAAAACTGCTTTTATGAAAGCAGTGCACCCGAATCACAAGCGATCATCAGTGTGCATGCTCCTTTGCTGTATACAGTAACAACAGTCCCTCTTTCTTATTTGCTACATGCTGCCTGCTCCCAGATCGATGCCCGCTAACAAGTTCACCAACCTACTCACCTCAACTATGGCATAGTATGAACCTATTACCTCAGGGCATGCCATTAAGGCACTTAAACTTTCAGTCCTAACTCAGCTTAAGCCATCTCTATAATCCTACAATACTGAGTAACTTTTAGCTCATATGTGGGCGTCCACGGTCAGCGAAGATCCTAGAAAGGCTTGTAGTCAATCAACGCATTGAAAATCTGTTGGACATCCACTATTATGGGGGTTCTCACCAGAAATGTGTCTGTATCGGCCCTGCCTAATGCATAGGTCAATATCCAACGTATGCTGACCAAGGGTCTTGCTCTCTTAGGGATTTGCCTGAGCATGTATGTGTTACTCACCGGAATGGAGAGTATGTAAACAGGCCGGACCTCTATTGCTGGGAAGTTGCTTGAAGGAGCTAGGGTTGGAGCCTCCTACCCAAGCCTCCTCTCTGTGAGGGAATGAGCTCTTTAAACCGATATGACCACCTGCTGAACTGTACAGACAAGGGGACCGATCGATCAAAAAAGCGGGGAGAACAGACCGTCTCAAACCCAGGCTGTAAAGGAAAGGATAACAAGTTAATAATCTGCCAATAATGAAACTGGTTTATTCCCAAGACTATTCCCCTTTAGTAGTACCTGGTTTAATCTCCCCTTAAGCCAAAGGAACCGGAGTAACCTATAAAGTAGAGAGGTCTTATTATATGGCTAATGTATAATTCTGCAGTATGAAAAAACCAAGAGAAACTATACTTTACCCCTGATGGAAATAGGATTGACGTAAAGAGTCCTGCGAAACAACGAAAGTATAAAATAAAAAATAGGGAGGTTAGTAGGGTAGCTATCCCCGAACGGAACGAGGGTCGCACTGGTTTCGGGATGGTGCACCACAGCAAAGCGTTCAAAAGATGCACTTAGGAGTTAAGTCGAATTCCACAGAATAAGGGATTCCAATTAGAGTCTTTCTTACCGGAGTAGTTACTATCTCAGAGTCCAGGAAGCAGGCAGGGGTCTGGTACACAGGCGGTCACGAAACACAGCAGAATCAGTGTCCAAGAGTTCCGGAAAGCAGGCAGGGTCGGTACACGGGAAAAACAAGGACTTCACAATTCAAGATACAGGGAGAGCACTTCGGAAAGTATGCCGGTTGTAACTTTAAACAGAAGCAGCGTTCTGTATGCCGCTGTGGAATAAATAACAACAAGAGGCGTATCGTTTGAAAATGAGGCTCCCCTCTCAACGCCGAGAACTACAACGTAGCAGGTTTTCTGGATGTTGTAGTTCGTATAGAAATTTGCCATGGCAGCTGCCAGCGCGATAAGAAGGGCGCGTGCCGGCGCCGTAACCCTTTATGAAGGGCGATCACTTTCCTGTCCCTTATTTTAGTTTTAACCGGAATTCCCCAATTGTTCTTGCTCATACGAGAGCAACGAGGCAGAACCCTGGAAACGTGGCGCGGCCGAGGGCAAGGTGTAACAGCATCCACCCCCAAATGCGGCGCAGACCCCCTCCGTGCATGGAAACGGCGCAAGAGAGCCGGAGAATGTATATTGCACAAGGGCTCCCAGGACCTGTCTTCGGGACCGTAACCCTTCCAATCCACCAAATAAAAGGGGCGCCCCCTACGGAGACGAAAATCCAGGATGTCCGCCACTTCGTATTCATTATCCCTATCCACCTGAATCGGAGGAGGGCGATCGGGCAGCCGAACAGAGGGTGGACACGGCTTCAGGAGACATACGTGAAATACCGGATGTTGATTCCACGAGGAAGGTAAAGAAAGGCGTACAGCCACCGGATTAATGATCTCAATAATGGGAAAAGGACCCACGAATTTAGGTAACAACAAGCGTTTGCCAGGGATCCGCAAATTACGGGTGGACAACCAAACTTTCATGCCCACCTTGTAAGTAGGTGCCGGTTTTCTGTGACGATCAGCATTCTTCTTTGCCCTGGCCTGAGCTAGAAGCAGATGAGAGCGAACCGTACTACGGGTCGTCACCAATTCCCTTACACAGTCCCGAGCCGCCGGGTTATCAATGGGAAGCGTAGGATCAAACGGTAACGATCGTGGATGGCAACCATATAGGGCAAAAAACGGGGAGACCCCTGAGGCGGTATGCATGGAATTATTGTAAGCGAATTCAGCAGAGGGAAGCATCGTCAACCAGGATGCTTGGAAACGAAGGCAGAGACACCAGAGAAATTGTTCAAGGGTGGCATTTACCCTTTCGGTTTGCCCGTCCGTCTGAGGATGATAAGCAGAACTGAACCGATCGTCAATACCCAATGAAGCAGTCAAAGCCCTCCAGAAACTTGATGTAAATTGAGAGCCACGATCCGAAACCAGGATGGCAGGCAATCCAAAGAACCGAAAAACGTTCTGGAGAAAAAGGGAAGCCAACACAGGGGCAGAAGGCAGACCTGTACAGGGAATGAACAACGCCATCTTGGTGAAATAATCAATTACTACCCAGATAGTGTCAAGACCTTTCACAGGGGGTAGATCCACAATAAAGTCCATGGAAACCATGTACCATGGTTTGTGAGGCACAGGGAGAGGGCGTAACAAACCCACAGGTTTAGAACGGGAGACCTTGCATTGGGAACATACAGAACAGGATGCCAGATAGTCAATCACATCCCTTGACATGGTAGGCCACCAGGACCAACGGCGTAATCCCTCCAGCGTCTTTTGCTGACCCGGATGAGCCGCACATAGGGAATCATGAGACCAGGCTAGAGCACGTAATCGTGCCTGTCCTGGAGGCACAAACAAGCGTCCTTGGATGTAGGGTAGGCCTTGAACCACATCAAGATTGAGTCTCTCACATTCTTCTTTATGCGCGGAGACCCAATCCGAAATCAAAGTCCGCAGGCTAGGTTGAGGAGTGCAGGCACAAACAACGTTACCAGGTAACAAGAGCGGTTTGTCAGAGGTTTTGTTGTCAGAATGGAAGGCAATGCGTGACAAAGCATCTGCACAAGTATTCAATCGTGCCGGTCGATATGTGATGGTGAAATAAAACTGGGAAAAGAAAAGATGCCAGCGAGCCTGTCGTGCAGTAAGACATTTCATTGATTTAAACGCCAAAAGGCTCCGATGATCCGAAAAAACTGTGACCTGATGTCGAGCCCCCAAAAGATGGTGCCGCCATTCGGAAAAGGCGTCTTTTATGGCTAGGAGTTCCCTTTCTGTGATTGGATAATTGGGCTCATAGGGCATCAATTTTCTTGAGAAGAATGCAATCGGATGGGCTTCCCCTGAATCTGGACACTTTTGAGATAGAACCGCCCCAATAGCCGAGCCAGAGGCGTCGGTCTCCACCAAAAATGGGAGTAACGGATTAGGGTGCTGTAACACTGGGGCGGAAGTGAAAGCTGCCTTAAGGGTGTCAAAGGCTCTTTGTGCCTCCTGGTTCCATTGATAGGATTTCTTAGAGCTGGTCAAAGCCGTCAACGGCGCTGATATAGAAGAAAAAGAACGGATGAAGCGCCTATAGAAGTTCGAGAACCCCAGAAGGATTGCAAGGCTTTAATCGACGTAGGAACAGGCCAATCCAAGACAGCCCTGACTTTAGAGTGACTCATTCTTATACCCCTACTAGTCAGGTCGTAACCAAGAAACTCCACTTCAGTGGAGTTGAAGACACATTTTTCAGCTTTGACAAATAGGTGGTTTTCCCTCAACCGTTGCAAGACAATTTGCACGTGCCTCGTGTGCTCCTCACTGGAGGGTGAATATATGAGGATATCGTCCAAATATACTACAACAAACTGATCCAAACAGTCATGGAAAATATCATTCATGAATGCCTGGAAGGTGGCCGGGGCATTACAGAGACCAAACGGCATCACCAGATATTCATACAGTCCGTAGCGTGTTTTGAATGCGGTCTTCCACTCGTCCCCTTTTCGCATTCGAACGAGATTATATGCACCCCTAAGATCCAGCTTGGTAAAGACTACAGAAGAACCGAGCTGATCTAAGAGCACTGAAATGAGCGGGAGGGGATATTGATTTTTTACCGTCACCGCGTTTAATGCCCGATAATCAATACAGGGGCGGAGGTCGCCCTCCTTTTTTGGAACGAAAAAGAGCGGAGAAGCCGCAGGGGACCTGGAAGGTCTAATGAACCCAGTGGCCAATGCCTTGTCAATATACTCCTTTAATACTTTATCTTCTGGAACCGTAAGGGAATAGACCCTACCCGCCGGGACCTTAGCACCTGGCAGTAAATCGATTGGGCAGTCGTAAGGCCTATGAGGTGGCAACTGGTCTGCCCCTCCCTTGTCAAACACATCACAGAAAGACTTGTATTCAGGAGGGATTTCGATTTCGGGAGATTTAGTGATGGCTCCAATCATGGACATAGATGCTACCAAGGCTTGACAAGAAGACTCAGAGGACACACTAGTGTCTAGGAAACACTTTTCGTTACACTCAGTGGAAGGAAACTGCACCGTTTTTCTTGTCCAGTCGATGGCTGGATTATGATGTTGCAACCAAGGGATGCCCAAGATGACCTGGAATTGAGGGGCTTTAATGAGATCGAAGGAGATCGACTCAGCATGTCCTTCCCTGGTTTGCATATGAATTAAGGAGGTATTTTGTGTGACTAGGCCAGAGACCAAGGATGTACCGTCCACAGCGTGAACAGCCTCGGGTTGGGCTTTAGAGACAACCGAAACGTTCTTACTTGTGGCGTAATCGTAATCCATATAATTCCCGGTGGCCCCGGAATCAATGATCGCCAATGAAGAAAAGGTACTATCTTCAGTGGTAAATACCACAGGAAGGCTAACAGGAACAGAAACAGCACCATGAGAGTCCAAGGAAAGCACCCCCGGCGTAGGGACCCTGTCTATCGCCGGGTTCTGGCGTTTCCCGGCTTTTTGACAGGTCTCTTAGGGCAATCCTTCAAGAGGTGTTCAGCAGATCCGCAATACATGCATAAATTATGCGTTCTGCGATAATCCCGTTGTGCAGAAGTCAAAGGACCTCTTACTGCCCCGATCTGCATAGGTTCTGGAAGCGAAGTAGAAGGAGAAGACTGTTCCACCTGCAGAGTAACAGGGGCTGGTGACTTACGTTCACCCCTTCTTTCGGTTCTTCTAGCATCTATTTGTAATACCAGGTCTAATAGTTCACCAAAAGTGGTTGGAACCACTGGTACTGTGGCCAAAACGTCCTTTAACTCATCTGACAACCCTTTGTAAAACACGGCTGATTTTTTCTCCTCCGGCCAATCAGTTTCAGCTGCCAACTGATTGAATTTAGTAAGGTATGTAAACAAAGAGGATGTGCCTTGACGCAGATTGAGGAGCTCCAGGTCAGTAGCCTGGGATTTATAGCGGGTGTCAAATACTCTGTTCATGGCCGTGATGAGAGCATCACAGTCATAAAGGACGTAACTATTAGATTCCAGTAACGGATTAGCCCAAGCGGCTGCGGTACCCCCAAGATGAGAGAGAACAAAGGCTGCCTTTGTTGTAGAATTAGGGAAAGCAGTAGGCCGACAGAGAAAATGTAATTTGCACTGGTTGATAAACGTGCGATAATGTTTAGGATCCCCAGAGAATCGTTCTGGGGGGGCCAGTGGGAATTGAGTAGCCATAAGCACTGGGGTAGTCGTAAAGCCAGAGGCGGAGGGTATGGGACCGGTTGAACCTGATGCCGTAGCAGCAGACGTATCCACCCCCAGGGTGTGGGGGCTTGGGAAACTCTGCAAATTGTCGATCCTTTGATGGAGAGCACTATGTGCGGCTGTCATATCAGAACGAAGTTCAGATACCAAGCGAACCAAGGTGGTTAAAGGATCAACATCTTCCATGGCTTCTGTTTCTGTTACTCACCGGAATGGAGAGTATGTAAACAGGCCGGACCTCTTTAGCTGGGAAGTTGCTTGAAGGAGCTAGGGTTGGAGCCTCCTACCCAAGCCTCCTCTCTGTGAGGGAATGAGCTCTTTAAACCGATATGACCACCTGCTGAACTGTACAGACAAGGGGACCGATCGATCAAAAAAGCGGGGAGAACAGACCGTCTCAAACCCAGGCTGTAAAGGAAAGGATAACAAGTTAATAATCTGCCAATAATGAAACTGGTTTATTCCCAAGACTATTCCCCTTTAGTAGTACCTGGTTTAATCTCCCCTTAAGCCAAAGGAACCGGAGTAACCTATAAAGTAGAGAGGTCTTAGTATATGGCTAATGTATAATTCTGCAGTATGGAAAAACCAAGAGAAACTATACTTTACCCCTGATGGAAATAGGATTGACGTAAAGAGTCCTGGGAAACAACGAAAGTATAAAATAAAAAATAGGGAGGTTAGTAGGGTAGCTATCCCCGAACGGAACGAGGGTCGCACTGGTTTCGGGATGGTGCACCACAGCAAAGCGTTCAAAAGATGCACTTAGGAGTTAAGTCGAATTCCACAGAATAAGGGATTCCAATTAGAGTCTTTCTTACCGGAGTAGTTACTATCTCAGAGTCCAGGAAGCAGGCAGGGGTCTGGTACACAGGCGGTCACGAAACACAGCAGAATCAGTGTCCAAGAGTTCCGGAAAGCAGGCAGGGTCGGTACACGGGAAAAACAAGGACTTCACAATTCAAGATACAGGGAGAGCACTTCGGAAAGTATGCCGGTTGTAACTTTAAACAGAAGCAGCGTTCTGTATGCCGCTGTGGAATAAATAACAACAAGAGGCGTATCGTTTGAAAATGAGGCTCCCCTCTCAACGCCGAGAACTACAACGTAGCAGGTTTTCTGGATGTTGTAGTTCGTATAGAAATTTGCCATGGCAGCTGCCAGCGCGATAAGAAGGGCGCGTGCCGGCGCCGTAACCCTTTATGAAGGGCGATCACTTTCCTGTCCCTTATTTTAGTTTTAACCGGAATTCCCCAATTGTTCTTGCTCATACGAGAGCAACGAGGCAGAACCCTGGAAACGTGGCGCGGCCGAGGGCGAGGTGTAACAGTATGTGGCTTATGACACAGTGGATCATGATCTGTTGCTCTCATAGTGTCAGTCGCTTGGGTCACAGACCATGATTTTGAGCGATGTTGGCCCTATATAGAAGACTAAGCGCTTTGGTTGAAAATGGGAGACTTTCTCTCTACCCCCTTCAATTAAATTCAGGGCATGCCATTACCTTAACAACTCTTTAGCATCTTACTTAGTCTCCCCCATCAGACTACTTATGGACTGAACACTGGTATTTTATTCTTGCGCCAATGATTCCCACATTATTTGAGTATCATCGGGTCCCATGAGAGCTTTTCTACTCCATACGAGGACCTGGACTTTTGTGTCAGAGTGGATTGCATGAGAGAACATTTAAATGAAATTTTTCAATGCCCACACTTCTCTTTAGCCTCCAGCACCTGACTAAAAACACAGCAGCACTTCCTTCCACACTTTTAACCTTGAAAATGTAACCTGTGCTTTTACAGTTAAAATTCGAAGCTTCTGAGGACACAAGGTGGCACAGACCAAGATGCCTACTCCCCGCTGCCAGTCCCACCTAAACCGTAGCTTTTTCAAAAACTTCTGCAACCTCAAATGAACAGATGAAAAACATGTATTGCATCTTTTGAGACATTCACCGTGATTGTACATTGGTATTTATAAACAAGAGCAAACACAGAAGGCATTCCATTGTAAGCTGATGAACGCTCCATGGGATCTACAAATCAGCGCTCCTAAAGACCAAACCCACCCTTCAAAGGTGAGCTCTGGTGTCAAGTCTGAGCCCAGAGGTGAGCCTGCATCTGCAGATGGATCCTGCTGTGTTTATGTACCATATGGTTTAGTGGATGGCTGAGCCGAGGAACCAGTGCCCGCATCACTCCATCCTCTCTCCTTCTGAGGTGGTGGGCGGGGGTGAGGGGTAGGTTGTTCTGACTTACTATAAATGTCTTCAAGCCTGGGCACACATACTAAAAAGCTGACTCCTTCCACGTTATTGCAGGGTGCCTGGCTATACTTCATGCTGTAAGGCAGGGGTATGCAACGTGTGGCTTTCCAGATGTTTTGAACTACAAAT
Source organism: Ambystoma mexicanum (assembly GCF_040938575.1). Taxonomy (NCBI): domain Eukaryota; kingdom Metazoa; phylum Chordata; class Amphibia; order Caudata; family Ambystomatidae; genus Ambystoma; species Ambystoma mexicanum. The sequence continues at coordinate 209,996,092 of NC_090929.1, forward strand.
CCCATAATCTCTCACGATTGACTATGCTGGCTGGAGCTGATGGAAGTTGTAGTTTAAAACACCTGAAGAGCTAAAGGTAGAAGACCCCAGGTGTAGAAATGCATAATAAATGGAGTACTGATTGTTTAAAAAAGCACCTGGGCCCAAGACGGAGCTGGACTCCTACCAATCAAAGGTAGCACCATTTACACGTTGACTACAAACATCAGCATTTACAAACACATATTTTCAGTTTTTTGTATTTTCAATCCCATACAGGGTGCACCTTGGAGAAGACCAAGTATATTTCCAATCTTTCCACTTGAACTAGCACACACAGGTGTATTTGTCAAATATCTACACCAACTCGCATATGGGAACATAGGACACAGATGGAGCTCGTGTTTTGCACAACAAGCTAAGTTCCATTGTCACCGTGGGCATTAAAGGATGCCTGCTGTCTGAGACCACTGCTGCCCTGAGTGACATCAGAGGTGCCATTTAACCAACTTCATTAAACCATCACCTGCTTTTTCCGAATAATGCTCCCTGCTGCCAGTCTTCACAGCCTGAAAGCCATGATTGACAGCATGGAGGCCGAGGCAGAGACTGAACTTCTCTTTTTAAAATGTTTCCACACAAATACATGCAGGAAATAGATTAATGTTCTTCTGTGTTTTTATCTGTAAAAATTTGTAAAATGTAAAAGACCGGGAGCCCTAATTATTTATCAGTTTTGTTATCCAAACCACTAATTTAGTATTTAATTTTTAATGAGTAGGTGTAATACTGATGTTATTCTTTAAACTTCTTCATGAACCCCTCCTTTCTAATATTGAAAAAACACGAATAAGTACGTGTATAAAAAACAGAAAATCCAGTTTCCTTTGTGAAGCAGGTGTGCACTATAATGCCCAGAATAGGGCCGAATTACGTGTTGGGCAGTATCCCGGCGGCAAATCTGCCAGAATACTGCTCAACTGAATTACCGTTACTGCCACTTGGTCTGGCGGAATTACTGCTGGATTACAAGTGGCAGTGTAATTCCCCCCACTATTTGAATTCAAAGTGGTTTTGTTTTTGCGAAATTTCCAGCGCAGAATTTCCGCTGCGGTAATTCCGCTGATTCTGCCGATGGTTTGGCGGGGAGTGGCAGAATTTGCCTCAAGGGTTTTCCTGGAGGTAAATCCTCCACTCCAGGTCTGACCTTATGATTTGACGTAGTGGTAAAATTGGCGCTAATTTTACCACTTACCACCATACTCGTAATGAGGCCCTAGGACTGTGGTGAGTGCATGCTTATTTTTCTATACCTTCTCTAAAGCACTTCCCTAAATTTCCAAGTACAAGTCTCTGCATGTTGTGGATGAAGAACCACGAGCAAGTTTAAGGCGATGTGCTTTGTGCAGACGGAACTTAAGAGAGGACCTGGTACATTCTTATTCAGGAGATAATGCAAGTCGTATCCCGAATAACGCACAAGGGGAACTAAGGCCACAATTAATAGCAATAGGACTTTCACTATGGAGGCTGTGCTCAGTCTGTGCCCAGGGCAGGGGCAAAGCACTGGTCTTGGAAGAAAGACCCTGCAAAGCAGCAGAGGTTCGAATCCCAGATCGGTGCTAAGAAACTGAACTCAGGTACGGTACTAGGTGCGTTATAAAAACACAATTAAATAAATAAATGAGGTAAAAACATCGACATGGGGTGGAAGACACAATGCTTTAAAAATAACTTGTCAACTGCAATTCGAAGAATGTAATCTATTTAATTACACACCCATGCAATGTGAGATACGTGGGCATGACTAACAAATCAGTGAAGAAGCGGATAACTGAACACAAAGCATGCATCGTAATTCAAAAACAAAATGCACCTTTAGTGGAACATTTTGTAAAACACAAACATACGTGTGAACAATTCCAGCAGACATTTCTTGAACACCTAAAAAGCCACAAAGAGATGGATACATGGACGCTATATTATTCTATAATGAACAAAGTTGGATTTTTAGATTGAAGACACATGAGATTGCTCTAAATGAGGTCATCCACTGGCACCAGTTGGAAATTGGTTGACAGTCATTGGCTTTGCAAAAAAGGAAACACATTTTTGTCCTAAACATAATGTTTAAAGTATGTCGAGCCATAATGTTGCATAGATAACTGGCTTTTTAAATTTATTTTATTTATTTATTTTTGTATTATTATGTAGTTAAATTAATAGCTTTTTAATACATCACATCAAACCATAAAGATATGAGTACATTTACTAACACATGAGAATCACATTGCACGGTTGGTTCAGGCTTCGATTATTGCTGTTATGTCCCAAATTTCGTTTCATAGCCTGGAAAAATAGATTATCCATCCCTCATGATTCCCAGACATGAATAAGTCCCAGAGCTCATTGCTGCTTACTATCGACTGAAGGCCAGAAGCTATGATCGCTTTCAGCCAGAGGGTTGCCATGCACCACGGTCAAAAAGGAGATGACGCACAGATTCACTAACCGGTACGCCGCAAAACTGGCAAATTGTAAGGTTCCTTTCTACTTTACGCAAGTGACCAGTGATCTCAAATGTTTTGACAACATTTCATTTAATACATAACTAACTAAAAAAGAATTATATAGCGCACACACACCCGAAGGCCTCAGGGCGCTCTGGCTTTTTATAATGAGACATATTGGTTAACCTTCGATGTTGAAGTAAAAACCATGCACAAAATTTGCAATGTTCCTTTCCAGATTGGAAATTAAAAATGAGGTATGTATGAACTTTTTGCTCCCTTAACTAAGTAGAATAACAAATATAATCTGCCATGGCCGACAAAGGGGCAGATGTCCATTCTAAGATGGCGTGCATTGACAATGTTCCGTTGTGCATGTGATTACATCATTCCTAGATAAAAGCGCCAACAAGATGGCTTCCGCCTTGAATGCTACATGGGAAAATGAACATGCAGCTTACCCCCAGTGATAATATGTAAAGATGGAAAGTAATCTAGCACAAATATGGTTTGTATTCTGGACAGAAAGAATCTTGGAACAAGAAGGAGGATTAATGTCTTTTCTTGCTTGGTCCTAGATAAAAGACATTAGTCTAGTTTTGATACTAGATATAATCTACCCAGTTAAAAAGGTGAGTATCCTACAATAGAAAATGTTTAAAAAAATAAAAATGTTTTTTTAAAGGTTTTAAAAGAGAGTTTAATCTTTTGCCTCACCCGACCAATGAAGAATGGGAAAAATAGAATGATGAACATTAATGTTTATGTTTTGTTGTGTCTTTTCAGAAAACTGGAAGAAACTGAGAAAAGAAAATCAGGAAAAGAGTCAACAAAATAAGAAATGAACAACCATCATTAATAACACGTAATAAAACATAGGTTAAATATCGATGATAAACAGATAAAATAAGAAGTGAATAGATCAAGAAACATTTTTAACTACAGATAATACAACATCTTTAACAAAGAAAATGGCTAAATGATCCTAATGAATGCAACCTACTTATTGCAGTTGCAGAAACCGGTCAACCACAGAACATAGGGACATTTTTTATGTGTTTTCTACAATTATTTTTAAACTACAGAAGCATTAAAACAAGCACACAATACACGCTTCTAAGACCCCAGATGAATTTGTGTGTCTTAACAACAGGAGGTTGAGTTTTAACATTGGGTCAAGTCGAACCAACCAGCGCTAACTAATCCCTCTTAACCTGCAGGTATTGCTAAGTAACACATATCCACCAGGTGTAGATATTGGTTGAGAGTCAGAAGTGTCTCTCTATCCCTATTAGATAAACGGCACACCACTGTAACCCCTGACAGGTGTTTTCCTCTAATTAGGGTAAGCTTAACGCTTCCAAATGGGGTAGTTAGTGATACATGCTCCACCACCTTGAAAATATTTTTTTTTGTGTGTGATGTAATGTTATTTTGAGACTTAGAAAGAGTCAATCTCACCGCAGGCCGTATTTGTGGTTTATTTTGTGCAAGTTCTCCAGTGCATAAAAAAACATAATGGCATCTGTTTTTGGACTTGCTAAATAGGACCCAATGTGCCTAACTGCTACTTCAGCGATGCAGTGCATTTTTGCTGGTAATTCTGCTACTGCCAAAAAAGTGCCAGTAAAGGAATTACCGCCAGAAATGTACTGCATCATCAAACACCAGCAAATCACATACTTTACTTCCAAAATGTGGCAGATATCCCGAAGCGGAATTATCACTTGCAGTCAAGCATAAAAATCCACACATAGGGATTAACACTAGCTCACGACCACTCATAATCAGGCGGTAAATCCACTGGACCGAGGGGCAGTAACAGCAAATGGGGTTGGCAGTAATTCCGCAGAGAAAGCACAGAATTATGAACACACTCGTAATGATATGATAAGTTATTTATAACGCTCCTAATACCCAGAGAACCTGTGTTGCTCCGTGACGTCTTGCTTCCAAGGAGAGCATGTTGCTGCTGAGCTATCCTCCGAGACAATGAGACATGAGGCTCAATGTCACTACAACAAAGGATGGATTTTAGGTTTCCCTATTTAAAGCTTGAAATACTTCCATGGTCTTGTTGCCCTACTCGGCAGATAAAATAAAGCAATACATTGCACCTGGGCCCTTAGATCACTAACCTATTGGCTCTGCCCATTTCCTGGTGTAGGTCTCAGGCAGACTGTGGATTTACTATCCAGTCCCACAATCTCTGCAATGTCCTACCTCAAGAGATTCAGACTTATAACTCTAGGTTGGCTTTCAAAACACCATTAAGATCTGGCTGATCTGCTGTGACCTTTTGTGTCAATGTTCATGACATCATATACAGTACAAAGTTAACAAATTTGGCCTCTAATCTTCTAAGATTCAAGTGGCGATATCCACCTCTGAATAATAATTTAGCATTGTCTATCAGCGAACATTTTATGTTGGCTTTATTATTCCTTTGATGCTTTTGATCAACAAACATTATGCTTCACTTTACTCATCCCATCTCATCTCGTCTACTGACTACTAGCCCACCAAGGAGAATCTCTCCACTCTCTCCTTTTCCATCTCCCTCACCCATCTCATGACCCCAACTGCTCCCTCAGCTGCATACTCATGCCCCCGACCACATGGCAAAATGACATTTGCGGGCCATTGGAATAGGGTCATCCTACTGGAGATTACCAGGAATAAACCAGAAATAAATCTTTATATAATAAATCCACCAAACTGAGGGAGATAGGATACTTTTTGAAATATGAGATTGTTAGAAAACCAGATTAGATTTATTTCTGGTAATCTCTGCTCGGACAGAGCAGCCAGAAACAAAAGAGAAAAGAGCAGATTTTATTGAACCTCTTCCTAAATTGGATTCCCAGATTTTTATGCAGGACCCAGCAAAATTAAACGTTAAATCGAAGGCCCAGGCGCACTTTTCAGCCGGTCACATAAGGCAATAGCTTGGATTAAAGAGATGTCAAAGGAGGAAGCAGATAGAACAAGACATAATCATACGAGAAGATGGGATGCAAGAAAGTAGGAATAGGGAAGGGAAAAGGAAATCCAGGGAAGAGTTGAGCAGAATTCCCAGCATGTGTTGTGGGTAAGCACCTTAGTTCCTGGGTTAGGGGGGAGGAGAAACGAGGCGACTAGAGGCCTGAGCAAAATGCAGAGTACTTCGGAAAAGAATGTGGGATACATTTCTCCTGCAGGAAACACACCTGGTGATAGGTTATTGCAGCAGATCCATTTGCACTGTCATCAATGAGAAGTTACATAATGATGCGTGTTAAAGAGCTCACAGTCCTAGTGCTGAGAAATAATGGTTCAAGTGTTACCAGGTGGCCAGGGGTAAGGTAGGAAGTTGGATGCTTGCTGGACTAGAGGAGTAAGGACGAGTCCTTACAGTGGCCCCATTTTATGAAAAAAAAAAAAAAATATATATATATATATATATATATATATATATATATATATATATATATATATATATATATATATATCACCCCAGGTTTGATTGGGAATCAGAGGTGCCATTGTTTAAAAGCCCATATTGTAAAAGGGGCTTTAATGTGGTAATAAATATTCCATTGGAGAAGACAGGCTTGAACGACAAACTAGTTACAAAAAAAAATAGCAAAGAGTAAAACGAGATTACAAATTTAGAAAGTGATGATCAGATTGCAGGAGAAAGACATCTGAAAAGTAAAATACCCATTGCAGTCAAAACATTCCTTCTACTCCAATAATTGCAGGCATTAGGGTTGAATTGTTTTACTGTTGATGAATCCAGAAAGCTCCGACGTGTGCACAGCAAACAGTGACCACTCCTGCTTATCCCGGCATGAAGTGTTATCTGATAGGAAGTGGTAAAATGAAAGCTAAGGGGTAACGAGAGGAGCAGTTATTCCTCTAACAACCATATTTGTTGTGCACTGGACAGACATGTATTCAAGACTATAACAAGGACATAAAAGAACTTGGAAAGCCAATGGCGGGGCATGTGGTAGGAAACCTTGCTCATGGGGCATGTTACACCATAAGGCAGTCTTTAAGCAAAGGTAAAGCAAGATTAGTTGGGGATTACTTAGATCAAACCAAGGGGGTTTGGATGAGAAGTATGCTAGGTGGCTAGGTCGCTAGGGAGCAGGGCGACAGAGTGGGGGGACAAAGACAATGTTGAAGAGTTTAGAAAAGCCACATATTGAGTATGGGTAGTGATTAGAGGCTAAAGTTAGGAAATATGTGTTAAAAAATGCACAACCCTAAAAGTTTATTTGGCAGAATGCCTCCATAAAAGTACAATAAAATGCAATGATTTAAATAGAAATGATTGGTGTTAACTATCTCTACAAACCACAGATAAGCATCAGTGATAACACAACAGGTAATTTAGGATTCTTCAAAGTTTGCCATATGTTTTGGACTACAAATCCCAGGATCCCTCACAACTGACTTCGCTGGATAAGGCTAATGGGAGATGTAATCCAAAACACCTGGCGAGCCAAGGGTTGAAAACCTCTGATAGGTGATTTAATTTCAATTACATCTACACTCAAGCCAAGACCCTCATAGATTTTAATCCGCATACCTGAAAATTAAGAAAACATATACAAACAAATACTAACAAACAAAAATCCCATTCCCTCCAATGACATTGTGACTCGAAACTGTGCATGCCATTTTCGGGATACATAAAGTGGATTTTTGTTGTGTTTTTAAGATTGCTGGCTCTCAGTCGCAAGACTGCAGAGAGACAAGTGCCTACATAGAAGCACGCCCGGTAGTCACTCAGCATCAAGGGATGGAATAATGGTGACCAACGCTGATGAAAGCCACTTCCTGTTAGAAACCTTGTAAGACTACATCCAGGTCATTTTATTCTTCACTACCTGTCAGAGTACCCAGTGTTACTAAGATGTCTGAGGTCAGACAGGGTCAACAGGTATTCCACAAGACCCTCCGTAGGGGCTGTTCAAGGGGGTTTTCAAAACCTACTCTGGCGGGTGCGGCTTCTGAAAAGCCAAGTTAGAGCATGGCAAAGTGTAAAATCCGCCGGTCTTCCACCAGTGGAAAGAAGCCTATTAAAAGGTGGCACTCCGCCATCTTTACACCGGTTTTCTGCCGACAGAAAGCTGGCGGAAAATCTGTCAGTGCCCATGCATTGCAAAGGGGACTGCAGATTTTCTGCCAGTGAAAAACCAGTGTAAAACTGGTGAAGTGCCAACTGTAAACAGGCATCTTTCTACCGACGGAAAACCGGCAGATTTTAGCGTCCGCAAAATTCTAAATGAGGCCCCAGTGGTCCAAACAGGATTACAAAAAAACCCTAAACAAACTCTGAACGGTAGAGTCAATAGCGGAGACAGCTTTTGGTGCTGGGACTGGGGAGGGGGGATAACAGGGCACCAGCAGGAGGCCGGAGGGGGGACACTGGGCACTAGGGGGTGGGGGCGGCCTCTCCTTGGCCCCTTGGCCCCCCTGGCTGCACCATTGGGTAGAGTGGCAGAGTAGTACTCTGGAGGAGGAAGGCTTGGCGCAAAGCACAGCTGACACAAAAAGTGGCAAGTAGCAGCGGTGTCCACAAGTAAGCACAAAAATACTCTATCAATAGTTTGCATCAAGATAAACACACTTATAAGGTAAGTTACCCATATTAACATATATGTTCCCTCAGTGGGGTGGTCAATAGGGTCCACCAGCATCACTTTAGATTTACACAGTTAAATCGAAAATCAATTCAGAGCAATACTGTTAGTAGTTAAAGTGGGGAGAAGAGAAATATTATGAAGATAAAACATATACCTTAGTACTATAGGATAGCGCCAAAGTTCATCTTAAGTATCCATCCCCTTATCTAGGAGCAAAGGCAACAGTGTTCCAGGCTAGTAAGTTCAGGTTCCATACTATTGGAGGGGTTTGAGACATTCTCAAAATGTCCAATTAGAAAACCATCAGACTCAATTCAATAGGTGTGGTTTTGTGTTGTGAAAACACAAGTCGTAGAAAACAGATTTTCCCCTAAAGGGAGAGAAGGCGCAGCTCTATATTCCTATACGCTACGGAGGCCCAAGGGAGACATACTAGCCCAAGGCTCCATCATCTACGGTCTAGTAGGGGTTACCAGAGGGTAGGACTTTACACCCTATGGATGTTAATGTTAATGTTAAAGGACATTTGTAGCGCGCACTGTCACCACTGGAGTGGTCTCCTGGCGCTTTTATTGATCCATATGGCAACAGGAGAGCACCAAAAAAAATATGCGGGTTCTTCTTCTGAACACTGATTTGGGAATAGAAACACTCCCTGGTAATTTATAGGTGCTAGGAACAGCTAAACACAGCATTGGTGTTATTGATGGGAGGTCCAAAGGTTGCTGATGCACAGTTGTTTTAACTGTCAGGTTTAGGTCTCTCGGGCAGTGGTTCGGGTGTCTCGCAGACTTATATTTATTTATTTATTTATTTATTTATTTATTTATTTATTTATTTGAATTCTTATAGCGTGCCACTCACCTAAGGGCCTCAATAATTTCAATGTTCAATGAGGCTGGACTGGACTGACGAAGAGGAAGGGGGAATGCTTTGACTCCCACAATGGTGGTTTATCCCCCAGAGATGATGGACAAGATACCGAGTTGAACAGACCATTTTCAGGATTGGCAGGGTGCAGGAGAGGAGCAAGATGACTAGGTTTGAGTGCCACGACGAAGGTGTCAGTGGAGTTTCCATCCAAATAGACAGAAAATGTCCAGGTGGCAGTGGGACCCCTCTTTGGCATTTGAATGCCTTGGGGAAACCCAGGGACTTTTTTGAGGTCCAGAGGTAGCAAGATGGCAGTGAAAGATCCAAGACTGCATTAGCCCACCAATATAAGGGAGGAACTTGGTATGGGTCTCGCCTTGTCTCAGAGGAAAGGACCAGAGGATCCCAGTGGCTGGTTCTGCCCATACAGGTTGCAACTGCAGTCCTCCGCTGTCCTCAGTGGTCTCTTCAGTCTTCTGGCTGTTGATTCCAGTGGGCAACATGAAGAATGGCTCCAGATGTTCTCCTTTGATCCCAGATGGGAAGAGATCCCTGGCCCCCAATAGGAGGTACCTGAAACATTCAAGCAGTTAAAGGCTATACGGTCGTGGAAAGCCAGCTACCACACACCTGCCCTGCAACAAGACACACTCTGGCTGGGATGTGGATTAAGACCAGATGGTCCCAATCACCACTACCAATCAGTTTAGGCACACAAGGCACTGACCAGGAGTCCTGTCCACGACCACATGTGGCCTTTTCTGATCTGAGATGGAAGGAAGATGGGCAACAAACAAGACAGCACAAAGGACAGAGCTTAGACCATGAGGAGCAGCAATTCTAAGTATCTGGTGCTCAGAAAAGCATTATTGTGGTAAAAATAAAGGGGCATTGTAGTGCACTGGGAAAAGATGACAAATGGGTTCGCTGCCACCAGCCTGGTCAGTCCACATCACAAAAGCAATTGAAATGCTGCTTACAGAACATTTAATAGGACATAATGTATGTATGCAGACCTCACTTGAGGTGGCCTGTTCTGCAATGTACACAGAAAGATGGAAAGAAAATGGGAGTGGGTCACCCTGCACTGGTAACCATAGAGGCAGACCAGTGCACCCAAAGCAAAGGGAGTTGAGTCATTGAGTGAGGAAACAGAGCCTCACAAACCCTCAAGCATCATTCAGGGTCCAGGCCATTAGCAGATGTGCTGGCACACTCTATTTAAGCCAATGGAGGAAAGCTGCAAAAAGAAAAACGTTCCTAACCGGTGCAACAGCTAGATATGCTCTAAAGGAGTTCTTAAAAATACAGCTGCTCAAAGCATGTCTCACCTGATGCTTACAATTACCAGCCACTCTGTGTGGATGAGTAATCTCCATGCACTGTACATGAACATTCCCAGAGATCTCTGGATATAGCTTGGCCACGTCAGTTACCCGCTGGAAAGCAATAGCTTATGTTATGTTAAGTTAATCTATACCGCGCACCGCTGCCATTGTTAAGGTGTCCAGGCGCTTTATGTTAGATCCTTAATGATGTTTGTGTTAGCATAGTATTTGTGTCATTGCAAAACACAATCCTACATCTGTGATGTCAATAAGGCAGGCCTGCTTCCAAGTGGACATTGAATGCAGCAGCATATGGGGGATGCCTAAAACCTGATTTCAACATTTATTTTGACAGGCCTGTGAATTATTTGCCTCAGCACACCCCCATATGCCCGCTCTATATCTCGCTATTGCGGCAGATTGAGATGAAAACACTCTTAACATCTGTCCCACAGAATAATGCTTAACACTATGAGCCAGCCTCAAAAGGCTCCTGATCGTGATCTACGTGTTTAAAACAACCAGAATGTCTCAAGTTTGAAATTTGGTCGACTATTTTTTGTCCACTATGGTCGGTCTGGTATGCGGGAGTCCTCCCCATGCCCACTACTTCCTCAACCCCCCTCCCTGCCCCTCCAGACACCCGAATTGAAAACGCCCAACAACAGCATACCTACTATTAACATGTGACATCATTATATCAATCATTCATTTAACTTTTTTCGGCAAATTTCCCCACAAGTTGCACATAATACATTACATCACGCAATATCAAAATCATGGGTAAAACATAAGAAGGTGATTGCTAAAATGTACACAATAAAACATTAACACACTTCCAAGAGCAACTTTGGAATACACATACATAAACATGGCAGCAATTAAAGGGCACAGCAACTGTTAAAACATTGTATAAATATAGAGGAGCAGAATATCTAATATTTAGGTAAAACGTAATGCAGAGAAGAAAAGATAAGATATAATTGTCCAGGAAAGCAAATACGGATCAACAACGGCTTAGAAGTAGAGACAGGGTCGAGTGTGTGTACACGTGCACATCCAGAATTTGAAAGATGGCCATCATATTAGTTAATGAACATTGCAGGTGTTGTGAGGATTTGTTATTTGTCCGCGTCTTTAAGCAGACGTGTTCTTTTCATCCACGCTAGAGGCACATATTTTGCTACATAATACACTAGGCTTAAGTTTGCGTAGCGTCTACGCAAACTAAGCGCCTCTACAGTACTACGGACATTGTGCAAAATCAGCATGGGTTTCAGGATAAGCAGGGCTTAGATGCATGTAACTTTCACATAACAACAAAACATGGACAATGGTCTCCTCACCATCTCCACAGGTGGCGCCTATGCACCGGACGATCCCTTCCAAGAGCAAGGAAACTAAGCAACATTCAACGTACCCATTCTGAGCTGTACGAACAGTGTGCGTGCGCATGGTGGAGGGATGCCATCCAAGCATTCTTCATGCCCACACTGTTCTTTATATGCAAGAGATTGTGGTCCCAGAGATAAATGCTCACATGCAGGTACCAACTTAGATGGTGATATATGGCTACCTTTTTAATTATACCCTTAATTTCTGTATCAATTTGTTAGGGATGTACCCAGAGGTTACCAAAGCCTAATTCCAACAGGCTTCTCTTAACATGCACTAACCGAGGCAGGCAAGAATCACCTTTTAATGACATTACATGATGAAGAGCGTATTTAACTAGGCATGGTGTTCCCCCCATAACCTGATCCAATACATCAGGGCTCTTCAGTACACCTCGCCAGCAATCCCGTTAAGATCTACCTTCATGTGCAATGATACTTTTGGGGTGCTTGCTGGGAGAGTGAGCAATTTCTTTAAGAACAGACTTTCTGTGGTTGCCAGGGACTGTATATTACTATGTCCCCAAACTTCTGCCCCACATAGAACCGCATTTCTAGCATGAGTTGTACATACCTCCAGGGAAGGAGGGCATGCACCACCTCTGTTCCTTGCGCCCAACTCCCTCACTGCCCCACTGTTTCTCTCCAGGATGAGTTTAGTCTTATCAATATGGGAGGACCATTGAGAGTTTTTTCGTGGAACCTCAAGCCGAGATAGTCATAATAGGGCACTTGCTCTAATTTGTTTCTGCCACCCATAATATTCAACTGGCAGGTTCTAGAGAACGTTGGCAAAAAAACATGACCTTGGTTTACAGAGTTCTTTGAAAATATATCCACTGCTTTTCTCAGCCCCATTGGAGTGGTGAACAAGAGGACCGCCCCGTCTGCGAAAAATAACATTGGGATTTTGTCGCAGTCGAGTCTCGCTTCAAGCAAGGCATTTATTATCATGTTGATATAAATGCAAATTAGAATTGGCGCCAGAATGTGCCCTTGTCTGATGCCCTTCTCTACTCCCAAATGATGGCTTTCTGGGGCCTGGGACCCCACTACATCCAACTCTCTCTCCCTAAATACCTCCCTGCTAGAGCCCTTTTAAAAAAAATGTATTATTTGTTTATACAAACCTTTAAAACCGCAAAACAGGAGAAAACAGCAAATCCGAAAGCAAAGAAGTCTTCTCTCTCATCAGATTGAAGGCCTTTCGTCAACAAGAATATTAGTGTTTTCAAACATGCATCAAACATTACTACAGCATATCTTGTCTAGGCTCTTAGACTACTGGATCATTCTTTACTAGACGATATTTTATTTCTTTCAGGAACATTATGAGTCCAAACATAGTTCCCAATCTGACCCCTCGAACATGAGTCTCCACCAGTCGTCAGCCCAGTATGTTTGGTGTTTCCAGATGATTGGCCCTAATAGCTGAGTTTGAGTGCTGCGTAACTTTTGACAGAATAAAACTAGATGTTTAAGTGACTCTGAACATTGCTCACAAAAGGACAGGTCAAGCTTGCATTTAAATACTGGGCCCAGGGTCCAGTGCGTTCTTTGGTTGGAAACAGATCGAGTTTGAATTGTGTAAATATCAGCCTGGAGTTTTGGTCTGGGAATTGTAATAGGTAAGGTTGCAAATTGTCATATGCTCTTGCCTCTGGTGGAGCATATCTCATTAAACGAGATCTTAGTCGTTGTTCACAGGTTTTTTGCAAATCCAGTCTCCATAGCTTTTTCTTGGCTTGCTCAGGATTGTCCAATAAAGTGGAAACAATAATGTCATTCTCCTTAAGCACTTCAAAACATTGTTTGCTCCACATAGATAAGACCGTATATCCAAAATCTTTGTCCGGATTGTGCAGAATTTTAAACTGTAGTACAGGCGTTGTTATTACAGTCTTCCTGAACAGATTTAACAGATTCCAGCACACTCTGGTGTGCATAGATATGAGTCCTAGTTCATACCTTATGTTACCCGTCGGACATCCTTTGGGAAGGTGTAAGGCTCTGGTCCAACAAATGTTCTCCAAAGAACTCCAAAGGTCGTGTGAGCATCTGAACATATTTTCAGCTCCATAGATCAGTGCCGGTGACAACTTTTTGCCGGTAGAAAACTACCACTGGCGTTAAAGAAAATGTCCCAAATTTTGTATTGAGGATTGCAGCTTGAGATGCTAGTTGTCAGCATTTCTTTTTTGTTGATTCGACCCAAGGGGCGTCATTTAGGTTGGCACTTATCTGCATACCTAAGTATTTGATGTTAGCTGTAGTTTGTAAATTAGTTTTTTCTAGATTCCAGATGTATTGTTTTTGCCCAGGTTTTTGACATTTCAAGTTTTGAAAAGTTAGTATTTCACATTTTTGTTTGTTGATATGCAGGCTGTTGATTGCCACGTATGTTTCTAAGGCATCGAGCTTGTGTTGAAGCCCAATGGGCGTTGTGTCTAGAAGAATTAGGTCGTCAGCGTAAATAAGCCGACTGACGTGCAATCCATGAATCTTAGGTGGGAATGCAGCAACGTCATCCAATGTTACACCAATGTCAGATATAAAAAGGTTGAAGATAATTCCTGCCAACGGGCAGCCCTGCTTCACACCTTTAAAGGTCTTTATTGCGGTGGACAAGGTGCCACTGCGATCCAGTCTGATTTTAATAGTTGTATTCGAATGAAGTTCCCTGATAGCTTCAAGTAAACTTGGTGGACACTTCCAAGTTTTTAGTTTGTTCCACAGGATCGCATGGTCAACACTGTTGAAGGCATGGGAGAAATATATGGCTTCTACGTAGATTTTAGTATTAGTTCTGATGGTTTCCATTTTCATAAGATTCAGCAGCAACGTGTTAAGACCACAGCCGACACCTTTCACAAACCCTGCTATGTGGTTAGTTTCAGTTGACCATTTGAGTAGCATCTGTTGTAGTTGAATCGCATACATTTTGCCCAAAACGTTTGGAAGGGCAATGGGCTGATAATCTTTCTGATTAGCCTGGTTGCCCTTTTTGAAGATGGGGATGATAATTGCACTTTTCCATGAAGTTGGAGTTGCGTGTTTTGCTATAATTCTGTTAAATAGAATGGTACAAAAGTCCACCCATGCTTCCGGGATTTTTTTGATGGTGTAGTTGGTGAGTCCATCAGGTCCCTGGGCTCTTGATGCACAAGTTTTATTTATTGAACTCAAAATGTCCGCTCAGTCTATTTTCAAATCCCAGTGATCTAGTTGGAAGTCACTTGGGATGTTAGGTCTCCCATTACTGCTGAACATTTCAGTATAGAATTTCACCCAAGTCGCTTCAGAAATGATCGTAGATTGTAGCACGTCCTGCGGTGTAGATAAGTTATTAATGAGACTCCAAAACTCAGAGGAATTTTTGTTCTTTAGTTTTGCTAGCATGTCCTCCAAGTCGCTCTGTAATAGAACTGAATTATGCGCCTTGTTCCAGTTTTTATATTTCTGCATAGCATGTTTCTTTTGAGCGCAATAAAGAATGGGGTCCCCTCTTGGTATCATTCTTAACTCACTTCTCATTAGACGTTTCCGCTGTTGGACGTGAAGGTCGTATTTGTGTTTGTGGGTAAACTTCAGCTGTTTGAGACCCTGTTTGTGTTCTGAAAATTGAATTAAGAGATGTTGGTATTCAGTTGAACCCGTTTCAAGGTTAAGATTAGTGACAATACGGTTGACATCAGTGTCCTTGAGATTGAGTCTGATTCGACCAGTACGAAAGGAGACAGAGTGCAGCCACGTCAAGTGGGTTGCAAGACTTGACAGGGTGAGTGACAACTTCAGCAGGTCATGGTCACTGTGATCCATTCTTATGGCTTCTAGACAAACTGCTTTCAGTTGTACTGATTCAGATGCGAAGATATAGTCGATGGTTGAACATTGCTCATGTCGTCTCCAAGTCGGGTTCGCAGGGATATCACCTGTCAGGTTACCATTTAAAACAGCCATCTTACGGAAATCCATTTCTGAGCACCAACAATAGGCAGCTTGGTCTTTCGGATTCCACTTTTGCCTCTTAGATATTTTATGGTTGTCATCACTCAGGCAGTCAATATTTAAGTCACCGCAGATTATTATTTTTGCAACACTACAGTCTTCAAGTATCGTGTCTACTATAGAAGTGACTTGATCGATAAAGATCGAAGTTCCCACGGCGTCATGATTCCAATATAAGTTGATGATATTCAAAGTCTCAGATTCGCAGGGACGTGATATAGTCATCTTAGCAGTCTGTATATAAGGTGAAATATTATTGGTCTCCACTATTCTGAGGCCATAGGATTTCTTTGTGGTGATCAATAGCGCAGCCATAGGTCTTCCCTTATGATGTTTAAACGCTGGATTTAGTGATATTTCATAGTCTTGTAAAACGGGGCATTCCGTTATCCAGGTTTCTTGTAAACATACCGGGTCCAATCCCGAAAACCACGGTGTGTTAAACAGATATAGGAATCGTCTCGTGTTCCAGGATCCGAAGGTCAAATTCGATGGATGAAGTGACTCCCGGCATTACTTTTTGTGCTTGGTGTTTAAGGTTGACGCAATCCAACCCCAGTCTCCATTCCTTCGATGGTTATTTTTATTTGGTCTCCAACTGTGTTTCTTAGTTGTGTCTCATAATTTTTTGTGACTTTATGCCCTGATGTTTGCGGCTTTTCAGATACAATTTGTCAGGTTTTTTCTTCATTTTTACTATATCCCTCAGAGAACTTTAGTGTGTCTTTTGTAGTAGCTCTGTTTGAGATGAAACTGTCACTTATGTCCTCGTGTGGGATTTTATAAATATCAAAGCCCAGGGACAGCAATACTGGACCGGCGTCCACCAGAAGGTCTCTGATGATTCTTGACTCTATGTGTAGGATCACCTTGTCAATTCTATTTTCGTTGAAGAATTCGACGATCTTCAAATCCTCTGAGACAATAGTCTTCAAACTCGGATCGAGGTGGAGCAGCCTTGTCACGTACTGGCGATTCAAAATTAAGTTGTCAGAGTTTTCAACTCGTTCTAGAATTAATATATAGTTTGAGGGATATTTCTTGACAGCGTTTGCACAGGAGATGGTCCGATTTTGGATTCCATCATTACCGGCTAAGTTATAGGCGAGTAGACGTCTCCCAACCGGTAACTTAGATCTCAGCTCAGATTTCTGAGACTCGTTGACACGGTCACGAGGGATGGTCTGAGCATTCCGTAGGTTCTCTTGAGGATTTTTGGAGGTCTTGAGACCCATCATTTTGGCTCTTTGTTCTACCAACGTCAAAAATGGAGAGCTGAAACTTCTTTTTGTGGATGTAGCTGCACACGGCAGTTGTACCAGAGTACATTTTCTCTGGGATTTGTTAAACTCTAATGTACGTGCAGCCTCAGCGTCCACTCGCTTTACAAGATCGTTGAGATACGGTTTTAAGGAATCATCAGCTGGTGAGTCTATGTTCAATTTCACTTCGGTGGATACTTCCGTTATTACATCACCATCCTTGACTTCATAAGTGGACAAGTTTGTCAATTCAGTTGAGTCCACAGAAGGGCCATCCAAGTCGATTGGTTCAGCGTTTTGCATGACTTTGGCATCAGGCATCCTTATCCTTGGAGTATCAATATCTTTTGTCACGTTGTTGTGATTAACTGTCAAGTTCACAGTTTTTATATTGTGTAGACATTTTCTAGAACTGTTTCCACGCTTCGTTTTTGTCACTGTTTGATTTTTAGTTTTTTTGGATACTGTACCATGTCCAAAAGTGCTCGTTAGCCTCATTTTATCAATGTTGGACGCTCCTTTGAAGATATCAAATACACCTGAACATGTACTTTCGCATTTCTCAGCATTATGTAGTGAACTATTGTCACTGGTCCCATTTGTTTTTAAACTGATTACCTGTGGGATTGAGGATGAAGCCATTTGTGGATTTAGGTGAGCAGGATTACTGGTTAGGAGACTATTAACCAGGGCTTCGTTGAAAGAAGTTATATGCTGGATCGTTTGCTCAGTGTCAGTCCTCATGGGAGTTTCTGATGGTAAAGTAATGTTTAGACCCTTTTTTCAGGTGTCAGGAGGGAGGGACTTATCTTGACCATTATCACATCCGGAATCTTTTCTACTACAATTGGTAAACTTCCTGTTACTGAATCTATCACCGGAGTCGGACTTGTGTCATCAGAATTCTTCTTCGACACACTTTCACGAAGCTCTTCAAATTGGTGGCATGTTTGTGTCATGTCAGAGACCTCTTTCCGGTATTTGGAAACAACAGGACATACATCTTTTGCAGGACATGCCGAAGTGATGTTCAAAGGACACTCCAGTGTAAGTAATGGGTTAGCGACTGGAGGACTCTTCGTTGTCCGTTTAGGGTCTTTGATCATAACTTTGTTTTTGACTTTAGCAGGGTCAGGCATCGTATTGTTGCTAATTGGCCAGCAGAGAGTTGGCAGGGCACTTAGCTAACAGTAACCGCACTCTTGCTCTTAAAGAGATTCAGAGCCTCTTTTGCCACCTCTGCCAAAGGTTTTTTCCTCAGTGTTGTTTTTTGTTTGTTCTATTATAGTGTTTAACATGTATTAGTTTTTGCTACTTAAGGACCGTAAATCGTCCTTGTGGTGGAAACTCTTACTCTCAATGTCAATCAATGAATTTGGTGTTTAGTACCGCAGTTAATGTTGTAAGGTCTTTGATATTTCCGTTGATGTGCTCATATAGTTTTGTAAATGGGGCAATTGTGATAACCATAGAGGCCATTATAGGTGCCTGTAGGTCCCTTACCTAATTTGTATTACCAGGATTCGGCAAGCCTTGTGTTCCCACTTCGTGTTTCTGCCGTTGATAGCGTTTTGTTTTCCTAATTTTTGGGTAAGGGCGTTCCATCAAAGAAGAATCGGTGGACGAGCTGTCAGATAGAGATGAAGATGATGACTGACCTGCAACAGGCTGCGGTTTCTTCTCTCCCAACTCAGTGTCAGTGGGCACTATATGATTCTCAAATTCACACTGGGATACTTGAGATCCCCATTTTGGGTTTTTCCTCTATGAGCACCTTAGAGATGGAGAACTGCTTGCTACATTTCTCCTACGTTTAGCGCAGCCATCTGATCTTAGCTGAGGTGTTTTAGAGTAGCTTTGATGTGCAGCAGGTGTGTCCATTTTTGTTTGATCATTTTGAGCATCCAGTCCGTGGCTTTCAGTTTCCGCGTTTTTCATTTCCACATTTTTCAGACAGCGGTCCTTATTGAGCCGAGGTAAATCAAGTAATAACTTATTCACAACATCAATCGAATTGCGTCTGTTTTCCAGAGCGTGTGAAATCTGCTGGGCACAATTATTTGTTGATTGATCACCCAGCCAACGAGGTGTAGTTACCATAGAGTCTGACTCCACATGTAAGTCTTCTTTTTCTGGTGTCTCCGAGAAAACATTATCATTTTCATTGTCATTTTCACAGCACCAATCAGGGACGCTACCCATAGGGTTCACAGAAGCACTAAAATAGGTTGATCGTTTCATCAGAGCATTATCCGGTATGGGAGCCCCGCAAGGCATTGGCAAGTCAAAATTTACAGTTTGTATCTGTATGACGTTTGTATCTTCAATATCGCAAGCAAGTGATTTATAGACATTCCATGCCAGCACCCTAAGCTGAGGAACTAGCAGGGAATGTGAAATAGAACCAGAGCGGGCTTCGGTAGATGGAAGAGTGGATGGAAGCCCACTGAAACCCGAGTACCCAGTCCCTCCCGCTCCCTCTGAGCCTGCGCACTGCAGGGCAGTATCCGTGTCTGTAGAATGTTCGGGGGTCAGCTTATCGCTTATGATTTCACTCGGCGTGCCACCCGAGTCCATGCACACGGTTGTCAACAGTGAAGATGACAGGTAGGATGAACTTATTTCACAAACCTTGCGGACATGGGAGCGTGGCAGACTTACTTGCTCTGATGAACACCAAAGCGGGGCCGGGTCTGGTAGGTCGTCTGCAGGTCTCAGGCATTTCAGTTGTGCTCGCGTTTTTGAAAAAGTCTGTGGCAAAGGCAATCCAGACCCGCGGAGTCTTGAGGGGGCCACTCATAATTACGGCACTGTCAGCCGCAGGGGGATAAACGAGGGAGTCGACTGCACTGGTGCTCGACTGCCTCAGACTCCTCAGACTCTGCACTGACTCCAAGAGACTTTGTAGTGCCGAATGTATGCCAAAAAATAGATAGAGACAGCAGACCAGGAAATCTGCACACCAGCTCCAACAGCTCCTCAGACTCTGCACTGACTCTGCGAGCCCTTTAGTCTTCTAGTTCCAACTCCCTGCAGATCAGACGCTTTTCTAAGCAGAGAGAGGGGGGTAGATCACTCTTTTTGGCAGGTGCCTTTCTTTGGAATGGCCTTCCGGCCCCTCTCAGGCTTGACTCGGATCTCCTTAAGTTCCAGAAGCTTCTCAAGACCCTCCTTTTCTCTTCTTCCTCCCCCCACTCCTCTGCAAATGCTGCCCTCTGCTTCATTGACTAGCTTCCTGGTCCCTTCCGAGTCCTACAGGGCACCAGGCCCTCCTCTCCCAGTCTACCCCAGCAGCCCCGCCAACCTGCACTTGCCCTTCTGAGCCACCTTCCCCTTACGCAGGTTGTGAGCCTGATCCACTTAGCATGTGGTCCTAACTCCCTGCATCCCCTGGCACTTGCCCACTTGGCCTCCCTGTGGCTCTTGCCTAGCCCCAGAGGTCCTCCCCTTCTCCTCCTGCACTTGTATGCCTCCACACTGCCCCACACTTCACTCCCACCCTAGCATTATCCCTTCCTCCCCTATTGGCTCGTCACCCCGCCTCCCCACTTCCCTCCCCCCTGCACTTCTTGTTACTGCACTTGCATGATCTGAATGACACAAGGCCTAGTAGGACAGGTAGTGTTGTTTTCTTCCCTGCCCCCCTCCCCTTTTTTGTCTTGTGGTGCCTTGAAACACCATTTGTTGTATATAGGCGCTTTATAAATACCAAATAAATAAAATAAAATAAATTAAACAAATAAAAGCCTGGAATCCCACCGCAGACTGCAGGTCTTGCCTAGGGTGCTTGCTTTCTGCAGATGAGAATCTATGTCGCGTTTGGTTATAATGCTTCCCAAAGTGCTCAAACCAAGCATCCATGCTAATACACACTTGTACAACAGATACAATATCCCTTTCAATATTGGCTACTTTTTTTCTCCAAAAGGTCACTGTGTCTCTTCATCTAACTGCGTCTTGGAGGATATCCCAATTCCTTTCATAATAGAGTTTCTTTTTCTTGGTCATTATGTTCTTGTAGTTTGCCCTCAAAGCTCTCAACACACACTTTTCTACTGGAGAAGAATGTTTCTGATATCTAACTTTCTCACCTTTTGCTTTCCTACATTCCACGTAATGCTAAGTGCTCACCTTTACTGTTTTTTTCTTTACTTACTTCCTTGGTTTAGTGACCTGCTAGATCTGATGTTACCAACGAATGTGAGCCTCACAGGTTGGTCCCTAGCAACTTGAACATTTCATGCCCTTAATTCCAAATCGGACAACAGGCAAGAGATTTCTGCAGGTGAGCTCTCAAGGGTAAAATAATCTTGAGATCTGGGATAACCCATACAAAATCCTGGTCATCCCATGGACCCCCAGTCACCCCGAGTGGTTCAAACTACTGGAGATTAAAGTCCCCAACTACCAGGACATGAACCTTCTTTGGGACTTGAGAGGACCAATGCTCAACAAGCCCATTTATATGTTCCAGAATGTTACAATCAGGCTTTATATTAGGTCTCAAAAATACATAGGACATAATACCCTTGACCAGTCTTAATAATTAAATGTAGCAAGTCTGGGTAACCAGTATCAAACAGCTCAATGTCCCAATTCAATTCTGAACTCACCCATACCAATAGTCCTCCACTGGATCTAACCCTAATACTACTGACTTCTGCAGTTGTATTCACTCTCCCCTCTTGCTTCTCCACTATTTTTGACTACTTACGCTCTGTTCTCTCCTCCCCTCTCCCTTTTCCTATCTCCTCCCCTCCTCCCCTTACTTTCTTCTACGCACTTACTCTATCAGAATTGTCCCTGGACCTAGTATGATAGCAACCTCGTCTGTTGCTCCCCCATCCCCTTACTATGCCACCCCCTCCCTCCAGCACTATCTGAAACGTTTGTTTTCAGGCCTAGTACGATTGTCGCTTGTTTTGTTCCTCCCCTCCCTTTCTGCACCCCTCTCTCCCTCACCTTTCGTTTTTCTCCGGCTCTACCAGAAATGTTGTCAGGCCTAATACGGTAGTCGCCTGTCTGTTTCCATTTCCTTCCCACTCTCCCGCTCCCTTCCTTATCTATGTCTTAGCTATTGCACTATCTGTAATGTCGTCAGGCCGAGTACGATAGTTAATTTCACATCCTTGCTGTTCATGGCCTGTAAGAATGTCATTGTATTTTCCCTTGTTCTCTCCCTTGCCTTGAAGCGCTTTGAAACACAATGTGTATAGGCGCTATATAAATAAACAATCATATCATATCATACCTTTTATAGCAAGGATATTAAAGGACAAATATCCCTGTATGCTCACATATTCCAGGGTAATATAATATAATATAATATAATATAATATAATATAATATAATATAATATAATATAATAATATCAACAACGGTGAACTCAGGATGTGGCCGAGGCTAGCCAATGTTTCCTACTACCTAGAAAACAATTATCATAACAATATACAAATGGAAAGAAACCTACTCGACCAAGTATCCAAGACACTAAACTCCCTCTCTAGCTAATCATAAAAGATTAATCCAAAAGACACACAAAGGGTAAAAATCCATATTACAAAACTAATATTGATACTTTAATGTGATAGGTATACAAACATATATAACATTAAAAATGTAATACATAATACACATATATACAATAAAAAAAGAATCACAAAGGCACTCACATATGGCTCCCAAAACCAAACATAGCCCTAAACAGTCACTGAACCTGAAAGGTCTTAGTGCCATGACACAGTTGGATATTAATAACAAAATCTGTGTTCTATAAAGAGCCCGACATGTTTCTGTGCTAATGAGAGCGGCAATGCGGTGGGCGAGAGGTGTCAGGTATTGGTTCAAATACCAGGGACAAAGGTTAGACCCATGGGGTACACCACATGTAGAGAGAGAGATATAGGAGAAGAAGGCCCCAAGTTGGACCTGGGAGGGTTAGTCCGAGAGGAAAGAGGTCAGCCATGCCAGGGCCTTATCAGTGATACCCTGGTTATCAAGGAGCCAGTTGAGCAGGATGGCATGGATGACCATGTGAAAAGCAGATGAGAGATCGAGTAAGATGAGAACAAAGGGTTGATTGTCATCAAGGTTAGAGAGCAAGTCTTCACTGATGTTAGGAAAGCAGTTTCAGTGCTTCTGGCTGCTATGAAGCCAGACTGATGGTCACAGAGAGAACCAATAGATTCAGTGTGAAGATTAAGCTGGGAGATGGCCAGCTTTTCCAAGAGTTTACCCAGGAAAGGAGTGATGGAGATTGGGCGATAGTTTACCAGACAAGAGGGGTATTCTGAGGTTTTCTTGAGTACCTATTGCAATTTGCCTTTCACCAAACACCAGTCAGACTTCGTAGGACTTTTACACTTTCAATTAACGTAGCACCTCATTTTCCTTAATTTCTGTGGTGGAGAGGAGGGACAGAACGCAACTTGTGTTCCACAGCTGCCTTCCTTTCCACCATACAAATACTCCCACCATTTGTGCCCGCATGCATTTTCATGCAGCCGCAATTGCTGGGATTCCTGTGGAGTTCACCAGCTTTATGCGCCAGCAAAAAGCAGGTGGACTCCATTGGGATGCATTGTAAACGCCGCCTGCAATGCATGCAAGCTTGGCAGGCGGCTTTTACTTCATTTGCACGTCAGAGTGCAAAAGTGCAAGGCAAAAGGCAGTATACATGCTCTTACACCACCTTTTGCTCTGCACGTATGCACTCCACTGTGCAAATGACTAAGATTCGACGGCGGGGACCTGGCTCTGTGTATGTTTACATGTAATAGGTCCCTGCTGCTGACTTACGGGACTCACGAAAATTAGCCCCAACGTGGGTAAGAGGACATATAACATGTGCATGAATTTGTAAACATCCACAGCTGCATCGCCCGTGCAAGCTGGTTTTTTAAAGCTTGTTTAGACAGAGATGCCACCAGTTTATTTATAGTACTCCAGGGGACTTTATAGTTGTCCACACTCAAATTCCCTTATACCATTTTCCAAAAACTTGGTTTGTCTTTGGTTGGTTTGGACCGTTGAGCGGGAGTTGGAGGATTAACTAACTTGAAGTTAGATTATTGTAATGCCCT
The DNA here is from genome assembly GCF_040938575.1 of Ambystoma mexicanum. Classification (NCBI taxonomy): domain Eukaryota; kingdom Metazoa; phylum Chordata; class Amphibia; order Caudata; family Ambystomatidae; genus Ambystoma; species Ambystoma mexicanum. The sequence goes on from NC_090929.1 coordinate 210,020,167, forward strand.
GCATATGGGCATTCAAAAAAGGGAAATACAGAGACTTCAAGTTGCTCAGAATTCAGCTGTTAGGCTCATTTTCAGTTTGCCTAGGAAATTGTCTGTTTGCCTGTTTGGTAGGAGCCCTCATTGGCTTTTGGTACAGCAGAGGGACCTGTTTAAGACCCTCTGGTTTTTAAATGCATTCAAGGCCTGGCTCCCAGCTATCTCCATTCAAAGGTTGCAGTCTACATCCATATCAGTCGCTTCGCTCTCTGGGACAATGGGCCTCATTCCGAGATTGGTGGCAGTCATGGCGCTGCTAGCGCCATGACTGCCACCAATAACGGGACCGGCACCTGTCTCTTTCAATGGGGACTTACCGGTGTAGTCCGACCTTTGCGGGACCGGTAAGTCCCCATTGAAGAAGCCATTCCCCATTCCCATTGAGCCCCCATAGGGCCCCCAGAGGGCTCAATGGGAATGGGGAAGGCGCTAATGACGGTAACGCAAATTGCGGTACCGTTATTAGCTCTGAGGTCCCTTAACGGGTGCCGTCCATAACAGCTGGTCAGACCAGTCGTTACTGGAGGGACCCGCTAAGGGACCTCGGAATCGGGCGGTAAGGTATTACCGGCACCAGTGTCCTTACCGGTGCCGGTAATCCCTTACCGCCCACCTCGTAATGAACCCCAATGTCTCTGGCTGGTTCCACTATCCAGGTCTGTTTCCTGGGGAGATAGATGTTCCTCTGATGTAGGCCGGCACACCTGGAATATGTTGCCAACTGACTTACGAAAAATCGACTCTCTCAGTTTTTTCAGAAAAAGGCTAAAAACGTACCTTTTTGAATAACGTCCCTGATGTGTCTCAGCTCCCTTTTTAACTACTTTATCACCTGCACCCAGATGCAGATCCTGCATGGTTCCACGTGATGTGCGCTATATAAGTTCAAAAATCAAATCAGTCAAATCTTTAGCCCTTGCAGCTCTATACAAATGCCCCAACAGTCATATGGGAATATAGCTTTACTTTCCAGGAAGGCAAAAGCTCTCCCTTTATCCTGCATAGTAATAGTAAGACATGCAAAAGTTCCTGCTTTGCATCTTGCAGGTTCTAGCAAACAAGGGATGCTTAATTTATTATTTGTCTCTGCGTTTGGGCTTTTTAACTGAAAGTATAATTCCAATATTTCTTATTGATTCCCCACAGGTCTTCAATCTGTCATTATCTTGCCTAAGCAGACGTTTATGAATGGTTGGCTTTCTTTACCATTTCTTGGTTATAGTCTCGTCCATTCTCATAGCTTCTCTTCTATTGGTAAACGTGATCTGGGTCATGCATTCAGGAGCATCCTCTTCTTTCTGAGTGGAATCCCGTTCTATAATTAGAGCCACAGGGTAATGATTACTGTGGGCATGCTCTGGTACTCACACATCCTTAATGCAAGATACGTGAGTTACTGGAACCAAGGGGCCACCAATGCTTCTTTGTTGTTCTACTATTATTGAAGGTAAGATTACCTGGTGAATCAGTGATAAAGCTTCCATTAACCACCTGTGGCCCTTCTCGACAAAATGCCAAGCTATTGGTATTTTGTTGTTTCTTAGAAGAGTTGTCTTTATACCATAAACCGCTTCCCCATTTGAATCCTCCATAAACTCAGATCCTATCCCCTGGCACATATTGAAATCCTTACCAATTATGACGTTTTATCCTGGCATTCAAAATGTCCCCTAGTCATGCCATCATTAACCATCTTTCATAAGAAGGAACACTGCAGACATTCTGCAAGAATGTGTCCTTTATTATCACATACGCATGAAAGGAATGATCGAAAGAAGACAGATACATCCCTAAACCTTTCAGAGGATTTAAGACAGTTGCTGATGAGGCACCTGAGAAAAGTGGAGATGTTGTCCACAAACAGAGAGTCGACAGCAGACCAGTCTCATTTTACCAGAAATTGAAGTCACAGGTCAGATGATCACTATGCTGCTGAGAGTATTTAAGTATGCAAACAATGGTGACAGGGGCCCCAAATCAAGGGGTTCATATTCACAGAGGTTTTAAAAGAGTGAAAACCCCCAGAGCGAGTCGGGTCCTACCCACCTATATCATTGCATAAGGTGCACCACAAAATCCTTTCGAAAATGTGGAGATAACGATTACGAGAAATGAGATAAAGCCCACCCGCAAGATCTTGCCAGTAGCGAAGCTGAGGGAAGTAGGGGAAGTGCATTATCCCAAATGATAATGACCGCTCATGAGGTATGCAAGGCTAGTTAACACTGTGTGTAAAAGAAAATAGTGTATGCAATGCTGATGAAACTGCACTCTGAGCATTCGGGCTGGTTTACAGAAGGTCAACAATGATGTTGATGTTCTAATGGCCATCAACAGGACTTATCAGACCAGCTTGATACATAGAGGGGCACAGAACATGGATTTATCGTTTGACCTCTATAACGAACCATTAATGAACATAACAGGCAAGAAGAAAGAATAAAATGCTTTCAGCTACAATGGTACAGCAGGACAATATTATGGCAATAATAACGATGGTTCGATGGGGTTCACCTGCTGTTAACGGCATGGGGCAAAGTATGGGCCAGAGCAAAGCGAAGGCCTCAACACCGGGCCCCAGTGCCTTACTGGGCTGGTGAAGCACACCAAACCTGTTCTTATTGCAATTAGCATCCCAAGTTTCCAATCCGGAAACCTGATGGGCTGAAAGCAACTTCCCAGTCATTCATGAAAATACTGCCGTAAGATGGCCGCTGTGGAGACGGTATGTAGGGCACCATGCGGAACCCCTCTTCCATTTTCACAGCGTCCGGTGGGCCAGGGTGCAGGCTGGAGCCCCAGCAGTTGCCGCCACCATAACATTAAGGTGAGAGGGGAAGGAGCCGGGAGATGACGAAATGGTGACCCAAGGGGAGGGGATTGATGGGGGGGGGGGGGGAGATGGCGGGGGCGGAAGCAGTCATCAGGCTGCTTGGAACGTGAGCTGTCATTGTAGGATTCAGCCTGCGATCCGACAACCTGATTAGTTGGCTCCACTACCCCAGGTGATAATATTATATGCAGATGACATTATACGTCAGGCACAAAACCATGAAAGGGAGGAGATGTACTGAATGAGGACATAGATGATGCACAGGAACCAGGATACAAAATACATGAAGTTAAGTTTCAAAGGTTTATTAATATTAAAATAAATTATCAGGATTATGTTAATTCCTATGAAATATTCGGCCTGTTTTTAGGGCAGTGAACAGTTTTTTTGTCTTGCTCAAGTATCTGGATTGATCACGTTATGGAAGTCTACTTCCTTTTCCCACAATCCTGTTCTCCTGTTAGTCCTCTTTTGCTTCTCTAAGACTAACAATGTTTAATGTTTTCTCCTCTGATATCTATTCTGTTATGGGTTTGGATTCTTCGTCAGAAGGCAGTGGTTTGAATGTTATATTGCTCTCATTGGGTTCTCAGGTGTCCCTCTCAGAGCCAAATGGTTAATCAATGCTCTCTTTTGCATATCCACCCTTCAATAATTTGCTGGTTGAAAGGCTTAAATGAAGCTCTCACCCTGAAAAACAAAAAACACATTTTTCACCCATCTTGGCAACTCAAATGGTTGACAGGTAGTTATTATGGTATGGTATCGATCTGTATTTCCCAGAATGCAATGTTTCAAATTAGTTACTTTTCTCACTGGATTCTCACTCCACCTCTCAGAGTGAAATGGTGCAATATTTCCTTCTCTTATTCCTCTGACGCATTTTTAAGGAACTCAATTTACCAGAATGCAATGTTTCAAATGAGGTTTTCTCTTACGGATGGTTTTGGACTTGGCTTTTCAGGATAACATGCTTCAATACATATTTTAGGTTTTCAGAGGAAGGAGATGTATCCCTGTTATGAACTAGGGTGTTAAGAGTAGGAAAAGTGACATTTTTGAATTAACAAAATTAGATCACTGGGAAAATAAATGATTTGGTAGATGAATAAATGAGAGCATGTTGTGTGGACAGCAAAGTAATAACACGACTAACAACCACCAGAGAATGGCAGAAGGAGTCATAACTGAGCTTCATCAACTGGCGGGAGACCTAAAAACGAGGCCATAATGTAATAGAATATATTACATTTTCCTGATTTAGAGAAAAATATTATATATGTTTGTCTTGATTACTTTATGGTGTATCACAATGGGTGCTGAGAGAAGCAGGAAGTCGTGGACTGTGGATCAAGTGGTGGATATATGATGTAATGGTGGCAACATGTGATTACTGCGATTAGATATCAATGTGTTTATGCTTAAATGACGTGGGCAGATTCTGGATTTTTGACTTCTATAGAGTACAGTCAGTATGTCTTCAATAGGGCCGGTTTGGATGGTAACACGACTGCCACCCTGAGCCTTCATAGGATTAAGCAAAAGAAGGCTTTCGTGAGAGCTCACAGTGGTTAGCAACAAAACCGGCCCAAAAAGAGGTACTAAACACTCTTAGCACCTGAGGCCTTTGAGCATGGTGCTAAAAGTATTTTTTTAGGGAAATTGGCAATGCGCATTTGGTGCACAGCTAATTTTCCTATTAGCCGATGGGACCGTTGCCTCGCTCCAGCTGCCTATCGCCGTCATCGCATGTGCGCACTGCGTGTGCGGTGGACTCACACGTCGTGTAGCGGTGCCTAGGGCCCCTGGATGCCAGTTGGTCGTGTGTCGCAGCGCCCTGAGACCGGTGTGGAAAACAACTATGACGATGCAGCTGAAGGGGTGGAGCATAATAAAAAAAAAATATATATTTTTGGGCGTGGGGGTTATGTGTGCCCCTTCCCACCGGGTGTCCAAAAATTGTGCGTGTCGCCGCAGGAATAATCAGCTGGTAGGGCGTCGAGCACGTGTTCTGGGTCCCGTTTCCCTCATCGCCAGTGTTACGTTCTGGCTCCGCGCGGAGGCAGAACGTTGAAGGCCTCTGAAGGAGACCGCAGTGGCGCAGCTCCGGCCGGAGCGAAATGAAACACGCCACACGTTGTTAAAGTCTGTGCCCGGAACTGCCTCCCTTGCGCAGGGGCGGGGCTTTCATTGAGACGCACTGCGTCACCGCGTTTCGGGGCACAGGGCGGATATAACAATGGCAAGTGGCGGAAATAGTGAAAGGAGAAGTGCCTTTAATATTTCCAGTACCAAGCTAACAGTGGACTGAACGATGAGGAAGAAGCCGTGTGGCACTGTGGCGAAGAGGGTGCTGATAGGAATGTAGGGGAGGGGCATTTTGGTAGATGAGAAGGCAGCTGAAGTACTAAACTGCGGGGGCGCAAGGCCCATAAGGAAATACAAGGCCTACAGCAGAGGATGACTGGAACAAAATGGCAGACCCAGGGAAGAGGCTGAAGTGTCCAGAATGGAATGGGGGCTTATACTGGCCGATGCAGAAACGTTTTCATGATAGTCTGACACCTCTCCTCAAAGCGCTAATGATTGTTATGAATTATAGCATTTAAAAAACAAAAAACAAAATAAAATTTGGGACGTTCATGAACACCAGCATCGTAACTGGTTCACCATATCCAACAATTAATAGAACAGAACCACCTCAGACTCCCATGTTTTGATAATTCGGAAAGCCATCCTGAATTTTACTATTCGATGCGTAAACGAAAACAGCCCTCTTCACACTTTTTCACCAGCAGGTCCTTCACATGTAATATACCCGTTCTGGTCAATGGAGAAATTGCCATTTGACTGTAGTGGAAGTGTAAATACGTCCTTAAATACAACAGAACCTTTGCATGATGGGAGGAGTCAAGGCCCAGGTGGCTACAGATAGCATTGCAGACTAGTAAATGTAGAGTACTTAAAAACGTTGTTCAGCTTCTCATTTTCATGAAGAAAACCATGTGAGGTCATGGGTGTTCTAATAGTTGAAGAAATATTTTAAACTGTTGAAACATTAAATGTCAACTTTTTAACTCATTTTATCCCAAATTTTAGCACAGGTAAACAACCTAGTGAATTCCTCCTCCCTAAGTAGGTCACAATTAACAAAATGTAGCAGTTATGGGAAAATATATATGACGCTATTTGCTCCTCCAGTTTTCCCTCTGCTTCAAGCCATTCTCCTGCAAGGTCTTTCAATAGGGTTTTTTAACCCAGAAGATACTCCTTCTCTGACCCTTTGACCTATATCTACCTATTCACATAGCTCCACAAATGCTTCATTGTTTCCGTAAGCATCAACTTCTAGGAAAGCAGCAACTCTTCACAAACTCTGTGTACATTTCCTGTACAATATGAGACCTCATCTTAGCACGCACTTGCTTCATCGACACATGAGACTTTGCAACGCTACCAGGGTTTGCCACGAAGCTGTACATTTCAATATTCTTTAGCAAGTGTCAATAAAGATAAGCACCCCCTCAATCACAAATTGGGAATCATCAAAAAATCAGTTAACTGCACTAATTGCAAACATCACATCCACAAATACAGCCTCTTTGCACAACATGCAACACTTGCACAAGAAACCACTCCAATCTGAACAAAGCTGTCCTGTAAACCACAGACATATGACATCCGCCACCATCTAGTCTACCCTTTAGATGAAAAACATAGGTGGAAGATGAACTTGGGTTAGTTACTCCTGGACCTCAATGAGACCAACAATGTTGAGGGCACCAACCATAAAAAGCAGTCTTTGCACTGCCACCAAATACAGCAGTCAAAGATAAACTCCTAGGCCACACACCCTATGCACAGGAAGACAAGCAATGTCAGGCGTGGGCCAACCATGCTGACTAAACCTTTGAAGAGTATGTGTTAAGTCCCTTAGCACAGAGAGCAAAGCTGCCCAGTATGAGCATATGACATTATGCAAAGAGTGTCTGTTTCCTATACTGTACAATGGCAGTTTGCAAAGTTGGAAAATTATGTGGCTAATGCACACGCTTTTGCACAAGCACATTAGTGTGTGTTTTAAAACAATTATGTGTTCAGTTAACCACTTTTGTACAATATTGAAGCGTGTAACCCGTAATACAATTATTTATTGTACAATGACTCACGTGGGTGTACAGTACACAATTCTAGTGGGGTAAGACAATTATGAATACAGTAACACAACAGATGTTCTACAGTGGCAGCATTGCATATACAGCTCTAACCAAAAACAGCTATAAAGGAATGTTGGTGTTCTATGTTAAATGGTAGAACCTACTTAAATGGCAAATTGTGTCATTATATTGAAAAGGGAGCTGTTTGTTATCACAACAAAGGAGGAAGTAATCTAATCAATACAACATTGATAGAGTGTAGTTACAATGAAGAATAGTGCTATAACCTTCAAAAACAAATTAACCAGACAGGAGAAGTGCATAAAAACAATGGAATATGCACAATAATACATGATATTGATATAATTTTATGTTTTTTAATTGTGAATTGATTTACAAAAACAAACTTTACACAAATTGTAAAAGAAGTCCTCATACAATCAGAAAGAAAAGAAAAACAATTGCACTTATATTACAATTAGATTCCAACAAGTTTAAAATTACACACACATTAATAATAATACAATCCATTACTAAAAACCAATTTCCAATCACTACAGAATGTTGTTAAGATGAATTTCATTATCTTTAAAAAGCCAAAGTATATAATGGATACCTGCCAGTGCCAAGGTGGTCGTGGTACCTGCCAGGATCCGTGTCCAGGTACATACGTCACATTCCCATCTACCCTTGTAACATCATGGACAAAGCTCCCCAAGTATGCAGTTCTTCGTTGGAGCAACATGGGGAATTTTAAAAGTAGATGTGATAGGGTCTCTGTTCTGGATCCTTTGCATGCCCTACATGTTCTGTCAGCTCTGCTGATCCCCTCCCTTGCTCCAAGAACGTCATATGTTGAATATAAATTAAAATGCAATTTCATAAAATGGCGTCTCCAGATATGATCTGGGAATTTTAGAAGATAGCCTGGTACATTACGAATAGCTCTTTCCTCAAAGAACTGAGTGTTGATCATTTTCAGTTCTAAAATTTTATTTCACATCTGTATGCAATCATTCACAAAGGAACTTTTTCTTGGCTGTGTCGGGATCATTTGTACATAGATCCAAGGGTATATCAGCCCACTTCAAGATATTTTGACATTCAGAGCTCCAAGTCTCTAAAAAACCAGAGGATGAATTATGCATCACACAGTTTACATTCGCATGCAGAGAGTGGGGGGGGGTGGCAACGACTTTTATATATAACATCAAAGCTTTCCAATTAGCTATACCCATGAAATAAGACAGACTTCCACCATTTTCTGTCCTTCACATTTATAATTTTGCCACTGTATGGCAGAGTGGGAATCACGTGTTGTTTCTAATAGTTAATAATCGGTACCATAGAGAACCTTCCTTATTTTTTATCAATTTGAATCATTTGAGCAAGTAGGCCCAGCAGCGTTTGATGCACACTTTGGTAGATAGAGGTGGATGGTGGAGTGCCTGAGCTAAGGAATCCTAGGAATTTAAATTCCAGAAGTATTTCAATTTATAATAAATCAATCTACCAAATGGGTGCTTTTGGCTCTTTTTCTAGTGTAAGACAGCTGCATTATTTTGGATTTATCTCCATATCATTCATTTCCATGAACTGTTTTGCAGCTGCTAATGATCGAGTTAAGCCAGTTGGTGTATAGTCAAACATAACAAGATCATCAGTGTACAATAGCCAATGGATCCGAGCTTCACCTATTTTGGGTGGGAAAGCTCTTGCAGTGTTGATGGTGTCCCCTATGTCGGATATATAAATTGAACAAAAGAGTGGCTAGAACACACCCTTGTCATAAATCATTTGAGGTAGGAAGTTTGGAGGAGAGACACCTTTCTGTTTTTAACCATGCATAGAGTGATGTGTCTGTACGAAGGTCCATAATAGTCCCTAAAATTGATAATGGCAACCCCCAGGTCTTCTGTTTCTGCCACTGCTTCTTGCTGTTTACCTTGTCAAATGCGGCCGTTACATCGATGAAGGCTGCATAAAGGCAACCTTTTCTTGTCCACGTACCTTGATATAATATTTTAATGACAAGGCCATTCAATTACGTTCCGAGCTTTCTACGGAAACCTGATTGCATTTTATCAATCCATTTTCTATTGATATAATTAAAAAAACAAGTGGATACAACAAATAAATCCATTCTTTATCAATACAGTCATTTGAAATATCTGCTCAATTATTTAAGAGAAAGTTCATTAGAATGGTCTATTTTGTTAAAGTCGACATATGCTTCGACTAAAAATCAATATGTACAGCCTTCATCAGAATAAGAATGCAAACCACACTATTACAGCAGATCATCTATTTTTGTGACAATATTACCTTATTTCATGCGCATAGAATTGCTTTCTTAGTGATGTGTTTCTACCACGCTTCTTCACCACATACTTGCCACACACGTCCAGGTGGCTTGCGAACCACCCTGCTAAACAACTAAACCGCATATCACTTTCAAACCAACTCACAAATCGCAAACTCCTCCAACACACAACACCACAAACACTGGATGCCACCCATCTGGAAACAATAATCATCCAGTGTACAAATCAATGCACACTCAGAAAGCACACAAGCGCAGATGCAGTTACTCCTGGTTCCACAAACACCAAAAGCTGGGCACAACACGTGTTTTATCCCTCTCTTCCTCCATAACCAACCCACCCTACTTTACCATACAGAGAACAGGAGCGCCTGGAGACCATGGAAATGGCAACGGTGAGCAGTATGAATTAACTTAACATAACTTAAGTGCACATGAAGGGGCACAATGAGGTTCTCAGGCTTCCACAGTCGGCCCCTTACACCTTGCATGTCCCTGTTGTGAATCAGGGACTTGCAGGATGTGAACTGAAACCCAGCTTGTTTTGAAACAGGCCTTATATGTCATTACTTGTCAATTTCAAATAATTACTGAATTTTAAGGCAAGTATGTTTAATATGGCTTTCATAATCCAGATCTGTTTCACCTAAACCAACTTTGAAAATAATAAATTCTTCTGTAATTCAGTCTGTCTGCTTTCATTTTCATACATATTTGTTCAAATACAAATGGTCCATTGTGAATTTGCCCAGAGTAAACATGTTCCTTCCATTTCCAATCCGCTACATTTGGAAGCAGGGCCAGTTCCCAATTAGGAAGTGAAACAGTATATTCCTAACTGCCAAAATGGCCAGAATTAGTCTTACTTTTTTATTAGAATATGAAGACTCCTGCCAGCCCCACAGTTTATGGAAGTTTGTTATTACATTATTCTTGGCAACGCAGGGTTTACAAATACTTGTCTGGATTATTGTGTTGAGAAATGTTTATTTAAGGATTCCTAATACAATGCGAAAAATAAAGCAATATTTGGTTTTAGTAATGGTGAGGTTTATTGTAGAATGGATCCTATTATTCATTTGCACCTAGGGAAGGGTGTTCAGCCAATTAGGTGGCTGGAACAGCCAGTGAGAATACACAGTGTCCTGCCTGCTGTTTCAAGTCAACCAAGGCCCTTCCCCGGGTGGCGCCATCATTATTTGAATTATATGTCGGGAGGCAACAGGGAGCCTCCCCCCCCACTTTCCCGCTCGACTGGAGCTTTGTGTTGCAGTCCCGGCACTCCTCCCTTTCACGGCCACCGCCATGCCCTAGTCTCTTATCCGATGGCAGCGTCCATCTTTTTTTTTATCGGGAGATTAGCATCACGCAATAAATGCACCCAATCGCCCGAGAAAAATAAACAAATTATTTGCACCACAGGCATACCCCGGGGTGCGAATAGCAATCACGCTTCTGCTGGGGCACGATTGCTATATAATTTACAAAATAGTTTAATTAATAATGGGTTTTAGATGGAGCAACAATGCCACCACATGGGCAACTTCACAGCGTTCAGAATCCCAGTAGGCAGTGAATGGATATTGCTGGCAGCTGGAGTATAGAATCTTCCCTTGCGCAGTATTCTTCAGTCGCTGACTGTGGGATGTAGATCCTTATCTGAAGAAAAGTCTGAAGATCTTGTTTTTTAGGAGCCTTCTGAAGCACATGTAGACTATGCTGCTCTTAGACCAGAGGATGAAAGCTTTCCAGAATTTAGGATCTTGGCCTGTCCCAACACTTTAGGCATTGTAATGTTCATTGGGGGATTAAATAAGGGTTGGCTGCCTTAAGAGCTCTGTCTGACTTCTATTTGGGTGGCTGGTAGGGGCATTGTTTGGAAGCTACTTTGGTCCTTTGGTCCAGTTGACTCTGTGCATCTTTCAGGGTGTCTTGGATGTAATCTTTGGAGTCACTGGCAACCAACTAGGTTCTTTCAAAGAGTTCATTTATAGAGATGACATGGACAATCGAACATAAATGCAGATTACAAACTATAGCTCCTGCTTGGACATTAAAGCTAAGTAATCAATACTTACACAGGCAGAGAGGCCATGCTGCCCTAGGGTCTTCCCACAACACACAGGTCTTGTTTGTAGAAACAGAAACTGGATACTGTGCCACACTGGGTGCCACTCAAGTCCTCTAAGAATCAGGTCCATTTGATTATCCAGAACTAACCGCGCTTTTAAAGCTAAATGTCCTCTTTTGCTCCCATATTTCAGGGGCACTTGATGTTAAGCAATTCCAAATTGATAACATGTAAATTAATGTCTATGGGTCACTGTCCTGGTCTGATCTACTGCTCTGCAAAATACATTGATGGTGGGGTGCACACCTACATTAAGTAAATGAGTAAAAATGTCTTGAGGATGCGGTAGAGAATTACAACCCTGGCATTGGGTTGAGTACAACTAAGACAGATGAAAAGTGATGACAATCTGTGGGACACTTGCGCCTCCCGCACACCTGTTACTACTGTATATCGTTAATTCTTTTTATGTAGAGCAGATTTGATCAGAATGGTTCCAAAGAGGAACAACAGTTTAGCTTTAGATATATTGAACAATGTTTCCAGAAAATTCTTTCACACCATTTTAAAGAAAAATATTCTCTGTCTGATCTACTGTTCCACCATATGTGCAGTAGAAAAGCAAATGAGGCATGCGTGAACGGAATGCAGGATGCAGCGGTATGTCCTGCTTCCTGTGTCAATGCAAATTCCAATGCTTGGGAGTGAGCAGAAAGGCCAAAGGTTAAATGTACAAGTCATACATTTCTTTATGAAGGACCAAAGCAGATACTGGGGATTCTCGTATGGACTGTGTCATTTGAAGTAACCAGGATTAGCACCCAGAGTAAAACCCTGGCATCCTGACAGCTGTTCAGTAATTCAGGGCTTCTGGCCAATAATCACTGACACTTCCCAACATTCCATGGATCCTGACGGCCAATAGGATCACTGGTGCCTCTCCAGGTGCCTCTCCATCCAGCCTCACATTTGCCTTGCCGTACATTTTTGCGCTCAGTGTTAACTTTGCTGCCTTGGTCCTCGCATCCATTTCTGCTCCAGTCCTGCTGGTACTAGTGGAATCTAAAAAGGCATGCTCCCTGCACATCCACTGAGTGTTATTTGCTCTATAGGAATCTTCCAATGGTTTTCTGTTTAACCCTTGTTTTGTTGTGTGAAAAATAAAAATTGAAGGTGAAGGCTGGTCACCCAGCCAGGGTCATGTGCCAATAGCCAGAACATCCAGCGCAATTGGGCAATGCTTTAGATTATGCACTGTTGCAATCGAGAACTCGGACCAGAGGAACTGTTATCAAACGGTTTTATATAACTAAAAAGAAAACACCTTTCTAGCCCTACTGCCAAAAGGGGAGTTCCCTTCCTAAGAAACTATACTAAGGTGCTTGTCGATAGTCAAAATAACGAAAATAGTCCTCTGCCCAAAACTATCCTCTTAACTGGCCCTACCACTGAGAAAAATCATAAAAGAAAAACTAGGCAGAGTGTTCTGCCTTCAGAGTTGTTCACCCCGATCTCTCTCAGGGCTTCCAGGAATCCCTCCTCGTTTCAGATCCAATGCTTGTCCGTAAATACCAATTCTCTCTGGTGTTAAAAGCTCTTGTCTGTCTTGTCAAAGTTCCAAAGGTTTCTCTAGTCAGCAACATAAAGTCTCAAGGTCTTGAAAAGATCAAATGTCCAAGTTGTTGCAGGTGGAGGGATACCTGCTTCATCCCTCTCCACCACTTGGGTGGGTTTCTCCCCACTAGGTTCATGTCTTGCTTTTCTCCGAGTTACCCGCAATTCGACTCTTCACTTGTCTTATTGGGCCCTCTGGCTCTCTGGGGTTTCTGCGTCCCAATGTCTCCCAGGGGTATTGGAGACCCCTCTTTACATATGCCTCTCTTGGTTCTCTGTAGCTTCTGTGAGCCGTTAGGCTGGTTACAATATTCGGGTTTCTTGGGCTCCCGTAATCCTTACTGTCACTCATTTCTTCCTCTCTTTCCGGGCCTTTATGCCTCGGACATGGGATTACAGTAATACATCCTTCTCTCCCTTTAACTCTCTGGTCTTTCCGCCCCCTTCCACTATGAGCAACCAGGTGCCTTCTATGTCACTGTTAGCGGCAGGTGTTACCTCATCAATGCATTGATGATGCAGTTGAATGAGGTAAAGCATGTCCGTCCTGGACGCCACCTCGACTAGAGTGAAGCTGGAAAGACTCCAGATGAAGTAGTCACCTGGAAAGCAGGAGAACGGAAGAAAAGGCGGATTGCTGCAAAGAACCTCCTGGAGCAAGATGGGAGAGTTCTGGGGTTAATGCCTTAGAAGGGATGATGCCTTTCAGGAGCAGAAACCAATACAGGTACAAGAAAGACTGAAAAGACTGGGACCCATAGGAAACAAAAGGAAGCATGGAGATCAGCAACGTAGAAGGAGGAAGAGCCAGGACGGGAAGTAGGATGGGGAGAACAGGAAAAGGAAACAGGCAGTAACTGGAGCAGAGGGAGACCAGCGCCTGCTCGGGGGGAAGCTGAAATAGAGAAGCAGCTGTGCTGACTGCAGTTTTGTCCGGGATCGGCAAAGACATCTGACGTCCACGACGTGGGAGGGCAATGTGTGACGTAACATTGGCGGTCATCTTGGAATGGGCAGGTGATGCCGCCAACGATCGTAGAGGCTCCAAGATCGTGGGCTAGAATCCTGACAGTCACAGTGTTTGCTCCAGTGAGGTGGCTTCTTCTCAGAAGCGGTGGCATTGTCTACGGATTTCTGGCATTCCCATCTGTACAAGAGCAAGTTTTGGGTACACTCATCACAGCCTTTCTCTACTCCTCGTTCCTTCCTTGCGAGCAGAGGACTCATTCCTCCCTGGTGGGGTAGATTCAGTGTTTCTCAGGCCCTGGTCTCACCTTGTCCTCGGCGTGGCCACACCTCCAGATAAGGCTGGCTCTGCATGGCTCTGTGCCTGGTCAACAGCATCTCACTGTGTCTCCTTCCTCTCTCTGCGCCACAGCTGGCTCCACTGTGCAGTGTGGCTCCCGTCAGATCTGCGTATTGCATCTTCTCCTCCATTCAAGGATGATCGTTACTTTATTCTCTCTCTGTGACCAAGAAGGGGCGTGTTGATATGTTCAGGTGTCAAGCCCACGGAGAGACCAGAATTGTCTTGAGCCAAACATCCAAAGGCACTTTCAGTATCAATTTGAGTCCCGCATTTGAATGTAACATCAGCTTCTCAGATTCTGATGTATGCAGGCAAGACATTAGTCATAGTGACTTCCCCATGAGTTCTTGTCCCTTTGGGGGGACTCACTCCCAATAAGGTCCTGCTTTCCCAAACCCCTAGGGAGGGTTTTGCTTAGCAGACTCCACTCCTTAGCCTCAAAGGGGGTTGCTCCCCCATGGAAGAAGGGACGAAGCCTCCAGATTTGTCACACCGTCCTCTCCTTGGGTTCAGGCTCATAGTGCCACAGCCTTGAGGTCATGATTATTTATGGTACCTATACAAGTTTCCCATCTTGGATGGGAGCTGGAAATTGTTCTAGATTCAAAGACTAATGCTAGTAAATCTCACAAGGATAAGGATAATGAGGATTATGGGAATTATAATACTGCAGCTCACATCCCCTCCAAGAGAACTGAGTTGGTCTCCCTTTTAAAACAGAATTTGATATATTTTGAATCAAAGTTGTAGAAAGGTTGAGAAAAGAAAGGAGAATCACTATAAACTGGGGTATACCTGTGGTATACTGCCACTTGTACCTACCTCCCCCTGCGTTTCATCCACTCTTCGGGGGATCCTGCTTATTTAGGAGCAAGCCCTGGCTTGAAAGACATAGGGGGGCTCATTACGAGTATGGCGGTGGGGGGAAACATGGCAGTAACTGAATTACTGCTACTTTTCCCACTCCACCAGACTATGAGTTTGGCCCTGGAGTGGCTGATTTACCTCCTGCATCATGCTGGTGGTAAAACCTCCCATTTTCTGCTGGAACATCCAAATTACTACTGGCAGAATTACCAAGTGGTGGTAAAAGTAAATCCATTGGGCAGTTGTTCAGCAGATTTACCACTGGAATACCGCCAAACTCATGATGAGGGCCAATGTGTGCCCTGCATGTACTTTAATTGATACATTGACAACTGTGTGACTTTTCTGTGAGCCTGCAATTGTTGAGATGGCTTTCCAAAGTCCGATTGTTTCAGATACTTTGAAATTCCACTTCCTCGTCTTCTTGCACAGCTCTATTATCCCTCATAGAGAGGCAGGAAGTGGAATTCAAAAACCATCAAGCACCGAATAAGGATGTTCTTCCCTCCAACATGCTATTTGTGGAAATAAAGGTTTAGACATTGTGATACTCAAACTATTCTGACACAGCGTTCTTCTCTTACCAAATGTTCGGATGTCACAACATCACCCAGCATAATGTCTTCCACCACTTCATCTGTTAGGTTTACTCTTCAACAACCTGCCATAACTCCTGCACCACTAGATTGCTATGATATTAGGACCCAGAAAGCCAATATGACGAATGAAGAGGCCTCTTCTCTTTTCTATGTCATCCTCTCTGAATCAGTCCAATAAAACCTGTTTTTTTTGGTGGTCTCCACCTTTAAGAAGGGTGGCAACGGGGACCCGAGGAATTATTGTACCATCGCCCTGCTCGATTCATCCTCCAAGATTTGTGCCTCTTTATTGTTACAAGATCTTGCATAGTGGGCGAATTCTGTTAATAAACCCTCAAAGCTCCGAACTGGCTCCAGGAAACAACGCCCAATGGCTTCATCATTCATCCTTTAAAAAAATCAATTGCAAATGAAAGATTCCTCACCCCTTTATAGGGCAAGAATAGATTTAAGGAGTGCCTTCGACATGATAGATCGAGGGAAGTTATGGAATAAGATACACTAGTGGGGGACACCAACAGGTATATTAACAGCGTAAGTGGAACTTTATTCTCAGATGATAATGCAAATAAGACTGGCCAGCAATGGCCATCTGGGGGTAATCTATAAATAGATTTGTGGGCCTCTGCCAGGGCTGCATATTGCCGCAATGTCTTCAAATGTATACCTATATGCCATTATGGAATGTATTCTGACTTGCTACTTGTTTTCCTCGACAATTGGGCTCTTAAGTGTTATGCAGATGATATAATCCTCCTCGATGAAACACTGATTGGTTTACAAGGGTCCCTTAACACAATTTATGAGTATTTGTCAGGAAATGATTCAAAATTAAATGTAACCAGGACAGCCATATTGGCTTGTAAGGGCAGTCACCAAAAGGAAAAATGGAACTGGTAAGTGGATGGAGAAAAAAATCAAGATAGTGAATGATTTGATTTACCTAGCCTTTTCCATCCACAGTGGGGATAGGATGGGAAATGCTACAGCAAGGATACGTGCTCTGTATGCTCAACCCAGGAAAATCTGAATTAAGTGCTGCAAATATACTCTGTTACCAGTGATTAGGTTTTATGTTTGTATGGTGATGCCAGCAGCTCTGCATGGTCTATAATTTGCTATAATGGACTTGAAGGCTCTTGAGAGATTGGAAGGGTCATTCTGGAAAAGATTTCTCGGCCTTCCAATGTCAGTCCTTCTGGTGACTATAAGATATGAATGCAGAATTATAGTAATAGAAATCTTATGTTAACATTGCTAAATTAAGATTATGGGCCTCATTATGGGTCTGGCTGTAACTGTGCCGGTAAAACCGGCAGGTTGCCGCCAGACCTCTAATGAATTACCAGCGCCTGACTTCCCGGTAACACCGGGGTGTTCCGACACCAGCGGCCGGGAAGTCAGGCGACGGTAATTTTGTAGGTCCCCACTCCCATGGAGTCTGGACTCCATGGGAATGGAGACCACGGAAGCACCGGCAGCATTAATAACGGTGCCGGTGCTTCCATGAAATTCTGCAGGTGGGTGTCATTCCACCCGCAAGGTCTGACCTGTGGGCAGGATGGCACCCGCTTGCAGAGCTGTACTGTGCCGGTCTGGAAACACCGGTGCCGGTAAGCTTACTGGCCCCGGTGTTTCCAGACCGGCACAGTCGTGATGAGGCCCTATTTTATGAACTCTTGAGCCCTCCATCTGGTTCACTATTTGAAGATTTGAGTAACGCAGCAGTGCAAAAAACTGGCAGATCTTTAAATAACTTTGTGGATGGCTGTGAGCAAATTTTAGGGGGTATTGATTCTGACTGTAGGGCCCCAATAGAAAACCCGCAGAAAACCTACAGCAAAGTAAAACTGGTGGACTGTATTCCTAGCGTTGCCACGTATGCACTCTATAAAAGCTGGTGCCATTTCCAAGAAAATATAAATCAATGGAAACGTATGTCATCAGATTTCCTAGCCCAATATTCTGCAATATATTCATGAGGTTCCGTCTAAACCTGTTAGGGACCTTGCAGAGGTGGGACCCAATAAGAGGGATTGAGAAACAAGACAGGAACTGCCGGTTATGTAGAAACATAGGGATCCCGGAAACTGGGAAACACTGGCTAATTTCTTTTCAGGGAATGATCACTTTAAGGAATTCAGTATTTATGAAAATTGTGGTGAATGAAAATGACCTTGGAACGAAAAATGTTGGGCCAGGCTTCTGTGCGGCAACGTGACATCTTTAAATATTGCTTTAATTGTCATTGTAATAAGAATTCATAATGTACTGAGAGAGATTGCATATGTGAACTATTTGTTTTTATAGGAAAATGGCTTTATAGAAATATGGTTATAATTTTGGAAATGTATGCGCTGGAATTATGAAGTTATAAACTGTGAAATTGTGCCTGCATTGTAAACATAAAGGTAAGCAGCTTTTTAAAAGTCTGGTATTATTTGTTCAAGTTTTATAAGCTATAAACACAATAAAATGCATTAAAAAAAAATATGATGGGTTTACTTTGGATCATTTGTACTTGGCATGTGGTACACTGCAGAGTTTAATGGGCCTCATTCCAAATTTGTCGGTATCCTGGCGGATAATCCGCCAGGATACCTGCAAACGCACCTACTGTTTCTGCCACCTGATATCCTGGTAAAACCGGGATATTACAGACGGTGGAAATACCGGTAAAATTTCATTCCATGGAGTCCCATAGGACCAGAAATACTGGTGCCAAAAAAATACCAGCTGTTCTATACCCGTGTGGGCCTGAGTTACCTCCAGCTGTCAGCTGGAGGTAAGTCAGGTTCCCCCACTGGCATACTTGTACTCTGTCAGTCCGGTAAAATGCCAGTATACGTAAATACTGGCACTTTTTTAGCAGACCAGCAGGGTCATAATGAGGCCCATGTATTTTGCATTCTGTACATGATTACTCCTTTTTATTCTCGCAGGATTTCTGACACAGAATTTTAAGTGTGAGGCAGACTTCGTTATAATTGCCCTTGTAGGATTTATTACACAATTTTTAGACTTCATTTAAGTCCTTACGGTTTTATAGGGGCATGCTGGTAAGGAAAAGTTATAATTGAATTCCCTTGTAGGCTTTTTTTTGCTTAGCTAAATCATATGAAATGGCTTGGTTTAATGTCTTTTTTTTGTTGAAACTATTTGTTCATGTAGATTATGTAAATGTGAATTTTTCTTATTGTACGTCTCAATTTTAATGTATTACTGTTTGAATATTTTATATTTTTCCTGTAATGTGTGAAATGTTTTTGTCAACTATATTGCACAATAAAGAAATAAACGAAATACACAGTTGGATGACTAAGTTAGTGGACTCCAGGTCATACAAATATAATAAAAAGAACACAATTGTCATCACCAATATGCCTCAGAAGTCTGGACGTGAACCCTTTTTCTTAACAAGATTCTGGCTTGGTTAATGGGGACATTCTGTGCATCCAAATGGATTGCTTCCTTTCTTGGTCCCAGAATGTTAAGTGTTTGTGCTGGTGATAGTCAATCTTCACCAATCTCTCAGACATGCAGAGTTCCTCAGGGCTCCTGTCTGTCACCGCTGCTCTTCATTCTTTTCATCCGTCCCCTTCTTGACTTCTTGAACAAACTAGGAGTGCAATATACAAACTACGCTGATGACACTCAGGTAGTCATACAGCTGAGTTGCTCATATAGCAGTGATACGGAAACCATCTACAAAATATATAAAGCCATACAAGATTGGATGGCCTGCAACTCTTTTGCCTTGAACGATAAAAAGACCGAACTTCTTATTGTGGCATCTAAAAACCCTCGGGCGATTTCAACTATGCCAGTTTCTATATTGCCAACAATAACATTATCGTCCAAAAGAAAGTCAAGACCCTAGCAGTTGTTCTTGATGAAGAACTCTCCATGAAAT
Source organism: Ambystoma mexicanum (assembly GCF_040938575.1). Taxonomy (NCBI): domain Eukaryota; kingdom Metazoa; phylum Chordata; class Amphibia; order Caudata; family Ambystomatidae; genus Ambystoma; species Ambystoma mexicanum. Next base: position 210,039,889 of record NC_090929.1, read on the forward strand.
CTCATGTTTCCAGCATCAAATCTAGCTCTGGTCTTATAAATAAGAGAATAGGATACATTCAACCATTTATATCGGAAGAGAACTGTGCGCTCTTGTCCACTGCACTAATAAATTCAAGATTGGACTATTGTGATAGCCTCTTGGCGGGCACCACAGCCTCCAACATCCAATCTCTACAAGTGGTTCAGAATAATGCTGTGCGCAACATCTTTAATCAGTCTCGTCGTACACACATCTCTACCTTCTGGAAAAAACTCCACTGGCTTCCCGTCAAACATCGCATAACGCACAAGATGCTTACCACGATCCACAAATGCCTCAGTTTTAGCGGTCCCACTTATCTGTCATCCCGTATTAGTACCAAACCTAATGTGAGGAACCTTCGCTCTTCCTCTGCGATCACTCTCAAACAACCTAAATTCAGGACAGCCAAATTTGGAGGTACTACTCTTGATGCTCAGGGTCACCTTCTTTGGAACACACTCCCAGCTAGGATACGGCAGATCCAGAGCTATACCATGTTCAAACGTGCCATAGAAACTCACTTCTTCAACCTGGAATAACCCTCTGACTCTTCAAACCGTTTCCCCTTGGAATATTAGAGAATTCTTTCAAATTCATAATAATAGTGTTGCCAATTATTTCACCTAAATAAGCTTTTATCACCATTTTTACCTTTTTGAATTCTTGGTGACAGTGTCCTCTAACTAAGTTTTACCTTGTTATTAATTATTAATGATTCTCCCTACTGTGCCCTTCCAGTGCTTAGAGACAGCAGATTTGTATTCACTACATCATTGAATACAAAAATAAAGAAATACAAATACAGATAAACGAAGAGTCATGCCAAGATAGAAGAAACAGCACAAACAGTTATTTGCTCTAAGTCTTATTAGACTTTTGAGGCAACATTTATTGTCCATATTGTCCAAAGATACTCCCACACCCCTGGGAACACAAGTGCCCATATACACGTATTGCTACTACCAGTTTGCGCTAATAGCATTATAGACCTCCTGAGAAGTCATTACCACTTGGGATAATGACTCTCCCCCTACCCATGGCCCTCAACCTTTGCTTCAAGCCGTATCTTGGTGGCGGGTCGCTATTCCTCTATAACGACCGCTCCCTCAGTCTATAGGGCTATATCAGAAGTTTGAGTTACTTAATTATTGACAACAGTGCAATTTCCATGCAAGATGTATTTCAACAAGACACTTTCTCACTGGAAGGACCTATTTTTTTTCACCACACGATCCTATTTAAAAAACCAAAAAGAAATTGAAAACATGGTAAAGTGCTTTGTTTCTTATAGAGAAACCGATAACTTTTACATGACAACTAATGCATGCAGATATTAAAACTGCTCCAGTTTAACCAAGTTTGCAATTAAAATGCTTAACTTATGAAGGTAACCTTGTGTTTTATATACTACAAGATACAATGTACTTGCTCATTTTCCCTATTTACTTTGCACACTACTAAAGAAGGTTTTTTTATTACCCCACCAAAACATGTATTGCTGCTACCCTTAGGTGCTTAAAGCCTTAAAGGCCTTGTGAGAGATCATTATCTCTACGATTAATAACCCTCCCCAACCTATGGCCCTCGTCCTTGTCTTGGGCCATAACTTGGCGGCAGGTCACTATCTCGCAATAATGACCCTTCCCTCGGTCTATAAGGCTATATTAGCACATGGAGACTGTTACTGACCTCCTCTCAACCAATCACAATGTTCAGAGTGTAGTCAATAACTATTGGTAGTGATGTATTCATAATAAATCACATTTAATTTACAAACTTTTGTTTTATTCCCTCACCAAAACATGTATTGCTACTAACGTCTGTGTTAATAGCCTTCTAGAGCTTGGGAGGGATCATTATCACCTGTGATAATGATCCTTCCACAATTTATGGCCCTCAGATTCGCCTCAGGCCATAACTTGGTGATGTGAAATTATCTTGCGATAATGACCCCTCCCGCGGTCTGTAAAGCTATACTATTACAGTGTGCTTAGAAATGGTAGACATCCTAATAAGAAGCAGCACAGATAGCTGAGATATTATGAGTGTTGTGTATGGTAGTACTTTCTTCTTTTACCCACCCTCTATTTGTTGCTGCTTTATAAGAAAAAAGACTTGCCAGCGGACAGCTACATCAATTGCTCCAATATAACATGTTGGATATTGTTCCCACAATACCCTCTGGAAATGTGTTAGATAAATACTGTACCAGACCGCTAACCGTTCTCCATATTAAGGAACAATTGATATAAGGTACTCTTCTGTGATCCAGATATGCCGGTGGTACTGTTAGAAGTTCTACTCCAGTCTGAATTTAACCAAGAATGTATGCCGTGCCATCTGTTTAATCTCACACGCATTAGAATTTAGCAAGAAACTAAATCACACTGTGTACTAACCTTGTTTATGTGCAAACACATCTAAGGCTATTGCATAGCAACCTTCGAAATAGAAAATGCAAGTATTGCTGGAATAACCAACACACAGTTCTATAACATATATGTACTAAAAGTAATGTATTAGAGTACATGTGATTTACTTATAATACTTGGAACCCTGCAACATCCGTGTAATAGCCTGGTAATAATGTTCGTTGTATATGCTAGTTGTGGCATCACTACTGAACTGTGATGACAAAAGTATTTCACTTCTGTAACTGTAATCAATTATAACAATTGGATTGTGACGTCACAGCACCTGCTGCTTGAGCCAGCACAGAGCAGAATTCCAGCTATCACTGCAGCACTTAATTAAAGCCCTGACTAGCTTTTCAGATTCCTGTCTTCTCAAATAACATTCTGTGACACTTTACAGACATTAATTGAGAAGCAGCTGTTCAGGGCAGTACATGTATGTTTGCACTGCTGGAGTTAAACACTGGAGAGCAAGGGGGAAATAGTGTTATACATTATTTTAAACCAAAGAAAACTTTTTAGATGCATTAATTAAACTGCTTTTTTGATTTTTTATTTAATTTATTTGTTTTGGTTTTTTCCTATAAACCTATACAAAATATTGGTTAAAAAACGGGTACAAAATTTTAGGCACAATTGCACAACAACTCACAATGCCATAAACGAAAAAAGCAGAAGTTATGATAAAAATGATTTTCCATACAGAGGAAAAGATGAAACACAACACTTACTTTTATAATTGATAAAACCTTCCAGCATCAAAAACAATAAAGTTTGGGACACATGTCCCGCTCTTTGAACCCAAATTCAACTATAATTAAATATTTATGTTCATTTTACAAAATCAGGCAGAGGGTTGAAGAAGGTTATAAGACAAATAGCGCAGAAAAAAATTAAGACCCCTGAGGTTAGGGAAACAGAGTTACTTCAAAGTAGTTAGACATTTCAGTTGGACTAACCTACAAACATCTGACAAAAACCTATCCCCTGCAATCTTGAGGGCCACTGAAGTTTTGTGCATCTTATCCCACCATATAGAGTCTAAATTGCCTCTCTCTGTATCAGTGACACATTTTCCAAAACTTGAAATTCGTTTAGCGCTAATTATGTCACATTCTAAGAGCAAATGTCTTAGAGTTTCTTTAACTTTTTCACTTTGACAGAATCTACAGAGTACAGTATCTCCATGATTTCCCCCGTTGGTAAAACGTGAAATCTAAATGTCATATAAGCGTTTCGCCACACCATATCTAGAAACCGTGCCAAATAGGACTCAGGTGTGCCCAAACACTTATAGTTTGATACCAGTTGGTGATAGAATTTGGAGTTAGTCACAGTGTTCATTATATCAGCCCAATCTGCAAATTGCAGTAAACGTTTAAGTCTCATAGGGTTCTGTAGGAGGATATCCCTGGTCAGTCCAACATTTTCTAAATAAATTTGGCACGTAGCACGAAAATTGGACATAAATTTGGATTCCTGAGTCCGGTGTCTTAGACTAGTTCCCAAAACAGAATATAAACTACCACTATTTACCATCTTCATAATAGGTTTCCTTTCAAGGGAAAGGTGCCTCCATTTAACTAGGCTTATGACGGATTGGAGGCCCAATTCAAACATCAAAGCAGCTAGTGGAATACACTTTGGTAAACAAAATAATATAGCTTGTCAAATTTGATACAGATACATTTTCAGTTTAGCGAGACTCAGCTCCAAGCCATAGCACAGTTTAGGAATAACTTTAAGCTTATAGAATGGTAAGAGAGGAGACAGAGAATATTTACAAAATGTCCGTTCAACTTGTTCTATCAAATAACCGGTCTTATCCAATAGGTGATTCGGAAAGTGATTTTTCTTGGGATTATCGAACAATGGAAAACCTAAATAAAGCATTTAAGCCCTTAATGCCAGCTCTTCGTTATTCAGAAACCAACGATAAGCAGTCAGCTTTTTCTGAATACTTAAATGCATGATCACTGTTTTTTTGGTGTTTATGATTGTGATGCCGGAAATGCATCTGAGGGACAGGGCCTCTGAATCCTTGTCCTTTTTCTGTTTTTACCGTGTGTTCTGTCATGTTTTCTGCCCAGGAGTCCATGAGGGACTCCTGGCAGTGCAGCTCTCTTTTGGTTTGGTGAACAGACCCATGGGATACCCTTATGGCACCCATGGGTAGGGGTACAACCCTGTGCCCCTAGTGTATGTTTTTGGGCACCTGTGGGTGGCCCACAGAGCAGGGTATGGGCTGGTGGCAGCTCCATGCTGAATTTGACAGGTGCTCTGGGTGTCCTCCATTTTGGGATACCCAGGCCCTGCCATTGGAATCAGTTGATTCCTGATAGGAAACAAGATGGCCCCTGTGGCCTCTTGCTTTCTATTGCCTGTTATCTTGTTTTTCCCAAAGTCCTGGGAAGCCCTGACTCTGTCCCTTCCCCCTGACTGGCTGTTGGGTGGAAGTTCCATATATGGTGTTGTTGTAAAGGCCCAGCTAGACTGACTGGAGCCTTCCCAGTGACTGTATGTTATGGGTACCTCCTGTGGGTGGGACCTGGGTGAATGGAGTGTGTGACCAATATACACTCCTTGTTGTGGTTGTCTGGTTTCTGGCATGAGAGACAAAGACTGAGACAGCCCTGCCCGAAACTGGCCTGAATGCAGTGTGTAGTGTTGAATGGCTGGGTACTTGTCCCAATCCACATTCCTTGTTGTGAGTGTCTGAAAGGGAGGAGTGTGGCCTGAATGCACTGTGTGCCTGATTGGCTGACTGACTGCATGAATGCCCTTCTGTGTGATTGGCTGCTGTGTGTGTGCCAGCAGTGTGGATGAGAGACAGAATAGTATATCTGGGGACCTCTCACCACTGGAAATTGTTCAGAAGCATTCAGAAGCTGAGTCTCCACTCAAGAGTAACTGGATTTGCTGATCCTCGACGTCCAGCTGGAAGAAGAAGACTTGCTGTGGCATTTGCTTCGACGGAACTGAAGGTTGTCGAAATCGTCGAGGACTGACCCGAGAGAGGACCTGGTAAGGCGCCCTCTTCCCGTGCTCCGAGGGACCATCGAGCACCGCTGAATCTTCGCCGAAGCGCCCTGGAAGTCAGACCCTCGAAAGGCTGCCGACCCGAGACGGGACCGCCGAGGAGATCGAAGTGAAGCACCCGGACCTCGACGCTGTCGAAGTCCATTGCCGTCGACCAGGGTTCGCAGGTCTGTGTAACCGCTGGAGGCCCGTCGAAGTTGTGTTGCCCAGCCGTGGGAACCACTTGACGCCGTGCCGCCGACGACCGGAGCCGTCCGCTCCTTGCCTAAGAACATTTGCCTTGAAGGACTCCCTCGTCCGCATCGTCGACCGCTTTTGCCCTGCCGGAGAAAGTCGAGGACGACCAACGCGCCGAGGAGAATCCGCCGGTGGGGTTCCCGCCACCTCACGATCCCAAAGACTCGAGCGACTCGACGCCCTTGCTGGGCTCCCGTCTCTACAATCTTTGCGGTCCAGAACTATTGTCATCGAGGTGCCCCGCACACCTCCGCCGTGCAGGACGCCGACGCCCCGACGCCGACGAGCACCGCTCGGACGAAGCTGCCGCCTCTTCGACATCGTTCTACCTCGTTCGTCGACGGACGTTCGACGCCCCGTGCCTCCCGCTTGAAAGGGAAGGCATTCAAGAAGGGCCGTCGATTCCCCGTCGCCGAACCCCGAGGTCTTCGACGTTTCTCGACGCCTCTCGACGATCCGTGACTCCTGCTTTAAAGGGGGTCATTCAAGAAGGATCTGTCGACGCCTCTTCGAAGAACTCGACTCCACCAGGTACATTGGGGGGGTAAAAACATTGTAGGAGAGAATAAGACTGTTGAACAATATATGGACTGGGCTTGTGTCATATCCCTTTATTTTACAGGTTGCCCAGGTGGGGGGATCTCCACACAGAACTGTGTCCAGTAGCAAGGGCCAGTCTTCTGCCTATTGTTTCAACCCTCTGGTATCTCTCCTCTCTCTATTGCTGGTTTCCTTCTTATTGATCCGCGTGCCATTGCTACAGTATTGTGAATGCACTGTTATGAGGTCTAATATTAGTGGTACCACTTTAGAATTGTAGATATTTATCATTATTGGTTTTCCTGAGCACAAAGTGCGTTGTTGTGATAAGTGTACATAACCCTTGAATATTAATTATATAAAGACTGTGTTTTCAGTAATACAGTGTGTGGACATTCCTTTGTGGGGGCTTGGGGATACACTGTACTTAAGAACCAGCCTGCATCACCTCCTGAGAAGCTAGGCCTTGATTGCTCGTCCATTGCTACCACAATTGAGAATCTTGGCTGGGGTCCTCTGTGCCTCTCCTCTACCATATAGAGAGCGGAAGTACAGACCCCCCACCGGTCTTGACAATGATAAGACCATTGGAGCGAGTATATTGGGAGAAAGACGTTATTAGTTGCTGCAATCCTATAAGGGTACAATCAATGAGCAAGAAATTGTCAGCATATGCACACCAAAATAACTTATGCCCCTCAATTTTGGGAGAGTGAAAGAAGCGTTATCCAAATTTCCATGTGTCCAACATCAGACACATGCAAATTAAAAAGGCCTGGGGCGATAATGCAGCCCTGCCGTAATCCATTCATGGTTTTGATCGGGAAGGAGAGGAGACCTTCACTATTTAGACAGACCTGTACTAAATAGCCTTTTTGCAGATGATTTAAAGTGACTAAGATACCAGCAGGGATCCCTGGAGACAATAGTTTGGATCATAAAACAGTTTGATCTACAAGGTCAAAGATCCATAGCTGCAATGTATATAGGGGTGGCCGCTTTTTTCCAGGCTTTATCCTGTAATAGTGCAACTCTTAGACCACCCACCTCTGTCCCCACCCCCTTTCTAAGGCCAAACTGGTGGTTAGACCAAAAAGAATTATGTTCGGACCATTTCTCTAGTTGTTTCAGTACAAGGCCTGCAAATATTTTCGAATCTGCATCAAGCAGGGCGATGGGTCGATAGTTTAATGGTAGATTTCTATCCCCTTTTTTATATACTGGCACGATGAAGGATAGGTGCCAAGTAGATGGAATGTGTCTAAATTTAACAATGTCAGAGAATAATAATGCTAGAGCTTTAGCCCATATTTCGGGGTATTTTAAGATATTTTTCTTCAACAGATTATGAGCGCCCTTCTAGTGTTCATTATGTGATCCAAACAGATTACACAGAGATTATATGTGCCAACAACTGGAAGATCTCTCACATTATATTCAGCAAGATATCATGTATTAACGGGAATGACAGTATGCGGTCATATGTAAAGAAGCAATATAATACGTAAAAAAATATATTGGCCCTCATTACGACCCTGGCGGAAAGTAACAGACCCGACCGCCATAGCGTAAATAGCGTTTCCGCCATTGCACGATGGAGTAAAGTGCGGCCAATTATGACCCATCGGGCACGAGCATTACGCCATGGCGGAAGTGCAAAGTCCGCGATGGCGGAAATGTCCCCAAAACGCCCCTCTCCGCCGTCGTACGGCGCCCTAGGTGCAATTCCGCCACCCATCATAGCGGTCACCGTAATGAGCGCCAATCGCAAAATACGGTGACCGTAAATATACGGAAACGGAAGTAAAAACATGGGGCCGGAACGGGAAACAGCACGCCGCACACCTATAAAATCAGAATCCCAACACAACCATTAAAAATCCGACCCTGAGACACATCCCAACCCGACAGCCACCCTAGTTAAAACAAACAAAATGGGAAAAGTAGCAAAAAAAGCGTACGACCGCAAGCGGCAGGTCCACTTCTCCCATGAGGAACTCACCGTGCTCACAGAGACCCTCCAGGAGAATGCTGCCGTCGTCTTCTCGACGCAAATGACCAGGACGGCACTTGCGAACAAGAAGGCCACATGGGCCCTGGTGGCACAGCGGGTAAGTGCGGTGGGGACCGCACCCCGCAACCCACAGCAATGCAGAAAGCGATGGGACGACTTGCGGATACGCGTACGGAGCATACTATCAGCCAACCGTAACATTGCCACAGCTACCGGGGGAGGATCGGAATCACCCATCAAGTTGACCCCCTGGGAAGAAATCTGTGCCTCCACCATTGGAATGGAGAGCATAGAGGGAGTCGGAGGGATGGAGAAAGGAGTGCAGACATCCGAAGAATCAGGTAGGTGGGCCAAATAAAACAATGCTAAATCCACAATGTCCAATCATGTGAAGTACCATGTGGCCACATAGTGCAACAGAAACACATGTCCAGGAGAACGGCCACATACATTGGCCTGATAGCGCACTTTAAAAGTCACATTAAATACATAAATAATTAAAAATCCTAAAAACACCCTCTACACGTGCAGCATGCACACCCTAACTGCAGGCTGCAAAACAACTGCATACTCAATCCACACAGAAATGAAACCACCTCCAAGGCCCTGACCCAAATCACCCTCAGGTACCACCCCAATGCATGTGATACATTGCCATTCCAATTTCCACAGACCCATAAATAACGCTCGCCCTCCTTTACTCCACCACAGGGTCCGAGTCAAACGACGAGCTGCAGGACACCCCTACCAGCACACCTGCAAAGAGGGCCAAGACCAACGGCCAAAGACCCTCCACCTCAGCTGCACGGATCAAGACACGGCAGCAGCCCAAATCAAGTGGCAGCACACAGGAGGGGACTTCAACAGGCACCCCAGCAGCCAGCATGCCCACACCAGCAGCACCACAGGTCCCCCCAATGGATGCCACAGAAGGCACTGCTTCTGATGGCAGCAGCACCATAGGTGACACTGCATTGATGCCAGCATGCTCCGACACAGACAACGGTGCTGTCGATGTAGGACCCATCCATGACCTGTCTCAATCCCCCTGTTTGTTTCATCCCCTACACCATGAGGATACCACGCAGGGGCACCCACAAGACGACGACTGGCCATCCCCCACAAGCCCTGTGGCAAGGCAACATGAGGTGATCAGCCCCTCTGTGACACCACCGCAAATGGCCATGGCACAGCAGAGGCAACAGTCCCTCGACCAGGTGATCGTGCAACAGCAGCAACTGGCCACGCTCCTCAAGGACCATGCTGATGAATGTGGGGGTACTAATGCAGCCATAGAAACATCTACTGAGACACTTAGGGCACAAATGGAGAGAAGCACCGAGAGCCTGAGGGTACAAATGGAGAGAAGCACCGAGAGCCTGAGGGGGGAACTGCATGCGACGTCCAAAGACGTATGTGCTGAACTTGCCGCTGTGCGCCGTGTGCTCACTGAGCTCTCACAAACCCTTAGGGACATGCATGGACGTGAGCAGGCAGAGACATCATCCGTTGCAAGTTCCGTCCAGGGCAGCCCCCAACGTAGATCTGGGAGGAACCTGCGCTCCACAGGCAGGGGTGCCCCTGATACCCGGAGAGGGGGCTTGCAATAGCGCCTGCCCACTGACAATGAGCATCTTTGGACACTGGTGTTCGGGGGGGAGGTAGGAGGGTGGAGGGGGGGTGTTGGGCTTTCTTGGGTGGCGGGTCGATGGGGTGTGTAATATAATTTCACATATGCTATAAACATTTCATAATCATCCAATGAGACGTGTGGACATTGATCTTTGTGTACGAGGCCTTTATAGGCGTACAGTCCTCATTGTGCATGTTCCAGACACACACAGTGCCACAAGTCCCGTGTCCATGTATCAGCCACCAGGCGTGAGTGCTAGAAGCATGAATCTATGATACTCTGACGAATTTCACGGGCCTCCTGTGCCTCGCGGACTCCCTGAGGTGCTGCCACATCCCCAGCCTCATCATGACCATCTTCAGGTGCGTGCAGTTCTGCGTCAGGGGGCATGGGCACATTTCTACGTACGCACATGTTGTGTAGCATGACACATGCCATGACTATCTTTGCAACCTTCTCATGGCGGTACAGGAGTGCCCCGCCAGACCTGCTGAGGCAGCGGAAACGAGCCTTCAGTAGGCCGAATGCCTGTTCTATGACTACACGGGTACGTGAGTGGGCATGGTTGTAGTCCTCCTCATGCTGGTCCTGTGGGTTCCGGAGTGGTGTAAGGAGCCATCTCTTCAGTGGATACCCGGCATCACCTGTATGTGGACAAGAAAGGATGTTTGTGGAATGACATTGCTACGTACGCATCCCCCCCCCTTCCTGCCAGGTCATTGCCGCATCACATACCCCACATTATCATGCATGGAATGAGACTCACCGAGTAGCCAGGATCTGTTCCCTGCGTGTCGCTCCATGTAGCGTGGTATTGTAGAGTTCCTCAAGACCATAGAATCATGGGTTGATCCAGGAAATCGGGCACAACAATGTGTAAAGATCCTGTTGGAGTCACACACCATCTGTACATTAAGAGAATGATATTGCTTCCGGTTGCGGTACTGGGCCTCCATGGCATGTGGGACAACCAATTCCACATGGGTGCAGTCGATGGCACCAATGCAACCCGGTATGCCGGCCAGTGCATGGAATCCAACTTTTGTGTTTGTAATCTCCTGCTCCGAGCGTGGTAAAGAGATGTAGTCGTCTGCGTGCTTCAGGAGGGCATCGAGCACTTGCAATAGTGTCTGTGAGAACAGTGGCTGTGAAATGCCATGCAACTGTCCGACTGTGTGCTGGTAGGTGCCTGTGGCCAGGAAGTGGAGTACAGACACCACCTTCAGTAGGGGTGGGATGGCGGTTGGGCTATCTATCATGCTGACAAGGTCAGCGTGTGTCATGTCCACAATGGAGATTATGGTGTCCCGGTCCAAACGGTAGAGGGTGTGGATCTGCTCATCAGTGAGGTTGAACGGATGAGCTCGGAGGCGTGGGATTGCGGGCTGCCTGCGTGGTGGTAGTGGCTGTGCTGGTGGGCCTTGCTGGCCCTGCCTTGCCCTCCTCCTCCTCCTGCGTCTCCTCTGTGCGGCCGGTTGTTGTAGTAGTTGGTGTTCGTCTTCTTTTTGAAGTTGGAGTACTTGCAGTGCTATCAGGTCCCCCAGGCCCAACATCGCTAGTCCTGCCGGTAGCATTTTGGAGTGAGTGTGGTTGTGGGAGGGGGTTGGGTGTGCAATTTATGTGTTTTCAGGCTGTATAGCCTCCACCTGTGGTGATTCATTCCACCTGTGCCAGCTGCAATCCCCTTTGGGCGAGCACTGTACCGAGGTTCACCGACGGGCGGGGCGTCCCATTTGTGAGTGAAGCCAGTTGCCATTTTCACACACTGCCGCACTACATGGATGATTTTGTGATTTCAAGCGCCCACGGATGCCTTTTCGACGTGATGTTGCAAATGAGGAATTCGAAGGACAGCGCTTTCGGTTTTCAGCTAGCGGCGAGGAGACGCCCACAGGTCTGACTGCAAATATAACGTTCTATTGTTTAATGTCCTTGGGACAGGGGCCATGGCGAGAATGCAATGATTGATATGAATAGTATGGGATGCGCAATAGCGTAGTGGACGATAAGGCAGGACGTTCCCAAATACATGTTACTTCACATCACTAGAATTCCGGGCTGGAGCACAGTGGATTTTGCAGGCTGCATTACGCACAGACTCAATGGAGATTTCAAATGTAATGTGAGTTAATAATCATGCGTTTTTATACCGGGATGAGGGAATGATGTATGGATGCATGGACAGATGATTTAATAGAGAGTTTGCCATGTACATGGCTTTTTGGTATCTATCCCCTTCCCCTGCGCTATGTGATGCAGAGCTGCCATAGTGGGACCATCGTCTATCTGCCCTTGTTGAACCCTCCCTGTCTCGACGCGCCTTCCAACACTTGTGTCTATGCACGTTACTAATCCCATCTCATGGATTCTGTTTTAACAGACGCATGCACACAAACACTCGTTTGTAATAGTGTTTTCACCTCGATTTATATTGTTATGATTGGCAAGTGATTCATGGGTGGAAATAATCCTTTTGAGTGGGCTAGCATGCATATGGCTGTAGATTTGGTGTGATCATTGAAGTGAGTGATTCAAATGAAGTTCTGATGGCCATACTATTGTTTTTCATTTCATTTGGGTGACAGGTATCTCCTCCCCTTTTGCCGCTGCCATCTGTATGCCACTCCTGCAGATGGCTTTTACTCCCGACACCTGCTGCTTCGAGTTCATCAGTGGAGCACCATTACGATCTTATGGGACGATCGCCAATGGGCCACATGCCCTTACGCAGTACTAGTGGCTAGGAGCAACATATCTACCTTTCAGCTGGACTAGTGCCTACCTAATGGGACGGGCCTGCGGTTCTAGGCGCTTCCATGTTGCCTTTTTGGACGTGAATGTAGCCCCTGTGTACCATGAAGGAACAGGGCGTCACACAAGGAGTAGCTGGTCATTTATTGCGGATGCAGCCCACAGTAATGTAGATGTTTTGGGGTTCATGACCTAATAGCTGTATGGGCTTGGTGAATTTGATGTGCATTAAAATTTTAGTCTGATGTTTACCGTGTAGCGTTATTCTTTGGAAGTAATGTAGCATATTCCTATTTGTGGAGCGATGTATTGTGAGTAGATCTGCATTGGGTTCCGGCTTCTGAGTATAGTTGCGTGGTACTGTACTGGCCGCGTTTGCCTACGAAGCCCAGTGAGGTCAGGGATAGGGGTTGCCATCATGACTGTTTTAATGATGTCATGCTTAGGGGCGGGGGTTTAGCTTTTGTGTAACAGATGCCGGTCAGCCAGGTGGATTGGTGGAATGATGTGATTATCAGATAATGGCTGGTCACAGGTGCCTGTGTTTGTGTGCGTTTCTTGGAGGGAGACTGAGGTCATGTCCATTGGAATAGCTTCTGTATTCGTGCCATCTGTGCCCTGCAGCTCCCATTGGCCCCTCTTGAGATGAGCCTGGCTGCTCAGTCACTCTGCCAACTTGTGTGGTACATGCTTATGCTGATGGTTGGTTTGTTTACTGGCATGTGTACAGGGCTGGTGCAGTCTCCCTAAGGATGCTGCTTTGAATGTTGCCTTACACTGGTGTCAGGCGATGGGGGCCTGTTGTTGTTTTGTCTCATCTTTCAGTTCATTTTGCTGTACTTGAACCTTCGCATGCCTGTGCTGCATCAGTACGGCAATGGTGACATGCCAAATATGGATGGCCACTCACAAGGCACTTGGAGCCCCTACATTCATTTGTTCGTTGGCATGCGTGGGTGACTTGTGCATTTCACTGGTTGCATTTTACTTCATTGCACCTACGAGGTGTTGTGCAATGTGGCCAGGGAGTGGTGTACAGGCACTCAGTTGGGCCATTTACGGTTGGTTCACGATGCCGTATTTCTCGCCATGGCGGATTGGTACTTTCCGCCATGCTTGATGGCGTAATGTAAATGTCCGCTAGGGTCAGCATTCGCGTACCGTTGCGCCATGGTGGTAATTACGGTTTTGCATGGCGCGCGTGCGCGTACTTGGTGCAGTTAGCGTTGGCGTTCACTACGGTGTCGCTAATGGCATCGTACTTTACGGTGACGGGTCATAGTCGCAACGAGCGGTATTCGATGGCGGTATTGCATTTCCGCCATCGTTTTTCGATTTCCGCCAGGGTCGTAATGAGGGCCATTGTATGTTACCTCATAGTTCTGTGACCTTATAATCGAACTCGGCCTTCAGCCATATTTCCCCAGTTGAATTCTTCGGTGACTTGCAATATCCTTAGAATGTATGCACTGGAGTACTTTCCCCAGTATATAAATATCTCAAGATATGATAACGTAGAAAACAGGAGAATTTGGGAAAAAGACAAAGAAACAGAATTCCCAAGAAAGCAATATACTTTAAAATGGTGAACTTCAGCTTATTGCTCTATGCTGCTTACAATACACCCCCAAATGATAGCAGTCTTTTGACCATGCAAAACACTGCATGCCCATCATTAAAAAAAATACACTAGCTAATGATATGCACACACTGGTCACATGTATCGAGCTTTATTCATATTACCGAAGGCTTTAATGTACAATTAATGAAGAATGAGGCACCCGACTTAATTACATCACAGGAGGTTGCATCACAAAAATGTTTACCCCATGACATCAAAGGAAGTGACATAATTGAAGAAGATAACACATTAGACAAAAAGAGAAAACTTCTTTTTTTAAAAACGTAATTACTTTGAGCCTGATAGCAAAACCCCAAATGATTAATTAAGTAATGTATTGATTTATTAGTGATGTATATTCTTCCTGGCAAACTCATAGCACCTTCTAAGTGAAAGGTTAAATGGGTCTATACTGTCAAGTTGACTGCAGCGTATGATGTAGACGTTCAGGTGTTAAATAAGCAAATTCTATTGACAGTATTATCATCCTACAGAAACCTTCATCACAATATGTGCATCCCCAGCCACCATGAGCGACATCACCTTTTCCCTCGAGGCCCCTCTCCACCTCCCCGCCAAGGCAAGCATTGGCTACCTCCCATCTCTCCCCTCTCAAAGCCTTGATGAAGGGGGGGTGATGCCAGTACTACTAAATGTACCAGGGGCTGATTGCCAAGCAAGGCCCCACACTGGTCCCCCGGTAGGTTTAGTCTGTCTCTTTCTTTTGTTTTGAACAGTGCATTTTTAATGTTCAGCTCTTTTATTACAGCAGAAACAGAAGCGGGTAAGTGCCCACAGTCTCTGCTAAACCCTCTGAATAGGGACTGAAGCTGGGGTCATTAGTACTGGGGTGAGAGCATCCTTTTCCAACCCAAAAGCCCACAGAAACCCAGTTATCTGTCCAGATCTGTGCCCTCTTTCGAAACAACCAAAATTAAATGCAATCACAGTGGAAATCCCCCCTTTAAAACTATAGAGAGCTATCTAGTCCATCTCCGCGATGTCTGCTGGTTTGACAGGTAAACTATTCTCAGCGCGGGGATCCCCTTTTGAGCAGCAAATTAAAGGCACTCTAACCTCCTGCACAATAGAACACTGCCAAGAAAATTCTAAACAGAGAACATTAAAACAAATAATATGTACAATGTGGGTTAAGAAGGATAAACAAGAAGAATGTTTTTTCTGAATAATAAGCACAAGACGAAAAGCCTTGAGAAAGTGCAATGAGTATGTGCAGAACCACTGTCCACCAATTAATAAACAGACAAATGAAATAACTGCAGAACATTTGACTCATTGGAAGGTTCACCATTTATATATGAAATTGTATCAACAGAATTATCAAACAGACGTTATTGATCAATATGCTATTTGAGCACAAGCGACAAGCAGGGTATACAATAAACATTGTGACTGGCACAAGAACAAAACCTCTTCCTCTTTTTGAACCTCGCAGCGACGGGCAATACATCAGTGTATGATCCCACCTGCCCAACATGCTTATATGCCCACCTTGGTGATGGTTAACATCATGACACCCATCACTGTAAGGGAGTATTGGTCCAAAAGACCCCCCCCTCCCCTGCATCCTCTTCCCCGGTGAGGTCCATGGCTCGTGTGGGTTCCCCCCTACCACCAGGGTGGAGCCGCTTCAAGCATTCACATTCCCCCCGCAGTACCCAAGGCCAAGACCTGCCACCTGAATTATTTACAACCCAGCAGTAAACCCCGGCCTTAAAACACAGATCCAAAGGCGCCCTTTCTTAGGCTCCACGACCCACCGGCTCACCTTAGGTTAATGGCCCCTGTAAAATTATGACATCCAATATTATGGCAACATTACAGGAACACATCCATAATGACTTCTAACAAGGCATGATAACACGGACCGCCTGTCCCATGCCCCGAGACCCAACCCCACGACCTATGATACCCGGTCAACAGGACGATGGTAACCATGTATTGATGAATCGCCAACAGACCCCACTCTAGGTGCATTCCTCCTGTGTTGCATTAACCTGTAGAATAACCTATTAGAAGATTTACCAGGGAAGATAATATTGCAAGGTTGAATGACTGCGGTGTGCGTGGCCCTAGGGCAGAAAGTCAGGAAAGACATTCATCTCTGACACTGGTCACAGTTGGTACAACAACACCGTCCGGATGAGCCCAACTGACCTGCCAGGCCCAGCCCAACCCACGAGGGTAACCAGTGACGTCCTCCAGCCGCGGCAAACCACATCGCAGCAGCACCTATAGCTAGTCGTCGCCACCCAATCCCCACAAACTTGTGCCCCCTATAGTATGTAGGTTCTTATGAAGTTTTTTGTAAATATATACGCCTGTCTTTGCTATTGTCAGACAGAGCGCTCTCAGAGTTTGCAGAGTTCTTTGCATGCCCTATCCTGATCGATAAACTCCCATTTACGCTCACCCGCACTTTGTCTTGGCCTTATTCCCATCCTGGGAGAGTCCATTATTGTCTCTCATTGTGGGGAGGATCGTGCTATCTGGGGGACGCTCGCCTTCAGTGGTGACCCCGAAAGCGTGATTATAATTTTTCTCCTAACATATATATATATATCCCTACCGTACCCTTTGGCACGAAAATCTCCAGTCGAAAAGGGATACGCACGGTGCGGCGGTTCCGGAAGGCTGCCCGCCAACGGCGACCGGTACGCTCAGAAGTGCACACTCAACAGAGAGAGGGTACGGGATCCCAGTTGAAAAATCCCCTTTGAGTACCGCTCGCCGGAGCCGGGGCTGATCGTTGAGCGTACCGCAACACTGCCTGGACGGACCCAGTTTCGCAGACTCTCGGTTCAAGACGGGCATGTGAGTATTGAGTGCGAGTGACCATAAAGGGAGTAGGGGAGGAAATATAGGACAGGGAACGAGGCTGGTTGAAAGGGGGGCACTTTGGGTCTATTAAGGACCATCCTAAACTTTCTTTGCTTTTTCTTTGCATATGGCCATTAGGATTAAGAAGTGAACAGAGATAAAGAGACGGGAACCTAGCTCCGTGAGGGGGTGGAAGGCGGCGCCGCATAGTGCTATCTTGACTAGTACTGGGAATATATGAAGAAGTGGAAAATGAGATAAAGGTGTCTGGTAAAGGAAGACACGGAGAATACATTAGTGACTGCTATTATTTCTATTCTTCTCTCTGGGTTTACGGGAAAATAAAGTGGGTTAGTACAAACAAAGATATAATCTAAGTAGAAAGACAATTTTACATCAAAATTAGGAGACAAATATATATCAGAGTAAGATGGACAGGGACAGCTGGCAAGGGAGGAAAGGGAGGACAAACTGAGCTATAAATAGAGTGCTGCCTATGGGTGTGTAAGCATCGTATGTGTCAGAACATATTTGTTATAATGAGTGTGTAAAGGTGGTCAGAAATGCATAATTATGGTATGGTCATGGTAAGTGTGACCAGAAGAAATATCACAAAGAAGAGAGTAATGTGGTGAAGTGAGTGTTTACTTTTTTGATTTGTTGGGCAACATTGTCGAAATTATTGATGGTTTGCTCTTGTACGTGCCCCCTAAAGTGTATAGAATAGAGGCTGTGCGCAGCCATTCTCATACTGTACAGGTGGCGGGAAAACACGCCGGTCCCCACGTTTAGTAGGACATAAATACGTGAACTCATATGGTGATACATTTATATTGAGATATATATATATATATAGAGATACATCAGTATCGAGCAAGTACGAAGTATGCGGGCAGAAACACCCCTATCACATATTTGTAAGAGTCTACCTGGGTACGCAGAACGGATTAAGAAATATCATGACCAGTGGATCACAGAGTTGAAGGGGGAAGGATTACCTCAGATATGGCCCAAAGGGGGATCGTTTGACAAGAGTGTCCTAGATATGGTAGCTACGTGTATTTGTTTGAAATACAAGGGGAAGCAGCTACACAATAGGAGAGAAATATTAGACCTATGGAGACTGTTTGAAGAAATACCCCTGCATAAGACAAGGGAATTAGATACTGATCTACCATCTACCACTGACAATCCACTAATGATACCATAGGATGACAAGGTATTGCCAGAAGAGGAGCCACCGATAGAGGTAACTGGGTTGTCCCCAATACTAAATAAGCCAGTGCCCGCAGAGGGATACAGTGACCCAACTTATGTACCCCCAACGACAACCACTACCACTCAAGGGCCAACAGCACCCCCACCATATGAGAGTCATAGGGAGCGAGAGCAGGTAAGTACACCAAGGGTGGACATAGAGAAATTAACAGGAGACCTAGAATCCAGGCTCTCTATAGCCAAAGACGAGCTCTCGAGAATAAAAAGCATATGTGAGCGGACTGCAATCAATACCGCTAGATCAGAGCCTGCATCAAGAGCGCAGAGTGAGAATAGAATATTTGAAGAAGGGTGGAAAAAAGGAGAGATGCTGTTTAGGATACAGGAAGAACCGACACGAATAATTGAACTAGAGGGAAGAGAGGGGTGTACCAATGATGAGGTAAGGACCACAGGAGGCAGAGAAGAGCTACTGTGTGATATAAGAGATGATTTAGAAGAAAGTGAAATGCTAAGTATGGCAATGGGAGGAGGAAGCGAGGGGTTGGATGGCGCATGCTCAATGAGAACGATGGATGATGAGTGGATAGGGCGACTAAAGAACAGGTTGGGAAAAATGGCATCATTAGGAAAATCAGGAATGAAGGTGAGTACAGATACAACGACAAAGGGAAAGTTACAGCTCCCACTAATACACAGGGGAGGAGGGAGGCCGAATTACATACCCTGGGCTCAGATGGACAAAGCCAATTTGTTAAAGTTATTGCCCCCGCTATCAGGAGGGGCAAGCAAGTGGATATATGCCTTTGAGAAACACACAGCCGGGGTACCTCTAGCAATAGGCGACATGAAGAGTTTGCTAGTATCAGCAGTTGGGGATCAGGCTGACAGAGTATGGGTAAAAGCTGGCTTCCCGGGAGTAAAGTTAGACTGCGATCGCCATGATGGTGCCTCGTTTAACACAGTGCATGCCAGGGTGTGGGATGCTTTACGGGAAACGTTTCCAGATACACCAGATTTGCAGTCAGTAATGCAATGTACAATGAACGACGGGAAGATGCTATGGATTACATTTTTCGGGTCCAAGAGATATGGAGAGCAGAAACGGGTACGCCCTGGTATCAATCGACATCACTATTCTACTTTATAATAAAGAGGGGGCTCCCAAAAGAGGTGCAAAAGGCACTTGACAAAATAGCAGGCATAGAAGCAAAAGGATGGCCCGAAATTCAGAGTATAATAGTTCAGCACTGCAAACGAATAAAAGAGAGGGAAAAGGAGGTGGCGCAGAGAAGATTGGCAGACGAGGCGAAACTAGTACAAACAAAGCTGGTGAAGGTCGCCGCAGCAGTAGCCGCGCTCCCACACAACAGGGAGGGAGATGAGGAGGAGGAGGGGCTGGTAGCAATCCAGGGGAGGATGGCAACGAATTGGGCAGGAGCAGGGCAACGGCAGTGGAACGAACAGGAGCAGAGTGGAGGTCAGCAGTGGCAAGAGTGGGCCCCTCGAGGGGGACGAGATGGGTACAGGGACCGAAGAGGGGGTGAACAAGGGTATGGGGGAATGGGAGGAAATGGATGGCAGGGTCCCAGAGGTGCACAAGGAAGTTGTTGGAACTGCGGGAGGTGGGGGCACTTTTCAAGACACACTATGGCCATTCTCATCCGGGGAGCCCATACGGTCTCCCAATGAGACAACAACAAAGAGACCCAGGGCAGGGGTACCCTGAACAACGGCAGGGACACCAATACAGAACACAGAATCACCCGCAGAACAATGACACTATGCACTACACCCCAGGCAACCCTTTCGCGACAACAGCAAATGGAGCCCCAGCACCAGCCCCCTATAGTGGTGTGTCAGTAGTTTCAGGGAGTGTGTTCAACCAGGGGGGGCTATGAGACACCCCGCATAGGACAGCCCACAGAGAACACTTGTGTGTCCTGTTCTATCTACAACCTACGATGCAGCAGAGGAACCATTGGTAGGGGTGGAGATAGGAGACAAGCAGTTCATATGCATGGTGGATTCGGGAGCGGAGAAATCATGTATTAGGGAGGGCCGGTTTCCGTTATCTAACCGGAAGTTAGAGATGCAGGGGTTCTCTGGGGCTGTAATTGAAGTTCCTTACACAGAAGCTTTGGATGTGACAGTGGGGGGTAAAACTGTAAAAACACCCTTACTGTATTATGAACATTCGCCAATAAACTTGCTAGGGAGGGACCTTCTTAGCAAACTCAACATGACAATATCATTCACAGAAAGAGGAATAGTGTGTTCAACACCAGGGATATGCCCATTACGTATCATGCTGGTAGTACAGGCTCAAACAACTGCTCGGAAATACGTGGCCTGCCAGTGGACGAAAGAATGTTCATTGAAGGTTTGAAAACACTGGCACAAGTAGTTCCTTAGCTAAAAAAGCTGGATTGGAGAATACCCGCGGAATTCATCTTCCGCCCAATAGTGCGCCCAGACATAGCACTAGGGTCAGTGGTATCATTAGACTTGCATGCTGTACAGGTATCAGCAAAAAGAGTTGCAGTAATTGGGATGGACATAGATGGATATGAATGGCGCACTGTACTGTGCATCAACGCCAATATTGCCTTACGGGACTTATCTGATGAGGATCTCTTCTCTGATTCAGACAATGATGGCGAAATAATAATGGAAATAGCAATGCCCTGTGACATTTTGATTCAGGCTAGAGAAATTCCCGTCCAGTTGATGGCAGTGGTGGGAACACCACCGTCATTTTTTGATGATGATATGCGACTGGTGCCAAACAATTTGTGGACAACAGGCCCCCATGATGTGGGGTTGTTGCATGGAGTGACACCAGTGGTAATAAAGCTCAAACAATGGGCGGTTCTACCCCGAGTGAAACAATATCCATTGTCCCGCGAAGCTGAGGAAGGGATAAAAGAGACAATAACTGCATTGCTAGCACAGGGGATAATAGTGCCTTCAAACTCCCCATGTATCTACCCGATCAAAAAAGCAAAGGGAGGGGCTTGGAGGATGATCCAGGATTTACGCCCCCTAAATGATGTCATACAAAAAGAGTTCCCTTTGGTCCCGAACCCTGCTTCAATATTATGCAGTATCCCAAAAACGGCACCACATTTCACAGTGGTCGATTTGAAAAACGCATTCTTTTCCATCCCCTTGGCAGAAGAAAGCAGATACCCGACAGCATTCACATTAGGGGGAAAGAGATATGAACATTGCAGACTACCACAGGGATACTGTGAGAGCCCAAGCATATTCAACCGCATACTACACGAAGACCTGGGTAATTTATCAGTTGAAAGCACAATCATTCAGTACGTAGACGATTTGCTCGTCTGCGCGCAAAATGAAGAAACATGCAGAAAAGACTCAGTAACACTCCTGTCGCTGCTGGCGAATAAGGGGTACAAAGTGGACAAGGAAAAGCTACAATACTGTCAGGAAGAGGTCCTGTACTTGGGGCAGCTGATATCAAAAGACGGAAAAAGAATAATCCCTGACAGAGTAGAAGCAATAAGATCAGTAAGAGAACCCACAACAGTAAAAGATATGCAGAAATTCTTGGGAATGTGTAACTATTGTAGAGCATGGATATTAGATTATGCAGCCTACACGAGACCATTACTGCAAGCACTCAAGGAGGCACAACAAGAAAACAGGAAAATAGAATGGTCAGACGAGATGAGTGACTCATTCAAGTCACTAAAAGAGTTGATTTCGAGTGCTCCAGTACTCGCCAATCCTGATTATGAAAGCAAATTTTACCTGTTCTCACACTGCAAGGGGACACTCATGACAGCTGTACTGACACAAAAGACTTCCCTAGGACACAAACCGTTAGCTTACTATAGTGGCACTTTGGATGCGGTGATGCAAGGACATTTCGCGTGCGAGCAATCACTCACTGCCGCCGCGTTCTCAATTGAGAAAAGTGCCACAATAGTAATGGGATGCCCTGTCACATTGTTTGTGGAACACTCATTATTTGCAATACTTGAGAGATCAAAGAGTACACTGACCACACAGCGAGCAACTGCCTATGAAATAATATCGTCCAGCACCAATATCCATGTGGTACGATGCAGGACAGTGAATCCGGCAACATTCATTACAGAAGCATGCACACTGGAGGACATGCAGGAACACGATTGTGCGACTTACACAGGGGAAAGAGGGGAGGACACAGTGGTGTGCAAGAATGCCCTGAGCGAGGGGGAGGTGTACTTTGTGGATCGGTCAGCATCGATTGACATGGACATAGGAGAGAAACATGTGGGATTGGCAGTGGTGAGATTAGAAGAAGGTGAGTATGAGACACTAGTGCAGTATCGCCTTCCATCACATTTCTCAGCACAGGCAGCGGAACTCATTGCCCTAATAGAGACATTACATGCAGCTAAAGGTTGTGCAGTAACAATATACACAGATTCAGCTTACATGACGACAACAGTACATGAGGTCTGGCAAGATGGGGGCGGAGGGGGTTTCGGAGAGCAGATGGGACCCCAGTGCAACATGCAGAGTTAGTGAAGGAGTTGATTGAGGCCCTAAAATACCCAACAGTGGTAGCGATAGTGAAGTGCCAAGCACATACGTCCAACACAGACGTTGTGTCTTTGGGGAACGCGCAGCGGACGCTTCTGCCAAGGAAGCCTCCTACTTTACAAAACATGAAACAGGTGAGTACATGCTACAGCACAAGACAAACGGTGAGCTCCCAGAAGGATAAAATGCGATGCCCATACCACAAATACTAGAGCTGCAGGAAGGAGCAAGTGGTGATGAAAAAATGATGTGGGTAAAACGAGGGTGCAGCCAATCAGCAACAGACTTACTATGGTGACAAAATAACTCAGGAAAAGTGGTAATGCCATTAAAGCTATTAGAAATAGCGTTTCAGCAATTACACTTTCCAGCACACAACACCAAACAACACATTTCAGCAGAAATACAAGAGGACTGGTTTGTGCCCTGTCTCCAGGAGCACATATCAAGATTGACAATGGAATGCACAACGTGCCAGATATACAACTCTGGAATGACATTACGTACACTCAGGGGAACAATTCCAAAACCGATAGGGCCATTCAGAGAACTGCACATTGACTACGCGGATATGGGGGAAAGGTGTAATGGGGCACGCTACATGATTTTGGTTGTATGCCCATTCTCGAGATGGGTGGAAGCAGGCCCATGTGCACGACCTGATGCTAAAAGCGCTGCAAAGTGCCTAGTAAGGGAAGTATTTCCACGCTGGGGAATTTGCGACGTAATTCGCTCAGACAACGGCACTCACTTCGTGAACGAGCTCTTCAAAAAAGTGACGACATTATTGGGAATAAAACATAAATTGTGCTCGATTTATCATCCTCAAAGTAATGGCGTGGTAGAAAAGATGAACGGACTATTAAAAGGGAGATTGTCTAAATTGTGCTTCTCATTAAAGAAAAACTGGATTTACTGTTTGCCCCTTGCGCTGTTTGAGCTGAGGAATCAGCCAAGCAAGGACCACCATTTGTCCCCGCACGAAATCGTGACAGGGAGACGAATGCAAACAGCACACTCCCCACTGCACCAACACTCAGACGCGCACAGAAGCGCTGCAATATTGGGAGATGAGTTCACAGAATATCTGAAAAAGCTAACTAGGGCAGCGCGCGCAATATCAAAGCAGCTCTCACCACCATTCACAAGGGAAGAAGGGAACACCACAGAGTCCCTTACGGAACCTGAAACACCGGTACAACTGATGCCGGGAGAGTTCATTTATGTCCAGAGCTTTGTGCGCTTGTGGAATGCGCCACGGTTGCACGGACCATATGAAGTGGTATTTTGTACCCCTACGGCTGTAAAAGTGAAGGGGCTCAAATATTGGGTACATTTGACGGATGTGCGAAAGGCATATAATAGTGTGCAGGAAGAGGTGGATGAGGGGGCACAGACAACAGCAAACAATACTAATGAAAGAAAAAAAAATGAGTGAACGTGAACATGTGAGTGGACGAAATGTACATGACTGATAAAATTGTTAACGAGAACCATTATATTTGAGGTTATCTATAAAGTTGAAAAGATTGAAAAAAAAAGGATTTATGTGTAAATAATAATGTGATGAATATGTATAGTGTCTGCTCCCTTCATTGTACATCCCAACCCCACTCCTCTACCCAAATCCATTCCCCTTCCATGATATCTTGGCACTGGTAGTGCCAACAAAATGTTTACATGCATGCACTTAATGCACTTTTATATCTCAAACAGGAACTACCATGGCAACTAACGGGCAGCCTGCAACGGATAGATTTATTAGATATAGAGAATTTTTAGCTGAGAGATGTAGATATTCGTATGAGTGTGGATTGTCTGTATGCATTACTTTATTTTTTACAATTATGTTTGGCCTGGTTACGTATTGGTTCATAGCGTTCATCTCTATCGAGATGAACGAGGGGGGAGGGATTAACGGGACTAATGTGATAAATGAAACAGCAATTGTAAATACTAAAGAAGGTGATTTTTTGGTATGGGATGGAACTAAACTGGTATGGGGATATTACACGACACCATCCAATGTTGCTATCTCGCAAAATGAAGGTCTGCAGGGAAAAATGCAAAACAGCACAATTTCCCCACCAAAAGTATCTAATTACAATGCCCGCAGTCTAAATGATCGTAACCCCTCTGCTATATCCTGGTTATATAACACCCCCACCAGCCGGCCCGCTCCCGTAACCAAAAACACACTGCTAGATAGCATAAAGAAAGAGAATGAAGAAATGACAGCGAGATATGAAATATTATATGATGATTGGGCAAAGGGGGGCGAGAGGCAGATCCGCTGAGAGCCCGTTCCCACGAACAGACGGACATGAGCTAGTGTTAGATACCAACACTGTAACATTTCACCTTCCGCAGTGTATCGCTGTTTCCAGCATGACCCGGCCAGCAGGGCCTGGGTGGAAAAGAACTGTACAAAGGTCCCCTGACAAAAGCAGAGTCCCCAAATACTAATGAGCAAACCACCTGTGATGGAAGCGTTCTCTCCACAACCTCTCTGACTAAAAAACCTGTAAAATGTATAAAAATGGCAGAATGGGTGCTCATATGACATTAGGGATGAAGCACCCACATCCCTGTAGCTATGCGCAAATGGTACAAGCGTCCCGGAGGGTTTTTCATGTTATGTGTGTTATCGAGAAGACTGCACCCCACGGTCCCACGCCAAAACTGAAGTAATGCTGCTAGAGTGCAAAGGAAGACAAATGCAACCATATTGAGGGCTCATGTAAGGGGTGCACGAAAATGCACCATATGTGTGTCCAAGCCCACTATGTGCCACTGCCGTCAGTCTCATTGGCGGGTTGTTCCTGCATGCTCCACCAACCTTACTACTACCTCACTTACCGCGCATGTATAAGCATATCTCAAAATGTTGTAGTCGTTAAAAACGTAGTGTACAAGTAATGTGCTCAAATTGGCCATATGGATGGCACTAGCAATGTCAAAACGTGAGCTTTGGAAAGACTCAATGAGTATTGTATATTATATGAATGTTTATGTCTTGTCCACCTAAAATCTGCAACACACGAGGAAAATACCTTTGTGAGCACATGCAAGGCCATTCCCCCTTCCTCCCAATGAAGCCTGCCAGACGAAAAAGCAGACGCCTGTGCCGTGCTGCTCCACCTCCCACAACTCGGCTGGAGCCGCTTCAAGCATTCACATTCCCCCCGCAGTACCCAAGGCCACGACATGCCACCTGAATTATTTACAACCCAGCAGTAAACCCTGGCCTTAAAACACAGATCCAAAGGCGCCCTTTCTTAGGCTCCACGACCCACCGGCTCACCTTAGGTTAATGGCCCCTGTAAAATTAGGACACCCAATATTATGGCAACATTACAGGAACACATCCATAATGACTTCTAACAAGGCATGATAACACAGACCGCCTGTCCCATGCCCCGAGACCCAACCCCACGACCTATGATACCCCGTCAACAGGATGATGGTAACCATGTATTGATGAATCGCCAACAGACCCCACTCTAGGTGCATTCCTCCTGTGTTGCATTAACCTGTAGAATAACCTATTAGAAGATTTACCAGGGAAGATAATATTGCAAGGTTGAATGACTGCAGTGTGCGTGGCCCTAGGGCAGAAAGTCAGGAAAGACATTCATCTCTTGCACTGGTCACAGTTGGTACAACAACACCGTCCGGATGAGCCCAGCTGACCTGCCAGGCCCAGCCCAACCCACGAGGGTAACCAGTGACGTCCTCCAGCCGCGGCAAACCACATCGCAGCAGCACCTATAGCTAGTCGTCGCCACCCAATCCCCACAAACTTGTGCCCCCTATAGTATGTAGGTTCTTATGACGTTTTTTGTAAATATATACGCCTGCCTTTGCTATTGTCAGACAGAGCGCTCTCAGAGTTTGCAGAGTTCTTTGCATGCCCTATCCTGATCGATAAACTCCCATTTACGCTCACCCGCACTTTGTCTTGGCCTTATTCCCATCCTGGGAGAGTCCATTATTGTCTCTCATTGTGGGGAGGATTGTGCTATCTGGGGGATGCTCGCCTTCATCACCCATCTATGCAGACTCTTGTCCTCAGAGCCCACCCTTCGTTATCTGTCTATTCCAAATGAGCTAAAAGCTACAGGGAATCACAACCTTTTTACATCAGGCTAAGTCCCTTTCAAGGTTCATGTAAACTCACACAAAAGGCTCAACTACAGACCAAATATGAAAAATCCCTTCACGTAACACTTCAAGAAAAGGAAATATGTAGGTAGTAGTTCACATTCAAGTCTAAATTCAGGGAATTCAGCTCCTCGGTCTACCAAATACTATCTTTTGCCCTTGATGTAACCTTCAGTTGGCAGTTCTTTCAGTGTTTCATGACCTATGCAGTGAAGTTGATGAATAATTTATTGGAAGCGCTGATCTCCCTAGAGGTCACCACAGACTTAGACACAGTGGGCTCCACCTTCTTTTTTTTCAGATAAATGTTTATACACCTGGCCCTCAATGGGTTCAATAATTTGTGATGTATCCTGTCTCTGTATTTGAGACAACATTTGAAATTGCACACTATTGTCTCCCATGAGTTTCCTTACCATACTCTCTTTAATGTGTTATCAAATAATGCACCTGATCTGCTCAAATTGCTATGCAGACGACATGCAATGAAATGTTTAAAAAATGACCTTGACTTAATTCAACCCATGTAGCGACTGTCTGCAAACTATTCACCACTTTATGAGGACTAACACATTTAAAATTAATAGATCAAAATCTGAGCTATTGATACTAGGACGCCACTCAAAATCCTGGAACTCTACCCTCTAGGCAGCAGCAGAGGTTGAATGTCCCAGTTCATTGCCGAAGGTTAGGAATTTCTGTTTGATTTTCAACATCAATCTCTCTGCGGTTACACATATCTCAGCAATCATCCAGACCAGTTTACTCCATCTTGGAACCCTTAAAAGGATATAGGGCTAGACTGGTCTTGCAATATGAACATTTCATAGGTACTTGCAACTTATGTTTACTCTCTAAAGGTATGAGAAAGCAGTGGCCAATGAAGTGCCAGTTCTGATGAGTCTGATGTCATCAAATTCAGCACTTCAGTGGCAGAAAGTTTAAATTTTTCTCTCCTCCAGAGACATTAGTTATGCAGACGGTAATTTTTGAGGAGGTGTAAAGGTGTTCGGAAATGTGTCTGGGTGTGTGCAGTTACATCAAACATCCGCCTGCATTTTGGTGCCTCACCTGCATTCATTACTTGGTGCTTCCAGTCTCCCCGGGAAGATTTGAAGGGGCGCCATGGCAAAGCTGCCACACAGGCTGAAGATGTCACCCCCCACATCACTGAACTCATTGCAACCATGGTAGTCTGTGGATGTGCCAACCAGAACTAAGGTATGAAAGGCCTCTCCATGAGGCCAGGACTGGGCTTCTGCATGCTTGTGAAAGTTTACAAATGTTTTTGATCAGAGGGGTATGTGCACGTAAATTGACAGATGAAACGCTCGGCACCAGCCTCCTCCAAACCTAGCCCTGCTGTCCCAATATATGGTGAAATAAGAAGGCCTTCTGTCAGAAAATACTTCCAAAAGCAATGCTCTGTAGTGGACACACAGACCAAAGTCTGAAATACTGATATTTAAGAAGGTTTCCTGATAAACATTGAACAAAACGTAGTCAGAGCATAATTTTGATCCTGTCAACCGACCAGATTCTGACTATTTTGCTCTGAAGAATTAGCAACGTCTCTTGGGAGGTGTCCTCTGTATGTTGAGGTCTACGCTCGTGCAGACATGAACAAAGTTGGCATTCTTCTTGCAACCACCTGAAGATGTCCGAGTGATTTCAGTCGACACTTCGATGGTAGCTTCCTACGAGTCAGTAACTTCAGGTATGGATGTGGAACGAAAGCTGCGCATGCATGGAAGTCATGTGATGGCCGCCGGAGTCATATGACGGGTGAACTAATTAATGTTGAGTCCTTTCTCTATGCTTTTTAGCACCTACTCAGAGCTCATGGCAAACAAATTCTCCCTCACCCTGTATATCTTCTCTTTACAGTTCGCCCAGTGTCACGGAACTGAATGGCCAGTAGCTTGCATAGGATGCATTGGAGCAGGTGCACAATCACACATGGGAGGAACATTGATGACACCCTCAAAACAAGCCGTCCATATAAGGAGGGCACGAACAACAGTCATTTCTCTAGCAGATGAATAATGTTTGGGGGCTCTCCAAAAACTGTATATGCACAAGCCTGGTCGAATGACGGTTGACTGCTGATTTTTTGTTGCCCAAAAATACCTCCAAACATAATTCCGGAAATGTGTTGGTAACACGCGCCACATACAATGCATTGGCAACACATAGGGACTACGACATTAGGCCAGGATGTATCCTGTCTGAAAGAGAGGACTCTGTCCATATACAGTCGGTATCTGTGTAGAAGAAGACAAAGAAGGAATCTACACCACTCCAACACTTTGAAACCAGATCAAAATCGTCAATATCGAATAATTCAGTTGCGCTACACCGTCCCATTCGTGCATAATGACCAAGTAGCGACCCTGCACCATCTCCAACAAAATCACGTCCCTCTATAGTGCACAATTTACCGATCCTGACACCGTTGCAAAATGCACATTCACACCACATTCTTAATTCAACATCAAACGCAAACAGCAAAAATCATGCTGACACACACATCACCAAAACCCTCTATATCCTCCACAGTCTTGCACTCTTCAAAATAGCCACCTGAACATTTCTATGGGAATTTTGTTTTAGTAAACCTTGATGGGTCAGATTAATTCCAAAATAATAAACATTTAATATTAAACCAGATTAGGCTTGTGACCTTAACACATCCTAGGCACTACCACTTTATCCTTGAGATTAACTCATAGCGAAAGTTGCACGTTACTGAATGTGCTTATGTGCTTGGTTAAAAGGAGGATGCATCATTCAATAAGGAATCATACTGATGCAGAGGAATTTAAAAAGGCTACTATTAATTAAACTATTTGGCCTGTATTTGTAGTAAATATTTGTGCTTCTTTAATGACAAAGATATTTCTGGAATGGACTTGCTTCACTACTTAGTACTCTATATACTGCCGCCTTGCATAGCCCATATCAATAGTCTTTCTTTCAGTTTATAAGCCTATGTTGTTGCCCCCTACACCATATATGGAATACTAGAGCTCAGCTTCTGTCACACCTCAGATCTAGGAAGAACATCACCCCTACCTGAGATCCTTCGACTCAGCATGAGCTATTTTAAGCATTACCGTTCTGACATCCAGTCAATCACCAGCAAGGGCCATTGTATCTCAATTTGGAGCTCAGATGCTCCAGGCAGAATTCTGAGATCAGCTGATGCACTGCTCATGAATACTCCGTAGCGATGTGTATCATGTTCTGAGCCTCACTTCTTGACAGCCACCACTGGAATGAGTTACCCAGAATTCTTTTGTAAATTGAAAACTGGCTAATTTTCCATAAATGTCTAATAAATCTGCTTTTGGCCAAGCTTTGAACTATGGCCTTTGGCCCTGCCAGCCGGTGAACCAAAACACCTGTATTTCCCCACCTTTCATGATTCCTCAGCTCCAAGAAGCTGTCTTGTTTTAACAGAGCACTTTAAAAACCATATGCATGTATATAGACACATGAGCCTACTCCCTGGAGGAACTGGCTCAGAGGGATTTTGAGTGAGAAGAGAGCTGTAATTTTGGTTGCATGACATTAAATTCAAGACACTAGAAATTAGACTATTTCACAGAAACTTTGGATTGGTGCAAATGTAATTATCACTGGGGCACAAATTGCTTCAGTTCAAAAAAACATTCTTCAAGTGCATTTTTGCCGCAGGAAAAAGACTAGAGTCAGGGAAAACATTGCCTTATTGCACAAATGCACTGAAAGAATGTGTGATTGTACCAGAGCACTTATTGACCTAGCTTCTGTAATACCACACGTAATGTTGTTAACAATGTTATATAATCTTAGTTTGAAAGGCACACTGCTACCACAGGTGGTTTCCTCCAGTGAGAAGGCTATCAATACAACATCATCTGGATAATGAGACTCAGCAGGAGAAGCTACTTTGAACAGTTGCTGGGCAAAGGTGTTAATTGAGGGGTTTATTTTGAAAGACTAGGTAAAGTGAAAACTGGAGGATGAATCAGAGGGGTTGCAAAACATTACATACAGTCTGCAAGCAGCAACATAGACATATTGATTGCATCACCCTGGATAGCCTTAACCATCACCTGTGTGTCAATTGTGCACTGACTTGCACCTGTTACTTTCAGAGACTGGGCACTCATTACTACCCCAGACACAATGCCCCCTTTGTAAATGGGGAAGCCTTGCATCACACAATGGACCTAAAGAACATTTAGCATTATTAAATCAGAGCCTTTTTACTGGAAGTGTAAAGCTACCTCTAGCTGTCACTCTGAAAGGCTCTGCTCAAGGCTCTTCTCAACTCCAAAGTTGCTCTGAAACAAATGGAATACATCTTGGTCGTAGGATACCAGATATGATTAAAAACATGTGGTTGGGTGTTGGTGCAGTGAAAGTATGCTTCACCTCAGCAGACAGAGTCCAGCTTGACAGCAATATCTCAGAACGTGGTCATATCATGGTAGATGGGTGCTGTGAGAAACCTGAAGGTGTCTCTCCCGCTGGTCCATGGTGATCTGTCATCCAGGTGGCCAGGACAGGACCATCGCTATTGGATCCAGTTCCTGGGGGTGGACCAATCGGGGAGGATCACCTGGGTGAGGGGTCTTCAGGGATTGGAAGTGGTTGAGACACGCTACCCCCTTCCTCATAGCACCTTTCCCCCATTCTACCCTGTAGGATACCTAGAAGCTCTACCCCTCCGACCCCCCTTTTCCGACACAAACACTTTCTTACACCATGACAGACAACGGAGTAACACCAGAGCCGTTTACCTGACATGTCCAAACACAAGGGTTAGCCAGAGTCAGGCAATTGACAATAGCCATGCACACCTGACAGCCCTTTACCTTCCCCACAGGGTTAAAAGGTGGAGCACGAGAGCACACTACAAGCAAGGCCGAACGTACGAGGAAACAGCTACTCCAAACTGGCAGTTCAAACAGAGAAGAAAGGCAGCGAGACATGGAGGCATGACGAAGGGGGATCTGCCCTTGCCCTTTTTAACTCAGACCCGCAAAGCCTCCTAAAAGGAAATTAGAAGACCAGGAAATACAGCTGACGTGTGGAGTGACTGGAAAACAGAGGTAAAAAAAACCATACAGCCCTCTAACTGGTATTTAGCAATAAAGAGACAACACAGAGTGGATTGTGGTATGCCAAATGCAAGGTAACCCAGCTTTATTTGCAAGGAAAGCGGTGGAAAAGCAAAGATCAACAGCCAAGCTTTCACTCCAGATTTTATTCAACATTTCAACAGGAAACAGCAGTTTATATAGTAATTTCGATGTCATAAGTATGAAAACCTATCTCTCCTGGTCATTGGTTTCCTCCAATAAACTACATATATAATTCTATATATCCAACAATAATGATTGAATAACTTCTTATCTAAGATACCACCCGTAAACATTGCATAAAATGTCCTACATCATCATGCTTGAATATTATTGGTAGGCTCTAAATAACTTCTGTGGTGAAAAGGACATGTGATTATTGGTTAACATGCAGCCACACTCTTCATGAACATGGGCGGCGTGATGACATGTTTTATGAATATGGGAGGAGAGGTCAAGCGTATCGCCTTTGTCCTTAATTAAATAAAACAGCCCATGTTATCTTTGCCATGATGTCTTTTGGTTTCAAGGACCTGTTCTTGAAATAGTAATCGTGCCATTCTGTTCTTGACACATTTATGAATAACTATTTTGTGAGTCTTGCTGCTTCCAACATGTTAAGATTTCATTGCGGCAATTATTTGTCTTTTTAGCCACATCCGTGTTTCTCTGTCACGCGTAGCCAATCGCTGAGACATTAATCCGTCTGCCACTTCGTTAATTACCTGGGATGTTCAGTTTGTCCCATGGTCTTCAAATAGTCTGCGTGTTGTCGCAACTTGGTTTACCTTGACAGTTGAATGCTCACAATGATATCTTGTTCCACTATGTAACCCTCCCCTGTGGAGCCCTGGGCTGTGACATTCCATTGAGGCAGCTACCATCCAGTCGCTACAGCATTTTACTAAATTAAATGCATTTCTTAAAATAGTGTGCTTAGCTGGGGCCTCTCTTAAAGCTGCAGGTTGTATTTCTCTGCAGTGCAATTTAAAATGGCAAATGCTTGTCACATTTTTTCCTCTACAGGACACATTTGCTTGCTATCTACCAATTTCCTGGTGCATGCCTGTCACATGATTTCCCTTCCCATGTGTACGCAACCTTTTCTGCCTGCACATTTCTGCCCTACTTGTGTAGTGAGTCACTATCTTGTGTACACACCTTCCTGTCACCTAATCTATCCTATTTTAAAACACACTAATTGTGCAAGCTAATGCCTTCTCTGTTCCCTACTTGTCAGGTGGAAAAATAACTATTCTTTGTGCAGGCTGCATTTCCAGGAGAATTTAAAGTGCACTTTCAAATGTGTCCTTTCTTATCTTATAATTGTGTTTCTTTTGAGGAAGGCAGGGGGGCAGAGCCTGAATATGCTCTCTAGTAAATAATTGCCCCACTACAGAACAATGTCAATGGTGCACGGGGGCCTCCTGCATTGATAATGCAGGCGGGAGGCACGCTGACTACCGTGGTACCATCCTTGGCTCCAGAGGCAAGCCAAGCCAGCGGACTCAGAGCAATCGGTAAGTCAGAGTAAGCAGATAGCAAATTGAACTGTTTTTGAAGCCATGGTTGCATGTGGCAACATCAGATGAATGCAAGAACTTGAGAACTTGTGTATGTGTGTATTTTTGAGAAAGCGCAGAGAAGAGCCAGCTGCAGAGTGGTCAGGTGCGACAAGAGTGGTCATTCAAAGGACTCTCGCTGGCCCCTTCTGTGTGAAACCTACAAGTACCAGAAGGCTCTAGAAATAGGGAGGCATGAGGTGTCGGAGTGGTCCTACAAGGGTCACATCAAATCCATTATACACTTGAAAGTCTCTGACCCATTGCCAAGGTAAAACTAAGAGAAGTAAATCCTGCAGCATGAGAAAAGCAAAGTAAACTGTGAAATTGGCAAATGTGAACCCGGCGGAGGGATGCCGGCGAGTTGGGGTGAAGAGCAATACACCTGTGAACATTTTGTTGACAAGAGTGAACTCGGTCGAGGGTTGTCCGCAGTGAGAAGTTGTTTAAAAAGACATTTGTATATTGCAAACTGCATTTGAAAGGCCGTAGTGAACCCGACGAAGGAAGGCCCAAGTTGCACAAAGGATCCAAGCCCAGCAGAGGGAGAGCCAAGGGGCTAAGAGCAATCGCCCGAGGTGCAAGATTACCTAAGGAACTTTTGTTTGCTGTTTTGATCGTGCAGGCCTTCTAAGGCAAGAGACTTTGTAGTAAAGAGACTTGGCTCCTGAAGGTCCTGGTATTATTGAACTTGAATTGTAAACCACGTGCTGGAGAGGCCTAGGGGTGTGCTGTGCTCAGATGTCCTGCCTTTTCCTGTGCTAAAAACGTGGGGACGGGAGACCCAGCCATACCATCCTGACATCATTTTGTGCACACTTCTTTCTTTTCTGGTGAACATTATCCCAGATTCTTTTGGAAACACAGTGGTAAGGATTTGCAATATTTTATTTTTAGTATAGGCCCTTTCTATTTGTCAGGACGCCACTAGGACTGCCTTATTATTATTTGATAGTCGTAGCATGCTCCCATCTAGACTTAGATGTAGATTAGGCGTTTATCTCACTCATTATAAAGTTCAATATAAACCCTTGAACTGTGATCACTTGTGTCTGTTTTAACTGTTGCCACCATGAGTTCCTTACAGTGCCCTTAAGCTAAATCAGCACACGGTCAGATTGCATCCCTGTTTTGTAGGATTTTAGCTTTAAAGACCATGAGAGTGGGCCTGTGAGTAGATACAACAGCACCTCCGCAGTCAAATCTTTAGCCCTGCCACAACACTGACAAAGCGATTCTGAAGCATGACCTCAGTTGAGTGGTGTACTAGTGTTGCACGGAATTACCGAACATGCTTGAACTCAGTGCAGCCTTTGAAACTCTGACCATAAGACCCCACATTAGAAACATCTAAACATAGGTGGCTCCAGTAGTCCACATCTGCTAGGATTGTATACATTTTCAAACACTGACAGCAGATATTTTATTTATTTTGTATTTTATTGAGCAGTCGTTAGGCACTTATACAACTGAATGTGTTTCAAAGCACCACAAGGCTAAATGGGGTGGGAACAGGGGAAAAAATAAAAATAGCAAAAAAGAGTAAAATACAGTCAAGGCCCTGCTAGGCCTTGTGGTATACGGACATGAAAGTGCACTGAGGAGAAGTGCACGAGATAGGGATGGAATGGGGCAGAGGAGTGGGCAGGTGCTGGCGGAGGGCCTGGGAGGTAAGTGCTAAGGGGAGCCAAGGAGGAGAGCCTCAGACTAAGTGCTGGTGCAGGCAACTCCCAACTGTGGGACGCAGAGCTACCAAGCAGGGGCCTGCAAGTGCAGCGCAATGGGGGAAAGGTGCTGGTAGCGACTGGGAAAGAAGGGTATGGAATCCTGTGAGACTCATGAGGAATCACCAGTCACAGCGGCTGTGGGGTGATTAGCAGGGAAGGGAAAGAGGGAAGGAGGCAGAGAACATCAGAGTTTTGAGCTGTCTCCGGAGCTTGAAGAAGTCTGGCTCAAGTCTGAGAGGGACAGGGAGGTAGTTCCAAAGGGAGGTGCCAGCCAAGGAGAGAGACCTGCCCCCCACTCTCTGCATGGAGAAGCGTTTAACAGTCAGAGAGTTAGAATTAGAGGAGCGTAGGATCCTAGCAGGTGAGTATTTAGGGAGGGAAAGTTGGAGATAGCATGGTGACATGCTCCGAAAGGCCTTGCGGATGATGCAGAGGGTCTTGAATTTGATTCTTGCTGCCACCGGGAGCCAGGGGAGAGATTTTAGGGCTGGAGAAATGCAGTCTCTGGGCTTGAGGCCAAGAATAAGTCTTGCAGCCCTATTCTGGATTAGCTGGAGAGGACGTAGGGAGGAAAGAGGGAGATTGAGAAAGGGGATGTTGCAGAAGTCCAGCCTGGAGAGGACCAGAGCTCTGGAGACATTGAGATTCTGGGGGAAGATGCGGAAGGAAGAATGCCTCTGAGGAGGTGTAGCTGCAAGTGGGACTTCTTAGTAAGGTCCATGATGTGAGGTATGAAGGAGAGAGTGGAATCGTAGATGACTCCAAGGTTGTTGGCCTCACAGGAAGGTGGGGGTAGAGGGCCCAAAGAGGGTGGCCATAGGATAGGAGGAAAAGAGGATGCAGGTTTCCCAATCAGAAGGATCTCCATCTAACTGGCATTAAAGCAAAGATCATTACTGCACACCATGCCTGAATGGCGGACAGACAGTCAGGGATCAGAGAGGAGGAACAGGAGGTAGTAGAGGCAATTTTGAAGGAATGCTGTGTGTCATCGTCTCGGCATAACACTGGAAATGAGGAGAGAATGAGTAATTCAGGTGAGCAAGAGGGGCAAGATAGATATTGAAGAGCCATGGCGATAGGATAGAGCCCTGGGGACGCCACAGGTAGAGAGTGAGATGGTGGAGGAGAAAGGGCCCAATTGCAACTGGGATGAGCGGTTAGGGAGGAAAGAGGTCAGCCAATCCAGTGCCCAGTCAGTGATGCTGAGTGTGTCACATGTGTCACGGAGTCATTTTAGGAGGATGGAATGGTTTACCATGTCAAAGGCAGAGGAGAGATCAAGGAGAATGAGAACAGCGGGAGAGTTGGAGTCGAGATTTGCGAGCATGGTTTCACGAGTGTTAGGGAGAGCAGTTTCAGTGCCTCTGGATGTCCGGAATCCAGATTGATGGTCATGAAGGCAACCAACAAGGTCAGTGCGGAGGCTCCTTAGGGGGGGGCCCAGGAAGAGGGTGGTGGAAATGGGGCGATAGTTAGCTGGGCAGAAGGTGTCATCAGACAGCTTTTTCAAGAGAGGGTGCACAAAGGAGTGCTTGAGTGGTAGAGGAAAGAGCTGTGGTGAAGGAGTGGTTGCAGAAGTCAGCAAGAGCTGGGTTGAGAGTGGAGATGTTGTCCTTGATGGTTCTGGAGGAGCAGGGGAGCACCTGTTTGGAGGAGACCTTCATAGAGCGGACCACCTTAGATACCTCATCTGGTGCTATGGGTAGGAGGGAGGAGAGTGAGGGGGTGGAAGGAGAGGGGCCAAAGGAGGCAGGGGATCAGGCAGGGGGTGAAGATGGGAGTGGAGGAGAGTGAGGACAAGATGTCCTGAGTTTTTTAAGTGAAATGGGAGGCCAAGGTGGTGCAGAGAGGCTGGGAAGGAAGGAGAGAGATGGAGACTGCAGCTGGATTGGTGAGTGGGCCCATTTCTTGCAGCAGATAGCGAAGCGATATTGACTTTGAAGCAGGTGGCAGGCCAGTTTGTCAGAGGGTAAACTCAAGGTCTGCCACTTCCTCTCAGCAACTCTGCACTTGCGTTTCAGAGATGCTAGATCAGAGTCGTACCAACTGTTGTTCTTGGACACAGGTTTTAGGCGGATCCTCATGACAGGGGTAAGGATGTCAAGGGTGTTAGAGATTGAGAGGTGCAGGTTAGCAAGGACAGAAACAGAGGAAGAGTCAGAAGTGGGGGTAGGAGGCGGTTGAAGGTGGAGGCGAAAGCAGCTACTGATACACGCTTCATAGGTCCGAGGACGGTGAAGGAGGCTGACAGTGCTGGGGGTAACTCGGATAGACGGCCAAGGGCTCCCAGGCGGGAGGAGAGGTTATGATATGATATGATAAGTAATTTACAATGAGCCTGTACACATGGGTTTCTAGGCGCAACATGACAAGGGAGGGTACACAGGGAGGACAGGACAAACGATCTTACTAGGCATTGTGTCATTCAGATTGTGCAAGTGCGGAATGCAAAGTGCAGGGGGAGAGGACGGGGAAGTGCAAGGGGGAGGGAAAGGGGAAGTGTGGTCAGG
This sequence comes from Ambystoma mexicanum, assembly GCF_040938575.1. Classification (NCBI taxonomy): domain Eukaryota; kingdom Metazoa; phylum Chordata; class Amphibia; order Caudata; family Ambystomatidae; genus Ambystoma; species Ambystoma mexicanum. Next base: position 210,077,879 of record NC_090929.1, read on the forward strand.
GCAGCATTGCTCTGAGTAAGTGCAGCCAGGGCAGCAAGGCTCTGGGTAAGTGCAAGGATGGGAGGGAGCTGTAGGGGTTACAGTTTCAGCCCCTAGTGTGTGAGAGGCCCAGAGGCAGTGCGGGGAACTGGATAAAGAGGAGCCTGGTACCCAGTGAGACTCTGAGCGAAGGAGTGATTGCAAAAATCGGTCAAGGATGGAGCAAGAGTGTCATTGTGGTCCTTGATTGTTGTGGAGGAGTGGGGGAGCACCTGTTTGGATGGCACTTTCATAAACCCGTTGCCCCTCATCCACATCCCCCACCTTTTTGTATACCCTTACCCAAACCCCCATCTATTATTTTTAAAAAAGGTGCAAATATCTCACACAAATTTGGCCTTAGAAATTCGTTATTTTCGGCCTCAGTGCTTTTGTGTTCGTTTTTTGCGGGAGGAATACCTCTTGTTCTTTAACACATCTTAGATTGATTTTCCACTGTTCTCCTCTGTCTCTTCGTCAAGAGCACTTTTCCAAGAATGGCTTTCACCACTTTCTATTCACACTGATGTCCTCTGTGAAGTATCTGGTTTACTCTTAATGAAAATCTTTTTTTTCTTTTTTAATTTTAACTTTCAAAAATGTAATAAAATAGTATTGTTATAGAAGCTAAATATGCATTGATCATCTCCAAAGTCGGGTTCACAATAATCTTAAATAAAGATCTTTTTAACTGTCATTGAGAGTGCACACAACAAAGAAGCTATGAGTTCATGGTTACATCTGTCATATCAAAAGTGAACATAATTGCAGTGACCTTCAGACGAGAATTTGTGTCCTATCTTAATGTAGAAGGTGTCTCTAATCAAACCGTTATCATTCTTGATGACTAATTAGTACCGGGCGAGGGATGTGTGGCAGCCTCCCAGCCAATGAGGAAACACATGGTAAAGCCCCGCTCCAAGCCTCCTTAGAGCGGTTGGTCACCATCTTCCCTTGCCGGATTTTCCAGATAAGTGTGCTTCCCCGCTTTCCCCGCTTTCCCATGCCCCTGCGTCCGATCCCCCTCCCCCTTTTTAACCCAATAAGGCACGCCCACCTACCTTCTTGCTCCTTGTCCGTTGGCTCCACTAGGAACAGTAATGTTCCTGGTGCAGCACCCATGTCAGCAAGGCCACTATGGAAAGGGAGAAGGGACTACGCATAGTCCCTTCCTCCTGATCTTTTTTTTTTTTATAAGTTGCAGTTTCGCAATTTACAAACTATTAGTACCCTGGTACATCATGCGGGGGTACTAATAGCAATATTACACAGGAAGGGGGGCCATTACCAAGCCCGGTAATGCCCCCCTGCCCATGTAATATTGCCTAAGTAACGTAAGTGTTCTATTTCAAAATGTGCCTGCTGTCTAACGTATAACCCGTGACTATCAGTGGAAATAACATTCTTTGTCAAATGGTTAATTTAAATGTTATCAAAAACCTTAAAGTATTACAAACATAGTTATATAAAAGAGTTTTTTCAGGCATAAGGTTTGAAAATACTTGGTTTAGAAATATTAAGTCTCCCGACAAACTAAGAAGGATGTACTAGCGCTTAGCAAATCCAGCAAGGATTAAGCTCATCCATCTCAATTGCTTTCATTTTAATTGTATATAGTACAAAACCTTTAAAAACCTAGACACACGGAAGGAGGATTGTTAGAATTGTATACTCCAGATGCCCCATACCCTTTACCCTGCAGTTCAGAGAGGTACACCTTTGATCTCAATGTAGGAGATACATTGTTACATGTAATGTAAGGGGTCTTGTATAGCGCTCTGCAGCACTTTTGGTGGCCTTGCTGTGCGTTGCACTGCAAGAAAAAGCGGATGGAGAGTTCATTAGTGAGACAGTGAGAAAGGCAGATACAAATGCTGTGGTGTTAATGGATTCAGGTCAGAAGTACCCAGTTCCTTTGTGCCGATCTGCTTTCTATGGGTTTGGTGGAGATACTTGTGAGTATGCTATCCATAGGGAAGAGCCCAATATCTGATAGACTGGGCTGCTTTGGATCTTGTGAGCTGCTGATGGAGGAGAGTGTGATAGGGCTAAAGAGGAGAGCTTAGTCACTGCTCGATTCCTGTTGATGTGCTAATTCCTGTCTATGGGGGAATTATTTTGTGTAGTGTAAGGCGGTAGGAGATTTTTGCGGTGGGGCGGTGAGTCAGGCAATGAGGGGAGAAGATCTCAAAAGTCAAAACAGCCTTCAACCCTCCATTCCTACCACTGGCCTCTGCAGGAAGGTTCCATTGCCCTAGATGACATTGCCACTGTGAATCTCTCTCTGTCTTTTGCTCTCTCTCTCCCGCACACTCTTTTTTCTTTCTTTCTCTCTCTCTCTTTCTCTCTCTCTCTCTCTCTCTCTCTCGCTCTCTCTCTCTCTCTCTCTCTCCCTCTCTTTATAGATCTCTCTCTACTTAGCTCTCTATTGTATACCATAGTTGCCATTCTAGAATATGGTTTCAACAATTGGGTACATTAGCATTTAACCATTTTCTCAAGATGATTACTTTTGCTACAATCAACGTTGTGCACAGCCATCTCATCTTTTGAGTCATCAAATATAAATATCAGAAAAATTATGAAGCAATAAGGCCGGTGCTGTGACAGGTACGGACTTGCCCAAGACATTCATCAATATAGCATGACTATTGGTCCAATACACTGTCAATTCGTATGACCACAGGTTGCCTTAAATATCTGTTAAGAATATTCTGCATTTCCAACATGTATCTTTACTTGGCATTCCTGCTTTAAATAGTTCTGTAGGTGTCTTTTACTGGTGGTGCACACTTTTATATTGAATACATTATAGATGTGCTTCTCAAATTCGTGTATAATCTTCAAACTCGTATCTGTAAAATCAATCTCTAATTTGCGTTTCCATTCACTTTCAATGCTAGAGAAATCAAATCACTGTAAATAGTATCACTGACAAAATTCCATCCAGGAGTAGATGTTTTGCATTGTCGCATTGAGGAAGCAACTTATCCCAGTGGTTTGCTGGTAACCTTTTTGGCTTTGGTCTGTTTTATTGCTTTTTCCAAACTGCATTTCAGCTGTAGATATCACCAAAAATGAAAAGAGTTGGGTGAAATCTGAGGCGCAAATCTTCAGAACAAAGTAACATATTGTTATCCAAAAGATCAGAAATAAATTTGGTACATATTTTGTCCGAGTCTTCACATAAAAAGGGATTTCCTTCCATTATTAACTTAATATTATTCTGCATTGGTGCTTTCTCGTGGATAAATGGATCAATTCGTATATGGTATGGGTTCTTACCCAACTGCACAAAATTATAGGATGAGGTGGGGTTATCATGGTGGGATGATAGGCTACTATACATCGAAGATCTGTCAATAAACTAATAATCTAGACACTTTTCAAGAGTTAAACAGTTGAGTTTGGTGTTGTCTTTTGAAACGATTACAATAAATGGAGAGATATGACACAGTAGGCAGTAAAATTCGGTATTAAGTAAATTAAGACCAGCTGAGTGTCTACCAGCAAAAAGTGTATTCATGTTTAGTCTGAGATTGTTAGGTCCCAAGACAAACATTTTAATTTCTTTATTGGCCATCACCAGCCAATTATGTGCAGGGAGTAAAGGAAGCATATTAAAAATTAATTTACTTTGGCTGTGATCACCGTCTTAACAAATACAATTATTTCCATCTGGCCACATCGAGTAGAATCCCTGCCATAAAGGACTCAGATTGTTAAATAGTGTTGACTTGGCTCAGTATGATGCCCAAATATTTTAGGCCGTGTGGTACCTATTGGAAAGAAGCCATGGGCCTTGGTGGTCACTTTTAAAATCATGATTAAGTACTAAAAGACTTCCGACGCTGACATTAATATTCATAATGACCTCCTTGGATTTGTAATTGTTAGTAAAATCTTGTCAGTGTATAACATAATTTTTGTTTTCCCTATTGCATTTTAAATGCCCCTAGAAAGTGGGCTTCCTAGTCTCATTCCACTGATTATCTTAAAGTTGTCTGCTATGTGTCTGTTACATAGAATCATTACTGTTGGGGTTTGGTTTAGTATTTGATGTTACCAATGAAATATATAACCCCACTCACCTCTGTTGAACACTTTTTCGCACCTAAACATAGGATGTGGGCACATCTGTTTTCCTGAGATAAGGGAGGGAGAGGGGCACAACCTGTTTTCCTCTAATGCCAAATGATATGTAGGAGCTCTCGCATGTTATGCCTCTCTGCTCTACCTGGTGCAAATCTCACTTTAAAATTGTGAATTAATGTTGGTATGACATGTTGCAATCTGGTAGCTACGATCTTTGCATAAATATATGTGTCAGCATTTTGCAAAACAAAATTGACCTAAAGGTTTTACACCTTGTCATATCCCTACCCAACTTGCAGAGAACTGTTGTCAAGGTTCTGTTGAAATCCTCCAATAAAATCCATGCCTTTCCTGCCTCCTTTTAATCCTCTGGCAATAAGAGGACTCGAAGTTCTTCATAAATCTTATAATATTAGACATGGAACCCCTAGATCATGCTTAGGGAATTTCCCAGAGGCCATGATATCAATCGCGTGCCTGAACCCTTTCTCAGCGAGTGTATTCCAAAGGAGTTCATCCTACTCCTGTGCAACCTTGGAGTTAGGAAAGGAATCTTAGAAAGCATTTTCATTGGCTAAATCCTGCAGAGCTTACAAGGGGCATGAAGTGTTTCAGGAGCAGGACAATAAACCTTGTGGGGTGAAATAGCCCTGGATGTCATAATTAAAGGCCGGAGTCAATTATGAGGGCTCACTAAAAATGAAAGGCATGCCCTGAACTAATGTGGAAATGAGGCCCAGCACTTTGAAAGTAAAAAGGAGTGAAATTGGGCCTGAAAATGTAAAAATATTTAAAGACGGCAACTGCCTGGCATAAGGGAGAGACACACTTCAAAGTCTGCCAAAATGAGTCGAGGGCTGAAGTAACATTCGCAGAAACTACAATCCAGAGAGCCATAAATGGATGTCAGCATTGTAAGCTACATTTGCAGTGAAGCAGATTGCATCGGGCATGCATATTAAAGAAAATGTGAAAAATCTGTATTTCCCTTTAAACTAAAATAATGCTCATCAAAATATGTGCAAGATGTTTAAAACATGAACGTGGTTTCTGTCATGTGGCCGAACTGTGTTTAAATGGCTGCAGTAAGATGAAGGGTTTTTCACGGCTGGAAGCAACACCATGTCATGTTGATTTTGCTTCCAAGTAACACTTTGTAAAACCAGAGGTACACCAAAGCCTTAAATTAAATGTAATTATGATGCTCTTTAACCATCGTATATATAAAATTCTGTGCATTCCCAAGAGTTGATTTAAAAGTGAAATGCTTTCATTGGGGGGTGAGTGGGAGGGTCTGGTCCAATCTTGGTTTCGTTTCTATGCTGTGTCTTCAAATGTGAAACTAGATTTCAAAGCCCATTGTCATGGGGATTTAAGTCTGGATTCCCTTCAAGCTTGAGTGCTCTACAGTTTTTATGATGCAAGCCACTTAGGCCACAATAAAACTGGCCATAGCTGGCAATTAGCCCTTGAAGCTCTGAGCTAAGCTAAACATGGGACCCCGTCTCAATGTCACAGCCATGAACAGACCCCTGCCAAGGGTGGGGGCCAAAGTTAAGGAGTAGTTTCACTCCCATTGTGTAAAATGGGAGATATGCTTTTTGTCGCCTAATATTGCTAACATCTGTTGTACCATATTCATGTTAGGATGTCTGAAAAGTTGTCGGGCAGGCGCTTCTGGTCAACAAAAACAATTTTCGTGGGACCTACACAATCCAGGTTATTTAGGAAAACATCATGGGGCACTCATGGTGTGGTTGAGTGATATGAAAATTGGAGAAAACCTGCAAAATATGATTCATATTCTGCCCTCTGAGTGCCATATTTTTCACAGATATAGTTTGGAAGTAAATGATGAAAACTGTAGCTCTGCAATGGAATAACCTATGAATTTCGAGGTAGGGTCATTTGATTCAACGGAAAATACAGTGTTCAAAAATGCTGTCATATGTATTGAAATATGAAGAGTAAGGACATTTGTCACACAGTGAGATTTCTATGTCCCCAAGCCAGACCGAGCCCTCCTGTCCAAGTGAGATGATGGATAGGTCTCCTCCTCTGGTTTTCCAAAACACTCCCACATTTGCTGGACCTATCAGCCCACAGATGGGAGCAAACTTTTGAGCAGTGTCCAATCCATTCTGCGAGAACTATGACACATTATTGATGCCACTTGCCTTATAAATAAGTGACTCCACCTCAAATCAGGACTCTTACTACTACTAAATCCTGAGGTGAGCAGCTGCCAAAATCTGGAACCATCCCAAGAGAGTGAGGCCTAAATCTTGCAGAGGAGCCAGGAGGTTTAGTAGCTGCCTTTGGACCCCTTTCAGGACATAGGGAATCATTGACTGATCCCTTGACTGTCCCAGCAGTGATGCTCTGACGCTCCCTGATGTCCCGTCCAGCCCTCTCTTGTAATATATAGATACCCCAAGCCATAGATTGCATAAGCCCCATATTCTTTCAGCACTACCCTAGAGCTGACCCCATTGAAAACCCCCACTGAAAACCCAGTTGTCTGTGCATTTAAGTCATTTCCCTATTGAAAAATAATGTCTTTGTCTGTGCCTTGTAGTCATTTTCCCATTGAAGAATATTGTATTTGTTTAAACATTTAAGACATTTAAGTCATTTTTCCAATGAAGAATCCTTTGCTTGCCTGTGCATTTCATTATTTTCCCATTGAAGAATCCCCAGTTGCCTGTGTAGATCCTTAGTATATTTTTACCAGTAAATCAATTAATTTCCCCATTCATTTCAAAGGATTTGTAAGGTGGAAATTCGAAATCCACCCTCTCTTCCAAATGCTTTGCGAATGGTTATAGTCACTAAAGTGTTGCCGAAAAGAATGAATACCATTGTGAGCTGAAAAACGAATTTTTCCCTGTGTTAAATTGTGCCCTACAAAAAGATTGCCCATCTGCAACTGTATTTTCTCCTGGCACTGCCATCCGAATCCCAAAACCATTTTTTCTTTTCTGAGCTATTCCTTTGCCCAGAACCTACCTGTTATTTACCTGGCATTTTAACAAAAAAATGATTATCCTATTATGAGTTCCTCATTCCCCAGAGCTTGCCTGTCATTGGCAGCTGGAGTAAAAATGAATTCCATTTGCATGTTATTTTCCATTGAAAGTGTGCTTAACATCCTAAAAACGGTTTTTCCTATTCTGTTCCTCTTTCCCTAATGTGTTGTCAAAACGAATTGCCATTTGCATTCCCGTTCCATTGCCCATGTGTTGGATATCCTAAAACCGATTTTCCTTGTATGCCCTGCCTGTCTCCTAAGTCTAAGCAGTATGAATCGCCTTCTGTTCTGCCGCATAGCCATTGTGCTAAATCATTAAAAACCAATGTTTTCATTGTGCTCTCAAATAAAATGTCCACCTTTTTTGCTGGTTCCCCATCTTGTGTCTGTGCGTACAAACCCAAAATCGATTTGTCCCCTGTATTTTTACTCCCTGCCACTGCCTTCCATTCGAAGGAATCAAGTCCAGTTGGTGTTTGGGGGTTGAGTGTCGCAGGGGGAGTGCTTAACCTTGGTGCTATAAGTTTGAGTTCAATTGTTTTTTTTTGGCCTTGTTTTGTCATTAAAAAAGGAAGTAGTATCACGCTATATGTTAACCTGGTCGCTTTATTGAAGTCACTGCAATTTTGTGTTGCCACACCTTGTTGGGTGTTGTAATTTGTTCTAAGTTGACATTAAATAATAAATTAATTAAATATTTATTGATAAAACACCGGCCTGCTTCCTAGTCTACTGTGAAACCGGGTGCTTGTGGAGGTTGGGTGCAAGACAGGTTGGAGGCCTCCTCAAGAAAGAATCTATATTGAAGAAATAAAAAGCGTTTCCATTGTGCACCACATTCATTGTAGAGGAAGGAGATCCCTGACTTGCTTGTGCCATATAATATATTGTGACAAATTTAACATCTGCTGGAGAAAAGTAAGGGAACCATCATCATTGCTTATAAAAGGGACCCCCCTGGAAGCGCACAAAGCTAACAATCATCTAGATTTTTCTACTTGCTGATAACGTTTTTGTGCAATGTTGAGCAAAGACACATTTTGGTGAAGTAGGAATTTTACAATTGCTTTTGGCACTATGGATGGGTGATGTATTGTATGTAGTGTGAGTTCTTTCACATTTTGTTGAGAATGATCAATTTGTGTATTGTTTCATTTCCTAGTTAAAGAGGCTTCTTTTATCATTATTCACTTGTGATATGATATGATAGGTTATTTATAACGCGCTTAATACCCAGAGGTTTCTAAGCCAGTCCCAAGGATCGAAGCTGTGGTGCTCTGTGTCGTCCTGCTACCAAAGCGAGCACGTTGCCCCTGAGCTGTCCTCCTGAGACGAGGAGTTCTGACCCTTGAAGACTAGCCATTCCCTACCTAAAACATTCCCACTATTGCACTGAGTCCTTTTCAATGTGTGGCCTGCTGTATCCGTGTGTGTGTACGCATACGCGTGCGCGCGTGTGTGTGTTGGAGGGTTGTGCTGTTGTATGTATGCATTGCATAGTGCAGTCCAATACACAACACTATTCGATCACTGGGATCCTCTGAATATGATTGACAGATTTTCTTCGGATTGGTGCAGTGGCATGGCCCATATAAGAATCAACTACTGTGATAGGCCGTTTGAATTTGAGGAACCAATGAGTTTCCTTTCCGTTGTACATCGTTCTTACTCAGCGCGGCCTTCACGCGCATGCGCTTTTCAGTCCTAATTCCATGAGTGACTGCATTTCCTCTCTGGAGGGGGTTGGGTACCTCGCTGGTGCGCTCCCATGGCTCCCGGTCTGCAATGCTGCAGGAAGGTGTTCAATTGAAGGCCTTGTGTTTCTTCTGCACCAGGCCGCCTTGTTTTCGTTTTGCATCACCACGAGGTCACACTCAGAGACCTCAAGAACTAGATTTCAAGAAGCACAGTGCGGTCAGATCAGCCCTCCCCTGTCCTGAGCTGCCTAGCTAGTCATATAAGCGCCGCCATTTAAGCCCCTCCAATATTACTTTTACATACATTGTCGTGAACGGAAATCCACCTTCAGAAAGGGGAATTCTAACCAGCAGCTAAATCTTTTAAACACATTAGTCCTTGCCCTCGCAGCCGCTGCCAGGCATGTTTTAACTTTGTTGGACTCCTGGGAGATGAAAAAAATACTTCAGACTCTCTGCCACCAGCCTCTGCATCGTGCTGTATTTTTGGGAGGGGTTTCCTGTGTGCATGTGTTTTAGAACTGTGACGTCACCACCACTGGTCACATCAAATGTAATGGATATGGGCAAGAGGAACTATGGAGAGGCCTTTCAAAAGCTTGCACGCGCCTCTGTAGCGGCACCTGGCAGTCGCTACAAATTATTACCACAGTTAACTCCCGGTCTATACCGCCAGCGTTTCCTGGTATGTACTCAAATATGGACCATGACAAGATAATGCTGCCAAGTCATCCAGTCTCCTGACTGATGAAAACGACACCAAAAGCAGAGTTCTACAAGAGAGAAGGTCCGATTGCAGTCCTAAAAAAACTCAAATGGAGGCCCCGGCTTCAGGGAATTTAGAGCCAGACTCGGATCTCACAGAGGAACTGAACTCCACCCACCGCTTGCCCTATAGTGATAAATATTTTCTTTATCGCTGAACTCCAACACAATTCATACATGGAAAGAGGAGCTATTCTAAACTAAAGAAACAATTCAGTTCCAAATGCCTTTTTTCAATGGGACTTATTAGAAAATGTGGGTCATTGCAGACAAGCGCAGTGACCACAATCATTTTTATACAATTCAGATCTGTTCTATAAGATCGCTGTCACCAAAAAATGCTTGAACATAACAATTTAAACTCAGAAAAAGCTGCGTAAATACCTGAAATTTACAATCAAAGTGACGCAGGCCGTGCACACATCAAGCTGAAGCCGAAAAAATGCAGCCACTGCGAAAGAAGTGTCCACATTTCATCAAAAGAACCGAACAAATCTAAGAAAATCTTACCTACAATCATCCAAATGAGAATGAAGGAACTGCTACAATCTTCAGGGTTGAGCCTCCATCGACTCAAGATGGTTGCCCATGCATATGAGGCCTCGGGAATCAGTGGACCACCAACACCTGGGACAAATCATAGTATTTGAGCACAGAGCCTATCAGGAGGCTCCCAGAAAGCAAGCAATGCATGGCCTATATGAGGTCAGAATCAGACAGTGAAGAGAGTGAAGCATCTATCAAGGAGCTTCCAAGATGGCCGCCATGGCAACCAGAGAAGCTGAGAGTGAGCCAGCACTGGCGTTAGACTACATCAGCTTGCAGAGAAGAAGGAGCTGAGCGTCCTGGAAAGGCAGGGAAGCCTGACAAAGGAGCAGAGACACTGGCGAACCTTAAACCCCTGAGAGACCTGGGACTGCTGAACAGTGAGCTGGGCACTAGATCGCGGAATAGGGGGTTGGACATTATAATCCTGGATACTGACTTGGGCCTTATATCTGCGGTCTGTAAACTGGCTACTATATCCCTGTAATGTGAGGTTGGTTCCATATTCTGGGGCCTTAAGAAGTGAACAAGGAACTATCCCCCTGGATATATTACAAATAGTGAGCTGGGTGCTATATACATTTGACAGTGATTGCGGCAAAGAAAGGAGCTGGGTGCTATTTCCTTGTTACTGTGTTTGGGACAAGGAAGCGAGTTGGGCACCATATGCCCGAGATTGTGATTCAGACAAAGAAGTGTGCTGGGCAATATATTTAAACTGCCTGTTTCCCAACCCCATCAGCTCCCTAGGATGAACTTGGCCCATTCACACCTCACAGCAGTCCACCTAGATGTGCAAAGGCTTGACACCATGTACTGACATGAGAGCTCCATATGTGGGAAGATTGCAGACGCAAATGTACCCTAGAGCACCCCTTCCACCCCTTACTATGATATATGTATCTCTTAGCCACATCACCCTGGGCCCCATGGCACCACTACAAACCTCCAGAAGTGGGAACAGGTGCATTTTGGTAATTTTGTATTCTGCCTCTAGATACTCTGCGGCCTTTCCCCTGATATCTAATACTACCCAAAACATTGTGAAATATTTGATGCCTTAATTTATGTACAAGGGCTTTCCAAAGTAGATATGAACTGACCAGTGCTGTACGTCTATGTCTTACCTCATGGATGCGACCAAGACCCTCTTGATGATCAAAACCCTTCGACCTACATTTACCAACATAAAACTGATGATCTGGTGGAGCAGTCTAATATGACTTTAAAACATATTCTCAGAAAGCTAATAGTCCATGACAGAAAGAACTGGGATGAGACTCTCCCTTTGGGCATTATTTAATGGTGTGTGGAAAACCCTGCAAGCATCTGCAAGGTTTCCCTGTTTGAACTTGTACAAGGATAGAATCCAAGAAATGTTGTAGGTAGCGGGGAAAACCAAGACAATGAGGTCATAAACACTTGTTTGCCTAGTGGAGAGAGTTAGTTAAAAATTATTTCTCTAACCTCCCAGGTCCTCTGTTGAAACGCCCTACTAACAGCGACCAACTCTAAACACATATTCCAAGCAAAGTTGCCTCTCCCTTTTTACACAAGATTGTGTAGAAGCAAGAAGAATGCATAGTGCTGGTAAGTCACCCCTGTTCCCTCTGTGACTCTCTTATGCATTACTACCGCACACAAGACACACGTCTTACCCAGAACATTTCTGTGTGTCTCCCCGCTCTACGCCAATCCCCCTTCCTCTCCCTCTACAGGTGGGGCACTTCAACTATCTAAAGCAGCCTATTCTTGATTTACACAGGAGCTGCCCTTAAAGACTTAAATGCTCCTCACATGTTTGGTCCTGAAGATAGTGGTGTACGTTGTCTTACCACTGAAACCGGTTGGCCGTCCATCGGCCATAGACAAAGGAATTGACAGATACACTGGAAAGTGGCATAGGATTTACTTTTTGATGAAAACCCCAAAAGGGATTTATTTTCTTGTGTAATCTTCTGGGATACTGCATATGTTACTATTCGCAGAGAACAAATAGAACTCTGGACTCTGGTTTAGTACAAAAGGGGTTTCTACAAAACCGAGACAGCTCAGTCATTGCTGGTGGTGCCCCTGATTAGGAACAGGCAGTACTGCCAGCAGTTTTCTTGCCACTCATACTGGATGACATAGGACAAAATAAATTTGATATGTTTCCACTTGCCATTACAGTATACACATGTTGCATTAATCATAACATGTGCTATTAAATCTGTTTTTTCTGCACCTAAAAAAAACCCTAGTGTGAGGGCAACCTCTTCTCTACAACACACTGCATGAAACACCAACACAATATTAGGCACAGATAACTACGAGGACCCCTTCCCCAAAAAAGAAACTCAACCAAGGGCAAAACTATTATTAAAAACAATTTTTGTTCATATTACTTGTTGTCTGATTACATTTCCTGAGACTCGTCATGTGTGAAAATACCGAATAGGGTACATCTCAGGTGCTGTTCCCGACATGGTCCAATATATATATATATGTATGGTCATAAACACAGGCCATTTGTCCAAAGGTCCTGGGAGCGAATGACCATAGTACGTAATTGCTTTTGCAGACATCTCTTATAGGCACAGGGAGCCCATGCACCAGTTACGACCAGGACATCATGTTTTATTTTATTTTGTTTGTTTATTTGTATTGCACCCTCGACCTAAAAACGATATTTGGTTGCACATCCACCAGTGCATTTCAGTGGATTGTCTGATTAGAGAGGTTAGGGGCAAGACAAATCAAATGGGGGCAGTTGATAGGTAAATCAGAACAGCCGTCGCTTCAACTTTCGTCAGAAAGTAAGAAGAGTTTGGGTTAAGCTATATCAACTAGAAGAGTCCAGTCTCTATAAACTAGAATGTAAATAGGAGTCCAGCCTGAATGGAAAAAGAGTGTTCCATGGCATGCTCAGAACATTTAATGTGGGAGATCTGATGGTCCCGCCAACCCCCTTTGAAATACAAGCTATTGGCTCATTGCCATGGATCATACAAGCTGACTGAAGTCTTGGAAGACTTAAACCATAGGGTACATGAGCTGGACCTAAAAAAGGAGCAAGTGTATCGCGTGAAGTGTCTGAAATCCTGGAAGAGTGACACCACTCCTTTTTGATTGGCTAATACACACAGTTACACCCCATCTCCCTCTACTCCAGAAAAGAAAACAATGGAACTTCCTTCTGAATTGCCAGAATCTTGGAATACTTTACAGATGCCTTCTAGGAAATACTATGCTGAGTCAAGGGGTTCTATCATAGTAATCAGATACCCCAGAGACAATGATCTATCTGGAACGCTCCTGAATAGCCAAAGCAAGGGGAATCATAAAAGCAGTGGTTTAGGAAATCCTAAAGTTTGTGTTTATTGAAATTACCCATAGTGAATGGCCATCTCCAATTGCTCCTTTGTGAAGACTGTAATATACCAGGCAGTTTTTCCATTGATTCAAAAAGTCAATGATGTATCCAAATTCAACAAACACCTGATGCCAAGGACCAAAACAACGATATACAAATTGAAAACATGCATGATATTATGCACATTTGACCTGATCATTTGGAATTGAAAGTCCCTTTAGCCAAAGGTGATAGAGAAATGACATTTTCGATACTGTTCTCCCTTGAGGTCTCCACGCCACACACTAGCCAGAGTTTAAATAGATGACATTGGCATCTACAGGAGGGATTAAGAAGACATACATCTGTATGTTATAAATCAGATTTTAAAATGAAATAGACTAACAGCAAATCCTGTTAAATGAAAACTATTGCCCTCCTCAGTGAAATAGCTCAGCTTTTGAAGTGAGCAGTGGGGCAGAGAAGCCCCAAGTCAGAAAAGTAGAAGCAGTAGTGTCAATCTAATTCTCTACTTATAGGAAAGAGTTTCAATCCTTTCTGATATGAGCCCGTTATCAGCGGAAACTTATTTCTTATTCATACTCAAAGGCCAGACCCCTAACCGAAGTGTTCAAAGCTTTATGTCCCAGAAAACTCACTTGGTAGAAATTGAAAAACACAATTTTCACTTACTGAGGAAGACTCTGTGAAATGATGCTTTACTCATTATGTCCAACTTTGACTAACTCCTCCGAGGTTGGGCTAGGAGCAGTCCACTGGCAGGAGAACCAAGAGATAGATCAACCAATCCTATACCTTAGAAGAATATTCTTTCCCCATAAGGGAAATGACCCTGTTATAGAATTGTAATTTTTACCATTCAAGTGGGCCATAACACGCTTAAAGTATCATTTAATCGGGCAAGGATCCAATCTCCTGACTGATCATGCATCACATGGTTACCATGGCAAAATGACAATGTCTGGGTAACAAGATGGTTTTTGAGTGGGCAGTCCTACACATTGAAGATCCAACATCAAGGTAGTAAGCTCCAGGCCCATGTAGCCTAGCTGTCACATCACTCTATGGAGAGGCATCAAATAAACAGCAGCCAACTGGAAACGGAAAGCACATGTGATTAAATCAGGTACTGAACCCCATTCTAAGCCATAGAGGGGATCCTGTGACTCAGGACAGCCAACCTGAGGGGACCTTGCTGACAGAGTCGTGAGCTACTTCGAGGCGGCACATGGTGAGAATCACAGAGTCTCCCCCTGGTCCAAATTTCCGCTCTAAACCTGTATACTTAGCCTCAGAGTATGTGGACTGTGACAAGGTTTATTTGTCCTACCCCCAAAGATCTATGGGACAACTATACCTAACAACAGAGAAAAGTAAATCCGCCAGACACCTGAGCTAGATAAAGAACCTCACCTGTAAGCAATCCTCAATGCTGGGTTCTATGTATCAATGGGGACTCTTTTGGAAACTGGAACCCAGAGGTCAGGATTTAAAGAGTTGAAGCCCTGTGGGGAATGCTGCAGTGCTGTGAGGTCTTGTGTCGAAAGAGCTACCCTCTGAGAGAAATGCACAACAGAACATCATATTGGGCACATGGGAACAAGGCTGCATGGTATTCAAATCAATGCCATGGACCCATCTCTTATCAAGGATACTCATGATCACTCATCAGCCTGAAGGGAAGATCTGCACCCAGATGACAGTGTTCCTGAGCCAACAAGAACACTAAAGAACCACAAGCAGCCAGAGCATATTCAAGTGAGGGGGCAGAAATTATGCCTGGGCTGAAGAATCCGGCCGAGGCTTATGAAGCAAGCCACAAGAAGCTACGAACCCACAACTGTTGCGACAAATCCTAGTATTAGGGCACCAAGCCTATCAGCCAGCTCGTCGGAATGGATACACGAAAGTCACCAATGCATGGCCACAGGACGTTAGTCCTCAAGGGAGAGACCGGTATTGGACCACGGTCAGAGAGAGAAGAGGGAGAATCAGTGAGCCAGGAGCCAAGGAGCACCCAAGACCATGAGCACAGCAGCCAGACCCAGAGAAGCTACAATTGATTGAGGACCAAGTTAGACTCTGCTGGATTCCAACAGAGAATAGAGTGGATTGGAAATATCACCAAGCTACCAGGGAACCTACCTGGAAGTGTGTGTAGCGGTGAGACTCCTAAGTTATTTTGAAGTATAGAATGAGTCTGGGGAAGACCCTGAGACTTCAGGGGTCAGAGTTGGTGTACTGGTGTGAGGACTAGATTGATGCCCCTAATAACGGAATGTTTGCATATTTATCATAGGTGATAAAGCTATAATATCCGTTTGATGATTGAGACACCCCACAATGGCTGGTTCAGCCTAGGACTCCCTAACAGGTACATTTGTGATCCTAGAGAGGGAGGGCATGTGAATGACAGAGCAGGTCCCTGCACATCTGTTTTCAGAAATAGCACTTTGAGCTAATGGGTGTTTTTTTTCCTTTTTTGCAGTATAAGGGAGGAAATAAGGAAGAAAGTGGTTTGTGCAATATAATCTAACCAAACGTTTTTGTGAAAGATGAATAGAGACTGAAATAACAGGTCCTGAAGAATGTTCACCACAATGAGGATGAAAGGACAGAAACATGTCAGGCAGTAGAAAGGGTTGATGACATTATTGATCACATTCTATATCCACACTTATTCTATAGTGGTGATGGCAAAGAGTGGGGTTAAAGTGTAAGGAAGTCACTCAATCACCTTCATTAATTGATGCTTTTGGCACTTATAAATGTTGTTTTTATAAGAAAGTGTGCAGTTATATTTTTGAACTGTGTTTTGTGAAATGTCCTTAAATAGAATTTGATTACATTGTTTGATATAAAGGGAGAAGTTTGGTTGTGAATCCTCTACTACAGGTCATTTAGTAATAGGTTGAGTATCCTTTATACTGCAAAGGACGATTAACACTAGTTCCACCTTTTGTTTTCTAATTAGCTTACAGAAACTCGTCATGCCTTGAGAATAGTATATTGATTAAAAGTGCTCCAAATCAGTGCAGGCCACTGCGGGCGATGTAAGTCATTGGTGTGCGAATCCTACATCCGTTGCCAAGGGTGTCCTCACACAGGTCACACCCTGGAACACTTGACATACAGTGAGAGGACACTCTATAAAGTATTACACCTGCAACCTAAAAGTGTTCAGATGCCTCAGGGCCAGGCGCACAATACAAATAAACAAAATACAAATACAAATACAAATGTATGCTGAATGGGCCACCAACTCCCTGTCCATACACTTGCAGCATCATCCATCTCTCTGATACACAGAGGCATCAGCAAACATGAAATGCAATGGGCCACACAGCACAGACATATATGGGGCATGTGTCACCTATCCATGCCCCAGCAACTACTATCAAGGCATGTGGAGAGGATTCAGCCATCAGTGAAGGTTCACTTCATGAAACTTCGCAACCGGCCTCACCGCTCTGATCATTCCTTGTGCCCACTACACAATCCCTTTAGCCCCACAGCTACTACTGCATGCAGTTGCATGAAATCAAACTATGAAGTCCTAGGGTTCCCATTTGAAATAGCCACATCCTTCACGACAAGAATTGTATTGGGTGGCTTAAAAGAAATCTCTAATGCAATACAGAGCCAAGCCCTTTTACACGTATCATCTAATAGTATGTTAATTATCTCATAACAGGTAGCCATGGCAGCCAGGAAGAACAAGAAGGCACCAGCACAGCAGGCACCTCTGGCACCACAACATCAATTCCAGTGGCGCCCCCCACCACACCTCCAGTGATAAAGGGCAGATTGCTGGCAGTTGGAAAAAAAGCAAATGTAAGTCTTCATCAGCCACCACTGTCCCAGAGGCTCCCACCGCTCCATCAGACATGGCTGTCAGCACAGAAATCACCAGTGCCATCCCCACCTCTGGAAGCTGATGCGCTGTGGCCACCACCACCACCTCTGCCTTATGTGCCACCAGAACATACACAGCTGCGCCCATCACCACAATCTCATGTGTCTCTGGGGCTCTGGCCAACACTGTGCAAACTACAACCTGTGCAACAAGGGTACCTGTGGAACCCCAGGACTCCATCCCACCCACCCCAGTTGTCACAAGGGATGGGCTTTATCGACTGGACTCTCCTCCACATCCCTCCCACTCCCCTCTCACCACCAGGTCATTCCCCTTTTCCAAGGGCAAGGCTCTGCAGTGGCATCATGGCCAGGATCGTGTTTCCACACCTGATGATGATGATGACACTGCAGATGGCAGACCTCGTGAATTTGGAGGAAATGCCCCATAACCTAGCATCACCAGTCCCCAAAAACTAACTTGATGTGATCTGATAGAGACTCAACCAGATGAAGTACATGCCATGGTACAGGAGAATATGGGGCACTCTCAGGCCATGCATGATGCCATTCAGGGGGCACCAAGGAGGGTGGACGCCGCTGTAGAGGGAAAGAGCAGGAGAGTGGCAGATGCCACTGTGGGTATCACAGTTGTTGCACAAGGAAGCATGAGTTGGCAGAGTCAATATCCTCCAGAAATGAAACCTTTCTGAGAGCCATCAAACTCACTCTGCAGCACATTTGGTGGGTGACAAGGACAGCTCCATCTCGGCCATGCCCACCAAGGGATCTTTGTCCAGCACCCAAATGAGGCACTCTCAATGGAAGCATCGCCCCTCACCACCTGCTAGACATAGACGTGGCAAGACCCAAAGGCTGTAGGAGGGGGCTGAATGCCAGTGGCATTGTTTAGCGGTTGTGGGAGGTGGGTGGGCATGATTGCTGGGGATGGGGAGGTGGGTGGGCATGGGTCTGTTTACGTTTAATAAAAAAAGACAGCACTTCACCAAATGAGTCAAGTAGTCATTGAGTTTACCCTACAAAAGTGCTTTTAGTGAAGTTATATTACAGTGAAATGTGTATTCATATGTATTAAAAACAAATCAGAATTAGCTTGTAACAAATGATGTTTCCTTCACTTGCATCCTCACGTCCACCTCGAGGTGGCCTTTGATTACCAGCATAATCTAAGTGTGAGCTTGAGTCAGGGTGAGCATTATCATCCTCTGGAGGCGTAGACACATTCCCCCTAATGCCCTTGTTATGCAGCATCGCACAGACCATGACCATCTCCCCCACCTCCTCAGGGCTGAACTTGAGTGCCCCACCTGTCTAGTGGAGGCACTGGAATCTTCCCTTTAGCAGTGCAGATGGGTGCTCTGTGCAGACCCTAATCCGTACATGTGTCTGGTTGTACACTACCTCCAGTGGTGTTGCAGTGCTTCTGATGGGTGTTATCAGCCATGACAGCAGAAGATAGCCTGAGTCACATGCAACAGGGAAGAAATGCGTTTACTGATGGAATTTTGTGTTATGTACACAGGCCTCATTCTACAGTGCAGCATGGCTGTATTTGTTGTCAGGAACATCATCAGGTATACATGGAGGCTTGCTTTCCATGTGAGTATGGGTGTCAAGCCTTACAATAACTGATGGCAAAGGAGTACTGATAATCCAGCTTCATGTTGAGGGCTTTTGCCACCATTTTCTCCACTTTATCACAAAAGCAACATCGCCCTTGCTCAATTCAATATTCCTGGCTGGCTGCTACTTGTGAATGGTACTTGTGCTGGGCACCTTTGGGCAGTCTTGTCATTTGTGTGCCTTTCTGTTTGTTAGTGTGAGGTGGTTATTGTCAGGGATCTTGTGACATACCTCAGTGCATCCTCTATACCCTCTTATCAAGGCCGCGCATGTTACACTGTGCCTGAAAGAGGGGGCAATGTGGAAAATGGCTATTTGTTCTGGAGTGGAGAGCATTGTGCCCCATGTAGGCCTCCATTCGTTAACTCACAACCATCATGTACTGAACAATGTTTACCATGCATCACATGTGTATAGAAGTACTCCTGTCCCCATCTTCTGAATTTACCCCTTCACATTCTTCAATTCAGATGTGCACGCTCACTGTTTCTACTCACCCAATATCCATGTATGATGGTGCGTGTGGGTGTCCATGTACACTGGCAGGGTGCTGTTCCTCAGGACCATAGCACCCTGGGTGAAACCCCGGAAATGGGCACAGCAGGGGCTCACTGGCAACGCATGTCATTTGGACATTCATGGAATGGTGCTGCTTCCTGTTGCGGTAGATTTGCTCCTGTACCTAGAGTGGGACCAAAGCCACATGCATACAATCCAGTGCACCAATCACATTGGGCAAGTAAGCTGTTGTATAGAAACATGCTTTGGTGGTATGCACCCGGTTTGAGACAGTGGCATTGTGGTGTGATTAGGTTCATGTCACATTAGTGTGTTAAGCACCTGTACCAGCACTTTCGAAAATGTTTGCTGCATCATGCCATGCAGCTTCCAATGGTGCACAGTGCTGAAAGTGCCGGTTGCTAGAACGTGCATGACAGCTACCAGCTTCAGCAGGGGTGGGATGACAGTTCTGATGGTGATTCTGCTATAGGAGATATTGCTGTTTGACGCTGAGCAGCATGGCTATGGCGTCTCTGTCCAGCCCGCAGAGTGTGCTTATCTGCTCATCCGACTTTGCCCAGGGTGAGGGTCTGATCCCTGGCATGGGTGGCCTCCTCGTCGTACATCTCCTCTGCCTTTGCGGAGGGCGTCTTGTTGGCAGCTGCTGCACTGCATGTCTCTGCAGAACATTGTACAACAGCAAATTGTGATGCCCATAATCCATGTGCGTTAGGGGCTGCAGGTTGCTTCAAAGTGGGATTGGTGAAAGGTGCTCCCCTTAAATAACCTTCTGGATGCAACTGTATGCATCTGTGGCTTATTTTCTTCACCTGCATGCGTTTACCTCCACCTCTGAGATGAGGTCACTGCACTGCTATTTTGGAGGAATTGCTGCATGTTTTTGGCTGTATATGGCAGTATTTCACCTTGTGATACGGAGGAATTAATGTTGACTCTTTTTGTGTTCATTCCTCAGGTGGAATTAGCACTGGCGGAATTAGCACTGATTTTATGATCTTGTTATTTGGTGGTGCAGAAAAAAGTGGCAGTAACGGAATTACTACCACGTTTTTACTGCACCGCCAAACTCGTAATTGTTGAAGAATAACTTTCTATCATGAAATAATATGTATGACTTTTCCTGACTTTGATAATGTGCTTTGTTCAGTTAGGCAAGTGTAACATTCATAATATGGCTAGAATATAAACTGAAAGTGACCATGACATTGTAACATTTTAAAAAGAATCCGTTTACAATATTAGTGCAATTAATATCCCTTTTTAATTGCTTCTTTTGTCAAGAATACAAAACTTTTTGTCTCACAAAATGTAATTCCTTCACTGAAAGGGCCATGCTCAGCTTAAAACAGTTAGCTGATTCTTCTGTGAGCACTAAGGCGATGTGCAATGTTGCTTGCTGGCCACTAATTGGAGGGTAGTACTACCAATTCTGCCATTTATCACAGCAGGAACAACCACAAATAATTGAAAAAACATATAATAAAACCAAAGCAGTTTTGGATTGTGCAGCCTCATCCTCAGGTGCCTTACAAGGTCTGTAAGAACCACAACACTCCCGGCAAAACATATTTGCTTTCCCCCTACTTGCCCCATAGGGAAATGGAGCCCCATGAATGATAGTGATATACGTAAAATACACCCGCAATGACAATGTTGGTTTCCAAATACCAGGCCAGTCTCTACCTTAGGTGATGCCTATGCCACTGCCACCCTCACTCTACCTTCATTCATAAAAACACAAGCACGGTGGAAAATACATTAAAAACACAGCACCCCATCCTTCAAAATATGTGTTTTTTCTCTGCTTGTACAGCTGTCAGCAGTGGCTTAGGTCGCTCTAGCAAATGTGCCCCAGACAATGCGACTCTCACCCACATAGAGTCAGAGACATACAGTAGTGAACCCGGGGTCCTTAAATCAGTAACATGTCATACTCAGGATGGGATGCAGAATAACTCTTGCACCAAATAATAAGACCGGCTCAGGAAGTTGGCAAAAAAGTCTCCTCCAACTGTTTTATTTTCAATTGTCTAAAACATGGAGTTACAACAGACATCAAAAGACATTGTACAGCATTCTCAATGCATTTCATAAAAAATTATATCTTTATAGCAAAAACTCATCGTACGTGACGTCATACTATGTGGCAAACAAGAAAAATCTATGGAGGGTTGTGATTGGCTTAAGAGCAACATCTAAGTAAACTTTCTATATAGGGATTGGATCTCCACAGTCAGGTTTACAATTTATGCCCACCCCTAGTGCAAGTCATCTTCAACAGTTATTAGATTCACAGTATATTATTGGCTCTCAAACTATAAGGCACTCTGTTATAGGGCCCTCTACAATTGGTACCCTTCTGGAACATTCGGCTCACTAGCAGCACGTAAGATGGTACCCCATGTGGCAGTGGGTGGACTGGACCATTTCTCCTCAACCAATTAGCCCAACATCACATCTCTCATCACTCATGCTGTCTGCCATTCAGATTGTCTTTGAACTTGTCCTTGCAAAGTATCCTTGCTCCTGAGAGAGAATGAAAGGGGAGTATAGGCACACTCTTACCATAGTTCATGCATACCCAAATCCTATTTCCATCCATGACTCACGTGACAGGGGACCGTATTCCGGCCTGGTTTGCAGCATTTAATTTTCTTGAATTAGTAATCTTGGTACTCACAGTGTTCTTTCTTGCACCTTAACAAGGGCTGATTCAGCTTCTCACATTCACTTTTCTTCAAGGATAGATAACCGGTTCTTGGCCAGTCCATCCTTTGACATGCGTCCAGACAGCTATTTCAGGCCTTTCCTTGATCTTCAGCTGCTTTCTTACTGTGACACAGCACTCCAATCCTTCTTTCTTCACAGTCTGAGCTTACTAAATGTATGACACCGATGTCCACATTTATATAGTGGCACACCACCTGCTGTCTATTCACTACATATAGCTGCCCTTTATGATCACTTAGTCTGCTTGCGTTGCTGCATCTGTACAGTTATAAAATGGCTTGTATTTTCTGCAGTGCTCTTCACACATGCAATCTTCATTCCGGATATGAAAGTTTACTCAATTGTTTACTTCGTCATCAGATTCTATAAGGTCTATGCTTCTACTTCTTCAACCACTCTTCTCGGCAGTGTATCATGCTCATTTCTTGTGATGTCACCAGTCTCCTTTTCTCTCATCTTCATATTCCTTCGTGGATCTCCTCCAAGAGATTGTCATCTCTACGGGGATACATCATTTAGGGTTTTCTCAGTGGATACCTCTTCAAAGACTCTCTGTGGAATAGGCACAATTACTGGTGTTGTGCATGTCGCAATCTCTGGCTTCCAGCATATAGGAAGAATGGGGGCGGGACTTCCTGCAGAGGCATTCAGCTACTTCTCTACACTAGAGTGAAACAGAGAGCGAGAGAGAGAGAGAGAGAGCGAGAGACAGAGAGAGAGAGAGAGATAAAGAGAGAGAGAGAGAAAGAGAGGGAGAGAGAGAGAGAGAGAGAGAGAGAGAAACATCAAAACCATTGAATCCACCCAATCAGCATTTAATTCATTTTGCATTCAGGTGAGGAAGCAATTGACTGTTCGTATAAGGGTACCTTTTTTGATTACAGTCACTCAGATTGTGTTAGCTTTTCTGCAGAAAATGTAATGCAAAACCTTTGTGGAAAATCTGTCCATACCATAAAAAGAATACCAAGGATATTATGATTGTGGGTAAACTGTATTTGAAAAGTGAATAATGTGATAATGTAGTTATTAGGCTTGCCACTTCCTTCTGAGAAATATTTCCTATGACCTGTTTATCTTATATGTTACGAAAGTGGGAAATATTGCTTGCATGTTTGTAAGCCTCCTATAAATAAACTCTTATGAGCAATCTAGTGTGGTGAGGCTTGGGACCCACCACACTGTGACAAGGCTTTCCAAATATGTTAAAAGAAATAACTACCTGCGATCCCATAAGGTGATTATTTGGCATTGCCAGTAAACACCTTGTTTGTCAGTCCCAGTTTGCTACCAATCTGATGTTCTCAGTAAACTGTGCTTGCCCTATAAGCTCTCAGTCTGAAATTGCAAGTAAGTTCACAGTTTGCTATTTCCACTAAATGTAACATTCCAAGTATGCCCCCAGTTTGACATTCCCAGTAAATTAGACAACAATACATTCCCAGTAAACTTTACATTCTAAGTAAGCACACAGTCTGAAACCTTGAGTAAGTTTGATATTTCCTGTAAGCTAGACATTCCCAGTAGGCACCCAGTTTGACATTCCTAGTAAGATCTTAATATAAAATGCCAGCCAGGCGCACATTCCCAATATGCTCCAACTTGGGCATTCTCAGTGAGCATGACATTCCTGCTAATTTCCCACATTGATATTCCCAGTAAGACCTCAATGTGTTAAGTCCATTAAGATCCCAGTTTGACATTTCCAGTCAAGTCCAGGTTTGGTAGTCCCAGAACATTTGATATTCTCAGTAAGCTCACAGTTTGGCATGATCACTCAACTTACAGTTTGACATAAACGTGACTTTCCAGGTTAGCTCCCAAATTGACTTTCCTGTAAATCCCCAGTTTGACATTTCCAGTAAGTTTGAAATTCCCAGTATGCTTCCACTTTGACATTCCCAGTAAACTCTCAGTTTGACATTGTTAGAACTATTGACCTAATAAATAAGAAGGCCTGCAGCATCATTTTGATTCCAAAGGGCTGGTGGCATGTTAAATCCTGGTGAGTTATGGCTGTTGGTAGTGTGGGAGGGTGTTCATTTTGGACTGTGTGGGAAGAGTTTGGGGCTTGTGCGAGACAGTGGGGTAGAACTCTGGAAAAAAATTGCAGGGATTCTGGCATCTGCCCCGATGGCAATTACCTTGACGAAGGCCTGTCAGATGCCTTGCCCTCCCATAACGGGCCCTGCCCTCTGCAGGCAAATTCCCCAGCAGGCCACTAAGCACAGCACCTGAGTATGTTTGATCAAGGTTTGGGGCAGCTCTCAGCCTGGTAACCAATATACGAAGGAAGGTGAAATGGGTGACTGCGGTCCTCATATTTTAAGCTTCTTTTTTTGTTTTTTATTTTTTATTGAATTTATCAATTCATTACAAATAGAATTTTACAAACATATTAAAAAGAAGAACACATTAGTTTAAAGCAAAATAAATGAAGAACAGCTCTCAAAAATCCATCTGAAGGAAAAAACTATCTTAAAACGACACACAAGAAAATGTCAAAGAGAGAAAAAATTAAATAAAATATGCCTAAAATATGCCTTTAGCGATATTCTTTTTGAAACATAGTCAACAAGTTTTCACATAGGATGTAATAACATTTCTCTCAACATTTCTCTCTGTGTGAAATCTTACATAGCAATTATACATATTATATCCTTTTAAAATTCAGAGTTTACTAAATCAGGTTTACAACTTTTACTCTAATTTTAAAGCATTTAGGAAGTTAACTGTGGATGTTCTAATGCTCATAATTGTAGTGGCTATTATTGCAACCCATCTATTTTCTGGGTAAATTTGTGCAAAATATGCCATGTGGTTGGAGAAATGTACTTGTCTCATATATATGAGTTCTGGACAATCTACAATCACATGTTCCAGGGTTTCTTTGATGGTATGGTTATTACAGAAGCGACACCAATTGTTTTCATTGTTAATTAGCTTTCTGCGAGCTTGCACATCACGAGTCGGCCATAGGTTGAACCGGTAACGTAATATTGCATTTCTTATTGAAGGAGAGGGTGCTTTACAAAGATAAGGTTCAATCTCTCTACATTTTATTGGACTAAACAGATGGGGGTTAAAGTCTTTGTATTTTAAACAGGCAGCTCTTGTGTCAATCCAGTCCATCATGTACAGTTTTTTCTTTGCTCGGTCTGGATTGCACACAAGAGTGTCAATTGTAATGTCAGAATTATCCATTACCATCATGATCTTCTTAGACCACTGTTTCGGAAATTCATGAGAAGAAGACAACAAATAGCTTGATACAATTGCCAGCGTAGACTCATTCAGAGCATAAAGCAAGCATTTCCGAAAGAGACTATATAATTGCCAGTTATACATTGCCGTTAAAGAGGATAGCCCTAGCTCATAGCGCATCCAGGGGCCTGGGATACACTGAGGTAAATGAAGAACTGCCCGCCAGAGTTTTGCTTCCAAGCAATTCATAACAGTCGGTTGGATGACTTTTTGGGTTTCCAAACCATACAGTATAGTAGCTACCACATTTTGAGTCCAAAATACAATGGCTGACTTGATAGAAATGTACCGTAATTAAACAAAATTAGTTTCGACTGGCAAATTGCTGATGTAAATTTTTGTTCAATTTTAGACATTTGAGAGCGAGCAGAGGGAAGACCATCAAAGATAAGACCCAGATAAACATAATTTGGGACAACCTCAATTGCTGTGTTCTTAATTTTCCATTCTAGTTTGTTTCTCCAAGAACCAGTTGGTGCATACATAACAACTTGAGTTTTTTTGTTGTTAACCACCAATTCATTAACACTAAAATATTTACATAAGATAGTCCGTAAATTCTGTAACCCAACAGGTGTTTTAGAGATTAGTACGAGATCGTCAGCATACCACAATGCCTTCACTTAAACACCATTCAATTTTGGAGCATCTGCGCTTACTTTGTCAAAAATCCATCTTACATCATTGAGGAAAAAATTAAAGAGAGCTGAAGCAAGAATACATCCCTGCTTCAGCCCTCGTTTAGTTGTTATTGCCGCTGATAACAGTCCCTCAAAGTTCAGTCTTATATGTACAGCAGTGTCTGAATGGAGGGCAAAAATAATGTCACTTAACGTGGGTGGGCATTCCGCTTTGATAAGTTTGTTCATTAGTCTAGATCTAGAGACAGAATCAAAAGCGGAATGCAAATCAACAAAGCCAAAATAAATTGGTTGCTTTATTACTTGGGCTTCTACTTTGATGGCATTTAAAGTGATCAAATTAACGGCGGTCACCAAACCAGCTACAAACTCTGTTTGCTTTGGATCACGCTGATGCATCCTGGCCGTCCATGTGTTAAAATCTCTTAGAACCAAGCGTGAGAATATTTTTCCAGGAGCATCTAACAAAACAATTGAGCGGTAACATTTTGGGTCCTTGCTATCTCCTTGTTTATATATGGGAACAATCAACAAAGAACGCCAGGACTTAGGTATCTTTCTAGATGACAAAATATGTTGGAAAGTGTTCTTAAGAATAGCCGCCCAATGTTGCGGATTTTGTTTGACCATATGGTTCGAAAGCCCATCCGGGCCTGCTGCTCTGGAAGAAGATGATTTGTTGAAGAAATCTTTAATAATGTCCTCAGAACAGGTTAGATGCCAGCATGGGGTAGATCTATTTGTATATTTATAATCATCCATGTTCTCATCGCCATAAAGTTTGGAAAAATGTGTAAGCCATTGTGCTTCAGAGACTCCATTAATTTGAATATCAAATTGGGAAGTGGAGTTGCATTTGTTTAATAGTGCCCAAACTTGTGCTGAGGATTTCTTATAACAGGCTGTCAAAAAGAGTTCCCCATTGTTCTGAAAGAGATGAGCCTTTCTAGAACGCACCCAATTACGATATGAGCATTTAGCCGCTTTGATTGCCTTCTCTCTTTCTGCCAGCGGCAATTTACGTAAGTTTCTCAAGTTCCTTTTATGGTTGGATTTCCTCTGCCGGAGGACCATGTCAAATCCATGAATATGAATGTTAGATGGTCTGTTAGTACTCGGAAGAATGTTCCTAAATGTATCCAGAACATCTACATATGTTTCAAACCCATTCGATTTTTGGCTATTTATGATGGAATAATTCAATGATGTCAGTTTATCTTCTGACCATCTGAAACGATTTTTGCATTATTGACCACTAGCATTTGTTTGTGCCACTTCTGTGATTTGTCAATTTTCTGAACTGAGATGGTCCAGCATAATGATAATAAGTGATGATCGCTTTTAGTTTGCTTAACAATTGTAAATCTGTTGGTGGTCACAAAAATGCTATTGCTCAAAAAATGTAGTCAATCATAGATCTAGATTCACCTCTCTCCCACGCATGGTTAGGTAGGATATCCCCCTGGATGGCTCCATTGGTCATTCTGAGTTTTAAATCAGTCACAAACCTAACCCATCTCTGTCCTTCTTTACTAACCTTCTTATTCTCTGTCTGGATACACATAAGGTTTAAATCCCCCACCACCAAAATACCAGAAATGTTTGTATTCTTTGCAATTTCTTCAAAAAGAATTCACAGATCACGGTAGAAAGCATCGTCTGTGATCCCAACAGGATTACGATATAAATTAATAAAGGCATAAGTGTGTGTTGTATGAGAGATCTTCACTAGTTGCATGAAATTGTTCGGGGACAGCCAGGCAGATATTTCAAAACCCCTACTCGATTTTACTGCAACCAGCAAGCCTGAAGTGGGTTTGCCTTTACCTGATGATATCGCTGGCAACAAGACAAGATCGTGATCATCCCAAACCGGGTTTTCCAACATTCAGGTTTCTTGTAACGCCACAATATCAAAGTGGTTCAACTGATCATTTGTAGCCCATTTAAGATGCTGGAACCCCCTCGTATTCCAACTTGCTAACGAGAATTCCTCTTCTTTGTTGCTATTCAGTGGTTATGATTGGGGTTTAGAGGAGGAGACCTGCTTCAGGTTGGTGTCTCTCATGCAAAATGAACATAAACAATCTGGCTCCTGTAATGATTTAGTTTTAGGCAGGCTTTGTTCGCCCAAATTGTGATTATGCCGGGCGGGATCGAGTGCCAACAAAAATCCCATGTTAAAAAGTTCCATTTTAGCTTTCCAAAGTGTGTTTCTTACCAACCCTGATTTGATCCACAAACGCACTATGGATAGATTTCTGTCACATAGAAATTCAATTTGATCAAAATCACTTGAAGAAAGATCTTCTAACGCCTGAATGTCTCCAAAGATGTTTAGGACACTCGAACGGCAAAGATCATATTTCTCAAATGGACCATCATGGCACTTAAGTATCAATGTATGGAAGGAGTCAAATCTATTTTTGTTGGAATTTCCCTGCTCATTGGGGCCATGTTTTGGATTTAAATTATTGCCAACTCCCATCAATGGGGCCGCATTGTGGGTTGAGCCACGGACGGAATTTCTATTCTCTAGTTCAAGGCAGTTTTGCAAACATGCAGTCTGTATTTCTTTGCCTGCATAACATGCCTTAGCTATTTGTGCATCACTTTTCTGTAGAAACCGTGAGTTAGTGCTCAAAGAGTTTTGCCCCGGTAACGCCTCAGTTATTCTTCTCTGTATATAAGAATCCAATGTGGATTTGAGTACGGCCATGCGTTCGTCAAAGCCTAACTCACGATCAGCTGCAGAGGTAGAGTGGTTATCTCTGCCAAAAGAATCCTCATGCACCTGGATAGTTGGATTGGTATTAGCTGGAGCAAATTGTTTAAATGGACAAAAATTGGATGGTTTATTTCCGCGTAATGCTACAAGTTCATTCAGTGGTACATACCCTGCTGAAGGACCAAGAACAAGGGGACCATGTGTTTGTACAGGACCGCTTAAAAAGGGCACCGAAGTTAATGTTTTTGTTTTTTTCCCTACCAATGTTTTCCGGCTTTTTTTGTGAGTCTGTTGGTGGGGCATTTCACCAGAAATAGTTTGGATAAAGTGGACATCATCATTGAAACTCGTTCCCATCGGAGAGTCAACATAACCCATGAGTCATTCTTTTTGGCATCGGTTTCTTCCACGCACTCCACAGGATGGATAATCCTGAGGAACATGGGCAAAACCAATGTCAAAGGCTCAAGAGTCAGTGACTTGATGGACATGTAGTTAGACTCTAGGATTGTCAGACGCTTAGCCATATTCTCAATTGCTTCTGCATTCAGTGGATCACATGAAACACCTTTCATCCATTCCCCATATTTTAAGCTTCCCTTCCACTGAACCTTATGTTGTTGCCTCCCATAAACCACAGTCTATGGAAATGTCTGGGTTTCCACACAGACCCTTTCCCTCATCTGCCAACTCGCAAACTCACAGATGCTTGTTTTCTCATGGGGTACAATGTCCTATTTGAGACAGAGAAAGAGAGAGGGGGAACAGAGAGAAAGAAGAAGAGAGTGAACACGAGAGGGTGACATTGCGAGCTAGAGAAATGAGATCTGTCTTCAAACGGCATGGGGCAGGAGTGCAGTGTTGCAGATTGTTTTACGTTGTCAAGCCTACTCACGCTTTCCCCCAACTAACCAACTGCCCTCTAAAATCTCCTACCACATACACTATAGACACAATCACAGAAGGCCACCAGAGGTGTAGCACTTATCACATCAACTGTAAGCGAGCCACAAGTAAACGCTCCTCTTAAGCGCTGTCACACTCTCTCAGATCAGCAACTGGCCAGACCCAAAGCTCTGTACTCTGTCCGACTTTGGCCCGTTCCCTTGGAATACCATTCTCCCAAGTTTATTTCGTCAAACCCAAAGTAAGCAGATTGGCACTCAGGGTTCAGGTACTTCCGACCTGCATCCATCAACGCCACAGGTTCTGCATCTGCCTGTCCACAGTCCCACTAATGAACCCCACACCACTTTTCCCTTACAGAGCCAAGCACAGCGAGACCACCAGGATTCTTCGAGGGAGGTAGGGACAGTGTTTGCAGTGAAGGAGACATTGACGATAGCAGTAATTAGAGTAATGAGAGGTTCTATGCATTGTTTGACCAAGGTGGCAGGGCAGATATCACCTTTACATCAGGAGGGTTTGAGGACCTTCACGATAGTGGCCAAGTCAGGCTCAGAGATGGGATTGAAGTGAAAGAGATGTGTATGTGTATGGGTTATGTTAGGGGGGCATTGTGGCAAGCTGTTGGTAATGACATCTCAAATCAAATATTTTATTATATGTTTATAACAATTAAGTTTTACATATTTTGTCAATTCATCATATAAATATATCTTTCTAAAATATACATCACTTAGATGTTTCTTTCTAAAATACACATCACATAATCATCATACATTTAATAGTATAAAATGTCTTTCGCCAGATCTTTTAAAATTGCTAAAATCATCACATAAAATTTCATCAAGTAGAAAATGTAATTCAAGTCATTACCTTCTAATAGCTTTGCCCACACGCTGCGCATGTCAAACGTATACATTGAATTATCGTACTTCGTCAAAAATTGTCTCCGTATTGTGTCTAGGCTATCGCACTCGCTTATGATATGATATGCTGATTCCAGAACATTGATCCCGCAGAGGCGACAAAATCTGCTTTCACGAGGGATTCCTACTCGCGCACCTAGTATTTCTAAAACATCGCATATATTAAATTTGAAAAGCAAATACCATCGAATGGTAGAGCAATTTGGGTATGACGTCTGGTATTTAGGTTTAATCAATCTTGCTGTAATGTATTCTACAAATACTCCACTGTTGGATTTGGTTGCCAGATTTACTTATTTTTGTTCTCTATCTATTTCCCAGATCAATTTTTTCAATTTACATTTTATCTGGCCCATGGAGTATAGCAACCAACAGTGGCTCTCATTTTTTATCAATTTGAGGTAGATTAATCTCCATCTATCTATAGTTTTGAAGTCAGTTTTAGTGTCTATTACCTCATATTGCTCCATCATTCGCACCATGAATGTATCATTAGCAAGTCTTGTTAATTTCGCATAGAGTATGGCTGAGGATAACTGCACTTTACTTCTTATGCTGAGTATTTCACATTCTAGCATAATATATTCATAGGGCAATGTTTTTGGCATTCGCAGCAATATCTTGAGCATTTTTGCTTCAAATTTATCAAGATCATTGCCAAATTTGCTACTCCAAATTTCTGCACCATAGGTCAAACATGTGGCAATCTTAGCTGAGTATAATTTGACAACTGTCGCCACTGAATAAGTACCCTGATTACTAATAAACTTACTCAGTGCCATGGTTGCAATCATACATTTCTTTTTAGTTTCAAACCAGTGCTTTTTCCATGTGAGCTTGTCATCTATCATAACATGTAATGACATCTGATTTGGCTTTGATTTTGCATCGTAATTGAGTGATTTTTTCCAGTAAGGGCAACTTGGATGCTGCTGCACCAGTTATTGTCTTTGGTGACAGCAGATGGAGGTGCGATTGGGGATTCTAATTCACTGCGGATGATAAACAGTTCTCGCGAGCTTGAGGATGATTCCATTATCCTGCTTTTGTAGGAGGCTTCTTTATTGTAGGAGGCTTCATTCCGTGACGAGACACTGGGAAACCAAAGCAAGCACACGACCCAGATAACCTGGTATGAGAGTGTTTGTTAGAGTGAAAGCCTGCAAGCATGGAACGGGCATGTAGCCCCATGTAAAGAGAGTGAGAGACATGAGTACTATCTATGAAGGCTGGGGAAGCTGTGTTCAGTATCAGAAAATGAAAGATGTATATGGAGACACTTCTTGCAGGCCACAGAGTCAAATGACTTTGTGATTTGTATCCTGGCCGGGGGAACCAACAAATGTGTCAACATGTTTGAATTGAGAAATAACATGCCCATCAATGAGTCACAGGACTTTGGGGAGTCCCAGCACCACAGGAGGTGGGAGCAAGGAAAATACCAACAGGAGTAATCAGGGAGGGATGTTTACTACTGCTAAAAGCTAAATGCTAAAAGCTAAATTGAGTGCAGCACTATAGCATGAACTTGACTGCTGGGGCACTAATGTCATACAGTGGCCTGCATGCACAGTTCATCACCCAATGGGCAGGGCCTTTCACGACACAGGCACCCTCCCCAAATCAAGGATTCCCCCGAGCTAAACATATGCTCCGGGGGTGGGGTAAAGGCGCATGCACATTCAAGAGTCGATTTAGGATGTGACTTGAAGCTAGCTCACAAAGTCAGCGTGACCAATGAAAGTCGACCTTTGGCGATGGGCCCACAACATGATTTTGCTGGCTGCAAAACCTCACAATGATGCTCGCTTTTAATGAAAGAAAACTATTCAAGAACTGTAATGATGGCGTCTTGTTTGATTTATTTTTTTACCAAAGCCTTTTAAAATCATTTCTGGACTACAGGCAAGCTCTTTACTTAATAAGCATGTTAATGTCTTGGCTTAGTATGATGGATGCCTTGGAAATACCTGCATTCCTTCAAGCATGGCTAAAGACAGAGCAGGACATCTAACTAACCCAAGAAGCCTTTGGAAGGAAATAAGATTTCCCTTCAGGGCTTAGAAGGAAACCAGAATGGAATGTATAGATTTAAATAAACATCTCCACCCAGATAACTTACTGCAGCTAATGGGGAAACAATATTCCATTACAGCGAGGCATGGACATTTTCTCAGGACTGTAAAAGCCACAGCAAAGCAAAAGCCTGATCGCTAAAAGAAAACAGGGCCATGGGCTGGTTACGGTCCTGCCACGCAGACATACTTGAAGCACAAACTGATGATTTGCAATAAGTGATCGAAAAGAAGCCTGGGAAGGCAAGCCATTCACAAAAACATTCATGTATAGTTAAGTCCCTCGGATTTGTCGGCACCAACAGTAAAGTCGTTGTCAAGGTACTTTATTCTTCACGAGCATTTGGAAAGTCTTCTCTCAGTGTGATGTGTTCTGGACCCCCTCACACTTCTTGACAATATGTTCCAGGCAGAAGAGGGAAATGTGTTGGGTGTGTTTTTTTATTTGAGTCGCACATGCATAGCGTATCAACAGCAGCTTGCTTTCCATGATATCTCGGGAGGAATAGGAATTGTATATTGGTGTATCTCGGGAGGAATAGGAATTGTATAGTGGTGTATCTCGGGAGGAATAGGAATTGTATAGTGGTGTATCTCGGGAGGAATAGGAATTGTATAGTGGTGTATCTCGGGAGGAATAGGAATTGTATAGTGGTGTATCTCGGGAGGAATAGGAATTGTATAGTGGTGTATCTCGGGAGGAATAGGAATTGTATAGTGGTGTATCTCGGGAGGAATAGGAATTGTATAGTGGTGTATCTCGGGAGGAATAGGAATTGTATAGTGGTGTATCTCGGGAGGAATAGGAATTGTATAGTGGTGTATCTCGGGAGGAATAGGAATTGTATAGTGGTGTATCTCGGGAGGAATAGGAATTGTATAGTGGTGTATCTCGGGAGGAATAGGAATTGTATAGTGGTGTATTCTGTATTTGTTTTAACTGACCCCTTAAAAGGAATAGTAAACTCGAGGCAAACTGCGAATGTACGATTGCGAGATTACTGGGCATGTCAAGCTTTCTGGGAATGTCAATCTGGGAACCAGCAGTGAATTTCAAACTGGGAGCTTATTATAATGTCAATCACTGAAATAATGTCTAATGTAAGTGGTCTTGTGTGGTGCCTATGATATGACAGGTTATTTATAATGCGCTTAATACCCAGAGGATTCTAAGCGTGGACCCGGGGATTGAACCTGTGTTCCTCTGTGTCGTCTTGCTTCCAAGGCGAGCACATTGCCGCTGAGTTATCCTCCCGAGACAACAGGATGTGATGGCCCAACATTGCCTCTGCCTGAATGACAAAAAGACAGGGCTTCTTCTTGTCAACCCTGCGTACCACGTTTTCATCGTAGATGGCCACAAGATCCCTGTCTCTATCTCAGCTCAGCTACAAAACCCATACGAGCAAGTAGACCTTTCCTCTCCACTGCCAACTGACTCATGGCCTGTGCTCTGGTGGAATCCAAGCTGGATTACTGTAACTCCTTACTTTGTGGCACCTCCGAAAAGAACTTGAAAGGCTCAAAGTTATCCAAAATAATGCACTTCGAGAAGCATTGGACCTGAACAAGTCCGACTATATCTCCGAAGCCAGGAGATCAGTCCACTCGCTCCCCGTCCAGGAAAGAATCAAATTGAAAACCCTTTCAATTGCCCATCACTGCTTGACCAACAAGGCCCCTTCCTACCTAGTCCAGAGGATCAAGACATACTCACCAGCCAGACCACTCAGATCCTCCCACAGTCCCTGCCTCCTGACCCCAAGATTCAGACGGAAATGAGCCGGGGGCTCCAGCTTCCCAGTTTTGGTGGCCAACCTCTGGAACAATTGGTCACTTCACCTACGATCTGAGATCTCCTACCAGCTATTCAGAAAAGACCTAAAGACACACCTATTTAACTAACCCTAGACATGTATTTACCCTCATCCTGTCTTGTCTGTAACCAGCGTCTAGATGCCTGAGGGCTTTGCATGCTTTTATAAATGAAATAATAAATACATAAATAAATGGTTGCAGTAGTTTCTAACCCCACAGCATGTTGTCTTCGCTGACGTCCTCAGAGCGGGAGGGCTAGCCTCCCTGTTCATGCTCGTCCAACTTGGACCGGCATTCTCTGCTTGGAGCTCTGAGTCCCTTGCTCCTTGCTTGTTTCTGGTTTTGGGGACTATTTCTGGGCACCCACCCCATCACTGACTCCCAGTGGTCACGCCACCAGAAATGACAGGTTGCTTCACATCTAGGTTACCCTCCTGCTTGAAGACTCCTACTTAGAGGGGGTAACCGCTTTATAGCCTCCAGCCAGAGGGCTTCGATCCCCTCCACCCTTCCAGGACAAATGCCCAGAGGCTCGTCTCTGTGTACCGTGGATTCTCCTCCCTGCAGAGGAGAATCTCAGTTCTTATTCTTTGTACATACGTCATCATGATCAGACATGATCAGAAAATGTGTGGCCTTTTTCATTTATGGCAGCCGACAGATAACGGTCAGAATTACGTGAAGCCAATAGAGAGGAAGAAGAATTGCATGTACTTGTAGTAAAAAAAAAACAGATAACTATCCAATCCCCTGTATGCAGATGATGTACTTCTGTCAGGGAGGTCATCATTGGACTGGGTGTCTTTGTCCACAAGAGGAGAGTCACTCCTAGTGAGGTCCCACGGGCCCAGACCCCTAGAGAGGGTCTTGCGGAGCGGGCTCACCTTTATAGCCACACAGGGGGTGGCTCCCCTCTGGGAAGAAGGGAAGAATTGTCCAGATTCATCACAGAATGCATAACTAAACACTAACCTTTAAGACTTGAGAGTACAAGTGTCTTTTTTTAATCAGTTCTACCATCATATATTTATAAAGACAATAAAAGAATGAAAAGACAATAATATAATGGAATCAAAGGCACACCACAGTATTCCAGCATCCCCATTTTCACTTGTCTACCCTAAGGCTGTGTACCATGGATCTCCCTTCCCCGGTCAATTCTTCTCCTTCATGCTTTCTTAAATGATTAGGTTAGAAGCTGAGAACATTTGGATAGATGTGTGCATTTTCAAAGCTCCATTGTAATATACTGTCCCCAACTCCTGCTACCCCCATGACTCATGCCCCCTAAACCGCATCCTGACACCTCCCCCACTGCCTACTGCCCAGACTTGTACAACAACCTCACAAAGTTCTTACAGTGTCCAAAGCATGTACCTTGCACTTCACATGTTTATCCTACCTAGCTCCCATCCTGTGCCCCTCCAACAGACACTCAACTTGACTTGAAGAGACTATCGCACATGCACCCATACTACAGGGTGAGCACATGCAGGAACATACAACTTGCAACTTGGCTTTCCAGGCACGCAGCCCAGCAGAGGTGTAGGTTCTTATTCTCATATTAGTGATACATGAGGAAGGTACCTTTACCTCTTCATCTTCTTTGTTCTGCTGTGAGGGGTACACCTTCAATTACCACACGTAGGAAGCGTGGAGAGCGGCTGTGACAGGACAGGACTTCAATACTTGCTTCAATAGCCACCTCATTCAGGAGCTATTTGCACTGTTTAATTCTTTTATCGTTATATACCCCACCTAAGGGAGTTGTTCCATCATTTTAATTTTGAAAGTTCAAAATTTAAAAACAAGTGTTGGGGATAAATAAAACAAATATTAGTATAACGAGAGGCCACTGTGATAAAGATTGGAGATATTTTCTGAATAGTCCAACAGGACTGGATTCCGTTCTTTACCTCTGTCATGTGTGGTTCATGCTTGTTATTAAGTCTGATGGCTCTAAAAATGTGAATGGGAAATTACTTTGTTTAGCTTTTTGACTTCCTCTTACATACTTTCTTGTTACTTTCTGTGTAGGTTATCTTAATGAATTCGTACCTTTGTGGGACAGGACAGAGTTATTCCACATTCTTCACTTAACGCCCTTTAAATTAAAAAAACAAAATATGCATATTTTGTATATATTTGATACTCAGATTTTCTAGAACATTCTTTTAGTTGTCCCTTGAACACTATGCCCATATCCTCATGGTGCGAAATTGGATGTATGTACTATTTACTCTTAAGGAAAAAACATTGTTGTATTTCTTTTGTTTCTATGCTCCCATCCTGGTTCAGCTAAATAAATGATAAATCTTCCTTAATTATTTCCTGATTGATCAGTATTGGTTTTCCAAATGCTGATCTAAAGTCAAGTCGAAAGTAATCAGCTATTTAAAAACAACCATCTTATTGTTTCACTCCAAAACCATTTGTACATATATAACTAAATAACCAATAGTCTTACTCACTTTGTTTTACAATCTCTTTTATTTGGGATCTCAATGCTACATATTAGGGCATGAAATCAATGTATCATAATATTAATCATCTTTCACTTTACAAGCATGCACACATCCCCTTGAGATCTATGTACAGTAGATATCCTAATCTAAACGCCTCAGCAATGTTATGTGTGAATTATAATTCTGAATAACCGTCCCTCAGTCTTGCTCCCCTTACAGCTTTTCCCAAAAACATTTGTTATGAAGAATTATGCACTGTCTTATATCAAACAAAATTTTAACTCCAGATCTTCATAAAGTCCATTTATGTGGCTCTGGGTTATAAAGATAAGTCACTGTTAGCATGTTCTCTGTTTTAACTCTGTCCAATTGAAATATTTACTCTCCACCTTACATCATCTTCATCAGGTTTGAATTCCATAAAATGTTGTCCAATGGGGCTGTATCATTCCTCTCCCTAATGTAAATTCTGTGTTCTCAAATTTGTATGCAGATGGGATTTGTGGCCATGGCGATGTATTGTTTTTGACAGGAGCATATGATCATTTAAACAAGCATATTAAAATTGCAAATGGTAAACATGTTTTGTTTCCGTACTCTCTTTAATCCAATATCTACCTCTATCATGTGACAGGTAGATTTATCGCTCATGCAACCACCACAGGGATCATGTCCTGTTGGTCCCAGTACCCCCCACAAATCTGATATAGGGAAGTTCTTTGTGTGGCCCTTGCTTTCTGTATCTTTCTTGACTACTACATTTCTAATACTGCTGTTCTTGATCTAAGCAAATAAAAGATGCCTGTGGTGGTGCGAACACTTCTTCAATATGTTTCAATTCAACCTTTTTTATTCAAAAGAAAAATTGTGAGAGTATATTAACTGAAACCAACCATTCTTCTTGCTGTACCTTTTCTCAGTTACTCGGTGGCTGAGGGGAGGTCTTGTGATTATTTCTAGCTCTCCTCCAGGCTCTTTTAATTATTTTACTTTGTGCCCTTTCTGGCTCTGTTTCTCAGCCAGTTACTCTGCCTCCACCTCATAGTTCTTTGTGTTTTTACAGTTCCTTTTCAGCCTTCTGTGTTTTGGGGGGATTTATGTAGTGATAACATTACAATAATTCAAATAATAAGACATAGGCACCAGACCATTGGGGTTTAGGGTTACTCATTTTAGTTATGTATCCAGAATGCCCCAGGTAATTTCTGCCAGCCCCTCTCAAGAGTTGGAGGAGTACCACTACTGACTCCAGCCCACAACGACTGACTCAAAAATGTACAACCTATTGAGACATACAGCTGACCAGCCAAGTCTCATCCAACATGCAGGAGTCTCCAGAAACAAGAGTCTGGATTCTGCAATTGATTTCAATTGTCAATTTAGGGTTGATTGTGTAGATATTCAGCTGAAAGAGCATTTAACAACAAGTTTGGCTGAGGAACACATAAGATGTATAAAGAACAGTGCCTGGAGAGTTGATGAGGTGAAAAGGAAGGGGATGAGTGGCAACTGAGGAGGTTTAAAAGAAGAATGCAAGCTGAACCTTTCAGCAGAAATGCAAGCATTTCTGTCACTGTATAACCCCCAAGCACAAACATGACAGCCTCCCATTTATCTTCAAAATCATCGATAAGATAGTTGCTAATCAATGACTTACAAAAATTGAGCAACTCAGTCTGCTCCAGGGTTACCAATCTGGGTTCAGCCCCAAAAGCAGCACTGAATTAGCAACAATGCAGGCGGCCGAAGACACACTTCTTTTAAAAAAAAAAAATTATTAGTGTGTTTCAGTTCATTGAACTTTTCACAAATCATTTAAGGTAGGAAAAAAGAAAATATTACATACAAGTAATTCCTACATATCATCTATTAAACCCGTTAATATGTTTGCAAAATTTGATTAAAAAAAAGGTTCTCATTATAATCACATTTAAAAATGACATAAAACATATTTAATTATTTCAGTTCATTTCATCTCATCGGATCTTGCTTAAAATCTCTTTCTCAAAGGAAAACCACACTTGAGTGAGAGCATTAGCTCTGGCAAGACTACGCCTGCCCATACCATTCAACCAAAACTGCTCAGATTCCACCTCGTCAAATGCTTCAGTCAAATATATATAAAATCTCAGGTAATGCTTTCTCATTTCACGACAACCAGTCATGCTTTAACGTTTCTTCCACATTCTTTTCTTCACAAATTCTACAGTCTCTGTTATCCTTAGCAATTTTCAGCCATGAGCCTCTAATGGCTAAGACCGGTAACTTATTCAATATTATCATCATGAAGACTCTCCGAAAAGAGGGGTCTTAGAACTGATAAATATATTTGTGTGGGCGCATATATGGAAAAAAAGTTTTGAATAGTCCAGGAGAGATTTTAATCGACCCACGTGTTTGTGGTTACATACCCAGTCCCACGCATTTGCACTTTTTTACAGGACATTCTTAAGACACCCAACCCTTCTTCCCAATTTGGGGTCCAAGCAATCTCCCTAAAGTATTCCCGTTTTGCTTGACTTCTCACCTCTAATAGTACCTTCTTCAATATCAGGAGGATCGTATTGGCTTTTGCATACATGATGTTCAAATACAGCATCCTCTTTTAATCTTTATCATAGTACTTAATGACGTCAAGCCAGGTTCAATGCAAATTGCCTGCCTAGGTGTGGCTTTAGATAAGCCCAACTTCTTATGCACATATTTTGCATTCCAAAAAATCTGCCCAAAACTCAAAATTTGCAAATGAACATTCCATGGCAAACGTAACTGCTGCTGCCAGTTTTTAACGATATAAGGTCGCAACACCTATCAGGTTGTACCAAAGGTTACAGGATACATAATTTTTCAATACAAGTTTAAGAAATATTGCTTTTGCCTGGCGATGCGTAAATAAAACTTGGTCCTTATTTTCAAAGCTAATGTCATATCCTAGATATTTATGGGACTCAACATTTTCAATCGTACCCACACTCAGCTCTAACCCTTTCTGAACAACTCCTATTTTACCAAACTTCATCATTTTTGATTTGTTAAAGTTGATCTTTAAGTCATTTTCTTTGGCATGGTTCACCATTACCTTGACACTCTTCTTCAAACCAACATAAGTGACATCAAAAATTGCCAAGTCATCCGCGTACGGCACGTACAGTATCCTAGTGTTGCCTAACTTTGGTGCACATTTCTCTCTACTGATTAGGTTGTCATCAAAATCCATCAGGTAGAGGTTGAACAGAACCGGAGAAGGGCGTATCCTTGCTTAACACCCTTCCCTATCCCTATCTGGGAGGTCATGTCTTCGAAACTGTCCATCCGCACCTGCGCCCGTGTACCCTGATGAAGCAGTTGGCATGCATAGAGAAGATGGTTTGGCACACCCATCATCGTCAATTTGGCCCAAAGTTTACCTCCACCAATTGTCTCGAATGCACTTACAAAGTCGATTTACAATATATGATATGATATGATATGGCATTTGTAACGCGCCTATACACAAGTGTTTCAAGGCGCGACGAGGCAGGGAGGGGGGAACAAGGGGAAGACAGACAATGATCCTACTAGGCCAGGTGTCATTCAGACCGCGCAAGTGCAGGGGTAAGGGGAAGGGAAAAAGTGCAAGGGGAAGGAGGAGAGGGGAGTGCAGTACAAATAAGTAGAATAGAAATAAAATAATAAATAAATAGGGCCAGCTGGTGGCAAGTGCAAGGTAAGTGCAGACAAGTGCTGGGGGGTGGGGGCTGTAGTGATACAGAGACAGTCCCGCAGTGCAGGGGTTGCCAGGGAGGCAGTGCAAGTGAAGAGTGACTGGGCCCAGGACCGAGGTCGGTGAGAGTGGCCCAGTTGCAGAATCAGTGCAGGTTTGGTGAAGAATTTAGCAGGGGAGAGGGAGAGAGAAA
Organism: Ambystoma mexicanum; assembly: GCF_040938575.1. Classification (NCBI taxonomy): domain Eukaryota; kingdom Metazoa; phylum Chordata; class Amphibia; order Caudata; family Ambystomatidae; genus Ambystoma; species Ambystoma mexicanum. The sequence goes on from NC_090929.1 coordinate 210,118,856, forward strand.
GCAGAAGTGAAGAGGAAGGTTTTGAGGTGCTTCCGGAACCGGAGATGGTTCTCCTCAAGTTTCAGGGATGCAGGAAGGCTGTTCCAGAGGGAGGCTCCTGCCGCGGAGAGAGATCTACCCCCAGCTCGTTGCTTCGAGAAGCGGCTAACCCTGAGGGAGTTGGAGACGGATGAGCGTAGGGCTCGGGAAGGAAGATATTTAGGAAGAGAGAGTTGAAGGTATTTAGGCCCCAGGCCCCAGAAGGCCTTGTGGACAATGCAGAGGGTTTTGAACTTAATCCTCGCAGCCACTGGGAGCCAGTGTAGAGATTTCAGTCCTGGAGAGATACGGTCCCTGGGCTTGAGGCCAAGGACAAGTCTCGCAGTTCTGTTCTGGATGAGTTGCAGAGGGCGGAGAGTGGAGGCGGGCAGATTAAGATAGAGGCTGTTACAGTAGTCCAGCTTCGAGAGAACCAGGGCTCGGGAGACAGTGAGCTTCTGGGGGAAGGAGAGGAAGGGAAGAATACCTCTGAGGAGGTGCAGCTGGTAATGTGACTTCTTAGAGACGTCAGATATATGAGGAGAGAAGGAGAGTGTGGAGTCGAAGATGACCCCGAGGGTTTTTGCCATGCAGGTAGGAGCAGGCAAAAAAGTGGCAGTGGCATAGCTGATTACCTCACTGCCTGGTAGATCAAAGAGCTGACAATAAAAATATTATGTAGGCAGGAAAGACCCCGCTGGAATTCTACTTGGAATTTACTCAGGATCTTTTCTTGAACTATCCACTTCTCGATTTCTCTTAATATGCAACTTGATTTATTTTCCCTGGGACATCTAAAATGGATAACAAACGATAGTTATTTGGGTCATCTCTTCTACCCTGCTTGGACACCAGAATAATGTAGGATACGGTCCAGGACGATGGGCACTGCCCTGTAGATATTACCCTCTCAAATAGAGTTTTCAATATTCAGCCCACAACTACAGGTTCACCAGCATAACCAAGGTGCAGACCCCGTCTTAATTAGGAACAAGATATCTTCATTAGAAACCTTTAATTTGAGGTTTTCCTTGCAGCTTGTCATGGGCACTTCTACTGCACTAAATGTTCCTGTTATATGTGCTTCCCATATGTTAGCTGGTTTTACATTCATTAATACTTTGTCTGACTGCTCAGATTTATTATTGAATGTATACCAAAGATGTTTGATATCATTTTTCCTGAAGGAAGCATATATTTGTTGCCACAGCGATACCTTTAGGGACTTATGGTATGATCTCACTGATTGTACACACACAAGGGGGGTTCTGGGAGTCCCTCTGCCGGCCATTAGTCCCGGTTTTGAGAGTCTTAGCCAGACTCTTTAGCTCACTAGCTCTTTCACAGAGGAGAAATATCCACAACATATCAGTCTTTGTCCTGACCTGGGGCAGTCCAGCACTGAAATGCTAGGTAATTCTCCTCTGAACAAGAGTACCGACTGGAACCCAGGCGCGTGTTTCGCCCTGGTTGGGTGGTAGCTGTGCCTCTCTAAGAGTATTGAGTAAGGGGTCCACGGCTGGATTACCCTAGTACCTCAGGGTAAGTTACTTTAATTAGGAAAACACAAGGGAGGTTCAGGGAGTCCCTCTGTTGGCCATTAGTCCCAGGTTTGAGAGTCTTAGCCAGATTCTTTAGCTCACTAATGCTTTCACAGAGGAGAAACATCCACAACATATCCGTGTTTGTCCTGCCCTGGGGCAGTCCAGCACCGAACTGCTAGGCAATTCTCCTCTGAACATGAGTACGAACAGAAAATGCCAGACACGTGTTTCGTCCTGGTTGGGCCTCATCAGTAGGGTGGTAGCTGTGTCTCTCTAAGAGAAGTGAGCAAGGGGTGCACGTCTGGATTACCCTAGTAATTCAGGGTGAGTTACTTTAATTATGCAAACACAAGGCGGGTTCTCGGAGTCCATCTGCCGCCCATTAAGCCTGGTTTTGAGAGCCTTAGCCAGATTCTTTAGCTCACTAGCTCTTTCACAGAGGAGAAATATCCACAACATATCAGTCTTTGTCCTGCCCTGGGGCAGTCCAGCACCGCAATGCTAGGCAATTCTCCTCTGAACAAGAGTACCAAAAGCAACCCCAGACACGTGTTTTGGCCTGGTTGGCCCTCATCAGGAGGGTGGTAGCTGTGCCTCTCTAAGAGCAGTGAGCAAGGGGTCCATGTCTGGATTACCCTAGTAACTCAGGGTGAGTTACTTTAATTATGCAAACACAAGGCGAGTTCTGGGAGGCCCTCGGCCGGCCATTAGTCCCGGCTTTGAGACTATTAGCCAGATTATTTAGCTCACTAGCTCTTTCACAGAGGAGAAATGTCCACAAAATATCAGTCTTTGTCCTGCCCTGGGGCAGTACAGCACCAAAATGCTAGGCAATTATCCTCTGTACAAGAGTACAGACAGCAACCCCAGACACGTGTTTCAGCCTGGTTGGGCATCATCTGTAGAGTGGTAGCTTTGCTTCTCTAAGAGCAGTGAGCAAGGGGTCCACGTCTGGATTACCCTAGTCAGAAAAAACACTTTCCAGTCATGGCTGCTTAGCAAGGTTGAACAGACTCCTCTCCCAGCACCAAACACTCTGGCACTGGTATCACAGCATTTGTACCAAAATAGATGGTCTTGTCGCATTTCACTCTTCAGATTATTTATAAAGGTGTAGTTTACTGGGTATTGACTGGGGCCCACTTTAACCTCCTGTGGTTGAGAGAAAACACAAGGAACTGCTGGATCATGAGAAGTCTGCGGTCTGCCCTGGATGCAATGCTGTAAAAGAGTACTTGCTACACTTTGGGGGTCATTACGACCTGGGCAGTAAGGGATACCGGGCACCGGTAAGGAGACCGGTGCCGGTAATCCCCTACCGCCCAATTCCGAGGTGCCTTACCAGGACCACACGTCCCTTACGGGTCCTGTTAAGGGACCGGGGCGCTAATAAGGGGCTTGCTACTCGCGAGCCCATTATTAGCGCCCTCCCCATTCCCATTGAGCCCTAGGGGGGCTCGAATGGGAATGGGGAATGGCATGTTCAATGGGGACTTACCGGTCCCGCCAGGGTCGTACTACACCGGTAAATCCCCATTGAACAACACTGGTGCCGGACCCGTTATTGGTGGCAGTCATGGCGCTAATGGTGCCATGACTACCACCAATCTTGGAATGAGGCCCTTTGTCTTGTTTTGCCCCCTTTATGAGGACATTAGGAAAAGGACAATCAACCCATTGTTGAGAGAAGCCAACTTTGATCAATGTGGATCCGCACTTATTTTTCTGTTACGAGCTCAATCTATAGTTGTTGCTTGGTCTTGTTTGGAATTGGAATAGAAGAAAAACTTGGAGGATATTCATTTTAACATGCTTTAACTGGATAGTATTGTTCCTAATCAGTTAGTGTTTTTACTGCAAGTATGTACATTGTATTTTATTACTGAATTATGTATATCTACATTGCTTTGCATTGGTTTATGAATTTTATCCGAATAAACTTTACTTTGATTGATGATTATTTATAAAGGTTATTTGTCTCTCCTGGGCCTATCGGCTGCGTTCAACTTGGTTGACCATGTCACACTACTCACCCTCCTTGCACTCAGGATGGTCTTCTCTGGCACAGACCTGAAATGGTTGCCATCTTACCTATTTGGAAGATACCAGGCAGTCCAGATGGGCTTCCTCGGGCCTGCCAACTGCCCAGTCACATATGAAGTCCCACAAGGTGGCAGTTTCTCCACCGTCATTTTTAATGTCTATATGGAACCACTGGGCTCACTCCTAGAAGACCCAACAATGCACCACTACCCAAAGCATATCACTGGCCTTTTCTCATGCCTATCATATTGCTATAAATATTGTCTGAAATCCTTGAATAAGGAATGGCTATAAGTGTTAGGGTGCAAATGTCAAAAGATCGAGAACGATTTGTTTGAATCCACGTATGTGGAAATCATATCATGAAGTTTTTTTGTTTGGTCAATAACAAAATAGTTGATATCTTACATTTTGTATGATGTTTTAGAGCAGTCTATGTGTGTTCTATATATGACTGATATGTGTAAATGTTATTGTATGTAAGTAAATATTGTATGTCAAAAAAGATATTTGTACCTAATACAGCAGTATCTGTTTTTATATTCAAGTGGTAGTAAAAATAAGGACACTTTTTGATACTTTTTTGGAATTATTTTTCCATCATTTATATATGATCGTTGTGCACAATAAAATGCGAATGAAAATGTATTCTACTATAGTCTCAGACATTTTACACAGTTATATATAGATTGATTCTAAATAATTGCAGATTCGTCCCATGTGACAAAACCTTTGTATTTTGCTTGTAGAGATTATCTTAAACTGTGGTTGGAGCCGAGAGGTCTGAATATACAATATCGGGTGGCAACAATTGTAGGAAAAAAACAGCATCTTACAATGCGCGAATGTCCACCGGGATCATCCTAAATGGCTTCCAGAATGGAACAGTGGACCCAAAGACATCCTGATCACTCGCCCACTTTCCTGAAGTGGTGAAGTGGATCACTTGCCTGGGCTTCTTTGGGTATCATGTATTGCCACGTGGGCCTGCAATCTGACAGCACCATGAGGAAGAGTCAAGTTGGGGGGATATGGGTTGACGGCTCTCTTTAAAGGTCTTACACAGAAGTAACATAGAAGTAGATAAGAGTTCCGGGCAGAGTTCCAGTCTGCTCCTGCTCGCATCGCGTGAGGACGTGTTTGGTGTTTCCTCTGCATTTCCTGACCTGCTGTCCCTTTCAGGGAAAACAAGCTCAACTGCCCATAAAAACCCTACTTCCGCGCAGAGCGCACGCAGAGTTCCGGGCAGAGTTCCAGTCTGCTCCAGTCCGCGCCAGGACTGTGGGACGCTGGACGCTGGACGCTGGCTGCTGAGGCTGGGGGCTGGAATTGGACCCACCCAAGATTCTGAGGACTTCCTGATCCACAAGGTAATCTCTTCAACCCTGGCACTTGGCCCTCTTTGAACTTGGTTTGAAGTTGGTTTGCTTCTCCTTGAGTGACTCTCCGTAAGCTGACGGCCTGTATTATTTCCAGCTAACGCCGTCTCCGTCGACGAACTTCCAAAACCTCCTTTTTGGGACTCGTACCAAGACCGCTCGAGATTCCTTTCCCTTCCCTACCCTCCCCACCTTTTCGTTACGTCTCCTCCACTCCTCTTTCATTTTGTTTCCAAAGTCTTTACCTAAACCTCTACTTCTCCCATTCCTTCTGGTCTTTCTCTCCCCTTCTCTCCCCTCCCCCTTCTCCCCTTTCCCTTGTTTTTCTACCCTACCCCCACTCCTGCTTTGGTACCAATGGAGGACGACTCGGAGCTTCGTTCACTAAGAAGTCACACAAAAAAAAGGCGACTTGCGGGAAGCCAAGTTCACTACTGCCTTTGATTACACTTTCAAATCCATCTGTGCTGCAACTGTCACCGTCTACTCTGCCTGCAGTTTTTGAAGGCGCTAACTTGCAAGTAATGACATCTACTTCATCCCTCTCCGGCAGTGCTGGCCTCCCGGGGAATCCAGCAATCCTCGGCACTGTGCCGCAGGACATTCTACCCTGCATGACATCTATTGCCTGCTCAAAAGTGACACAGCCTTCACTATCTACTGTCTCGGGCTATGACTTTCCAGCCCTCTCGACACCCGCTGATCAGTTTGTAGAGGGGACCTCAGGCCCATTGCCCAACGCCATCCACCCCGTGTCCGCCTTGGCGAGGGTTCCGTTCTGTGCGGGGATCGAAGGATGCCCGCCAGACGACCTGAGGGTGGTGGCCCAGGCAAACAGCCCTGTACGGCCCCCCCACCATCTGCCATCTGATGGCCTATCACTCTGCTCGGCCCAACGTTTGGCAAGTCCTTTTGAGCCATCGCTTTTATCTGATGATCCGCCCATGATAAAGCCTGCGACATCGTCCATCCTGGGCGACTTGCGGGCCCCCAACCAGCCTACAGCCACCCCTTGGATTGTTACTGCTATGTTGGACACAGCTCCGCAAGATTTAACTGTTAATTCCAATGAAGGGTGCTTAACACGAGATCATGTGCCATCATTTGCAGATGACTATCAGATTGATCCTAGTCAGTCACCCCTGCCAACTTTGAACGTCCATGTATCTGGTACTTCTGAGGACGCTCTGGACCACGACGCCGACAGTCTTTCTGGACTTTCTCCAAATACAAACTTAAAATCTACATTACACCCTAATTGGAAAAAACTGGTCCACAAAAAAAAGGAAAGCCACCTTTAACTAACCCCATCACAAAAGGCAGCAGCAAGAAACGGCCGATGGTACCCAACTCACAATTTCCGCAACCGGCTGGCAAAGGAAAGTACAGCAGACTGCTGAAGCTGACCGATACCACATTAGGACCCAAAAAAAGAGCCGCAGGAATTAAGAGTCTTCCTACCCCTGTGTTGTCAAACGCCTTATTCAAATTCTTCAAACACCAAGTTATAAGAAAACAAGCGAACGTTTTGGAACTGTCCGATGCAGAAATTTTGGAATCTCTGGAATTAACTCCTCCAGCTTCTAAATGTAGAAAAACAATCCCTGTCTCCGAGGCTAGCCTTCCCCCTGGGCTGCCAGTCATAAAACATCCTGTGGATTCCCAGGGCACGGCTACGCCAACTGTCCCTACTTCAGCTTCAGATCTAGTTTCTACTACTTCAACTCACCCACCTGACTCTTGCTTAGGCCCAGGGTACAGTTCTCCTATAAGACCAGTGGTGAGGTCTCCAACACTATCACTCATCGAGGCCAGGACCATTCCCCTAACTCCATCCCCGCAGGCCAGGCAAATTCAAAACGGGGTATCAGACATTCTGGAGCTTTTACAACCCAAATCTTACCCGATCCATAAACGCTTGAGTACAGACCTCTGGACGAAGGCTCACCTAAATACACCTGCAGATGCCTCATCACCGCAAGAACAGGCAGCGAGACGTCGCCATTCAATAGCTAATCCTGGACTGGTCGAGACAAGAGATACCTTCGGGAAAACAAATAGGCCAAACGCTCTTCCCTCACCAGTCCTCAAAGACCCTTCGAACGCCAGGAAAGACTTGACAACGATTATGTCGGCAATAACGATAGGCATGGCACCCTTTTGTAAACTCTATGAAACACTAAGTGATACTTTAAGAGACCATACGGCAATCTTAGCCAACATCCAAGCCAAACTTTCATTCTTGGAAGGATACATCTCGGCGACAGATCCAAAACATGACATCCTGGATACAAACAAGCCTGGGTCGGGCTCTAATTTTCCCACACCAGTTATGTGCACCTGCTCAAGCAGACGCACCATTGCTGTTGTTTCTACATCGACACAGACCTCTGTGGTCACAAATCATGATAAAATTGCTCCACTATTTCAAAGCAAAGCAAAACCAGTGGCCTCTCTAACTGTGCCTACAGCTATAACTGCTGCTAAGCCAACAAAAAGTATTCACCAGAACTCACAGATGACAAGGGAAAAAAGAACATTGAAACTGGCTAAAAAAAGACTGTGTGGGACAAGACCCGGACGAGCCGTCAACTAACGAATCTGACCTCAGCGCTTTGGTCTCTGAGCTCAACAAAGTGGCTACAACTCCTGACGTGAGATTGCCTAAGACATTTGACATAACCGATCTAACTCAGTCTCCTGTGGTTGCTCACGCTGGATTGGACTTGAGTTCGACTTCTTCACCTTCTACACCTTTCGATCGAGTACAGCTTCCAAAAACCAAAAAGAACGAGGAATCTGCCACACCTACTATTTTCTCTTCTAGGTCAGATTCTAACTTGCAACCCCAGACGGGTCCTTCGGCCCTAAAGCTGCCAGACACGGTTCCTCCACCAGCTCTAGAAATAAATCCATCTAAACACCCATCCAGGCACCCTGAACGGATCAACCCTTTCAGGTCGCCGAGTCCTCGTCGCCTCAGGTATGACAAGGCAGAAAAACACCGAGAACGGGCCAATCCTAGAAGCCAAGACACCCGCCTGTTTAAAATCGAGCAAATCTCCTCTCACGACAAATACATGATTCTGAATCGAAGAACGGTCTTGAAAATGACAGCGTCGATAACTGGTCTAAAAAAACTGAAATCCGAAGACTTTAAGTGGATTGAGCCCTATCATATGGACAAGAAGGCTAAAGCCATTCTACATATTTATGCAACTGCAATCCAAGATTTGCCCCGTCAAACAACAGACGAACTAAAGAGATCAGGGTTTCTTCTTACGGAAGTGAAATCCTTGACAGCAGAAAGCGATCCACATGCAAGGCGAGACCCACCTAAAAGACATGCTATTTCTCCGATGTACCACCACGACGCTCGAAGAAAAGAACTTAAAGCCCACTTTAGCACGTCAAGCTACAGGAATCCAGATGATTATGGCCTAAAACACTATCAAGCTCAAACTGCGGCAACCACTCAAGGAGTAACACGGAGGTCAGACAAGTATCAACGTTCATATAAAGCCTCCCTTTCATCTCCGCCCCGCACCCGACTCCGTTATGAAAACACCAGACAGAGTCCGATTAAACCTCCTCTATGCACCTATGCAAGGAGGAAACTGTTGAGAGAAAATTCGCCCTCTTTAAGATCTGAGGCCCACAACATCCACACTCAAAGTCGGTCTGAGAGGAGACCGGTCGCCGAAACAGAGCCCACGAAAAAAGTCTTGTTTACAGACGCTCCATGGAACTGGACAAAGGGTGTCATGAGCTCAAATAGGTCTAAATAGCAGTCAACAATTGAAGCCCTGTCTCCACCTGTCCCGAAAGACTTTATCTCTGGCTTCATGGAACACTAGGGGGCACGCCCACCTTACGCTAGACACCGCTCCTGACTTGGGCCAGTTCGACATCTTTTGTCTCCAAGAGACCTGGCTCCAAGAGAAACCCTCAATGGACGGTTATCAGATCGTTATCTCCCCTGCTACTAGGGGTCTGCTGGGTCGCCCATCTTCAGGATTACTCATTGCCGTGCGATCCGGAACGGACCTAAAAATTACTAAGACCATCACAAGGTCCTCATCGACTGGAACTCGTCGGCGGTAAATAAGCACTCTCAGAGTAAGCTCTCTTCCACGCCACCACTCGCCCTTATAACGTCCTATTGGAACACGCAAAGAACGACGACATCCGATTTCTGCCAGAAGATGGAAGAAACTATTGACGCCATACTCACGGATTGGAATACCCCGTTTTTAATACTCTGCGGAGACCTTAATGCTAAGTGTTCAGACTCCTCACGTCCATCTCACAACACTGCATGTCCCGTGCAATCCGAACTCAGAGGGACCGCTTGGATGAATTTAATGTTGAGCAGGAGGCTACATAATGCGGCATGGACCCTGGGAACCAATCCCCATATTGCGACCTGGGAAAGAGGGCAGTCACAGGCCACGCTCGATTACATTTTTTACATCACAGGCCTTGATCCCAGAAATCTCCAACTTCAAGGTGGCCAGAACAACTGAGAGTTACACAGATCGAGACCGACCCGCAGCAAACACGGCTCCGCCTTACTACATCTAATGTTAGAGCTCTAACCGCTCAGTACGTGTTCAACGCGGGGCACGCATCTAACTCTGACACAGGGTCAAGGCCGAATTACCTTCCCCTGCTGATCGAGCACCAGACACTGCAGCTAGCCAAAAAGCGTAAACACGCTACCTATACGCATCAGTACGACAATGTAATAGCTGAAGGAAAAAAGGCCCTCAGAAAATCGAAACGTACTGCAAGGAAAGCAAACACGCAAGAAGCCTGGGATCAGTGGGCTAAGAACCTTAAAATCCTACAAATCTTGGATTAGGGGTCGCAGAGCGGCACTCTATCAGCAAGACTTGGAGATCATGATGCGGGCTTTGACATCAAAAAACTCAGCTGACTTCTGGTCTTTGATCAACAAAACCAAAGCCACCACAGATTCCAGCATGACTTTTTTTCAGAACTTTTCGCCAGTCCAAGTACCATCAGTCACCCTAGGGAGAAGCTTGTACACGAACCCTGGATCGATCTTTCTGAGAAAGTGGACATCACCATTGCTATCTCTAAGTTAAAATCGTCTAACGCCCCGGGCCCAGATGGTCTCTCAAACATGGACCTAAAAAAGAACATCACAGAATGGACCGAGTTCATCACCCTGCTCTTTGAGCATTGCAGAAGGTATAGACAGATTCCCCTTTCATGGACAAAAGCCATTGTGATCCCCATCTTTAAAAAAGGGAGTCGGGACGAACCGGGCAACTACCGCCCCATAGCTTTGCTAGACATAATGGGAAAACTTTTCGCTTCTCTCTTGCTGGACCATTTCCGTCGATGGGCAATTTCGGCCCCATGCAGCGATCCCTTTCAGTTGGTTTTCAAGAAAAACGGTAGCACCTCTGTGAACATTTTCATACTCAACATCGTGAAATCCAAAATAAAAGAGAGGGCGCACCAACTGTCTACGCTGCATTTATTGACCTTTCCCAGGCATTTGATAAGGTGGACAGACTACTCTTGTGGAGAAAGTTGGCTGAATGGAATTGCCCAAACGAGATTCTGAATCCCATAATTGCCCTCCATACCAAAACCACGCTTACTGTCCGTCTTAACAAGAAAGGACGCTCTCTAGGGAAATCCAAGTCAATCGAGGAGTGAAGCAAGGCTGCCCGCTGGCTCCCGCCTTGTTCGTGGCTTTTTTGGGAGATTTCAAGGATTCAGAAGCTACAGTCCGATGCTTCCCGCCGAAACTTGGCACAACAAGACTGTCCAGACTCTTGTATGCTGACGACATGATTTTGCTCGATCAGACTCAAATTGGCTTACAGCGCCAGCTTGATAACTTAGCAAACTACATGGCCTCCAACAACTTATCCATAAATAAGTCAAAGACCAAAATCATGATCTTCTCAAAATCAAATCCACCCCAGAAACACAGCAATAACTGGGCAGTGAATGGCAAAAGAATTGAGGTGGTGTCGAACTTTAAATATCTTGGAGCAGTTTTGGATGGGACTACACGTAATTCCGCGATGCAACTTCACTTGTGGTCCAAAGCCAAAAGCTTAACCTCCCAACTCAAATTGGTCGACCGTAAGTTCGGCAAATTTTCCCTGCTGCCGGCCATCAACTTTTATAAGGGCAAAATGGTGCCGGCACTCACCTGCGGGATGGACGCTATGATTAACACGCCCAACTCGCTTTGGCCGAAACTCGAGGGTTACATAAGTAAATGGAAAGCTGAAGAACCAAGACTGGATTAACACTATTGAACAAGCGGCATCATGCAAACTACTGAATCACCTTCCTCCCACATATAATAGGCTCAAAACACCGCTAGCCTATTGCACGAAATTTCCGAACAAAAAATGAAGGAGCACGTTTTTAAGGGCCCGGCTGAACCTTTTGCACACCAGAGAAATTTTAGGGATAAGAAACCTTTCTGCCTCTAAAACACGTAGACTGTGTAAAAATCCTGACTCTATTGAGTCAGTACGCCACTTACTTCTAAGCTGCCCTTCACTTTGCTCAGAACGCTCTGCCTTTTTGCTACCTCTATGGGCGGACTCAGTCCTGATTGAAGAAGAAACTTGGTGGCTTCGTCTTATATCAGGGGAAAAAACTTGATGGTCTGTAGCCACGGCTAAAATACTTGAAGCTGCATTTTGTAAAATTGGCACTGCAGAACCTGTTTCCATGGCAGTGGCTGATTTACCGTAACAGATCCTTGCTGAAGGATTGGTCAAGCGAACGACTTGCCCCAACTGGCAGGTTTTCATCTCGACTTGTTCGCGATCCCTGGGCCTACTTCGGCTCGCCCCATCTAAAAGGACATGGCGGCCAACCGTCTACTGTACCTTTTACTCTCGAACAAGTTCCAATTGTCTTAAAAGTAAAGAAGGGTCGGGTACAAGACTGTACTTCCTTTCTTTTGTCTCTTCTTCTTGTAAAAATCATTTTTTTGTGATTATGTACAAGTAATAAAAAATAAAAAAAAAATAAGAATGTTATGAAACTGCATATGGATAGTTTGATTATGTGTGGTTGAGGGGGTTCTTTTTGTCACATATCTTGACACTTCCACTTCTTGACACGCCCCACATGGACTTTCCATGTGTGCATTGCAGTTGAAAGCCCTAATTTATACATTCTTTTTTTATTTTGTGTGATACAAGTTACAAGAACTTTACACACAGTAGAAATATTAAAAAATGTATACATTGTATAGAAGAAAAAGGGGACATTCATACATTACATAATCATAAGATAATAATTCAATCATTACGTAAGTACATTAATTCATATTCAGATTCATTGGATCACTATTAGCTAAAAAATTAAATACTATGGGCCTCATCACGAGTTGGGCTTCAGCCCTTAAAAGCGGTGTTAACGCTATTACCACTGCATTTAAGGGCTGGCCCAATCAGGAGCTTGGTCGTAAATTAGAGTTTTACCTCCAGCTTTTTGCTGAAGAGAAAAATGTCCACTTACTACCCATTTTCGGCCGTTTTCAGTGCTATTTCTGCCAGAGCAATTACCGCCAGAGGTTATAGCGCCCCCCCAACCATATTGGGTTGTATGGACCCAATGGAGAATGGGGATGTACCGCCACCCATGCAAATTGGGTGCATGAGTGTAATAGTCATAGGTGTTAAATAACCTGTAAAGCAATGGGACCAAAACTGGTCCGTAGTCAACCACTCAAAGCTAGGTGCAAATTTGTCAAGGAATCTCCAGTGTAGGGCATTTAGATATGGGCAGATCATAAGCAGATGTCTAGCGCCTTCCAAGAACTTTGGCTCTCTACACAGCTTACATATCTTTTGGTCTCTGGGTAACCCCCTCCTAGCACCCACTATCAGTAGCGATGTTAACAGGTTAAACCTTAGTAACATAAGGAATCTGCATAACTTGGGAGATGAAAATATTCGTAAATATTTTTGAGGTTGTAAAAGCAGAAAATGTTGTGTAGCAAATTCAGCATAAACATTATTGTTTGACAGGTAATCCACATTTTGGCACCGGTCCCATATGTCTATGTTTAATCTCAATTCCTTTTCCAACAAACTATACCCTTTTTTCCACTCCGGATGTCAGTAAACCTTGTCAAATGCTGCAGTGCACAAACCAACACGTTCTCTTAATATGGGACATTTATTGGACCGCAACACCAAACTGATCCTACAAAGTAAGGAGTCAGGATCTTCAGTGTACATTCTAAGATAAGTAGATCTAGAAGGGCCCCTAAAGATGGCAAACCCAGTTCCAATCTAATACACTGGATAGACGTGCATTGTGAGACACCCAAAAGTGGGCAACCATGTTTCCCCTCCAATGTATCACACCACTCCTAAGCAGGGGTGGGCTGGCCCCCAGGGAACTCTGGAGTTTCCCTGGTGGGCCTCTGCACCCTGGGCTTCGTTTGTGTGGTATTTCCCTATTTTCTCATAGGAAAAGGGTTGGGATTTCTGAAAATGTGTAGTGTGGGGCCACTTTGACAATTATTTCTTAGTTCCCAGTCCACCTATGCACCTAAGGATTCCTTAGAAAAAGATGCTTGAAGTCCGGAGGGACCATTTGCTGTCGGTATATCTTAATAGACCCTTCCAAACAATAACCTAGCTACGGGCCCACGAACCACCTATTACCAGCTTGTTTTGAAAGGATTCTATTAGTAGTAGCAATCCGCAAGCTTTTTTCCATGTTTGTATTGCTCAGAGTGACTTCCAAATAGACAAATTGGCTAATCTCATTAATTTTGTTACCACCAATTGTCCAGCATTTACTATTTAATTTCCCCTTAAAGAACCGCATGACTTTTGTCTTCTTAAAATTGATAATTAATAAGTTTGACTGGGAATAGTATGGTGATAGGCTACACGGGGGGTAATGGCCCAGCCGGCCAGGTTTAAGGACAGTACGAAGCGAGGGCATTTAATGATGCACTGGGACGTTACCCCTGGGATAGCCTGTGAAACAGGTTAGTAACGCTATTAGCACCCCCGGTTACCAAAGCGGTATCCCGGGATGCTGATAGCAGGGTCTTTTGCATGAATGAACGGGAGACCTTGCAGCTTCTTGTTCATTCACAGAAAGAACATTTCCAAGGTGGCGGCGTTCCTTACCGAAAGGCAAGTTTCCCTTTCCATGGCGGCCAGTGGGAGACGCAGGGAAGGAAAGGATGCTGCAGTGGCATCCGTTGCCATCGAAATAAAGTAAGTGGGGGAGTGGGGGGAGAAAAAAAAGTGGCAGAGGTTGGGGGAAGATGGGGCAGAGGGAGCTGGCCACCAGGCGGCATCCGATTTGCTGGCTCCCCCTCCCAGGTACTAATATGGCATGAGTTACCCATTCCATGGGCTACATCAGGGGGGTAACTGCCCGATAGCCCAAGTCAAAGGCCCGAGCGAAGTGAGAGGCCTTTCAGGAGAGGCGAATAGTGGGTGGGAATAGCCATAGGGACTAGCATGGCTATAGACGGTCAAACCATTGGTAAAAAGCTGAACAACACCCACACACTGTCACATCTCATCCCTCCCATATCTTCACCTTCCACACCAATAGGTTTGGCTTACAGGCAGTGCTCATACCATCATCTAATAGCCAAAACTAAAAAGCGTCAAAAGATGTTTCACATGAATTAATGCTTCGTTAGGGCTCATTTACATATGAGATATGGAATCTGGAAATTGCGCATTTAATAATACCTAGGTGAGTTAATAATTGAGTTGTTAATCAGTGTTGTGAGAAGGAGTGTCTACCCTTATCTTCTCTGATGTCTCTAATGTCAGTGGTGTGTGCAAATCAGATTGTTTACAAGACCATCTCCCACTGCTTGATACGTTCAGTCATACATTTGTATGAAAGCGTGAGACCACCTTAATGTGTCGTTGTCTTAATTCTTGTAACTCAACTGCTGGCAGGTAGTTTACACGAGGCAAGTTTGCAATGCAGTGCTGTAAATGAAAATTATTAATTGTGGGATCCCTCCAGTGGTATGCAGGGGGGCCAGCGGGGCTCAAGAGATTTTTCTCAGGCCCCCCACCCCTCTTAAATAAACATTTCCCTTTCAGGACATTCATTGATACATTATTAACAGCTGGAAGCTAGCCCTAGAACTGCAGAACGTTTCCTATAGTATTGCAAGCAAATAATAAAAGGTGCACGTTTTTTAGACGTACAGAGCTGTGCTTAACTGTTTTCAGCAGAGTGCAATCTTAACAGGCATAAAACGCTTGAGTGCTCTAGTGGGTACGTCTCTCGACTTTAACCTGCATGGCTGGAGCTCGAGTCCCAGCTTCGGCAACAAAAGCATATCATGTACATCAAAAGGGTCCAAATAGATTTCCGAGATCCGGGGAGACATTGTTTGCATGATCATGGAAAGTCCGACTCAATGGCCAGTGCTGTTAGTCTGACTTATTACTCATGAAACCCTGACCTCTGGTTCCTTTACATATACAAAATTGCTTGTCTGTGCATTTAACCTTTGACAAATTATTTCGTTATATGCTTACAACGCCCTTTCCCCTTATACCAAATGCACAGTTGCTTTAGCTTGATTGCACAGACCACTCAGGCTTTTCTCTTTGTCAGATTGGGTCGTCAGCGCCCACTACAATTGCCAAGCGCAATTTCTCAGATCTCACTGGTCTGCAGTGGCCGTGCACCTTTCACTCCACCATGCTTAATCCCCTATCAGAATTTGTTGTGATTCACCCGCTTGCTACATATAATTCTAACACTCTGATTTCTTTAGAGCAGGTTGGTCCCATGCTTTGTAAATCTGCCAAGACCAAACATCAATAACCCTGACATTCTGAGGATTTAAATATCAATAAATATGTGAATAAGAAACTGATGATTCTGTGAAATCCTTATGCAAGGCATGCAACGTTCGGCATAATATAATTCCTAAAGCAAATGCTTATTGTATACGAATCAGATACAACAGGTGCTAATCAATTTAACACATGATTTTGTAGTAAAGCAATGTGGTCATCCCACATGCCCCTCACCTATATTATCTTTAGAGCCCTGTACTAAGATGAACACCTTTATGATACAAAAGATTGCTGTGATTTACCCTGGATAATCTCATCTCATCTCCACTTCTGCTGTTTTCTACCTAATAAAGGCCACTGTAGGATTCAATTCTGGTGGCCAATATGTTTACCTTCACTTCAACTTTACTTACATTTATGCAACATTTTGCCTTACTGATGTCATGCCGCTTAAATCTGCCTTCTGGTGCGTGCTGATCACTTTTAACTGTTAATCCGCGTTATCAAGTTAATTTCCCAGAGCAGTTTAAACTGGTGAAGGCAAGCGTCCCCAACCAGCACGATCCTCCCCGCAATGAGAGACAATGAAGGACTCTCCCAAATCGGGAATAAAGCCAGGACAGAGTGCGCGTGAGCTTAAATGGGAGTTTATCAATCAGAATAGGGCATGCAAAGAACTCTGCAAACTCCGAGAGCGCTCTGTCTGACAATAGCAAAGACAGGCGTATATATTTACAGAAAACGTCATAAGAACCTACATACTATAGGGGGCACAAGTTCGATGGGATTGGGTGGCGATGACTACCTATAGGTGCTGCTGCGATGCGGTTGGCTTTGGCTGGAAGACGTCACTGGTCAGCCTCGTGGGTTGGGCTGGGCCTGGCAGGTTGGCTGGGTTCATCCGGGCGGTGTTGTTGTGCCATCGCGGCCAGTGTCAGAGATGAACGTCTTTTCCTGACTTATTTGCCCTGGGCCATGCACACCGCAGTCATTCAGTCATTTCAATATTATCTTCTTTAGTAAATCTTCCAATAGGTTATTCTACAGGTTAATGCAACAGAGGAGGAATGCACCTTGTGAGGGGTCTGATGGTAATACGTCAGGACATGGTTACCAGTGTCCTGTTGACCGGCGCCATAGGTCGAGGTGCTAAGCTTCAGGGCCTGGGACGGGCGGTACAGGTCTTTCTGTCTTGTTAGAAGTTGTTATGGATGTGCCGCTGTGTGTTGTCAAAGTGTTGGGTGTCCTGATTGCACAGGGCCATAAGTCTAAGATGATCCGGTGGGTTGTGGGGTTTACGAGGGGGCGCCTTTGGATGTGTGTGTTCGGGCAGAGGTTTACTGCTGTGCTGTAAATAATGCAGGTGGCGGGCCGCGGCCTTGGGTGCTGCAGAGGGGGCTACAAATCTTTGAAGCGGCTCCAGTCTGGTTGGGGGAGGTGGAGCAGTGCGGCACGGGCCTCTGCTCTCATGTTTGGCAGTCTTCGCAGGGTGGGAGGGCGAATGGCCTTGCACATATTCACAAAGGTATCTTCCTTGTGTGTTGCCGACTTTAGGTAAAAACATCACAAACATTTGAACACTCTATAATACTTATTCAAATCACTTTAAAACATGCATTTCAACTTTGCTGGTTGTGTCTCGATTATATCCAGTCTGAGCACCTTATTCATAAACTATGTTTTAACAACTACAGTATTTAGTTATATGCATATACATTTGCAGTAAATGAGGTAGTAGCGAGGTTGGTGGAGTACATAGAAAGTAACCCGCCACTGTACGTGACGGTGGTGGTACATAAGGGGCTTTAGACATACACACATGACAAGTGCATTCTCGCGCATCCTGCACATGAGCCCTCCGTATGGTTACATTCATCTTCTCGTGTACTCTAGCAGCATTAGTTTGGTTATGACGCAATACCATTGAGTATAAGTTTCCCAGTGATACACGTAACAAATAGATCCATGGAACGCTCCTTTATTATTAGTACCCAACTGCAATGGTGTGGGCTCGCCATTGCTTATATCATGGAAGCATGCTTTCTTATGTTTATACATTTTACAGGTTTTTGTAATATAAGAGATTTTGTGGAGACAAGCATACTTTGCAAGTGGTTTTAGCATTAATATGTAGAGACTTTCTGCCATCTGATGATCATTTTACTGTTCTTTTCATTGCCCAGGCCTGCTGGCCGGGTCATGCTGGGAGCGATGATACACTGCGGAAGGTGAACTGTTACAATGTTAGTGTATTACGCTAGCTCATGTCCGTCTTGTTCGTGGGAATGGGCTCGCAGCGGATCTGCCATGGTGCTGCGGCGACAGGGATAACTGAAACTTTCCGAAGGTGGGGGCCGCGCTACAGTGCGCTGAGCTCACACCATTTTTAGTAGACAAAATGGTTTCTGAGGCCTAGCTAAATTCAATACGTGCGGGCAATGTCTTCAGCAGGTGAGCCATCCACCACCTGGGCCCTGGTGGTGAGGAGGGGACGCCCGATGAGCCATGGCCCTCACCTGGGGTGGAGATGTAGGCAAGGGGGGTCTTTTGGACCATTCCTCCCCTACATTTCCCCCCTTTCGTTACTTAAGTAACGAATACTTTAAGTCCTCCAGCCTTCTACATTCTTCTTCGTTCATCACTGCCTTGTCCCATGCAGGTGTGCCTTTTATGGGCATCCATGCTCTGCACACCCCCCGTAAGCTTTCCCCTCTCCTGGCATATTCATCTGGGGTACAAATCAGGTATATACATCCGCCATCTCCCGCCAAATCTACCCACACCTCCTGGTACCATTCTAGTACACGGGGCTCTCTAATGGTGGTGTGCCATGCTTTATCTATGATATCTTTGTCGTGATAGATAGGCACTAGCTGATATCTTGGTGTGTCTTCGGTTCCTGTTTGTACCTGCACTTCCTGCATGTTTTGTGTTGTCCCACGGGTGTTGCCCATTGTCACCATCATCATTGCACCATTTGGTACTGCGTTAGCACAAACTCGAAGACCCACCTGGCACAGGCAAAAAATTAAAAGGAGGAACACCACAGCTGGCATCAAAAATTTCACAGTTGTTCCAAGCCATGAGGGGACCCAGGAGAAGATGTTATCGAACCACGTACTGTCTTCTGCTCCACCTTCCATTTTCATTTTTTCTCCTAGGTTGTGGACTGCTTCGATCACATGGGACAGGGAGCCGTTCTCTGCATCTTCAGAAGGTACGAAAGTGCAGCAGGCACTTCCTATTTTTCGGCAAACACCTCCATCCATTGCCGTCAACAGGTCCAGGACATACCTGTTTTGCATGGTCATCAGTCGTAAAGCCCTTAGTTCCACTTTTATTAGGTTGAACCCTTCTTCAGTGTCGTTTGCCAGCTGAATCAATTCCCAGCGTGTTATCTGGAGCCATTTTGCGTTTGCTCTTGCTTGGACACTTGAGACGAGTGAGGCAAAGAATGTTTCTGCTGAGCTGAATAATCGATATTTATCTGGGATCTGAGCCAATAGTTCTGATGAATCCTTCGATATGTAGTTCGATGCACGTCTGTTACGGGTCAGCACTTCTCCCTTGTTTCCGGAAGACAGGACATACATTTGTGACTCCGCAGTCGGCTGGGCTGCACTCTGTTGCAGGCGTTCCTGTGTCTTTTTGCTCCCGTCGATGTGGCTTTCTAGTATTACCATTAGGGCTGAGTGCAGAGTGGCCATTGAGCAGCTGCCACTCCATGACGGGGGGGGTGCAGGTATGCCTGGTTGCCGCATACCCAGTACGTGTCCATCAGGGCCGCTGTCCCTTTTCTCAGATCTGGGATGGTGAGGGTCTTGTTACAGTTCTTGTTTGTTCCCATGGAGGCCTTCCCCTCTCCTTTAAAACATAGTTCATAGTCTATTTCATTCTGTAGTTTGAAAGGTTTTTCAATGGCGGTTACCCAAGTTAGTTTTGAAATGTGTTCTTTCCATACTGGTGTGCATGTTTCTTCTATCCACTGCAATTTCTCTGGTGCCACACCTCTCAGTGCTTCAGCTTTGCACATTACTTCTTCATCCTTCCACTTGTTATCCGAAAAAAGTGTCCCTTGTATTACAAAAAAGGGTTCCTCCAGACATACCACCCCTGCCGTCTTCGGGTAGCAAGTTTTCTCGTTCTGCAGCACTTTGAAAGTAACTCCATGTGCCTGGAAGGTGTTCTTAATCCTGCATAACGTGAGATGAAGGAGACATTGGGCATCTATAATTGGCAACTCTTTGGGTAGCAACACTTTGGGTGTACCTGAAGCATGAGGGATGAGGGAGCAGACATAACAGCTCTCATTTGTTGTTTGTTTAGCTGTAGCACTCATATCCGCATACCATTTATTTGTCTGGTGGGGGTGTCGTGGGTCTTCCATTTTATCTAGTCCTAACCCATAGTACTCATCATACTTCCTTCCCCCCGCGTCCCTTTTTCGTCTGTTGTTCTTGTTCCTCATGTACTTCCCAACTTCCTGGGCGAGGGATAAAATAGACCCCCCTTTCTCATTCCCGCACCCCTTTGCCCATGCATCATATAATATTTTGTGTATTACTAGCAGCTTTTCCTTTTCGTCCCTGACGTTATCTTGCAGGTTGTTTTTTAGTATGGGGGCAGGCTGGCTGGTGGGGGTGTTATACAACCATGATATGGCAGACGGGTTTCGGTCATTTAAACTGCGGGCATTGTAATTAGATATCCCGGGTGGAGACACTGTGTTGTTTTGCACTCCACCCTGTGGCTTTTTCTTTTGTAAGAAGACAGTACTGGATGGTGTGGTATGATAACCCCATACAAGTTTAGTTCCGACCCACACCAAAAAATCACCTTCCCTAGTATTGACACTTGCAGTTGTATTGGTCCCAGTAGTGCTGTTAATCCCAGTGCAGTTAATCCCTCCCCCCTCGTTCATCTCGATAGAGATGAACGCTACAAACCAATATGTAACCAGGCCAAACATTAGTATAAAAAACAACGTAATGCACACAGATAATCCACACTCATACGAATATCTGCATCTCTCATGTAATAATTCTCTCATTCTACTAGTTCTATCCGTTGCAGGCTGCCCGTTAGATGCCATGGTAGCTCCTGTTTGAGATATAAAAGTGCATTTAATGCATGCATGTAAACATTTTGTTGGCACTATTAGTGCCAATATATATTGACGGGGAATGGAAGCGGGTAGGGTTGCATGGAAGGGTATTCACAGACAAGGGTGTAAAACACGTCATAATTTGATCACTTCATTTATTACATATAAGTCTTCAGGATAAAAAAAGGAAAAAACGTT
The DNA here is from genome assembly GCF_040938575.1 of Ambystoma mexicanum. Lineage (NCBI taxonomy): Eukaryota > Metazoa > Chordata > Amphibia > Caudata > Ambystomatidae > Ambystoma > Ambystoma mexicanum. The sequence continues at coordinate 210,139,962 of NC_090929.1, forward strand.
TTTTTGTTTTTTTTTTGTAACATCTTAAAAATAATGCAAGTATACTCATCAGTCATTTTCTCATTCAGGCCCAGCACTAACATACATACACAAGTCCGTTTTCAGACACTCTGCTCAGTTGCATCGTTTGCTGTTGTCTGTGCCTCCTAATCTACCTCCTCTTGCACATTACTATATGCTTTTCGTACATCTGTCAAGTGCACCCAGTACCTCAAGCCCTTTACTTTCACTGCCGTGGGCGAACAGAACACTACCTCGTATGGGCCATGGAACCGTGGTGCATTCCATCGACGCACAAAACTCCTGACATAAATTGAGTCACCTGGCATCAGCTGTAGCTGTTGTTGAGGCTCCGTAACATACCCTGCTGTGTTTCCCCCCTCTCTAGTGAAGAGTGGAGAGAGCTGCTTTGATATTGCGCGCGCTGCCCTTGTCAGTTTCTTCAAATAGTCTGTAAACTCATCCCCCAATATCGCAGCGCTTCTGTGTGCATCTGAGTGTTCGCGCAGTGGAGAGTGTGCTGTGCACATTCGTCTCCCAGTCACGATCTTGTGCGGGGACAAATGGTGGTCTTTGCTCGGCTGATTCCTCAGCTCAAATAGCGCAAGGGGCAGACAGTAGATCTAATTCTTCTTCAATGAAAAGCATAGTTTTGATAACCTGCCCTTTAACAGTCCGTTCATCTTTTCCACTACGCCATTACTTTGAGGATGATAAATCGAACACAATTTATGTTTTATTCCCAATAATGTAGTGACTTCCTTGAAAAGTTCATTCACAAAATGAGTGCCTTTGTCTGAGCGAATCACGTCACAAATTCCCCAGCGCGGGAACACTTCCCTCACTAGGAACTTTGCAGCGCTTTTGGCATCAGGTCGTGCACATGGTCCTGCTTCCACCCACCTTGAGAATGGGCATACAACCACAATCATGTATTGTGCGCCATTACACCTTTCCCCCATGTCGGCGTAATCAATATGTAGCTCTCTGAATGGGCCAATGGGTTTTGGAATTGTTCCCCGGAGCGTGCGTAATGTCATTCCCGAATTGTATATTTGACATGTTGTGCATTCCATCGCTAATCGGGATACGTGCTCCTGGAGACAGGGCACGAACCATTCTTCTTGTATTTCTGCTGAAATGTGCTGTTTGGTATTATGTGCAGGGAAGTGTAGTTGTTGAAACGCAATTTCTAGTAACTGGATTGGCATTACCACTTTTCCTGAGTTATTTTGCCGCCACAATAAGTCTGTTCCCGACTTGCTGCACCCTCGTTTTGTCCACATCAATTTTTCGTCTTCACTAGCTCCTTCCTGTAATTCTAGTATTTGTGATATAGGCATCATGCTGTAGCCTTCTGGGAGCTCTTCGTTTGTCTTGTGCTGCAACATGTACTCACCTGTTTCATATTTCTGAAAATAGGAAGCCTCCTTGGCGGCAGCGTCCGCTGCCGCGTTTCCCAAAGACACAACGTCTGTGTTGGATGTATGTGCTTGGCACTTCACTATTGCTACTGCAGTAGGGTTTTGTAGGGCCTCAATTAACTCTTTCAACAATTCTGCATGTTGTACTGGTGTTCCGTCTGCCCGTCGAAATCCCCTCTGCCCTCATCTCGCTAGACCTCCATGTACTGTCGTCGTCATGTAAGCTGAGTCTGTGTATATTGTCACTGCGCAACCCTTTGCTGCATGTAGTGCTTCTATGAGCGCAATCAGTTCTGCTGCTTGTGCGGAGTAATGTGATGGGAGGCGGTATTGTACTAGTGTTTCATACTCACCGTCTTCTAACCTCACTACTGCCATACCAACATGTTTTTCTCCCGTGTCCACGTCAATCGATGCAGACCCATCCACGAAGTACACTTCCCCCTCGCTCATAGCGTTCTCACACACCACTGTGTCCTCCCCTCTTTCTCCTGTGTAAGTAGCACAATTGTGGTCCTGCATGTCCTCTAGTGTGCACGCTTCTGTAATGAATGTGGCAGGGTTCACTGTCTTGCATCTCACCACATGGATATTGGCGCTGGACAATATGATCTCATAGGCTGTCGCCCGGTGTGTTGTCAGTGTGCTTTTTGACCTCTCAAGTATTGCAAATAATGAATGTTCCACAAACAATGTCACAGGGCAACCCATTACTATTGTGGCACTTTTCTCAATCGCGAACGCGGCTGCAGCGAGTGATTGCTCGCACGCGAAATGGCCTTGCATCACGGCATCTTAAGTGCCACTATAGTAAGCCAGAGGCTTATGTCCTAGGGACGTCTTTTGTGTCAGAACAGCTGTCATGAGTGTTCCCTTGCAGTGTGAGAATAGGTAAAATTCGCGTCCATAATCAGGATTTTCTAGCACTGGAGCGCTTGAAATTAACTCTTTTAATGATTGAAATGATGCGCTCATTTCTTCTGACCATTCTATTTTTTTTTGTTCTCCTGTTGTGCTTCCTTGAGTGCTTGTAGGAGGGGCCTCGTGCATGCTGCATAGTCTAATATCCATGCTCGGCAATAGTTGCACATTCCCAAGAATTTCTGCATGTCTTTCACTTTTGTGGGTTCTCCTACTGATCTTATTGCTTCTACCCTGTCGGGATTATTCTTTTTCCATCTTTTGATATCAGCTGTCCCAAGTATAAGACCTCTGTCATGCAGTACTGTAGCTTTCCTTTGTCTACCTTGTACCCCTTGTTGGCCAATAGTGTTAGGAGTGTTGTTGAATCTTTTCTGCATGTTTCCTGGTCTCGTGCACACACTAGTAAATCATCTACGTACTGAATGATTGTGCTCTCAACTGTTAGATTTCCCAAGTCTTCATGCAATATGCGGTTGAATATGCTTGGGCTCTCACAGTATCCCTGCGGTAATCTGCAATGTTCATATCTCTTTCCCCCCAGTGTAAATGCTGTCAGGTATCTACTCTCTTCAGCCAGAGGGATTGAGAAAAATGCGTTTTTCAAGTCTACTACTGTGAAGTGTGATGCCGCTTTCGGGATACTGCATAATATTGATGCAGGGTTCGGGACCAAAGGGAACTCTTTCTGAATTACATCATTTAGGGGGCGTAAATCCTGTATCATCCTCCAAGACCCTCCCTTTGCTTTTTTGATTGGATAAATACATGTGTTACATGGGGAGTTTGAAGGCACTATTATCCCTTGTGCTAGTAGTGCATTTATTGTCTCTTTTATCCCTTCTTCAGCTTCACGGGACAATGGATACTGTTTCACTCGGGGTAAAATTGCTCCTTGCTTTAGTTTTATTACCACAGGTTGTACTCCGTGCAACAGCCCTACATCATGGGGGCCGGTTGTCCACAAATTATTTGGTACGAGTCTCATGTCATCATCAAAAAATGACGGCGGTGCTCCTACCACTGCCATCAGTTGAGCGGGGATTTACCTAGCTTCAATCAAAATGTCACAGGGCATCGCTATTTCCATTACAATTTCACCATCCCCCTCTGCATCTGAAAAAAGATCCTCGTCTGTTAAGTCTCTTAGGGCGATGTTGGTATTCGTACACAGTACTGTACGCCACTCACATCCTTCCATATCTAATCCAATCACAGCAATCCTTTTCGCTGATACCTGTACAGCGTGCAAGTCTAATGATACCACTGACCCTGGTGCTGTGTCGGGGCGCACTATGGGGCGGAAGAGGAACTCTGCTGGAATCCTCCAGTCCATTTTTCTCAGCTCTGGAATTACTAGGGCCAATGTCTTTAGCCCTTCGATGAACATTTCCTCATTTTCCGGCAACCCCCGTATTTCTTGTGTGGTTGTGCGGGCTTGTACTACCAACATTGTACGCAATGGGCATATTCCGGGTGTTGAACACACTATACCTCTCTCAGTGAATGATATGGTCATGTTTAGTTTACTCAGGAGATCCCTCCCTAATAAATTTATTGGTGAGTGTTCATAATACAGCAGAGGTGTCTTTACAGTCTTACCCACCACTGTTACATCCAATGCTTCTGTGTAAGGAACTTCAATTACAGCCCCAGAGAACCCCTGCGTCTCTAACTTCCGGTTAGATAACGGGAACCGGCCTTCTCTAATGCATGATTTCTCCGCTCCTGAATCAACCATGAATATGAACTGCTTGTCTCCTATCTGCGCCCCTACCAATGGTTCCTCTGCTGCATTGTAGGTGGTAGATAGAACTGGACACGCAAGTGTTCTCTGTGGGCTGTCCTATGCGGGGTGTCTCATCGCCCCCCCCTTCATTAAAGACACTCCCTGAAACCACTGATACGCCGCTACAGGGTGCCGGTGCGGGGGCCCCGTTTGCTGTTGTCGCAAAAGGGTTGCCTGGCGTATACTGTATATTGTCATTGTTTTGTAGGTGGCTCTGTGTTCTATACTGGTGTCTCTGTTGCTGCTCATTATTTCCTTGGCTTGGGTTTATCGGTTGATGTTGTCCCATCGGAAGACCATATGGGCTCCCCGGGTGAGGATGGCCATAATGTTCTACCTCTTGGAACCCGTTGTTGGGTCTACTTCTGCACTCCCTAGAGTAATGCCCCCATCTCCCGCAGTTCCAGCAACTTCCTTGTGCACCTCTAGGACCCTGCCATCCATTTCCTCCCATTCCCCCGTACCCCGGTCCACCTCCTCTTCGGCCCCTGTACCCACCTCGTCCCCCTCGAGGGGTCCACTCTTGCCACTGCGGACCTCCGCCTTGCTCCTGCTCGTTCCACTGCCGCTGTCCTGTTCCCGCCCAATTAGTTGCCATCCTTCCTTGTATTGCTATCAGCCCCTCCTCCTCTTCATCTCCCTCCCTGCTGTGTGGGAGCGCGGCTACTGCTGCTGCAACCTTCACCAACTTTGTCTGTACTAATTTCGCTTCGTCTGCCAATCTTTTCTGCGCCACCTCCTTCTCCCTTTCCTTTATTCGCTTACAATGGTGTACTATTATGCTCTGAATCTCAGGCCATCCCTTTGCTTCAATACCTGCTATCTTGTCGAGCGCCTTTTGCACTTCCTTTGGGAGCCCTCTTTTTATAATGAAGTAAAATAAAGATGTCGATTGATACCAGGGCGTGCCTGTTTCTGCTCTCCACATCTCTTGGACCTGGACCCGGAAAATGTAATCCATAGCCTCCTCCCCGTCATTCATTGTACACTGCATTACTGACTGTAAGTCTGGCGTATCTGGGAATGTTTCGCGCAAGGCATCCCACACCCTGGCACGCACTGTGTTAAAGGAGGCCCCATCATGGCGGTCGCAGTCTAATGTTACTCCCGGGAAACCGGCCTTAACCCATACTCTCTCAGCCTGATCCCCCACTGCTGATACAAGCAAGCTCTTTACATCTCCTATTGCTAGGGGTACCCCGGCAGTGTGTTTCTCAAATGCGTATATCCACTTACTTGCCCCTCCCGATAACGGGGGCAATAGTTTTAATAAATTGGCTTTATCCATCTGAGCCCATGGGATATAATTCGGCCTCCCTCCTCCCCTATGTATCAATGGGAGCTGTAGCCTTCCTTTTGTCGTTGCATCTACACCTGTTTTGGCTGCTGATGTTCCCAGTGATGCCATTTTCCCCACCCTGTTCCTTAATCGCCCCGTCCACTCATCATCCAGTGTTCTCATTGAACATGTACCATCCACCCCTTCACTTCCACCTCCCATTGCCATGCTCAACCTGTCGCTTTCTTCTACATCGTCCCTTATATCACATAGTAGTTCCTCTCTGTCCCCTATAGGCCTTTCTTCATTATCAATACCTCCCTCTCGTGCCCCTACTTCAATTATTCGTGTCGGTTCTTCCTCAATTCTGAACAGTATCTCACCTTTTTTCCACCCGTCTTCAAGTGTTCTATTCTCACTCGGCGCTCTAGACGTGCGCCCTGATCTTGCAGCATTAAGTGCTGTTTGTTCACATATGTCTTTTATCCTTGAGAGTTCATCTTTCGCTATTGAGAGCCTTGATTGTAAATCATCTGTTAGCTTTTCTATGTCCACCCTGTGTGTACTTGTCTGGCCTCGCTCCCTTGTACTTTCATATGGTGGGGGCGCTGTTGGTCGGTGGGGTGTAGTAGTTGTCGGGGGAGGCACATAAGTGGGGTCACTGTACCCCTCTGCGGGCACAGGCTTGTTTAATATCGGGTACAAACTTATTACCTCCTTTGGTGGTTCTACATTTGACAATTCTTTAGCATCCTTCTGTATCATCAGTGGATTGTCTGTGGTGGATGGTAGGTCAGGGTTTATTGCTGGTGCTTTAGGAGGTGGTATCTCTTCAAATAACCTCCATAGATCCAATATCTCCCTCCTATTGTGCAACTGCTTCCCCTTGTATTTCAAACAAATGCAGGTGGCCACCATATCCAGAATGCTTTTATCAAATGACCCTCCCTCGGGCCATATCTGGGGTAACCCCTCTCCCTTCAGCTCTGTTGTCCATTGGTCATGATATTTCTTAATCCGCTCCGCATACCCTGGTAGGTTCTTACAAATATGTGATAAGGGTGTTTCGGCCCCCATCTTCGTGCCCTCCTAGTACTTGTGTGTCTCTGTGTGTCCGCTACTATAAAGTAGATGTATTACCACTATTATTTTTTTTTGTTTTCTACTTCACATTCAATAATGGGCTCCTTTGTGCTTTTCCCCCTGCCTGCACAATACAAAACTGGCTGTACACAGTCTCTATTCTATTCTCTTGGGGGGGGCACATACAAGGGCAAACCATCAGTTATTTCGACAACATTACCCCGGAAATCAAATAGGTACGCACTCACTCTAACTGGTCGTTTTTGTCTTCAAAAGGTTCTATCCGGTCACACTTACCATGACCATTCAATTACTATACATTTACAGCCATTTTACACATTCACAACATCAAATTGTCGTCTGACACATACGAGGTGCACACACCTCTTGGTAACACTCTTCACAATTCAATCTGCCCTCCCTTTCCTCCCTAGCCGGCTGTCCCTGTCCGTCTTACTCGGATATATGGATGCGCATATATATATATATTGGTCTGTTCTTCCCTCTTCTAGTAGGACTCTCTCTCTCTTACTTTTCTCCCTAAGTTTTGTGCTAATCTCACTTTTTATTTTCCCCCTAACCCTAAAGAAAAGAAAAGAAAGAAGTAATAGCGGTTACTAATATGTTCTCAGTGCCCCCCTTTGCTGGACACTTTTATCTTATATTCCACTTCTTCATATATTCCCAGTACTAGTCAAGATAGCACTATGCGGCGCCGCCTTCCACCCCCTTTCGGAGCTAGGTTCCCGTCACTTTTATCTCTTATTCACCTCTTATCCTAATGGCCATATGCAAAGAAAAAGCAAGGAAATTTTAGGATGATCCTTAGTAGATCTGCGTACCCCCTCTTTGTTCCCTGTCCTACACTTCTTCCCCCACTCCCTTTACAATCGCTCGCACTCAATACTCACGTGCCCGTCTTGAACCGATAGTCTCCGAAACTGGGTCCGTCCAGGCAGTGTTGCCGTCAGCTCAACAGTCAGCCCCGGCTCCGGCGAGCGGTACTCAAAGTGGCTATGATTTCCCCATTTCCTGGAGCAGCTTAAGCTTGGTTTGAGGTCCCCATTTCCCAGAGCAGCTTGAGTGTGGTTTGAGGTCCCCCTTTTCCCAAGCATAAGCTGAGTCTGAAGTCCCCATTTCCCAGAGCAGCTTAAGCTGGCTCTGATGTCCCCATTTCCTTGGAGCATCTTAAGCTTGGTTTGAGGTCCCCATTTTCCCAAGCAGCTTGAACTGCGTCTGAGGTCCCCATTTTCCTGAGGATCTTAAACTGGGTCTGAAGTCCCCATTTCCCAGAGCCGCTTAAGCTGGCTCTGATGTCCCTATTTCCTGGAGCAGCTTGAGCTTAGTTTGAGGTCCCCATTTCCCCAAGCAGCATAAACTGGGTCTGATGTCCCCATTTCCCCGAGCAGTTTAAGCCGGGTCTGATGTCCCCATTTCCCAGAGCAGCTTAAGATGACTCTGATGTCCCCATTTCCTGGAGCAGCTTAAGCTGGGTCTGATGTCCCCATTTCCCAGAGCAGCTTAAGCTTGGTCTGATGTTCCCATTTCACCGAGCAGCTTAAACTGGCTTTGATGTCCCCATTTCCTGGAGCAGCTTAAGCTGGGTCTGATGTCCACATTTCCGAGAGCAGCTCAAGCTTGGTCTGAGGTCCCCATTTCCCCAAGCAGTTTAAACTGGGTCTGATGTCCCCATTGTTGAAGAAGCCTATCTTTGTTGCTGCTATAAGTGCTCCAGATAGGATTTTGAGTTGAGAGTATTTTAGTCCCTATTTTTAAACTTTGAAGCTCATTTTGCTCCTTAATTGCTGCAACATTTTTGACAATTGCACTGCGGGGTGCAAATGTAAAGGGCAAAAGACAGTGTACAAACGTGTACACCGCCTTTTGCCCTTAAAATTTGAGGTAAACGCTGCCTGTCATGTTGGCATACCAGGCAGCGTTCAGTTCCTTTAATGGTGAGTGTCGCTTGCCAATTTAGTCGGGGAGTGTTATATTTCATTTGGGAACACTGCTTACCATGCGTGCATGTCAGGATGGGTTTATTTGTGATAGTACACGCTCGAGCGTGTACAATGGATCCCTATGGGGTCAGCTTGCTTTATTCTGATGCTTAAAGCTGGTGGCCCCTTAGGGATCTCAAGCATTTGAGCCGGCATGAAAATCCATGCCTGCGCAAATGTTGGACCATTTGAATGGCATAGAGGAAGGAGGTGGTGGATACGCAAGTTGCGTTCCGTCCGTACAAATGATTGAAAAAGAGCCATGACGTTAATTGAAGGATTTAAAGCCTTACTCAAGACTTTTACTTCTTTCATTAATGTTACGGCTCTATGGAACATGAGCCCCTTTGACTGTAAATGCAATTTCAAGGGAGTAAAAATGCACAAGCACCCACTCACAAATGGACCACATGAGAACGAACACTGACTTTTCCTTGCATCCAAAGAATAGGTTCGACAGCAGCATAAAGGTTCACTCACACTGATTGGATCAGCTTGAGAAGGCACCATGTAGGCTTCCGTCATGTTAAGGATTTCAATCAGGCGATGCACACTTTAGTCTCGACCCAGTATGCAGCGCACGACTGAAATGCTTATGTTTTATTGATTAGATTCAATATTGAGATGATGCACCACTCATATCACACCCCCTTTTCAAATACCCCGGGTCACAATGGACCATGAACCAGGCTGGTTGATAAAATGTAATATTTATTTATTTATTTTAAAATTCAAAGGAAATCATAAAATGTTTAATATGGGGCAGCAATAACAAATGGGGTGATAATAAAAATAGGAATGTAAGCAATGCACTTAGTTTAACCTTCTATTGACACAGCTACAAAACACCAGGGAATAGGAGTACGTTTTGAGTTTAGGTAAGATAGGACTTGAGTTAGAATTTCCCCCTGCAATGTTCCCTCAAACCACAAATAATCCATTTTGAGTGGATAAACAGAAGCAGCAGGTAATCAGGAATAACAAATAGAAAACAGAATGGAAATCGGACCTTCCCTCCCAAACAAGAAAGAGAAAAACGGATTTCAAACCCTGGGAATGTTAAAAATGACACTCGGAAATGGATGAATAAAATAATGAATGTGTGCAAAAACTTTGAAACAAATACAATTCTTCACTAAAGCAACAATGTAAAGGTGCAAACAGTCACAAGCAATGGATTAGCAAGAGCATACAGTTTGAAAATGAGTGGCAGAGTTTTAAAACATGTTGCAGCAAATGACACGTTGGAAACTTTGCAAACTTTGCAATTCCCGCCTGAAATTACCCAAGCGGTTTTAATAATAATGGGTGAAATATTGTTTTTGTGTTGGGGTGTAGCTATAGATCATAGGTAAAATATGGAAGTGAAATTAGGTTTCTAGCTGGTAAATTGAGTGAGTTATGCAAGATCTAGAAAGGTGCGTTTTGAGTAAAATGGAGCGGTAAAAAAGGAAAGGAAATCAGTTTTGACAAGAACAGACCAGAGCAGGCTAGACCACCAAAAAGGGACACAGTAAGTCACAAATTCAACCCTAGCTTCCCAGCGCCTGCCCTTCACTCGAAATAGGATTAATAGTTTAGGATTTACACAATGCAGAATTACTACAGAGATGGTTAGAGCACTAGAAATCAAAGGTAGGGTGGCAAGAATGATTGTGACAATTTGAACAAGGTATCAGGATAAGGATAGGGTGGCTTATAGAGTGGGATAAGGACAAAGACAAGATAGGCTATGGGTTTAGGTGGGGTGGCAATTAATACTCACAGTCCACTTTTTCGCTTTTGGATTCTGGACGGTCAACATGCTGGTCACCACATGGATCTGGTCTAACAAAGAACAGCCGGACAAAATCAGCGGGACATGATTAGCTGGACAGGGAATGGTTACCGGGTAGCACTTCTGGACTGGCAATTCTGGTCACTGGACAATATAGGTCATCAGGGTAGCACAATGGCAGCAGCATTCAGTGAGTGGCAGCAAGCCAAGCTGGATCAGGATGCAAAAAGCACCACAGTTTTCCCCTTGTTAATGGGAAATTTGGTGGGTTTTTAATAATGTAGGCTTTGCTGGGAATGGGATCAGCACTGCTTAGGTGCTGCAGTGGGCCATGGGGTAGGATCAGCAATGCCTGGCCTTGTAGTTGGAATCTGGAGTCTGGAAGATGAAACAGGAACAGGAACGCAGTGCAGGAAATCAAGAAGAGTGTGTGTCTAGAGTCTTGTGAAGGACCCTTATTTATAGTGCAAAATTACATCATCAAAGTATAGGCTGGGCAGGGTTAACTACGCACACCCCTAAACTACTTGGATTGGGCAGGGGTGCTAATCTCCTCCTTGCTCTCAACTGGTTGGATTTCCAAGGGAATGATGTCAGGTTTATGAGGTGAGTTTTACAATGTCCAAAAACTCCCACATTTACTTTACTGAAAATCTGATTTTGCCAAAAACATACATTTATACATTTTCAATCTCTTGGCAAATTATACACACAGGTTACATATTATGTGCAGCACATATCAGTCCAATCCTCCAGTCTGTGCCACCTTGTTCCGCCTTTCTGATACATTTTGGTAATTTTAAATATGAAACATTAGTCCTAAAATTCCATAACTTTGTACACAGATGTGAATTATCCCCATGGATGTATGTACAAAATGTTATGTTTTCAACAATAATACTTTCCTCGGAATCTGTCATATTTTGTAACTTCTGTTCCCCATGCAGCAATGAGTTCTAACAAGTTTTAAAAGAAAGCTCACAAAATTATATTTGAAACTGCAAACTTTTTACATTTTTACTAATTCTTGCTGTAGAGATCAAACATCTTTAAAGTTTCTTTTTAAAATAGTCTTTGTGACCAAATGGCAGTTCCTTTTTTGGGTCATTTTTTTTCTTTAACTTCAACTGCTGCCAACTGTCATTTCCTTCAAGGCAAGGTTGGAGTTTCTCATCTTAATTGAAGGTTTTATTGCCGCTTACACTTGACAGGTTAGTGTCCCAGGACTTCTATTGTCCCAGCCTGGAGCACAGATGAATGTCTGACGAGCGTGTGAACTTTCTTTGTCCTGGCCCATTCAAAGTTTTTCAAGCAGGCAATTATCACTTACGTTTCCTGGATTTATGGTGTATCTCCCTTCTTTGGGGAATTTTCATGGCTGGCAACTGGAATGTGGTTTAAACTCTTTAGTTTCTTATTTTGGGTCCTGAATTAAAACAAACCTGTGAAAGAAGATAGCCTATGTGTGTACTATGACCACTAACATAATCCCTTTACATTGCTAAGTAAGCAGGCTTTAATCAACAATTTATTTTAAACAGGCCAATTTATTTTCTTCAGTCAGCAAAGCTCATTCTTTCACATGTGTTAAAAACTGCTAGCATTTCTTTCTTTAAATTCGGTTTGGCAGCTCCCTCAGATGCCCACACTGTCTTTGCAGCTGTAGTCATTTCCTTAAATGCAGGAGTTTTATCTAAAACATAGATACATTGACACTTGACCTGGCTCAGAGAGTTAACGTTTCAATTGAAGTTGCTTATTGATTTCTCTCAGAGTTGGTTTGACTGCACCTGTCACTCAGGAATTATGCCAGTGAAATATCCTGGGCATGACAGTGCCTTTTGAATCACAGTGGTTTCAGAATGAACAGATGGAATTAGCATCAAAGCAGCATGTTTAAAGGATGAACATTTTTCATTTTGAAGGGGATGTTTGGCTTTTTCAGCAATGCAGTGCTGCCTTTTCACTGGATTCCACTTATATGTTTCAGAACACACTGGCATACGTTTTCAGTGTGTCCCCTTGTTCCATTTTGCCTGAAGTGTGCTAGGCAGGATGGTGCAGCCATCCTTTTGTTGCTGCCAAAACGCAGTTTTGAGGTGCGCACAGGAGCCAGTGCAGCCAGGTTGCCTTTCTTGCACAAATGCAGCTTGGTGATGTGGTGCAATGCCGTTGAGTGGGTCAATCCTGTTGAGTGGGTATATATATCTTACAGTCACAAAAACAGAAAAAACGAATTGGGGCACGGGCAATGAAAGCTTTCACAATGTAAAACAGGAGAGTCTATTTTTGCACGGTAGAGCAAGGGTAGAGGATAAACACACAGAGAAAAGATAAGGCATGGGTCTCCTTAGTAGAAGCTCCCCTCACATACAAACATACAAGTGCAACATAGTCTTAAGGAGTGCACACTCCAACCGAATATAGAAAAAGTATGCTATGGACCTCAGCAGATCATGCTTTCCACATATAGAGCAGGAACCTCATGGGTCTCAAAAGCGCAAGATTACAACATGGAGAAGATATAGGTCATGAGTCACGGCAGTATAAGTTCCACTTGCACAGGGAAGGAATGGCATGGGATGGAGCACAGATAAATGAAGGCCCTGAGCAACCCAAGCTACACTCGCAAAGAGTAGGAACAGCATACACAGAACAAATTCCCACCATAAAGAATGTGCCCAATCGGGGTTAAGCAATTGAAAGCTCCACTCAAATAGAATAAGAGTAGCATAACAGCAGTAGAAGCACCACTCACATAGAACAGGAGTAGCATAACAGAAGTAGAAGCACCACTCACATAGAACAGGAATAGCATAACAGAAGTAGAAGCACCACTCACATAGAATAGGAGTAGCATAACAGCAGTCGAATCAATACTCACACAGAACAGGAGCAGTTTATTGCCTCTGTAGTGCAAGCCTCATAAAGCTAGAAATGATTTAGCATTGATAGGAATAGGTCCAAATATGTAGGCCAAATCTGCACCCAGAATCAGAAAACTCCATGCAGAAGGAATTATTAAACCGTAATTAAAAGGAATTGAACCTTAGAAAACAAGTGATTGGTGCAGCAATTTGCAGCCACTCTACAGCGGGTTCACTTCCTAAAGCATGTTGCAGAAATGGATGTTAATATTGCAGGAGCATAAGTCTCCTATTAGACTCAACAAAGGTCGTCACATTTGGTCTCTTGTGTATATTTTTCGATTTTTAAGACTCAAATAAAACTGGCCATTTGCACACTATAGCAAACATGACTTATAGTGTGTGTTTTAGGTTTGAGCTGCCCGACCCCCTGTAAGTACTATTTTCGCCACTGCTGCTGTAAACCATTGCATAGATCCCATTGCCATCCCCAGCCACGCACTTCCTGGTGTACATTAAGCTTTTATCAGCCTTCTGCTGGTCCTTAATTGCCGGCCCTCACGCTAGCCCTATCTCCTCAACTCTAAGGAGGGACTGCAGAGACTGCCTTCACATCACGCCAAGACATTTGGTCGGCATGGAATTATGCTGTCTTTACGTATCTACGGACCTCACGTGTACCGCCGCCGTAATTGCTGCGAAATAGTATGTAGCATGTGTGCAGCTCATTAATCAGAGCCTACTGTGCTTACTTGCACCATCATTGTCTTCCCTACCTTGCCTGCTAATGAGTCACGCAATATCACACAGTAACTCACTAGTGCTGCTTCAGCTATCACCTATCTGGTTATTGCATCTCAGTTATCATTGCGAATTCCTTACCTAGACTTATCTTGTTGCTATGCTGCTGGTACACTGCATTTTTGCCCATACTGTGATTTCCATATCTAGATAGACCTTGTTGCTATGCTGCTGGTACACTGCATTTTTGCCCATACTGTAATTTCCATATCTAGATAGACCTTGTTGCTATGCTGCTGGTACACTGCATTTTTGCCCATACTGTGAATTCCATATCTAGATAGACCTTGCTGCTATGCTGCTGGTACACTGCATCTTAGCCCATACTGTGATTTCCATATCTAGATAGACCTTGTTGCTATGCTGCTGGTAAACTGCATTTTAGCCCATACTGTGATTTCCATATCTAGATAGACCTTGTTGCTATGCTGCTGGTACACTGCATTTTAGCCCATACTGTGATCTCCAAATCTAGATAGACCTTGTCACTATCATCGCTTTGTTACTCACCATTAGCCTGATCTGTATCAGTTGTACCACCTGACTTAGGTGTCCTTCTGCCACTGGGAATCCCCTCAACACTGGGGACATGCTGCCCTTCACACGGGCAAGTACCCTCACTCTTTGCCTAGCCATCATTTGGTCATTAGCTAAGGTATACTGTGCAACACCCACCGGCACGCCTTGCTCCATCTCCTGTTTATACCCCTCCATAATGCATCACAATACTCCCCTACCACCTAACTCCGTCACCTACACACCTCCCTCCAATCCATACCTCAATGAGCCAGCCCTATGGCTCAAACATTTCGCCACCAAACCCACTCCCAACCAACCATGCACACTTACATCCAGAAATGCTAGACTTGGTCCCAGACTGCTTCGCATTCCGTGCGCCTAATGCCAACACCAACACTCCTCCACTCAGACCCTAATTATACCTACCACGACCGTGCCCAAAGAACTGAAAGGAACACTCATCAATGCCAGATCCCTTACCGCCCATGCCCTTGATATTGCCGATCTCATCACCACCCAGAACCTTGATTTCATTGCGATTACAGAAACCTGGCTACACGCTGCCTCCGGCCCACTCTTATCTCTAGCCATTCCCGACCGCTACACCATCCTTAGAAATGACCGCCCATCTAACGTGTCCAAAGGGGGAGGCGTTGCCTTCATATATAGGGAGAATATTAACATGAGACTGATCCCAAACTCCCACTGCGGCTCAGCGGAATTATTATCAGTGAAACTCTCACTTTCACCCACCAACACAGTGACACTTCACCTCATTTACAGACCACCTGGACCCCTCTCCTCCTTCGCAGAAGATATCACGGCCATCCTATTGACTAATACTAAGCCTAACTCACAAGTGCTGCTGCTAGGGGACTTGAATCTTGGTCTATCTGACCCCAAGGATCTTATGGCTACTGAAGTTGCAAGCATTGTGTCTAACCTGGGCTTCCAACAACATAACCTTGAACCCACACACATCAAAGGCAGAACGCTTGATTGGATCGTAGACTTAAATTGTAATACTACGATATGTTCCAACTCAGCCTGTGCCTGGTCCGACCATCACGTCGTTATCTTCCAAATACCAGCCACCATTCCTAGCAATAAACCTCCATTAGCCCCCTCTGTCCCCACCACGAATAAAAAGGACATCACGGATAAATTACTACCCCTTATCCTGCCCACTCTGAACAACTGTGCCACATTTCACAACGACCCCATGGTCATGGTGGACACATTCAACCGAACACTGCTCAAAGCTATTGACATCATAGCCCCGCTCAAACTCAGGAAAGCCAAACAACGAGCTCACTTGAACTCGTGGTTCACGCCACATCTCAGAGCGCTGCGTAAAGAAAAACGTAAGCCGGAATCTCTTTGGAAAAGTCTCCCATGTGCTCCTAACAAAGACAACCTCTTCATCGCATCCCTCAATTACAAGGAAGCGATTATACAGGCAAAAAAAGAAACGTACAACCTGTGCATCTCTCAAGCTGAATCTAATACGAAGGAGCTCTTAAAAATTCTTAAAGAATTAGAATCCCCTTCACCTATACCTGATACAGTTCCTGGTGCAACAGCATCCAAAATGCTCTCCTCTCCAAAATAAACACCTTACAAACTAAAATCAATGCCAAACAAAATTCCCTTCTCTCCAAACCGCTGGTGCCCATAACACCCACCACTTTCACCCAGCCCCCATTCAGTTTCACCCCTCTCTCCATCTCTGAGGTTGAGAAAATTATCAGCAACCTTAAACCATCCAACTGCCAAGGGGACTCCTGTCCGGCCCCTATCATTAAGGATTCTGCCCATGACCTCGCCCCCTTCATCACCACCTTCATCAGTTCCTCATTTCGCACTGGAATTGTGCCTAACAACCTCAAGGACGCTTGGGTTATCTCACTGTTGAAAAAGCCAACACTTGATCTGTCCATACCAATGAACTTCAGACCTATCACAACGGTCCCGTTTCTCCTAAAAACATTAGATAGAGCGGCCTACCTCCAGATTCAGAAACATTTGGAGACTAATAACCTACTTGGCACAAGACAATCGGGATTCAGAGCTAGGCATGGGACAGAAACAGCCTTATTAGACCTGAAAACTCAAATTGAGGACATAAAAGATAAATGCAAACTACCCCTACTATTGCTCTTGGACCTCTCTGCGGCTTTCGATTTGGTCAATCACCAAATCCTCTGCCATCACCTGAAATCGGCAGCACACTTCTCTGAAAATGCCACTAACTGGATCAGATCCTTCCTTGATAACAGACTTATGAGAGTATTCTCTCCCACGGACTCCGCCAACCCATCCCCGGTCCCATGTGGTGTTCCACAAGGTTTGTGCGTATCTCCTACTCTCTACAATGTTTTCACTAAACCTCTGTTTGATGTGCTTGACTATCTGGGTGTGACCTACACCAATTATGCGGATGACACCCAGATACTCATTCCCATCACTGGTCATTACATTGCAGACGCCAAAGCACTGAACGACGTATACCAAGTCGTCCAAGCATGGATGGCACATCATGAGCTCTGTCTCAATGATGACAAGACAGAGCTCCTCATCCTTGGCACCCAACAAAGACCCAGCAAACTTGACCCGTCCTTCAACACCTTCAATATTGATGGTAATCCCATCAAAGTGGCTAAAGAGACCAAAACCTTGGGAATCTACCTTGATTCCACACTGTCCCTTAACCGTCAAACCAACGCAGTCGCCTCTGCATCAGCCTACACGTGCACGTTAATTACAGCTTGCCGCCCATTCCTTTCCATTCAGAACTGCATCATCCTCGCTAGGACGTTGGTCATGTCTAAACTTGATTATTGTAACGCACTATATCTAGGTACCAACCAACGTAACCTCAACAAACTCCAAATTGCACAAAATAATGCGATCAGAGCAGCCCTAGCCATCCCTAGGTCGGCACACATCTCCGACACCAGGAAGAGCTTACACTGGCTCTGCATCGCCCAAAGAATTTCGCTCAAATCCCTGACTCTCACTCACAAATGTGTCAACAACCAGGCCCCTACCTACTTAACCTCCCGCTTTTCCCAATACATCCCCTCACGGCCACTAAGATCTGCCCAAGCTCAATCGCTCACCATACCGAAATACAACCTGCAGTCTGCCGGTGGCGTCAGTTTCCCAGTCCTTGCTTCTAAACTCTGGAATACTGTTCCACTTTCCATCAGAACTCTCTCGTCCGCTAGGCTCTTCAAACACAAAGCTAAGCAATGGCTATCCTCTACACCTCACTCACTACCTGCCTAAGCTACCTGTTCCACCACTTCTGCACTACCTGCACTTGACTGCGGACTTACTGCTCTTTGCCTGCTCCGGTAGCTTGTCACTTCTGTACCATTGTGCCTTAATGTATGTACATGTGATTATATTCTGTAACTGTATGTAACTGTACCTGTCCCTCAAGATATGCGCCTGGTTGCCCTCGGGCCTAGTGCGCTATACAAATAAAATAAATACAAATACAAATACAAAGTGTCTATTGATGACAAATTAAATTCCTTATTTCCTGGAACTAGTACTACTTAATGGTAAGCCAGAGGTAAGTGCCCAATGTTAAAATCTGTATCTAATTTTTTTTATTTTTTTTTAATTACTTTTATCGGTTTAACACAAACCTTTAAAATATTTACAAAAAAAAACACAAAACACAACACATCAACGTATCCCAGTCCTTTAAGAAGACCCCTCCCATTTTCTCTTCCGAGGGTCGAATCAAAATCCTCATTGCTCGTCAACCAACACTGAATCCAAACGATTTTCAATTATCGTTAGAAAACGAGTCAATGGTAGTATCAATTTCATTTCCGTTCATTGGAACATATTGGCCCACCAATCGTCGGCACAAAGGGAGGGGTGATTTAGGCTCCAAGGGCCCAGGTGATATGTCCTTTCTGATCGAAGTGCCGTACAAAATATCGCCAAATGTTTAAGGGTTTCCTTGTCCTTAGTGCATAGTCTACACGTTAGATTGGAGATATTCATACTTTTCCATGACGCCAACCGCTCCTTGGTTTTTAATATGTTTAAGCGCATTGACATAAACACTCTTCGAGCCTGAGGATCTGGAAACAACTCAATGTAACGTTGTTGTTAGGAAAGATTTCGTAATTGTAGGGAATTTTCCTTCCATGTGGCAACCCCTAAACTTTTTGCTATTGTTTTTAACCTTGTGCTTGACTTTGCCAGAGAAGTACAGCCTTCTGCCGCACTTCTCTGGGCTTTCGCTCCTTTCTTACGGGGAAACTGACATGCCCTTAAGACAGTCAGTACCGGGGAACGTGGTTTCCCGTAGTTTCTTTTATCGTGTCGCAGCTTTAGTGCAACACGACACAAGAGGGCACTGTAAGCTAAGTTACAGCTCTCTTGGGTCTCTAGCCTTCTACAGGCCCTAGATACTCTTTTAGGATGGTATTTGATCGGTGCAAGTCATTCAGGGACTCGAATGGTGGCAGCGATCGTTTTGTTTATTTTGAGCTCCTTTTGGCGTTCTGAGCACGTTTTTGCACTGAACCCAAAATGGTGGCCTGGCTCCCAAAATGGCCAGGCCGCGAGGCTCCTTTGTCCTGTCCACTGTCCGTCTTGCTCCCTTCACCTTCCCCAGGTCCGGCGACCCGGGGCCTTCCTTATTTGGGCATGTACTTTGCCGCGAAACGTGGTTGCTTTCACGGGCTTCTACATGTCGTTTGCGTGCCTCCAGGGTGTGGGCTGGGATGTCTGGTCCCAATACACATCCTGGGTGCCAGAGAGTCTAGGGTGGTGTGAATGCCTGGGACCACCGTGGTCCGTGATTGGTCCACGTATGGTATGTGTTTTGATGAGCGGATCTCCCATTGGCTCCCCTCCGTTTTGGCGCGAAGGGAACCGTGGATAAGAGGGGGCTGGAAACACCACTACCATGTCGATCTCCTGAGTTCTCACGAACGAAGGAATACAGGAGCCAAGTATCCTGCAACTACGAGGCTGGACCGAGGAATCGCTGGTGACCCGCTGAAGGAATCCTCCTTTGCACTGCTGTCGTCCGGAGAGCCCCTGTCCTCCTTTGATCGAACCAGAAGGCCTGTACTGGTGCTTCGACCTTTGGAATAGCAGGAACAGCTATTCCCGGCATCTTCAACCATCTCCTGCCAAGTAAGCCTTCGGAAGCGTCTCTGGGCCATCCAGTTGACTGACCAGCTTACAAAGGAGTTTGGCTCTGCAACCGCCGCCAGGTTGTGTTGTATTGCGAGTCCTTGTCCCTCTCCCACGCTTCGTACGCTTGGCGTCCCCAGGTCTGAAGGGAGGAGGGTTCATTTGGCTCGAATACACACGGCCGCTCCGTTGTCCTGTGCGGCAACAAAACTGTGCTGGTTTCGTCGATTGGGACGTCTTTCTGCTCTACACGACTACGAGGCGTTCCATGCTCTTCTGAACCTGCCAGCTGCTGAAACTATCGTGGAGAAGCCTGGGTCTGCTTGCTTCGGGGACCGGTGAGTAGTATATCTAGGATCTGGTCGCCCTCCTGCAGTATCCCATTGCTTTTCCCTGCTGTGTAAAAACAGCACCCTTTTGCCGCGCTCGCGCTCTGCTTCGGCCCGCTGTGGAGGCTGCGCTTGAGTTGCGGAACCTGTTCTCCTTCTGCTGTGCACTAACCCGAACTGCCTGACTTCCTCCGAAGAGCTTCCCCTTTTGCCCGTTGGCACCGGCGTGGCAGGTACTTTGAGCACAAGGCTCCACTCTTCGCAGGGCTCGGACTTCCATCTAGTTAGGTGCCTCTGAAGGCGAACTGAGTCTAAAGCGTTATCGCACTGCCTGTTTTCCTTTCCTTTCAGGTGGACTACATATTTCGTGCTTTAAACGCTTGCGACTGTGTATTTGTATATATATTGTGTTGATATGGTATGTGTTGGTTTAATATTGTGATATTGTGATTTTCTCGCTGCGGTCATTATTTTAAAGGCCTTAAAATAAATGTGTATCTATTTTTGATATAACAACTGTTTGGAGTAGTTTGTCAGCGCTCTTGCTTTGTGTGCTCACTGCGGGCTTTCAGTCACCCTCACCCCTCTTGAGACCTAGTCTTGACCGCCGCGATCGCTACCTTGATTGGTCTGGCTCGTCCAGAGGTTACCCTGTTCCAAGTAATTAGGTTGGCCTTCTAAACTTCTGCGCCACCAGGACAGAGTTCAGAAATCCGTCTTAACAGTTGTGAAGAGTTAAATGCCCGTGTTTCGAGTGGCACCTCGCTCATCATTTTTGCTGCAGCTCGTTGTGAGCAAGTTTGACCCCAATCCGCACGCCAGATTTTTAATTTGGCGGCGTTCGGGTCGTTATGCAGCATGTCCAGACTGATTCCAAATTCACTCAGAATCTCTTTGCATCTCCTGACCCACAGGGCCACCATGCTGTTATTTGTTGGCGTCAAATCGTGAAAGATGTCAAATTGCAGTATTTGCTCGCGCCAGCGAGTTTTGCGAAACAGACTCACCAGAGTCCAGCATACCTTTGCATGGAGCGAAATGAGCGACAGTTCGTATCTCACACATGATGTCAGGATACCCCTTGGAAGAGACAATACCTTAGACCAGAAACAATTCTCCAGCGATGCCCAAGTGTCGTGGCTACATCCCAAGGCATTTTCAGCGCCATACAGTAAAACCAGGATTACCTTTTGCTGGTAGAAAGCAAGCACCAGTTTTAATGAAAATTTTCCAAATTTCTTATGAATGATGACAGCTTGACTTGCCAGTTGCTTGCATTTCCTTTTGGTTTCAATGACCCATGGACCGTCGTTGATTGACGAGTTTATTAGCATGCCGAGGTATTTTACGCTCTCGGCTGTCTGAATGGTCTCTTGACCCAGGTACCATCTCTGTTTTCTAGATTTTTTACCTCCTTTACTGTTCAGGTTGTGTAACATCAGGATTTCGCATTTTTTAGTGTTTATCACCAGATGATTAGTTGCAACATATTGGTCAACCGCGTTCAGCTTCCTCTGAAGGCCGACAGGAGTTAGGTCCATCAGGACCAAATCATCGGCGTATAGCAGCCAGCTTAGATGGGACTTTGCTACTTTTGGTGGAAAAGAGCTTATTGAATCAATCGCAAAACCTATATCTGATATGAATAAGCTGAATATTGCGGCAGCTAGGGGACAGCCTTGTTTTACCCCTTTATAGGTTTTGATTGGTGCTGATAAAGTTCCAGAACTATCCAAACGGATTTGTATGGAGGTTTCAGAGTGCAGATCTTGGATTGCTGCTAATAAGTCAGCCGGACATCCCCAACTTTGTAGTTTTGACCATAGAAGAGGCCTGTCGATAGTATCAAATGCACTTGAAAAGTCAATGAAGGCCAAATAGACCTTTGTATTAGACTTTATAGCCTCCATCTTCATCAGATTCAGACGTAGCAGGTTTAGTGAGCAGCCCACTTGCTTTACAAATCCCGATTGCCTTTTGTCGACATGATTAGACTCGCCTGCCCATGCCACGAGTTTTTTCTGCAATATTGTTGCGTAGATTTTCCTCAAAACATCCAATAGTGCCACTGGGCGATAGTTTTTTGGGCATGTTCTGTCTCCCTTTTTGAATATGGGGACAATGACAGCAGATTTCCAAGATTTGGGGGTCCTGTGGCACTTACTTATTCTATCAAATAGGGCTACACATATGGATGCCCATAATTCAGGATGTTGTTTGATAGTAAAATTCGTAAGGCCATCAGGGCCTGGTGCTCGTGAGCTTTTTGCGTTCTTAATTATTGATACAATATCCTCTCTTGGAAACGTCAAATCCCACGGTTTCAAAGGTGTTTCCAATGTGACAATTCCTGGTGCCTCTGCCTTGTAGAGGGTTTCAAAGTGGGCTATCCATGCGGATTCCGGGACCATGCAGGACTGCAGAGCCAATTGAGGAGCTTGAAAGTTATTGATGAGCCTCCAGAAGTCCCTTGAGTTTTTGTTCCTTAGTGTCGCAAGCATCTGTTCCGCATCGTTTTGCATTAGAGCATATTTGTGCATCTTCAACCAGTTCTTATATTTTTGTTTCGCCTTCTTTATTTCCAGTTTTCGAGTAGCAGCATCTAGGGACTTAGTTCTCCTAAGTGCAGCACGCATCCTTCGTTTTTGGCTCAGGATCTCGGGATCGAAATGATGAGTCCGAACCATGTTTAAATTTTTTAGACCTGTCTTTACGGTTTTGAATCGAGTCAATAATTGATCGTATTCCAGATCAGCACTTAATTGACAGTACTGGATCATCACCACATTGACTTCACTCTCCTCCAATCTTAAGCGAACTCTATTGGATTCAAACTGGAGTTTATGTGGCCACTTTGGTCTTTGCTTGCCTCCAGATGTTGCAAATTTCATGAGTAACATGTCATGGTCACTGTTTGCTTTTTCACAGATCTTCAGCAAATGTATCATAGGATGCAAAGCTTCAGACACGAACATGTAATCTATAATGGATGATGAATCCGCATGGTGCCATGTGGGCACAGGTGGAATGTCACCACAGGTGCTTCCGTTCAACATCTGAATGTTACGTAGACCCATTTCGCTTAGCCATGCTTGTGCCATTGAGCCTAGATCTAGATTTTCTTGCTTAAGAAGGTCGATGTTTAAATCACCGCAAAGAATTATCTTGGACCAATCTAATGACTCCACCCGAAGATCAATTAATCCTGTTATCTGATCAATAAAATCCATTTTGCCTGCCCGTAGATGGTTCCAATACAAGTTCAGTATTACAATCTTGTCTTGCGTATCTTCATGAACACTGGCTCTTTCAATGGTCGTCTCTTGAATATAAGGAGAATGGTTGATAGAATTTAAGATACGCCAACCCGATGTTCTTCTCACCATTGTCAGCAACCCTGACATAGGACGCCCATGTTTTGATTTTATAGCCGAATTTATTACAATCTCAAAATCCGAGGATACCGGCAGCTCACTTAACCAAGTCTCCTGTAAACACACGATATGTAAGTTGTCCAACCAGCTTGTGTTAAACAGATGTATAAATCCTTGTGTGTTCCAGGAGGCTAAACAGTACTCCGTGGGGGCTTCATTGTCCTGGCATTATTGGGTATTTTTTGTGTTTAGGGCCCCTGCTAGCCATTGCCATTCATGATTTCCTGGGATGGAAGTTACAATTTGAGTATCCTCTTTGATGATATCATGGGAGAATTCGCTTCGTTTGATTGTAATTCTTATTTGTGCATTTTGGCCATCACCTGCCACTCTACCATCACTCGTTGATATATGAGTTTTCCTTAACGGACATGATGGTTGAGTGCATTTCTGATCAAAAACTTGCTTCATAGTCGAGTGCTCCTGTGATTGATTCAACGCCGTGTGGCTTATCGGAACCTTTGTTACAAGAACGCTCGGCGATGCCTCCCTTAGATCTTCCGAGTTTCCTTTGGAGGTTGGTCGAGACGCATCAGGCACAGTAAATTTGTAAACGTCGAAACCCAATGAAAACAATGCTACGTTTTCCTCCAAAATTGAAGTAGTAAGTAAGTTTGTCATTAAATGGAGCACTACTTTGTCATTTGTGCCTTCAACTGGAAACTCCACGATTTTTATGTCATTTGAAGTTATGGCACGTAAGCTTGGTACAAGGTGAAGTAACTTAAGTACAGTTCCTCGATTCGAGATCAGATTATCAATTGGTTCTAAGCTCTCAATTATCACCTTATGAGGGCAGTTCGTAGTCAAGATTGACTTTGACACACTTTCCTTTGATGTTTGGGGACGTCTGTCAGCCACAAACCCTTTCACCTTACTTCGATTGTTATCCAAAGACTCAACGGCAATACATCTGTTCAGTGCCCCATGGGAATCATTTTCGTTTACTAATTTGTTGCTACGACTTGAGCTCGACCGAAGCCTCCTCAGTGTATCAGCTTGAGAATTGGCTAAGCATTGTTTTCTCTTCTCATCCATTGTGAGGAACACTGGGCTGAATATAGGAGGAGGCAGAGAATTATTACTATCCCGTACTTCAATAATTTCACAAGATCTTTCATGCGACCCACGTTTTGTGGCGGGATTTCTGCAATCATCCTTATCAATGCGAGGTTGAATTTTTGCAGGTTTGTCCAACATTGTTATGTCCATCAGCTGTGCAGGCTTCTCGTTACATTGAAGAGGTGCCTTACTTTGGTGCTCGCCCGTATTGTGTGGCAAGTCGACGCCTATTGGAGAGGCAGCTTCCGACTCCACGTATTTGGGTTCGTCATAAGTTGACAGGTCCAGTAGTTCCATTGCGTTGTCGATGGTTGTTGTAATACTCTTAGTTTGTGGCTGTTTAACAGGTATTGAGTTCACACTATTCCCTTGCATTTGGGCTTGGTTTATAGATGGAACAGAGCCTATGGATGTCTTAACCAAGTCAGTAGGCACTATCTGGACCAATTTAATATTCCGCAGAAACTTCCGCGCTCCATTTGAGGCATTATTTTTCTTAACTTTTTGATTTTTTGATTTCTTACTGATTATTTTTACAGCAAGTTGCGATATCGGTGGTATTATCACAGATTTTTCCGAGGCATGGAGTCCTCCAGAAAAAATTGGAAAAACTTTAGATTGCCCCACTGTGGAGGGAATTACTCTATCTTTTGAAGTCGGTTCCATTTGAATGCTGACTCCTGAGGTTGAAGCCATTTGAGGGTCATGGCAGGTTTTGTTGGCGGCACATCTGGCCTGCTCAAAGGCTGTGTGGAAGGACAAGTCTGCCACACTTGGTGCAAACGAAATTACCGAAGAGCAGGGACCATTCATCGTCGGAGGCTCTGAGGCATTATTTCCGACGTCTAATGAGGCTGCAACACCCTTCGTAAGTGATATTGAGGGCTCTTCTCCTACCAGAGTAATCGATGTTGGGATTGAAGACTGGAGACATTGATGTTCTTTTACGTTCGAGGCCTCAGCTTGAATATGCCGATGTTTTACAGACTTGATGTGTTCTTGCGCAGCTTGGGGTCTAGGCTTAGCACTAGTTTGCTCCCGGTCAAGAATGACATACTCGGCGGACTTTTGCCGAAGTGACTGATTCGTTTCATATTTGAATAGGGCAAGTGTCTCTCGGGCAACTTCTGCGAACAGCCTTTTGTCGGATGAATCGCTTTTTCTACTCTCGCTTAATAAATTAAAGGCTGCATCCAATCTTTTAATGCTCTTGTGTTGCTCCACATAGGAGCGATCACAAGTTTTTCCAGTTGAATCAATTTGGAATTCATCATTGCCACAACAGTTGTTAAATCTTTAGTTGCCTCATGTATATTCTCATAAAGTTTCATAAAAGGGGCCAGTGATATCGACGAGGAAGTCATTAGAATGGCTTGCAATTCAGTCGAGGACAATACAGCCGGTATTTCAGCTCTTGTAGTTTTTCTGTTGAGCTTCGGTGATCTGCTAGAATGGTACTCCTTGTCTCGGCGAATTTTGGGGAACGGGCGTTCCATCAGTGAAGAGTCCATAGAGTCATTGTGAGAGGAGTGCTTGTTGCAGTATGTTTTGTCGATAGCGCCATTTGCCTTCCTGTTTAATATGGCATGTCTCTTTTGGGAGGTCAAATGAATGACAGAAGTCTCATGCTGCGACTCCTCATTTGGCAAGTGGTCGAATGTCTTTGGTCGTTTGTAGCAAACCTCTGACCAGATATCGGCCGTTGCCCCTAACAATTGGCTATTATTTCGTTTTAAGGCTGTTTTAGCGTTAAAGTCCACAGGGAACCTCTGCTCTAAGACTTGCTTATTAGAGTATGCTTTGTTCAAGGGCACTAGGTTCTGTAGAACCTTATTCACAACTCCCAGTGAGTCTCTTCTTGCAGCATTCATGTGGCTCACATTCGACTCAATCAGGTTGTCAAGCTTCAAGGTCTGATCAGAACGTTGGCTTCCTGTATTTACAGTACTTTGCTGGTGAATGAAATCATTAGCAATAGCTTCATGAGTTTCACTAGAGGACCCAGTGGCCGATTTAGTCCTGACACACACTGGCGAGCTTGCAGTGAACAATATGTCTGACTCCTTTGCGATAAGCATAGAGTCCTCGCAGGCCAAGCTAGAGAGAGAACAATCATGTATACAAGACACAGCGGTCTGTAGTCCCACTGGGTTACAGTCTTTCAACAAAGCTGATTCTTTTCTTGCATGGTGATCTCCACCAGGGGGAGCCTCTCCCTCTCCCACTGTAGTGGAGCCTTGTTTAACCTTACGCTCAGAGGCACCCCGGCCGTGCTGAGCCGAACTCCTCCCCCTGTAGTCCGGTCTCTCTGAGACAGCGTCCACGGGATCGCCGGCTTCCGCAACCGTCAACGCCGAAGCGGGCGTGCCGCCGCCACACGCTGACGACCCAGTCTCAGCATCAGCTGGAGCCTCGAGGCAAGGCACCGGCAAAGAAACGCCGGGCTCGGCACCCATACCAGCCGTGCACAGTGCGTCGCCACCTAGAACGACACAGTACTCCTCAGCAGCGCCAGCAGGCAGGCGAGTTTCGTCCCGCGAATTAGCGGGTTCAGTTGTTACACTTGAAACAATAGATGGTTCAAATACTGTGTCGCACAAAGTGTATGTGTGAATATGGATAGCAGCTTCCAGATCATGGTCCTGTTCATGATTTAGATCAGAATTGCAGTCGACTATGTCAGAAGAGCATGTGTGATAGCGACTTACTTTCTGCAAGAGTGGAACACGCTGTACAGCAATGTCGTCTATTGTGCCGGCACAGTCCCGTCGCCTCTGGGCTCGAATCCTCAATACAGGGGACGGCGCCGCCGCCATTATTCACCAACTTGCCACTCGCCAAACAGCCAAACAGCGTCCTCAGCCCTTTCCGCCTCAGGGCTTCACGCCGCAAGGGTCACAGAGGTGGCCTTAAATAGTCAGCTGGCCAGCTGACCAGCACCTGTTAAAGGCACACGCACCTCTACCCTTTTCCCTGGGCCTCTCCGGGTTCTATGGAAGTAAATGAGGTAGAGTTGAGTTGAGTCTGCCTCCTGCTTCCTTCTCCACTCGCCACAGCCAAACAGCATCCTCAGCCCTTTCCGCCTCAGGGCTTCACTGTATCTAATTGCATGGTTGAATGCCAGCTGAACAGAGTTAGTCTTTCATACTTCAGAGGGTGGTAAACTATTGACTGAGGTAATAATAATTACAGTGCTTAGAAGTTGGAGGAACCCTGCAGAAGCTAAAAGGAGATATACAGCTTTCTGGATTACCACTATAATGTTTTGCTGAGTTTCTATTTCAACTACAAATGTAGCCATTTCATTGTTTGGGAGTTAGCAACTGCGCTTGCATTGGCTGGAGAGTCAGGTTTTCAATGTTAATCGTAGTCTAGAAGATTTGAAAGAGGCTGTGACCCCTGTGATTGGTGTAATGCCAATCACTCGCCCTTCAGCAAGGGCCCTGCTACCATTGACCATTTATAGGACCATCTACGACATTAATCCACATTAAGGTTAAATGGATGTTTAAACTAGATTTGTATACGCATCTGTGCCCTTCATAAGGATTTGAGGTGGGAGCATTTTACACAATGTTTGCAGAATCAGAGTGTAAATTCAGTTGTAACAGTAAGAATGATTTTTCTCAAGTGTTTGAAAAGTATGTGACAAGCAACCAAAACATGACCAAGCTTGAACATGAATAGAACACAGGTGAAACAAACAAAGAGTTGTGTAGTCAATAGGCTTCAAACTATTTATTACATTT
The DNA here is from genome assembly GCF_040938575.1 of Ambystoma mexicanum. Classification (NCBI taxonomy): domain Eukaryota; kingdom Metazoa; phylum Chordata; class Amphibia; order Caudata; family Ambystomatidae; genus Ambystoma; species Ambystoma mexicanum. The sequence continues at coordinate 210,168,168 of NC_090929.1, forward strand.
GTGGAAATTCTTCAGCCATGTATTAATGCATTGATAAGTATGAACACACCAAATAGATGTATTTTGATGATAAATGCACACAACACAGGAACTCCAAAAAATACTTTTATGCATTGCAAGCATGTATTCAATGAAAAAGCTTAATCTGTTTATAACAAAGGATTCCTCCCAATTGTAACTAAGTTTTCTATCTTACTACTGTTAGGTTCCTACAATGCTAGGCAAATAGGCATGCATTATTCCCCCCACCATGAGCATCTGCAGACACAAAACACAGCAGAAGATGAACAGAAAGAAACCATCCCTTATATCACTGTGTGTTGTTTCCTTGTTTTTTTTTATTGAGCATTTGTAGGGCACTTTATACACAAGAATTCTGTTTCAAAGTGCAACAAGTCTAAATGGGAAGGGAACAGGGAAAATAATACCAATGGCAAAAACAATAATATACAGTCATAGTCCTGCTAGGTCTTGTGGTATTCGGTCATGCAAGTGCATTGAGGAGAAGTGCAGGGGAAGGGGTGGAAAGGGGAACAGAGGAGTGGACAAGTGCTGGAGGAGGGCCCGGGAGGAAGTGCTAAGGGGAACCAAGGAGGAGAACCTCAGGTTAAGTGCTGGTACAGGCAGCTCTCAGGTGGGATGCCACCAAGCAGGGGCCAGCAGGGCAGTGCATGGAGGGGGTAGGGTTACTGGTATTGACTGGGAGGAAGGGTCTGGGATACTATGGGATTCATGAGGATCAGGCCACCGGTCACAGTGGCAGTGGGGTGATTAGAAGGGAAAGAGGTAGAGAAGAGCAGAGTTTTGAGCAGTTTCCAGAATTTAAGGAGGTCCGGCTCAAGTCTGAGAGGGGAAGGGAGGCTGTTCCAAAGGGAGGCACCAGCGTAGGAGAGATACCTGCCCCCACTCTCTGCTTCGAGAAGCATTTGACAGTTAGAGAGTTGGAATTAGTGGAGCGTAGGGCTCTAGCAGGGGAATATTTAGGGAGGGAAAGTTGGAGAAAGTGTGGTCACAGGCCCCAGAAGTCCTTGTGGCTGATGTAGAGGGTCTTAAATTTGATGCATGCAGCCACCGGGAGTCAGTGAAGAGATTTTAGGGCTGGAGAGATATGGTTCCTGGACTTGAGGCCAAGGATAAGTCTTTCAGCCCTGTTCTGGATTAGCTGGAGGGGGCAAAGGGAGGAAACAAGGAGATTGAGAAAGAGGCTGTTGCAGCAGTCCAGCCTCGAGAGGACCATAGCTCTGGAGACATTGAGCTTCTGGGGGAAGGTGAGAAAAGGAAGAATGCCTCTAAGGAGGTGGAGCTGGAAGTGAGACTTCTTGGTAGGGTCCATGATGTGAGGGGTGAAGGAGAGAGCGGAGTTGAAGATAACCCTTAGGATTTTGGCCTCGCAAGATTGTGGGGGTAGAAGGCCCAAAGAGGGTGGCCAGAGGGTAGGAGGAAAAGAGAGCACAGTTGTCCCGATGAGGAGGATCTACATCTTACTGGCATTAAGAAAGAGATCATCCGCTGCACACCATGCCAGAATGGCGGACAGACAGTCGGGATGAGAGAAGAGGAAGAGGGGGAAGTGGGGAGAAGTTTGAAGGAAAGCTTTGTGTCATCAGTGTAACACTGGAAATGAGTATAGAAGGAGGAGATCAGGTGAGCAAGAGGGGCGAGAAAGATATTGAAGAGCCATGGTGATAGGATAGAGCCATGGGCGACACCACAGGTAGAGAGGGTGGTGGTGGTGATGGAGAAAGGGCCCAGTTGCAGCTGGGAAGGGCGGTTAGTGTGGAAGGAGGTCAGCAAATCCAGTGCTCGGCTAGTGGTGCCGAGGGTGTCACTAGGTGATTTTATGAGGATGGAATGGTTGACCATGTCAAAGACAGAGGAGAGGTCGAGGAGAATGAGAAAAGCAGGAGAGTTGGAGGTGAGATTTGCAAGCATGGTTTCACAGATGTTCAGGAGAGCAATTTCCGTGACTATAGATGCCCGGAATTTAGAGTGATGGTCATGAAGGCCACCAACACGATCTGTGCGGAGGGTCAATGGGGGGGGGACCAACTCTTGAAAGAGTTTACCCAGGAATGAGGTAGTAGAAATAGGGTGATAGTTAGCCGGGCAGGGGGGATCAGCAGACAGCGTTTTTAAGGAGATGGTGCACAAGGGAGTGCGCGAGGGATAGAGAAGAAGAGCCAATGGCGAAGGAGTGGTTGCAGAAATCATCAAGAGCCCAGACAAGAGAGGAAATGTTATCCTTGATGGTTCTGGAAGAACAGGGGAGCACTTGTTTGGAGGAGGCCTTCATAGAGCGGACGACTTTAGAGACCTTATCCGGTGCTATGGGCAGGAAGGAGGAGAGTGGGGGATTGGGTTTAAGGGGGCCAAGGAAGGCAGAGGAGCAGGTGTGGGAGAGGAGAAGTAGTGGAGGAGCGTGAGGACAGGATGTCCTGAGTTTTGGATGTGAAAACCCCCTCCAGCCTTCTTCTGCAGGAGTCTGTCCTGATACATTCTGGTTTCACCATCACCGTCTAGTGGCCAATGCAGGATTTAACTTTTATGGAATTCATTGATTCATGGTGCGTCACCCTTTCTCATGGTGACCCTGAATCATGCTGTTCCCTTCTTCATCTTGTATCCAGGGTTGCAACATTATGTTTTACTACTGACTTCTGCAAGTGTATTTGCTGTCCCCTCTTGCTTCTCCACTCTTTTTGACTGCTTACTCTCCCTTTCTCCCTTTTCCTATCTCCTCCCCTCCTCCCATTACTTTCTTCTATGCACTTACTCTATCATAATCGTCCCTGGACCTAGTATGATAGCAACTTCGTCTGTCTCCTCCCCCCTCCCCTTACTTGTTTTTTTTCCTCCTTGTCCCTTTCAGCACTATCTGAAATGTCGTCAGGCCGAGTATGATTGTTAATTTCACATTTTTACTGTACATGGCCTGCAAGAATGTAATTGGATTTTCCTTTGTTCCCTCCCTTGCCTTGAAGCGATTTGAAATACATTGTGTATAGGTGCTATATAAATAAACTATCATATCATATTATATCATATCAAGTGGAAGGCCAAGCAGTTCAGAGAGCCTGGGAAGGGAGAGAAGAGGTGAAGACTGCAAGTGGATTGGCAAGTTCCTTGCAGATTTTGAAAAGTTCAGCTGTGTTGTTAGTGGCTCCAGAGATGTGGGCTTCGATGTGGGCCTGCTTAATGGAGCAGATAGAGCAGCGATATTGCCTTTGGAGCAGGAGGCAGGCCAGTTTGTCAGAGGATAAGCCCAAGGTCTGCCACTTCCGTTAAGCAACTCTACACTTGTATTTCAGAGATGCTAGATCAGAGTCATACCAGCTGTTGTTCCTGGTGGCAGGTTTTGGGTGGATCCTCCTGGCAGGGACAAGGATGTCAACGACGTTAGAGATGGCATGTTGGCAAGGACAGAGTCAGAGGGAGAGCCAGGAGCAGGTGTCGGAGCGGGGATGAAGGTGGAGGTGAAAGCAGCAACTGACACTCGCTTCATCATTCGAATGACAGCAAAGGAGGCTGGCAGTTGTTGACGAGGAGAGGTAATTACTGATGGGCCCATTGGTCAGCACTCACCCTTGAAAATTTGTAATACAAGATAGCTGCACCATGCAAGGACAGAGTGCAGGATTCACATACTCCGGCAAGAATCAATAATCAGGACTCAGTAAATTGGCAAAGGGAAGTCCATTTAATGATACATACATCAGTTTATGGAAATCAGCAGCATCACAAACGCCTGTCTCGCCCCGACTTCCCCGAACTTCAGTCAAACAGCCTCTTTTATTGGAAAATTCTGTCATCATTGATGTACACTTCTATAAAAAATCATCATGCAATATAATTGGTTGGGAAAGGTAACTTAAGTATAGGGGTTATATCTGTATATGAAAATAAAGCATATGGATTGGATAACTCTTATCGGGTGGGCGTCTACGCCCATCCCTCTACAACACACGTGATTGACATCACTGAAAGTACAACGTTCTATTGGTTACAGTTTCTATAGGACCCTAGATTACATGGTCCATTGTGATTGGGCATGTTACACCCCTAAGCATAAATCTCCACTTTAATTAGCAGCATGCAGAATAGACACCCAGGTGCCTAGTGTCCCAAGATTCACCCTGCCTCCCTTCCATCAATCAGTGTTTTAGGGCTATGTGTCAATTAGTTGGCCGGGTATGGCCTCGGATCTGTAGTCTCTTATCAGGAAAAGTTATGGCATCCTCGGGTTCTGGATGACATCAGGCGGTGGTACATCTTCGCGCCTGTCTGGTCACGTGTTTGTTCACCGTGAATCTGCTTCAGTTCTCAGTCTTTTCGTGCATTTGATTCTGTGTTCGCTTGGCCACCAGCATGGGCCTCTCTTATCTTGACCTTCACAGGGCAGGCTGGTATGCTCTGAAGTATCGACTCTCTTTAGTTGAGCTTGCCCTCCCCTCCCAGGTTGACCTCGATTCCCCAGGCTTAAGCCATCCTTTGTTAGATTTCGATTCCGCTCCTTTCCTCGGCTTGGGCCTGGATATGAAACCTGGCCAGTCAGGCTTTGGCTGCCTGGGAGTACTTCTGCTTATACAAAATGGAGTTGCACGTGTACATTGTGCTGCATTGAGGTAGACATATATAGTTGGCGCATGATGCTCTATTCTTCTACTTAAGCATTGCAGGCGGTATCGATTACTTCTTGCATTTCAAGCTTATTTACACACGTTCAATAAGGCGGTTGCTTCCATCTTGTCTTATGGCACCATTCTCATACGTTTTTCATAGTGTCTCTCCCCTTCATCCATTACAACTATCCTCGCAGTTGTCGGTACTGGCATGCATAGCTTTCAGTAGCCATTTCTGGTTGTTCTCGGGGCTGCCTAGGCCCTTAGTCTATTTCCATTGGCCTTCCATTAAGGCCTTCGGGGTTTCCTCGTGGACAGTCTGTAAATACTCGTCGTTTCGTACCAATGGCAGGTATTGTTGTCTGATTGGGTATTGTGCTGCCCAGGGTTGCCTGGTTATGGGCATTTCAACAGGTATTAACCTTCTAATGTACCCAGGGCAGCGGCCCATTGCAGCCCTTTGTTGGTCCAGCTGCTCCTCATACGTCACATTCCACATATGAGTACCTTACTGGCAACTCGCAATGGGGGCAGGGGTGCGGGTCATACCTGGTACCTCCTCTACACTCCCCCTTCTGGTTGGTTCATCGACCACTCCTACTTCCTCCTTTATATTCAGTTTCTTTGATTCCTCAGCTTCTTGCTCATCGTCTCCTGGGTTTACACAAGAAGGCGTGAAAGTATGTAATTTTGGTGTCCATATCTTTATCACCCCTTTCAAGCTTCCTGCTGTTTTCACATGCTCATCCTTGTTCCAGGTCATCAACTGGCATTGTCCATTTGGACTGCAGTAAATCCATTTGCCTTCATACCTTCTACGTTTCTTGGGATGAGTGAATTTTGTTCCCTCTGGTGCAAATTCACTGGCCTTCACAAAATCCTTTATCTCCTCATCTGTCAGGTCTCTGGGCTTCCAGCCTGGTTCGACATCGACCATCATTTTCATCCCAATGGCCTTCTTCGCAGTTTTCTGGCATTGTGTGATGATTATCTTGATAACACAGACTCCTTGCAGCACCATTGCTAGCAAAGCTCCCAGAAACTTAACTATATCGGCCATCCATTGCGGGACCCATGAGAATAGGTTCCCAAACCAGCTGTCATCATCTACTTCATCTGTTTCCTCAGTCATCTGGTTTTTCAGGGTCGTTAACATGCTTATGGCCTCTGTTAGGGTTCCATTTTCTTCGTCGTGTGATGGTATAAAAGAGCAGCATGATTCTCCAATTTTTTCGCAAACACCTCCATTCATTGCGGTGATCATGTCAAGCACATATCTCTTCAGTCATCAGTCTGCCTGCTCTCAGTTCTTCCTTGATTGGGTTGAACCCTTTTATGGTGGTATTGATAGTCTGCAGTAACTCCCATCTGGTTATCTGCAACCATTTAGCATTCACCCCAATTTGGATGTGTGGCAAGAGCATTGTGGTGAATACTGTTGAGGTGAGGCTAAACAGCCGTTGTTCGTATTGGAATCGCATGAAATTCCTCTTCTGATTTGGCCGAAAAGTAGTTTTCTCTCTTCATTCTGGACTTTAGTTCCACAGACCTCCTTTTCCTCAGGTGAGCATCTGCTTTCGGAAAGCTGTCCAAATTCAGTTCACTTTTTGGGATCACTAGTGCAGGAACGTGGACGTTCACCAGTGTGCATATGCCTCCCCAGTTCCTAGGTAGTCTTATATATGCCTTGGACCCACATGCCCAACAGTGATCCATTAGGACTGCGGTTCCTTGTGTCATTCCTGGGGCTTGATATATTCGTCCGCAGTTTTGATTCTCCCCCATTTTTCCTCATGCCATTAATTCTAAAGCACAGTTTCGGGTTTTCCAGCGGTACTATCTGCAAGGGTCCTCCTCTGTCTTCGACCCATGTCAACAGCTTTACCAATTTTGGCCACAATGGTCTGCATAGTCTCTGTGAGTTCTCTATTGCTTCTTTACAGGCTCCAAGGACCATCCAAGCTCGGCAGATTAATACTCCTTCTTCCCAACCGTCTGGGGAGACTACTCATCCCCAGATCTGCATTTGTCCTCGGTTCTTCCATATTTGAGTTTCTTCTGCCATTTTCCCTTGGACGTTCAGTCTTGAGTTTATTTCCCACCTTATTCCTGACCCTTTGACGTCAGGATTTTCATATCTAATCACATGATTCTTGGTGTGCGCCCTATTTCTTGTTTTGATATCCTGGACAAACCCGTCTTCATCAGGGTAGTCCTTTTCGTGGGCCCATATCAATGAGGCATCTCTTCCCATGAATTGTCCTCTGGTGTTGCACATGGCTACGTGTGACATTCAGTGTGCTGTGGGGACATCTACTTCTACAGCCACAAAGATCTTGGACTTTCCCATGCTGTATTGCAGGAGTGCACAGACAAAACATTCCCCTTCTGATTGTCCTCGTCCAACTTCCTTCATGTGCTGGTACCATATGTTGTTTCCAAGATGGGCCGTACTGTCCAAGTAATCGTTTAACTCGTCATCAGTTTCATATGGACTTCTCTTGATCCTTAGCGTTTTTCTGTAGTTGGCTATCACTATGTCTCTGAATGCGTCTGTACTGCTCTTTCGTTCAGGCAGTCTCTCGGGCGTTATCGTTGGTGGGGCAGGTCTCACTTCCTGCACTGTCATAGTAGAGGAAGGGCTTGCATTTCTTTTCTTTCCCTCGTACTCTCTGTTGTAGAACTGGTTCCATTACCATTGGCTCGTTATGTTCCCAACGCGTGGTGGCATTGTAGGCCTGTTGCTTATCTCTGGCGTTGGAGCAGACGTGCTCGTTATTACAGGTTCTGTGGTTTTCTTGCTCAACTTCTCATGTAGTTTCTTTGCTCTACGTATGAGCGGGAACACATACTTGACTACCGAATGCGTTTTCTGAGTGATTTCTTTTGCGGCTTCCTGCGTTTCATTGAGTGATTGTGCTATCTCACTTCGGTTCGGTTTCGCACTTTGCTCCCTGCTTTCTGGAGCTGCTTGTTCCACCAGTGATTTCTCCCTTTCAGTTAGTTTGGCCTGCGGTTTTGTAGCCATTGACACTTGCCCTTGTTCGTGTGCACTCAGTGTATGGGTGCGTGCCGTGGACAGTGCTATGTTATCATTCATTCCGTGCTGACCCTGTCTCCAGCCTTTCTCACCATTCATTACTTCAAGTGTATACGTGTTACTGCTAATTACATTCAACTGTAAATCGTTTGTTTTATCATCAGTTTTTCTTGGAACACGGATGACAATATAAGGTCTGGGTGCTTTTGTGGGCCCCAGATGTTCATTACCTGGTGGAAGCACAGACATTGGGACGCTCCGTGCACCGATAATGAATGCAGTTCTGATAGTTAGAGACAAAAACACTACAGTAATCACTATGCATATGCATGTTACGACTTTAAAGGACAATTTGCAGCATCTCCTTCCAGGAAACCGTGGGCGCCCTTCTGCTGGCGGCACGACTAAATTACTGTTTTGGGCCCCCATTTCAAATATGTCCGTAGTCAATAGTCTATTTTTTTCTTCTTGTTCTAATCTCGTCGCTCAAACGTTCAGTACACACTAAAGTGACAAATGCAGTTCAATGTCCCCCCTCTCTTACGGGTGATGATGATGATAGTCTCTGCTTAATGTAATACAGTTCCTCTGCTAGATTATGGAAAAGGTTAAACTATCGTTTTCAGCACATACATTCGTTTTGTATTTCCGTGATAAACGTAGTGCCAGGGCACTCTTCCAATTCGCTTTGGCCCTGAGGACATGCAGGGATCTGTTCACTGCGCCACCATGAAAGGATGGCTTCGCTGCACATCACGCATAGAAAAACCATTGAAAAAATAAAAACAAAAATAAAAATAACAGTGAACATATAAGGAGGTAGGAAAAATAAGAAAAGGGTTGAAAAAGGTAAACACGGCAGGGAAGTTCGTGGCTCTGCTCCTTTCGCTTGGTTCTTTGAGGACGAGTTGCTGAACAGTCTCTCTCACCCCACTGCGGGATGATGATGAAAAATAGAAAAAAAATAAGAAAAATAGGAAAAGAAGTTCAAGATGTAGTTATCCCCTTTTGATTAGTTCTACGTTGGGAGCATGTAGAACTGTGTCTTTGTTTCCTTGCGCTGCACCCGGCTGGGGATTCTAAAGAGTTTTATCTTGGATCTCTCATTTCGGAGGCTCGCCTCAGCAGCGGATGTCCATAATTGCTTCTTAATTGTGATGCAATAGCTCTTAGGAGCCTGTTCAGTTGGGCATTCTTTGCTGGATCATTTAGAAAAGTGGGCACATCAATGTTGTGAGGTCTGCCCACTAGTTCTGGAAAGTTTTCAATGAGATGAAAGAAAACGCGAAATGCGTATCGACTGTCTTCGGGTGTTAATGACATTTGCTCTGTCTCTTTGGCTCTTAGGTCACAGGTCTTCCATGCAGTGCGATCTGTTTTTACCTCCTCAATCTGTCCCTCGCCGGATAGTTTCACAGGAATCTCCTTATGAATTCTCGCTGGAAGTTGGACAGCTCCACTTGGAGCATGATGCCATGGAGAAGGGTTTTTATGTGTAGGAAATTGACTGGGTCTCTGAGAAACGTTGCAACGTCAACATCAGCAGGTCTTCCCACCATTTCTGGATAGTCTGCAACAAGTCTAATTAGGACGTTGTGGGCGAGCTGCGTGTCTGCAGGGGACAGGGGCATTTGCTCTGTTCTGTTGGGTCCCGATCACAAGTCTTTCTGTTGATTTGAACAGGTCTTGCACCTTCCTGCTGCGTGGTCTGCTACCACATTATATAGTTTACTCCATATCTGGTTTAGAAAATGATTGTTGTTCACCCGCTCCAACGCGAGGCTCTGCCCACGATGTGGCGCCGGGGATGCAGGCCACTTACACATGTTTTGGGACTGCCCGTGGCTAACCCCATTCTGGGAGGAGATCCTGAAAACTTTGCCAGAAATCTGCGACACTGCTATTGCCCCTGATCCACTGGGGGTACTATTCGGGGTATGGGGGGATGCGGAAGCTAGAGGGGTGGCTAGATTCCTAAGTGTGTGCTGTGTAATTGCTAAAAAATGTGTCCTACAGAACTGGAAGCGCTCCACTCCTCCTACCTTCCAGAAATGGCTGAATTTATTGAATTGGTCCCGGAACTGCGAGGAGGATTACATTAACACCCTCCCAGCCCGATTCCGGCCTAAAGACATTTGGACTGCCTTTAACAGTTATCTTAATGGCCTTGACGCCACCTCCTCGGCAGAAAACTCTCCGTAATCATTATTCTCATGTGCGTTGCCGCCAGACTCTCCTTAATGCTGCAATCTCCATGTAACCGCATCTCATTTCTCGTGTGTGCTCCTGGATTCAGTTGTTTGTCCAGATTGTCATTCAATTACTGCTCTATTGTATGTGTATGTCATTTGCCTCTGCCATCAAAAATAAGTTTTAAAAAAAAAAAGAAAATGATTGTTTCAGGGATCTCTGATGAACGTCAGTGTATCTGTGGTCCTCCCGACAAGTTCTGTGCATTGCTCAATGATTCGAAACAATAACATGTAGTTCACTTCGTCAATGACTGCTTGAGGCGGGAGCATTGGTCTTTGAGTCACTGTGCTCGGGCAACTTGGCGAAGACCTCTGTGATGACAGTCAATAGTTGCCTGATTACCTTCTCGTTTTCTGGGTCTTGAATGTATTCAGTGACACTTGTTTCTCTCTCTATGAGTGACGGGTATGACAGTACCACCAGTTGGAAGTAGGTTAGCACATCCCACGTGAGGCTTCTGCTGGGATGAACCATATGATCGCGAACAAAGTCTTTATGCTGCGTCCTTCAGAATAACAGTTTCAGTTCTCAGGAATGTCCGGTTCTGTTGCTTACCAGAGTCTTAGGTTTTTCAATGCTTTGTGTGGCTTTTAAATGTTCATGGGTTTAACGCTTTTGCTGATATGAATACGTGTTTTTCTTCATTTACCCTGCACCTTTGGCTGCACAGGGTGTTTGCTTGCTTCTTATTGTCTTTGCCTATAGAAAAGGTTCAGTGTGGACAAGATTTTCACAAAAGTTCTTTGTTGGCTACATTGAATGTTCCTTTAATTGGCCCCTTATCACCTTTCACTTGGTTTGAAGAACTGTTTTTTTTTAAAGTCTCACTTTTATATATTTTTTTTTCCTCGTTCTTGTAACTTGTCTGCTCATGCACCCTTCTTCCTCGCCATAGATCTTGTCTGCACGTGCTGAGGTTCTTCTCCGTTGTCTGCGGTATCCTCGGCAGTAGATGTAGTAGGAGTGTCTTCTCCTATAGAGGGCTTGACGTCATTCAGGAAGATCCAGGCTCTTCTTCCTTGGAGCTTGACAGCGGACGGGGTGCAGTCCTCTACGATGAAAGGGCCATTAAATCATGGGTCGTCCCATTTATTCCTCGTAAAGTTCCTCACCAAAACGCTGTCACCAGGGAAAATGAGTGGCGCACAAAGGCTGTGTGCTGTGCCTGTCTCAGTACTGTCTGTTGTGGTTTGTGATGTGCTGTTTCCTTTACGTCATCGCTGCAGCTGGCCTGAAATGACAGATGTACTAGAGGTAAGACAGTCAAGATAATTCTTCATTTCTGCTCCCAGAACCTCCCTAGCAGGCTGGGCATCACATCTAGCTCTATCTCGGGGGGTAAGATGGGCTCTCATCCTTCTACCAGTGATAATTTTGTGCGGCGTGAGGTGATGGTCGGAGCCTGGCTGGTTCCAAAGTGCATACAATGCCAATGGCAGGCAGTGCAGCCATCCCTTCTTTAATGTGAACTTCAACTTAGCTGTCCTTTATTTCAATAGGCCGTTGAGCCGTTCACATATGGCTTTTCCTTCTGGGTGATACGCCGACGAAAACTTGTGCTTTGTACCAAGCAACAAACTAATCTGCTCAAACACTGAGTTTACAAAATGGGGCCCGTTATCTGACCTCATAACCTCACATACCCCCCACCTAGGGAAAACCTCCCTCACCAGGAACTTAGCAGCACAGGCAGCGTCAGGGTGTGTACAGGGCCCTGCTTCTATCCATCTTGGAGAATGGACACACCATGACAATTAAATACCTGTACCCATTACAAACCTGAATCATATCGACATAGTCGATATGCAGGTGCTGGAAAGGCCCTTCAGGTCTGGGAATGATTCCTCTCATCACTTTCAATTTGTGCCCAGAGGTGAATTGCTGACAAATTATGCAGTTGACCATAAAGAATGCAACATGCTCCGCTAAATTCGGTGTGAACCAGTCTTCTGAGAGTGTTGCAGCAAGATTTTCTTTTGACATATGGAAAGGGTAGTGGAGCTGTTCTAACGCTACCTTTAGAAGGGTGACAGGCATTACTGGTTTACCAGTGCTGTCCTGCCTCCATAACCCATCAGAGGGGTTAAAGAACACCCTCAACGCTTCCATACATTCTTCTCATCCTGAGGTGCCTCCCCTTGGAGTTCTAACTGTGTCTGCCACATATTGCTATAGGCTTCTGGAGTGGCTCGGGCTATCATCATTCGTTCATGGGTACGTGCCATCTCCACGTCCATGATTGTCTCACACTTGGATGTCATGCGCTTGGCTTTCGTTTCCGCTTCATGGTTTCCACGTGACACGAAATCTGTTCCCTTGGTGTGAGCGGCACACTTGATGACCGCTATGCACACTGGGAGCTGTAGTGCTTTTATCAGCCTGTCCAACAAGGCTGCATGTTGCACTGACGTGCCGTCCGCTCGGAGGTAGCCCCTCCTTTTCCATCGTGCCAGGCCTGCCTGCACAGTGGACGTCACATAGGCGGAGTCACTGTACACTGTTACTTCCTGGTCTGCGTGATTCTCAATGGCAAGTATCAATGCCACAAGTTCTGCAGCCTGTGCCGAATAGTGGGATGGTATTCGTGCACTGACAAGTACTTGGAACTCTCCATTTGCCATATGTTTGATCACGGCCACGCCTGTATACCTTTGCCGTTCTTCTTGGTCAATTCTCGATGACCCGTCACTGAAGACGACTTCTCCGCTTGGCAGTGCATTCTCTCTTACTCTGGGGATTTCATCATAAAACTCTTCATAATTGGCACAGTCATGCACAGGTTCTCCCTCTGTGACTGTCTCAGCAATAAACATAGTAGGGTTCACAGTTTTGCATCGCACTATTTTGATTGATGGATTTGAGATAATCACCTCATATGCGGATGCTCTCTGTGAAGTCAAGGTGCCTTTTGGCTTCTCCAATATGGCAAATAATGAGTGCTCAACATGTAATGTCATGGAGCATCCCATCACAATGGATGATTCTTTCTCGATGGCAAATGCGGCGGCTGCTAAAATTTGCTCGCATGGGAAGTGGCCCCTCATGACTGGGTCCAAGCTCCCACTGTAGTACGCTAAGGGCTTGTACCCCAGCGATGTTCGCTGAGCGAGCACTGCCGTCATAAAATTGCCATTGGTATGAGAGAAGAGATAGAATTCCTCTGCATAATTGGGGATCCCGAGAACTGGGGCCTTACGAATTGCCCCCTTGAGCTCGGCAAACCCCTTTTCCATCTCTTCAGTCCATTCATTTTTTTCCCCTGTTGCCTGGGCTTTCTTTAAGGCCTGGAGCAAGGGCTTGGTATATGAGTTGTAATCGAAGATCCATGCTCTGACATAATTGCATAGGCCTAATAAGCGCTGCATTTGTTTTACCGTGCGTGGCTTAGCCTTGTTCATGATAGCTTCAGCCCTCTCTGGTGTTACCTTTTTCCCCTCATGTGAGATTAGTTGCCCTATGTATAACACCTCCTGTTGGCAGTACTGCAGCTTGTCCTTGTCCACTTTGTATCCCTTCTCAGCTAATATGGTCAATAGCTGGACAGAGTCATGTCGGCATTGCTCTTCAGTGGTGCTGCAGATCAGAATGTCATCGACATACTGCAATACAACACTGTCTATCGCAATGTTGCTTAGGTCCATTTGCAGGACTCTGTTAAAAATGGACGGAGATTCACAATACCCCTGTGGCAGCTTTGTACTTTTCAGGCACATTTATCTGAAAGTAAATGACGTCAGGTCTTGTGAGTCACGGTGCAATGGAATCGAGAAAAATGCATTCTTCAAATCGATTACCGTGAAATATTTTGCCTCCGTGGGTATGTTGCACAAAATAGTGGATGGATAAGGGATTAGAGGGAACTCGGCTTCGACTATGTCGTTCAATGCTCATAAATCCTGGATTAAACGCCAAGATCCTCCCTTTCGATTTCTTGACAGGATAGATCACTGTGTTACAAGGTGATTCTGACATTACCAGAATGCCCTGTTCCATCATGGCAGAGATTGTCTTTGCAATCCCCTCATCCGCTTCTCTGGACATGGGGTATTGTCATGCTTTTGGTAGGATCGCTCCAGGCTTGAGTTTAATCTTCACCTCTCCTGCCCCTTCAGGAGTCCTACGTCATAAGGCCCTTTTGTCCATACTGTGACTGGCACCTGGGCCATGTCCTCCTCAAAGTATTCTGGTCGTGCCATCACTAGCATCATCCACTGTGGCACTTCTCGTTTGATCATTTTGACCCAGAATATGAGACTTACTTCCACCCGTGTCTCCTCTAAGTCAGGGTGCTCTTCGAACAGATCATCATCTGTGACGTCAGTCACTCAATACCCTTCTTCAATGGGGATAACAGCGCACCATTGCCTTCCTTCGTCATCGTATCCTTCTACTAAAACCACCTTCCCCTTTACTGCGGCAAACTGTATTACCAAAGGAAATATTTGTCCCTCTTCTTCATGCATGGGTATCCTTGGCCTAAAAAGAAACTCGTCAGGGGTCCTCAGAGTTTTGCCTGCGAGGCCCGGCAATCCCGCCATAAGCACTTGCACGCCATATTCGAAGACCTCTGGCTCCAGCGGTAAAGCTCTCATGGCTGCACGTCCCGAGTATGCTCTGATCATTTTGCATACGTTGGAATAATGCATTCCTGGCGTGGAGCACACTATGCCATCCTCAGTAAATGAGATTGATATATTCAGCTTTATCATTAGATCTCGACCCATGATGTTAACTGGGGACTGACGAAAGTACAGTAAAGGTACATTCATGTCGCACTCTCCCACTGAGACTGGGAGTGCATCTGTAAAGGGTACTCTGCTATGAGCTCCAGTAAAACTCTTTGTGTCTATTGCCTCGCCAGACAAGGAGAACTTGCCTTCTCGTATGTACGAGCGCGTTGCACCCGTGTCAACTAAGAAGGAATATTCTTTTCCCCCTATGGTGACATTTACCCTAGGTACCCTGTTAGGGTCTGGTATCACTGATAAGATAGAACACATCAGAGATCCCTGTGAGCCGTCCTATTTCATATATAGGTTCGGTCCATTGTATGCCTGTGGGTTTCCCCCACCGGAATTAGTGCCCTGAGCCACTTGCGGCAGTGCCTGCTGGGGTTGTCCCTGTGGTACATTCCCCATGTTCTGTGGCTGGACCACTTGCTGTGCACCTTGCTGCAAGCCAGCTGCCTGCTGCTGCATGGTATCGTTTTGTGCATTGCCCTGTTGTGGGGTAGCGAGTTGATTCACTGTGCCTGCCCCCATCCCTTGATTGTTCTGCCACATGCCTTGGCTTCTGCACATGTGTGCCACATGTCCTGTCACTCCACACAGCCAACACACTGGCGGTGGTCGGGCCATCTGTCCATCTAGCATAGCTGGACTGCCCATTGGTGCGCTCTGGATACCACCTTGAACATTTTGAAAACCTCCTTGGTTACCTCTAAAGCCTCCCTGATTACTCTGCCATTCTCTTCCTCCAAATCCTCTTCCTCTCGGATTATATCCCGCATTACCCTGATTGTTTTGCGCCGGGTTAGTGACACATTGTGCACTTGAATCAGCTGGGCTTGTTAGCATGGCTCCCTCGAGCACATACTTCGAGAGCTTCCTTTGCACCAGCTTCGCCTCTTCTCCCTTACGCGTTGCCTCTTTCTTTCGATTCTTTTCTTGCAACAGCCTACAATAATGGGCAATTGTCAACTGGATTTCGGCCCATGGTTTAGCTTCTATTCCTACCAATTTTTTGAGTTGTTTTTGCACTGGTTCTGGTAACCCTTGGCACAGTATATGATAGAATACAGGGATAGATTTCATCCAAGACTCATGCGTTTCGAGCACCCACGCGTCTTGAAAATTCTGGATATAAAGCAACGGATCCTCTGACTCCTTTATTTTTTGAGTCATTATAGCTCCCATATCGGATGTGTCTGGATATAGCGTACTCAGCGCTTTCCACACTGCTGCTCTGCAGCTGTTAAATGCGCTCTGTCATGAGAGGTGTTAGTTATGGTTACCCTAGGGTAGCCTGCCCTTTTCCACACATCGTCTGCTCTTTCTCCGAGTATAGCAATTAGGAGACCCTTGATGTCCCCTATGGTTAGGGTGACGCCCCCCGTCATTTTTTCTAGCTCATGTATCCACTTCCCGTCTCCAACATTGGAAGCTTATTTTTGAGATTCTCTTGGTCCATGTTGGGCCATGGAATATATTGCGGTCTTACTCCCCCTTTCTCTAGTAGTGGGAATTGGAATGCGCAATCCTCCTTTTCCTTTTCTTTACCTCCTTGTTCTCTTGCTGGGATGGCGTTCCCGCCTGGCTTTCTGCCTGGCAGTGCCCTTAACCTATCTGTATAGGCAGGTGCCGACGCCCCCCTCTGACCGTGGGGTGTTTCTTCATGTCGGCTGAACTGTCCAGCGGACTTCGGTGTCCTTTTTATGGACCCCCTAGCATCAGACCATCGCCCCTCTCGGTTCCCTGGGAGCCGCTTTTCGCCTCGGTTCCCTTCATCATACTCCACTTCCTCCGCTTCTCCATCAGAATCTGACTCTGAGTACTCCCAGTTTGCACAACTTCTTGCATCATCTTCGTTCTGCCTATCTTCTAGTCTATCTAGGGAACGTCCCCTACTCCCACTACTCCGGGTGACATCCTCAGTGTCATATAGCTGAGTTCTCTCTAAGCGCTCATCTTCCCTTCCCTTTTGGGAAATTCGTACCAATCCCATCTCATCATATATTTTATCAATTGCTTCCCCGATGCTTCTGGTGTTGAAGTCATCTGCAATAACTGTCCCGCTTGTACCTGGTACTGCATCGTTTGCAGGGAAGAACTCTTCTATGTCTTCCCAGTCTACAACAGGATTGTGTAACGCTCACCTGATTCTCGCAGAGGCGCCGGTCTTGACTGGGCGACTACCGTTTCTTCAAAGGTGATGTGCAGCACCCGGTTGGCTCTTTGGGCTGGACCTCTGTGCCCTGTATGCCTGACGTGCAGAGTAAGATGTCTGCAGATAGAAAATACGGGGTTAATGAACTGGGGTTATTGGGGTGTCCCTATCTCTTTCCTCTTCTCCTCTCCTGTAGACCCCCACAGGTTAACGCTCTCACCTTAGGTAAGTGAATGCCGAGCTCTCCATCTGCCTCGGGGCAGGGTGCTGTAACCAGTTCCTTCACTGGATAGGTAGCGCAGACCTCTTGACTTCAGAGGACTGCTGTCCGTCGTTTACTGCACGAACGGTAAGTTTCGAGTAACTCAAATGTCTTTAAAGTCTTGAATAATGATGTCTCTTGTTTTGCAGGGTTCCGGCGATGGCGGATGACGGGCTGAAGTGAGTTGAAGATGGAGCCCGTGTGATGAATAGAAGCGCCTGGAAGCACGTAAGTAAGCGCTTGTTGCCAGCTTCACGATGCGCTCTAACTGTCTTTTTATTTTGCAGGTACAAGTTCGGAGCGGCTGCAGGGTGCCGGGATACCCACTGGGTTAGATGTGGAAATGAGTAATGGCACGTGAGTATTAAAGTTCCCCAATGTCTTTAAACGCACCTTGTTTTGTCTTTCAGATGCGGGATGCAGCGCCGACGGCCTCCGGAGCGTGCGAAGAGTTGGTAAGCTTTTGTCTTTCAGATGCCGGAATGCAGTGTGAAGACCTCCGGAGCGCACGAAGAGTAGGTAAGCCTTTGCCTTTCAGATGCCGGAATGCTAACCTGTTCTTTCTTGTCTTTATAGGTGTTGCTGAAGACTGGATTCAGGATGGTAAGCCTTTTTCCTTTCAGATGCCGGAATGCTAACCTGTTCTTTCTTGTCTTTATAGGTGTTGCTGAAGACTGGATTCAGGATGGTAAGCCTTTTTCCTTAGGCCCAGGACCGGATGCAGAAGACACGATGAGCGTACTGCTGCAGAGGGTGCAGAATAACGCAAAGCAAGATTCATCCACCGGGTGTGGTTTAAATAGCCTCCTGTAGTGCTTAGGTGCCTCCTTCCACAGCCACGCCTAAGTAAGAAAAGAGTTCCTGGTAAGAAAAGAGTTCCTGCCTTCCAGAAGAGTTCCAGTGTTCTGAATCTAGGGAGTGGCTCCAGCCCCACCCAACAGGAAAAGTAGTTCCAAACAGAAGAGGATCAGAGGCTCAACTGGCAGGCAAGTAAGCAGCATGGTCTGCTGCAGGTAAGTCCACCCAAGCATTATGAGCCCGGCGCTTCCAGCGCTGGGACTGGGCATATTTATGAGCCTGGTGCCACTGGCGCCAGGACTGGGTCCAAAAGGTCCCAATTGGGACTGGATGGCACTCGGAACCTGGGTTATGGATCGGCTTCCAAGGGAGTTGGGAAAACCCTGACCTTTTGGAAGCAGAGATCATGACAGATTGGGTTTTTTCACGTCCCGCTGCAAATATTCCAAATCTCGCGCCCTTTGCCTGTGTTTACGCTCTGCTTCCTCATCCATTTCTCTTCGCTTCTTCGACTCCTCTCTAGCCTTATCTACTTCCCTCATCCATTCGTTTCTACGTTCTTCTGCCCTTCTACTTTCCTCCTCATCTCTCTTCTTCACTTTCCTTTCATGCACCCTCCTTTCTTCCTCCAACCTTTCCTCACCTCGCCTCTCTTTGTCCCATGGGATTGTGGAGGCCGAGTCAATTTCCTGTTCCTTCTCTATCGTCTCGTCACTGCTACACACAGGTGACTCATATGCAGGGTTGCTATAACCCGTGGCTGCTTTAAGTTCTCGTAGTTGGTAAAGGCCTTCCGACTTACTTCCCTCAACAACTGGTTCCGGCGGGGCAGGTGGCACGGTAGGCATCTCACCCGCCTCCGAACAAACATTTAATATCCAGTCTGCGGGAGGTTCTTCTTCCTTTACTTCTTCAAACATTTTCCGAAGCTCGAGAATGGCAAGGCGTTTCTCGAGCTTTTTCCCGCTATATGTGGCATGTAGGAACGTGGTCATGTGCTATAAAACAGCCTTAGACAATGACCCATTCTGGGGCCACGGCATAAACATTTTGTTTGCGGTGCCCTTAACCAATTCCTGGCTATATTTCTTCAGCTTTGCAGCGTGTTTTGGCAATTCTTTGCACAAGTGTGCAAGTGGGGTAACTTCCTCCATTCTTAATTTTGTCACCAACAATGTTCGTGCAGTTTTCAACTTTACCCTATTATGAGCATGCACCACATACGCAAGCTCTAATCCAATTTTCCGCAAACGTTTATACCAACAGTTTTACTCAAAACACATCAATTCAGTGGCGATTCCCTCTCAGTTACAGAATCGCGTAAAACAAAAATGCATTACCATCATTTAATATCACAATAATTCCACATTCAGCATACACAGAACATATAGGACAGACGCTTGACAGACTAGACGGACACCAGCTGGTCAACGTATACCTGCCTTCTAATTATTACCCCGTCATGGGATTTGAACTACCCCTTTATGACGTCTTTAAATGTCATTGTAGCCTAGCGTCCCCCTCTCTGTGGGCTCTGGGTTCAGGTTCCTTCTGACCACTCTTTAAGGCGCAGGAACAAGGCGAATTTTACAGTTTTTCTATCGGGTGCCCTCCCGGTATTCCTTACAGTTTTATTTCTTACAGTTTTTAATCTCGGGTGCCACCCCCGTATTCCTTACAGTTTTTAATCTCGGGTGTCCGGGTCCTTACCCTCTAAATATATACAGTCTTTTCTACTTCTAGCTGTATTATTTTTCCCCGCCACCCACCGTTACCTTTCCCTTCTTACTCTAAGGCCTATAAGACCTTTGCCAGGATAACGAGTTTTGTTGTTTCACTCACCAATCGACTATTTTCCTCTCTGGAACTTCAGGATCACCTCCCCTTCCTCTTCCTGCTTTTATGGTTTTCGTCCGATCCGCTGCCCGTGGGAATGAGAAGGGTTATGCTTGGAAAGGCGGGTTCCTTCAGACACACTGGAGATTTTTTGGGAATAATTACACTATCATTGTCCACGGGAAGCGTCTCAGCCTACTCAGCCGGAATAGCGAAAGGACTCGTGATATAACCGGAGGCCCAGAGTTACTTTGTGCCGTCGGATTAAAGGTGTCTTATAACTATATTAATCGATTATCAATAATCGATTGGCCGTAACCATCCTCACGCTACCAAGCATTGACGAGGAGAGATAATTACTGACAGGTCCATTGGTCAGCACTCACCCTCGAAAACTTGTAATACGAGATAGCTGCAGCATGCAAGGACAGTGCAGGATTCACATACTCCGGCAAGAATCAAAAATCAGGACTCAGTAAATTGGCAAAGGAAAGTCTGTTTAATGATACATACATCAGCTTATGGAAATCAGCAGCATCGCAAACATCTGTCTCGCCCGACTTCCCCGAACTTCAGTCAAACAGCCTCTTTTATTGGCAAATTCCATCATCATTGACGTACACTTCTATAAAAAAATCATCATGCAATATAATTGGTTGGGAAAGGTAACTTAAGTATAAGGGTTATATCTGTATATGAAAATAAAGCATACGGATTGGATAACTCTTATCGGGTGGGCGTCTACGCCCATCCCTCTACAACACATGTGATTGACGTCACTGAAAATACGACGTCCTATTGGTTACAGTTTCTATAGGACCCTAGATTACATGGTCCATTGTGATTGGGCATGTTACACCCCTAAACATAAATCTCCACTTTAATTAGCAGCATGCAGAATAGACACCCAGGTGCCTAGTGTCCCAAGATTCACCCTTCCTCCCTTCCATCAATCAGTGTTTTAGGGTTATGTGTCAATTAGTTGGCTGGGTATGGCCTCGGATCTGTAGTCCCTTATCAGGAAAAGTTATGGCATCCTCGGGTTCTGGATGACATCAGGCGGTGGTACATCTTCGCGCCTGTCTGGTCACGTGTTTGTTCACCGTGAATCTGCTTCAATTCTCAGTCTTTTCGTGCATTTGATTCTGTGTTCGCTTGGCCATCAGCATGGGCCTCTCTTATCTTGCTATTCTCAACACGGCTCTAAGCCACAGGTGGGGATTTGCAAACTTCTTACTCCGTGGAGCAATATCTGTTATCTACAAAAAGAAGTTCAAATTACTAAAAGGTGCCAAACCCACATGGGTATCCTGTCTCGCAGTCAAGTAGCACAATGATACTCAAAAAATACAAATTTTATTAGTTTAAACAAAGTTCATTACTCAAAAACATCATTAAAAATTATCATATCACATAAAATAATCAATCTGGTCTAAAACCCACACAAGTGAAAACAGCCTAAGTCAATTCTAAGATTCAATTCAATGGGCCTCATTACACGGAAGGCGGTAATCCAGGGTGCTATTAGCACCCTGGACCATGCCGGTAAATTACCGGCACCGCCTTGGCGGAAAGGGGATTTACCGCCCCATTCCAAGGTTGGAGGGGCGGTAAATCCCCCTTCCGCCATTGCCCTTCCCCATTCCCATTCCTGCCCCATAGGGCTCTATGGGAATGGGGAAGGCGCTAATTACGGCACCGCAATATTGCGGTGCCGTAATTAGCTCCGAGGTCCCTTAGCGGGTTGGTACTTAACGCCTGCAAGAAGCAGGCGTTGATTCCTCCAACCCGCAAAGGGACCTCGTAGTACGGCGGTAAGGGTTAACGGTCACCGTTGCCATTAACGGTGACCGTTAACCCTTACCGCCGTCCGTGTAATGAGGCCCAATGTCTGGTCAAACCCGTGTGGTCTAGTCACACTGAGTTCCCTTAGCTTGTGATGTTATTATGGCTATTGCATATTTTGATTTTTCAGATTCCCAACTTGTACAAGTTTCTGTCCCATTCACACAACAATGTAGGACATTCTTCAGGGGTGTGTAGTATCTTGTGTCGATTCTATTGAAGATGAAACCATATTATCAAACCTCCGTCTTCTCGTAAAGACGATGTACCCTGTTAAAATAAAGGAGGCACTATATTACTCTCTCATATCACAGTTCTGGTCCTATAAATAAACTAGCTGTGTAACCCTTATCCCCATAAAGGTGGAACGTATGTTGTTAATTAGATACCTCTCTGACTCGAGGGTTCACTATGCTGGAGTCTTTTATAACCATGAATGGTTAATTTGATGGCAAAATTCCAATTGTTTTAGAACTTGATGCCTTGTCTCCTCTATCTTCTGATCTAGTATACAACACATGTCGACATTAGACTCATATTGGCCTGATATAATGTATTATCATATCTTGTTTTCCTAAAAAATGGATCTTACCCTGTTGTTATAGACTGATGGCCACATCGTCATTCCATCAACTCTCAAAATTATTAAAATTTCCAAAAGGCTATCTGTTCCCTGAAAGATATAAAGATGGGAACAAAAAAGCCCTCAGAAATTTGTCCGCTTATTTCATACTAAGTGAAAAATGCTAAAAAAATTAATTAAAAACATCCACTTACTTATGTATCTGTACTTGAAAGGACGGTTGTTATCTCCAATGTATCCTGCCCAATGGCTCGGTTCTCCCTTCCCATCCAGAACCTCACTAAATTGGTTGTCTTCTTTACTTTAGTAGCTGTAAAATGACAAATATCTCATGGAGACCGCTAGTCTTTCAATCATGAGGAGGATGTGTAATGATGTAAAGCAACTCACTCGGTCGGTCTCGAGGTAATCCTATAGCACGATGTGCCTCTAGATGGGTCTGTTTTTAGTGTTTGGATCCCGGGATCATTTTCGCGGGAGACGTGATGACGTCATCCCGTCGGCACATACGCAACGTAACGCGATGACACCATCACGCCATCGCACGTGTGTGGACCCGGACTACTCATTTCTTATGGGTAATGTAGTGCGGGGAGCACCTCGTGTATGCCTGTATGAGATACTGATAACAACTGACATGTGGGCACTCGAATTTTAACAATAACTGCCATACTTCACTATATCCAATCCATATTATAGCAGTAGTGCAATAATTCTATCACGCTGTGAATGCAGTCTGAAAAGGGGAGGAATGGATAACCCCGTACTTTTCCAAATACCCGCATCAATATATCATTTGTTCAAATATACAGTTCGATCTGACATGGCATGTATTCACAGAGTTTCACGAGGATATTTCACATAGAAGCTCACAGCCAATTGGCAAACATATTCATATATTCTAAACCACCTTAATAGACATATCAGTGTATTCTAGAATCCTACATCCATACTTTATACAGATCTCACTCTCAAATGGCATCTCCAATATACCCATGTGTAGTTAGTTGGAAATTAGTTGGGTACTCTGGCAATAGGATTCTACATCCTTACTTTATACAGATCTCACTCTGAAATGGCATCTCCAAAATACCCATGTGTAGTCGGTTGGAAATTAGTTGGGTACTTTGGCAATAATATGGTTACATTTATCCACAGTCCTATTTTCAACATCGATGTTCGAGTCAAAATAAGTTGTCTAGGCATTGTGCCACTCTACCCCTTCGTTCAAACAATGGATGTGGCTTCTAGACAGGAAGATCAATTTCTGTTCTAATTGCAGTAACTTTTTGTTAATCAATTCTTGTGTCTCCCCTTTGATTTGTTTCAGGATCACCCATTCAAATTCGTAACTAGTATGTTTCTTTTCCATAAAATGTTTCACCACGGGTGCTTGTTCAACACTGTTCCTAATGCAACTTCTATGCTCGATCATCCTTGTTTTACATTTTCTGTTTGTTTTTCCTATGTATATAAGTTGACAGGGACATTTGATTAAGTAAATAACATTACTTGTTTCACAATTTGTATGCTCTGCAATTTTCCACGTTTTACCAAAGCCCAAATCCACAGTCGTAGTTTTTTTAGTTTGTGTACACATAGTGCAATTGCCACAGGGATGGTGTCCTAATACAGGTGGTTAGTCTGTTCACATACTCTCTTCCTGTTCTTTACATCATTTCTCATGACTAAATTGCGTACAGTGGTGCTCTTTTTGAAAGCTACAATATGATTCGCAATTTCTTTAGTCATGATTTTCTTCCAATTTCTGTTAATAATACTCTTGATCTTATACGAGAGATTACTGAATGTGTTCACAAAAACCAATGGTGTCTCTTTCGTTTCTCCATCTCTACAAATTTGTTGATCTAAGAGAGCTTCTCGATTATTATTAAATGCTCTCTTGGCAGCGTTTTTAACTATAGAAGTGGGATATCCTCTATGGACCAATTTATCAATAAGACCATTGGCCCCATTTTCATAGGAAGCATTGGTGCTACTGTTTTTCTTCAACCGGAGAAATTGCCCAAATGGCAAGTTATTCTTCACATGTTGTGCATGGTGGCTGGTATAATGCAATAAGGCATTTCTATCAGTTTCCTTAGTGTAGGGTTTAACCAGCAGCGACCCTTGATCATGATAGACACAGATATCTAGGTAATGTATCCGTTCATTACTGATATTACTGGTACATTTTAAATATCTGTTCTGTTGGTTCAGCCATTGTACGAAACGTTGTGATTCCTCCTCACTCCCTTTCCAAATGACGAAAACGTCATCTATGTAGCGTAGCCAACATAGGATGTTCTCTTGGAATGGATTACGGTTAGTATACACTACTGTTTCCTCAAACATGTTGACGTACAGAATTGCCACATTTGGTGCCATTGCTCTGAAGTTTCGACTCTCTTTAGTTGAGCCTGCCTTCCCCTCCCGGGTTGACCTCGATTCCCCAGGCTTAAGCCATCCTTTGTTAGGTTTCGATTCCGCTCCTTTCCTCGGCTTGGGCCTGGATATGAAACCTGGCCAGTCAGGCCTTGGCCGCCTGGGAGTACTTCTGCTTTTACAAAATGGAGTTGCACTTGTACTTTGTGCTGCATTGAGGTAGACATATATAGTTGGCGCATGCCGCTCTATTCTTCTACTTAAGCATTGCAGGCGGTCTCGATTACTTAGCTTCTTGCGTTTCAAGCTTATTTACACACGTTCAATAAGGCAGTTGCTTCCATCTTGTCTTATGGCACCATTCTCATACGTTTTTCACAGTGTCTCTCCCCTTCGTCTATTACAATTACCCTTGCAGTTGTGGGTACTGGCATGCATAGCTTTCAGTAGCCACTTCTGGTTGTTCTCGGGGCTACCTAGGCCCTTAGTCTGTTTCCATTGGCCTTCCATTAAGGCCTTCAGGGTTTCCTCGTGGACAGTCTGTAAATACTTGTTGTTTCGTACCAATGGCAGGTACGGTTGTCTGATTGGGTACTGTGCTGCCCAGGGTTGCCTGGTTATGGGCATTTCAACAGGTATTGATCTTCTAATGTACCCAGGGCAGCGGCCCATTGCAGCCCTTTGTTGGTCCAGCTACTCCTCGTACGTCACATACCACGGCGAGTAACTTACTGGCAACTCGCAATGGGGGGCAGGGGTGCAGGTTATATCTGGGACCTCCTCTACACAGTGAAGGGGAAGGCTCGTAAATAGGGCCCAGGGGCCCCAAGTGGGAGGAAAGGAGAGAGTGGTCAGACCAGGAGAGGGGAGTGGTGACAGGATTAGAGATAGGGAGGTCAGCAGAGATGAAGGCATCAAGAGTCTGGCCGGCAGTGTGAGTCGGGCCAGAAGGAAGAATAGTAAGAGAGAGGGAGTCCCAGAGGACACAGAACTGAGAGGTGGATGATTCAAGAGAGTCGTGGCGGATGTTGAAGTCACCAAGGAGAAGGAGTTTGGAAGAAGAGGTTAAAAGGGATGAGGTTAAGTCGGCCCATTCAGAGAGGATGAGGGAAATAGGGCCAAGGGGCCTATAGATAGTGGCAAAGGTGAGACAGAGAGTAGGCAGGAACCCAAGCCTACAGACGAAGCATTCAAAAGACGAGTAGGATCGAGTAGGAATGATGGAAGCAGGGACCCACTCAGGGAAGATCAGGGCCACTCCACCTCCATGCCTTTTGGGTCTGGGTTTGGAGGGGATTTTGTAACCCTCAGGAAGGAGAATGTCAAGAGCAGTGATAGAGCTGGCACTGAGCCATGTATCGATAAGAGCGAGGACGTCCATGTCAAAGTCTTTGAGAAGGAGAAAGATGTCAGAGGAGTGTTTGACAGCAGAGTGAGCATTCAGAGTAGCGTAGCTAAGTGAAGCTGGTTACCACCTTTGAAGGTTTTCCGATGAGTTGTACGGGGGCATGGTAGTTCCATTGGTGGTGGTGGAGAAGTGAGAGGAGAGGAGGCAGGGGTGGCAGGAGAAAGGAAGAAGTTTATGAGACAAGGCAGGCACCTGTCGAGAAGGAGAAGAGTAGGTTGAGAACCTTGAGCCATGATAGTGCCATTGTGATAGACATTAATGATACACCTAGAGGATGAGAAGTATGCAAGGAGTACTTCCCACCTGGTGCCACCATTAATGGTTGATCAGGATAAAGGTGAAGGAGTGGATACCAGAAGGGGGGTCCAAAGGTCAGAAGAGGGAACAGTGAAGAGGATGTCTGTAATGGTCTGTCTGGAAGTGCAATTGACTTAAGTGTCCGCGATAAGTAGGCCTGGATTAAAGTCTAGGAGAGCTTTGTTCAGCTTTTTTCTTACAGACTGTGTGAGAGAGGTAGGATAGGTGACAGAATAGCAGTTAGAATAGATAGGAGAGATGGTGTGCCGTGGGGGTATGAATTCATCAAGTGGCCTAGCATCCAGGCAGGCACAGAGGAGGAGGAGTGCAAAGGAAGGTAAACAGTGCACAGAATAAAAAAGCATACCTAGATTCGAATTTTCCAAAAATATTAGAAACAGCATAAAATGGAGGACGCAGCGATTTTAAAAGCACACCTAGATTCGAATGTTGGGAAAAGCTCTAGAAACAGCACACAATGGAGGATGCAGCAAACTAAAAAGCACACCTAGATTTGAATTTTGCAGTAAAGATAATGAAGGCACTCTTGAAGAGGAATTATGGGTTGGGCACTAGCAGGCTGCAGAAAGCAGGATACATGTGAAATGTACAGCGGATACACATATAAAGTGAGAAGAAGATACAAGTTGCAGTCAGGCAGTAGGGCACGGGAGGCAGGATTCAGCAGGCAACCAGATGGAGGGTTGTGGTGCAAGAACAGATGATTTGGCGAGCTTACTGGTGAAATGTAGTAGCACATTTTCCAAGGTCCCAAAATGCAGAGGTATGGTAAAATTGTTCATTGTGCAGCATGGGCCAGAGAAAGTTATGATTGGCGGCATGGAGGGAGGTTCCCTCTAGCTATGACAGCACCAGACAGGGGCCTTAGTGAGGGCCTTAGTGAGGGCCTTGAGGGGGCCGGCTCTCACCTGCCGGCTCCCTGGTAGGCCCAGAAGAAGGAAGAATGCTCAATCAGTGGGACGGCTGGCCAGGTCGGCGAAGTGTGCTTTGTTTTTAAATGCGATTGTCTAAGTGAGCGTTTTTATGTTCAACAAGACTTCCTTTGCATAGAGAGGTTACATCAGTTCTAGACATACAATTACAATTTCCATCAAATTGGTTGCCCTCAATTGTATAGCAAGATGTTAGCTGATGAGAGATATTAACGAGATTCTAGGCAGACACCCATGTCTTGCTCTATGCTTGTCCTGAAATGCTTCATTTATTTTTCATACAAGCAACACTAGGGACATTTGTCCTCGGCCTTGTGCAGCCTATTTATCTAGACCTTTTAAAAGACATGGCCTCCATTGGGTTGACCTTGGTCAACAATGCCCTATGTATACCTAGGATAGCCCAATCACATCTTGAGGCCCTCACGCACACAAGCTTTAAATACATTTACAATGAAGCAACCACCACCTATCTATCACCCGCTGACACACCTTCTCATGCTCCGCACCACTCTTTACTTCATTACATCACTCTTCTTATATAACATAATTGTCCTGTCAATTCATACTAAGCAGAGGAAGGTCATGCTGTTCCTGGCTTGGATTTAATGCATCATAGCTCAGGCAATGTTTACACGCCTTAATCCATCTGCGGTGGTGAGCTGGTGCAATATTAAAAACACAATAATGCATTGTTCATCGGGTCCACTAAAATAATTTTGTGCCATTGAACTTTTGCTTGACTTGTGGCGGGAGCCCACACATGTGAAAATGTTTTGCGCTTTTATTGGCTTCCACCAACTGATTGTCCTTTATGTAGGATGCTTAGTCTACACTGATTTGCATTGCACCAGCTCAGCTCTTTAGTATCTAAATTGCATTTGCTGGGTGAGGACTGAGCACAGCAAAAATGGGTGGATGGCATAGATTCCTAAATTGAAAAAAGCATACTTTTTTCACCTACCACTCCATAGCTAATCCACAGTTTGGATCTCCTCTGCCTGTAGCCTTGAATTTGCTTCCTCATTCATAAATGTTTTTTCATGAACCCCAAATATGTATTTTCTGGTACCTGAGTCTATTGTGTGTTTTTCCATGCAAGAGCAATCCATAGCATTATGCATGACTTTTAGAGTAACTATGATACACTCCTTTGTTATATGAGCACACCTTTTGAAATTCTCTGATTGGTGGACGTAAATGCTGAGTAAATTCACTGCACAATCCACCAGCATTTGATCAGAATTCTCCCTTCTGTCCAGCAGAGGCATGTAGAGAGTTTGGTCCTTTCGACATCGATGCACCACGGTGTCCCGTTCTGCAGTCCCGCCACCTGTTCCATTCTGTACTTCAATGGTTTCCTCGCCAGCCAGCACTCGCCTTCTCCTCTGGCCTCCTCTGGCCTCTGGAGCCCAAACCTTTTACTGTGGCTCCTCATATGGCCAGCACTGGGACACAGCTCTTACTTTCCTCCAAGGGTGCCACGCTAGACCCCGCCTCCAAGTCTTCAATAGTGTGTGGTTATGCGCACCATGAGCCAATTTCTCAAGTTTTGCTGTCCCCTTTACAATGAGTGTGCCTTAGCAACCTCAGGGGCAGGATTTATGCTGATTAAGTGCCCAAAGCCCTCCTCAATGGACCTCACTTCGTTCATGTCCATTATGTTGTGCTTCTGGACACCTAGCAGGCCTGAGTCCCGCCTCCACGGACTCCAATGCTTAATTAAGGTCCTGCTCTGTTCATGTGTATTTTAAAGCTGGAGGGAAAAGAAATTGTATGTTTTTCACAATTGTACAACACTCTATAGGCCCATTTCGGCAAGGATGAAACTAAATTAAATGCATTAAATAGAATAAATAATAAAATAGGGTGCTCATTGAAAATGCCACGGGACAAGTCCACAGGCCTGTGGTTTGAGTATAGAATTATGACACTAATCTAACGAGCAAATCACTACGCCCAGGACCAAGCAGTTTCAGGCGACCTTGCAAATGGTGTGCCCTGACTCAGGCTCCGAGTACATGGGGGCAGAGTGGTAGCTGTCCAGGGTTGGATTGGCCCCTCGGGCCTTTCGGCCCGTGGGCGGGCCTAAATCGTCTCTGGGAAGTGGGGGCCGGTTTCTGGCCATGCCTGGGCCGGTTTGAACAAAAAAAATATTTTGAAAAAAATAAATATATTTTTGAAAAAAATACCTGCAAGGGCATAATTCATCAAAGCAAGGTAACAAGTGTCACCTTGCTTTGATGATTTATTTGCATGCATGATGTGTGCATCATAAATTATGATGCATGCATCATTCACATGCTGCTGCAGCATGCAAATTTGAGGGTCCGGGGCTGCCGTTGGGCCGGCGGCTATCACCGTGCCGCCACTCCAGGGGGCACGGTTCCCCAGGAGTTGCGGTGCTGTTGTATTAGTGATAAATATGTATTAGTGATATTAGTGATAAACAACCAACTTTAGAGTAGAATAAGCATCCATTTCGGACTATGTATTTTGCCTTTCATAAATTGCAGTAATTTTTTCTGCCGTTGTCTCTGTTACGATCATCACAAGACATTCCATCTCGGTCACTTGACAAAATCCTTGTGCCTAAAAGCTTCTGTACAGTGTACAAATATTTGGCCATAGCACATCAAGTAGCCATTGACTTCATTGTGCCACAGTGAATGTTTTGTTGTAATGTGTCTATCTTTCCCATCTCACTGGCATGCTGTTCAGGATGTTTGTTTGCATGTATGAGATAATTAGCGCTCAGAGTATGGGATGTCCTGTGAGTGCGCTGATTTCCCTATTTTGCCAACCTCTGAAGCCTGAAAGTAGATGCATGCAGGCTTGACATGCGGCCAACTTTGCACCAGACCTGCAGATTAATTTAACTGGTCTGCTGTTAAATCTCAGTTACCAGTTTAATTGTATCCACTACAGAATAATTGCTCATTTTACTATAGCCGATATGATAGCTCAGTAGATTGAGCACTCGCTGCTGCAATGTGTGTGTGATCTGCAGGTTGGAATCCCAGCAAGGCAATCTCAGCCTTTCCTCCTTCTTAGGTCAATAAATGAGCACCAACACAGGCTGGCTAATATTGTATGCATATTTGTTCTATAAAAAAGAGCTTAAGTGCTATACAATAACATTATCATTTGGCCTTGGACGTCTGCTTACATTCAAAGTAATTTGACAATATGGATCCATACACACAGATATTAATGATACATGTGGTGATCCATTCTTGTATGAAATGTATATCATATTAGTGAAATCATAACCATATTTTTCTCAGTGTACTTAGGAACAATGCTACTTGATGTCAATTCCTGGTTTGTCGAGGGGTGAAAGGTCGTGTTTCATCGATTCCTGGGATGTCACTTTGGGGTGGGGGGTCAAATGACATCACTTCTGGTGATGTCATCAGAGGTCAAGGGTCATGAGGGGAGGGGTGGGCCACTTTTTTGAAGCACGGGGTGGGCCACTTTTCTTTGGGTGTCCGGCCTATTTCTTGTCCCAGTCCGACCCTGTAGCTATCCCTCTTTAATGGGAGGAGGAGTGTAATTTTGCCTTATGCAGATTGTGCAACCCATGTTCTCCTAAATCACGGGGCAATGCAGGACTTCTTGCTCCTCTCAACATGCATCTTGCAGAATTAGCAAGTGCTGCTCACTTCAAAGAGGGAAGCCTGCCTCATCATCACCTCAGCCTTGACTGGCGGTTAAGGGGAACAGGCCAATGCTGTTTGCAGGCATAGAAAAAGTAGGGAATCCTAAAGCAGAATGCTGCAAAGATAGCTTAGTAGAATAGGCCACTGTGTCTGAGAATGTATATGTTTAGACCTGCTATCCAATATCTTTTGGTCCAAGTTCTGCTTCAAATTGTGCTGTAATATGTGTTGTTTCAAACTGGGGAATGGCTCTCTCGCTTTGCTTGGTGTGGCTAATTTCTGCACCTAAAGCGAAAATCTAAAGTTGTCACCTATGTGCCCTAAGATTTTATGTTATTTGTCATTTAGCATTTGTACTGCGTGAGTGTGACAAAATGACTTCTTCGCCACGAGAGTGCAAGGATGAGTAGTGGCTAAACTGCCTACTCAGTCTTTACACTACATCAAAACAGGGTGCTCCCAATCATAAAGGTGAAACAGGCACAGTTATTAGATATACCTCCTTTGCCTTTTGTGGTAACGTGGGCTGAGAAAAGCCTATAGTGTTAAAGGGGTATGAATGTCATCCAGTAGGCTCCCAAACTGCAAAGTATCACAGTCCAAAATAAAATAAATATCCAAAAGCAGCATTCAAAGAAGTGTGGATCGTGTGGGCCACCAGGGTTGGTTCAACAGTCGGTCCAACGGCAAAGATGCTGATGACTAGATGCGCAGTTCAAGTCGGAGTGGTTTGCTGCTGTGTTTTAAGCTCACCATTCAGTGAGGCCACCAGGGTCATTTGACTATCAATGAATCAAAGGGCACAAGCGTAGTCCTTGTTCAAGGACTCCCAAGCACAGGGAGGCTGGCACACACCTTCAGGAGGCCTTCAACATGGTGAGGTCCTGGGCAGCAATGTGACTGGCAGAGATGCAGATCTCGCTCCAGCAGCATGTCCCCTCCAATGTGCACTGGGGATGGGTAGGGAGCCTTCGGTACTCAGTGGTGGAGGGCTTTGGAAACACTCCTCTCTCCCAACTCCAATCCCTCCCAACAGACGTCCAATGGATTCTTCTTAAGGTGTTTCTTCAAGATTCAATCAATGATGGAATAGGAGACTTTGGGCCTCGTTACACGGAAGGCGGTAATGGTTAACGGCCACCGTTAATGGTAACGGTGACCGTTAACCATTACCGCCTTACTACGAGGTCCCTTAGCGGATTGGTGCTTTAACGCCTGCTTTTTGCAGGCGTTAAAAACCAACCCGCTAAGGGACCTCGGAGCTAATTACGGCACCGCAAAATTGCGGTGCCGTAATTAGCGCCTTCCCCATTCCCATAGAGCCCTATGGGGCAGAAATGAGAATGGGGAAGGGCAATGGCGGAAGGGGGATTTACCGCCCCACCAACCTTGGAATGGGGCGGTAAATCCCCTTTCCGCCAAGGCGGTGCCCTTAATTTACCGGCATGGTCCAGGGTGCTAATAGCACCCTGGATCACCGCCTTCCGTGTAATGAGGCCCTTTGTCTTTTATAGGTAAAACCCCTCAGTTAATAGGACAAAAGTAAACCTGCTTTAAGGGGTTCAATCCCTGTCCTTGGAACAAGTGGTCTTTGCCATCTGACATCATACCCAAAATTCTTTGTGCTAAAGGAAGTGGAGGGGAAAGGAAGGAAAGATAGGGATAAAGAGAAGCAAAGCATGCCCGTTGATTCCTGTTTCCCAGGACAGTTCCTCCTGCAAGGCCATCCTGCTGGGAAGAGTTGTTACCAGATCTCACAAAGAATCACAAGGAGAGGGTTGGGCATTCAGTCTCCTGTCCTGAAAATGGCAGGGCCAAGCTGGCTGTCATGATGCATACTCCCGGAGAGCCAGTCCAAGACCGGCAGCCCCGGAAGCACACATCAGGTTCCCAAGGGAAGGTCCAGCAACCCCAAATAGGGGCCCTTTGGACACAGTCCTGGCGCCGTAGGTGCCAGGCTCATTTTGGACATCAGTTCTGGCGCCATAGGCGCCAGGCTCATAAAGGGAGTGCTTTTGGTGGACTTACCTGATGCAGACCATGCTGCCAGATCCAGACCTCTTTGAGGCCTGAAAGGAACTACTTTACCTGTGGGACTATTTTTGCCACTCGGGCGTGGTCAGGGAAGGATACATACCTGGTTGGGGAAGGATACATACCTGGGACTTCTTTGGAGGCTATTTAAGCCACGCCCAGACAGCAGCTCATGCTTCGCGTTGCTCTGCTCCTAGCAGCTGGACGCTCACCGTGTCTGCTCCAGCATCCTGACTCCAGCCACGCCCGCTTCAGTTCTGGAACACCTAAAAGGAAGAAGAGAGGAAGAGAAGGTGAATAAAGGATATTATTGCATGGGATCGGGAGCCAACACGCCGACGATCCTAAAGGGAAAGACATTATTTTAGGATTCCTCGCGTTGCTCGTTGCAGCGCTGCGCTCAACTCACCTGTCCACAAGGAATTCCGTACTCCTACGACCATCCGCACGTTCCGCTCCATTCTAGCACCTAGGAAGGAAAAGAGAAGAACAAAAGGTGAGCCAGAGGAGACATTGGGAAAAGACTGATTTGCCCGAAGGCTTACCTGGCGATTGGTGGGGGAGAATCCTTCCTCATCTCGGGTCGGCACGCCTTTTGGCAGTACCGCGCCCCGACCCCTATGGGGAAAAAAGAACACGCGCATTAGTGGGTGAACATACAGACATTAGAAAAACCACCCCAACACAAGCTCACCTGAATTATCCACAGCGAATTGTCTTCTCTACGTGGAATCTTCGCTCAGCACCTGCGCTAAAAGACTAAAAGCAGTCCATTGAAAATAAAGGCCAAACAGGAAGGGAGAACAACCCTTGAACTTGATAAGTCATATACTTACGAAAGCGCCTTGTTCATCCAAAAAACCAGTGAAGCAACTGGACCTGAATGCCAGTCCGATAACCAGTGAAGTAATTGGATTCTACCGCACCCCTGCACCAGAAGCAGGATGGAGAGCTCGTCATTTCAAATCTTAAGGTGAGAATTAACGGGAAGGTTCAGAGGTGGTTTGAAGAGAGAGTAAAAGGGGAAAGGAGGGGTTCGACTCGTCACTCCGCAGGTGATTAAAATCCTTTTCCCCATCTACAGAAAGATCTTCCTACACATCAGACAGGCGAGGTTTGGGGGTCCGGCCCAGTCGTTGTTCCGAGTCCTGCGCATCACCTTAGAAGAGGCCGCAGCAGCCCAGACCTGGTCAGCGTCTCCGTGGGAGTCAGGTGAGCGTTACACTGTCTGACCAGATACACCCAATCCTTCCACTGATGGTGTGGGCTCACAATGCTGACACATGTATGATATCAATCTGATGTGGTTTCTTATAGTTATGTGAATTACTTACCACCCTGCCCCAAACTCAGGTATGACACCAGTTTAGCAATTCCTCATGACAATTTGGTTTTGAAAAAGAGGTTCAGACTTAAAATGCAGTTTCTGTGCTGAAGTGACTTCGCTGTCACAGCTGCTGTGAAATTGGCACCTATGACATCTTTACCTGCTCTGTGCCACTGAAAAGCAGGCGCTGCAGATCAGGATACTTATTCAGCAGGGCACAGGTGTACACCATGCGTTTGGGATGGGGGTTATGAAAGGAAGATCCGGTTTGCATATCACCCTTTCTGGGATGGAATTACCTGCATCATTGTATTAATTAATAGAAGTCAAAAATGCCAGGACTGCTACACTCCTGCCAAATGGCAATCTTACACAGCGAGTCCGACCGTAGTGTTCTTAAAGTGCCAAGTCCTTGTCCATGGTCGAACGAATTGTGACGCGTGGTTTTAAACTAGACCGTAGTCTGTGTGGGGAGAGGAAAAAGGGGAAACGAAGGAAGGAAAGTTTAAGTTGGAGGAGAATGGGTGAAAAAAATGGGACAAACTTGCGAAACAAACAATAGAGTAAAATAACACATGGTAAAATGAACGTGGAAGCAGGGAGGTTTATAAAGCGATATGTAGCTTTTTGTTAGAACAGACAGGGTAAATCAGGCGAAGGAAAGAGATGACCTTCAGGTCAACCACATCTTTAGGTGGTTCATGATACGTTAATTGTTTTGAGGAGAATTATTAAGACTGGTTATGAATGTTTCATGGCCTTAATATATGCTCAAGAGTTCCAGATAGTTTTGGTGGCTATTATACAAATGGAAATGTCAAAACTCTCCCCTGATAAGAGTTCCTGCAGGCTGGAAAAGGCAAGTCCAATTGACAGACGTTTCTCAGAGCCATGAGTTGGTTATATTGAGGTTGCGTATGTTGTGAAACAATCGGAAAGTGAGACGAAAAGTAATTTACACCAAAAGCCAAAATCAAAAAGCCTCAGGTCTGAGAAAGGAAGAAAGTCTCGATTCTTAAGTGACAGGATCCTCCGTTTTATTAATTATCCTTTGGACACAGGGGATCCAAGCAGCAGTTGTCCAAGAGACATTACTTAGGTGTTCAAGGTTGGCTGTGATGACTGATGCATTGGAGGCCAGTTACTTAAGCAATCAAGAGACAGTGTAGACGGTGGAGTCCAAGATGAGGAAGATAGTACAACAATTGCACCATATCAAGAAAAGGATTTTTGAAGCCAAAATGTTCCAGTGCTGGGCACATATAGGTTCATGTGATGTGATTCAATGCATTCTCAGCACCCATGTGAAGGATTGGATCAGAAGGTCCCCCCAAAGAGGGGACTACATGCAACAACTACTGTATGTTTCCGTTTGAGTGATGTGCTTTAATGAACCGGATTTGGTCATGATGGATTTTCCCTAAAATCGTAGCATTTGTATTTACAAGCGACATGATTAAGAATATCTCTTCTTACTTAACCATGGCACTGAAAACCAGCATTGTCCAAGCCCTCGTGCTTTCCAAACTTGGCTATTGAATTATTCTCTACAGATGTCTTATAAACAAATCCATTCGGCAGTTGCAACTTCTCTAGAACAACAGAGCCAGACTCCTCTTTTCCCTAAAATCTTGGGATCCAATTTCATCTGCTCTGAAAAGAATCCTTGTGGAAAACAGAATTATTACCAAAACCCTCTGCATCAGCCACAAAAGCCTTACCAATAAAAGCCATTGCTATCTTTCCTCTATCATAGGGAGACCTACCCTCTTACAGGAACCGGAGTGCAGCCTACCATGGGTACCAATGTTCCACAGAAACCGACGCTGGTAGCCACTCCCTAGCTGGATTTGGTTCCAGACACTGATGCACTCTCACGGTGAAAATCAGAACTGAACTCATTTATGGCGGATTTCGCCACAAACTCAAAACGGATCTGTTGGATAGGGGCAGGGCCAGGAAGGGACAGGGGGTTGGCCGTCCCCCTGCCACATCCTCCCTTATGCCCGGTGTGCCCCCATGCCTCCGGTAGGGCTGGCACTCTGGCTGAATGCCATCCCTGTGGGCGGTGCAACACTAACAGAATTTCTTTTTTTTTCACCAGGGCTAGCACTCATTCAGCACTGACTGAGTGCCAGGCCTGACGACATTAAAAAAAAAACAACTCTGTGAGTGACGTGCCGACGTGTGCGGTGCAGGACACCAATAACAGGGTTGTCATGGCAACAACGTTAGCATCGCTACATGCGGCACTAGTGCTCCCCAAGGATTCAAATCATTCTGGGGTGCACAGTGCCACGTGCCTACATTTGTCCTGTGTGCTGCTGCCCCAGGAGATCTAGAGTAAGTGTCTGTGTTGTGTTAAAATGTATTTTTGTATTAATCCATGGTATGTTATGCATGTATTGTTTCTAGCAAGGGATTTACAGTGAGCACCATACATTTTGTATGGTTGGTCACCGTAAATCACTTGCAGAGACTGCTGGCATAGATAGGTTGTGGCAGCAGCTTCATGCATGTGTTTCAAAGTGGCTCTTACTGGCATAGATATGTTACGCTATCCATGCCAGTAATGGTCACTTGAAAACATTGCTTTTCTTTATTTTGGTCCCGCCTCTTCATGAGTTTACTTATGAAATGTTTTAGCACGTTGTCTCTCCCCATTATCGAATCTTTCCTTTTTTTCTTTTTTAATAGAGAAATCCATTGTGATATTGAATAAGTGATATGTTCATGTTTTAATTGTTTTTTTTTCTTTTATATGACTTTGTGAAAGATTTGAACTTAAACCAAAACACAATAAAAACAAATTAAATAACACATGTATGAAGCTGCTGCCATAACCTTTCTATGCCAGTGATGGTCACTTTAATTCATACGCATTAACGCTTCGTGTATGTGATTTAAAGTGAACATCACTGGCATAGATAGGTTGACCTACCTCTGCCAGTAATGGTCACTTTAAATCATATAAATGAAGCACCTAAACCTTCATGCATGTGATTTAAAGTGCCCACTAGTGGCATACATAGGTTGCTCTATCTATGCAAGTAGTGGTCCCTTTCCATCATATGCATGAGGCACCAAAACCTTCATGCGTGTGATTGCAATTGACCATCAGTGGCATAGATAGGTTTCCGTACCAATGCCAGCCAAAGGTCACATTGAATCGCATGCATGAGAAGCTCCAACCTTCATGCATGCAATTTAAAGTGACCATCAGTGGATCTAATGTCCCAATGTCCTAATGCAAGCGACCCTATTTAGTTGCCTGTTTATCATGAGAAATGTGTCACCCAGATGTTTTGGTTCCAGGTTAATAAACCAAAGGCTGAGTCCGTGGGTCGGTGGTGTCTACCTGATAAATCCCAAGCACTGAAATTGTTGTACGGCATCCTGGGTTAAGAGGTCTGCCAGCACAAATCTCAAGTATGTATATTCAGCATTTGGAGGCTAACAACATTATCAAAGATGCTCATTTCACATCACATCGGCTAAAGATTTTAATTTGGACTTGTAAATCGTCAATGGGAGCTCGATCAGATTACTACGAAAATGTTGAAATGTCCATTACAGGCAGTCCATAAAGGAACAGCCAAAGCCTACAGGTTAGCGATAGTTGAAGCCAAAAAAAACTCTTTTAATACTAGAGTACAGAACGCTCAGTCAGATGTTCAAGAGCTGTTTAGGATTCTTGAGGAGCAAGAAACCACTCATTCTCCTGATTCCTCTCAGTTAGTGAAGAATGCTGATTGGTGCTCTGCGATTCAGGTTGCCATGTAGGGCAAGCAGAATAACGTCATGGCTGATATTGTTAAAAAGAAAGAGGGGCATATCATATCAACAGGCTTAAAGGGGATTCTTGCTACATACCCCCCCATTCACCAATTTAGCTTTTCTGCTATAATGGTCACTGAATTGGGTACTGTAGTGGAACAGCTGAAGGCCACTAAGTGCATGGGTATTCCTTGCTCGGCAGTCCTTATCAAAACTTGTCCTCCCAAGCTATTAGAAGCAATTTGTAAATTTGTAAATATATCCTTCATGGAGGGCTCGGTGCCCCAAGACCTGAGGAAAGCATGAATAACCCAGATCCTTACAAAACATGGGCTATCTGTTGACACCGCACTTAACTACAGGCCTATCACTAATACACCATTCTTATAAAATATGTTAGACTGGATGGCGTATACTCAAATTGCAGAGCACCTGAACAAATATCCCATCTTTAATAAACACCAATCTGGCTTTAGACAAGGATTTGGGACAGAGACTGTGCTGCTTGAACTCAAAGCCAGGCTCCTGGATCAGATGGACACGAATAAGGCTTCTATGCTGATGCTGCTCGAATTGTTGGCGGCCTTCGACCTGGTGGACGACTCCATCTTGGTCACCAGGTTGAGGGACGTTGCTCATTTCTTGCCGGCAGCAGCTCAGTGGACATCATCGTTCCTTAGTAACCGTGAGAGTAGAGTCTTCTTCGAGGAAGCAGTAGCTCCTCCTTTAACCTTGAAATTTGGCATCTTGGAGGGTGCGTGCCTCTTCCCATGTGTGTATAATATCGTTACAGCTCCATTTTTTGCCCTCTTGGTCCAAGAAGGGGTGATGTTCACAAACTATGCTGATGACACGCAATGTGTCATCCCAATTTCCGGGATTCATGATACTGATGAAGCACAGTTAAATAAGATATGTGCCATTATGGAGAACTGGATGATATTAAATGATCTGGCCTTGAACAGACAGAAAACCGAGCTGCTTATTGTCGGCACTCCTAATATGATCAAGAAACTTGGCCCCACTTGGAAAGCCTTCATATCGGCGAGTCAAAAAGAAGGTCAAGACATTAGGGGTTATAATTCACCAACATCTTAGCATGAAAGCTCATGTTGGGAGCTTGGTATCGTCGTCTGCCTACTACATTAAGCTTCTTTCTCATCTTTGACCTTACATCACTAAACCCAATGCAGAAACAATTGTGGGACCAATTTGGACTATTGTAGTAGCCTGCTTGTGGGCATTAATAAAACAGACTGAGCATGGCTGAGAAACCATAGGCATACTTTATATCAAAAGGACTCTGAAGACATGCTCCGCGTCCTGAGTGGGAAAAGATTTTTGGACACTGATACGAGCAACTGGAGAAGAAACCAGTGAGAAGTTGCAAAACAGTGTCGGAGAGGAAAGGTGGGCATCTCACTACAAGGAATTGTATAAATCAGAACTCTCCTATGCCAACACTAACGCAAAACAAGAGGGGAATTGGATGATGACATTTGCTAAAGAGGAAATCGAGGTAAAAATCAAACAATTGAACAACTCGCGGAACGCTGGCCCAGACGGAATCACGAACCTCGAACTGAAACAGAACCCAGAATCATGGGCACCCTTCATAAGTACAATATTCGAGGAAGCAGTAAGGGCCAGAGACATTCCATCGTCTTGGAGAAAGGCCCATATTGTAATAATCTTTAAAACTGGAGACAAAGCTGACCCACGCCAGTATCGACCCATTGCTTTACTTGACACAATAGGAAAAATATTCGCTTCAACAGCTTTGGAAAACCTACAAGGATGGATAAAACAGACAGAACATTTTGACCCATTACAAACAGGCTTCATTAGAGGTCTGGGCACAACAGTCAACATCCTGCTACTGAGCACGTTGAAAGCAAAAGTAAAAGAAGGAAAACCACGGTTGTATTTAATATTCATCGACTTAGTTCAAGCCTTCGACCGATTAGATCGGGAAATTCTCTGGAAAAAGCTAGAAAATAGAACTTTCCCAAATGCAATCTTGGGGCCAATAAAAACGTTGTACTCCCAAACTTCAATAAGGGTCAGACTCAATAGATTGGGAGACCTATCAAGAGAAATACCTACTGACTGGGGGTAAAACAGGGTTGCCCCCTGGCACCGGCGCTCTACATCCTATACACAATGGACTTCATGGATACCCATACCTCGATTAGAACCTTTCCTCCCTCGCTAAGAAACGGGGAAATTCTGAGAGTAATCTATGCAGATGACATTATCTTAATAGATCAGACGCAAGTAGGCCTGCAGAGGCAGTTGGACAATCTACTCTGGAAAAGAACAAATTAGAACTAAATAAATCAAAAACAAAAGTAATGTCATTTGATAAAGGAGGAAACACCAAAAAGAACATCAAGCTAATTGCACATGGAACACGCCTGGAGAAAGTCACAAACTTTAAATACTTAGGAATCATACTCAACAATAGCAAGGTTGAATTCCCGATGCAGGAACACCTGGACGACAAACTCAAACCCCTAATCAGCCAGTCGAAAATAATCAACCGAAGGTTTGGCCATTTTTCAGCACTCCCCACTGTGAATTTCTATAAGGCTAAAGTCCTCCCGTCAGTAATTTACGGCGTAGAAGCAATGCCTGCACTACCATCAAACCTATGGCTAAAACCTGAAGGACATTTTTGGCGGAAAGTTTTAAACTTACTAAAATCGACTCCCATGGTTGCAATAAGGAGAGAATTAAGTCTAAGCTCAATGAAAATCCGGTATTACCCGAATTGTTTGTTTACAATTGTTCGAATGACACAATTGTTCGAATAATAGGGGTCCTAATTGACCTTCTGCACAATTGACCGTATGGTCATTTTAATATATATTATGGGTTGGGTTGGTGTAATAATAATATAAGGGGATTGGGAGGGGGTTGGGGTGGGGGTTGGATTGGGTGGGGGGCTGCGGGGGGGTTCTCCCCGCATATATATCCTAATTGACCGTTTAAATTCGGTCAATTGTGCAGAAGGTCAATTGTTATTCAAACAATTGACATTCAAACAATTCGTATACAACCGAAAATCCTCATGGAACGAAACTCCTTGATGCTATTCAGAAAGGTAATTGATCCATCTGCAAAACCCATCCTGAAAATCATTAAAAAAGGAATCGAGAAAGAACAAAACGGGATGTTACTCACCTGGAGGTCTCGAAACCGCCTGTTGCTTGAAAAAAACGGAGGCACGGAAGAGGAATTGATATCCAATCCTACAAAAATAAATGAAAAGCTATTGGAAATGGACTGGATCAAGACAGGTGATCTAGCAAATTGGTGCAAACTGCTTGAAGAGCTTCCATGGAACCCAAAAAAACTAAATGAGGTGATACCCTATTTAGTAAAATGTCCTGACCAACGAACTAGGCAAGCCTTCTTGTGGATCAGATTGAACCTGGTAAACACAAATGAAATCCTGGCTTAAGAAGGAAAACCGTATCAAACAAATGCAGATTCTGTACTTCCCTCACCCAAGTGGAGACAAGACGGCACCTACTACTTGAACGCATGGGCTTGGAGAAGATTAGACTCATCTGGCTAGGCCACTTCTTCAAGGACATCTGCGTTTACAGTGAGGACGACTGGTGGGCGCGTCTACTGAGTGGAGAAAAGACCAGCTGGGTGATAGCCGTGGTGGGCTTCTTTGGCCAACTGGGTTTAGATGAGTAACCTGGAGGGCCCTTGGAGACCATTCGAGAACCCACATCAACAATTGGCTACCCAGTGTCTTTGACTGATCTCTCCTGGAGGACTGTTTGAAGTTTTGTTTCCTCTTTTCTTATTCTTTCGTCATTTCGGAGCATTTTCTTCTTTTCTTCTCTTCCTCTTATTTTTTTCTTCTTTTCTTCTCCTTGCCTGCTGCACTTCATCTCTTTTGTAAACATTGTTTTGTGCAATTAAAACAAATACATTTAAAAAAAAACAGACTGCAATAGGCTACAGGTTATCCAGAACGGGGTAGGGCGTGTCGTCATGGTACTTGGAATAAGAGACCATGTCTCAGTTGACGGGCTCTGCACTAGCTCCCTGTTGAGTCATGGATCTGGTTCCGTCTGCTTACTTTCACACATAAATGTAGACAAGGGGTTATGCCGGCCTACCTCCAGGATCGCTTAACTGAAAAAACCCTAAGGAGTGTATTGAGATCTAATAATCAGGAGCAACTGATTAGCCCTAGATGCAGGCCTCAAAGGGAGCCTTTCATTATACAGCCCCTAATGCATGGAACGATCTACCGTTGGAACTTAGGTGTCTAAAGTTGACAGATATTTTAAAGAGGAAATTGAAAACTCTTCTGTTTCCTTGAAGCTGACTGTAATAGTTAAGAATCTGGTTAATAGCTCTAGCCCAATGTGTCCTGTTTGTTTTTATGTCTGTTGCGCCCTTAACCCTACATGTCTATAGCCTGCGCAATACAAATATTTAAAGTAAAGTAAAAGTAAATTGGCAGCTCGTGATATACCTCCATTCACATGTGCACTGCACGTTTGTTCCATGGAAATAAATCGATCTACATACATTTCTTAACATTGCCCTAAAAGCTCTTTCTTGGCAGCCAAGTTATGGGCATTCCTTGTGTGCATCTTGTACGTTTATTGCATGGTCCCTGTGGCATGGCTGATGATTTAGCTATACTTCTTTAGTGCTATTTGTTTTCACCAGATCTTTTCTGCACTTAGGCCTATTGTTAGAATGTTTGCCAATCGTTTTGACAACACCTTCATGATCCTTAGGATCCTCATCTTGACCAATCATCCAGTGTATCGATACTTTAATGCCAACTGAGCTTTTCTCTGAAATATGTGGAAGAGCCACTTCTGCTTCAGTATTGGGGACCTATTAGAAATCACACTTCACATCTGGTTTTACATCATTTTCATTGCAACCAATATTCTTGCAATCTTGAGCAGATCTATGTGATTTGGTTGAGTTTTATTGTCAAATTCGATTCCGTCGATTTATTTTCTTTTTTTACATTTGGCCACAAATATATGCAGGGGGAAACCTCCCACAGCCTCCCCCGCCCGCCCCGACCAACCCCCGTCTTTATTATCACAATTACCCGACCCCACATATATTTGTTGCCAAATTCGTCTATAAAAATGCCACAAATTAGAATTCAACAAATTTGCCCGCAATGTAATCTCCCTATCCCAGATTGAGCAGAGCCACAGGAAAATAAAGATGTTTGCTTCAGATCACACCATTTTTGGTCATCTGGGATTAGAAGCCACATGAAGATTTAAAAGATGAATCAGGGCCTGGGTTGTTTCCGACATGGGTGCAGATTCAGAAAGTTAAATTGTCACTTTGAGACGATCGTTTGGCAATGAAAGGCATTAAAAGTATAAAAGAATATAATCTAGTTATTTAGTTCCATTTTTGTAACATGGCACCTGCCACTTGTGATCTCAGAACACAAGAAAAGAGTGCTCAGTACAAGTAGTGGTTATAAGTCCAGGTGGAGGGATAGCAGGTTAGTTCCAGCAGTCGGTTCTTCAGATCCT
This sequence comes from Ambystoma mexicanum, assembly GCF_040938575.1. Taxonomy (NCBI): domain Eukaryota; kingdom Metazoa; phylum Chordata; class Amphibia; order Caudata; family Ambystomatidae; genus Ambystoma; species Ambystoma mexicanum. Next base: position 210,211,681 of record NC_090929.1, read on the forward strand.
TCCTGAATTTGGAATATATAGACGCATATCGGGGTGTGGCTGGTAGTGAGTTCCAAAGCATAGCGTCAATATATGAAGAAGCCCTGCCCCCTTTTGTCTTTGATGGATGTGTGGTGTAAGGAAGGCATGGTATCAAATAGTGAAGACAGACACAAGTGATCACAGTTCAAGGGTATTTATTCAACTTCAATGGGTTGATTGAACGCCTGGCTAACCCTAAATCTAAGGATGGGAAGAAGCTACGACCATCAAATAAATATAACACAGTCCGAGGTGAGTCTCTGTCAAAATAAAAGGGCCTATACTAATAAACCTTTTGCCAATCCTTACTTCTAAATACAAAATGTGGGAAAACGATGTATGCAAAAGAAAAGTGTTCAAGAAACAATATGTCAGGATAGTTGAGCAGTTGTCTTCCCATCCCCATGTTTTAAGCACAGGACAAGATGGCACACTCAAGCTTTGCACATATTCTGGCTACTCTGCCACGAGGATGCAGTTCAAACATAGGTATCTGGGCCTTCTGCACCCCATTCTCTTGCCCAATAAACGTATCGTATTGCAGAGTGCCTGGCATAACAAACAAGTACCAAAGTTCCTTTCTCATCAGGTTTTTCGCATTCAGAAGTTCTCATGTTTTTACTGTTCACCACGGGTCTCCCTCACAATTGGTCTCCCTCAATCAGGCTCGGACCATGGGTCTCCCTCGATAGGGCCTTATGATCTCATTTTCTTTGCTTTCTTTTTGTTATCAAAATTCAAAGACTTTCGACTGTACGATGGATTTTTCTTAAACCATAGCAGGACCACTTCAATTCACTTCATCCATAAGTTTCACTTTATTGCTTATGTTTCTGCCACTTCTTGGCTGGGTACATCACACAGAGACCTTCGATTGAGCACAACTGCAGTGCTGGACTACTCTGTTACTTTGTCTCATACCTTCTCTGATTATATTAATGTTCAAACATCCATTAGCAATCGAGCTTTACTGGTGTCTTTCATCACACATGTTAATATTCTTCGCTCCTGCATCCTTTCATACAATGTTGCCACTTGCAACATTGACTTCATCACAGACTGGTCTTGCATCAGTCTCCCCAACTCACTGGCTGTGTTGATTTCTCTGGCGCTGCTTTGATCCTGGAGCCCAGGATGGTACCACAGCGGCTGCTGCTCCTCTCCGACTCAACTAGTCATGCAGGAAGGTCCTGGGTATCCCTGACACATAATGCAGGATTCTTCAGTCTGGTTTCCTGGCCTTACGCCTTTTAATCTGGAGGTTTCAGGAAAGAAACGGTTTCTTGCTAGAAAGGTCAAGGGTATCTCCCTCCTTGGTCTCCTTTCTCGGTTTATCACCTTTCTCCCATCATTTAGCTGCCGTCTGGAAAACACTGTTCCTTCGTGTGCTTTGGCTCGCTCAGAGTGTGCTCTCAGGCTCTGCCTTTTATCTGTGTGGGGAAGCTTAATGGAAGTAACGTGTGAGTTGTTAACAGTAATTGCCTGACTTTGCCTGACCATAGTAGTGGGACATGTCAGGTACAATGCTCGTATATGAGTCTGTTTTCTTCCACAGCGGGCTGTCTGTGTGAAACTGTTTGTGTAGGGAAAGGGGAACAGGGTTGGACATTGTATCCTTCAAAATAGGATGAGACAGAAGTGTCGGCAAGGGGCGGAATACTGCGTCTCACCATTGGGTGTCCCCACCCACTCTCCGAGGACCCCTCACCCGGGTGATCTTCCTGCACTGGTCCACCCCCAAGGACTGATTACAAAGGTGATGGCCGTGCCCTGGCCACCTGAGTGACAAGTCCCTGGGAACTAGCTATTGAAACACCCTTTGGTTTCTCACAGTGGGCATCTAGCATCAGCTGATCAATGTCCAGAGTGAATTTGAAGCTTAGGAATTCAGGCTCTCATCTAAGTATGACTCTGTGTACGAAGCAAGAAGATTTAATGTGAGTTGTATTGTGGCAGGAAAGCACTCAGGAGTGAATATACCAGTTTTCATTATTTGCAATCATAAGTACTAAGTTCACAGTGCACTATGTACTGAGTGAATTAAGCATCACTTATACACCCATATTTCTCGTATATAAACATCTGCTGCTCTTCCGGATTGCAATACGCAAATTAGAGTTATGGAGTAAGCAGCATACGGAGCCGAATGCCAGATACTGGAGCACCATGCGATGCTGAAGCACAGAAGAGCAGAATAGATACTGCCAAGCACGCACCACACTTCCATTTTGATAAAATGTCAAGCAGTAAAATTTTACCTGATGCCTTAAAATCCCCTGACCCAGCTACGATTGAATCACCTGGGGAACAAGTGCAGGTGGCTATCTTGCACTCCATCACCGGCAAGAACTAGAGTAGGCGGCAAGGACATAGTCACGGACGGCGATAAGGAAGAAGCTGGATGTCATGCTGCGTTGCAGGGCTTACTAATAGGGCCTATCAAGCCTAGCAATGAACTAAATTAGGCTGACTTGGTACAATGAAGCAATGTTAAGGGATAAGTAGTACCCCTATCGTGTGAAGGAGTTGAACCCGCTCTAATCCCATGGAGGGGGTGCAGACTGAAGATTGTACGGCTCCTAGTAGCATAGAGCAAAAAGGAGTTTTCATCTGCAAGAGACATGAACGTTTCATATCACCCGAGTACACATAAAAGCATAGAGATTTTTAGAAGGTTTACAAGCCCCTGAAGAAGTTCCACAGATTGATTCTAATCATAAAGGAACAAAACATGTCGGGTACACAATGGGTTTATAGACCTCTAATAGGATCTACAGAATATTTGCATGTTTTGCACAATTGTTAATTGTTCTAGACAGTTGTAAGTACCTACCACAGTGACAATTTAGCACATTGCACTTTACATTTGTTTTACAATATGTGTTTTAAATGTAAAGATGTATGTAATGTTAGTGAACCCTTATGGTCCTTGAATTGAGGTAACACATTGTTCGATTGAGGGATGCAGAATAACTCTTACACCAAATAATGAGACAGACTCAGGAAGTTGGCAAAATGTCTCTCTCGACTGTTTTATTTTCAATTGTCCAAAACAGGGAGTTACAACGGACATCAACGGACATCGCACAGCAATGTCTCAACGCATTTCATTAAAAAGCATTCTTATATAGCAAAAATGTGTCATACGTAATGTCACACTGTGCGGCAAACTAAGAAAACCTATGAGGGATTGTGGTTGGCTTAAGGGGAACATCTAAGTATACTTTCCTTAGGGTATTGGGTTATGAGTGGGTCTCTACAGTCAGGTGCACAACTTATGTCCACCCCTAGGGCAAGCAATCTTTGATAGTCATTAGATACACACTGTACATCATTGGCTGTCAAGCTATAAGGCCCTTCAGTATATTGCCTTCCACAATTGGTTAGCAGACTTGTACCCTTCCAGAAAATTCGATTCACTAGCAGCTCATAAACTGGTGCCCCAGCTGTGTCTTAACCTTGTGAAACATGATGCCTATGAATGCAAAGGTGGTCTATGTGAGTATAGGTCCCACGGGGCACATAGTAAAATCTGAAACCCCTTTGCAAGGGGTGGAAAAGGCACCTCACATTGCATACTCCACGCAAATCCAAACATCAGTGCAGCCCGTCTCCGGCTGATGAGGGGGGTCCTGTCAAAACCCCTGAAAATTGCACTTTTCAACACACAAAAGGTTGGCTGCCCAATCTGCCATGAATGTTGTCAGTGGTGGAACAGAGCTCTCACTACTGAAATGTGTCACTGGGCCCCACAACAATTGAAAGTGGAGTGCAGAAGGAAAAAGCAGTGCTTTGCTAAATGTAACTCCATATTGCTTTAAAATCACCTTTTCTTTGCTGCTGAAACTCCAGAATGCCGGTACAGAACACCTTCCAAATATTCAAAATTCTCACTGGGTGCTACAATTCACTTAGTTTAAGGAATCACTGTGAACTTACAATGTCCTGAAAGGCTAAGAGCATAAAGAGATCTCCACAGCAAAAGCGGCCTGTCTGTGGATCTGTAAAAAAATCTCTGTGCAGCAGAGGGCTGCTGTGATGACAGCTGTCAAGGTCCTTCCTGATTAAACTTTAACATGTATAAACTGAAAGTCAAATGTTTGCAATCTAAGAGGCCTGTACTGATAGTAACCCATATTGTAATTGTTTTGATCCCATGGGTTTAAAAACTTGAATGAGGATTCTAGCTGTTATTTGATACAACAAGTTTGTTTTGTGCTAAGGAAAAGTCAACAGAGTTAACAATTAAACCTGGCTGAAGCTGCCGAACTGGAATAGCAGGTTTTTCTCACAAAACAAAGGTCTTTCCCCCTGCAGGAAATCACAGAGAGGCGTTAATTACAGGGTAGGAAAGATCCTGGTCTACAGTCGGAAAAGGAACAATGACAAGCTGCAGCTCAGGAAATTCGAAGTGTGAAGACGGTCGTAAATGGCCTCTGCAAGGAACAAACATGGGGGATGGCTCCTGGGCTTCCAGGGAGCGACCAAGGGGTGGAGCCAAGCAACCATTTGTTGCTTAACATGGACAAAGAACACATTTTAAAAAGACTGATAACTTACTATTTAAAATAGTGAAAAATATAGAAATAACAGAGTTGTTAATTTAATTTCTGGCTGCATGGGCGAAGAGGTGCCAGAACTGTGTGACATGTTCTGGACAGTAATGGCAAGAAATGTGATTTTACGCAAAATGGATTTCCGCTAGAATTGTGAAACTTTATACTCTCATTCCCATGTTAAACACGCACACATGTAGAAATTTGCTTAAAAATTGGACATTGTGTTCATAGTGAAAAGGGGAAAATTCTGTGGAAAGCGGAGACAAGATCCCACAGCTACGGGGTTTTGAGGAATAGCTGCTATGTAAAATATGCAATCGGTATATGTGATTTTTATCGAGGTTGCACATGTGTAAATATGTATTGTGCCAAAAGTAGATTTTGTGTTCCAGGGGCTGTGGGTGGATTCTCAGCCTCATAAAATGGCACCATAAAGATGACACTCTGTTTCTCTACTCCTATCAAGGCAGAGAGTAGACTCTGACCCAATCACTTTTCAAAGGGGCAAGCTTGGCTAAACCGGCCCACATACCCCCTTTATGATGTCATTTCATAGCATAAATAGAGACAGCTTACCACTAAGAAAGACAGCCAGATTCACTCACTCTCCTGATGCTGGCGGAGCACCCTGCTGCTGAAATCTACATCTTCCTTGCTCCAAACTCCAGAAACTTGGGAAAGCAAAAGCCCATTGCATAGCTGAACCATTCTCAGCTAGGCCTCAAATTCTAGAACAGAACCCCACAAGCCTAAGGGGAAGCATCATAATACAGCCGGGCTGAGCTGTTGTTGCTTGCCTGCGAATTGAAATATCCTCAGAACCAAGAAGGGCAGATCCAGTCCAGTCCTGTGCCGTGCTGTGACCAGAGCACCTTGCTGACCCTGTCCAGTCCTGTGTCGTGCTGTGACCAGAACGCCTTGCTGACCCTGCCCAGTCCGATGTGCCCAGCTGTCTTTCCTAAACCAGATCCAATCCCCTGACCAGAACTGACAGTCCCATTTAAAAACCTATCCAGTGAGTATAAACAGGAAGAATTGTGTCACTAGCATATGTACTTTGCATAGTCTTATCCCTATCTTAGACCCATCTTATCCTGCATTCAGAACCTGTATTGTTAGGAGTATTTTTGCATTGTCTGAACCCTAAAACAATGCGATTCTACCGTTATCGCGAATATCGCGCAGTGAAAAGTTTGCCGCAAATTTTCGTTTTGGGACATTTTTACACATGTAAAACAGCTTTTTCTTGCTTCTGACTTGAATTTTAAGATTTCAAATGTTTTCTTTGGATTAAATCATTGCTTGTGTTTTTGTGCAACTATCCAAAGCGGCTCCCATAAGAACTTATAACAATTTCAGCAATTTTGACCATATTTGGTGTTTTCTAAAGATAACTTTAAAAGCCATTCTGATAGCTTGACAGTCAATTCCGTTTTCTCTTGTGTTGGAAAGGGGGAAAGTGGGATTGATATTCTGTTTGATTTCTGCCATTCCTGAATACCTGCTCTCTCCTCCTATCTCTTTATATTACCTATTGGGGGTTGAGGGGTGTGCAGGGGGAACCTCTAACCACAGTGCTATCTGATCTGAACCAACACAAAAGTATTATTTTCTGTGCTGAATTGTTTTGCTCACTACTTACTCCTCGTGTATTAAAGAGATTATTCAGTGTTACATCACCCCATTGGTGATTGTTGTCTACCTATTAAAACATATGGCGATTACATTTTAAATACATACATAAATATTTACCTTTGCAAACCAGCCTGATTCCTGGTTCAGTGTGACCGCGGGGGTTCCAGGAGAAGGGAGTGATATGAGTGGTATATAGTTCAGAATAATGAACTTTTAGACAAAAATAAATAAGGATTTCAGTTGTGCACTGCATGCTGAGCTTTGACTTGGGTGTGTGCCGGATTGAAATCACTTACAGTCCCGTCCCACTCAGCCCTGTTGCCCTTTTATCTAGCTGCATGTTTGCCCACATATTGAGGTCTCCTCCCAGCACCAAGTGTCCTACCCCTTCATTCAAGACCCTCGCCAACATGGATTCGAGAATATGCAGTTGGCCCTGATTGGGGGCATAGAGTGTCACCAAAGTTATCTGGGTCTCCTTCATGAGGCCAGACACTAGCACAGTTCTCCCCGCATCACACCTCCAGACTTTCTCTACTTCCATTTTCAGCCTCTTGTGGATCAAAATACCCACTCCCCCTTTTCGTGCCATCCCAACCCCCAAAATGCCTATCCCAAGAGACCACATGGGATCTTCCTCTCCTCACCCTGTGTGAATCTAGTTTCCCAAAGAAAAAGAACATCCATCTCCACTCTCAGAAACTCTCTGGCAAACAGGGACCTCTTGGTCTGTGAATTAAGCCCTTTCATATTTAACGTCTATACCCGAAGACGATCATTCATTCCCCCTTAATCTCACTTCAAACGTCATCGACAAGACGGCCCACCTCATACACTAAGGGCCTCATTGCACGGTAGGCGGTTGACCAAGGTGCTATCAGCACCTTGGTCCATGCCGGTAAAATACCGGCACCGCCTTGGAGGAAAGGGGAATTACCGCCCTATTCCAAGGTTGGCGGGACGGTAATTCCCCCTTCCCCATTGCCCTTCCCCATTCCCATTTTTGCCCCATAGGGCATAATGGGAATGAGGAAGGTGCTAATTACGGTACCGCAAATTGCGGTACCGTAATTAGCACCCAGGTCCCTTTGCAGGTTGGTTTTTAACGCCTGCTAAAAAGCAGGCGTTAAAGTACCAAACCGCAAAGGGACCTCGTAGTAAGGCGGTAGGGGTTTACCGGTACCGGTGCCCTTACCGGTACCAGTAAACCCCTACCGCCTACCGTGTAATGAGGCCCTAAATCTTTTTCCCTTGGGTCAGATAGATTAGAAGTCAACACTCCCCTTAGCCTACCATGTGCCCCTCCACTTCACTGCCCCAACCATTCCTCCACCCCACTCCCCAAGTTCCCCCCAAACTCCATCCCATCCAACCGACCACCCCCCCCGCAGCACTCAGTCCTAACCAGTTATCATCACTGGACAAGAACCAAACCACCAATTGGACCGAAACGCCAGGTCATCCTCACTCCCTCTTCTAAAACAGGACCGCCCACCTTCCGCTAACCCGATAACTTTCATAATAACATCCCCCTTCTGCCCCCAAACTATCCCCCCCCCCAAATAGTTTCCAAACTCCACCTCCTTCTCCTGGGATCACTCACAATCAAATACCTTCCCCCACAGAAACTGTCTGACTGCTGTAAATTGCCACTAGGAATCTGGTGCAAGTGGCGCACGGCTATAGAGCCACACCAATGATAAGAATCATTCAGGTCTGGAGGGGCCTGCTGGGTGGGGGTTCAACTTCCTGTATTTCCTTGCAGAAGTTACCTTGCACCTGCGCTGTCCGTTTTTATACCACTGTCCATCTCCAAGGTCCTTCGCCTCTCCTTCGGGGACATCATCTCCCATCAGTTCCCCCATGACCCTCTTTATGTCGTCCTCTAACACCAACTTGTAAGCGTATCCATCCACCTCGAAAGATATGGAAAAGGGGAACACCATCTATACCTCACCTCACTCCCTTCTCATTCAGCCACTCTGTGAGGGGCATGAACAGACGCCTCTTTGCCGCTTTGCCAATGTGCGGGAGAACAGATCCTGGAAGACCATCATTTTTGCATTCCCCAATGTCGCGGCCCCAGCACCCCTCGCTTTCTCAAGGATCTTCTGCTTGCTGGAGTAATTTTTGGCTCATCAATTGTGTCATCCCCAAAGAGAGCTTTTGCCACATTGTGTACCATTTTCCATAAGTCTCTCTCCGTCTCGCCCTCCTTTTCCGGGACCCCAAAAAAGCACAAGTTATTTCTCCTTTTTCGGTTTTCAAAGTCATTGATTTTAAGCGTGATCTCGCCCTCCCTTCTCTCCAGCTCTGCCATTCTCATGTCCATCTGAAGCTCCAGAGTTGAGAGTGATGTCTGGTTATTTTCCACAGCTTGTAACCTCTTGTCCATTTTATCTATCCTAACATTGATTTTGCCCACTTTACCTCTGATGTCCACCCTCATACTTCGAATCTCATCCAGCAGGGAGGCGCCTCATTACGAGGCTGGCGGTAGCCGTGCTTGTAATACAAAACAGAAAGGTGATGGCTGGAAGGTTTTGAATAAATCATAACCACTGGCAAAGCTCTGGGCAACCCTCCAGACCATTGTTTTTCAGCCTGCCAAGCCATTACAGAAGGGGAAAAACCATATGCAAATCAGGCTTGGTCCTACCCCAAAAGGGGCAGTCCAGCCCGAACTGCTAGGTCACATCCCTTCTGCACGAGACCACAAGCATCCCCAGACATGTTTCAGCCTTGTTGGGCGTCATCAGTGAGGAGTAGCTTGGGTCTCTAGGCCCGGCAGACTCAGGACCCACGTCTGGGCATACCCGTCCCACTCGGGGTGACTTTAGCAAAACAGAAAGGTGATGGCTGGAAGGTTTTGAATAAATCATAACCACTGGCAAAGCTCTGGGCAACCCTCCAGACCATCGTTTTTCAGCCTGCCAAGCCATTACAGAAGGGGAAAAACCATATGCAAATCAGGCTTGGTCCTACCCCAAAAGGGGCAGTCCAGCCCGAACTGCTAGGTCACATCCCTTCTGCACGAGACCACAAGCATCCCCAGACATGTTTCAGCCTTGTTGGGCGTCATCAGTGAGGAGTAGCTTGGGTCTCTAGGCCCGGCAGACTCGGGACCCACGTCTGGGCATACCCGTCCCACTCGGGGTGACTTTAGCAAAACAGAAAGGTGATGGCTGGAAGGTTTTGAATAAATCATAACCACTGGCAAAGCTCTGGGCAACCCTCCAGACCATCGTTTTTCAGCCTGCCAAGCCATTACAGAAGGGGAAAAACCATATGCAAATCAGGCTTGGTCCTACCCCAAAAGGGGCAGTCCAGCCCGAACTGCTAGGTCACATCCCTTCTGCACGAGACCACAAGCATCCCCAGACATGTTTCAGCCTTGTTGGGCGTCATCAGTGAGGAGTAGCTTGGGTCTCTAGGCCCGGCAGACTCGGGACCCACGTCTGGGCATACCCGTCCCACTCGGGGTGACTTTAGCAAAACAGAAAGGTGATGGCTGGAAGGTTTTGAATAAATCATAACCACTGGCAAAGCTCTGGGCAACCCTCCAGACCATCGTTTTTCAGCCTGCTTGTAATACAGGCACGGCTGCCGCTGGTATTTTCGTTTTTTTTGGCGCCCAGGAATGGGCAATTACTGGGTCATTACGGCCTTGCCGGACCCGGTAATTGCCCATTCCTGGGTGCTGGAAAACATTCTTCCCCATTCCTAGTTGAGGCCCATAGGGCTCAGGGGGAATGGGGAAGCCGGACGGTGCCGGTGCATCCGACATACTCGACTCGCGGGTCAGACCTGGCAGCCGCAAAGGCGCCCGCGAGCAGAACTTGTAGTTAGGCCAATCTGGGATTTACGGTACCGGCCTGCTTACCGGTACTGTAGTTCCCGGACCTGCAACCTGAGGCCCAATTTCTCTTTTCATGGACACCTTGTCCTCCCTGCCTTCCTGCATGTTCAGAGCTGGGACCGGGTCCCCCAGACCTGGGCCTCTCAGATAGTCAAATGGACCCAATTTCAGTTTGCTGTCTGTGTGATTTGGGGCACCCTCTAACAGATCCAGGTCTAACAATCCACTGTTGGGGCCTCTTTTATGCTTGGTCTGAGGTTTCAAGGGCCCACTTTCATGCAATCCCCCTTTCGGCTCCAGCACGAGCCCTAGGTCCTCTCTCAGACGCGGAGAAGGGCACCAGGTTACGCCTTCAACCAACACCCACTCCACCACAGCCACCCTACCTCCAATGCCTGCTGCAGATTCACCTACTCCAGGGGTCTGGCTGGTCAGTCTGGGGTTTGGGATGTCTATCCAGGCCCTTCACCACCATTCCCAGGTCTCTGCCCCCAAACCTCGAACCCGAGGAGGCGGGTAACGCGCAGGGTGGGCACACACACCTGGCCACAGCCTGGGGGCCCACACCCTGCGTAGTCATCCCAGAGCACCCAGCCGCAAGTCTCCCAAAGTCCTTTGCGATGGCCTGCTATCATCCCTGGGCCATTCCAAGATGGTTGCAGTTGCCGGCATGTAGGCGGGCACAAGACCCAGGTGGGAGCCTGTGGGCCCACTCAATAGAAAACGGGCCATGGGCACAGGTGATGGCTCTATTACTGTCCCTCTGGGGGGGGCCCATTCCTCCTTTAATCCACCATGGTACCCACTCTTCACCTCGAGGGGAAGCACAGCTGCGGGGGGCTTCCTTCCGCTCCTTGCTTGGAACTCCGTTGTCTTGCCTCTTCACTGTGCCTTTGAGCGGACCTCACCCCTGCCTTATCTGGTGCACAGCTCCTCCCTGTCCGCGGTGATGAAGTTGCCGCCGGGCCGGTGCCTTCCCGCTGGGTGAGGGGGCCTCCCACTAGGCAGTGACCACTCCCTCCTCCGGGCCAGGGGTCGGCTCACTTCTGCTTCAGGGGCATCTCCTAAGGAACTGGGCTCTTCCTCACGGGCCACAAGTGGATCCATAGTTCACGTTGCACGCAGGGACTGGAGCGCAGTTCCAGGGGAAGTATTTTTGTTTTCCCCCCGTCGTCTTGTCCTTGCTATAGCTCTGCCAAAAAATAACCAATCCGTCCCAAATTTCAGGACGGCATGCACGGAACCCTTATTGTCAGAGGGGTCCAGCCCGGGTCAGTCCGGGGGGGGGTCTGGGCGTGGGCTCTTACCACCTTTCCTCCTGGCGACACGGGAGCTACTCACTCAGGCTGCAAACATGAGCATGCCCCCTGGTGGCCTCTGATTTCTACATTTTCAAATGAAATTAAATCCTTATAGTAATATAATTAGTTGACTCTACCTATACTAGCAGTCCAGGTATGTTCCAAGTCTAAAGGAGTCTGAATTCCCATGGATAACCTTCCTGCTGCTATACCAAAGACCCTGGACTCTCCCAAAGTTTAATAAAGTCAGCATGTTGCTGACAAACTTACTGCACCTAGTGCAAACAGTGTCTTTGATTCCTGGTGTGTGTTCTCAGTCGTTTAGAAGGGGCAAGTAGGAGGGAGTAAAATGGAGGGTGATTGTGTGAAGGAACATGGGGTGTAAGGGAAGATTGGGACCTGCAGGGGCAAATAGAGGGGAGACATGAAAATGAAAAGGAGCTGCGGAGGAGTGATGGGGAGCAGCGAGGAGATGCAGAGAGACGAGCTTTGGCACATCAAGAACATAAGGGGACACAGAAGAGAATGTAAACTAGAGAAGGGATGGGCGTGGCATAAAAGAAAGCCTGGTACACAAAAACAACAGCAGTCATTCTTGGACTGGCCAATAGTGCAATGCCGAAGTTCAAGCCTAACATGTTACTGTGGGTCTATTTTTGTGTCAAAGTGGGACACTTTTGTGGACAATGTGCGCCAATTTGATGAGTTTCTTCACTGCGAAGCTAGTAGATCTGAGCAGTGTTAATGAACAAATATCCTTTAAAATTCACAATTTGCAACACATTTTACGAAGAAAAAAACCTTCAGTAACGCTGACCAGCCTGCTGCAAAAGGAATGTACTCGCATTTGCAACTGGGGCCCACTTTTTCATTGGAGCCCGAGACAATTTTACGCCCCAGTCCAACCTAGCAGCATTAGAACATTCTGTGGTAAGTTGACCCCCAAACTCTATTTCTCGTTGACCATGGTATGTTGTTAACTTATGACAAACTGCACTCATGGAACAAGAACCTCCACAATTCCCAGCGGTGGCACACTTGTCTCTTCATCAGCGCCGGTTTTGGGGGTGAAGTGACCCAAAGTGGAGACAGAGTTGATGGTTTTTGGACCTAAAGTGCAACCTGTGGCGTCCTTGGCTCTTGACCACTCAGTGAGCGGCCTAGAGTGGCCTTCTTGTAGCACCTGTGCTCTGATCCTTCTGTCTGTACTTGGATAGCCAGGGGACCACTCCGGTGGTGATAGTGCGCGGTACAAATATCCTTTAACATTAACATATCATAACAAAATTCATTCGTAAAAGGGGTAGAATGTTTCATTACCATTGGCTCAGCTGAATCTACGACTTGTTTCTTCCTATAAGGGCCACGATTCTTCATTAATTGCTATCTGTTCCTGGGAGCGCTGCAGGTGGATTGCAGCATTATCTGTCCTCTTAATCCACAGCTGAGGATCAAGCAGCTCATGCTCCCTGTCATGTTCTCAGTTAGCTTAACACCTTACTTACCTGATCAGAGAGGCAAGCCGTTTTCGTCCTCCTCTAGTACATCACTTCCTTACTTTAATGTCTCCCTACTCGTACGCCCCGATGGCCACACCTCTGGATATTCTAATGGTCATGGCCCAGTAGTTGCAGAGTTGGTGGGGGCGTTACAGGATCTGCCAATGATGCCAGATTTATGCCATGTTTATCCCTCTTTCATGAACTCACTGTGTGTGTTAGGCTGTGTCGTACCTTTTGGGCACGCATATAAGCCCTGAACTGGGATAGCAGAGATGGGTGGAGACTGTGCCCCCCAAAACTATCACTGCTATTGCTGAGTGAAATGTTCAAAAATAGTTGTTGGATATTTGTCCAGGTTAAAAACTACCTATCAAATTAATTTGCATATAATCTGCAACCAGAATTGGTCTTCCCTGCCCACTAATACATGATCGGGCCTCATTATGACCCTGGCGCTGATGGAATGAAGGGGGCCGGTACGGGACCAGCCCGCTTCATTCTGTCAGGGCCCATTACGAGGTTCCCTTTGCGGGACGCGGATCAGAAGTTTGGTAAAACCAGGCGTCTTTTGCGGGTCCCGTGAGGGGAAGAGGGAAGTAACAACGGGACACTTGTAATGTGCCCGTTGTTACCTCCATCCCCATTCCCATTGTGCGTTATGGGGGCTCAAATGGGAATGGGGAATGGTTCCTGCAAGGAGGAATTACCGGGTCCTCCTATGTCGGAATGACCGAGTTATTCCTCATTGCAGGAACCCGGTAATGGAGCCAGGTTTGGAGGCAGCCATGGAGCTAATAGCTCCATGGCTGCCTCCAAACTCGTAATGAGGCCCGATGTGTCGGCTATCAAACTGAAGAAGAACATCTTCTATGCATTTGGACACAGGCGTGGTGTAGTAACCGAGGCGCTGTGATTATCCTGTGGTTATCTGCACAGCATAACATCGTTCTTTGATTTCACATGGCAAAAATCCTCTGTAATGAGGAGATGTAGTCAAGTGGCAAAACTGTTGGCAGTGGCACAGGCATACATGGGTTCTGATAGCGGCTTTCCCCCTCAACTGAACAGTGTGATCCCAGACGGATCAGTTTATCGGCCCGTGCCAGAGAGTCCTTATTTGAGAAACAACTTGAAGCACTTGAAACCAGGTGTGCATCCAATCTTAATCACTGCATGCAAACCTGGGCATTTGCATACATTTGTTTTCCAAGGTGGAAATTCCAATCTCTCATGCAGTTGGAATGTGGGCACGTTGCAGCTCCAATCCTCCTCCCCGGCTCTCCAACCGATCTTGGCACATTTCCCACTCGCCAGCTTCTCTCAACATAGCTGCCATCAGACAGGTTCCCACCACGCTTACACCGGCATCGTCCTTTTATCTTCCACACTTTCCGATTCAGAAACCTGGCAGGGATCCCACCTGCCAGTCATTGCACACCTCGGTACAGAAGCTTAGGGTGGAAATATTTGCAGGTGAGCGAGGGACTGGGAATCCCCCCACCCATTTAATTAATGAAAGAGGGAATCGTCTATTTCCACATTCCACCTCCATTCCAAATTTCAGATGTGTGCACCAACAGAAAGCCACCATGGAATGTTGCACCAAGTCAAGGCCTCATCAAGGTTATATTTTTTAGGCAGTGGTACAAAAAGACATGTGATCTGATCAATTCCCTGTGAACCACAACCTTCACCCAAGGTGGGTTTTCCGACAAAACCACAACCTGCAAAACTGCCTTACAAATGCAAGTCAGCCTTTTATCCTTCCTCACCCTGAGAATTTCATGAATGCTGAATCTTTCCATGGAACACCACAGCACTTAAGTGCAACCAGTGTAAAGTGCAGTCACCCGGGCATCCGAGGTTCTGGTCCTGGGATCTGGAGCATTGACCTGGCCACCCGGGGTGAGGAGAATGTTGCAGCATGTCCCTACGTTTGGCACTCCTAGTAGGGGGGCTTCCCTCGAACTCTGTTCTTGACCCTCACAGAAGTCCTACACAAACAGTTTCCCAGATCTCCTCTCCCTCATTCTCTGTAGCTCTGAGCTCCCTGATAACTATATCCATCACAGAGACAGCCAATGGACAATCACACCAGTTTTTTGCACGTAATCTGTCTGATTTTGCAACTTGCACTTTTCTGAGCTCTGTGATTGGAAATCAGAGGACAGGTAGCTTCTGGGGCTTCCTCTGGATATTGATTGAAACACCATCGGGCCTGGATTAAACAGACCTCAGGCAAAGTAAAATGTTCACAGTGAGGACAAGTGTTCTGTTCATGGTGTAAATAAAGGACCCTATGAAGTCGCCTCCTGCTGGTGGCGTCGTGGACTACTGCAGAGATTGTACCCTCTGTAGATGCTGCTCAGGATTGACCACTTGAGGTCACTAATGCACTGAGTGCATTCCTCTCCCAGGAGGACTGCAGAAATTGCAGCAGTCTTTCATCCGCTTAATGTTCCAGTTCCAATAGACAACTATATCTAAACCAAGTCTTGGCACTACCAGGCATTGAACAGAACCACCTAGATCCCATCTTAATTTCCTTTTAAAGATGATATGATATGATATGTTAGGTTATTTATAATTCGCTTAATAACCATATGGAACGATCAAATCTATAAAGGCCTGAAATACATGGAAAACGTATCTGATTACTTTCACCTGGTGTGGAATTGTCCATTTGCCCTCATCAGAGAGCGAGAGTTAGTGGATTTCATGCAGGGAGACTGTAGAGGGAACGTAGAGAGGCCACTCCTTGTTTGGCAGCTGATGCGGAGGAAGCAGGTGATCACGCTCATAAGAACAATTAACAGGGGTGTCTCTTGGTCCATATCTTGAAAGAAAACTGTACAATCTGGGGCTGTCCTCCATCTCCGTTAGTTTTTTCTTACATGGTAGAAAAAAAAACGGAAGTGACTATGGAAATGAAAGACAGACTCTCAATGGCTGGCGGCAAGAAGAGTCGGGTTGTGAGAAGTGTTGTGGAGCATGTTGTATACCTCTCTAAAGTGCTCCGTTATTTCTCGAAGCTAGGTCCGCGCTCAATAAATACCATATTAATAATAAAATGTTTTGAAAGCGGAGGCATGTGGTGCATTACACATTTTGTTTTTAAAAATAATAAAATAAATTGAACAAGAGATGTGTATTCGTTTGAAGAACCTGGATGTCAATTTCGATCAGAAATGATTTTCAATAGCATGTGTACAGATGCTGGAGTCATTCCCCAGAAGGGGGCCTGTGCAATAGCATACAGATGAAAACAAGTGGTGAGTGAGTTTATGAAGTGGTCAGGTAGGGAGGATGGGGGGAGAGGGCGAGAGAGCTCTCTCTCTTGCAAGTTAGCACAGTTTAAGCTGAGCTTTGAAGAGATCCACAGTAGGGATGGCTTTGATTGCGACGGCAAGCAGGTCCCAATGGAGAGGGGCGAGTAGGGAGAAAGAGCAGAACGAGAAGAGGCACGGGTGCACGGGAGAGTGAGGTTGAGTGCAGAAGAAGAGCGGAGAGAATGAGATGATGAGTATACAATCAGGCAGGTACTGAGGAGCAAGACCCATGAGAGCTTTGTGGACTAGGAGAAGGAACTTAAAAAGGCAGAGACACGGGACTGGCTGTTAGTACAGTGGTAAGATTTGTCATGGCGTTAGGTGTGTTTGCGGGATGTGGAGTATGAGACATTACTGCATCACAAATGTTTGTGTACATTATTAAAATATGAACATTTCACCGTGATTTTTCATTGCTGCAGAACATTTTTTGAAACGACCCTTAAAAATGTGTTTGCCCTCTTGAACTTTCTTAACAAATATACTTTCCTCTCAGCCTCTCAGAATCTGTCTCTTCCTCAGTGTCTCGGGTGCAGCCCTCCTACGGCTGGTGCGAACCCAGAATCGGCCTTCCTCCGCCATAGTTTTGAGGCTTCTCTGCTGTGGCCCGCCTGCTGCTCCTCTAACCGTGACGCAAGGCTTTCACAACGTTGTGTTTCGCCAAACACATTATGGTCAATTTTCTCGTTATGGAGTGGAAATACCTGTGCTGCGCTGTCAGCGGGCCAGCCACGGCAAGTGGGAGAAATGCCCCAATCGCCAAGGCTCCGGCCGGGTGAACATTGAAGGCTCTGTGCGCATGCATCACGTCTCTGGTGATACCGCCCCGTGCAGGGCACAATGGCGGCCCTTCAGGAGTTTCGGCAGGCCTGACTCCGTCTGTCATTTACTGGCAATAACGAGACGTGAAGGAGGTTCATTATTTTTCTTGGACGTTCCTTCCAGGCTTGAACTTTCTGCTCCTGCGACAGCTGGCAGGGTGGAATTTAGCATAGAGTGCGGTCACAATCATGCATAGTCACACAGACACACGTGAGCCTTCAAAGTGAGTAGGTTTGCACACGACCTCCCAGAACCATTACCCCACTAAGTCAATCCTAGGTAGCTTGCCAGGGTTCCACTAGACAACACAATTGTGGGATGCCAGTTTGGCTTCAAAACATCAAATCTGGCACCACTGCAATGGAGAGAGTGCACCAAATGTCACTGTACCTAGGGTGGTAGCACTCCTGCACTTGCACGATCTCAATGACACTTGGCCTAGTAGGATCGTTGTCTTGTCCACCTTTGCTTCCCTCCCTTGCCTCCCCTCGCGCCTTGAAACACTTGTGTATAGGTGCGCTATAAATGTCATATCATATATCATACTTTCCATGTCTCTGTACTGGCATTCATCTAACATCCAGACTGTGAGGGAGGACGATGCTTTGATCAAATACTGAGCGGCTAGTATTCTTAAGCTTTAAGCGGAAATATGAGCCTCCGCACCTGTGGCCAACACCTACCCCATTATGTAATCAACTAATGCGCCCATGGACTCGCATTGCTCATGGAGGACATGCTTTTGCATTGTAAACAAAGCTCTTCTGTTTCCCTTCCTTAAGAAAATCCATGTTCATTCTTGCTCCGCTCATCAATTACTGATCAATTGCAATCCAGTTGGGTGCCTTGTTAAGATGACTGGGAGGTGTGGGATTTCACCGGTCCATCGGCATCCCGGGAGACACCCATGCTAGGGTCATGCAAGTTACCTGTGGTACCTGTTGTGGGAGAACAAGGTATGAGTATTTTTCCTAGTTATTTTTTGTAGTATTCCGAGTTTGTGAGAGCCTCATAAAAGAAGACTCTCAAATCCCCAAGTGAACAATAGAAAAAGTCCATGTCAGGTTTTTGACAGGAGAGTCTTCTAACATTCATGTATTAGTTCGTAAAAAAAAGGGCCTGTACTACTTTTTCGGCTAATTGATCCTTACATGCATCTTGAAGGATTACTGTCAGCTTCCAATTGTATTCCGATAGGGCTGCCACTAAGAAATCAATAGGCCTCATCTACAAGTCCAATTAGTGCCTTTCATTATAGACTTGTTCAGATCTCTTCGCACAATGAGTGGCCACTTCTGAGACCTGTGTTTAACATGCAGGTTTGAACTCGATAGTTTGATTGCTGTTAAACTGCGTAATTGTAGCAGTCGTGCTTCGCAGTGCTAGTAAATACAAAAAATCATTCAGTAGCAAGCGCTGTTATTATTATATACCTAATGTCATGGGGAAAATTACTAAACAGATATCCTATTAATTTACAGGTAGAATTCTCGATAATATTCCTAATTTCTTCCCGTAGAACATCCACAGGATGTACCGAGCTTGTATGGATTTGGAGCCACTAATCAGCTTATGCAGCATACTCCGAAAAGACAGTAACTGGGGGCATAGTAGCCCCAGCATCACCCTCTTTGTTATTCATTTTCAAGATGAGCCAGCATGATGTTTTGGTGTTGTGATGTTTAAATCTGTAAATGTTCCAATTCTGCCCCACCGATGTACATTTGGAGACCGTTGGGGAAAGGGCAATACGCAGAGAGGTCGCCAAAGGAAGTCATCGCATAAGACACTGCAAGCATTTGCCACCCTTCACTTACAGCAATCATCACACTTACATCAGGTTCAAGGGAACCGCCTGGGCCATGCATACAGGAGTGAAGGAGGGCACAGGGCAGGATTGGGAGAGTGGCTGGGGTCAAGGATGCAAGCAGTGCTTTAAGTGGGATATAAAATAGAGGGGATGCTCGGCAACAGAGTTGCCACTGCATTAACACTGTTTTTTCCCATACCGCCGTACTTGTAATGAGGCCGTAAGCTAGAATTACTGATAATTACTTCTTTGTAATGTGAGAGGGGGAGATGTGACGAAGTTCTGTAAGTTCAGGGCGCTTTCTTTCTAGTGGAAGGATCTTCACAGTTCATTGACTGGGAGGTCCTAGAACCATCCTAGTGCCCTAAAGGATTGGGGCTGTGTGATCTTGAATAATCGGCAGGCCACTATGACTCCTCCATTTTGTCCCTCCTGCAGTTTCCTTTTGCACTGATGTTGGGGTTAGTCCAGATAACTGATTCCTTTGGGAGGATTAAGCTGAGTGGCCATCTACATGTTTGCCTTTGACCACTTTCTGCATTACAAGACAGCTTCTCAAACAGTGGGTTGTGGGATTTCACTCGTTTGGATGATATAAATAATTTATAAATTGTCCGCAGCTTTGCTAACCCTTCCCTCTCAAGCGTCACCATGTTCAGCGCTGAATCTGAGCGGGTGCAGATTTACCTGGCCTGAGGTCGAAAACCGCTGTCACAATCAGACTTGGATAGTAGTAGTCCAAATCTACCTCCCTCCACTTGGACTCCCAGGTGTTTCAGTGATAAGGTTGTTTTTTGTTCCACCATAGTTCCACCATTTTTTCAGCAAGTTCTTATATCCTGTGAATAATGTATGGTTGGTGTGTATGAACATAGTGTTTAGGCGGTAGAGGGCTCTTGGCCATAGTCTTCAGAGGGTTGTCAGACGGTGCATTTCCTGCCATTTCATTTAGTCCTGCAGAGGCCAGAGCGAGGTCCAGGTGAGACCCCAACAATATATCATAGCCTATCATATCACTAGGGCAGCCTATGCCCTGGGCAGCCCTTCCTCAAAGAACCCTGAAGCAAAGGGCAGTTCCTATGAAAGCAGCTCCAAATGGTCTCTGCAGATCAGCCGGGGAAGCAGGCATCCATCAACCAGCAGCAACTGACAAGGTAGGCAAGGTGCAAGAAAATTAGGGCCAGCCCACTACCCCACTACTCAAATTTGCCTACAACCTGCAATTATTTCACACCACGAGAACCACTTATACATTTAAAATCTGGCTTCCTATGCCTCCTTTTCCACTCTGACAGCTGATGAGGCTGCATCTGTTCTTTCTTCTTCGCTCACCTCATCTCTTGACCAACTCTTTCCCTCCTCAACTTTTTATCCCACATGAAAACCTTCTCAGCCATGGCTCTCTCACACCTCCGCACCATGCAACACATTATTCGGCAACTAGAAAGATGCTGGTTGAAGCTAAAATCTGTGGGAAACCACGGTTCCTATGCCTGCTGACCATGCTCTGTACGACAATTGTCTCCATCCTGCCAAACAAACTTATTTCTCTGATGTTTTACCCTCACAGGCTTCTCATCCTAGAGGGTTTTTTCAAACTCTTCCCCATCTCCCTTCTCTTCCTACCCCTGATCACTCAATCAATTCAACTCTTATTGCTTCCAACCTTGTGCTTTATTTCACTTCTAAGGTCTCTTTGTTTCGATCTGTCATTGAATCGTCTGTCATGCAATCGTCATATTTGGCTCCTTCTATTTCTTTGGTATCTCCTACTGAGATCTTTGCTGAGTTCATCCCTATAACTAATAAGGGCACTTCTTTTCTTCTTGCTCAAGCTCATCCTACCTGTTCCCCAACAGACCCCATTCTAGCTGCACTTATTCCTAAAGTATATCCTTTACTTGTTCCTTAGCTCACAACCTTCTTTAACTCTTGTCTATCCTCTTCTATTTTTCCATCCTCATTTAAGCACACCGATATTATTCAGATTCTGAAAAAACCTTCTGGTGATGTATCCTCTGCTTCTAACTTTCATCCTATTTCGCACTTACCATATCTCTCTAAAATTCTTGAACGCATTGTCTGTTCTCAGGTTTCCACTTTTGTCTCTCAAAATTATATTCTTTCTTGTTTCCAGTCTGGGTTCCATCCTGGCTATTCCACAGAGACTGCTCTCTTTTCTGTTTTGGACTCCCTACACTCTGCACGTCACTCTTAACACTCTTCTCTTCTCATTCTTTGGTATCTTTCTGCAGCTTTTGACACTGTTGACCACATGCTCCTACTGTCTGCTCTCTTTTCCTGGGGTTTTTTCTGCCTCTATTTTATGTTGGTTTGACTGATACCTGTCCCAGAGGACTTTCTCACTCTCTTGGGCTGGGTTTCCTCCAAAATGTTTCCTCTTACCTGTGGTGTTCCTCTAGGCTCTGTACCTGGTCCTTTCCTCTTTTCCCTCTATTCTTCCTCACTTGCCGGTGTTATTTCTGCCTTTGGACTATCTCACCACTTTTATGCAGATGACACTCTAGTCTTTCTATCGTTTCTGCACTTCACTGATGATATCCACCTTAAACTTAGCGCCTGTCTTCTTGCTATTCAATCCTGGATGACAGACTACTTCTTGGTACTCAATGCTGCTAAAACCGAGGTTATCTTCTTTACATCTACTACCATTTCAGCTGCTCTTCCCCCCATTCATATCATATCCCCCAGCACAATTACCTACTTCCTCTGTGGCCCGTAATCTGGGTCTTTATTTAAACTCAGATCTCGCCTTTAGTCACCACATCTCTCTATTTGCCCGTTACTGTCGATTCCATTTTCACAATATTCCGAAAGCCTGTCCTTTCATTACTTTTAAAGCCACCCAACTCCTGGTGCCTGCCTTAATCCTTTCACGCCTCTTCCACTGTTCTTCTACCCTCTTTGGACTTCCTTCATCTCGTATTGCTGCCCTGAAATCATTATTCAATACCAGTCGGGTTCTATGTCTCCTTGCTCCTCGTGACTCAATTTCATCCTCTCTGTTTGTCCTCGGATGGCTCTCTTTTCATCACTGTTTAAAATTCTATTTTTTTGTGTCTAGTTTTAGAATCTCTCTATGGCCTTGGACCCCCTTGCCTCTCCTCTCTCATCTCATTATATACTCCTTTTCGCTCATGCCGCTCTTCTTCCCATTTTCTTCTTATTGTCCCTCGTCCTCCTTGTGCTCACTCTTGTTTTCGTTATTTCTCTCTTCTTACCCCCTCTACACTGGAATGCTCTCCCACCCTCTCTTCATTCTATTTCTCTCTATTCTTCTTTACAGGTCTCTTTGAGATCTTATCTTCTTTCTGCTCATTAATGAAGTTTAATGCAACCGCAGAATTCCACTGTGTTTTTTAAATTTTTCTTTCCATTTTAAATGTTCTGTTGTTGTTCTTCTTACGTACAGCGATTTTGGTGTAGAGTGCTATATAAAAACTAAATAAATACAAAATACAATACACATAGCACACCACTCTAGTCCACCCATAGTTGCACGCTAATCATCAACCGGAAACTCAAATCTAGGTGTGTTTACATTGAATGCTGTACTCTGCCACCTAGGTCTTTTCCCACCATCCAGGAAACTCAAACCTAGGTGTGTTTACATTGAATGCTGTACTCTGCCACCTAGACCTTTTTCCCACTATCCAGGAAACTCAAAGCTAGGTACAACTTGTCTTATTGCTATAGCTCAAAACTTAACACTTCTCCAACTACCCGAGAAACTCATACTTAGATGGATCTCCCAACTATCACACTCAGACACCAGACCCACTACCAGCCAACCAGAGATTATAATTGATTACAGTTGGATCTCAGCCTCAAACCATTTTGAAACGCAGGTCAGGTCCTTCCCCCAAATCAACTGACCACCAAGTTAGTTGCTCCCACTGCAACCTCTTAGAAACACAAATCCTTTCCCTTTGGCCCATCTCATGCAAGAAAGTGGAACTTTAGGATGCTGTCTATAAACAGAAATAGTCCTTCTGGCACTCCCATGCAACACCCCAAGACATTCTAACTGTAGGGTATGGACACCCCAGTCAATCACCCACCATCAGCCTTCCACCCTCGCCTGATTACCACCCCTCATACCAAACCACAAGACCGGTGAGGCTACACCGCCAGACCAACAGTCACAACGCAGGGAAGATATGAACCGCCACAATCCAAACCGTGCAAGGTGCTGCAGGCGGGCGACTGCCCCTGCGACCTAAATTCATACATCTAAACCAACCTGCCCCGAAGGACCACAACATGCCTCGACACAGAACAAGACATTGACAAAGAAAAATTAGACAAGGAATAAACCAAATGGAACCACCCCATGGCTCTGATCCAGTAGACATAGACAGGAATACAGAACACACCCACACAAACAGGATGGGCAACAGAACAAATGCCACGAGAACAGAAAAATCTCTATACCTAACACCGTACCTCAGAACTGACCACCCACAAGAACATCTCAACACCACCATTATCCCCAGGCTTACCAAAACATACTGGATCCACGCAGGAAAAGAAGAGAAACAACCGGAAGGAAGAAGAACAAAATTGACGCCCTCACCCCATATATCACAAAAACATGAGGACAACTCCATCAACTACAACAAAATGTAGAAGGGGAACCAGAAGAAAACAGCTACCCAATAATTAATCTAGCAGACCTACTGGGCGACAAAACAGATCGCACTCAACATCCATCACTTCCTGAGAGTAACATGGAAGCAGACCAAGGTGACAACCTCGAGACAAAGCCGATATGAAAAACTAAACCAAAAACAACGCAGAAAAAATCCACTGCAACCTAATCAATGCAAGATCAATGTGCAAGCATGCCACAGAGATCAACGACCTACTGTGCGACGGTGGTATCGACATCCTATTCGTCACAGAAAGATGGCTAGATGACAACTACAAAATCACTCATCATGGCTGCCTCTCCGACAACTTCAAGTTCTCTCAGATAAACAGAAAAGAAAAAAGAGGAGGAGGACTTGTAATAGCATACAAGCAGCATCTGAAAATAAAAGTTGATGAACCGCTAAACA
The DNA here is from genome assembly GCF_040938575.1 of Ambystoma mexicanum. NCBI lineage: Eukaryota > Metazoa > Chordata > Amphibia > Caudata > Ambystomatidae > Ambystoma > Ambystoma mexicanum. Next base: position 210,235,600 of record NC_090929.1, read on the forward strand.
TCAAAAACTGCAAATCACTAATCCTTCACCTGACAGTGAACGCCAAAACAAACCTCAGATTCATTCTGATCTACAGACCACTGACGTACGATGCAACATTCAGGGGTGGACTGGGAACTAAAAGAGGCCCTGGAAATAATTACTGGGGACCAAAAGAGGCCCTGGAAATAATTTTCAAAGTGGCCCCATATGACCCATTTTCAGCAAGCCCAATGATTTTCCTATGAGAAAATTTGGAACTACCACACAAAAGAGGCCCAGGGTGCAGAGGCCCACCGGAAAATCTCCAGAGTTCCCTATAGGCCAGTCCACCCCTGGCAACATTCGTTGACTCCTTCACAGAAGCCATCACCTAGCCATCGAACATGAACACCTTATAATCTTTGGAGACTTCAACATCTGGTTTGAAGAAGAAAATGCAAACTCGCAAAAATCACTAGTCGAGAAAATGAAGACAATGAAATTACATCAATTGGTTGAAGAAGCAACAAACGTCAATGCAATCTTCACCAACAAATACCTTACTACCACTGCTAATACTCTGGAACAACCACCTCATCATTCCTTTGTGGCTACCCACCAAAGCAACCAACCAGCCCAAAAAACATCTGACTGTCATGAAAAGAAACTGGAAAACGATCAAAGGCAGCAACTTAACAGAACAACTTGAACTCACAAAACCAACAACCACTAATCTGGATGAAGGCGACCTCGATGGAAAAACAGACCTACTTCATAAATAGATCACCGAAACAATAAACACCTCCCAAGAAAAACCTTTCACCCCATTGCGCAAATGAACAATGGCAAAATGTTTCACCCCCTCCTTAGCGCCATGAAAAGAAAAAACAAAAAGCTGGAATTAGAATGGAGGAAAAAATATAGCCAGGCAAAAAAATCACAATACCAACAACAAAACAGATCATACAAAAAGGAAATTCAAAAGGCCAAAAAGAAATACTATGACAGCCGAATCGCCAAAGCAACCAACACCCAAAAAGAACTGTTCAACATCATAAACGAAATGAGGTACCCACTTGTCTGCAACAACACCCTGGTGCACTCACTCAAACTATGCAATAACCTTGCAGACCACTTCAAAAACAAAATTAGCGCAACCCCCAAAATCATACAAAGCATACCAGTCAACCAAAACACACAGCCCACACCCCCAACCGTGGATTGTCAGAACAAACTCCAACATGTTCCCCAAATATCAGTAGAGACATTTGTCAGGCTGGTAAGAAATAGCAACAAAGCAGACTCCCCCATGGACCCCTGCCCTCCAGACATATACAAATTAATCGTCACACAAGGCACACCTTTGGAAGGTTACAGAAACCTCTCTAAGCTATCACTCGCAAGAGGGAAATTACTGCAATCATTCAAATTGCCAAACATCAAACCACTCCTCAAGGACACAGCAGGCAACTTGGAAGACCGTTCTAACTAGAGACCCATCTCAAACATTCCCTACCCAGCAAAACTACTTGAAACCTACGTCTACATACTAACACAGGAGCACATAGAAAAACACCAGGTGCTAGACCAGGCTTTAGGCTGAAGAGAGGGACTGGGACGGCACTTCTCTCAATCTGGGATGATCTAAAGACAAATGCTGACTCCAACATAAACTTGTCTCTGATACTACTAGACCTCTCTCAGCATTCAACACAGTCAACCACAGCATTCTCCTCAAGAGACTGGAAGAACTAGGAATCCATGATTTAGCCCTACTTTGGATTAAATTATTCCTAACCGAGATAACAGAAACCTTCTGGATTAAACCTTTTAAATCCACTCCATAGGGAACCAACTGTGGAGTACCACATGGATCGTCCCTATCACAGCTTCTCTTCAATAACTACCCAACTCAATTAATCAAGGCCATAAAATGACACAGCTTTACATGATACAACTACGCAGAGGACACACAATTCATCTATGAAATAGTACACGCACAAGAAGAAAACACAATGCTGCAAAACTGCCTACAAGAACTCTACAAACAGCCTCAAACTCAACCCAGGCAAAACTAAAAAAAATGGTTAAGCCCCTAAAACCAGGAAAACAACCACTACATCCCATGGCCCACAGGACTAGGAACAGCACCAACATCATCGACAACAGTCAAAAAAACTTGGAGTCCTGATGGACAATGGACTAACACTAGAACCACAAGTAAACACAATAATCAAGAAATGCTTCTTTCTTCTGCAAACGTTGAAAAGGATCCTACCGTTCCTCTCCTCCTTCATCATGTCCAGAATAGACTATGCCAACAGCCTATACCTTGGAATGCCTGAACGCTTACTAATAAAACTGAAACGTATCCAAAATGCAGCAGCCAGACTCCTCCTGAGACTATCACAAAGAGACCACATCACCCCAGCGCTAAAAATGCTACATTGGCTGCCCATCAAGCAACAAATCAGGTTCAAAACAATATGCATAACGCACAGAGCAATCCACGACCAAGGAGCAGAATTCCTACAAAAGAAAATACATAACCACTGACCTACCGACAAGACCACTCAAATCAAGCAATGACATTTGCCTAGATCCAAAACCATACACAAGAAAAAAAACTCGGAGGGTTGTCTTTCTCCCACCTAGCAGTAAAAACTGGGAACACCATTCCAAAAGAAATACGCAATACAAAGGATCACCTAAAATTCAGGAAACTACTAAAAACTTGGCTCTTCACCCCAGAATCAGACGGGAACAACTAGATAACACAAAGACTCAGCTGGAAACAGAACACACCTCAACAGGCATACATGGAAGGAACAAGCTAGGGAGGGAGCCCTGGAAATAGCCACTCCAAACAATACCTCCCACTCTAAACATAACCCAGGGAAGGATCAAGCCAGGGAGGGAGCCCAGGAAAGGCCACTTCCTTCATTACCCTACTCTAGACAGCGCCCAGGGGACAGGAACCCTATTGCCCCTGGCTGCAGATGGGGTAGCACTATGCTATAAATGGAACCCAGAAGGCCTTAAAGCTCCTGGTCCGCAGAGTGTGGGGACCCTGCCCAAGCAATGGTAGCCACATCCTTGACAAACTAAGAGAAAACCCTCAACATGGCCTTCTCCAACCACATGCCCCACAAACTACTAGATAATTACAGAGGAAAGCCACCATCGTGCACAGAACCCGACCAATGAACCACTACAAAACACCCAGCAGATAGCTCGGGCAGAGACGCTGAGCACAGAAGTCCGAAAGAACGAGGTAAGAAGAAAGGTCCACTAGCCCAACCCTAAAACTTCAAGCTCTACATACACCTTTCAAACACAAACCAAATACAACCTCCTCTATGCGCAACAGCCCACACATACGTCACCATGCTGCAACAACAAACCAACCACACATAGTCCTGCACAACAGCACATGGGAGTCTACCGAGCCGTAAATCGCACTGAAGCTCAGCGAACGGTGCAAACCAAACTGAAGCTGTCAACAGGACAATGCAACTCTCTACCTCTTCCCGCTATGCCTTACTAACCCACCCCCCACACTCTTACCTTTCAGATCTGCCAGAGTGCCAGGGTACAACTCTGGTGGTGATAGTGTGCAGTACAAATGATCTTTAACATTAACATTAACATCTTTACCAAATTGACTTTTGCTTGGCGGGAAAGAATGAAGGGTTTCCATTTTTCAAGCTCTTCATTTAGGTCATCATAAAATGGTTACGAAATGACTCAAGCCATTTGTGTGATGTCTGTTATGAAGTTCAACCTCGGATACATGATAGAAGTTTCGGCCACTCGAACGGCCATGGGCAAGATTCTGTTCGTAGAGTCATTTTTTAGTGGCTTCACCGTAGTCTTACTTTGTTGCTGCTTATCGTCTGTATGTCTTGAAGAAATACATATTGCTTTGACTGGATTCACCAGGTCTATGATGACAAGCAGTAGGACATTTCTATGTAGCGTGGTTTTGACTTATTGTTGACCAACCCTGAGGAGTTTATTTCGGATTTACGAGGATCTTCAGTGCTGATGTTTCTGTAGCTTGAGATGTTTCTAGAGATTGTACTTGAGTGATGAGAAGTGACAATACGTTTTGGCCCCTCTCTCTATACTGAATTCTTCTGATATTGAGCCGTTCAATCTGATCCATGCTGAGGATCCATTGTCCAGAGCTTGCCATCCACATCAGAATCTTGGACCAAACCCCATACTGTTTAGTGTTGTGAAAAAGTAGCTCCATTCTACATTGGCGAATGCTTTCCTGGTGTCACCGCTCACAAGTATCGCTTGAAGATATTCGTGAAGGCAACTCCAAAAACGTAAGGACCAGTGCCACATGCAGAATAATCAACAAACCAAACCCAGAGGAGTTTGAAACATGCATATTGGATTAGGAAATGGAACTAGCGACCGAAATACCAATTGATAAGTGAAGCATGAACCTGTGCATTATATCACAGATTCAAATCAACATGAACACAATGTTAAGCCATCAGAAACTTCTCTTTCAGCGACAAAGGAGCCCGTCCGCAATGAAGAAGCTGTCACTGCTAACCAACCAAACCTACTGGAAGTGTGGTGAACAGTACCAAAGCCTGCTTCCTCGAATGGTAAGACGCAAAAAAGTAACACAATTATGGGACGAGATTATGGAAAGAATCAACCTTTGCTACAATCTAGCCCTATGATATTTGACTGAAGTTCCTTTGAAGGCCTTCAAAACAGAGACATCCCATCGCAAAATAGATACTGTATATACATGATAAAGAGCACAATAGGTGTTGGAAAATTCTATTACAAAAAAATTGAAAAATACAAGATGTTATGAGGGGACGCGATTGATGATCGGAGCAGGCGTGAATCAAGGGATTGGGTAGGATAGGTGGCAAGAGACAATGAGGAACCCACCTGAAAATATGGGGAAAGAACATAGACCAATGTTCATGAATTTGGGCGAAAGGTGAGGGCCACATCCATGAAGGAGCTGGTCCATTGGCCACTGCCTTGCAAACATTTGGGCAACAAGCCACTCATGTTAGTGTTCATTCTGTCACAGGTTCTAGAAAATACCACTGTATTAATGCATTAAATTGATTATTTTGTAACTTGATATTGCACTCTTTACACCGACCTGGGAGCAATGTAAGATTATGAATATAATGTTTTTTCTTTAAAAAGCAACTTGTCTGTTCATCATCAACTATGAGTACCTTGAATTTGAATGCTATGCTTGGAAATGGTAAACCACGATTGGAAAATGCTGCGTATGCCTATTAAATGCAAGTTTGAGTTTGAACCTTTGTGTTGAACGGGGTAAGCAGATCAGATACACAGACTTTTTTGCTTTTCTGGAAGACTCAAATCAATGAATCCAGGTAAGCTGGTTCAAAGTCAGCGACTGCCGCACCCAAGTAGCCACCATTGAGACTGGTAAATGTCCCATCTTACCCCTTTCTTTGCTGGGCCACATGCATCATGGGAAGTCTGCACTCATCAGATAATCTGACTATTGATACCATCGAAGATCAATTTCAAGAAGTTTGAAAATACAGGTGTTCTAACTTGGTAAAAAGTATCTGTGGACAGACATGATAACACACTCATTTAATTGTTGAAAATCAATGGCCCTGTTGGTCGCTGTTCCGATCTGCTTATCGCCTGCTGTGCTTTGTACTCTGAGGTAAACTGCACTGAGAATGGGCATGTGTGGCTGGCTGACATACCCCCGGGCAGACGTTAAGGGGAGGCGAGAGTTGATGTGCTGCTTCATACTGGGGCCTACTGTGCTTTTGCCCCACCTGTTGCCTCACCCTGGCATGGTGCAGATCGCTGCAGAGCATTGCAGTGCAAATGTCTCAGAAACCGTGCATTCTCGGGTTGCAGACAGAGACGTTTTTATTGGAGGGCAAAAGGGGCACTTGCCCAGGGGGCCCACCTTGGAGGGGGACCCACAAGGCTGCCTGATCTAATGAAGTAAGATTCCATTGTTCACCAGACTTAAATAGCACATGTCAGGATATTTTAGGCATGCTGCTGAGGATCTAAACCTATTGGCTCTCTGTTTTGACAAGTACAAACTGCCTTGTTCACTTCATTATGTAATGCTTTCCGTGTTCACTGAGGTATACATAGTATGTGTTCCTTATGGCACAACTCCTGTAGCATTCTTTCATTCCTGAGGGAATTATTCTGATCATGTGCAATAACCAAAGTTGAAATGCATATTGATAAATTGAGTGCCACAAAGACAGAAGTTAGCTCAGTGTGTTAAGCACTCATTGCAGAGATATGTGTTCATATGCAAGATTAGAATAGCACATTCCAGCAAGGCTGGCTGAGATTTTCCTAGGTTTGAAGTTCATAAACCTGCCTGCATATATACTTGGTGTTGCAAAACAACAGGTGCTAATATCAGCAAGGTGCCTGCACCAGATAGGAGTTGCTATAAAATACAAATTAACTTGTCATTTGTATGGTGAAGGTCTAGAAATTAGTTTGTTCAGATGTGGTGTTGTAAAACCTAGGCAATCACCTCCAATGATGAGCATAAACGTTTACACCAAGTCAGGGGTGTTGCTAGGTCTGGAAAAGATCCGGGGCTACGCTAATGTCGGAACTGCCAGGACTGGGGGCTAGCTAGCCTTTTGGTTGTAGCTCCTGAGATTCTATCCGGGGCTACAACCAAAAGACCAGGGGCTACAGCTCCCTTAGCCACTCCCCCCTAGCAACGCCTCTGCACCAAGTGGTGAATAAGTATCCAAATTGAAGACTGTGGAACCAAATCCTTCAATGCATGTATCCTGGCTTTGGCAGCAGATGATACAGTGATGATACAGTGATCCTGGTCAATCATCATATAACATCTCTTACATTACTGTGCTGTCTTCTGTGATGTTTGCCTTCTTACATGCTGGTGGCATAGAAAATTACCAGTGGTCAAAGTGTATGAAAAGAAATAGTGGAACTATGTTTCCTACTGGCCTGCCCCCAGACCCCACAAATCCCATCGCCAAGCTCTGTCCCACGGGCAAAATAACCCCACAAACAAATGTGCCGGCTCTTTAAGGAAACATTCAGTGTACTGCAGTGCAAGCTTCAACTTCTTCCTACACTTCCCCATTCGTGTCCAGTCAAAGGATCGGAAAAAAAGGACCGAATGCCCTTTTTTTTCGAATCCAAAAGGATTGGGAAAAAAAGGGTCAAATGCTTTTTTATTTATTTATTTATATATTTAGTATAGTATGCAACAAAAAGTATTTTTAAAAAAGAAAACGGGGGATGGGGGAACACCCCATTAAAAAAAAGGTCCTTTTGGTGTCGAAAAAAAGGCATTCCATCCTTTTGATTTTGATCCTATCACCTATAACCACTTCCATTCCGGATTGGTTTCTTTTTAAAATAAAGTATAGGAATTCAGTAAATCTTAATTTTTAAAAAAGAAGAGGAACAGCGCTCCCACCCGCTCCTGCCCACTTCGTCCATTGGCCATTAGTTGATCTTTTTTCTTATGTAGGCCATTTGAGTGGAAGGGGTGGTAGAAGAGAGCAGACAAGATGTTGCAGACCTTGGGTAGGCATATTTTATGGTCTGCTCGTTTGACACAAAAAACAGTTTGCTTTTTTTTGTAAAAGTCAAAGATTTTTTTCTGCACATTTCTAAATTACAATTTCACAAATCAGTGTTTTAGAAGTATTTAATGCTTTAAAATACAAAAGACAACCACAGATTAAATCTGTTAAATCACATCAATTGGTATGCTGGTACTTATAAACCTTCCTCGATGATGGAGAGAATGAAGTTAAAATCATTCCCATTTTGCTTAACACCCTTATATAATATTTAGTTTTTTAAAATGGTCATGTTTGGTAATGTGATTTATGTAGTTTCCAAGCCAGTTTTATAAAATAAGATTTGTTTAGTTCATGGTAAGAACTGGAAAAGAAAGTGTTCAAATGCAGAAATTGCAGAGTTGGCGCACATCCCAGCTTCACCCCTTAACCAATGTGTAATCCTTGGAATCTAATTTAATCTTGTTTTGCCTAACCACTCAAAATTGCCAGTCCCTAAACCTTTCAAAATTGTGAGCCTGCAGAGTGATTTCCTTTTCAGGATATGATCTTCAAAAAAGCCTCACTCATGGTTTCACTAGCTACAGTGTTGCTTACACTATAATAGTGAGCATTGATAAATTGCATAGTACAGGCATATGTTCCTTTGATCTCTAATGACAACACTATTTAAAAACAATGTCCCGCTTCTAATCTCAGCCTTACTGGATACAGACACCATCCTGGTAGCTTCTAATCTGCATCCACTATCCATGCTATGGTATGTGCAGCTTTCTCCTTCCTTCCAATTGGTCTGCTCTATCAATGCTTGAGTACTTTTGCATTCTGTAAGGCAGATAATGCGAGCTTTCTAATTTGGGTTACATGTGCCTTTTACATACGGTCCTGCATTAATACTGTAGATTGCATACCTTCCTGGATGTTATTGATAAAAAAGTCTCCTGTATCTATACTAGAACAGAAGTAACCTATTCGTAGACTGCTAATGTTGGCCTTTAAATGCTACTTTTTTATCGTTCTGATTAGAGCAGAATGAAGAGGTTAAGGGGACTTAAAGGTAAACATGCTTATTTTGAATCAGTTCATTTGTTTGGTTTGGTGGAGGTGGGGCCCAAAGATGTCCGTGCCTAGGGCCCCAAAAGTGCTTAAGATGGCCCTGGTGGAGGACCAATCCTTCTACGACCACATTGATGTTTTCGCTGATTTCAGGCTACTGTCTCATGTGTGAAGGTGCTGGAATCCAGGAAAAGGGGCAGTGTGTCCAAATGTTATGTAGCCAGTAATGTCCAGAGGGTCTTAATTGCTAACTATGCAAAATTAGCTGCAGATTGGTGAAACGGTGTGGAATTGTATAAGGAACCATGTTTGCCGAAGCCACAAACCAACAAACACATATAGGCTGAGATGTCCAAATGTCATGTAGCCAATAATGTCTGGAGGGTCCTGACAGGTAACTATGCAAAATGTGGTCTAGATTGCTGAAACGGTGTGGAATTGTATAAGCAACAAAGCTTCCCCAATCCACAAACCCACAAACAAATGTTGACTTTTGCTGAAATCCGGGGAACGGGATAGGGTGGCCAAATGGCATCTAAACAGTAATGTCCAGAGGGTCCTAACAGGTAACTATGCAAAATGTGGTGTAGATTGGTGAAACGGTGTGGAATTGTATAAGGAACAACACTTCATCAAGCCACACACCCAGACATTCTCACTTTTATATACATTTAAATAGGCTTTAATATTGCACCAGAATGTTGCTGTGATCCCTCCGTGTGCTTCTCAGTTGCCTTAGTAGTTGCACCCATCAATAGGAAGGTCTGATGAGGTCAACAGGAGACAACTGAGTTACGGGGCTTGGCCCTTCATTGATAAGACTGTATTTCTTGCCCTCATACATGTACCCCAACATGATCCCCCAAGAAAACCTACCAAAAGGGTACCCTAGTACAGACTCATCCAGGATCTTTCCTGGAACACTGGAAAAGCCACCCACCAGTGTGCCCGATGTGCACAAATCAAGTACTGATTGCCATAATATAACATAGTCAAAAATGGGAAGCAGTCCCAAAATCATGCACAGATACTGCCAGGAAACACTGATTTAGCCCTAACATAAAAACAAATGTAAATCTAATTGCGCTACCAAAACTCATATGTGTAGAATACAGCTTCTTAGGGTGAGGTAGCCAGGTTTGAAGAGTCGCATGTTTTATCACTCTTTTTGTGTCTAACTATGACTAATATCGTTGGTTACATCGTTGCGCTATTTGCTGAGTACCCTGAAGCAGTATGGTACTGCATGTTGGCTCTCAGCCTAAATGCAAGTACCTTTACATTACAACACATCCCATATTCAAAGATCCCCCTGTCCAAACATGATCAAAAGGGGCTTCATAGCGAGGCTTGACTAGGCTGCCATTCAACCATTCTCCCCATCAATCTAAGCAGGGCAGATAGTGCCAACAACCCTCTTCTAGACACTAAAGATTTTCCCAAAAGGGATAGCCAAAGAGATCTCATTCACTTTGGGGTTCTTGTGGTTAGGGACAGAGATGGAGGGTCACATCTTCCATTCAATTGCTCCTCTACTGTGGTTTCAATGCGCTTTGGTTCACTCCACAGGGACATTCATGTTCTTTCCTCTATCACCTCATCCCTGAAAGAAGGTGCTGAGTTTCGAGTTCTAGTCCTAGATCATCACACTCTGTGTGATCATGAACACATCAACCAATCTTCATATGACTCAGTTTTCAATTGCATATAAGAAGAACATACGAAATTGTTCATGATGGCATAAAGGGCTAGATAAATTAAGTTGAAGTAAAACAATTTGGACTAATTCATGGCCCTAGATCTGTAGATGCCTGCATATGTTTGTCCCTAAGCGATCATGACATATGAGTGACCCCCATCTAAACTAGATGTTTAGAGACAGAGAGCTGTCATGAAACAGTGGATGTTCCCTATATCCCTTTGAGGATATGCTTGCATTAGTTATTTCCACTGGTACCCTAATAATCCCTTCAGTACAAGTAGCTGTTGCGTTCATCATATCACGGTGCGTTAGTCAAATATATTCTCAATTTCGGAGTCATATGTCTTCTTTCTCATTCATTCCTACAGATGTGCCACTTTGTACTGCATTATCCAATCCTGTCTGCCAATTCCTGCTCACGTTCAGCCTACGTCACACCAAACTGTGAGGGTATGTTTTGGCGATTGCTGATGCTCTCTCGAAGACACCACACTGAAGATGTCATAATCAAATCACTGACTCCCTTGCCAAGGACACAGCAAGGTTTTTTGCCACCATATTTTCCTACCCACTCCCGTAGCTATGGGAACAAACTGCTGGGAAAAAGGGTAATCTGACACCCTTTGATGGTGGTGACTAATGCAACTGGCTAGTGGTTCCATGTCACAGAGGTAGGCCTGCATCATCCTCAGTCACGCTCTGTTGCACTGTTCCATTTTTGCCTCCCTATGACCCACCTCTGATATGGCACTGGGAGAGCAGGCTACAGAGTCCTCCGGTCTAGAGACCCTGCACTGATAACATTGAAAGGCACTGCCTGCACCAGTGGATGAAAGACCAAAGCACCAGATCAGGATTCCAAATAATCTATGTAGACTTCCACGCCAGGGACTCGCAGAGCCCATGGACTTTCCAGTCATGCAATATTTCACAGTCACCTCAGGTTGCACACGGGGAATGCAGATGTGGCCGGCATGCCCATTACCTGTCGTTGGTGCTAACTTGGACAGGGGAAAACCCTGCAGGATTTCACCATGATAGACACATTAGAAAAACATATTGTGGAGAGGAACTAAATAGAGGCTTGGCTTATTAACACACACAGGATGTTAGAGCTGAAAGCCAACAAAGGCAGCTCTGTTAGACACACAACATCCAATATATCGGATTCTTCATTTCCCTGCCCTCCATTATCTTGGGTAGGTGTTGTCATTTGCCCAAGGAGCCCTGGATGTGATGGCAACGAGACCAAGTCCAAACAGGCAATGTGGGTACTGTTACACCAGAAGAGCTTGGCAAATGAGCCCAGCGCAAGCTCTGAGCCTTTACACTGGTCTCTGAGCTACATATAGGATCGAATAGTTTTAGATGGCAACAGAGCTGAATAGCTTTGCTGTCTTTCTGAGTCTCCAGGCAGGATGCGGAGCCAAAGAAAACCATTGTTTTCTTCCTTGTAACATTATCCATTTGGCATGTGGTAAGGGAAGGGGGATAAGAGGGTATTTGATGGGAATGACGCCCGCCCCCACTGTACTTGGCTTGCCTTGACTGGGACTGGTATCCGTCTCCGCTCTGTAAGCCGGATTCTGGCAAGGAAGTCATGAATGTAGGTGCACAGGCCAGCAGAAGAAGGCCATGTGTTGCTCTGTTATGGCTTAGCTCAGACATACTCCAAATGGTTTAATGCTAATAAGTTAGCAAGCAAGGCAGGGGAGAGGGAATCGGGTGGGCGTAGTGGCAAAGCAGGACCCCTGTGATTACAACCTTTTCACCACTTCCGCATTCTAGTGGCTATAGAAGCAGACCAGCCAAGCCAATGCCTTTTAGTAAAGTCTCCATCCGGACCAGGGTTCTTTTTTTTTAATGCCTCTCCTTGTTTACTTTTGGGTCCATATTGCTCATGTTGGCCATACAAAAGCATAATGTGGCACAAAAGAAACATTGATTGGCCTCACTTCTTCCCAATGATAATCATACGTCAACGCGCAACATGTTTCGCTGTCATTCCCGCCCTGCTTCTGGTTCATGTTCCCAGAAATATAGCTTCTTCCTGCTGACATCAAATCCAAATTCCCCTTGCATTTCAGGAGGCTGTGGCGGCCTCTCGGCGGGTAACGTCGTTTTTCAGTAAAACCATGTCTTTCCCCTATCACTGTAAAGGCCTTTGATGCCTCCTGAAGCTAGGTCCGTGCTCAATAAATTCTTTATTATTAATAATAATAATAATAATAATAATAATAATAATAATAATAATAATAATAATAATAATAATGTGAGGTATTGGGTAACACTAAATAATGCTTTCATTCCCTCAACCATTTCTCTCTCCGCCTACTTCCTTCCACAACCTCCCTTAGCACCTCACTTGATAAACTCTCCTTCTTGCTTCACTCTGCCCTACTCTCTTGTGCACTACCCGCCCTTTGGCTTGCAGATCATTAAAATCCTTCCCTCACTGGCATCCCTTATCTACCCCCACTCCTCCCCTCACTCGCATCCCTTGCCTACTCCCACTCCTCCATGAACCGCGTTCCCTTCATATTCTTCCTACTTCAACACTGCAGAGATCAACCCCAAACATTAAACAAAATCAGCTCATGCCTTTTGCTCACCAACCAGTGGTCGAAGTGAACGGGAACGGCATGGAACAGTGTTCCACTACTTTTATTATTTACTGTTAACAGCTCCTCTACTTTCTACAACCATTTTTACCATTCGGGAACTGTTTTTTGTGAAGTTAAGGCACACTTTTCCACTTTACCACTGGATATCAATTACAGCTGAAGGGAAATCTGTTTCAACTCAATTGGCTGTCAACCAGCAGGGCTGTAACCCTTGAAAAACGTGCTGTACGTTGCTCCCTTCCTTTCTAATCTGTCGAGTCACAGTTCCACTCCTTTTCTGGTACACTTCTATCACTGCCCCCCAACTACTACCCCATAAAAGTGAAACAGCAGATGCGAGTGTGTGCGCTGCTGTATTGCAGTGTGCACTTGTGAGGGCACACGGTGTGGTTTGCTGTTAGCCAGGAGCCCTTCCCATCACCATATCTGAAGCCATTAAATCGAGAGAACCAGACGCAAGTGAGTGTCCAACATATGCACAACTTCCCGAATTGTTCTGAAGCACTGCACTCCGCGGCCTGAATCTCTATGCTCTGCGGGTAAGCAGACTCACCTGATGCACCTCTGCCCCTCCATCTGAAAAGAGGAGCCCGAGCACACCCTGCATCCATTTGATTTTTCCTCGATCCACGTTGAGGGCCTCAAAATGGCCGACACGCTTCCGTGTTAATCTGGTTGCCCAGCAACCTTATCCACAGCTGATTGGTGGTACAACAGCATTTCCTCAGACCGCCTACACCGGATAGGCATCAGCCGGCCCCTGCGTCACAAAACACAAAAGCAAAAGGCACAAGCCTGTCTTGTGCCTGTCCTGGGCCAGTCGGGCCGCAGCCTGCAAGCAGATTCATAATAACTGTGAGTACAATTCCCAAAGTCACCTCAACGGATGCCAGAGACCCACCACCTTCACCAGCTGCTCCGCAATACTAGCATGTCGCTGCATTCAGAGTGCCTTTTCAGCACTTTTCAGCACCCATCCAGAGCTAACTTCCGTCTGAAAGGCGTCCGACCCATCGCATACAAACCACGACCCCATTAACCAGGTCCTCGCACATCTCTAGCCTAATTTTCAATCCATATCAGCATAACGAACATCATGATACGCTGACTGTATAACCAGCAACCTATGTACCCAATAGCAATACGCACTTGATCTCGGTATAATACGTGCACAACTGTTGTCTCAGACAGGACCGCAAGTCATCTAAAGGTGGAGGAATAGCCATCGTTTTTAAAGATACCTGTCCCTGTTCAACTGTGGGAGAATAAAGCAGACCTCCTCTTTGCCAAACTCGCCCTCTCACCCAACTGCACCATAAATGTCATAATCACCAACGGGCTACCTGGCTCACCACTAGACTACCAAAAGCACTTTCTCCAAAGTATAAGGAATAACTTAAAAAGCTCCATTAAAACCATCCTGTTCGGCGACCTCAACTTAGGCCTTCATGACTGTAAGGACAAAGCAGCCGCCTCCTTAGCTAAAGAACTCACCAACATGGGGTTCGAACACAAAATCACTGCACCCACGCACAGCAAAGGGCGATCCATTGACTGGATCGCTGACCACAACTGCACATCATCCGTCACCAATATCTCACCTCTCCCATGGACAGACCATCACCTCATCCAATTTGCTATTCCCACCATTCATATCTGAAAGACACTCTCGCATGCCCCACCCGCCGAAGTCAGAAACTCGAAAAAACAAACAAAAATCAACCTCACTCCGCTCCTCGACACTCCGGAACTTAAACCTCCTTTTAACAACAACCCCATCTCTCTGGCCAACACCTATGCACATGTGCTCTTCCAAGCCATTAAATCCCTAGCTCCCCTAGAAGACAAAAACGAACAAAAAATCAATGCACTCCAACTCCTGGTTTACGGAAGAAATATCCACTCTACACACCAATAAGCGGCGAGCCTTAGCCAATTGGCAATCCTCACCCAACCAGTCCTCTCTAAATGAATTCAAAGAAATCTCATCCACGTACAAAAAAGCCATATTCCTAGCCAAATACTTCTCAATGCCAACTCTAAATCTAGGGAAATTTTCACGATCTTCAAAGACCTCACCACCCCAGCCACTACCCCGGATGAAATCACCAAAGACAAAGCCTGGTGTTCCAGCATTCAGGACGCACTCATCAACAAAGTCAAAACACTCCAAGAAAAAATAACAGCTCAGCGCAAAGCTCTTAACAACAAAAACGCTCCACATCTGGCCCTCTCTCCTAAACCTCCCTCTCAGATACCCCTCTTCACCTTCAGAGACGCCGCCGAAGTAGAAGTTACCAACCTTCTCAAAAACATCAAACCCTCCACTTGTAAAGGGGACATCTGTCCTCCAACCAACATTAAAGAATGCGCTGACTCCCTCACTCCCATTATCACAGCGTTCATCAATGCATCTTTCTCCTCTGGTGTCATACCACAAAGCCTGAAAGAAGCCTGGGTTCGCCCCCTCTTAAAAAAACCTACCCTAAACCCTGCATGCCCAAACAACTACCACCCCATTACTACCGTCCCTTTGCTCCTCAAAATCCTGGACAAAGCCGCGCACATGCAAATCCAACAATACCTGGAACTCAATGCCATTCTAGGCAGAAGACAATCGGGCTTCCGCAAAGGCCATGGCACAGAAACTGCACTCTTAGATCTTAAGAATCAAATCACTAAAATAATGGATACTGGCAAACCTGCCTTCCTGCTCCTCCTTGATCTCTCCACTGCATTTGATCTTGTGGACCACGATATCCTAACCTCCCACTTGTCCAACTCCACCCATTTCTCTGACGAAGCCACAACATGGATAACATCCTTCTTAGAAGGAAGGGCTATGAAGGTCTACTCCGACCAAGCCAACGCTGACCCCACCACCATCAACTGGGCATCCACCCTCTATAACCTGTTCACCAAACCTCTCTTTGACTTGCTGGATGCGCTCGGCATAGCATACACAAACTATGCCGACAACACCCATGTCCTCCTCCCCCTTACTGGAGACTACTGTTATGCTCACCTGGTTCCCACGGGGCGTCAACCGGAACTGGGCCGCTGTTGTTTCCACCAGCGTGACGTGTAGCGCCGAGATGACTGACTGGACTGGCCCGCTCAGCCTAGTTTGTCTGGCTCGCAGGAATATTCTTCTGCAAAGGAGAAGAGGAATTAACCACCCGTGGAATTGAGTGTCAACCCACCTTCCCCACTCCCGTTGTCTTCCCACAGATCACTCTTGATGTCTCCTAAAGTCGTTCTCCCCCTTGGCCGTGGTTTGTCTGGAAATTCCCGATGGAACCTCTTCACTAAACGAGGTGCATGCACGTGGTCACTAGGTTCCCAAGACCTTTCCTGCGGACCATAACCTTTCCAGTCAATTAGGTAAAAGAGTTTTGATCTCACTCTTTTTGAGTCCAAAATATTCTTGACTTCGAACTCGGGCTCCCCGTCTATGAGGATAGGTTCAGGTGAAGTGGTTAGCCTAGTTCCTGGTTGCAATGGCTTCAAAAGAGACACGTGGAAGACGGGATGGATTCGCATATGAGCAGGTAGGTCCAACTTGACGGCCACTGGGTTAATAATTGCCTTGACAGAAAAAGGTCCCAAATACCTGGGGTTAAAGGTCTGAGTCCCCTTGAGTGGTAAGTGCTTAGTGGCTAACCATACTTGGTCCCCTATTTGGTATTGAGGAGCTTCACTTCTGTGCTGATCCGCATCCTTTTTGTATTTTTCCTTAGCCTTTTGCAAATGGATGGTTGCTTCTTTAAAGGCTTGTGTAATAACAGCATGGAGATGGTCCACTGCGGGCATCTCTAAATGCTGGGGTGAGTCCAAATCTGAGGTTCAAGGATGGTGCCCATAAATGGTAAAAAAAGGACTTTGTCCAGTTCCTGAGTGTACGGAATTATTGTACGAATACTCTGCGATCCACAGAATGTCTTTCCAATTCCCCTCAGACTGATGTAGCATACAACGGAGGTACTGTTCAAGAGTCTGGTTGGTCCTCTCCGTTTGACCGTCGGTCTGAGGGTGGTGACTGGTCGAAAGCCTAACATCAATTTGTGCCAGTTGGCAGCATTTCCTCCAAAAATGTGAAATGGATTGACTGCCCCGATCTGAAATTAACACTGAAGGAAAGCCATGCAGGCGGACAACATTTTCAAGGAATTCCTTGGCCAGGATTGAAGCTGAAGGTATCCCTTTTAAAGGAATGAAGTGGGCCATTTTAGAAAAAAGATCTACAATAACTACAATGGTATTGTAACCTTGGTACGGGGGTAAATCCGTGATAAAGTCTAATGACAAGGTATGCCAAGGGGTAGGTGGTATGTCTAATGGTTGCAATAATCCAGCAGGTTTTTTCTTTTGCCCTTTATTTTGTGCGCAAATGCCACAAGACACGACAAATGACTTGACATCCTTTCGCCAGGTGGGCCACCAAAATTGCTTCCTAATTTTAGCTTCGGTTTTTGCAATACCCGTATGCCCTTCTATTAAGGTGTCATGGTAATGGGAAATGACAAGTTCCTGTAGTTCTTTTTGCGGTAAAAATAGCTGGCCTTGGTAATAAGGTAAATCATCGATGACAGAGTACTCTGGACCTTTCTTTGCCCAGTCCTGTAGGGCAACGGAATCAAAGAGTTGGTGGATCTTGTTTTGAATGTCCTCCAGTGTCTGTATGGATGTCAGGCCAAGGATTCTCTGTTCCGGAATTATGGGTACGGGTTCTAAAGTTATTTCTGCTTCTCCCATTCCAATCCGGGACAAGGCGTCTGCTTTACCATTCTTACAACCTGGTCGATAGGTTATTACAAAATCAAACTCGGCGAAGAACAATGCCCAACGGAGTTGGCGCGAAGATTGGGCTTTGGCTGTCTTTAGGTATTGTAAGTTGCGGTGATCGGTGATGACCGTGATGGTATGTCTGGCACCCAGTAGATAGTGCCGCCAAGCCTTGAAGGCGGACTTGATGGCCAGCAGCTACTTGTCGGTTATGGCATAGTTTAATTCGGGGGCTGAAAATGTTCTTGACCAAAACGCCACTGGGTGAAGCTGGTTAGTTTCGGGATCCTTTTGGGAAAGGACTGCTCCCATGACTGAACTGGATGCATCTGTTTCCACTATGTAGGGAAGCTCGGGGCGCGGGTGTCTTAATATGGGAGCAGATGTGAATTTAGCTTTTAACTCTTGGAAGGCGTTCTCGGCTTCCTCTGTCCACACAAAGCGTTTGTTTTTTCGCAATAGCGTCATAATGGGATGTACAATGTGCGAGAAGTCTGGGATAAACCTGCGGTAGAAATTGGCAAAGCCAAGCATGCTTTGAACTCCTTTGATTGAACTTGGCGAAGGCCAATTAAGAATGGCATCCACTTTTCGTGTATCCATCCGGATTCCTCTCGGGGTCAGAATAAATCCAAGGAATTCCACTTCCGTAGTGTGGAAGATGCACTTTTCCAGTTTAGCATATAATTTATGCTGGCGTAACTTCTCTAGGACTATTCGGACGTGTTTTACATGCTCAGATTCTGATAAAGAGTATACTAAGATGTCGTCGATGTAAACGACCACACAAACGTCGATAAGCTCTCGGAGGACATTGTTCATGAAGAACTGGAAGGCTGCTGGTGCATTGCATAGTCCGAAGGGCATCACCTGGTACTCAAATAGTCCGTACTTGCTGCGAAAAGCAGTCTTCCATTCGTTACCCTCTTTGACACGTACCAGATGATATGCCCCCCGAAGGTCTAGTTTCGTGTATATACAAGCGTCCTTCACCTGGTCTAGTAGTTCTGGGATCAAAGGCAGTGGGTATCGATTCTTGATGGTTATCTGATTCAGTGCGCGGTAGTCTATACATGTTCTAAGGTCGCCTTCCTTTTACGGTACGAAGAACAAAGCTGAAGATGCAGGGGACTTGGACGGGCGAATGAAGCCATTAGCAAGGTACTGGTCTAGGTGCTGGCGCAAATGGAGATTTCCGGGTTCCCTAAGGGCATAGATTCTGCTGCAAGGTGGTTGTGCTCCAGGTACAAGATCTATTTGACAATCATACGATCTGTGAGGTGGTAAGGTGTTTGCCTGTTCCTTTTGGAAGACATCCTGAAAGTCTTGGTATTCAACAGGTAATTGTATGGCTACTTGAATTACTGGGGCCAGGACTAAGTTTTGAGTTTTCCTTGGGTAGCAGGTATGAGCACATTCTGGGAAGGTTAGTCTCTTCTCTCACCAATCAATACAGGGATTATGTTTTTCCAACCTAGGTATCCCCAGTATCAGCTGAAACTGTGGGGCCTTGATTAGGTCAAACGCCATAGCCTCTCGATGCCCATCTTGACTCAGCAATGTCATCTCTGCAGTGGAATGAGTTACGGGTCCAGAGGCAATTTCCGTTCCATCTACAGAGGTGACAACATCGGCCGTGGTTTTGCGGGTGAGAGATAGATTCATCCTGCGTGATGGCTGCTCTGCTACAAGGACCATGGGTATGGTGAAATGCGAGGTCAGAGTGTCCTTCTTTAAGCTCGGCAAGCGGACCTCTACGCTTGCCGGGCGTGGTCGTTTCCCGAGTCAGATTTCACATGGTTTTCGTCTGCTGCTCCTATAACTTTCTTGGGTGGTTTTACAGGGCAGTTCCGAAGAAAATGACCAGTAGTTCCGCAATATAAACATAATTGCAGTTGCCGTCTTCTATCTCTTTCCTTCTGGGTTAAGGGTCCTTTAACCCCCCCGATTTGCATAGGTTCTGAGACATCTACTCCCTTGGAGCTTACGCGGGTTTTAACCAACACCCTGTTCTCAAACTTGGTTCGGTCAGCCTTCCTGGTTTGAAGTCTGTGATCGAGCTGGACCACTAGATCTATATATTCAGCACAGTCTTGAGGCGGGTTTACGATTTGGGCCAAAACATCTTTGAGTTCTCCCCGAAGTCCTCGATGGAATAATGTGATTCGCTTGGCTTCAGGCCATTCGGTTTCCACTACTAATCTATTGAAAGTTGCAATGTAAGATAAAAGATCCTGGTTACCTTGACGAAGGGATAAAAGTTCGTTGTCCAAAGCCTGTCCTCGGGAGTGTCGGGCGAATAGTCTTTCCATGCTTGTTCGAAAACCCTGGAAATCTCGAAGAATCGGGTCATCCTGGTTAACTGGTGGAATGGACCAATCCGCCGCACTGCCGCTGAGATATGACAGTACAAAGGCTACCTTGGCCTGATCATTTGGGAAAGCTCCAGGTCTACATAAAAAGTGCAAGCGGCATTGATTCATGAATGTTGCAAACCCTTTTGGGTCTCCGGCAAAGCGTTCAGGCGGAGCCAAAGGAACGGCTCCAGGTAAATTTATCTGCACCGGGTTACTCGATGGTACAGGAGCTAGACTTGCCCCAAGTCCTGGTAGAGGTGTTTGTCCAGCGTGGCTCTGTAATAGTTGTCTGGCCAACTCATCAGTTCGTTCTTTTGACACTATCAGTTCCCTCCTGAGGGCATTGGTTTCTTGGCGGGCGGAATGCACTTCGGCCCTTAATTCCCCTAATAATTGGGCCAACTGATCAGTTTCCGAGGTCTCCATGACGCCCAGGTGGGGATTTGTGGGTAGGCTTCGCGTTCTGTTACGCTCACCTGGTTCCCACGGGGGCGTCAACCGGAACTGGGCCGCTGTTGTTTCCACCAGCGTGACGTGTAGCGCCGAGATGACTGACTGGACTGGCCCGCTCAGCCTAGTTTGTCTGGCTCGCAGGAATATTCTTCTGCAAAGGAGAAGAGGAATTAACCACCCGTGGAATTGAGTGTCAACCCACCTTCCCCACTCCCGTTGTCTTCCCACAGATCACTCTTGATGTCCCCTCCTTAGTCTCACCTGATGGTTTGGAAGGATGAGCTCTCCATCCTGCGTCGACCGCAGGGGCGCGTTGATGACCAGTTACTTCACTGGCGTAGAGGAATTGGTGAGTTCCAGTATTGACTCTAAAGTCCAATTGTTCATAAGAGTTCTAATGTCTGATCTTCACTCTGTCCGATTCCTTGCAGGTTGCCGATTAATCCACTCGAAGGTTTCCAAATGGCAATTGGTAAGATTCAGGTAAGTCTATTGTGGTTTTCCCCTTAGGGGCTGGGGTACGGTGATGAAGCAGAGTTGACTGCGCCGACCCGAGATGAGGTGAGTACCCCCCGTGGTAAATCAGGTAAGTCCTTGGGGGTAGCTTGTATAGCCTTAGAGAGTCCCCTTGCTCACCTTGCTGTCTTTGTCTCCTTAGGTGTCGGAGGGCGGCCGCGAGATGGAGAGAGCGTGATGGAATGCTGAAGTACCGCCAAGCAGGTGAGTTCAGCGCGGCGCCGTAGGAATGCGAAGCGATGCTTCAAAGACTTCTGTCTTTCAGCTCCGTGGCAAAATGGATCAGGATTCAGGTAAGGAGTAAAGTTCTAACCTTTATACTTCTTTTCTTCTTGTTTCAGGAGTCCCAGGACTGAAGCAGGCGTGGCTGAAGGCTGGAGCTGCTGAAAACACGGTGAGCGTTACGCTGCAGCAAGCAGAATAACGCGAAGCACGTGTGGCTGTCCGGGCGTGGTTTAAAAAGCCTTGGAAGAAGATCCAGGTAAGTATTCTTCCACAGCCCCACCCAAGTAACAAACTAGTCCCTTCAGTAAAATAGTCCCTCCTAAGCCTCATTTGGCTTGAGTCTTAATGCAGCATGGTCTGCCTCAGGTGAGTATGCAGCATGGTCTGCTTCAGGTAAGTTATCAATAATGAGCCTGGCGCCCATGACGCCAGGACTGACTTTATCTTTATGAGCCTGGCGCCATAGGCGCCAGGACTGCACCCAAACAGCCCCTAACTGGGGCTTTTGGGCATGCTCCAAGTGGCATGATGCCTGCTTCCGGGGCTGCTGGGCCTGGTCTGGTCTTCCGGGGGCAGGCATCATGACAACTACGACCATGATGAAGAAGCTCTCCTCCAGATATACTCCACTATTCAAACCTGGATGACCATCAACTGTCTCTGCCTAAATGGGGATAAAACTGAGATCATAATCCTGGGCCCTAAGGAAACCATCTCCAAACAGTCTCCACAGCTGTTAAGACCCTCGGAGTGTACTTAGAGACGACTCTCTCGATGTCAAGACAAGTCAGCGCCATCACTTCTGCCTCTGCTCACACCACTAAACTTATAGCAGCCATAAAACCTTTTCTAACCACTCAGAACTGTCTATCCATAGCAAGAGCCACAATAGGAGCCAGACTCGACTACTGCAACGCCCTTCTGGCAGGCACCTCGACTACTTACATCAATACACTCCAAATAATACAAAACAATGCGCTCCGCGCAGCCCTTCACATTCCTAAAAGGGACCACATATCCCAAGCCAGATGGGATGCACACTTGCTCCCAGTTAAGGAAAGGATCAACTTCAAAATCCTCACTCTTACACACAAATGTATTAATCTCTCCGCCCCATCATACCTTTCTGACACCATATCCAAAAACATACCTACTCGCCGTGCCAGAAGCCACCATGCCAACCAACTCCACGTACCTCTCATAAAAAGAGCCAAAGCCGGTGGCATTGGCTTCCCCTATATAGCTCCTAAACTTTGGGATGCCCTCCCCAACGTACTCAGAGCAGAACCTTCACTACTCACATTTCACAAAACCCTCAAAACCACACTATTCACATAAATCTCTGCACCCTGTAACGCCTTGTTGAATACGATATGCTTATGCTTATGTCTACTAAGCCTTCCTTTGTAACCAGAAATGTATCATATATGTAACAGCGTCACGGTGCCTCTGGGCTGATGTGCGCTTTAAAAATGTGAATAAATAAATAAATAAATAAATAAAAAATAAATAAATAAATGTGGAGATGAATTTGATTATAAAACACTTTAGGACTGTTCAGGGTTATCTCCTGTGGGTTGCCCAAATCTGTTATCACACCGAGAAACCACACAGGTTAATCATTTCTATAAATTCCAGTGCCCTCGTCTTGTTCTTGCCCTTCAAACAAAATTCCGCTAGATCCTCGTCGGGGAGTGGCAGGACAGGTGAAAAGAAAAACTTGCCCTATCAGTAGTCACAGACTGCAAGGTATGATGATGCTAAAAGGTGCATGGCAAACCAAGGATCAGGCATGTGTCGTCTGCTAATCAAATGAATTATTTAGAATTTTATTTCGGATTCCATGTCTAGCAGAAGCAGGTTAAAACAAAAATCAAAAAGGAAGAATTGGGTAAGAATGGAGGAAAACAAACAATTTTTGAAAGTACATGTTTAAAATCGTCCTCTTGTCTAGTGCTAAACGGGTGTTCCTGAGTACACCGTCAAGAGAACTCAGTGCTGCGTGGTTTGCTTGCAGATTTTCAGATTTACTTTAGTGAGTAGAGTGAAATCCCACCTATCCAACAGAGATTCCTACAGATTGTAGGGTTTCTCTGTATAGTGTTCGTGATATCACTCTTTCCTTGTTTCTCAGAGAGAAATAAATGCAACCCTATTCTGTGAAATTATTTGTATCTCACTATACTGGGTCGCATACAAGCCGACCGCTTTCAGTGGACTGCTGTAGATGTGCCACTTTCTTCAGGGCTAGAAAAAGGCACCAAATTGCATGCCTTGTCTTATTCCAGTACAGTGTTGTCCGTAGTAAATTGTAATGTTCCCACCCCATCCTTGAATCCGCTAGACTCCTTGGCTTTATATGGGGCTATTGGTGGGCATAATCGCAGGATGCCTTGATTCTTGGCATTCCTTGTTACCTTCTGCAGCGGCGTGCAGCGTCTGCAGGGTCATACCACGCCAGACCATCAATCATATATGTGATGTCATCTTTGATGTCATGGGTGTTATTCTTAGCAGTGCACGGTGGTGGCGCGAGTTATGGTTGCTTAGCTTACCATAACTGGTGAATTTGAGGGGTTTTTCGGTTTTACTTGTAACCATAATGTCCCTTTAACAAAGTTTTTTTCACTGAATTTGGTAGGTTTTTATGAGCGCATCTTAACCATAATGTCCCGTTAACAAAGTTTTTTCATTGAATTTCATAGGTTTTTATTACTGTAACTTAACCATAACGTCCCTTTAACAACGTTTTTTCATTGAATTTCATAGGTTTTTACTAGTGCAACTTAACCATAATGTCCCTTTAACAAAGTTTTTTCATTGAATTTCATAGGTTTTTATTAGTCCAACTTAACCATAACGTCCCTTTAACTAAGTTTGTTCAGTGATTTTCATGGGTTTTTACCACTGCATGCTATTTTCCTACAACTTACTAATATCATACTTACCCAATATAACAATATTTGTGTCCAATTTACAAAGTGTCAACTTAAAAAGCTTTGCCATTTCCCACCTTCTAGAATAATTTTTTACACTTCTATACACTGTTTGCAACAATTTAAACTAGTTTTGCATGCGTAGACGTCTACGAACATCTGACTTCAACGTGAACCTTCCGGACAGTGCCACATGACCATACGCTGGCGTGCAGCATGATGACGTGTCCGAGAACTCGTCCGCACTTCACGATAAGATCCGTACTTCGCGGACAGTTTGGAACTGCATTTTCTACTGATCTACGAACTCTCAACTTCAAAATTTCTCTTGCACAGCTCCAACACCTATTCCTATTCATCCATTAACAATCTAGTACGCAGTACATATGTTTAGCAAAACTGCTATTTATCTTAAAATGGAATCAGCTAATGCCATCCCTCCTCCCTGGGAGACACCACCACTGATGTAATCAAGGAGCATGAGAAACACTGCTCCTACCTTAGAAATAACACACGCAACATTTTCCCCTGTCCACCTGCCCCTCCATATTAGTGTTTGGTGCATCTTCCCTCATTTCCCTCCCCACCTTTCGTTCTAAGCTCTACTGCCAAAAAAAATTTTTGGACCCTGGAGGTTCCCTGAAGATGCTGAGCCCACAATAAGATGCATTCGCCTCATGTAGCAAGTGATTTTTTCTTGCTTCATAATAATGCAAATGTAGAACCTAAAAACATTTAAATTATTTGCACATGCAAAGGCTGGTGGTGTGTCTTATGCCCTTTACAGCACTTCACATGGATGTAGGCCGGTAGATAAAACAGCCATGCCTTCGCTCATGTACATTTCTGTGAACGGCATTTGGGGAGACCATGGGTAACATCACAACCTTCAGGATGCTTCAGAGGCAATGGAAAATCTGGCGCATAAAGCATGATGAAGGACTCTTCACCCCTTGCTTTACCTGTCTGTCTTAATAAAGAATAGACATGAAGAGTGATGAAGGGCGTGGCCTAATGTGTGTGTGTGTGTGTGTGTCCAAACTCTTCTCTGGTGGTCAGTGGGCTTATTACTGCCACTGAGATAAGGAAGCTCTACTCAGATGCTTGCTTTCCAATAGTTGGGCTCTATGACCCTTCTCTGGTGTTCAGTGGGCTCATTGTCGCCACTGTGACAAGGAAACTCTCCTCGAATGATTGGTTTGTACGGAATAGGGTCTCCAACCCGTCTCTGATGGTCAGTGGGCTTATTGTCGCCACTTGGATGAGGAGGCTCTCCTTGGATGCTGGGTTTGTACTGGTTAGGGTCTCTGACCCGTGGCTGTTGGTCAGTGCGCTTATTATCGCCACTGAGATGAGGAAGCACTCCTCGGAAGCCAGGTATACAAGTGTTAGGGTCCCCCCAACCCATCTAGCTTCCAACCCTAGGTCTCTCGCACCTCCAGTTACCTTCTGAAGGATTTCGGTACACCACTGGGAAATCCTGGCACTGGGGTTCTTCTCTCCAATGCACTCGGCTTCTCTCTCCGGTTTCCACAGCAATGCGCACTATTAAACTGCTCAGCTCTTCTCTTCAGTTTCGCGTTCGGGTCTGCATCACCTGGACCCACAGAGAACTCCTTCCTTGCCTGTGTCCTCCACTCTTGTCTGGCTCTGGTCTGCCCACAGAATTTGAAACTCCCACTGGTTTCTGCACCTGTTGCCTCTCCCGGCTGGATTTGACAGGTTTGTTATTCCATCATCTACACTTATACAATGTTGCCAGTCCCGCCCTGGTGGATTGTAAAAGTCCTTTATTTCTGTTGATAACTTAATCCTCATGCCTCCTCGGGGTCACCTTGTACCAGTACTAGCACAGTCAATGACCTTCATGTCTTCTGTGCTCTTCTTCGTCCAAGTAACTTTGGCTGTCTTTATCCCCTGTGTTACAGCAATACATAGGTCTACTTTCAAGAAAGTGGTTCTGAACAGTGGGAAGGGCTAGGGAATGTTGGGGAATGACAATACTCATCAGGCTGTCTACAGGTGATCGTCCCAGTCCCCAGAGGGAGAGTCCTCTCCATGAGGTCCTTCTGCATTAAACCACCCCCACAGAGACTATTGGTTAGCGGATGCGCCTCCCTAGCCTCATGGGAAAAGGCTCTCCCCTGGAGAAAAGTGGCAGGACATTCTGAATCGTCACACTATGTGTTGGAAAGTAACTCCTCGTGACTCTTCACGTAAGTTCTCCTTTAGTAACATTGAGTTACATGAAGTCCAAGCATATTACCCACCGGTGCCCACCACCCAGGCTACTTCTTCAACTGACACTAGTGGAACATGCGGGCATAGCATTCTACCAATCACATGTGCACATTCTACAATGACATTACTCAATCTGACCTCACACATGCCATTAATTCCTCCACCCAAGTATACACTAAAGAACATACAAAAAACTCAATAAATACTTTCTGTGGCATGGCAATTTTCTACTGGGCATCAATGGTAAAGCAAGCATGGTCAGTGTTATTTTGTGCCTGGAGTGGCCTACATTGGTGCAGCCAGTTTAAACCTTTTATTATTTTGGCATGGCTTTTTTAATCGGAAAGGCAACAGGAGTGTGTTCCTCCAAGGGGATATTGGCAATATGCACAACGTTGTTCTGATATGGGAGTACTGGCACATACTAGTGCAGCCTGCATGGAAATGTATGGGCACAGCCAGCGTGAACATGTTTTTTTTACTGGCATATATTGTGAGCTCATGAAAATGTGCTGGAAGATGCTCCAGTGTATGTTTGGTGATTTGCATCTATTGGATTTTTTCATGAGTTACCCTACAAAACTGATTGCAAGCTACCTAGCTTTTTACCCAATTTTTCACCATAAGTGTGCTATATATTGCGCCATTTTAACCCATTATTGAAAAGGTTTGCTTGGATCGGGCTACGGAGGGCTACACTTGTTCCCTCTCACAGATTTGTTTGAAATATTTACAACCCCCCAATAAAGAAAATGCACATGCTGCCACGCCCCAAGAAAGAACACAACAGACAGCATGGAAACATGCCCCCTCTGCTTACCAGAGTCCCGTGACGGCTCTTGCTGCCCTGCTGTACATTGTGGAAGACGCTTCATGGACCAGATCTCTGCCCTACAACCCGCGCCGAACTTTAGCAGCAGTACGGTTCTCCTCGTGCATTGTCACACAGAGGTCCTGCCGAAGCTCTGCTGCGGCGGGCTCCCTTACTTCTAACTCAACCTGCAACCTCATGCTTGGTTGGGTCACCAGGAGCTAATAGATAAGGACCCCCGAGCTGAACAGGAGGGTCCTAACTAGGAACCACTTGTGTGATCCCTGGCCCAGCCTGGGAAGGAATAGAGAGGGATGAAGGAGGCGGGGCAACCGGAAGAAAAGTAATGGAAATAGTAGAAGGGTTCCAGTATGGGAGGTAAGTTACTGCAAAAGTAAGTACTTGGATAATGAAGAGAGACGTGGAGGTAAAGCCAGAGGGTGAAAATACTGGCAGAGGCATTGCCTTACCCCTTACCACCTCATTATCGGCTGGTAAGGGTCAGCGGTGTAGCTGTGAGGGAGGGAGGAGTAAAGGAACTGCACTATGTAGAGAAATGAAGTGTGAAGGGAATGCCTCTGTTGGGGTAATCGCCGGTGGCATTCAGACAGCAGCATAGTGACCTAGCACTGAACTAGGCCCATCTAACTCGGTTGATGGCGCTCCTATTCGCAGTCTTGTAGTGGTTTTGTGACTGCCTTGACCAGTGTGCGTCCGGGTACTGGTCTCATTCCAAATTCAGATTGATTTGGACAATAGAAACTTTTGCGCACCAATTGCACGTTGAGGCCCAGGAAATGCAGTGCAGAATTTGGCAGTTGATCAAAAATCCTAGGGCTAATCCTATTTCTCGCAGTTATTCTTAGGCCCCAAATCTCTCCAGTGCCTTTCGTAATCTGCAAAGGATTAGAAATAGTGTGGAAGGAATGGGGACATTTGCATAAACTAAGCTGCATGAAAATAACCCATCCAGCAATGATGAGTTGTACCCTAGTATCACTGCTTGCATGAATACCACTGAAAATACACCTTATGACCAATGATACTATTTTTTGTTTCTTGTGTATTGGTTTTAAAATAAAACGTTACAAAAAGCATACATTACAAGATACATCAAATTACATTTTCTTAATAAGTGTAAAACATTACAAGACAATAGAGAGCATGCAAGAATCATAAAATACATTTTTCATTAAATTACTTCGTATAAATTTAGAATCAGAACCATATAATGTTTTAGGACCCTAACATTTCAAGCAATATTTTTAGAAACCCAATTAAATCAAGTAGCAAAGAGATTTGTTCACCCTCCGAGTCTAGAGCACACTCATTCCCCAGCATGAATACAATTAAAATCAGAAAAGCTTTTGTAACAAACTAATCTCAGATGTATTTTTTATATTATTATCATGTCAGCTTTCTGTTTTACCTAACGTCCTCCCGCACAGGAGCCGCCTAAACCGCAGCTGGCAAAATACCTATACGATCTGGCACGCATATAAGCACTGAAAACACATTTTCAAGGGGAAAGGAGCATGTTTGCAAAGTCGAGGCTTGCAAACTGCTCAGTCGGTCACTTCAGTGCAAGCAGAATTTCAGGAGTTGTATTCATGAAGGATAAGCATTGGGCCTCGGGCCCTGGAAGCTCATTGGTCAGGGTACGCATCTGCCCTCCTTCTGCTGGCACACTCTTTAGCTCCATGTTACATTAGATGCAGGGTTTGTATCTGCTTTATTTAAGAAGCATAGACCATTAGCCAGTGAAGCCTACAAAGGAAGACGACGACGCCGGAGGCAGATCTTATTTTGGTTTGCAAGCTGATGACTCCATAATGCAACACGCTTGTTACTTCTTGCATGGGGGTTGCATGCAGCAAAAGCTAATGCTCTGCCGCCCTGCAAGGGTTGGCTGTCATTACCTCCACGTCCACTCTTCCTCGTCACAGTACTTACCTCATGAGGCCCCTGCCTCCGACACAGGGCCTTCTATTTTTCCTGCCTCTGGCAGGTTGGACTATTCCAGTTGTGGGGCTCCAGGGAACGATTGCTGGCCCCCTAGTGGGGCTGTGTGGCGGGGCCTTTGGCTCCCTTAGGTGCAGTGCTGCTCCTGGGCCCCCTGCATGGTTTGGGGTCCCGGTTGAGCGGGATAGCCTCGCTCGATTCTTTGCTGGGCTCCAGACCAGAGCGTGGGCATTACAACCCGGGTCCTGTATGGTAAGGAGGTGGGGGGGATCCCATAAGCTCAACAGGTAGAGCATGGGTCCACCAGTAACAACAATCATTTAAACCACCTCTCAGGCATTTGTAAAAGTTTCTTCTCCTGTCGGTGGGGGTGAGCTTTGATACAAGGCTGCACCGGCTCCTTTGAAGTTGTTTCCTGATGTCCTTTTATTATAACGTTCCTCTCCAGAGGCGTGTGGGCTCTGCCTCCGGCAATGCATGCTCCGCTCTCTATGGGTGATCGAACAGTTCCCATGGAGATAGATTTTTTTTAACTTTGACATTGGTGGGAGTTATCCTGGCCTACAGTTTTAAACGTGTAGTTGGCAAGGTCGTGTTCGTTTTCTCTTTGCACACCATGGGTAAACATTCTGAAAAGCTCAGGCACCTTGTCCTGTCTTCTTCCTCATCTTCCTCTTCACCTGAACCACACAGGAGGAGGAAGAAGAAGTCAAAACGTTGTTCCTTGACCAGGAAGGAATTGAAGAGCCTGCTAAAGCATCATGCTGGAGGGAAACACAGCCTTGCGCATGGCCACAAGCGACGGCGTCTGTCTTCCACTTCGTCCTCATTTTCTGGCTCTGAGGCCTCGGCTTCTTCCTGTTCCTCATCCGCTGATGCAGAAGGTAAATATCTGGACAGCGAAGGAGTGGAGGAGGTGCTTGCTCAAGTTTGGGACTTCATGGGGTTCTCTGAGCCCCTGGTTCCGGTGGGGGGGGGCTGACCCTACTATTTGCCAGTATATGCATACTCCAAGGATAGCGTTGCCATTGGTTTCGGATATCCGGGATAAAATCATTTGGGAATGGCGTGAGCCAGAATAAATTGCGATGCCTCGCTTTATGGCCAAACTCTACCTGTTGAAAGGGGGCGAGACTTTGCAGTCATATCCAGTTGAGGTGGTTGATATCCTCTCCAGCCTGATGTGTCAATCCCCTATGTCGGCTGAGGAGGCAGCTGTCTGGGACTCAGTGGACCATAGGGTTAATTCCAGCCTGAAGAAGGTTCATGCTGGGGCACATCTGGCCCTCTGGGCGAATATCTATGGTTCCTACACAACTGAGACTGTACTCAGTGGTTTCAGAAAATCGAAAAAGGCTGTGGATGCTGGTTCTGATTGTGCTCTGTTGTTATCCGAGATGCAGAGACAAGATGAACTTTTGTCCGATCTGGCATTTGATGGGGTGCGTGGCTCGGCCATGGCCATGGAGGCTGGTGTATCGGCCTGGCGGCAAGTGCATCTGCGGGATTGGAAAACAGAAGGTTCTCAGATGGCGGCTGCCCAAAAAATTCCTTTTGATGGATCCACACTTTTTGGTGACTCTCTTGAAGATAAAGTGCATAATGTGTTTAGGGCTGACAAGCAGGCGGACAAGTTGTGGCGCAAGCCTTTCTCAATGGCCAAGAAGTCTTCCTCTGGTGGGGGAACTGTGACCGGAAGGTCTTTTCCTGGCCCGTCCTCTCAATCTTTTCGGAGATCAAGGGGGGCTCGGGGTCCTCCACTCTCTTCACATCCTGGTCCAGTACAGAAATCCTGGCGGTTTGGACAGGCCTGTGGGTGGGCGTCTCCAGTTGTTATTTCCAGTATGGGACAGGTGGTGCTTGGATTCCTATGTTCTGGACACCATTCGGAGAGGTTATCTAGTGAACTTCCTGTCTCCTTCTGTCCAGGCTCGCTTGTTCGGACTGTGGTTCCCAGGTCAAGGACCAAGAGGTTGGCCATGGAAACCGCTCTTTTTGAATTGTTGCTGAAGGCAGCCATCATGCCCGTCCCTTTCCCGTTTCGAGGACAGGGTTTCTATTCGCAGGTGTTCCTGGTCCCCAAACCTTCAGGGAAGTATCACCTGATTTTGGACCTCAAGGCACTGAACTGCTTCGTTTGGAAGGAACGCTTCAAGATGGAGACTTTGCAGAATGTTCTCCCGATGTTGTACAGGGGGGACTGGATGGCATCTCTAGATCTCCAGGATGCATATTACCATGTGGCTCTCTGCCCCTGTCACATGAAGTTCTTCCGTTTTGCAGTGGGGTCCTGACACTTTACATTCCGAGCGCTCCCGTTCGGGTTGCGTTCAGCCTCGAGAGTGTTCACCAAGCTGGTGGCTCCACTGATGGCTCATTTGCACCTGAGTGGCATTCAGATTTTTCCCTACCTGGACGATTGGTTGGTCAAGGCAGCCCTCTGGCAGACAGTCCTGACTCAGCTGCAGTTGGTCTGCCAGAAATTGCGGTACTTGGGGTTTCTGATAAACTGGCAGAAGCCTCAGCTGGAGCCCTCTCAGGATCTAGTTTTCATTGGGGCTCAGATTTGCACCAGGATGGGGAGGGTGTTTGTGTCCCAGGAGAGGGTCCATCGCTTGCTGGCTGTTCTGGGCAGGGTTCTCAGGAAGCAGTATGTCTCGGCTCGCCTATTGCTCAAGTAGCAGGGGCACATGGCATCTTGCGTGTTCCTGGTTGCTTGGGCGCGTCTTCATTTGCATCCTCTGGTATCTTATCTTCTCTCCTAATGGCTCCCGACATCTCAGGCTTATGAGGTCTTGATCCCGGTGTCCCCGGCTCTGAGGGTCTCCCTGCAGTGG
Organism: Ambystoma mexicanum; assembly: GCF_040938575.1. Classification (NCBI taxonomy): domain Eukaryota; kingdom Metazoa; phylum Chordata; class Amphibia; order Caudata; family Ambystomatidae; genus Ambystoma; species Ambystoma mexicanum. The sequence goes on from NC_090929.1 coordinate 210,267,652, forward strand.
TGGTTGGGTGTTCCGAACCCTGGGCAGGGGTTTCCATGGTCCTTCCTCCGGAGACCAATCTTACTACAGACGCCAGCGCAAGAGGGTGCAGGGCAACCTTGGGGGTCCTCTCGGCCCAGGGGTTGTGGGATCCAGGGGAGAGACGTCGGTCATCCAATTGGAGAGAGCTGTGTACCATTCTCCGGGCTCTGATGTACTTCAAAGTGTTTCTGCAGGGCCGGGCGGATTTGGTCCGGACGGACAATACAACGGCCTTGGCACATGTCAACCGCCAGCAGGGTTCCTGCCGCTCCTTGAATGCTCTGGCTGCTTGTGATGCTGGAAATGCATCGGAGGGACAGGCCCTCCGTATCCTTGTCCTTCACTGCTTTTTATTGTGTGTTCTGTCGTGTTTTCCGCGCAGGAGTTCATGTGGGACTCATGGTGGTGCAGCTCTCTCTCCTTTTGGTTTGGTAAACGGACCCGTGGGATACCCTTATGGCACCCATGGGTAGGGGTACATCCCTGCACCCCTAGTGTATGTTTTTGGGCACCTGTGTGTGACCCACAGAGCAGGGTATGGGCTGGTGGCAGCTCCGTGCTGAAATGACTGGTGCCCTGAGCATCCTCCATTTTGGGATGCCGTGTATGTTTTTGGGCACCTGTGTGTGACCCACAGAGCAGGGTATGGGCTGGTGGCAGCTCCGTGCTGAAATGACTGGTGCCCTGAGCATCCTCCATTTTGGGATGCCCAGGCCCTGTCATTGGAAACGGTAGATTCCTGATGGAGACAAAATGGCCCCCAGGGCCTCTTGCCTTCCATCACCTTTTACTCTGATATTCCCGAAGTCCCGGGAAGCCCTGCCCCTGTCCCTTCCCCCAGACTGGCTGTTGGGTGGAAGTTCCATATATGGTAGTGTGGGGAAGTGCCGACCAGACTGGCTGGAGCCTTCTCAACGACCGTATGTTGTGGATACGCCCGTGGGTGGGACCTGGGTGAATGGAGTGTGTGACGAATATACATTCTATGTTGTGACTGTCTAGTATCTGGTGTTTGACACAATGGTTGAGACAGCCCTGCCCGAAACCGGTATGAATGCAGATTGGAGTGTTGAATGGCTCAGTACTTGTCCCAATACACATAACTTGTTGTGAGTGTCTGGAGAGAAGTGAATGGCCTGAATATCTCGTGTGCCTGATTGGCTGCCTGCCTGCATGAATGCCCGTAGTCGTGATTGGATGCTTGAGTGCGACCCAGCGGAATGAATGGGAGATCAACAGTATATCTGGGGACCTCTCACTTCTAGGAATAGTGTTCAGAAGCTGAAGTCCACTACGACGAGTAAATGGAGTGAAGCTTTACCTTGAGCCCTGCTGGACGAGAAGAATTGATGTTGCTCTCCTTCGCAATCTGAAAGCTGCTGTGCTTCAAGAGCTGACCCAGAGAGGACCTGGTAAGGCGCCCTCTTCCCGAGCCGCGGGGGACTATTGTGCACAGCTGATCTTTGCCTAAGCTCCCTGGTAGACAGACCTTCGACAGGCTGCCGACCCGATACGGGGACTGCTGCAGGAACTCCAAGGAGAAGCACCCGGACTGTTGTCCGCCACTGTCGCCGACCGCCGTCGCCGACCGGAGCCGCTGTGCTCCCGTTGCCTAAGAACTTCATTGATCCAAGGACGCTCTCGTCCGCATCGTCGCCGCTGTATCCTGCTGGAGAAGGCCTGACCGTCGACGCGCCGAGGAGCATCCATTGGTGGGTTTCCCGCCACCCAAAGACCACAGAGACGCCGACGACTCAACGCCCTTGCTGGGCCACAGTTCTTCAACTCTTTGCGGTCCAGAACTATCGACACCGAGGTGCCCCGCACGCCTCTTCCTGGCAGGACGTTTATGCTTCCCCTTCAACGAGCACCGCTAGGAATGAGGCCACTTCACCGTCATAGCTCGACCTGTTCTCCGTCGGACATTCGACGACCCGTGACTCCTGCCTGAAAGGCAGGACACTCAAGAAGGGTTGTCGATTTCCCTGACGCGAAACGCTACAACACCAAGGTACTTTGAGGTTGCAGAATTATTGGGAAGTCTAAGGGTGAACAATATATGGACTGGACTTGTATCTTTCTTCTACAGGAGTGTTGTGGTGTACCCTGTGTATGGGGAAACATATAGCCATTGCCTCTGTGGAGCAGAGCCGCATGAGGGCTTGTCTCTCCAGACCTAGAGCTAGCAGAAGAAGGAAGCGATCTTGAAGAGACCTCCAAGTTGGTCAGGTGAGAGGGTCGGAATGTCTTGTATGTGGTGCATGGTGTCTTGTGTAGTTGTCTCTCTCTGCACCATGCAACTCATGATCTAAAAAGGAGCGCAACAAAACCTAAATTTTAAGTGGTGATGGGAGGGGCCACTTTAGAAAATAGGTGGGGCAAACTTGGAGGCTCCGCCCCCACTGCTCTACCCGCCACTCCCATGGTCTGGTGTGGGGGCCAACTATCAAATAGTATATTTTAAAGCTCAATATGCAGAAAGGCAATGGAAGTCTTTCTTAAAAGTAGCTGCTTTAAAGTTGTACTGCGTTTGTTCAAGTACATTTTTCTGAACAAACACAGTAAAACTTTAACACCACCAGTTTTGGTGAAATGCTTCCCTCACCTCTCTGCCTAACAAAATGCAAGTGCGCACATCCAGGGGTGCACCTAGGCTAAAATTTAGGCGAGGGCTAACCCTTCAAATGCTGGAAGAGGTGCTAACTTCAGAGGCGGTGGAGGAGTGGCAAACTTACTTGTGTGGGGGCATCTAACTTCATTACTCTTGAAGTTAGATGCCCCTCTTTGCACGGCTCCATGAATCAGAGTTTGTGTCGACAGTGCAAAGCCACTTTTCAGCAGTGCAAATTCACTTTGATCTGGGCAAATATTCCATGGATCGGGCCCTATGTCTGCCTGTCAAATTAAGTGTTACGAGACTTGTGGAGGGCCAGTGCAGCAATAATGCAATTCCATGTGACAGTTTTGGAGCCACTTGCAGAGGAGCACCAGGGTACACTAATTTGTCCCTACACTTATTAAAACTGTCCTGTTGTATAGGGTGTAAGCGTAATCACTTATAAGCACTCACATTTTTGCAGTTCAAGTCAGGGTGAGATTACATTATTTGCCTGGGATCACACACCAACGCTTAACAGCGAAGCAGTGATTTTAACCAACTCTGCAATTTGGGCACAGCCACCTTCTTCCACGCTTTACTTGGAACAAATATTTAAGTTTTAGGTGTCAAACCCTACAATAGTACTGTCATATAGAGTTTACGTGCAAAATACCTATACATTTTTCTTAGGAGTATTTGCCTTTATTTAGGGAGTAAAGTTACCAGTACACTACGTATATTTAGGGATGGATGCAGAGGGACTTCATAGGAATCCAATGTTTTTCTGCCAACATGAAAATGACATGCTTGTGGAAAACCATTTCTGCAGGCAGAGCGGTAATGGCAGGCAGAAACAGTAATCCTGTTCAGAGCCCCCACTCCGCCTGCCAAAAGCAGCAAAATCCCCTAAAGCAAAAAATGTGGTGTTCAGCCAGGAATAACACGTGGTTATGCCTGTTTTACCACTACTTTTTGCTCCCATGAGATAAAAAAAGCCCCCATGTGTGTTGTGTTGCATTGCTGCTTGGGCATGGGTTTCTGGAGGATGCAGAAAAACACATGCATGGACTGTGGGCATGGGATATCTCCTCCCACTCCTGCTCTCTCTCCTTTGCCCCTGGAGCGGTTGTGCAGCGTGGCATTATGCGCAACATGGAATGGTTCCTTCATGCTCTGGCGTCAATGGGCTTCTGAGAGTTTAGCTCGCCCTGAGGACATACTCTCAGGAAGATTCTGGTCATATTGAAGTGTGTGGGATACGGAACTCAGAGTGGGTCAGTCCGACCATTCCCAAGGTGTTGTCTAGTCTGGTGGCTTGGCTCTACTCGGTTGTCCAGACGCGGGCACTACTGCTATATCTGGCCGATAGACCTTGTGCAAATGCCCCTATGCAGAGAAGTCTGGCGGTCCTTGTGGCTGAGGCCTAGTCTCTGGGCCTGATTAGTTTAGTTTAGTGTATTTATTTATAGAGCGCACCGAGCCCTTAGGCAACTGGGCGCTGAAACTTACATGTTGCGAAATACAGACAATTATAAGGATACACAGCATAGAAAAAAGAGACACATTTTTAACAAAAAATACACAAAGTGGGAAATAAATGGAGCACATTAGAATATATACATCAAATGTTCACAGTTCAAGATAATTACAGTGGATGTCGGACGGGACAAGATTAATCGATAGGTAACCGATCTTGCTCGTGGAGCCAGGCTTTGGTCTTATTCCTAAATGCGTGGTAAAATGGTTCCTCTCTTGTGGAGAGGGAGAGGGCATTCCATCTTCTGGCTGCAAGGACAGGGAAGCTAGCAACGCCTGCACGTTGTTGCCTAAATCGGGATATATTGAGACATTGCCTCATGGTAGTTGTATTAGGTCATGAGGATGTGTGGCGAGAGATGGTATTAGACAGGTAAATGGGAGCTTGACTGGAAAGGCACTTGTGAATGAGGGACAAGGTTTTGTAAGCTATTCTTTGGTTGATGTTAAGCCATTTTAGCGAGAGTCTAGTTTCAGAAATATGGTGATTCCTAGGAATATTTAGAGCTGCTCGAAAGGCGTTATTTTGCAAAACCTGCATTTTGTTGATGTTTTGTTGAGATGTGCCGAGGTAGAACGCGTTGCAATAATCTAGCTTGGAGAGGACTAGGGCTCTGGATAATGTGATGCAATTGGCTGGGGACAGGTAAGGTCGGCAGGCAGTGATGAGCTTACAGGTGTAGGCGGATGCGGAGGCTAAGCCGTTAGTTTGTCTAGTTAGTGTTAGTGCAGAGTCTATATAAATCCCTAGTGTTTCACCTCCTTGGCGACTTTGATTAAGTTGCCATCAATGTTGAAGGAGGAGAATGATGCGTTCAGGTTATTTATGTTGGCAGGCGAGCCCAGGAGGAGCAACTCTGTCTTGTCATCATTAAGACAGAGTCCATGTTTCGCCATCCAAGCTTCTATGATGAGGTAGTAAATGTTGTTGAGAGTCTCACTGTCCACAATGTAGTCACCAGTAATTGGGATGAGTATCTGTGTGTCAACTGCGTAATTAGTGTAGATGACACGCAGATAGTCAAGCTCACCAAAAAGTGGCTTGGTGAATACATTGTAAAGAGTGGGGGACACACAAGAACATAGGGGGATAGGTGATGGGGAACAGTGAGGCAGAGGCAGATGGTGCAAAAACCCTCATGGATCTATTATTAAGGAAAGACTCAATCCAAGCGTTGGCTTGGTCTGAGAAGTTTGCAGCTGAAGGCAGGTGATTGCATAAGATTTTATGATCCACACAAATCAAAAGCTGCTGATAGTTCAGGTAAGAGGAGTAAAGGTGGTTTGCCTTTGTCTTTCAGCATCTGGATTTGGGTCTTGAGGTCGATGAGGGCGGTTTCAGTTCCATGTCTGGGTCTGAAACCTGATTGCCTAAGTCCAAATAGGTTGTTGGTTTCCAGGTGTTGTCGTATCTGTTGATATGCAGTGCGGTCAAGTATTTTTAGAAGAAATGGGACCGTTGTAATGGGTCTGTAGTTGGCTGGGTTATTTGGGTCGAGGGAGGTTTTTTTTAGAAGCGGGAGTACCCACGCATCATTCAAGTTGTTGGGTACTATGCTAGATTTGAATTAAGCATTGATGACTGATGTAATGAAAGGGGCTAGTTCCTTGGCAGCTTCCTTAACAAGGGGGGCAGGACATGCATCATCTCAACAGTTAGAGTGTTTAAGTTTCCGAATTATGGTTTCAACCTCTTTGATGGAGAGTGGAGAGAAATTCAATTGGGGTTGTGTACTTATGATCAAAGACTGTGAGTTCGAGGTGGGGTCACTGTTGGCAATGAGGGATTTCTTCGTTGCTATTTTGTTTTGGAGCATAGAAATTTTGACTTGGAGTGCATTCTGTATGTTGGTACACCATTGGGTGTCTTCAATGCACATGTCAGGAGGCAAAGCCAGAGATTCTAGCTCCTTCAAGATATTGAAAAGTTCCTTGGTGTTGGACTTGTAATTTTCTTTCTTAGCTTGGAGTATGGCTATTTTTGTAGTTGAAGGAGGCTGCGGCACAGTTTTCTTCTTGTTTGCTACAGAGGGGGTGTTTTTCCATAGTGACACAGGTGTTCTTTTGATTTTCCTGAGAGACTTGAGATGGGGGGTGTCCCAAGTATTGAGGTGCATGATTTAGATTTGCGTAGTTTCATGGGCGCTAGTGTATTGATCGCCTTGAGAATAGTATGATTGTGTAAATCAACTAAAACGGTAGGGTCTGAGGACGTTGTGGTGGGGTTAGTGATTGGCTGCAGTAATGGGATGAGTTTATGTAGGGTTAGATTACGTTTATTCCTAGTCATCATGGCTGGTACTTGAGTGGTTTGTGGGGTAGATGAGGCAGTTTCATTGATGTTGAACCGGAGGAGAGGATGGTCGGTCCAGGCACAAGGGGTGTTAGAGAGGGTATCAATATTGCAGTTAAGGTCACTTTCCAGTCAAGGATTCTACCTGTATTGTGGGTGGGAGCCGAGATGCGGTGGGATAAACCTAATTCAGTCAAAGTGTCCTTCAGGGCGCAGACTTTCTGATCATTGGAGTCATGTAGACCTAGGTTGAAATCACAGAGGATGATGACTTGTGTCTTATTCTTAGTGTTGGAAGATAGCAGGTGTGAGATGTCATTTCAAAGGAGGTAGTTGGACCTGGTGGACGATAAACAAGGTGCAGGGTGATGGTGGAGGTAGGTGATGTGGATAATTTGACAGATAAGAGTTCTGCTGTAGGCATGGGAAGATTAGTAATTTTTCTCAGGCCTATTGATGTCTTGTGTATAAATGGAATGACACCTCCTTTGGAGATGTTGGAATCTCTATCTGCACGGATAATTGAATCGTTGTTCTCAATGGCAAGTGCGAGTGAGGAGCCTGAGGCTTGTGCAACCATGTCTCCATAATCGCAATGAAGTCGAGGATGTGTGAAGTTATGAGATCTGCGATATCTAAGGCATGTGCCTGAAGGGATCTGGCATTGATGAGGGCAGCTTTAAGAGGCGGTGATATGTTGGTATGTAAATCATTGGGTGATTTCAAGCTGGTTTCCGAAGCATGTGAGGCCACTGGAATGACTGTAGTAGTTCCTGTGGTAGTATCTTGTGTGTTTGGTCTGGGGTGATGTTGTATAGATCTAGAGCTAAGTCTGCAATTTCTATGGAGTGTGGAGCAAGGCTAGGTAGACAATGCAGTTAGTGTGCATGCTTGGAGTAGTGTGTAATTTGTGGTATCAAGGTGGTCAGTGGAGTATAAGGTTGTTATGTTGTTAAGAGGAAGGGCTTTGGGCGGATACAGAATTTTGGGTTTGGAGACTAAACCTAGTATTGTTGTCTTATGGGGCGAGTAGATACATAGTCAAGACAGGGTGGTAAGAAGCTAGATGGGGGTATCGAGGCTGATGGGGGTAGGTTAGGTGACATGACAGGCGAAAGGTAGGCTCACTGGGGTAAGTGAGGGAATTCATGGGTCTCAGGAGATGGCAGGTTGAGGTGAAAATTGATATTGGCGGGTTCCAGTGAGCCAAACAGCTAAATGGACTGATTAAAATTAGTTAATGTTCTTTCATGGCTATGTTGGCTATTAGTTTGACAGTGATTTGGACCAATACAATAGGTAGTACAGTGTGAGTGGGTCACTCTAAGCAATTGCAAGGATTGATTTGGTGCAATAGACGTGAGGAATCCTGAACATGATATCATAGTGAGTCAGGAAAGTAGGGCAACACAGTAGCCATGATTTACATATAGTACAGTAAAGCAAGGCGCTATGAGCCGCAGGTGCATCAATACATCTGTGCAATAAAAAGTGTGGTAACAGTATCAATCAGTTTGGTACAGTGAGCAGTAGTGAAGCAAGGCGAGTCGTTACAGTCACGTGACGCGGGCAGCGAACACAGTCAATACAATATTACATATGATGCAATAAAAGCAGGACACTATGAACTGGAATGTATACCAGTAAGTCTAGGCCGTAGTCCATATGCCGTCCGCGGCAATCAATTCAGTGAAGAGGGTAATAATGGACCACTGCATGGCGTGGCGTCACAGTGAGCCGCGTGAACAGGGCCTGATAGTAAATCAACTATTACATATAATGCATTAGTTTGCTATGAACGGAGGCAACAATTCGAGGGAGCGTTTCCCTGACTGACTTTCTCGCTTTTACAGAAGGTCACCAAGAGAGAAAGTTTCCCTTCAATGTTCTTGTGGTTCCATGGCATTTCATCGCGGGATGTTTTTTCGCGGGGTTTTGTAGCGCAGATTTTTTTCGAAAAAAACCAATTGAATTTTCTTTTTTTTTTTGGGGGGTTACTCCCCCCAAAGCCACCATCCCCTTTCATTTTGTTCATATCCCCGTACACCCACACCCAATTTATATAATTTTTTTAACCCCCCCAAAAAATGTGATGATTTTTTTCGAAAAAATTCTGCGGTAAAAAAACCCAGCGAAAAAACATCCCGCAATGAAATGACGTCGTACCGTTCTTGTATCGTCTCATTCATGTAGGCTTATGTTACAATGTCACAGGAGAGACTTCAAATGATAACTTTTCCTCCTGGAGAGGACTTGTTGTGATAGAATGCCATTTGTGAGGACGGAATAGCCTGAGTTTGTACATTTTATTGTATAAAGTGATATCGGCTAATTCCACTTTCATAATGCTCCATTCTGGAAATTTTAGTTCTTGTAGTTTGGCAAGATGGCAGTTACTGAGTGACATGCATATTACTGCCAACAGCTTCAAGCTTCACGAGACACAAAGTTCTAGCAGCCAGGAATTGCCTTCAACTGAAAGGAGCCCTGATCCAAACTCTATAATTATGCGAAAGAACACCAGAGTTTCTCACTATCCTAATGTGGGCAGTGATTACAAGTAGGTCCAATATAAATCCACAAATGACCCAACTATCCCACTCATTTCAACATGGAGGTCACAGTATCACACCCAATGACCCTAAAGCAAGTACCCATGTTAGGTGTCGCTGCCAAACAGGCAAGGCAAAGGAGCAAGGGTGGAAGGGGAGCGATAATAGTCCAAGGAAAATGCCTATGGAGGTGAAACCTCGTCACAGTATGATAAACATGATATCAAACTGACATGATCAACATATCGCCCAAACATGAAAACCACCAATCCTTTCAATGGCAGACATCCAAGAGGACTTAGATGCAAGGATTAACAAGACTCAAGTTGGTTGCCACATGATCTTTGCTCATGGTATTCATACTTCGGGACTCAGAATAAGCTCTGTGCACAGTGGAACCCTTTCAGCCTCTTTCACATTTAATGTTGACTTATTCTTCAATGCCATGGTGGGTAATAATATGTATCTTATATGTTTTCCATAATCGTTTTTTTCCAACACCCAGCTCTAACACACAGTCCATTCATTTTTGGCTAGTGTTATTTAGTGATCATGCATGAAGTGCATTATAAAACCCCAGTAAATAAATAAATTAATACGTGCAGCTGGATGTTGCAGCTGAAAAAACAAACACCGGAGCCTTTAAAGCAGGTGTAACATTATTAAAATATATTCAATACATGAACTCTGTCTTGGGCATCCTTTGCCTCTGCAGCTGAACCGTGACCACAGTGCTATGTAGACCCTGCCGCTTTACACATGGTCATTCTTTGCCTTGTTTTCTAGCGCAGGTAAATCTAATCTGTGTGCAAAGTTTACTACTTATTTTGCACTTCATACAAAGGGAGTGAGTGAGGTTATTTCCTGCTGTTCCTCACAACATGTGGTTCCTTTCAACCACTTGGATAATCTGCCATTACGAGACCTTGCTAGAGCAAACGTCTAGCACTGCAAAGCCTCTGCCACAGGAAAATCAAACCAAACATAATTGGCTCCTTGCAATACCTCACCTACTGGGATACACAACCTACCACAATTCTTTCATCTTTGGAACGTTCTGCCCTCTGTACTTCTACCTAGGGATAAGTCTGCCCCAGGGACAGTCCGCCCCCAAGACACTCTCCCCCTGGGAAAGTTCTATCCCTAGGATATCTGGGCATCTGAGACACATATACTACTGAGGCGCTTCACCACTGAGGCAGTCCCCCCTTAAAATAGTTCTGCCCCTGAGATAGCCTCGAGACAGTTCTTGGCCATGGGATAAAATTACTCCTGGGGTAGGTTCACCCCTAGGAGAGATTTACCCCTTGAAGAGGTTTGCAATAAAAAAGGTTTGCCCCTGGGATTGGTCTACCCCTGCGATGGGTTTGCCCTTGGGATAAGTTTGCCCCTGGTGTAAAACCTGATTGTACGGAGAAGCCTGGTTTGTTATCATTACAGAATCATTGCCCATTGTTAGAGAATCATGACCCATTTAGGGATCCAGTTATCCATCATTCATTCTGATTAGAAGTGACATGAAGTAGTGACATCAGATTATCCACATTATTCTGCCACTTTGTATGCATTTGTATTTGCTATAGAATGAGGCCTGTTATATTTATAGAGACATGTAGACACATGTAGAGATATGTTGTTATGTATTATGTATGTATTGTAGAGAGACAAGTCTGCATTATAAATAGCGCTTGGGTTTGCGAGAGAGAGAGTAAGCACTAGAGAAAGCATGAAGCCATCCTGAATGAGACACACAGAAGCGCTGCGCAGTGCGGAAGTTGTTATGAGTTAGTGTGAACGAAGCATGCGTGAACAGTTTGCTTGGCAGACAGATTAGACGTGACTTATGCCCGAGTGGAGAAGGGCATGGTATTATCAGGCCCTGGGGTTGTGCTTCACAGACAGAGAAAAGGTGGGGGCAGGTAGCACCATAGAGGGAGAGCTTTTGCAGGCAGAGACATGCAGAAGGAGAGAGGGAGTGAATGGAGAAATAGGAGGAAATGGTAGGATGGTGTTTCGTACCGCAGACAGACAGAAGATATAGTATAGATATGTAGAAAATGTCATGATGACCAGAACACGCAGTGATTGACCAGAATACGCAGTGATTGAAAAAGTACAAGACATGCATCACAGACTTTTAGGCACTGTTCACATTTAGAAATGCAGACAGATAGGAAGAGAGGCATTTTATCTTATAGAGACATGTAACCATGGATATGTATACGTCATTGAACGGTATAATGAGAGGTGAGGCTCTGAGATTTGAGTTGCTGCTCTCTGCTGGTCTGCTCTCTGAGCTAGAGAGGGAGTTAATAGTGTGAGATGTTAGTTGGAGTTGGAGACAACACACTGACACTCTGAGAGAGGAGAGATGACTTGGAGAGGCATTTGGGAGTGATTGGATGTACTTCGGGAAGCGGTTTTGGGTGCAGCGAATCGGATGGCTTTGGCTGATATGCAGATGAGGAAACATTCTGATGAGAGCTGATGAGATCCATCCGGCTGGCATCTGGCAGAGAGAGGAGAGGCCCTGACTGAGTGGCTGGTTGCAGAGTTAGCTTCAGAGGAGAGACAGAGCAACACAGAGCAAAAGTGGAGTATTGTTGAATAAGACACGTGAATGGGGAATTAGAACAGACACTCACACAGAGCTTTGGCTGACATGATAGATGGGGTAATCAGACAGGGTTTGTCTTAGAGAGAGAGTGTGAAGTATGGTGTGGATTGGAGAGGAATGGTTTGGATTGGAGTTGCTATTAGATTGCTTGCATTAGAAGCCTGTAAGGCGTACAGTTATTGCATTGCATGTTAGATTTGCACCAAAAGCATAAAAGGTGCAAATTTGGGATTTGCATTATAGTAGTGTTCGCATCATGCATTGCTATGTATGAATAAAAGTGTTTCTATTGTTGAATCGATTCCTGTGTTTTCTTTGTGTCTTATGTTAGTGTGTCCATAGGAGTAACTAGGAGTAATTTAGGAGTAGCACAGTACACAAAAGCCCTGAGATACAAGAGCAGGGGGGCATAGTGATCCACACCCCCCTAGGAGATTTGTCTGGGATTGACACTGGGATAGGCTAGCCCCTAGGAGATGTTTGACAATAGAATATGTTTGCCCCTGGGATAGGTCTGTCCCCAAGATAGGCACACTCAAGGGATAAGTCTGACCCCGGAATAGTTTGACCCCATGGTTATTCAGGCCCCTGCATTAGGTTGACCCCTCATACAGTACCCCTGGGATACTGTACCCATAATATATGCCTACACACTTCTACACACTACGTCCCCCGCTCTAAGTTGGAATAGCACAACCAGACACAGTTCAAGCAAATATTACCCACTGAAACACCATGAACGAAGTACATTGGCCAGGGAAATTACACCACCACACACAAAATAGGTGCAAGGAAAAAGATGAAGAGCCCTGTAGATAACCAGGCAATCACCAGGAGAGACCAGAATAACCAACCAAACTGGAAAAATAGATCCAAGATCAACCAAGAAACCTAACCTCTAACCAACAGTGCTGCACCACAAAAATGCCTTGTACCAGGAAATACAGACACACAAATAACCAAAATAGAATACACCAAACCGAAGACCAACCATCTCAAACCCCTACTCCAGAGAATTATCCAACACCAAGAAATAGCTCAACTGACTGCCCACTGGAAGAGACTCCCTTCACTGGAACAAGACCAAAATCATTGTACCTGTCACGCTATCTATCAGCCAACTACCCACGAGCACATTAAACAACCAAAGAGGAATGCTGGAAACACAACAGACAGACATGAAATACGCAGAAGCATAACTGAACAATCTGAATCCAACTCACAGTTCATTACAAGCAATTGGCGAGACGCAAACGACCGTTAACAAGATCTTGCAAACAACCCCAAAGCAAATATCTACCCAAAATGCAACCCTCTAGGTCTCCTCAACTAGGAAAGCTAAGCAACAAAACTGAATGTAGAATCAAAACGTAAAATGAATCAACACCAATTGAAATCCCCAAAACCACCTTCAAAGGACAAACAAAATCCAGAAAATAAAAGGATACACTGCAACCTATTCAATACAAGATCAATGTCAAAACACACCACAGAGATATACGAACTCCTAAATGAAGGAGGAACAGACATCCTATTCCTCGCCGACACCTGGTTAAATCAAAATGCCAGGTTGGTCGCACACAAATCCCTACCCAACAACTTCAAACTGAAACAAGCCAACAGAGAAGGAAAAAGAGGCAGAGGTCTTGCTGTTGCATACAAAGATCGCCCTTAAGACAACAGCACCGCCATTGAACATCCCAAACTGTGAATCACTCCTTCTTCACCGAGCCCTAGATCAACAAAAAAACCTGTCATTCCTACTTGTCTACGGACCGCTGACATACAACCCTACTTTCATGGACACACTTGTGGACGCCATCAGCAACATGGCTATAAAATATATATATATATTTGTATATATATTTGTATATATTTCTTTTTTATTTTGCATTTGGTTACAAAATAAAACCTTAAGCACACATTTTAATACAAGAAAACATTAGAAAATTATTTTGACAATCCAACAATATAATGATAGTAATTATAGGAAAGGATATTAAAAACTACACATCAATTACAAACGCTTCCATTTTAAAAAACCCACATACTGATCAAATTTCATACTGGAGACTTTTACAGTGGCTTAAAATATCTCATTCGATCTCGCTTACTTTTGAAATCGTGTATGTTTATTGCACTAGGCTTAAAGAGCCATTCATTTCCTCATTACTTATCTGTTCAAGAGCAGTTTTACCACCTCAATCCATATAAAATATCCTGCGCCCGTTATGGTCAAAGAGGTGGCATCAATTAAGGTCTCCAAAATTGATCTCCCTCTATGTTGACCATCTCTGTTACCATAGAGGCACAGGCCTTTTCATACTGAGAATGTAATTTGGGGCATTGTGTCATTATATGTCGAGCAGATTCAATAGCATTCTGGCATTATCTGCACCTATGGTCTTCATATAGGACACCTATCCAACTACCCGTATATTCAAATGTGGGTAGGATATTTAAACGAAGGTAGGTGATGTATTCCCTCTTTTTCTTATTACACGGTTTCAACGGGTATGAGGCCGGCCAACACACCACAAAAACCTGGTGAGTATATTCCTTGTAACCTCTTTTCTTAGACAGTTTTTGCATCCACTGAGTCCTGTCCCATGCGCAGGTCTTCTTCTTTAACTGTCTCTCTTAGTCGGATATTTCTGATATCTCCTCTAAGGGAAAATGTATGTTATCACATACATTATGTTCCCAGGCCTCCTTGTGTAAACAACTCAAAAAGGAATCCAGTGGCTCTACGTGTAGTCTTTTGGAAACTAGCCCCATTAACGTATTGTCTTGTTTTGTTCTGATCACAAGAGAGCAGTACAACTTACAACGCTTCAATAACCAATACGCTTTAAGAGAATGGAGGCCCATCACACATCGTACTGCCTCTATTAGGGTGCCCTTAGGTACATTTTCCCTTCCAGTTTATCCAAAAAAGCTGTGCATCTGGCTGAGAGCAATTCCATTCCATACAGCAGGGCCGGGACAATGCTACTTTGGTATATTTTTACAGCACCTTCTATATTATTTCCACCCACACTGGTAATGTGCTGTTCCCTCCATGATGTTTGGTAGCCTCAATCATATACTGCAGGACACAATTATGATGTATTGTGCTATGAGATTTCTGGAAACCGGTCTGGCATTTGTGTAGGCGTCCCGTCTCTTCCGCCAATCTAGTCAATTTTTTTTATTAACAATGTGGCAAAAATCTTTGCACTTCTGCCCAGCATTGCAAGAAATATATAATTAGTGGGTTTGGGTTCTCCACCCCTTTTTCTATACGGGGACAAGGTTAGACTCATGCCAGCTATCTGGCATAAACATCCATGCCATGATTTTATCAAACCATTGAGCCAGGATCTGCGCCCAGCACAGGGTGGTTGGACTTGCACACAACATTTGGTACAGCGTCCGGGCCAGGTGCCATAGATGTTTTTAGCCAGTCAGTTTCCCCCTCTCTTTAAACCATGTGGCAATATTAACTCCTCTATTTTAGGGTCATGATGTAACTCTCCCAGATATGTTGTCCAGGCTTTAATTCCACTACTGTTTTCCCTGCCAGGAAAGTCCTAAAACAAGACCAAATTTCTTTTGCATCGTTTGTGCGCAACAGGTCGTAGATGTTTATCCAATTTGCACTAGATAGAGAGCTTTTATGTATTTTAACCCAGTTTTTAAATGTAGTGTCCAAATTCTTTAAATGGGCCAGACATATTGATTTGGACAGATCTTTCTGCTTTTTGACTTTAGCTCTCTCTTTTCTTAGTGCACTCTTTCTTTGGAAAATGTCCATGTCAAAGGCGCTATGCAACAGCCTATATCTCCCTTTACTCATGGCATGCAAATGTAGCCTACCAAACGTTGTTAATAGTGCCTTATTCAGGTTCCAATCACATTAATCCATACTATTCACAAATAAGGAGAGATCCTCTTAATAATGAGTATTTAGTCTCTCAATATTTATCTGACCAACACATGTGATTCCCCTGGTTGTTTACCACCACCCCCACAAAGAACCTCCTGGGTGCTGGGTCACTTCTCACGTATAACCCCATGTTAATACCAATTGGTCACTAAGATTAGTCTGGAGTAAAGTCAAGAGGCTACATCTTGGCCACATTTTCTGACTAACAAACACATAGTCAATACAAGTGGCAGTCTTCCCACTAGTCCATGTATTCTCAATTGTACCTTTTGTTTCCCTTTTAAATTTAAACACATTAAGCTATGCATTTCCAGACACCAAGTTCCTCTCCTTTTTCCCCTGAGGTCTCACCCATTTTTTTAAAGGTGAAAGTTCTTTAATAGCATTTACATTAGGCAAGACAACCTCCTGCCCAAATGCATGTTCATTAAAATCCCCTGCAATAATCACTCGCCAAGTAGAGTGACGATCGTACCAATGATCTAGAGTATCAGTCACCTTCACGTATATCATGTTATTATAATACATAGATGATTAGGGGTAAAAGGTTCAACAAATCTATTATTGCGCTAGAGAGTGGCCTGCTGTAAATACCCTTCCACAGGGCCCCCCTAAACACGGCTCAAATCTGGTAATACTTATTTAATGAGGTTGGAAGTGAGGTGACTCGCGCACTGCCACAGAGAGAAAACACTGAGAGATTTAAAGTTGTTGTTGTAATCACAAATACACTTATATTAGTATATATTATATTGCTTTCTGACTAATAGATTACCATACTTACCATTTAACATATCAGGGTAAGCTTGCATTTGAGTCATCAGATATATGGTAAACTTTGCATGCCTCTCTAGTCCTCACTGTTATCACTCACGCAGGACAGGTGTGGTCCCCACACTCTAAATCCATTCTATCTCGTAGCTCCTCAATTTCTCACTCCTAAGCACTACACTATGCTTTATGCCGTCGGGTCTATAATAACTTTACAGTTTGGTGGCACTGGGACAAATGATGTGTCAGCACACGTATCAGAATAGTTTTGGCAAATCAAACGAATTTTCCAATGACCATGAACTTCAACTTCTTATGTATTTTCTTTTGTCTCTCTATGGCCTTTCCGCTCAACCCTGCACCTATCAACTGGTTTTTTGGTATGTTACCTTCTCATTATTTTGTACTTTGACATTGAAATCACTTTTATGATGATGATTTGAAATTGGTCATACTTACCGTAATTCTATTGCCAATTCATAATTTTTTCTTGATTTCCCTTATTATAATGCATGCTGGGCGGTTTATATATATTCATGAGCAGGAACGGTGGAGAATTTTTCTAGGGAGAATTAAATCTTTGCCCCTACGGCAAGGCCTCCCATTGGTCGGCCACCCGCATTTTGCCTCGTTGGGATACAAATTACATTAAAACCATCTATACAAAAATAGTCTACTAGCCAAGTCTCCTGTAGTAAAAACACATCACATTGAATTAATACAAAACCACAGCAGTTCCAGGAAGCCCACTTAAATTGAGCTAATTTTCCTGTCCTTCACAACTAGTTCATATCACTTTCTTTAAATGTTTCTAGAGCCCATGAAGCTGGGCTATTCCTGGCATCTGTGATACTTGCTTTAGGCTTAGTGAGCAATGTTGTCCTTTCCATGGGGATCAAATGCTCCACTTCCGAGGGGCATTATTTATCGATGCGTCTGCTCCACACACTCTGCTCATAGTTAATTTCCAGGCTACTGGCATTTTGTTTACAACAGACAGTGAGCCGTATCCCAACTCAACTATGTTATTTTGTTGCAGATTTAATAACGCAACTATTGCTGGTGTTACGAACTCCATGATAACCCAATGTGTAGCACTGTTTACATCTGGCAGAGTTAATTGAATAATATTCTTTCTTTTCGTGTTTCTGAGAGCTGGTATTCAGTGAAGTCATTTCATTACAGTGGATCTATTCAGAAAGGGGCTACTAGCTAGACGGTGGATCTCCTTTAGTTTGATCCCCTCCCCAACGTTGAGAAACCTTTCTTTTGCTCAGTGGCCCTCTGTTTTTTGCAGGCTTCATGTCTTTCCATTTGTGGTGTTTTCCCATAGTAGTCACTTGAGCAAGGCCCACATACGGTTGTCATCAGAGGGGTCTCCTTATAACCATTGCACTTGTCTGTCCTTTTATCACTGGGTCCTCCCTGAGGTGGGCCCTTCGTTGTTTTGGGCAACTGAGTTATTGGCAGCTTCATTTGTTCTTTTGACAATCCAGGCCATAGCCATCTTTCCAGCAGGCCATTCAATTCATCTTGTCATTTACTGCCATCTGCCAGGATGTTAGAAACTGTTATGGGCTCTCTTTCGCTCTGCCCTTGCAATGTAGCCACGGGCTCAGCTTCCTGTACCTCATATCTCCGATCCATCAGATTATCTGGCAAGTTTGGATTATCTGATTGACTGTTTTTTCTGCAAAATTGTTCTTGCTTCTAATGGAAGGGATGCAAGTTTCCTTTTATTCCTTACTCGACCTTGCCTCAGCTCTGTCTTGTTTTTTGCAGTATTTGCTAGAACCTCCAATTCATATATTAACATAGATAGTTCCTGGGACTCAACGCCCCTTTGTTCCTCCCCCAGTGTGGGCTGGATTGGATATACTACAGCCACCATTGTAGAACGCCTTTTGCTTTCAAGAAGGGCCTGTGCCCCTAGCTCGTCCCTATGTCCATTTTATGTATTAGGGCACCTCTGGTCCATGTGGCCCATATCTGCCACGGAGTCTGAGTGGAGGGGTGGCGCCCTTGTGGCCATAGCTAATTCCACCACTTCAGCCAAGGTTTCCTTCACTTCACGCTGTTCGGTTGCAACCGTCGTACAGCGTAGCAATACTGAGTCAATCGAGGCTGCAATCGCATTTAAGGAAGGCTGAACTCGACGCACTATTTTGCGGCATGATGTATTCGGGAATGCAGTGCCCACTATATTTGATGTACCCGATACCACGTCCATGTCAGTGGCGAAGTCGCTCTCACTATCACTATCATAGCTGCTTGAAGGACTTGAGATTACTGCATCCTTCTGTAGATCTGGTGAGATAGCCAGCCTTGTGCCAATTACATTTCCCAGGGTGGACGAGTTTAATATTTGGTTTGACTGCACTGGGCCCAATGAGTTTCTCTCGAGTCTGTTACAATGTTTTAGCAAGAAATTGTTGTTGGCGAAGGAAGTAGATGACATCAGGGACAGTGTTGTGGACAAGATGATAGTGTCCGGTCTGCTCCTCTGCTGATACTTTGGTGTTGTGGGAATCACAATTGGGTCTACCGCCCCAAGATTGCTTCCCTGCTGCTCCTTCAAATCTAAAGGAGTCTCATTTGGGTCTGCCAACATTAGGTCTATTTTCTTCAAGCATTGGTGCAGGAGCCTCTTGGGAACCATTCGGTTCTATTTCCTCAGTCCCAGCATGCTCCCCTCCTCTTTCCGATGGCTGCACTGTTCCAAATTAGTCAAAAATTGAGGATTTCCCCCTCAAATCCTCTAATCTGGTTTCGCTTTGCACCTTGGAGCTGCCCGTCAGTGCATTCACCACTATCTTCCGCCCGCTGCACTGCAGAGCCCCTTCTTCCATTCCCCTCCCATGCTCATTTCTATTGGTTTAGCAGTTCAACTTCCTTTCATGTAAAAAGCAGTCACAATGGATTCCACTCACCCGTTCCGAGTGTCCAGATGCTCACAGTAAGGTCCCCACGATGTCGAGCGGTAGTTGTTGCCGAGTTACATCAGGTGATCCCATCCGCCCAGCACCCCCAGGCAACCACAGATAACCACTTGCTGACCACTCCACGGGGGGAAGGAAAAGGGGAAGGGGTGAGGGGGAAAGAGGGTAGGGGGAAGAGGGATGGGCAAATTCACCCCCTCCACACCATCCTATAAGGTACATGACACGGAATTAGACCAGAAGATACTGTGACCAATTCCTAGTGCTCCAATGATTGATCAATATGTCGAGAGGTACCCACTGAGCCAGCCCTCAGATGAGGAGCAGTACAAACCTTACCCAGAATGGACAAAGGGCCTCAGGCTGCAACTAAGGAGACTTCAATTGAGAGTATTGATTAAAGCGCCAAGAAGCCACGTTACTGGTGTTGTTAGAGACATTACGACATAGCAGCGTTAGACAGGAAGCACACATGCTATCCGCACGTCGGGACACAAACACACACTCGGATACACAAAGAAAACGAGCGTACAGTTCTATAAGTCAGAGGACAGATACATGTACATGCTTTTATCATTTTGACATTAGCTTAAACGCAGCCGCACAGGATCTGTAAGTAGCAAGAGATCGTGAACAGTGCTTGCAGATGCTTATATGCCATTAACCTTATGGAACTGCAGGAGCACCTTGGCGGACCTGTCAGAACCATGTGTGACTAACGTATGGAAAATATACAATATCATGAACACTGTAGATGACATGTTATGGCTTAGGAAAATTACAGCAGGCCACAAGCCTGCAGCAAGAGCTGAGCTGAATTCAGGCTAAACAGAGAGCAAATGTGTGAGGCAGGACCCGCTGCCAAGGCCACCAGATACGAGTGACATTTCATTCCCTGAACAACAGTAACTCCAGCTGAAGTAAATATGAATAATTCCTCGTAATTCAGAGCCGCAGAGCTACAAATCAGGGTCTCTGAACACTTGACTCGGCCGACTTAGATGATGAATCGAAACCAGAGCTGGGAACGAGAGTCGATCTCACGCCAAAAGACATAAGCTTGCAACAACGATGTTACAATGTGAGACTGGCGTTGCATGAGATGAACGGGCACTCTCATAGTCTAAGGTGGTACAGACAAGTTACAATGCAGACGAATAGTCACTCTTATTACCTTGAGAAGGTACACCGAGAGCTAAGAATCTTTGCAGATCCCAGGTCTGGGGACGTTAACTCTAGCCAACCACAGTTCAGTATCCTTGGGGTGGGTAGCAACGGGCAAGAACTAATGGTAAGACCCTCACACTCCAACATTGTTTATAGATAGTAATTTGGGGAAGGACCAGGCCATCCACCTGACATGCGAGGGCCAGTAGAGTAACTCATATAGGAGAATACATATGTTATTAGGCTCCTGATGGCCATTCCCAGATGGTGAGAGGTTTTCTGAAGTAGGGCCCAGGTTGTGACATCACTATGATGCAATCAGGATACAAAACTGGCCTGCGAGACAGGAGACGTTGAGATGTCTGTGGATTTCTTCGAACCTTGTACTGATCCCTGTTGGTTTGGGCTGTAATAAACCACAGTTTGAACTTGCTGTCTGGCTGGGTCCACGTTCCTTTTGGGGGAAGGTGTTGGGCCTTCTGAGTGTCTGTGACCTCCTAGTAACCCTTCAACCCTCCTGGGAGGGTGTCCCCAGCAGGTTGGTAGCCAGAGGATGGTTCACAATGCCAGCCCGGCACTAAGTCTACTCCTTCACCACCAAACCTGAGCGGCTGCAGCACGCTCACATATTTCGAGAGAGACGGGAAATGTGTGCCCGTTTAGAGGTTGTTGGGAGCCATTTGGAAATCATCCTGCCCGAGATTGACGAGTCGTCCAGGCAGACCAGGACGGGGAGGCGAACACCTTGACAGGGGAGCAGGCAGCCGAGCAGCGCCAGTGCAACACGGAACATAAGTATTGATCCAGGCCGACAGCAATTGTGGGGGGTATTGAATGTTGTGTAGTATCGTTGAGTATTGTTGAAGTATTGTGTTGTAGTGTCATAACATTGTTTAGCACTGTTGTAGTGAATAGGGACAGGAGTCGAGGTAGAAGTTATTTTTCTATGTTTAGGGCACATTCGGTCTTCGAGGTAAAAGGTTGTGGTGAACAACCCAGACTATTGACTTGCAGGTCATGGATGACAGAAGTTATGTCAATAAGGTATTCCTGTGGATTGGGCTATTTAGCTCGGGCCATAGATTATGGTATTCCTGTAAGGTTTAGCAAAGGAAGCTAACCTAGATTGCGGAAGGTAAATTGACTGATTAAGTCTCCTGGAGAGAGGCGTTTGACACGTTTGGCGATGCAACGGGTGCAGTTCGATCAGAAGCGCATATTGGTATACTCTGCCTGGAGAGCAGGAAGACAGCTGCAGGGGTTTTCGTGTGGGCTTTGGTAGTAAAAGGTTATTATTTTGTGCGTGCGATATTCAATTTTCCTATAGTGTGTTGATAGCTTGGTGACGTCACCCTTAGGTTTGCACATAGGACACAGAGAGTGTTGAGACAGTGAGGAGCTAGTATTGAGAACTTCGGAGTGGCAGACAAAATGAACCAGTGGATGTGCGCAGAAGGCGCATGCGCAGGATTGTGGTTGTATGCCTGAGGAGGCAGCGATTCTGAAGGAGGGGCGGTGCGTGGAGCACGCCTAGTAAGGTGCAGAGCGAGAGAGGCTCGTAAAAATTGGAACATATTACGATTGCATTGTGACTTTTATCCCTGAACAGCGGATTATCAAAAACCTCAACTTGATGTCAGGTAAGAGGTATTGAAATGTATCAAGGTAACGGAGGGTGGGGGTACTTCCCTTCAGCATTTGTGTAAAACACTTCCACCTTATAAGGAGAAAATGTGCAAATATAGCATAGAATGGTCCAAAAGTACAGGAGGTAAATTAACCAACCCATGGCCACATTGTGGAAGTTTTTCCAAAGACGTGCAGCAACCACTATTGACACACATTCAGGGTGCGTACAAATGAAAGGAGTTGATGAAATGCATGGCCATATCCGAGTTGTGGTGCATGTTTCAGGAGGGAGAGGGGGAAAACGTGAGAAGTCAGTGGCTGCTAAGCCAACAGGAGGTGAAGGACGAAGGGACCCATCCCCCTGCCCCTTTCCCTGCCCCTCCAAGTGTAGTATCTGATGACACAGACGATGAACATGGAATGTATCCAATGAGGGAACTGAGGGCAGCAGAGGGGTGTTCAAATCCGACATATAAGCCACCACCATACACTAAAGATGATAGGCCGAAAGGTGTGGGACAGCCAACTAGTGATGCAGGAGTGAGCAATGAGGCACAGCAGTACACAAAGGAGGAGTTTGAAGGCATTAGCACAAACAAATGGATAGCATCACAGGTACTCTTAAGGCTTCAAAGGAAGGCGAATGTGGAAGCAGAAGGGGCAACAGGTGTAATAGAAAGCCTGAAAAGCGACGGTTACACAACAGACTGGGCGGAATTGATGGAAGAGGAGGATAGAAGGGAGAAAGACAGGGAAGTGAGGTTAGAACGCGAGGACAGAGAGAGAAGGAGAGAGGAGAAACTGGAGCGAGAAGATAGGGAACAAAGAAGGGAAGAAGAGAAGGAACACTTGGAAAGGGAATGAGAAGAAAGGATAGAAAGGCATCTGAAGGAAAGGCAGAGAGTGGAAAGAGAGATGAGGGAGAAAAGAGTGTGAGAACTGGAAAAGGCAGAGAGGCAGAGAGAGATAGCAGAGCAAGAAAAATGCAAGTTAGCAGGGGGGAACAAAGGAAGTTAAAGTTGGACAGAAGGCAAGAGAACAAGTGTGCATGGAGGAAGACGAACAAGCAATAAGGGCAGTGATAATGCAGGCAGCGTTGGATAGGGAAAAGAACAGGCACGTGGAGTACTGACGAGCAGAGCCAGATAGCACAAATTCATTAGGCAGGAGCACAGCAGGAAACAGTGGAGCAGGCCAAAGGGTAATTGCCCAGAGGCAGCATGTATGATTTAGTAGACATTGATCTTAGCATGAAAGCTAACACAGACTTGACATCGAGGAGACTGAGTTTTGCAGACGATTTCTGTGGTAATGTGGACACACGCTGTGACAATGATGACAATCACAGTGGGGACGAGAGGGGGGAGCAAAGCAGGTCATAGACCACGGGGACAGACAAGTGGGCATCATGGGAATTTAGGACCGACAGACTAGGTGAAGGGGTGTCAATTCAGAAGAGCAGGCACAGTAGACGAACAACATGTGCACCACACACAACACATATCTTATGTTAACAGACTAAGGGATCTTCCTGCACATAGGAGGGAGGAGACAGCAATAGCTTGTTTGAAAGGACGATTGTCTAGAGCTTAAGACGCTAGCAGAAGAGTACCCACATTGAGACCAGCAGAGATGTCCACAAACATTGAGGATGAGAGAGGGCCTTGACAAATGAGACTGTACCTAAGGAGACCGGAAGAAAGGGCAGCATTTTCACAGATGCCTTTATTAGAGAGAGGAGGGGCGAGACCTCAGTATGTGCCATGGAAGCACACAAACAAGAGAATGTGAAGTGCTGGTTGCCATCATTGAGTGCGTGAGCAGGGAAATGGATTTATGAGATGGAGAAGCTGAAAGCTGGTCACAGATTAGCAGTGGGTGACATCAAGGGACTATTAGTATCAATAATAGGAGACGCAGCTGATGACATATGGAAGAGGGCAGGGTTCCCAGGGGTGACCGCACAGAACATGGTGCACGACGGAGCACCATTTGCAAGCTGCAGGGCAACACTATGGCAAGCATTACGAACACACCACCCAGACAAGTCAGACATTGGGCCGATTACATCACTCAAAATGAGGGAAGACGAAGACCCTGTTCAGTACATTCAGGAGATTCAAGAGCTTTGGCGCCTTGAAACTCGAGAGCCTTGGGACAAAACAATAGCAATATTCTATCATATTTTAGTGCAGTGACAACCAGTACAGAAGAGTTTGAAGAGGTTGGTGGGAATGGAAGTGAAGGGATGGCCAGAAATAAAGCTCACAATAGTGCACCATTGCAGATTATGGAAAGAGAAGGTTAAGCAAAAGGCAGAAGAAAGGAAGGCAGATGAAGCCAAACTAGTGCAACAAAAGCTATCAAAGTATGCAATGGAAGGAGCGGTCATAACCAGTCCCACCCCACAGGCACCGCAGCAGTATCAACAACCACAACAGTTTGCACCGCCCATGTAAGGAGGGTACATGGGGAGAGGCAACCCAAAGCAGGGATTCCATGGAATGGGAGGTTTACAAAGGCGGCATGGCTTCGGGCCACAGGCGCATCACAACCAAGGAGGGTTTCTAGGGGGATTTCGGGGAAATGGACAACAGATGCAGCAGACAATAAACCATACAGAGACAAGATGAAGTTTAACGGCAATGAGATTCGTCCCCAAAACAAACTTGAGTACATACTTCTTAACTAAACAATCCCACTGCCTTTATGCTGTCTATTCTTAGTAAGAACCACCCCCTAACCACAGTCCATCAAACAAAGAACTTTGTGTTGTTTACAACTTCAAATTCATAATACAATCGATTTTATTTATAAACATACATCAATGCCATAAAAACACATAAAATCAAGTGCAAATCACAAAGTACAAAGCTACATAGAAATTAAAACATACATAAAATAAACAATCATGGGCTATCAATAGGCCAGTAAAAGATCATTACTCTTAAACTGCGTTGGATAATAGATAGAGAACCCTAATCATTATTGGTCACTCTACCCTCTCTTACACGTAGAAAAGTAGGTGAATCCTTTTCACACTCAAAAAGGTTCTAAACAAAGTTAATAACTTAGTGACTTGCACTGTTCTACAATACAGCGTCATATGAAACCCAACGTGTTTCGTCCTTCTATTGTTGCCACAAACTATACAAGAACTTCATCAGGGGAACCCAAAATCTATGCACAATAGTAGGCACTGTCTTCATCTTCAATAGTTAAAACCACTATTTGGGTGTTCTTCCCAAAAGCGTGAAGGTACTTTATTATTAAACATTCAACGGTCCGGTGGGACTGTCTTCAGAGTAGACTCAAATCTTTAGACACATAGGGCCTCATTACGAGTTTGGAGGCAGCCATGCCCTTATTAAGGGCATGGCTGCCTCCAAACTCGGGTCTGGGTTTCCTGAATGGGGAAATACCGGGCCATTCCGACCTTGGAGGGCCCGGTATTTCCCCATTCAGGGAACCCGGACCCAGACCATCCCCATTCCCATTTGAGGCCCCATAGGGCTCAATGGGAATGTGGAGTATGCTAACAACGGGCCCATTAATGACAGGCCCGTTGTTAGCATGCTGGGCCTCTCGCGGGACCCGCTAAGGACATCTGGTAAGACCTGGCAGACCTCGTAATAGGGCGGTGAGGGGTTAACGGCTCTGGCACCTTTACCAGTGTCGTTAACCCCTTACCGCCCACCTCATAATGAGGCCCATAGTCTCAAACGTGATGCAACAAATGCTTGAATCCTCGCGGGCGACGCTCAGGTAATGTAACCAGCATCTAGCATTCACCAAATGGTATTTTGCATATCTCTCCAGTTTGGAATGGTTTGAAATGTGCTAGAAAATGTCTATCTCTCCCACAGCCGTGTGTCTCAGTACCAAGCTTGGAATCACCTGGTTGCCATATGCAGCAGAACACAGGAGACTTTTCAGGGGATTTCCAGGACAAGGGAGGGAGCCACCACAGTGCTGGACCTCTGGGCAGCTAGGACACATTTCACAAGCATGCCAATTTCGAAGGACACAACAGAATTGGGGTGGGCAGGCCAGCAGCACTATCAGGGAGGCCAAGAAGATTATTATGCACAGGACCAACAGCCACAAGGGCAGATGCAAGGCATGTATCAGCAGATGCCACAAACACAAGCACAACCACACGCGTCAGCAAAGTCACGGGTATAGACGCAGGTACCACAGATGGCAGCACCACTACCACAGTATCTACAAGTATCACAGATCAGGGGGAACACACAACAGCTAGCACAAATACAGGATGATGGCACACCAGAGCAGCACAGAAACCACAAGAAGCAAAAGATCCTGAACAGAGCTTGCAGATGCTTATCTGCCATTAAACTCATGCAATTGCAGGAGCACCAAGGGAACCTGAAAGGACCACGTGTGACTAATATATGGAAAATATAGGATAGTATGAAACACTGTAGATGCCACGTTACGGCTTAGGGAAATTACAGCAGGCCACAAGCCCGCAGCAAGAGCTAAACTGAGATGAATTCAGGCTGAACAGAGAGCAAACCTGTGAGACAGGACACGCTGCCAAGGCCACCAGATACGAGTGACATTCCATTCCCTGAACGACAGTAACAGCAGCTTCAATAAATATGAATAATTCCTCATAATTCAGAGTAAATCAGAGTCGCAGAGTTCCAAATCACGGTCTCCGAACACGTGACCTGGCCGACTCAGATGATGAATCAAAACCAGAGCTGGGAATGAGAGTCAATCTAACACCAACAGACAGAAGCTTGCAACAAAGATGTTACAGCATGAGACGAGTATTGCACTAGATGAGCCGGCCCGCTCATAGTCTAAGGTGGTACACACAAGTTACAATGCAGACATACAGTCGCTCTTATTACCTTGAGAAGGTACACCGAGAGCTAAGAATCTTTGTGCATGTCAGGTCTGTGGATGTCCGCTCTAGCCAACCACAGTTCAGTATCCTAGAGTGGGTAGCAACAGGCAAGAACCAATGGTAAGATCCTCACACTGCAACATTGCTCAGAGATAGTAATTTGGGGACGGAGTAGGCCAGCCATCTGACATGCGAGGGCCAGTAGAGTATCTCATATAGGGGAATATATATGTTATTAGGCCCCTGACTGCCAATCCCAGAAGGGGATAGGTTTTCTGGAGTAGGGCCCAGGGTGTGACATCACTATGATGCAATCAGGATAAAAAACTGGCCTACGAGCCAGGAGACTTTGAGATGTCTGTGGATTTCTTCGGTCCTTGTACTGATCCCTGTTGGTTTTGGCTGTAATAAAACACAGTTTGAAATTGCTATCTGGCTGGGTGTACGTTTCTTTTGTGGGAAGGTGTTGGACCTTCCGAGTGTCAGCAAACTCCTAGTAACCCTCAATCCTACCTGGGAGTTTGTCCCCAATAGGGGATTAGACAAGTAGCTCAATAGTAAAGGCCGATTATGTATACACCACAGGGTAACAATCAGACCCGTTATTTGCAGGGTGCGGTTTTCACTCACTGCAGCAACAGGTTGTTATGAATCTGTGGTGTGATAACAACAGTACCTTCAGGGCATCCAATATTGAGATATTGGAGTGGATAGCCATAGGCCGTTACCTGGAGGCTCTACCGAGCAGCCTGGTGCGCAGGGCTGGTGCTCGGGACCACTTCTCTCTTCAGGCTCTAGTAGCTCCAGGAGACCAAACAGAAAATGGGCAGGTCAGCTGGGGAGCTGTGTATATAACCACAAGCCAAACTAGAGGGCTCATAGACTTAGCAGCACACTCCAATCCTTTCCACCTCTGTTCTGCCCACTCTGGAAAGCTCTGCACGGCCACTCCACTCTGCACAGCCCTACTTAGCCCTCGCCGCTCACCTCTTCACATTCGCTTGAGAAAAGGACCTAGGGACGCTATCAAAAACATCTGTCAAGCTGCACCACGAAGTAGCCGCTTCCTACAGATCTCAAGGATTTCTCTAAAATATGACAACTTGATCATGCTAGGAGACTTCAACATCTGGTTTTTAGAAGAAAACATCAACTAACCTAAAACACTAACAAATCAACTAGCAATGATGCATTTACAATTTACAACAACTGGTGAAGGGAGTGCCACACACACAGCAAGGCACACCATAAATGCAATCTTTTGCTAAACAAACCTGCTCACAACTGCACCCCGAATGTAGATTCTCTGGAGCGACCACCTCATAATACCATTTGTGATCTATCCGCCAATGCAATTACTAACTAACTTCACAAAAAAACTATTGAGAAATGAAATCCTCCAATTCTTAAAGAGACTAGAAATCAGCAATAAGCATTGAAGACCTAGTTACCAGACTGAAATCCACAAAACCCCCAACCACCACCCTGGACTCATCCAACATCAAAGAAAGAGCTGATGCAATCCAAACACGGATCACAAAAACACTAAATGACACTGGTTATTGCTGCAGTGGATAATGGGCTATGAGAGTATGATAAAACCGCAATGGGAAAGGGCTCACTCAAATATACCTGAACTCATATTGCGGCCAGAGGAAGTGGAAAAGGAGTATGTCAGGATAAAGCAAGCTCTATCATGTTCCCCTGCCTTTGGTGTGCCAGATCATAAAAATCTATTTATCCTATATTGTTGTGAGAAAGGGAGTTATGCACAGGAAGCACTAACAGATATCACAGGATAAACACAGCCCAGTTGCATCCTACAATAAAGCACTGTACCCATTAGCGGCAGAGTTGCAACCCTGCCTTCACTCAGTTACAACTGACCTAATTCTTATCACCCCTAATTCCAGACCCCTACCTCCACCCCAGGGGAGAGTCCAATACCACCCCAGCAGGGGATGTGGTAGGAATAGAGATAGGAAAGAGCATACACCTGTAACTGTGCATCAGTAAAGAGAGCAGGCAATCAACCCCCTGCAGTTGGTGGGCTGATACTCATTCTTCTGCACAGAAGATGTTTACTAATGTCACACTATTCTTTATTGATAGTCCACTGCTCATACCTTCCAGTAACCCCCCATAAGTGTAATAAAAGATGTGTACCATATATAACACATCATTACACAATACATTTAAATAGATGCCCCAAACGTAATGTCACTGTCCAAATGCTTCTGACAAAACACTCAGTAATGAACTCTCAATGAATGCTTCTTATGCTCTCAAAGTAAATCATTTAACAATGAGAAATAAGCAATATAGAGAGACTACTACCATAATGGTCACTATGCACAACACACTTCAAATGCAATAAGCCATTAATGAAAAAGACGGAATGATTTTCATTGCCTCTACATCCACTTAGGATTTAAGACTGATCAACCGTCTCCAAGATATCATAGTCACTGTATAAAACAACTACCTGCATCAGCAGGTCTTGCTAGGCAACCTCACCAGATCTTGCTAGGCAATCTTCATAGAAGCACCTAAAAGCACCTCAAAGCACCTAAAACACTTCCCCTTTCAATACATCAATACCTTCTCAATGTGATATCAATGAAGGGTAAAAAGACCTCCCATGCTCACTATCTGCAGAGGGTTGGGAGATGAGAGGGCTGGAAATGGAGACAAGATGCCTTGGACAGTCTATACTCCAGGAAAAATGCCAAAATGTTAAAAGCCACCTATATAGCGCCCTGATCTTTTGTTTCCAAAAAATCAGAAAAACAGCAGAAAATGTTTCAAAAAGAGTTAATGCAAATCGGGATTGGACATGGTGCCAGCATGTAGACAATTAAGAATAAGGTCTGTTCATAGGTGGTGAGCTGATTTGCCTTGGGGTGGAGGCAAAAATATTCCCCACACAGCTCAATCTAAATAAATAGGTCTGCTCAAAAGTCAATAGACAGAGTCCTTTGGGGACTCAAATGCCTCGAAACTGCCAAAACTCTTGTTTAGTGGCTTTAAAATCCAGCCAGGGAAAACGGGAATTTCAGCCCTTCCTCTCTGCATGGAGGTTAACAGCCCCCAGTACTTCTCTCTCTGTTCCAGCCGTCCGTCTTCCTCAGGTCTTCTTGCCAGCTCTGGTCCGCGCACAGCTAAAATCTCATCTGGCTTCCAAACACATCCCTTTTTATATTCTCTGAGCTTCCACTGTTAGTCCCTTCTATTAGCATGTCTATCTGTCAGCAGCTTGAAGTTGCCGAAACAAAAATCTATCCAGCCCCCTTGCTCAGTATCAGTGCTTAACATCTTTCCTGCAAAGTAAAAAGTTTGTCTGTCTCAAGAACAAGGCTAACGCACCTTTCACACACTTCCATTAGCTGCTCAACGGCAGAATTCGCTGCAGGAAGTTCTGTAGTTGTTCTGTAATTTTGGAGGTCTTTCATATTGCTCTCTCAGTTTTGTTTGCCATTTACAGGACCCCTTAACGTTCATCCCAGAAAGCCTGGAGAGCAGTCAGAGAGGTTTTTTTCACACTAATCGCACACAGTGTTCTAATAACAAGGTCACTTGGCACCTGTGCCAGACTCTCAAATAAAGTCACTGTTGTAATGTAATTCAGACTGCATTTCCAAAGGCACTCTTCACATTTAATAAATATGAATCTGCATTTGCATTAACGGCTTGGGCCTATTGCTTAAATATAACACTTTATACATAATTAGACATGAGAATACATGTCACAACAGCTGAAGTGACAGTTCAAAGTTCAGAGACTATAGAACTTGGAATACCTCTTATAGTAGCACTATTATGTGATTTAACCACCCTATTTCTGAAAATGAACACTCAGCACTCACAATTGCTAAATTCTGCATAGGTCACCCTGGTATGTTGTTCAATATTGATTCCAACATCTCTAGTCTACAGCCTCACAGGTCTAGAGGAATATGATTGTATTTTCACCACAAGTTTCCTCATTAAACCACAAACAGATTTACAGGAAACCTCATTTCAAAATCAAGTTGAGGAAAATTATGCGGATGGGTGTTGTGTAAGAAATGAACAAGGGGAATTAAGATCAGCTGATGCAGTTTGTACAGCTCATGAAGTAACAGAAAGCAAAAAAGATAAAGGGAGTAAATTCAGCACAGATATCCAAACTGATTCCAATAACATCTGCATGCAGCATAGAGGTGGCCAATCAAGTTAATATTTACACTGACTCTCGCTATGCCTTTGGGATAGCACATTACTATGGTATTTTGTGGAAGGGAAAGGGTTATTTAACTGCAGCAATGACCCCAAAAGAAATAGCCGTCATGAAGTCTGCCGCACACCAAGCCCTACAAGATGAGGCCAGCAAAGGGAATGCACTCACTAATGAGACAGAAAGGGGGGCTTCCCTTTCCCTCGACCCCTTGATGGAGGAAATAATGCCTTAGCAGCAAATGAGGCTGGAAAAACCATTATATAAAATACTTGAGCAATTGTAAGAGTTGCAAGGCGAGGCACCAGATACATAAAATAATACACTGGGAAATGCAGGATGTTCTCTTCTCTAGTTGTTCACAAATTTCAAAGCAATTCATCTGAAGATGCTTTATATGTCAGCTTGTAAATAAAGGAAAGAGAACTAATATACATAAGGGGGTACACCCTGACCGTAAAACCCAGTGTGCACAGTTTGTGATTATCTTCAAATACCAAAGGTGACACGCCTGGAGTATGCACTTGCCAATGACTTTCCTAAATGGGTAGACGTGCACCCTCCTCACAGGGCAAACACAAACACAGTTTCTAAAGCATTGATATGGAAGTTCATACATATATATGGAATCCAGTGATTATCAGGAGTGATAGAAGAATCCACTTCATTGTACTTATCACACAGAGTAAGCAGGGTTAGTGAAATACCAGAATGGTATCCTTAAGGGTAAAAGGTTAAAATGTGTACAGCAACTAATTTGAAGTGGCCAGATGCACTGCCATTAGCCCTAATGAGTATGAGGGGAATAGTTTACAGATTAACAGGGCTAATTCCATATGGAATGCTCACTGGTAGACTGATGCATTTGCTGGAAACTCAGCCGGGGCCTTTGAATGGGGGCACGGGGCAGTTGATGGGTGCTGCAGTGCTTAACTACTGTCAAATTCTAGCGAAAACTGTTTGTTCTATCTACCAGAAGGTGAGACTTTGCCCTAGAGCCAAGCCACCCCTTGGCATGTCTTTCGGCCAGGCGACTGGCTCTTCATAAAGCAGTACAAAGGGAACATCTGTCTGGATGAGCATTAGATTGGTCCTCACAAAGTGCTGCTAACCACGTGAAGTGCTGTCTGATCTAGAGATGCATGCAATATACTACTGGCCTGCAGCACTGCCGAACAATGCTGCAGATGGTGGCACCAACACTGTTTTGTCTTTGCGTTGTATAGTGATGTACTTTCAATTAGCAGGATTTCTGGGGAGAAGTATTTTGAAACATTCAGGTCAGGAATGATAACCATAAACATGGGAAAGAGGGCTGCTCAGCAACAGGTAAACCATGGTCCAGATCAAAATCTGGCCGTGGTGGAAAAGAACACATATAGTTACCTGGCTGTGGGCAGCCTGTGGATCCAATTAATGGGAGTGTAGGATAGACTATTATCTCAGGTTTATCCCAAGTGCAAAAGTGAAAACCCACCACAAAAAAATGTTCAGATGCCTGCAACGAAATCCACTAAATTAGTGATGAAAGTAGAAGGGAAAGAGCTACCAAGAGCAACTAAAAAAAATATTCTAACAGAAGGTTTGTGCTAAAAATTTGTATTTTCAGGATGTATGCAGACAAAAGCACAGCAGGATAATACAATGGATGGCTGATGGCACGACAACAACCAGTAAGTAGCCAATAAGGTTTAATTACATTGAAGTGGAGTTTCATTATTATTTAACTTTGTCAGATAGATTGGATGCAGTAGTTGCAACCAGGGTTTGTTTCCCCACCAAGTAAGTCGAGCATCAGCAAGTCAATGCTGTGACTTCATTATAGAGGAGCAAAGACAGCTGCCTCAAGAGAAAAATAATTGCATTCAGTAGAAGCAAATAGACTGCCTGCATAGAATGTCCTTCAGGAAAAGCCTGAGCTGCACAGTTATACAGAATGTGTTGATTTGTGCTTC
The DNA here is from genome assembly GCF_040938575.1 of Ambystoma mexicanum. NCBI lineage: Eukaryota > Metazoa > Chordata > Amphibia > Caudata > Ambystomatidae > Ambystoma > Ambystoma mexicanum. Next base: position 210,300,754 of record NC_090929.1, read on the forward strand.
CGAACCAAAAAGCTATACAGTAGCTATTGTAGTACACCTGTAGCTGCCATGGTATTGAAATGTGATCAATTGGACAGATGCAGAGAAATTAACAATGTCCAATGCAGTGATTGGCCCAATGCATTTTGTCTTGCAAATTTTATTTTTATTATTATTTTATTTTCCACTGATGTTAAGGCCACCTACAATGCTGCCTGTCTTAGACTCCTCCAGCTGCTCGGACCAAGAGGTTTTGCCCATCCCTGGAATCTTTTCCCTCCCTCAAAGTGCTACAAACCGAAACACTTGCCTAGGTCACCGCATAGTCACCACGCCAAGATCCAGAACAAAGCAGTCAGCATCGCCCAGATACAATAACCCCTCCATGCCGTTGACCACTTAGAAGGACACTAAGACTCCCACCTGAGGGAATGCTACTACAAGTCATCCTTACAGCATCCAAGTACCACAAAGTAAGGTGGTAGTTACAATGGCCCCACCTAGCCCACCCAACAAGCATGTACCCTCCCTGCCTTTACAATGTGCTCTCATCAATAAAAGATTCATTCCTGCACATGCTCTCACCATCCATGATCTGATCACCACTCTGAACCTTGTCATCCTAGCAACCACTGAAACATGGTTACATGCAGCATCAGGGCCTGCCCTTTCTGTTGCCAGCCCACCAGGATTCCCTATCTTCCGCTGTTAACGACTGAATGCCAGGGGTGGAGGAGTATCACTCATAGCAAGGGACTCCCTGTCCATCAGAGTCTGTAACTCCACTCTGTCTGACAACTGCAATATCCTGTCTGTTAAACTAACCCTTTCAGTCTCAAGCACAATCACTCTTCATAGCATCTACCATCCCCCAGACCAGCACCATCCTTTGAAGAGAACCTCCTACACACCTTGGGTGCCAATATTAAGTCTACCTCCAAAACTATTCTCATGGGAGACGCCAATCTAGGATACAATGATCCCGCTGATCTAGCTGCCACATCCCTCTCTAATTCGCTGTGCTGTAGGCTTCCAACAATGTGTTACCTCACCCACTCACCACAAAGGTTGCATCCTAGATTGGATTGCAGACCTCAACTGTCAGGTCAATATTCATACCAACAGCCCTTGTACATAGTCTGAGCACAACATTGTGCACTTCTCCATCTGGCCTACTGCCCACTCTACACCTATTGCCATCCCGCTGCCCCCTACCCTAGCTCACAGCTATAGGAACCTCACCAAAGAGCGTATCCCTCCCTTGCTCAACTCACTTTTAGCTGAGCCACCCTTTTCCGCAGAACCTAACACACTTGCAGACTTGTACTGTAAGCCCCTGACTGTAGCCATTGATACTATTGCACCTTTAAGACCACGCAAACTCAAACCATCTGCACACAGAAACTCATGGTATACCCCAGAAATCCCAATACGCTGCTCTAAAAATGGTTAGCAGAAGCCAATTGGAAAAGAATCACCGTCAGAAGCTAAGAAACTATTGTTCTTCTCGCTGGCAAACACTTAAAAAAAGCCATCATCTGCCAAATCCACCACCTACAATGCCCGTATTGCCAATGCAGAATCCAACACTTGTGAGATATTCACCATTCTCAGGGAACTCAAAACCCTCACTAAATCTCCAGCCACAAAAGATGATTCTTGGTGCACCAATTTTCAGAACGCCATGCTCACGAAAAGTGAAAACGTACACAAACAGAAAAATGGACACTAAGGGCCTGATTCTCAACCTGGTCTTAAGTACCGAAAAGGTTGTTAAAAGGGTTCACAACCTTTTCAGTACTTAAGACCTATTCTGAAGGTGGCGCATTCTTTGGTAGGAATGCGCCACTTTCGGGATACATGTGGCGGTTGCTAGGATGGGTTGGAAACCAACCTACCAACTGCCACATTCGTTACCTGGCTTTTTAGAAAGGTATTCTTGTGGCACTCCTCCAATTTTATATGTGCGCTAAAGTTGCGCACATATACAGTACTGTTTTGGTGCCGTTATACTGGAGGAGTGCTACAAGAAGCCTTGTTTGGTGTTTTTGAAAGTGTTCATATACACATGTGTATGTGAACACTTTCATATACAGCAAATCAAGCAGCTTCAACGTTGCATTCTGCATTCTGCAACGTTGAAGCTGCTTGCTTTGGTATATAGGAAAGTGTTCATATACACCTGTGTTCTCGGCAGCATTTTTGTAAAATAACGAATATGTCGTTATTTTACAAAAGTACTGCTGAGATTTCAGGATTGCGCTCGTTATAACTAAAACAGGCGCAATCCTGAAGGTGCACTGTTGTGCACTATGAGGACACGCAGGCCCACTTGAGAATACTGGTGGAGCCTGCGCGTCCTCATTTGGCGCAGTGAATCGTGCTCTTTAGCACGATCACTGCGTCAAGTTATGAATCAGGCCCTAAGCAAGCCATGCTTAAACCTATGCTATCATCCACAACAGCCACGACTCACTCTTCTTCCTGTCCTCAAGATCTGTCCATGGTTCACTTCAGCAATGTCTCAGAAGATGATGTCAAATCTATTTTAAAAGGTCTTAAACCTTCTCGATACAAAGGTGACATTTGCCTCCTCATCAAAGACTGTGCTGAGATCCTGCCACCCCTCAATGCCTCCTTCATCAGTGCCTCCTTTATTACCGGCATTGTCCCCACTAGCCTTCAGGAATCTTGGTTTCTCCCTCTTATCAAAAAACCCTTGCTAGACTCTATAAGTCCTACCAACTACCTCCTGATTACAACCGTCCCCTTTTAACTAACTCAAGGACTCTACCACCCTAAACTCTGTCTACATGACCATCCAGACATGGATGGCCACTCAGCGCTTATGCTTAAATGATGACAAGACAGCGATCTTGCTGGTTGGTCCCCTGTCAGTGATCAAGAAGTTTGATCCACAATACTCCTTTAACTTTGATGGCATCTCGATACCAGTCTCACCCTTTGTGAAGATGCTAGGAGTCTACCTGGATGTCACACTATCCCTTTCACGGCAAGTAAATGTTATTGCCCCATTGGCCACCTACACAACAAAACTAATCAATGCATCAAGACCCTTCCTCTCCCTGGATAGCTGCCTCACTATAGCCAGAGCCACAAGAGGATCAAGGCTTGACTATTGTAATGCTCTTTTCACTGGCACCACTGTCACCAACTTTCAAAAGATGCAGTTTATACAGAATAACGCACTCAGAACAGCGCTGAACATCCTAAAACTGGAACATATCACAGCAGCAAGGAAAAAAGTCCACTGGATCCCTATTCATGAGTGGATTATTCTCTTTAAAACACTCTGCATCAAGCACAGATGCCTGTCCAGTGATGCCCCACCTTACCTATCTCAAAAAATCTCAAATGTTTCCTCTTCCAGGCCTACAAGGGCAGCCTACGCTCACCAACTTAGCCTAAATTTAAACGGGCCAAAGTTGGAGGCTCTAGCTTCCCTTCCACTGCTGCCAAACAATGGAACCTTCTCCCACCCACCCTGCGAGCTGAGTACTCCTATTGGATTTTCTGAAAATCTCTTAAAACATTGCTGTTCACTTGACTGTCTATTGCCAAATGCTCGTCCAGTAGTCCTGTGGGTAATGGATGTTGCAAAAAACACACTCGCTCAACCTTAAATGTAAACCTTCTACATCTATTATGTCTTGTGTGTTACTGGTCACGTAACAGCGCCTTGATGCCTCAGGGCTTAGCGAGCTTTATAAATGCAGACATAAATAAATAAATAAATACATCTTGTTATCAACATCACCGATGTGTGCATGAAGATGGGTTTGGACATCACCTGTGAAGAGGTGCAAGACCACCTGAACGATCATAAGAGGTCCATCCGAGATGGAATCATCCACCGGTCAGGACCAAAGTAAAAACGCAGACATTCCAACCAAGCTGTGGCCGTGGCGATGTGTATGGAAGTACACGGCCTGGTGATGCTGCATCAAGGAAGGAGTCTGTTTTGTTCAGCACTTATCGGCCCATCTGAGCTACATGGGCCTTAACACACGAGCTGACCACTGGAAACTGGACAGGTTGTATCTGGGACTGAATTGTCCACCAAGACATCTGTGAGTCCAGACCTATGGACTGGGCATGGACTGGACCCTTTGGCCGAGAGAACCCTGAGAAATCCAATGTATAGAGAAAAACGAATGATTTGCTACATAATGACTGTTGCCGTAAGACTGTGGGAAGGGCCCGGCAAAGGTTTGTTGCTAAATGTATCAGTGTGTCCGTTCTCAATGACAGTTATGTGTACCCCAAGAAATGCTATCTACACTATGGTTTAAGGCTCTCACTCACCACTCTAACTGAAAGCCATGCTATAAAGAGGCCAGCATTATGTGGTAACATATAATATCCAACTGAAGTACAAGATGATCGATGATTGAACTAACATGATCCTGTACAATTTATTTGGCTTAAAAACAGTTGTTGCCAGAAATCCATGAATTATTTGATTTAAATAAATAGCTGTATGCTGCAGAGGTGAAATATAATCAAGATAAGTAGGCTTATGTTATGTTATGTTATGTTATGTTATGTTATGTTATAAGAATGTAAAAAAAGCTATCTCCGACAAGGGCATCATGGTGCTGAGAACTGGCAGAAGGGATGTGGCCTAGCAGTTCGGGCTGGACTGCCCATTTTGGGTTGGGACTAAGCCTGATTTGCATATGGTCTTCCCCTTCTGTAATGGCCTGGCAGGCTGAAAAACAATGGTCTGGAGGGTTGCCCAGAGCTGTGTACATGGTTATGATTTGTTCAAAACCTTCCAACCATAAACTTTTGGTTTTGCTTTAGTCACCCTGAGTGGGACGGGAATGCCCAGACATGGGTCCCGAGCTTGCTGGGCCTAGAGACCCAAGCTACTCCTCACTGATGATGCCCAACAAGGCTGAAACACACCTGGGGATGCTTGTGGTCTTGTGCAGAAGGGATGTGACCTAGCAGTTCGGATTGGACTGCCCCTTTTGGAATGGAACCAAGCCTGATTTGCATATGGTCTTTCCCCGTCTCTAATGGCCTGGCAAGCTGAAAAACAATGGTCTGGAGGATTGCCCATAGCTGTGTCCATGGTTATGATTTGTTCAAAACCTTCCAGCTATCCACTTTTAGTGTTGCTGAGAACCGGCAGAGCAGGAGATATAGAGAGGCCAGGAGAAACCCAGTGCAAGAATATTTTTAGCAGCTGACGGAAAGTCAGATGATCAACAGTAGCCCTAATGGCTCATGGGAGCATGTTCCATAGCACAGCAGCTGCAACAGAAAAAGCCCTCCCCCCGTGTCCCATGTCTGCTCAGTTTAAACCACAGCACTGAGATCAAGAATGCATCTGCAGGCTGAAATCTGACCTGTAGGCATTCGAGGCCAGTGCCATAAAGGCAGAGTGCACTATACACAAGGCTTTGAAATGAATACAATCAAAACAGGAAGCCAGTGAAGAGTGCGAAGAACTGGGCTTATATGAGAGTGTGAGGGAGTAGATGTGGCTGCACGAACGGCACAGTTTTCAAGGATTTGAAGATGGTGGAGAAGATGGAGAGGTGGGCAAGATAAAGAGAATTAGAGTAGTCCAAGGTCCCCAGAAGAAAAGAACGCACCACAATTGCCATTGTAGGTGCGGTTTTGCTGTTCTCCCTTTGTTGTTCGTTCTGCTTTAGGAACTGTCAGGAGAGGGCAATTCGTATCTGCTATGAACGGATCATACCTCAGATAGTAAGTAGCATAGAGTTGAAATATGTTGATTTCCTGGATGATGCCTAAAAGGACTGTGTTTCATTGGAAGAAGAAATTCTACAAATGGTACATATAGAATTTGCATCATTCTCTCATATATGTATGTCTTGATATGTCCCTATTCCCCTTTTTAGCCATGAACTCACTAAAGACATTAATACTGAACTAATGAAGTGCGATAGACAGCAGAAGCAGTGCAAATGGAACCCGCAGCAGGTTAATAAGGGGCCACAAACGGTTGGAATAGATAGGAATGGTGAAAATAAAAGTAAATCGCAAATGAAATAAAGTAAAATGTAACTTATGCTTCAAAGCATACAGGGGGTGACTCTGGAAGTTAATGGCATTTTGCTTTTTGTTGGTGGACGTCAATGATCCTCGGACGGTGCTGAGCGGCAGCCGAAATTGTGGCAATGCTAAAGGAGCTGCAGCCTGACAGCAAAATTGGCATGGAATGAATAGTGAATGTTTGTCAAGCACATGTGTACCCCTAAATGTGTGCAAGGATGCTGCAAGTCCCCATCCAAGGAGCATGTACGCCCACCTACATTCCCCGCTTTCTGCCATGACGGCGGGTTTAGCTGCCTCAGAAATGGAATGGCACTCACGTGAATGCTGAGTCTATGCTTTATTACCACTATGTGTAATTGAAAGCGCATCCAAATGAGGTGGTTGTAATGACATGAGTAGGCTGAGTGGAACTACAGCAGGCCTGGAGGATCCTGTAAATCCATGTCCCCAGTATGTACCACACGGAAGTTCATTGTTAAGGCTCAGCTGTATGGAATGGAAATTTACCTTATCTCTACTTTTGCTGAGTAGTTACCTTTTGGATTATTTGGTGATGAGCTGCGGGATTCAACCAACATTGGTGGAGTGCCTTGCATACCACTAGATGTAATTGCAAGAGTAGTTCATAATTGCATGAGGACTCTGAAAGTACTACAGAGGGCAGTGCCTTCCACGGCACCAACTCTCAATGCCAGGCATGAGTAGCTCATGCAGTCCTGTTTTCTTTTTACTTTGCATTTTGGGACTTGTAGCGTCCCACCTGTAGGGCACATATTCCAGAATGTGTGAGTAAAAAAATCCTCTCATTTGGTATGAGGCAGCTTTTGTTTGCCCAGGAAGAGGCTTGTCGACCAGGACCCCCACATCCACAGTGCTGATTGTATCCATGTTGTGATGCAAAGTTCACAATACTGCAATCAAACATTGGCCAGCACACCAACACCACTGTGGTAATAAAGCAAGATAAAAGCATGTTAAATAATTAATAGGGCATCGAGAAAAAATCCTCATTCTCTTAACGGCCTCACTCCCCACGGACATACCATCCAGAAAGCCTAAACGTATGAAGCCTCACACAATGCAGGGATAAGCCCATATTATCCAGACTGCCACACAGCACAGGATAATGGGTTGCGCCTGCCTGCCATCTCATACCAAGACAGAGCCTTCTAATGGACCAAATACCCTGTTCGCACTTTCGAGGCAGGATGATGTCACATAAAGCCCCCCTGTCACTTTTACCAATCCCTGCAGCACGTAGGGAGATATCCCGCTGCTGTGCAATCTACATAAAGGATTACCCCTTTACACCACATATATATGAGGGGGAGACCACCCGCAGCCCCCCATATTAATATTATATTCTATACCCACCCACATATATATGTGGTGTAAGGGGCTAATAAAAAAAGTTGGCATTTTCGGCGTCGTAATTGTCAGGCCGACATTTTGGTACGATTCTTACATAAACAGACCACACTCACCTCCATCCTCATACGAATGAAGACATTTGCCACGACCCTTATTTTATTTCAGTCAAAATGTTGTTATTATAGTGCTGATGAATCATTTTCTTAATCCGTGGATGTCTTGTTTCAGGAAATCTCTTCTCCTCTAGCCATAAAAGGAGTATGTCAAAGAAAACTACACTTTTTTAGTTGTTTTTTATTTTATTATCTCTGTCAACAAAAGTAACCAAAACAGCCCAAAGTTGGGCAACACACACACACACTTGTTTTTTTCCCTGCACAACAGGATTTGTGAAGGAAAATACAGATTTTAAATACCAACACAATAGAAAGTCATGATTCTATTAAAGACACAGAGGCAAAGGATTATGCTCAACCCTACACTTTACTTCTCAAGCAGCAAATTGAAAAAACTTCACAACATTAAGTAGAAACATCAAAAGAACTGCCATTCCCTCAAAAGTTTAGTGATTTTTGTAGATTGTTCTTAATAGGTCCTTGTTTTCCATGTGACTTTTGTATCCAATCACAGCCCTTGGCCACCTACAACTTCCCTTGCCTTCCTTACATCTTCCACTTTCTTTAGCTGTTTCATCGAACTTGCGTCCCAATCGGTTAAAGCCACAACCTGAACTTTTATTCACTCCTATTCTTCATGACACTGAAGCCTTGGAATCCGTACCTGTCAAAAAACATATGTAAACCCTATTGAGAATAGCCATTGACTGGGTATGCAATCGCATGATTAATACATAAGTTGTATAATCATGTATTCCACTTATATTATTCATTCACTCCATGCCATACAATTCTTTGCGATTGCAAGGGTGGGATAATCCTTAGCCTTTGTGTATTTAATAGAATCATGACTTTCTATTACATTAGTATTGAAAATCTGTATTCTATGTCAAGATCCAGAGGCTCGGATTATGCTTGTTTAAAGCTTACTCACCACCAACGTGGACACCTGGTCAATCGTCCGGAAATAAAAAAGATTAAAAGATTAAAAATGGACTTGTTCGACCAGGCAGCTGCATGAAAATGTCCTCCAAACGTGCCCTCATCATGAATGCCTTGGATGCCATGGCGCCTCTGATCGAATGTGCTTCATTTTGTTCTATGTCAATTCCTGCTTGTTGCATACACCATTTTACCCATCTGGATACAGTAGATGGTGACAACGCTGTAAATGGTTTCCTTGCAGAAATTAACAACTGGGATTCACCTGCAGATCTGAGCTGTCCTGACATGATTTCATAGGCCTTCAAACATCTAACCGGGCAGAGTTTAGGCCGTCGGGGAAGGCTGCATATTCTACTGTCTTAAGGCTGGGTTTTGTCCTCTTTGATATATAGAATGTGACGCCTGTGGGCATAAACGTTCTCCTGTCAACTTCCAGTGCTCTGATATCCAAATCTCTTTTGCACGAGATGAGACAAAGCAGGATAGTCAACTTTGCCCATAAAGTCTTTCTGGACAAATCCTTGTTGTCTGACATGATTCAAACAACTTCGGCACTTCACTTACATCCCACAGACAAGAGTATTTTGGTGCTGGGCGTTTTATGATCTTTATCCCGTTGATCAATATGCAAACCAGAGGATGGTCCCCTATTGGGTTACCTTACACCTCTCATGTCCAGCTGAAATCGCTGAACGATATGTATTGAATGTTTGGTATGCTTTACCCTGCGCTGCCAAGGCAGCTAGAAAATTCAGCATGTTTGTTTGTTTGTTTATTTATAACGCGCAAACCATCAGGCCCAAAGGCAACAGGGCGCAATTTGTACAAAGTTACAAAAATGCATACATACAGACATAAAAGATTACAGAAATTAACATTAACAGAAGTATTAACAAGGTTCCTATCCACAAATAATACAGTGGTTTCAGTGCAGCTAAAGGTTTAACAGAGGATATACCATAGGGTGTACGAAGTAACGTAGGTCGGTGGGTCAGATCATGTAAGACAAGGGTGCTAAACATGTCTTAAAGTTGGTCGAACAGCCAAAATTTGGTATTGGCCTTGAATGTTTTGAATGAGTCTTCTGCTCTGATTGCAGCGGGGAGGGAGTTCCATAGCTTAGAGGCTAGGACAGGGAAGCTTGAGCCCCCCGCTTTTTGCAGTTTAAACCTAGGGATCAATAGACAATGGGACTGGGCAGTTCTTAGCGGTCAGGAAGTCGAGTGGCGCGACAACCGACTGCAGAGGTAGAGCAGGGCCTTGTTAGCCAAGCATTTGTGCGTAAGGGCGAGAGTTTTTAGTGAAATTCTCTGCTTGACAGGTAGCCATTTTAGGTTAGTTCTAGATTCTGAAATGTGGTGGTTGCGGGGAATGTTTAGTGCTGCCCGTATGGCATTGTTTTGGGTAGTTTGGAGTTTATTCAGGTTCTCTTGGCTGGTGCCTAGGTAAAGAGCACTACAATAATCAATTTTAGCCATAATTAGGGTTCTTGCTAGTGTAACACTGTTAGGGGTGGTAAGAAATGGTCTGCAAGCTGCAATAAGTATGTGAATTACATCCATTCGAACGAGATGGCTGTCCCTCTCCAGGCACCAGCTATGCCACTTTGACCAGGCGTTTTTATAGGCTTTCTTGTTTCCAGGTGCCCAGGACTTTTTAAAAAAAATGTTATTGTTACAGTTGAGAGTCAACTTTTCAATAATATTACCTACCATCTCCGATACCCACAAGTCTCCAGGGATCTCTTTCCACTTGAGCATGTGCTGTGCCACTCTCCCCACTACAGGTGGGATTCTTGCATCTAACTAAATGTCTCGCGCTAGTGGCAACACTCTTACCTTTGTTATAACTTTTTTTGTTTTCCGCTTGACCGCCATCCTCTGCCTCGACCTCTTCCTCTCAACAGGAAGAAGGGGTTGAGCCAAAAGTCCTCCTGCTCCCTCTAGTGTGCTCTGTTGGTAGAAGACCTATATGAGGAGTATCAGCTGGCCGAGCAACCCCTGCCTCTGCCAGCCCTGTCAAAAATCTTCCTGGTGAAAACTCTCTTCTATGAGGCTTGTGTCTTGCCAAAGAGTTGTAGGTGTAGGCAAATATAGCCAGATCTTTAAAATGTCTCTCCAAATAACTTTCCTTTGGCCGCTACTGTCGCCTCCGATGGTGCTAATTCGCACAGCTTGGGGTCAATCTTTACCAAAATAGATCACCTCCTTTCTATTGTCATGGTGCTATTGGCTTTCCCTAATAGGCACATTGCCCTTTGTGCTGCCGAACCTGCCAAGATATCTGTGTCCAACCCCACATTTTTCTGTTTGGCCTCCTCAGCAAGCTGCCATATTTTTGTAATCGGTCCTACCATGTCTAACAGTTTGTCTTGGCAGACTCTCCAAGATCTATCGATTCCCCTCTTAACATCCTTGCCATATCTCTGCATGAAGGTGAGCATTCGCTCATTGATCTCCAGGGTATCTGCCACCCCGTCTGATACCAGGAATCTGGGGAATTCTGCTCTAATCTTGTTTCTGGCCTCCTTGTTTAGGGAGGCCCTCAGTCTCTTCCTGAGGTAGGCCGTTATCTTGTTCAGTGGCTCCCATTCCGAGGACCTGGTGTGTATTAAAGGGTCCGGATCAAACTCTTCCTCTGGTTCCTCATTGTCTGCTGGTCTTTTCCTCTTACTCTTGTGCTTCATAGCACTGCTGGATGATGATTCATCTGACTTGCATGAGCTTCTCTCAGAAAATTCTCCACTGCTCTTCTGTGTAAGGATGACATGGTATCAAGAATAGACAGACACAAGTGATCACAGTTCAAGGGTGTTTATTAAACTGGATATGCAGGTTGGAAAAACACATAATCTAAACGTAAAACTTAGATGGGAGCAAGTTACGATCATCAAATAAAAATGAAGGCAGTCCTAGTGGCATCTTGTCAAAATAAAAGGGCCTCTGCTAAAAAAAAAATATTGCCAATCCTTACAATGAAATACCAAAAAGAGTGTGGGATAGGATTCACAAGAAAGAAAGAAGTGTTCACAAATGATAAGTCAGGATGAGGTAGCCAGGGATCTCCCTTCCCCACATTTTGAGCATGGGGCAAGGTGGACCTCTGAGCACAGCACATGCTCAAGCTTTCTCAGCACGTGACAACAGTTCCAGCTTTGGTTATTATGACCTTTGGTTGTTTAAATGTCTTTTCAACAAAAAGTCTCTTGCCTCTGAGGAGCTGATAGCCTCCAAAAATAACAAACAAAGAATTAATTTCAAAGATGCGTTGGGTGATGGCGTTTCACCCTTTGATCCCCCTCCTCCGGGCTTAGACCCACACACAGTTCCTATCACTATCAGGACCTTCGGTGGTTGACTTTCTTGCTTCCAAGGGCCTCTTAGGTTCAATTATAACCAACATTTCCTTTCGGATTCACACTTGAGTTGATGATTCTTCACTCCTTGAGCCCCCACTTCTGGACTAAGACCCGTCTTGAATATCAGCCTCCCTCCCTTCAGGTTCACTCCGGCTTATATTCAAAATGACTTCTCAATTACATTCACATGGCGTTGAGGTGATGGCTTCTCACCTCGAGATATCCCACTTCTGGGCTCAGATCCTTTTCAAATGTTTGCCTCCCTCCATCAGGTGCACTCTGGCTTTTGCAAAGGTATTTTCTCCTTGGCATTCACAAATCTTAATGTCTTTTTATACAGTTCCCCGTGGACCACCCTCTGCTGGGTTCACATTTGTTAACACACTGTTCCTTGAGACTTTAGACTGAGCCCCTTTTTATTGGCATCCCTCTGTTGGGTTTATTCTTGCCGTTTTCCATTTCCTTTTACTTTCTCTTGATGCAGGAATCTGTTCCCTTGCGTTCTCAAAGGTTTGTCAGTCAAAGACTTTCAACTGTATGGGGCTTTTGTTCTTTCTTGGCGGATCTCCTATGGCCTTCTGGTATCAGTAGTTTCAATCAACACAGGATTAACCAGAGTCTCTCAAGTTAGCACCCACATGGTGCCGATCCCCTAAGCAGCTGGTCTTCCCTTAACAATTTTACAGATCTAACAATTTACAGTTCTTTGAACTTTCCTCAAAGTGCCACTTTGTGACTTTCATTCAACACAATCCGGTTTCTTATCGGTTCTTCCCTTGTCTTACAGTCTGTGATGAACCGCTTGGCTTTCCTTGTATCTGAAGTCAAGGCCAGTACCACAGTAGCAGGTATTTCCCTTGGTTCTGCTTATCAGCGTAGGCATGCTCTATGTACCGTTGACATCTGCTACAACACACTTGAGCTATTGTACGTGGTTTTACGATTCCTTCCACGGAGGTCTCACTGGTCTGGGTTGGAAAGGGCAAGGTTGCTTCTCTCCTTGTCAATCTTTCAATCTTGCCACCTTTCTTCTCTTCTTGAACTGCCGTGCTGGGACAGCTGTCTCGTAGTGCGGTCTGCCTTGCTCATCTTGTGCTCTCGTGCTCCATCTTTTATCCCGGTGGGGAAGGGAAAGGGCCGTCAGGTGTGTGTGATCCTAGTCGATTGCCTGACTTTGCCTGACCCTGGTGTTGGGACATGTCAGGTAAATGGCTTTGGTGTTTTTCCATCGTCTTTTGAGGTGTGTAAGTGTTTGTGTAGGAAAAGGGGAGGGGTACCGTGTTTTAGTATCCTACCTGGTATGCTGGGGAAAGAGGGGGATACTGTGTCTCACCCAGCATTGTCCGACTTCCACTCTCCAAGGATCCCCCACCCAGGTGATCCTCCCTCACTAGTCCACTCCAGGAACTGTATCCAAGAGCAATGGCTGTCTCCTGGCCACCTGGATGACAGAACCCCAGGGACTGGTCAGGGAGACACCTTCATTTTTCTCACATCTGCCAGATCTTTTCTGCAGAGCCGTCCAAACCTTCGTGTCCATACTTGTTCCATGACCTCGTCCTTTTCTTGCCACTGTGCTTCTTGCATGGCGTACCTGGGTGGGTAGGGGTGCTGCGTGCACATCAGGTTTTCTTTCTTCCTCCTCTCTGTAAGCCACTAGCATTCTCAACTCCTGCATACCCTGAAGGAAGGTTAATAGTTCATCCATTATGCCCATACGTTTGCTATGCCGAACAAGTCCAGAACCCAGAGCTCTCTGTACCACGTGACTCATTCTACTACCACTACTGTGTCCTTACTGGAGATAGTATCTCTCATGCTCATGTTGATTCTGCTTTACTGGCAGGTAAGTGGTATATAGCAGTTCACCTGGGTTTGCCCCCTGTTCACAAAACTTCCATTCACAACTAAGGTAGGTCTATGCAGATGAAAGTCTATACAGTGTTTCCTGGGACTGTGCTCGTATGACACAAAACCACTCCTGGGATTGTGTCCATCTGGAGTTGGATGCAATTTTTCTTGGCCATGAGCCCATTTTTTTTTTTACTTGGGATTGAGCCTGTTGCACTATTCTGCAGCTGTTGGTGCCAGCTATCCCAATCAGGCACGGTACACCTTTTGGCGAGCAGGTGGCGCCCATGCGACCCTTTGCTCACGCGTTCCGTAATTATAATTAGCTTCCTCCTCCAAAACTATCTCTCCACTTTTCGGTAACCTCCGTTCACGCAACTGTCCCTACTGCAGTTTCCACAGAAGTGCGTTAGAGCGCAAAACCCTGAGTGTCCCATCGCACTGCGCACATGAAGTTACTACCTCCTATCGCCCTTGCGCACCACATGAACGCCGGACTCTGCAAACTCTGTAGGGTATTGTTACTCAGCAGATAACCTTTGCCATGCTCCAAGCCTGCGCTGTATACAGCGCTTAAGACAAACAGACCAGCATGCTCAAGCAACCAACATTCTAATTGCGTGCATTTCAGAGGAAGATTTAGGAAGTCATGGGAAGTTATAAGTGATCAAAGACCATGATTGTATACAAACACCACATGGAAAACAAGGATCTTTTAAGAACTAACTACAAAAATTACTAAATGGTTGAGGGAATTGTAGTTCTTTTGATGCTTGTAGTCAATGTTGTGAAGTTTTTTCAATTTGCTGCTTGAGAAGTAAAGTGTAGAGTTGAGCATAATCAGAGCCTCCGGGTCTTGACATAGAATTGCATTGGAAATAGCGCAATGCAGCCACCCTGTCTTTATGCCATGCCCCCCTCCAACCCCAGAAAAAGACTATCTGCAGGAGGACAGAGTGCATCATCTAGTTCTACCAGCATCGAAAGGAAAGAAACACCGTCAGCTCCCTATCATGGAAATCCTCTTTCTATGCTAGCAAGTGGGGATTGTCGCAGAAGATCCACTCTGCAGTGTTAATTTGTGTAATGAATTTGAAACAATGTTTTTAAGAACTTGTAAATTGTCTGACACTTTCATCTTGTGGGTGTTAATATGAACATTCTATTATGCCACATCCAGACACCCATCTTTGTAGGGGTGAACCTGTTAATGTGACCACCCACTCCTGCCAAAGGATATTGATGGATTTGCCAACAGCTAACATTGCCATCCTGCGCCACAACAGGACAAGTGCACATGTTAAAGTTTTAGAAGTAGAAAACAATCTTCACAATTTCGAAGAGAGGCGCATTTTGATTGGTCCATGTTTCACAGCTTGTGTACCTCGCCCACAAAGGTCCATCTCATGAAAAGGGAAAAGTGAATGCTACATTTTCCTGAACATTGGCTTTGGCAAAAAAAGTGGTGGGGGGGCTCTTCTTGTATATAAACGTCTTTACATGGACGATCTTAGAAAGAAGACCACCTTAAGGGAGAGAAGGAAAAGGACCGCATGAGGAAAGGAGGGAGAAAGAGGAGGGGCTACTAGAGCCCAGGACAGAAACCTGGAGAGTGAGAATAAAGAAAGTTCACACAGATTTGGTGCTTTCATTTGAGCCCTCTGCCCATATACACAATAAAACAACTGGCAACAAGGAGAAACTATCACGACAAGACAGGATACCCTAAAGGCACTGTCTGATGTAGAATAAGGAAAGGGCACTCCACCCTCCAAGAGAAAAAAAACAACAGGGCAGGACAAAGACTGATATGTTTTGGATATTTCTCCTCTGTGAAAGATAGTGAGCTAAAGAATCTGGGTAAGGCTCTCATAACCAGGACTAACGTCTGGCAAAGGGACTCCCAGGGCCCCCCTTGTTATTTGCATATTTTAATTAACTTTGGGTGTCACCCTAAATTACTAGGGTAATCCAGACGTGGACCCCTTGCTCACTATTCTTAGAGAGGCACAGCTCCATCCTACTGATTAGGTTCAACCAGACCGAAACACATGTCTGGGGTTGCTGTTGGTACTCTTGTTCAGAGGAGAATTGCCTAGCATTGCGGTGCTGGAGTGTCCCAGGGCAGGACAAAGACTGATATGTTTTGGATATTTCTCCTCTTTGAAAGATAGTGTGCTAATGACTCTCAGTAAGCCTCTTGTAACCAGGACTAATGTCTGGCTGGGGGGGGTCCTGGGAGTCCCTCTGCCAGACATAACATTGTTATCCGAACAACATCCGACAATGCAAGACAAAAGAAAGAGTGGGGTACAAGTGGAGAAGGAAAAGAGAAACACAAAGTACCGCGACAAAACCGCCAAGTGCCACTAGAACACAGAAAGAACTTGGGCACACAAAACCAAACAGAAAGGGAGAAGAAGCTGATATTGCTTAGGACCCGATCAAGCAAGCATCGCAAGAACTAGCAGAGGAAAAACAGAACAGTGTCGCGGGTGCACGTAAAGAAAGGAAACGTGGTGGTACCGAGGACAACGTACAACTCAAAGATAAACAACAGACCACAGACCTCAGGTGAAAGTATAGAATGAAGTTCAGAGCAAGGACAGCACCTTGGGCGGATATGGAGGTGTCCAAATAACAACTGACGCAGAAGCTGCACCCATGGGAAGCTGAAGAGGAAGTCCAAGACAAATATTGCCAATAACCCCAGAGACTAAGAAGAGACATAAAGGGAGAGACAAGACAATGATAAGTAGGGGGAGATGTTGCATATGAAAAGGGGAAAGTGAATGCTACATTTTCCTGAACGTTGGCTTTGAGGGCAGGGCAAAAAAAGTGGGATGGGCTCTTGTATATAAACTCCTTTAGATGGACGACCTTAAAAAGAAGACCACCTTAAGGGCGAGAAGGAAACGGGCTGTGTGGGGAAAGGAGGGAGGAGCCAGGGACAGAAACCTGGAGAGTGAGAATAAAGAAGGTTCACACAGATTTGGCTGTGTCTCTCATTTGAGCCCTCCGCCCGTGCACACGATAAAACATTGGCCCTCATTACGACCCTTGCGGAAATCGGAAAACGATGGCGGAAATGCAATACCGCCATCGAATAGCGCTCGGTGCGACTATGACCCGTCACCGCAAAGTACGAAGCCATTAGCGACACCGTAGTGAACGCCAACGCTAACTGCACCAAGCACGCGCGCGCGCGCCATGCGAAACCGCAAACACCACCATGGCGCAACGGTACGCCAATTCCGACCCTAGCGGACATGTACCTAACGCCATCAGGCATGGCGTAATGTACCATTCCGCCATGGTGAGAAGTACGGCATCGCGAATCAACCGTAAACGGCCCCACTGAGTGCCTGTACACCGCTCCCTGCCCACAAAGTACAACTCCCCGTAGGTGCAATGAAGTCACAATGCAACCATTGAAATGTACAAGTCACCCATGCATGGCAACGAACAAAAGAAACACAAGAGGGGCCAATGGGAGCTGCAGGGCACAGATGGCACGGATACAGAAGCCATCCCAATGGACATGACCACAGTCCCCCACCGAGAAACGCACGCAAACACAGGCACCTGTGACCAGCAATATTCCGAGAATCACATCATTCCACCAGTCCACCTGGCTGACCGGCATCTGTTACACAAAACCCAATCCCCCGCCCCTGAGCATGACAACATTCAAACTGTCATATTGGCAGCCCCCATCCCTGACCTCACGGGCTTAGTAGGCAAACGCGCCCAGTACAGTACCACGCAACTAAACTCCGAAGCTGGAACCCAATGCAGATCTCCTCACAATACATCGCCCCCCAAATAGGCATATGCCACATCACTTGCAAAGAAAAACGCTACACGGGCCAAATCAGAATAGAAATTTAATGCACATCAAAGTCACCAAGCCCATACAGCCATCAGGCCATGAACTCCTAAACACTAATCACCATTGTGGGCTGCATCCGCAAGAAATGACCAGCCACTACTTGTGTGTCGCCCTGTTCCCTCATGGTACACAGAGCCACATTCACGTACGAAAAGGCAACATGGAAGCGCACAGAACCGCAGGGCCGTCCCAATGGGGAGGCACTAGTCCAGCTGAAAGGCCGAAATGTTGCTCCGAGCCACCAGTACTGCGTAAGGGCATGTGGGCCATTGGCGATCGTCCCATAAGATCGTAATGCTGCTCCACTGATTAACACGAAGCAGCAGGTGTCGGGAGTAAAACCCATCTGCAGGAGTGGCATACAGATGGCAGTGGCAAAAGGGGAGGAGATACCTGTCAACCAAAAGAAAAGAAAAAGAACAGAATGGCCATCAGAACTACATTCCAACAACTCACTTCAATGATCACACGAAATCCACAGCCATATGCATGCTAGCCCACTCCAAAGGATCATCACCACCCCAAAACCACTTGCGACTCCTAACCATCTATATCGAGGTGCAAACACCATCACAAACGAGTGTACCTGTGCATGCGTCTGTCAAAACAGAATCCATCAGATGGGAATGTTAACGTGCATGGACACAAGTGTCTGAGGGCGCGTCGAGACAGGGAGGGCTCAACAAGGCCAGATAGACGATGGTCCCACTATGGCAGCCCTGCATCACATAGCGCAGGGGAGGCGGATAGATCCCAAGAAGCCCTGTACATGGCAAACTCTGTATCAAATCACCTGCCCATGCATCCATTCATCATTCCCTCATCCCGGAATCAAAACGCCTGAATAATTACTCACATAACATTAGAAACATCCATTGAGTCTGTGCCTTATGCAGCCTGCAAAATCCACAGTGCCCCAGCCCGTAATTCCAGTGTTGTGAAGTAACATGTATTTGGGAACGGCCGGCCTCATCGCCCACGTAGCAATTGCGCATCCCAAACTATTCATATCAATCATTGCTTCCTCGCCATGGGCCCTGTCTCAAGGACATTGAACAATAGAACGTTATATTCGCAGTCAGACCTGTGGGCATCTCCTCGCCGCTAGCTGGAAACCGAAAGCGCCGCCCTTCGAATTCCACATTTGCAACATCACGCCGAAAAGGCATCTGTGGCCGTTTGAAATCACTAATTATTCCATCGAGTGCGGCTGTGTGTGAAAATGGCAACTGCCTTCACCCACAAATGGGACGCCCCGCCCGTCGTTGCAACTCGGTACAGTGATGCATGAGGGCCCACCGTTACTCGAGTACTACGTTCCACTGACCCTTCACAAGTCTGTTCGCGACTGCACAGATAGTATGTGCAACAATGGGACCACAGCAGAATGAACATGTCAACCAATGTTACACGGCCATCGGGTACAAATACATGATTGCAATAGCAAGATGCCATTCCCCGATTTGCAGCGTTGTGCGCGGGACGTGCTCGGCCAAAGGGGAGAGCAGTTTGCACAGGTGGAATTAATCACCACAGGTGGAGGCCATACAGCCTGAAAACACATAAATTGCACAGCCAGTCTCCTCCCACAACCACACCGAAATGCTACCGGCAGGACTCGCGATGTTGGCCCTGGGGGACCTGATAGCACTGCAACTACTCCAACTCCAAGAAGAAGACGAACACCAACTGCAACCGGCCGCACGAAGGAGACGCAGGAGGAGGAGGAGGGCAAGGCAGGGCCAGCAAGGGCCGCCAGCACAGCCACTACCACCACGCAGGCAGCCCGCAATGCCATGCCTCCGAGCACATCCGTTCAACCTCACTGATGAGCAGATCCACACCCTCTACCGTCTGGACCGGGACACCATAGCCGCCATTGTGGACATGACACAGGCTGACCTTGTCAGCATGATAGATAGCCCAACCACCATCCCACCCCTACTGAAGGTGGTGTCTGTACTCCACTTCCTGGCCACAGGCACCTACCAGCACACAGTCGGACAGTTGCATGGCATTTCTCAGCCACTGTTCTCACGGACACTATTGCAAGTGCTCGATGCCCTCCTGCAGCACGCAGACGACTACATCTCTCTACCACGCTCGGAGCAGGAAATTACCAACACAAAAGTGGGATTCCATGCACTTGCCGGCATACCGGGTTGCATTGGTGCCATCGACTGCACCCATGTGGAATTGGTCGTCCCACATGCCATGGAGGCCCAGTACTGCAACCGAAAACAATTTCATTCCCTGAATGTACAAATGGTGTGTGACTCCAACAGGATCATTACACATTGTTGTGCCAGATTCCCTGGATCAACCCATGATTCTATGGTCTTGAGGAACTCTACAATACCACGCTACATGGAGCGACACGCAGGGAACAGATCCTGGCTACTCGGTGAGTCTCATTACATGCATGATTATGTGGGGTATGTGATTTGGCAATGACCTGGCAGGAAGGGGGGGGGGGTGTGCGTACGTAGCAATGGCATTCCACATCATACGTTTCTCGTCCACATACAGGTGATGCTGGATATCCACTGAAGAGATGGCTCCTCACACCAGTCCGGAACCCACGGGACCAGCATGAGGAGGACTACAACCATGCCCACTCACGTACCCGTGTAGTCATTGAACAGGCATTCGGCCTACTGAAGACTCGTTTCCGCTGCCTCAGCAGGTCTGGCGGGGCACTCCTGTACCGCCATGAGAAGGTTGCAAAGATGGTCATGGCATGTGTCATGCTCCACAACATGTGCGTACGTAGAAATGTGCCCATGCCCCCTGACGCAGAACTGCAAGCACCTGATGATGGTCATGATGAGGGTGGGGATGTGGCAGCACCTCATGGAGTCTGCGAGGCACCGGAGGCCCGTGACATTCGTCAGCATCTCATTGATGTATGCTTCTAGCACTCACGCCTGGTGGCTGATACATGGACACGGGACTCGTGGCACTGCGTGTGTCTGGGACATGCACAATATGGACTGTACGCCTTTGATGGCCTAGTACACAAAGATCAATGTCCACACATCTCATTGGTTGATCGTGCACTTTTTATGGCATATGTGATGTCATGTTGAACACCCTATCGACCCGCCACCCAAGTGAGCCCAACACACCCCCTCCACCCTCCTACCTCCCCCCCGAACACCAGTGTCCAAAGATGCTCATTGTCAGTGGGCTGTCGCTATTGCAAGCCCCCTCTGCGGGTATCAGGGGCACCCCTGCCTGTGGAGCGCAGGTTCCTTCCAGATCTACGTTGGGGGCTGCCCTGGACGGAACTTGCAACGGATGATGTGTCTGCCTGCTCACGTCCATGCATGTCCCTAAGGGTTTGCGAGAGCTCAGTGAGCACACGGCGCACTGCGGCAAGTTCGGCACATACGTCTTTGGACGTCGCATGCAGTTCCCCCCTCAGGCTCTCGGTGCTTCTCTCCATTTGGACTCTCAGGCTCTCGGTGCTACTCTCCATTTGGACTCTCAGGCTCTCGGTGCTACTCTCCATTTGTGCCCTTAGCGTCTCTGTACCTCTCTCCATTTCTGCCCTAAGTGTCTCAGTTGATGTTTCTATGTCTGCCTTAGTGCCCCCACATTCATCGGCATGGTCCTTGAGGAGTGTGGCCATTTGCTGCTGTTGCACGATTAACTGGTCGAGGGACTGTTGCCTCTGCTGGGCCATGGCCATTTGCGGGGGTGTCACAGAGGGGCTGTTGTCCTCATGTTGCCTTGCCACAGGGCTTGTGGGGGATGGCCAGTCGTCGTCTTGTGGGTGCCCCTGCGTGGTATCCTCATGTTGTACGGGATGGGACAGACAGGGGGATTGGGACAGGTCATGGATGGATCTGACTTCGGCATCCCCGTTTTCTGTGTCCGAGCATGCTGCCATCAATGGGGTGTCACCTATGGTGCTGCTGCCACCAGAGGCAGTGCCTTCTGTGGCATCCATTGGGGGGACCTGTGGTGGTGGTGTTGTGGGCATGCTGGCTGCTGGGGTGCCTGTTGATGTTCCCTCCTCTGTGCTGCCACCTGATTTGTGCTGCTGCCGTGTCTTGATGCGTGCAGCTGAGGTGGAGGGTCTCTGGCCGTTGGTCTTGGCCCTCTTTGCAGGTGTGCTGGTAGGGGTGTCCTGTAGCTCGTCGTTTGGATCGGACCCTGTGGTGGAGTAAAGGAGGGCGAGGGTTATTGATGGGTCTGTGGGAATTGGAATGGCATTGTATCACATGCATTGGGGTGGTACATGAGGGTGATTTGGGTCGGGTCCTTGGAGGTGCTTTGATTTGTGTGTGGAGTGAGGGTGCAGTTGTTTGGCAGCCTGCAGTTTGGGTGTGCCTGCTGCACGTGTAGTGCGTGTATTAGGGGTTTTTAATTATTTATTTATTTATTGTGGGTTTTAACGTGCGCTATCAGGCCGATGTGTGTGGACGTTCTCCTGGACATGTTTTTCTGTTGCACTATGTGGACGCATGGTACTTCACATGGATGGACTGTGTGGATTTGGCATTGTTTTATCTGGCCCACCTACCTGAATCTTCGGATGTCTGCACTCCTTTCTCCATCCCTCCGACTCCCTCTATGCTCTCCATTCCGATGGTGGAGGCACAGATTTCTTCCCAGGGGTTCAACTTGATGGGTGATTCAGGACCTCCCCCGGTGGCTGTGGCAATGTTGCGGTTGGCAGAGAGTATGCTGCGGACGCGTATCCGCAGGTCGTCCCATCGCTTGCGGCATTGCTGTGGGGTGCGGGGTGCGGTCCCCACCGCACTTACCCGCTGTGCCACCAGAGCCCATATGGTCTTCTTGTTTGCAAGTGCCGTTCTGGTCATTTGCGTGGAGAAGACGACGGCAGCATTCTCCTGGAGGGTCTCTGTTAGCACGGTGAGTTCCTCACGGGAGAAGTGGACCTGCCGCTTGCGGTCGCACGCTTTCTTCGCTACTTTTCCCATTTGTCTTGGTTTCGCTAGGGTGGGTGACGGGTTGGGGTGTGTTTCAGGGTAGTGATTTTAGTGGTTGTGTGGTTTTAGTGCTTTTATAGGTGTACGCCGGGATGTTTCCCGTTCCGGGCCCATGTTTTTACTTCCGTTTCCGTATATTTCCGGTCACCGTACTTTCCGGTAGGCGCACATTGCGGTGACCGCTAAGAGGGGTGGCGGTATTGCACCTAGGGCGCCGTACGGCGGCGGTGTGGGCCGTTTTGGGGTCATTTCCGCCATCGCGGACTTTGCACTTCCGCCGTGGCGTGGTGCTCGTGCCCGATGGGTCGGAATGGGCCGCACTTTGCTCCTTCGTGCAATGGCGGAAACGCTATTTACGCTGTGGCGCTCCGGTCAGTCACTTTCCGCCAGGGTCGTAATGAGGGCCATTGACATTCAGAGGTATCATCAAGAGTGTATTTCAGGCTTGTCTTTCACGATTGAAAAACCACGCACGACAATAAAGTATTTGGCAAGAGAACAGATGTTAATATTACGTTGTTGTTTAAATGTAAAATGTACGCACCTTTCAAATCTGGGAACCTTTAACAAAATATGTCCTGTTTGGTCAGATGTCAGTATGAAACATTTCGCTGCTCCACGACCAATGATGCCGTGCTATTCAGGTTTAAGTGTCTGGTTTAAGAAGAGTGATGCCAGGGTTCGATTCCCTGCCACAGTGTTATCTTATGTTATTATTTTCTATTTATTTTCTTAGAAAGACATGGTGGACGCCGTCCACTGCATGGTCGCTCGACTTGAGCCCTGTTTGCGGGTTAGGGAGAGACGAACGTTCTTAGTGGAGAGTTGAACTGCAGGTTGGTGCTCGCAAGAGGGGTCTTGAGAATGGGATGAAAGAACATTTGCAGGTGGGGGTTCTAGGTAAGAGTATAAACCAGGAATTTGGAGTGCAGAGGGGTTCCTGATGGTAGGATGAATCAGCAGTTATGGTTGGGGAGGGCTGGATCCATTGTTGGCGTTACTCTACAAGTGGTTCAGGCAGATGTGAATGATATATGATATGATTGGTTATTTATAACGTGCTTAATACCCAGAGGCTTACAAGCGCGGACACAGGGATCCAACCTGTGTTGTTCAGTGTCATCTTGCTTCCAAGGCGAGCACGTTGCCCCTGAGCTATCCTCCCGAGACAATCAAAGATTTCTAATGGAAAGAAATCGTTTCTTATTTCATGTCTTTGCATGACCCCCAGCAAAATGTTCCGGGTCGGCATCCTCCTTCTCCTAGTCTGGCCTCGGTGTACTCTGTTAGGTTGGAACACGGTGCAACGTGCAGAATGGCACATCAAATGGCTGCTCAGTGGTGTTCCTGTTGCTGGTGTGCGCTGCATGATGGGAAGGTTGATTTGCTGTCAGGGTTTGGCCTACTGGTGTCATTCGCCTGTGTTATTGGGGTGTCCAGAGTCCCCGGCAAGTATCAAGCAGACATAATGTGCCCACACCTAAATGTCATTAATCATTTATGTGCCAGCCATTTTGAAGGTTATCATGAAACACTGCACCAGGGGATGGCTCTTCTATCAAACTGCCTCTGCCAGTGTATCCTAAATGATGGGCTCAACAATTATCCTGTGACTAGATGCATGGCTATCGGCAACAGATATGGACCTGCCAGCACAGTACTCCCTACCGCCTGCCGGCTCTGTATTTGCACTCAAGCTAATATTATTTTCCTATCTGTGTCAAGGACTCCACGTTTGTGTTGATGCTTTTTGCCTCACCCTGCCAGCTGGGTGGTAGTTCTATGCAATCTCTGAACTGTACATGAACATCTTTCCCATGTTGCTTCTGATCCTCACCTGACAAGTTTAATCTCCTGATCCCCTGTAATAGAACCACACCTGTGCTGAAGAATGTCTCGGAACAAAAGCTATGTTATTCAGTAGGAAAATGTCTGACTTTTAACAGGGAGGTGGCTCATCGTTCGAATAGTAGAACACTGTCTTTATTTACATGCAGTTTTTTTCTAATCCCGCTCTTTAGCAGTACTTTCAGGTCACCTGCCATTTTGTCTCTGGCTTTGAGAGATTAAATAAAAGAAAGAGGAGCAATGGTACTGAGCAACCTATATATGATTAGAAGTGTATTAAAATCCTGCTTCTAGTTAAGCTGTATGGACCCTGACCGAATGTCTAACCAGCATTATTGGCCCGGAAGATCGAGTTAAAGGCCCGACTGTGACTTTCCAGGCCAATAATGCCTGAAAGAGCCCTAGAGCGGTTTCCAAAAAAGCTTTTATAGCCTGCATCCTTCTTGGATGTGAAAGAAAAAAACAGTCAAAAGGGCACTGTGAGGAATTCGACCACCCACCTGGGCTTTTTTGAAATGCTTAATTAAATTGAATGATGGTACATCAACCTCTGGAAAATGTGTGGGGCTAATCCACACACATTTTCCAATGCTCACAGCACAACAAACGCATAGACTCGTGTACACTGGATAAACACAGCCTACAGGCACAGTCCACACTGTCATATTTAGTTGGAATATGACAGCAGGAGTGCACAATGCATCTCCAGAAGGGGGAGGACCAAACCATCCCCCTGCCATGGGCAGCCTGATTGACTAACAAAGGCTCCATGGATCCGCTCTGCTTTTTCGTAGGGCCCTGCAGCTGGTAGCAGTGATTATCATACGTATGGGGTGTACTTCAAACAGGCCCACATATGGCCTGGCTTCAGAGGTTAACAAAGGAGACAGGAAACCCCAAAAACCTTTCATATGCAACTGTGACAACCTGAAGCCAGCTCCCACCCTCAGTATCGATGGCAGTGAACTGTCATGTTTGGGACTGTGTGTTTACAGTAATCCTCCCAGAAGGGGGACCCCATTCATAAGGTACGTGAATGTGGTTTGCAGGAACCATAGAGTATGGTCTTGCTGCAGCTTCAAGGGAGACCTGTTGTTTTCTTTGTTTAAATATTTTTATTGATGTTGAATAAAAGCAATAATACAATCAAAATGTGTAAACTTTAGGCAATTACATAACTTAGTAAGTTCAAAAGAATAGAGAAGTAGAGTCAATTTGATTTATAGTTAATCCTGCTATAAATCAAATTGACTCTACTTCTCTATTTAACTTGTTTATAAACATTACTTTTCATAATATTACATTGGAGACCTGCTGCTTTAATCAAGAACCACAGAGAGGTCATTAACCAAGGAGACCCTTTAATCGACAGCAGACAGGAAGATGGTTGGGACTTAGTATCACATGTTTTCACCCCATTTACCTTTTCCATTACAAAGCACTCTGGGTATGACCTCATGCATACAGGAGATTGTTGGTAGAGACCCCTGGATTGGTTTATTAAGGTAGGCTTAGCCTACACCAATTGCTGTGGCCCATTTGGCTTTAACAGAGAGATGAACCCCTCTTTTGGCAGATCATCTGAAGACTTTGCAAGGAGTAGCAAGAAGAACTCATCATTGGACCCTGGCTGAAGGTACAGTCTGCCTTACATCTTCCACCAGGAATGCCAGGACCTCCAAAGAGGGAAGCAATATCCCTCCCCTAAACATCTCCCAGGGAACAGAGGGAGATACCAAATCCAGAGGACCCTCCAGCAGCTCCAGAAATGGTACCCAGCCAGAACACAGCATGCCCTGTTAGGCTCTACAGAAAGCTTCCAAGGTAGGAAGTGCTAGAAGAAGGTCTCTGAACCCAAAACTAAGGACAAGGTAGCTGCGTGCAACACACTCCTCAGCTTTCGGCAGTGAACCATAAAGGACGACACAAGCCCATTGAAGAAGCTGGGAGAAGTGCCTCGACTAGCATCTACCGACGTCTGCCTTAAAGGACATGTTCTAGCCAGTCGAGTTCCTCGAGCTGCAACCGACACTGACCATTGTCAAGCGCCAGTCGATTAAAGACATCCAAGATGTATTTACCAGTTCTTCAAAACTGCCGACCAGCACTGAGACAATGATTCTTGACCCTGAGCTGCCATGTAGGCCAGCCTACAGCTGTTCGTCCAGCTTCACTCACCAAACCATCTTGCCGCCTGATACCTGCATCTGACTCCCGTCTTGAACTCTGTCCCAGAAGCCTGCAAAGCACCCCGAAGTCGACTCGACCCTGTCGAGCACCAAGAACACCTAGAGCACAAGGTACATTGTGATTCTGGCCCCCTGGTCCTTCGCTGAAGGACCCTAAAGACATTTTAAGACCCATTGCTCTCTTGGTGCTGAAGCCAAGTAACCTTAAACCATTGTGATTTTTATCCATACAGACTACTCTCCTGTCAGTATCAAGAGTGCAACCCTTTTCCTTTTTGAAACTGCCTTTCCTCTGTATTCCTCTACAGGGTGGGTTGTATTTCATAGTGTTGTTAGAACTGTCTGTTGTGATATAAATAATGTTGATATTTTTTATACAAACTTGACTTGACAGTCCCTTTTATCATTGGGTAATAATTGTATTTTCACTGTGTTGCAACTAACCAATGATCCACAACCTTTCGGAGATAAGCCTGCGGTTCTGTCTATGATTCCAAAATTGGACAAGGAGGTTTATAAATTATTTGTTATTTGAATCTGTTCGGATGCCTTCTGATGTACAAGAGGAGTGGGCTGTTTGATGGTTTAGAAACCGATATTCACTTCTGATCAATGGTACCCGGGAAGTTGATTTGTCACATTGTTGGCAGACGATCGGATATAGTTGGAGCCTTGCTCACAGCTAAGTCACTCAACAATAAGTACTGTTGCAGGCAACATTTAGAACACTGCTAGGTATTTGTTCATAATCATGGATCCTGACATAGAGACTGTGAAAGGCATGAGCAAGGATGTCCTGCACGTCCTATGTCAAGAGAGGGGACTTCCCCACGGTACAAGCATTAATAGACCTGAGTTGCTGACCGGCCTCCAAGATGGGTTGAAGCGAAGGCGGCTGGGGAGAAAACCACAGGGGAAGGTCTGGGCCCTGTGTACCCAAATGAAGAAGACCTTCCAGGAGGGGTAGTGGAAGATGACGAGGAAGACATCATGAGCAGTGTTTCTGGCCAACCATCCGTCTGGGGAGCAATCGTGATTTCTCAACACTCTAGAGTGTCAGGAAGGTCAAGGAGCAAAGAACAGTGGGACAATGTCACCACAGAGCAGGACAGGGCCGCCTCAGAGCTTGCTCAGACTGGCAGTCAACAAGAAGAAGGAGGCCATCAGATCCAACTCTAGCGAAAGCAGCAGTGGCGGCTCAAACCAGGGGGCCAGGGATAAACCCTGGCTCCACATCCTTAAAGAATTAGTGCAGGCTTACGAAGTGGGGAAGGATATATTTGACTGGTTTGACGTTGTTTAGCTTGCTTTTGAGCTACAGGAGGTCGATGAAATACTGTGAGCTGCAGCCCTGATGAGTCGCTTACTGACACCACAGACTGATGCAATTCTTCAGTTACTCCAGAGGAAAAGCCAATTTATGAGAGCATGAATGCAGCCCTCCTCGGGAAGTTCTGTGAAACCCTGAGCAGTATCTCAAGATCTTCAGAGAGCTTGGAAAGAAAAGTGGGCAGGCATTTGAAGTGTTCACACACTTGTTGTTGAAATATCTGAGTGGGTGGGTGTCTGGCAACAAAGTTAAAACATTTAAATGGATGTACAATTTGATTGTGTGTGAGCATAAATTGAAGAATTGTGAGACTTATTTACACCAGCATCTTGTGGAAAAGACTATTACAGACCCCAGGGAGCTTGCAAAGGCTGCCGACAGGTTTGTAAGTACTCAAGTCCAGAAAAAGGCTCAGACAAGAACACACAAACCAGAGGAGAAATCTTCGGACAAAAATGTTAACGAAGATGGGAAGGACAAAGGTCTTGACTGGGTCTTCCCTTTTATCATGGGGTAATAATTGTATTTTCACTATGTTGCAACTAACAAACGATCCACGACCTTTCCGGAGATAACCCTGCCGTTCCATCCACATTACCAAAATTGGACAAGGAGGTTTATAATTAACTTTTTATTCCAATCTGTTCGGGTTTCCCGTCTGGTGTATTAGAGGTGTGGGGCTGATTGATGGTTTAGAAACCAATATTCACCGCTGGACCACTGGTACACAGAAGTTGATTAGTCACAGGCATACAGGGATGATGCCAGTAATGCCTTAATAGGCCTTTATAACAGGCAGGTTAGCTTTCACTTGTCCTGGAGTTAATACCAACCACACTTTTAGGATTTGAATTACCAAGGGCCTTTTGTTACATTTTAAATCGGCCTGGGGCAATCATGAGGAATTGGCTAAATGTACGCAGGCGGGCCCCATTGCCAGTACATAGTCTGCCTGGGATGTCCTGGGGAATTGGCTGTGGACACACTCTGTGCTCTGGTGGCCTTAGAACGTGGCATTCTGAATACCCTGCAGGCTCTTGCAGTCCTTAGAACCTGCTGATTGTCGAATGAGAATGCAAGATGAACATTCCAAAGCTTATAGTTAAGCAATAATCCAGCGTTATGTGGGCTTCACTGGACGGTAACTGCCTGGGACCTAAATTGCAGGCCCGAGCAAAGAAAGGGCCTTGACACGATGCCCTGTGCCGTTACCGGGCCGGTGACGCCCACAGAATGCAGGATTATTGTTATTATCACTTGAGGCAAAGTCTCAAGGTGCTACTAGCAATAGAAACAAAAAAGGCCTGCACTGCTTCATTCGCAGCAGCGGCCGGGGAGAGTCAGGGTTGCTATGAAAATGGAAGGCAGGGCTCTACTCGGAACCCCTCTTCCATTTCCATGGCTTCAACAGGAAACTGCAGCCCGGGCAGAGGATCCCCTTATGGTTAGGATGGGGGGGTAGAGTGGGAGGTGGAGTTGAGTGCGGGGGTTGTATGGGCTGGATTTGGGGGCAGGAGGGAAAACAGCAGCGCCGGGTGCAGTGATCACTCAGGTGGCTCCAGACCCAGGCTTGGATCGGTAGATTCAGCCTTCAGCCCGAGTTTGAGGCAAACTGATTGGATGCCGCACTTGCTGAGGGTGCTAATATGTATTTGTCCCAGAGGTAAACCAAACTGCATTTATTTGCCTTCAACTGACTATCTTAATATTGGAGCCCGCTCCTATGCCCCAGTCAAAAACATGCAAATATATTTAGAAACAGCTATCATGGCTCTAATCCCATAGCTGGTGTTATATGTGTGAATGTTCTCTTATATAAAACCCTAGTTTATATCACACCACCCAGCCCACCTCACCAAATAGTCACTGAACCGTAGATATCTTGAAACTATTGCAAGGCACCCTACCCAGGGATTGCCCCTGCCTCCTGTATTGCTTTCTTATTTTTTTCAAAATGGCACTCCCTAAAACATATGAATACTCTCCTATTAAAAAGATAAATAGTTCAAGTTGGCTAGTATTCCGGAGGTGCTAAGCCAGATGAAGTAAATCCATTTTAAAGAGTGAAATTGGACTGTTTCTTGCCAATGATGTTCCCCATGTTAAGGCTAGTCAATGGTTGGCTATGGAGCAGAAGATGACCTATGCAATGTGAGGTTAAACATTCAAGGGATGTCCAGATTGGCCAGATTTAATCCACAGTTTGCCACGTCAAATTGGGCCACTCTTGACCTTTCGTGTTACATGGAACATTGTAATATGGTCATCAATGCTCCAATTGACCCCTAACACATAGAAATGCTATAGCATAAGGCTAGTGAGGGTTCCACTACACAACTGTGGCAATACATTCAACAATAGTTCAAGCTGACCAATGCTCCTCAGTTATGGGATTAATCAATGCTCTCCACCAGATGAATTGGATCTGCTGGTGATCACCTCCTGAGCAGCTCCAGAGAAGCAACAGGGCTGGTAGACACCTAATTTACTCAGAGCCATCCAGTATTCTCCCCATCAGATCAGATCCCTGTGATTGGTTAGTGGATTGGAACTGTGGGTCATGTGTAAATGGGGCTATTTTGGAACAGAAATTGTCAGGGGTTCTTCCCCACTGTGCACCAGATCAGAGGTGAGTCATCCGCCTAGAAACCTCCTTCACTGTCCCCGTCACGCTGGCCACATTCCCGTCTCCAGCCATACCAGTGTCCTCTCACTGCAGGTTGAGCTGTTGGATTATTGTGTTTTCCAAGGGATCGCCCCCTCTTTTTCTGTCTCCTGCCATATCTCAATATCGACCCCTGTCATTGTCTGATACTCTCCCAGCAAAATAGTGCTGTGTTGCTGCAGGGGCTGTTCACCATCTTCCTACGCCATCCAAGCATTTGTTCCATTGTTGGATTCCTGGATACTCAGCGTGTCCCCAACCGGTGTGAAGGCATTCCCACACGAATGCCTTATTTGAACAGTTTCCTGATCCGGTCACACATTCCATTTCAGTAATGTGTATGTTTTGCCTTCTGTTATTACAATCTAATTATTCCAAAGGTTTCAGTCTATACATTTTACTGAAATTAATTGCATGTAGTGTGTTTTTGACTCTCTCGTCCTGTGCAGCCACAAGAACAAGGCCTGGAAGAGATTATCAAGGAGGACCCCGTCCAGAAAGAACCCCACGTTTCAAGACGCATCTCACGGATATAGTCTTGAGGAAGGGTCATTGTCCCAAACGATAATGACTCCACCCGAGGTCTGAATGGCTTTTAGCACATAGAGGTAATAGCAAATCATGTTTTGAGGTTTTGGTGCTAAAGTCAAAAACGTTTGCTTAATGACAAAGGAAATCAACAGAGTCCGTAAATTAAATGTGGTTTTATTTAGCAGTATTTAAATAGCAAGTTTATTTTCATAAGTTAAGCATTTCTATTGCAAACTTGGTTAAACTGGAGAGGGTTTAACTAGAGCATGCAGTAGGGGTCGTGTAAAAGTGAACTGTTTCTCTTTAAGAAAGTGAAAACATGTTCCTGTGTTTTAGCTTTCTCTTTTGTATGTTAAATATGATGTTGCAGGGGAAAAAACAGGTCCTCCTAAAGACGAAGTGGCTTTTTGAAAGACATTTTGCCTGGAAATTGCATTATTGTTTCCCTGTTTGAATTTGAAATCAGAATGTTCAATATGCTGTAAATACCACTAGTTATTGACTGCACTTTGACCATTCTGATTGGTTAAAGCGGTCAATAACTCTCTCCATGTGCTAACATCTATTACTGCAACATCCTCTAACGCTACAATTCGTGTCCTTACACTGTAGTAACACATTTGTTTTAACATTATAATATGTCAAAAAAGGTCTGGGAAGGTACCCACTCGGGAGGGTCTAAACCACATTTTAGCTCACTCTACCTTTCACAGAAAAGGAATATCTATTTGCATATCAGTATGGTCCCACCCAATAAGGCAATGCAGCCAGTGGCGTAACACAAAATGTGGGAGCCCCCTGCGAGCCATGCTGAGGGCCCCCCCACTCTGCAACAGATCACGGGTCGTGCCACACTCTGGGCCAGCCTAGATTATCACGCTTGCACAATACGCATGAACGTGCTGCTGAAGGGGTATACCACACACTGTACTAGGAGAAAGATATAAATATGTGTTTCAATGGAATATACAGCACACTTTCTGAGAAAAATTGGCTAAAAAGCCAGAGTGTTTGGCATTGTTTTGTAGGGTAACACCAGTCCAATACATGCAAGTCACCAACAGTGCACAGGAACATTAATGCGTTGCTATTAAAAATGTCATGCCACATTGAAAACATGTCCCACTGAGTGCACAATGTAGACCAGTGTATACACATTATAACATTACAGTAAAGCATGCCAGGCCACATTTAGACACTGTTTACCTACACTGGTTGCACAAAAATGCCAGTCGAAGCAATAACACTCATCAAGAAGAGAGCACACATTGAAGCCCGGCTATCTGCTAGTCTTTAAAATCTGCACGGAACTGGTCAATCCTGTTGCGGTCTCCACCTCTCCTGTTCCCTCCCAGGCCCTCTGTATGGCTCTGGCCTCTCACTTCTCTGCTAAATCTCAGGACATCCTGTCCACTATCTCCTCTTCCTCTCCCTCTTCCTCTCTCGGCCCCCCTTTGGCCATCTCTACCTCTCCTCCTCCTTTCTCCTCTTTCTCTCTGACAACACCTGACAAGGTTTCTAGACAAGCCCGATCCATTGAAGTGCCGTCCAAACAGGTGCTCCCCTGCTCCTACAGAACCATCAAGGACCATATTGACACCCTCGCTGCACCTTGGCCAATTTCTGTAATCACTCTTTCACCACTGGAACGTTCCCCTCTACCCTTAAGCACTCCCTTGTGCACCCACTCCTCAAGAAGCCATCTGCCAATCCTACCTGTCCGGCAAACTATCGCCCAATCTTGATCACCTCATTCCTGGGCAAACTCTTGGAAAAAAGCTCGCCATCTCCCAGTTTACATCAGTCTGCTTCAAAGCTGCCAGAGCACCCAAAATTCTCTCCTGAACACCCGTGAAGATCTGCTCTCTAACCTTGATTCCAGCATTCCTTCTGTCCTAATCCTCCTTCTTCTTTCCTCAACTTTCGACACAGTCAAACATACCATCAATCGACTACGTGAGAACGTGGGCATCACGGATCAGCCCCTGGCGTGGCTGACCTCCTTCCACTTGGACTGCCCCTCCCAGGTCCAGCTTGGTCCCTTTCTCTCTGCCACCTCTCTCTCTATCTGTGGCATTCCCCAGGGCTCTATCCTCTCACCCTGGTTTTGGCCCACCTGATCTCTACCTTCTCCTCTAACTTTCAGTGTTATGGGGATGGCACTCAGCTTTCCTCCAGGCTCCTCTCATCTCTTACTCATTCCTGACTGTCTATCCGTGATTCAGGATTGGTGCACCTCCAACGATATCTACATTAGTGCCATTAAGATGGAGATCCTTCTCATTGGGACCCCTGGCCCTGCTTTCCCTCTCTCACTCTGGTCGCCCACCTTGGGTCCTCTTCTCTCGCCTTCTTGTGAGGCAAATAACCTTTTGTGTCATCTTTGGCTACACTCTCACTTTCTCTCCTCGCATCTCGGATGTTGCCAAGAAGTCCCACTACCTACCAGCTGCTCCTCTTCAAAGGAACACTTCCCTTTCTCCCTTTCCCCCAGAAGCTCACTGTCTCCAGAGCCCTGTTTCTCTCTAGGCTGGACTACTGCAACAGCCTCTTTCTCATGCTGCCTTCCTCTACTCTCCTCCCTCTGCAACTAATCCAGAACAGGACTGCAAGACTTATCCTTGGCCTCAAGCCCAGGGATCATATCTCTAAAGCCCTGAAATCTCTCTACTGGCTCCCGGTTGTTGCAAGAATCAAGTTCAAGACCCTTTGCATTGTCCACAAAGCTTTCTGGGGTCGGCCCACACTACATCCAACGATTTTCCAAAATACCTTTTTTCTCAAGCCCTTCCCCCGGCTACCTCCAACTCTCTAAGGGCTAGACACTTCTTCAGGCAGAGATGGGGGTAGATCTCTCTCCTCTGCAGATGCCTGCCTCTGGAATGGCCTCCCTGCTCTTTCAAACATTAGCGGACCACCTGATGGTCCGGAAGCAGCTCAAAACGTTCCTCTTCTCCTCTGCTTTCGCTCTCTCCCTCCCCTGCTGACCTACCTGTCGGCTGTACCGACTGGTTGCTTGCTACCCTCAGAGTCTCACTGAGTCCAGGCTCTTTCTTCATCAGTCACCTTTGGACTGCCTCCGGCCTACCACGCACTTAGGGACTGTAACTGTAACCCTACAGTCCCTTGTTCTCCTTGCTCTACCGAGAGACGCAATGTCCTGGCTGCACTTACTCAGAGCATTATTGCCCTGTTTTCCCCTCCCCTCTTCCTTGCACTTCCCCCCTCCCTTTACGCTTGCATTTCTCATTCTCGCACTTGCACGATTTGAATGACACAAGGCCTAGTAAGATCATTTGTCTTGCCCACCCTCTATCTTCACTCCATCTTCACTCCATTGCTTGGCGTGCCAAGAAACACTTGTGTATAGGCGTTTTATAATAGACTTATATCATATCATTTTATCACAGATGCTCAAAAAAATATACAATGCTGCAGTAAGAAATAGCTAGACTGGCAGCACCCAAATGCCAATCTAGCCAGGTAATTACACTTAGTAGGACTGCTTTATCAGAAATGAGCAGTTAAAAAAATGTCATACCAAACTGAGGAATAACTAGAGTAATAACTAGACTGGGTGCACCAAAATGCCTCTCTAGCCACTAATACCACGTATCATGCCTGCTTAGCCTGGACATGGACAACCATTGTGATTTATCGCACAATCCCACCGCCCACACATCCAATCTCCCTCCCATGCCCTATCCCAACCTCCAAAATCAGCTCCTAGGCCCAGAATTACCTTCACTTCCCTCTTCCTTGTCCCAGAGCTTACGTTTGAGGCTCCTTGCCTCATAGGTAAGTACTGGAATGAGGAAGAGTGGGATTAGGAGTAATGAATATACAGGTAGCTAAATCAGGCATTACCTCCATGTACCTCTACCTCATCCCAGTGCTTGTGTATGAGGCATACTGCCTCATACACATGTACTGCCTCATACACAAGTACAGGGACAAGGAAGAATAGGGCTAGGAGTAATGACAATTACCAATAAGTAATTAAGGTATTAAACACAAGTAGAGGCTTAACAATATTCAGTTGACTGGGCTGCAGCACTCACCCCCAGAAATTGTGGGCTATGTTGACTCAATCTGGCTGACCTTCAGAGCAGTTACCGGACAGAACAGGACACAGATGTTAAATGGCACCTGGGTTTCGCTGTTAGCAAGGGCCCAGCAGTTACTAACGTAAAGCATTTCACTGTTAGTACCTGCATCCAAATGCCACATTTTTTAGGCAATTGAAATTGTGATGTGGGTTTAGTACTTTCATGCCAGGGAAGTGATCGGAAGGGTAGAAAGGGAACAGGAGACCACTCATTCTCACAACAGTTCATAAGTGGGTGCTTTCACACATAAAGGAGAGAGTAACTGCTTGTAACATTGAAGCTGCACCAGAATAGTCTCATTAAAATGAGTAAAGAAGTTAGATGCCTCCACACAAATAACCATATGGGGATCAAATGGGAATGGGCAGCATTTTCTTCTGGTGCTCGCAAATGGACTGTTACCGTGTCCAGCGGGGCCGTAATGACCCAGTAATTGCCCAATCGCGGGTGCCTGAAAAAAGCGCAAGTTTGGCGGCAGCCTGCCGGTTTTACCGGCAAGGCTACAGCCAAACTTGCAATGAGGCTGATTGTTTCTTTTTGAAATCACTCTGACTTCATAAAGAAATTATTTCTGTTAAGGACCAAACCATAACAGAAATCATTTCTTTTTGAAGGCAGAGTGACTTCAAAAATAAACTATTTCTTTTTGAAGTCATAGGGCGCCCCCACCCCATGACATGGAGGCCTCCAGCCTGGGGTATTCCATGTCCTGGGGTAGGGGGAGTCCTCTATATGCAGGCAAAGTGATTTGAAAAAGAAATTTAAAAAAAAAAGATTTTGAAAAAAATATTCAAATTTTTTTCCCAAGTGGGCCCCCTCCCAGGCATGTGCTAGCGGGGCCACCCGCACCGCGGGGGCTGCGGGGGCCCCTGTTACGCCAGTGATTGCAGCACCGAAATGCTAAGCAAGTATCCTCTGAACAAAAGTAGCAACAGGAACCCCAACACGTGTTTCAGCCTAGTCGGGCCTCATCATTGAGGTGAAGCTGTGCCACTCTAAGCAAATGAGCAAGGGGCCCACGTCTGAATTAGCCTGGGTAACTTAGGGTGAAACCCAAAGTCCTTACAAATTCAAAAAAAGGTCTGGGAGCACCTCTACTGAGAACAGACACGAGAATTCAGCTTCACTTCACTGAGGTTACCCAACAAGGCTGAAACATGTGTCAGGGGTTGCTGATGGTACTCCTGTTCAGAGGAGAATTGCTCAGCATTTCGATGCTGAACTGCCCGTGTGGGTGATATTGAGTTTGATATTTTATTAGTATCACGCTCGTACACAAGTGTTTCAGAGCGCGGCGAGGCAAAGGAGGGGAACAAGGGAGAACAAATACAACGATCTTACTAGGCCCAGTGGCATTGAGAATGTGCAAGTGCATGGGAGGGGAAGAGGGGTAAGTGCAAGGGAGGGGGTATAGGTGGGAAGTGGAGAGCAAAATATAATAAGTAAATAAAACATGAAATGAATAAATAAATAACAAAGTCAACAAAGAGTGGTAGTGCAGCCAGCAAGTGGCAAGTGTTAGGAATAAGGCAACAGACAGGGTTTGTCTGAATAAGTGCAGAAAAAGAAAAAAGGGGGGGGCTGTTGGGTTACAGATACAGACCCCAGTGCAAGGGATTGCCCGGAGGCAGTGCAGGTGGGACCAGACTGATATGCAAATGGATATATATCTCCTTTGTGAAGGGTGCAGTGAGCTAAAACATAGTTGTAGGATCTCCTGAGTGGAAGAAATTCCATCGAACAGGTTATTTGAACCATGTTTGTTCTCAGTAGGTGGGCTCCCACACTCCTGTTAAAATTATAATAGGTCGACATATCCTTAGCCCAGAATTTGCACTTCTGACTGTTCTGCCTACTTTTCTAGACACTGGCCCTCATTACAACCCCGGCGCTAAACCATGGCGCTATTAGCACCATGGTTGGTGCCGGTGTTGTAACGAGCCATGGTGGAATGGGGAAATACCGCGCCATTCCAAGGTTGGCGGGGCGGTATTTCCCCATTTCACCATGGCCCTTCTCCATTCCCATTTTCGCCCCATAGGGCTCAATGGGACTGGGAAAGGCGTTAAGTACGGTACCGCAAATTGCGGTACCGTAATAAGCACCGAGGTCCCTTTGCGGCACCCTACTTTAACAGCTGGTAAAACCAGCCGTTAAGGTTGGGTCCCGCAAAGGGACCTCGTAATCAGGCGTTAAGGGTTTAACGGCGCCGACACCTTTTACTGTGTATTTCTGCTATTTCATAAAGTAAATTATTTCTGAATTAACATAAGATTCCACCTGTTACCTCCACAATAGGACCTGCTAGAGACAGTTTTCATTGGTTGTTTCTTTGATGAATTTCTTAGAATTTTCTTCAACTTTTTCTTTTTTCAAACTTGTTTTCATAAACTATTTTTGGGAATTCAGGAGCAGATACTGTCATGTAATCCTTTTCTGTCATGTGTTACTAGAGATTTACTTTTCATTGTCTTCTCTTTGTATATTTTAATGGCGTTATTTGAATTAATTGTGTGTTTTTGTACTGTTTTGCCCTGTGCAGCCCGAAGTATAATCCCAGGAACTAATCCCAATAGATGGCAGCTCCTATAAAGTAACCCCTAACTTTCCGCTGTGTATGAGGTGCCCTCTTGTTTCAATGTCCAAAACTCACTCCACAAGATTGGCAGCCTTGTTGCCGCGAGAGATCAAATCTGCACCTCTGGTGTGTGCTGCGCTCTTCACCATTGCGATAGCCGATGGGTGTTGGAGTGCATCTATGAACCTGTCCAATAGCTGTGCATGCTGCACTATTGTGCCCTCTGCATGTAGGAAACCCCTCCTTTTCCGATGTGACAGTCCTGCATGTACTTGTGACATCACGTAGGCGGAGTCGGAATACACTTTTACCGCTTCTTCTTCATGCGCATTCGAGTGCCAAAATCAGCGCTAACAATTCTGCCGCTTGTGCTGAGAAATGTGTGGACAATCTTGGACTTTTTACTGGCTGAATGCTGTCATTCTATATTGCTTTTACTACTTCTGTCCCACTGTGCTGTTCATCAGTGCTCTGGTCTATTTAAAATGATGCGTAAATGAAGAGAATGATCTCCCCTCCTAGGGCATTTTCCTTGACATGAGGTATTTCATCATTGTAGTCGGTGTACTTAGTGCAATCATGCACGTTATCTCCTTCCTTTACTGGTTCTGCTGTAAATCTGGGTGGATTTACCACTCACCAGATGACAATTTTAATCAATGGGCTTGATATAATTACTTCATAACCGGAGGCACTCTGTGTCTCAATGTGCTTTTGGGCTTTTCAAGTATGGCAAATAGGGCTTGGGCAACATATAATGTAATTGTGCATCCCATAGTTATACGGGCAGATTTATCAACTGCAAAGGCTACTGCTGCCAATGCTTACTTGCATGGATAATGGCCTCTCGTGACTGGATCTAAAATGCCACTGTAGAATTCTAATGGTTTGTGTCCCTTGGTAGTTTTTTGTGCAAATACAGCCGATATCACTACTCCATTTCAATGTGAGAATAAGAAGAATTCTTCATTGTAGTCAGGGATCCCTAACATGGGACCTGTTGCATGGGTAGTATAGCTCAGTGGCAATGTGCTTGTCTTGGAAACAAGATGACGCAGAATAACACAGGTTTGAATCCCGGGTCTATGCTTAGAAACCCCTTTGCTATTAAGCGCATTGTAAAAAAACAATTATAGTTTTAATTGCTAGCTTCAATTCATCAAAGGGGCCTATCATCTCGCTTGTACGGGTGGCATCACTGATATCTTTCTGCGCCTCTTTCAGTCCATTTTAAAAGTGCGCTTGCATAAGTACTGTAGTCAAAAATCCACGTCCTGCAATAATTGCAAAGGCCTAGAAATTGATGTAACCCTTTCATTGACTCTGGCTTGGGTTGTTCCATGATTGCTTCTGCTCTTACAAGTGTCACCTTCCTTCCTTCTTTTGGTACTAGCTGGCCTATATATAGTACTTCTTCATGGCAAAATTACATTTTCTCTGTCAACTTTGTACCCTTTCTCTGCCAATAATGTCATCAGCTTTGCTGAGTCTCAACTGCACTCTTCCTCCATGTTGCTGCACACTAAAATGTCATCTATCTATTATATTACTGTGCTGTCATTCCCAAGTCCATCTGCAGCTCTTGATTAAAGACCAAGGGGAATTCACATTACCCCTGTGTAACCGAGTATGTTTTAGTTTAATCCTGTGGTAAGAGAAAGAGATCAAATACTGGGACTCTGCATGCAAGGGGATGGAAAAGAAATCATTCTTCAAATCAATCACTGTAAAATATTTAGCTTTGGATGGGATGTTATGTAATATTGTGGCTGGGTTTGGAACTAATGGGAACTCTGTCTCAACAATATTGTTAAGCCCTAACGTAAATCCTGATTAAATCTCTATAACCCCCCAGTCACTTGTTTCACTGAGTACACAGCCGTGGTACATGGGGGTTCTGAAGGCACTAATATATCTTGTTGCACTAAGGCAGCAATAATGTCATAGATACCTTCATCATCATTTTCTGACATGGAATATTGTCTTACTCATGGTAAAAAAGCTCCCTTCTTCAGTTTAATTTTGCCTGCCCCCACTCCTTTGGATAGACCGACGTCATATGGACTGCTGGTCGAAAATGTGCTTTCTACGTATGCCAAATCTTCCTGGAGAAAGGACGGTACCTTATTTACTAGTGACATTCTTTCTATTATTTCAATTTTTAACTGATATGTAATTTTTATATCAAACATCACTTTGTCATCTGATTCGTCATCTGTAAACAAGCTTTCATCTGTTTAGTCAGTCAATCAATGCCCTTTGTCAAAAGCTATCACTGTTCTCCAGTTTGCCCCTTCCTCATCAACTCTGTGTAAAATTACTCTGTCTACCCTCACTATTGCTGCTTCTAACTCAATTGTAATTATCTGCCCTTCCTCCACATCTCTGGGTACTTCTGGGCAACACAAACATTCTGTGGGTAACTGCAATAGTCCTTTATTCTCGGAAGTCATGCTAACGCTATGTGTACCCTGTGAAAAAATCCTACCCGATTTAATGCCACTCCTTTTTGTGTTTCCTGACCATAAAATGTTGTTATGAATTTTTGAGCATTCACATAATGAATCCCTGGAGCAGAACATAGTATCCCCTGGTCAGTAAATCATATTGTCATATTTAATTTGCTCATAAAGTCTCTCCCAATATGTTAACTGGTGTCTTGCAGAAATATAATAATGGCATGGACATGTTTTCTCCTATAGTAATGAGTAAAGCGCCTGTTAAAGGAACTGTAGTTGTTGCCGCACAATATTCTTGTTTGTTCATGGCAATGCCTAGCACTGGGAACCTTCCCTCTTTAACACAAGATTGCGTCGCCCCCGTATCGCCCAAGAAGGAAAATATTTTGTTACCTATGGTCACCCCGACCCTCGGTTTCTCTTGTGGGTCTGATGTAATCAATAGGATGAAACACATCAAGTCTTTCTGTAGGCTGTCATATTATGGATGTATGTTCAGTCCTGTGCCAGTGAAAGTATTCCCTCCCACTACTGCAACACACCCTATTCTAGGTGTAGGTGCCTGTGGCAATATGTTCACATTCCATGGTGTCACAGCATTCTGTTTTGCTAGTGCCAGTGTCTGCATTGGTGTTTGCTGTATCTGCATTTGAGCTTGCCTTGTTTGCATCGTTGCTTGTGTTTGGGGTGGCATCCACAGTTGCGTCAGTTGTATTTCTGGTGCTTGTGCTTGATACTGCGTGTGATTTTGGGCATAACATTCAGATGGCTCTGCGCTACATGGTGGGGGTTTGCTGTTCCCCCTCTTGAATCTGATGCTTGCCAGTTATGTTGCATCCCCCATTAAACCCTCCTCCTTGTGGAGCTTGAAATCCAAAAACTCTGCCTCTGGGTGCAAGCACTCGCCCTCGTGAAAATTAAGTATACTCTCCCCTTCCTGCAAAATGTCTGTTCGCTGCTGGATGTACCTACTGTGTCCTTTGTGCATTAAAACGTTCACCTCCACTTCTCAATACAGCTCCTTCCACTGAGAATTTTGACAATTTCTTCAGAATTAACTTTGCTTTGTCAATATTGCTGTCCTTAACTTTCTTTCTGTCTTTCTCTTGCTTTAATCCGCAATGGTGAACAATTGTCAGTTGTATCTCCACCCATGGCTTCGCCTCCATTCCCACAAGCATTCTCAATTGTCTTTGTACTTTCTCGGGAAGTGCCTAGCATAAAATGTGATAAATAAATAGTTATGTTTTTGTCCCATGGTTCTCTAGTTTCTAATCAGCATTTTCATGAATATCCTGAATATAAGCCATCGGATATTCATTTGCTCTCATTTTACGAGTCATAATTGTGCTTGTGTGTGACGAGTCTGGGTACTGAACCCTAAGTGCTCTCCATATGTTAGTTCGACAGTTATTAAAAGGTGTTCTCTCTCTCATGGTTACTGTTTTGCGCTCTCACCCCAGAATATCCTGCTCTCTTCCAAGTGTCATCTGATTGCTCCCCTAATATGGCAGCAAGCAGGATTTTTATGTCACCTACTGCTAAGGGCATCCTAGCTGTCATTCTCTCTAATTCATAGATCCATTTACCTGACACTGATGTAAGCAATGACAATTTACAAATAAAATTATTGTTATCCATTTGTGGCCATGAGATATACTCTGGCAGTTCTCCCCCTTTCTCTAATAAAGGGAATTGTGTTAAACCAGCACCCTGTCCGAGTACAGCCGCACCCCTTGTCTTTATCACCATGTTGTCATAATAACTCTCTTTCATACTGGTAGGTTCCTCATTCTATTCAGGTATGGCGTCCTCTCTTATAAACTGTTTGATCACAGTTTTGGGCATCTGGGATATTCAACGGGCTCTGGCCTCCTCACTTGTTCTTTGAAATCTAACCATGCTATCTCTTTCCCTACCCCCATGCTTGTAGAAGGGGCTCATGTGGCCTCCTATTCTCTGCTTTCCTCTCTCTCTTCATCTTCTAACATAATGTTGTCACTGTCATCAACTTCACCGACTTCCCTATCTTCAAAATCTAGTCTCCCAAAGGGACTCATCCAGTATGTTCCACTCATCACCTCCTTCAATATATTTGTCATCGATCCTGCACAGACCCTTCTCTACTCCACTTTATGCTACTGGTGCCATCCCTCCAGTTCCTGTACAAACTGCAAATCCTCCTTTGTATAGCCCCTTCCTCTCCTTCATGTGGAAGAGTATGTTGTTTGAGGATTGTTCTCCTGCCAAGATTGAGACTCTTTTTCTCTCAATCTTGGACATGATTTATGGTGTTCCTTTGAATGTTAATTTGTTTCATGGGCTATGGGTTTCTTTTACTCCATAGGGTCTCATATGTTTTTCTTATGTGTGTTACACAGCACCCTCCGTGCAGTAACACAGGGGTGTCATAGTGACCCCCCAACATAGACTCTATACCCTGGGACCGACTACTGTCTCCCAGGGCATGTAAAGTCACCATTGGCTTTGCTAGTCCCAAATTATTAACAGAAACCAGTATTGTGGATGTACTGGTCGGGGCAATTCGATTGCCCTGGGGTCTGTTGTTCGAGGGGGCACGTCTCCTCGAGTTTTGGCTGGTGGCAGTGGATAATACTTTTTATATTCGACCGTGAATTTATCTCTATGGGATTTTCCCATTGTTCCAGTCTACCAACTTTAATTATTTAATTCTTATAGCCTCGAACATACCGCCGGTTTATTTATTTAATATTAATTCACTGGTTGGTATTTTCTGCCAGAACTCAGTTTTAAAATGGCATTTGTGTTCGCCCCTGTAACTCCAAACCAAAGGTCGAGCCCTTTGTTCCACTTTTGGCGGGCATCTCCACAGAAGCCTCCAAAAGTGGTGCCACTCTGTCTGGGTACCACAGGGGGTGAGGGAGGGGGCTTAGGCACCCTGGACTGAGTTACCTTGGTAACTCAAGTCGCACTCTGGTGTGATTGGCCCAAGTGGTGAGCCGGCCGGCTCACCACTTAGCATGTTTGATTGACAGCTAGGCTGAGTGAATGGGGGTGTGCTGCATAAAAGCAGGGCTTTTGGGACTGGAACTTCAGAAGTCGCCACAGGACCTGAAAATCCGACGAGGGAGAAGCTGAGCCGACATGCTACGACGACACCACCGGTGGAGCCCTGCTGAACCGACTCACCACTTCCCAACGACAGAGAAGATCTCACGGCTGGAGAGTCTTCTTTCCTTGACTGGTGGGCACAACCAGTTTACCTTCTTTTTCTCACATCCCAGGACGTCTTGTGGTCGAATTGCCTGTGCCAAGCACCCCGGCAACCGGATAGCCACTTACCACTGGACTACAAATAAAAGGACCGCTCCTTTTAATTGAGAACTCCACGGCTGGTTTCTTCCCTGGCAGTGCAACGGACTCCTGCTTTCCTCCCCGACGAGATCCTCTCTTCCCCCAGACGAAGCACCAACTTGCACCCGCTGCCAGAAACAACTGCCCCGCTGGAGTATTCTCACCATTTTAAGGTACCGTGTCCACCAGGCTTCCCTTTCTAAAGATTGCTACAAGGTAATAATAATCCCTTAACCTTCTGGATTGGGCTGGCCGCCTTGACCATCTAACTGGTCCCTTTCTTTTTGGTCCAACTCTTTCTGAACTTATTGTGAGACTTTTGGGCACTTTGAACCGTGTGACCTTGGACACATTTCGACCGGAGCCTCTTAAAGTTCGTCCGGCCTTGTTAACTTTG
The DNA here is from genome assembly GCF_040938575.1 of Ambystoma mexicanum. Lineage (NCBI taxonomy): Eukaryota > Metazoa > Chordata > Amphibia > Caudata > Ambystomatidae > Ambystoma > Ambystoma mexicanum. Next base: position 210,344,723 of record NC_090929.1, read on the forward strand.
ACTTTACGGTTTTAACCTGCCTTCTTCTCCTACTGTGTTCTTCCGAAAGTGTTGGGATCTGTTTCTATCTTTGCTCTGCCTTTCTCTCCCTTTTAAACCAATTGATTAGAGTGCCATCTTCGTTAAGCGCTCACCGCTGTCTGAAAATAAGTGTTGCTTTACTTAAGACTTGTCTAACTAATCGTTGAAGGGAGTATATATCTTTTAGTGACCGTGTTTTTGAACTGCTTGATATTAGTACCAGTGTGTTTTATTAGATGTGTTTTTAAATAAATAATTGGATCACTTTTACACCAAGCTCTGGTCAGTGTTTGCTTGTTCTACTGTGTTCTTTTGACCTATTGTGAATACTCTGTATACTGCCTAACTATTCTTGAGGGAAGTCTGACTGCTCAGCCACAGCTACCAAGTGAATCTGTTTGGTACAGACTGCTACCAAGTGGGTTTACTGCCAAACACCTGTAGTCTTAAATCTTTTGCAGTGGTCCCAGAGGGAACTGCACAGGTTTCTGCCTAACACTCTGTTCTTGTTTCCTGTCTCCCTCTCTGCCTGGGAGCGTGCGCCCCCTAATAATATTATCAACTTCTTTTTGTCAACTTTCACTGCTTCTCTCCATATCTTGTTGTCGCTTTCTGTACCACTCTTCCACCTTTTGCCTTTCTCTTCACCTTTCTGAAACCCTTAGTCTCTCCCTTTCTCTTTCTTCTTGTCTCTTCTCCCTTTCTCTGTCTGCCTCTTGCTTCTTCTCTCTCTCTTGTTCTTCTTCATACCTTTATTTCTTTCTCTCTCCTCTCTTTTCTACTCTCTTTCTCTCTCCTCCTGTTTTTTGTCTTCTTATTTCTCCTGCCTTTCTCTTACTTCCATTTGCCTTTCTTTAAAATTGTCCTTTCCCCATCCATCTAATTTGGGCATTATCTGTCCTCCTACCCATTAATTCGGTACAATCGACATCTAATCCCTGTTGCCCTGCCTCCCTCTGTCTCACTCTGGACATCCCACTTGGCTTCTATCCATTTTGCCGGTAGATCATGGCGCTCATCATATTCTATTTGTGTGGACAATGGTGTTTGCTCATTTTATTTCTCCACTTATAATGTCTTCACTACTGTATGCAGGGGGTGCATATGTGGGACTAGTGTAGCCCACCCCTACTTTCAATGCTATTAATGGGTATAATCCCTGTGCTTCCGAAGATGGATCATGGTTCTGGGGGCTATACCGCTGATTAAGCATCCATTCTTTCTAGGGTGGCTCCTTTATCTCTTCTCTATACATTTTCCATAGTTCCAGAATGGCTAGTCTATTCTGTAACTGTGTTCCCTTAAACGTGGCATGTAAATAGGTGTACAGGTGTTGCAGTACTGTCCTTGATTGAGTGCCTTCCTGCGGCCAGTGTATAAACATTTTTCCCGCACTGTCCCGCAACCGCTGCATGCAGTATTTCATTATTTTGTCCATATTCCGGGGTAATACTTTGCACAGGTGAGTAATGGGAGTGTCTCCCATGATAATACATCACAGTTTAACTTACCAATATTTACCAAATTTTATTTTAATTCTCACTCACCCATTTTACTTCCCTTTCACACCCTTCCCCAACAATACTTCTCTCGCACTTAATACTTCTCTGTCTGTCTCTGAGACCACGCCTAATGTGTCACCCAATGCTTCAAAGTGGCACCACAAATGCCACTCATGTTCCAAACAGCCCCACAATGCTCTTCCCTCCGAAGCTTCTGAGTGACACCACAACCATCACTCACATACTGAGCAACCCCACCTTGCTGCTCCCACACTGGACCACACTGCTCAGTCCACACCACAACTTCACATCCTCCACAATATATACCTATATACACAAAAAGTCCACTTTTCAAGGTCTGAGCTTCAGCATGAGGCGGGCACCGGCAATTACTACACACATAAATACACTACAGCCATCTTTCCAACCTCTGGTGAAGTATTTGATTTGTCTCTTATTATTACCCCGTAAAGAGGTGTACCATGTGATAGTTCCTGGTCCTTGTCAGAAGCCATCTCTTTTATCCTTTATCTCTTTATTTCATCACAATCCCCCTATATAAAAGCAATCCCCTTCCACCGTTTTGCCAGGCCACTGTCGTACTCACATACATGGATACACTGAAGGTCTTTGCCGTTGGGTCTCCCCAATCAGCCTCACAACCCTTCACGCCCCAGAGAGTGGCCTGTTGTGATCGGACCAGACTTTCTCCAAAAGGGGCTCCTGTCAACCTCGCTGCGCTGTGCGCAAACCAGTCAAGGTGTCTTATCTGTGTTTGTTGCTAATGAATAAGCATTGTTCTTCAATTATGGGTCACGTGTGATGGGGCCATGTTTGGAATTATTTCACCCTGCAATTATTAGGATTTTAGCTAATATTAATGTATTATGGTTTCATTTACCACTGGGGACACTCTTGAGTTATTCTTCATGGAGTATTTTGGCTTATAATTGTCCTGCACCTGACCTACAAAGGCTGGTTGTACTCTTAAATAATCTGAGAATATATGGCCTCTTGGGAATCGTTATCTCGTGTGTTCTCTCTGCCGATCCTATCCTTCCTTATTCATCATAACCATGGCTCAGGTTTGCTTGCTACTGCCTGAGCTCTGCATGGATCTGTATTTAGTTATTTAAGCATTTTGAATTCTCGTGTAGCCTTGGGGCCTTTCGTTTACTTAGAACATGGTGTGGCTTCCATTTTGGAAAAGATGACTGCCCCTTACTGTTACATTTCTATGTTAGTGAGCTATATTTCCGTGTCGTTCATGTTGCATTCAGCTTCTACATTTCTTATGATAGTATTCTTCATGTCTTATGGATGTCGTGTTAATATTCTTCATGTATAAATGCAATTATTAGCTGCTGTTAGAATTCTTCATGTTGAGTGCACATTTGCTTCATGTCTAATGCATGCACAAGTATTGTTACAATGTTAGTTTGGGTGCTCGTGCCAGCTTTAGGTTCAGATTGTGCCCATCTCCTGCTGTACCTGCCTGGGATAAGGGTGGTACAGTTGTCTTAGTGAGTAACGTTTCTTACCTGTGCAATATTGAACGGGGGGGGCAAAGGCTATGGATAACATATTAATTTCCCTCTCAACAACACCCACAGTCTGTCTGGCCCTCCTCACATCCCACCTCACTTCTATCTTCATTTCCAGTGGCAATCGTTTTTGCTTACAGGCAGGGCTTACAACGCCCCTTAGGAGGCTACAAACAAACTAACCCTCCCTATTACTCTACAGCATTTACATTTTCACTGTTGAAATGTACAAGTCGCCTCACTCCTTAGAAAACATTTCATGAAATGTCAATCAACATCATAGTTTTCACGTGTGAGCTACCAAAGCCTTCAGTACCTCCTTTAAGAACAAATAAGCACCCTGGATCACTCAGAGGATCCTAGAGGAAAGGCAGAGCAGAGGGACTTGAACAACATACGTTCAAAGCAGCGAAGATCACCAGCTGTCCCCGGAGGATGCAGGTGCATCCCAGTTTAGAATATCCTAACATTGCTTTCTCTGCCCATCATGGCTATAAGACATGGTCCTGCAATCTTTGGTTCTGCAGATGTTTGCTGCAACTCCCACTAACCTAAGCAAGCATAGTCAATGGTGAGGAACATGGAAGTCAAAGCTGAACACATCTTGAGAGCCACACACAGCAGACCCCTGCTCTGAAATGGAGGCCAGGGTTAGAGCTGTGTGGAAGTGCCTGTCAGGATTAATCAGGTGAGTACAAAGGCAGCGAATATGGCAAGGGAAATGTGCACAAAATCGCACAGTGAATAACCTTGAATCAAACAACGTGCACACAAGAACCAAGACTCATGTATACTAAAACCCAGGATTGCAGATAGAGTGAAACAATAATACACTAATACACATATATGAAAAGGGATGTGGGGTAAGCACTTAGAACCTCCTTATGACTGAAAGGAAAGTCGGCAAACTCCTTACCCACTATGCTATTACAGATACTGACAGCGCTAAACCCACGTAGAGGGCAAGCAAGGACAGGATCTTTGAGCTGACACTCTTGATGTTATTGAAATAAAGAACTTAAAAACAGTACTCAAGAGGACTGGAAATACCACTAGAATGTCAGTAAGCCCACGAACCCTGTTGATCAAACAGGGACCCAGAAGGCTATAACAGCAATGGGTGGAGGATAACTAAATACATAAGACTCAAGACAAGGGGCAAGTAAGAATTGTGATTATAAAATAGCGAGGAAAACAAAAGCATTCACACAGGAGCTAGCTACAACAGCACACCACACCTAATAATCAATGGAAATAAATGCAGAAGTGCAAGGGAAAACATGGAATGGATTCCAATAGAAAGTAAGGAGCAGGAGCAGGAGCAGGGAAAACGATATTACAAAAGGCAAACTTCACCCACCCCTCCAAGGAATAAAGGCAGGAAGCTAAATCTATAAAGGGAAAGACTAAAGCATCAACTTTTTCAGTAGCAAAGGACAACATCAAAGAAAAAGAGAACACAGGCAAATTGGGCTGCATCAAAGGGGAAAGCACTGAGAAAGGCTGCCTGCAGACAGAGGAAGACAGAAAGGGAAATCTACAAAGCAGAAATCAATTAAGCACATAAATTAGAAATCCAGGGTAGAGGAACAAGAAACAGAAACTAGGAACTAGGCGCAAAACTAAGAACCAGGAACAAGGGACCAGTCACAAAAGGAACACTGCAACAATGACCAGCGCTGGACTGAAGCAAACTGAGGCTTTTAAAGCTGCTTAACGAGCACACCCCTCAGGTGTGCCGCTTGCTGCACCTGCAGCCACAGGTGTTGCCTATCCTCCACCCAACCTTGTCCTGCAAGGGAGGAGATGAAGCAGTGAGCCAGGCATTCTGGGAAGCATAGTCATTAGATTAAAGAAGCATGCTGGCTGCCAAAAACCTGGAATGGATCTGGAAGGGAAGTAACTTGGAAAATAAGGTTTTAGCGCTCCCAATTCATCACAGCACTGTAGCATTAGGTTCGGAGGAAATGTCCAGTAGGGAATAAACCCCAAAACATGCCCCCAAGTGGCGGGAACGGGAGCGAAAGGAGCGAGTCGTGACAGTGCCTCAGCAGTTGTTTATTTAAATGGGTCCTCAGGTTAGGGAGAGAGGAGGTTTTACTGTTCGTAAGTCCCTGTATCAAGAAGTTACTGTATCATAAGTCCCATCTATTCCTCACCACTCAACCCACTCTACTCTCCTCTCTTGTATTCTCTCGCCTTTTTTACTGCTCTGATATCCTTCTTGGTCTGCCTGCTACCGGCTTGCCCCCCTCCGCTCTATCTATAATTCCTTTGCTCATCTACTTCTTCATTTACTTCCTCGTGATTCCATTTCTTCTGCTTTAGTTTCCCTCCATTGGCTTTCTTTTTGGCTCTTGCTAAATGAATAATTTCCTTTGCATTTTCTTTAAATGTCTCAAAAGTCACGCCCATCCCGCAAGCCACGGCCCCAAATGAGACCACTACCCCTCGATTTCTTACCCCACTTAAAGCCCTGCTTGTAAGGCAGGTATTGCCTCTGTCTGCGGTGGAACAACCCTGGTAGAACGTAATCACAGTTGCATTTCCAAGCAGAATGATGCCGGCCTATTGTCATTCATAATGCTGGCAGGTGTGTCTGTCATTGGCGTTTTTAACTTACTCCTCATGATTTTAGGAGGCTCCCATGCCACCTGATTTCCCAACCACCCAGGCCCCCACACTCCCATCTGAAACTCCCCAAGTTCCCCTTTCTTATGGGCCTCTTTTGTGTGGTAACTTATTTTATTTCCAAATGTTCTCATGGGGAAATGGTTGGGCTTGCTGAACATGTGTAATACGGGGCCACTTTAAAAAAATAGTTCCAGGGCCCCATTTGGTTCCCAGTCCACGACTGCTTCTAATTCCCCTCCCCCGACATCAACTTGAATCCGCTGCCGCTCCAAGTCTTTCGGTTGCACGCTGCCCACCTCCAGTTATCCTTTACAGGAACTCGCCGTGAGCAAGAGTGTTCCCACTGGTGTCTCATTCGGCAGCCTGTTCCCGCTGGCATCTTCCTGCCGACGTGTGGACGGTGTATGATTCCTCACAGGTGTTGTGTTCTCCGCTGCCGGTGTGCCGGCGGAAAGGAGAATGCATGAGGGCCTGCAGGGATGGCCCGGCTGGGGAGAGCAAAGAATGGACACAACACGCGTGGTGCTAGATGTGCCCGGAACTGCCTCCCTCATGGCGGGGCGGGCCCTTCATTTCTAAGCGCCGTACATCACCGCGCTCGCGGGATGTAAGGCGTACATAACATTCCTCCTTTTTTTACAACAGAATACAATAACACATAATATACGTAGCTGTGTTAACAAAACAATTTAACTCTACTGTGCACTATAGTTCAGCACAGTTTTGCCCTCCCTCCAATGTCACTTTACCACTCTTAGGGCCTCATTACGACCCAGGCGGCCACGGAATGGACGGTGTCGGTAAGGGACCGGTACCGTTCATTCCGGGCTGCCCTATTACGAGGTCTGCAGCGGGTCCCGCTAAGGAACGCCTGGTCAGACCAGGCATCCTTAGCAGGACCCGCTAGCAGACCAGGATACTAACAACGGGCCCGTCAATAACGGGCCCATTGTTAGCATCCTCCCCATTCCCATTGAGCCCTATGTGGGCTCAAATGGGAATGGGTATGTACCGGTTCTGGGTCCCGCAAAAGGGATTTGCCAGACCCTCCAAGGTCAGAATGGCCAGGTAAGTCCCCTTTTGCGGGACCCGAACCTGGTACCAGGTGCCCGGTATGGGGATAGCCATGTCGCTTTTAGCGGCTTGGTTACCTCCATACTCGTAATGAGGCCCATAGTCTTTTCACTTCTCCGGGGTCCTCAGTGCTGTGCTTAACGCATAATGTCCTGGCCTATGGCCATTCCCGGACTTGTTTCCCCTTGTGGCACACCTTCATCTTTGGAGATGCCTCATCCGGTCCATCCGGTGGTTCGTTTGACTCGTGCCTCAGCGTCGACCCTTCTTCGGGTTGATGGTTTGCACACTCCAACGGTGGCTCCGCTTCCTCCAGGAGCTGCTGGTCTCCATCAGTCCACACTTGTTGGGGCACCCTCTTGAACCACGAGGCTTTCCAGGTGATTAGGCGGTGCCCTCGTACTGCCATCACCATTGTCCCTTCTGTTCGGGTTACAGTCCAGAGGACCTGGTCATACTGTGTTTTGAACTTGGTTTTCATGGGGTTACGCACCACCAACACCTGGTCACCAACTTGGTGTTCAGATTTCCGTGCATGCCTCCTGATGCTCATGTGTTCATTTGCAGTTACTCTCCTACATTGAGTGCGTTTGCTGTCATAGGTATCTATGCCCCTGCTTGGGTGATGGGGAATAGACAAGTTTATCACTGTCCCATACATGATGTCTGCCGGTGGTATCTCCGTGGAGCTGTGGGGCGTCACCCGATAGTTCCGTAGGAATCGGTACAGATCCACTCTCCAGGGACTGGAATGTGCTCTGGATAGACGTAGCACCTTGTTAATGGTTCGCATGAATCTCTCTACATTCCTGTTTGCTTGAGGCCATCTCGGCATGATGTGGTGGTATTGGATGTGCAGATCATCCAGGTACTTCTTGATCTCCGTACCATGGAATGGCGGGCTGTTGTCACTTTTGATGCGTCATGGCAGGCCATGGGTGGCAAACATCTTTTAGAGGACCGGTATCACCATTTCTGCTGCTGTGGAGGACACAATCTCCACGTCTGGGTATCTTGACTGGTCATCGATAGCTACTAACAGATATGTTCCTTCCTGAACTGTGCAAAAATCGATGCTGATCGCATCCCATCTTGAGGACCCCCACTCAGCCGACTGTATGGGTTCAGGGTTCGGCGGTGCACTTGTGATCTGGCAAGGGGGGCAGGCTGCTATCAGTTGCTCCACCTTGGTGTCAATGTGTGGGAACCACACTCAGTGTCGGATCCTGGCTTTATTCCTGACCATTCCTTGGTGGCCTTCGTGGGCCAGCGCTATGATTCTGTCCTGCAGACTGTTGGGGATCACAATCTGGGCCCCTCTCAGGATTAGTCCTTCAGTGGTGACCGACAAGTCTTGTCGTATCGGGAACATGCCCGTGAGGAAGTCTCTGGCCTCGGGTGTGCGGTTGTGTACATTTCAGAGGAAGGATTTTTACTTGCCGGATATGGTGGTGTTTTTGATTAGATCACAACAGGGGTTCGTTTGGGTGGCTTCTACGATGTCCTCAATGCTGACTGCCTTAAGTTTCATAGTGTGTACGACCTGGAATATGTACTCCTCCATTTCTTTGGCCTCATTCATTTCCCCTAGGGTGGCTGCCCTCGGGTGCCTGGATAGGAAGTCCGCAGCTTGTTGTTGCTGCCTGCTTGGTAGGCCAACTCAAACTCGTATTGTTGCAGGTGTAGCAGCCACTTCCCTATTCTGGCCGGGGGGTAGGAAGAAGACCCCGTGAATATCGGGATGAGGGGCTTGTGGTCTGTGTAAGCCCTGAACTTCTGTCCATAGAGATAGATGTGGAAATGGTGACATCCCCACAACACTGCAATGGCTTCTTTCTCTATGTGTGAGTCCGTTGTTCCGTTGGAGTTAGGGTGCGGGACACGTAGGCAATTGGCTTCATCTCCCCTGTTTGAGCTACTTGAAAGAGGTTGGCCCAAGGCCGACAGGGCTGGTGTCGACATACAGTTCTGTTGACAGTGTGGGGTCATAGTAGGCCATTGTCATCTCGGCTGAAAGGGATGTTTTGATACGCTTGAATGCCTCCTGGAAGTCGGGGCTCCAGGTCCATTTGGTGTTAGAGTTGGTGAGTTCTCTAAGTGGCTCTGACAATGTTGCCAGGTTGGGGATAAACCTCCCGCAGTATGTCGCCATCCCCAGGAAGCTGCGTACCTCCATGGGTGTTGTTGGAGGAGAGGCTTCCCAGCCGACACGCCTGCGCTGTTGAACACGTATCCGAAGAATGTGATATCCTCCTTCATGAACTCACACTTTTCCCTGTGGATGGTCAAATCTGCGGCTTCCAGCCTGCTGAGCACCATCTCGAGGTGACGCATGTGTTTGTCGCTGGCGTGGATAAGGATGTCATTGCTGACATTCAGCACTCCGGGGATGCCCTGTATTACCTTCTGGATGGCTTGCTGGAAATCCTCTGCCGCTGAGGAGATGCCAAAACTCAGCCTTTTGTATCGGCGTAGGCCCAGGTGCTTGGAGAAGGTAGTGATATATCTTGAATCACAAAGTAGTTTTAACTGATGGTTCCCAGCATTGAGGTCAATTTTTGAGAACACTTTCGACCCTGTGAGGTCCGTGATAATCTCGTCAAGTGTGGGGGTGATGTGTCGTTCCCGCTTGATTGCTGCATTTGAAAGGCGCATGTCGATGCAGATTCTGACCTTTTCCGGTTGCTTCGGCTTCTTTGTCACCACCATGAGTGATACCACCGGTGTCTGCCCAGTTACCTCTTCTACGATTCCTGCTTTTTCAAGTTCTCGCAGCTCCTTTTCGACTCGGTCCCTCCTGTGGAATGTGGTTCTTCTGTGACGCACTGCTCATGGCTGTACTGACTGGTCGATGTGGGGCTTTATAAGTTTTCCTTTCAAACATCCGATGCCTTTAAGGATGCCCGGGTACTTCCCGGTGAGGCTGGTGATGTCTGTTGAGTCTGTTGTATCACAGATGAAACAGATTAGTCCCAGGTCTTCCGCTGTATCCCCACTTAGTAGGCATTCGATACCTGCGTTGACGACGTATACCTTTGACTGTAGGACTTGATCGCCTCTGCTGAGTGTTGTCCTGAAGCATCCCTCCACTGGTAGTGGGGTTGTGCTTCCGTAGGCAAATAACAGTGTGTCCGTTGGCTTTAGACCAGGACGGGGACATAGCTTTTGAAACATTGTTGCCGGCATGACATTTACTGATGCTCCAGTGTCAATTGTCATTTGCATCTCTTGGCCCTGTATGGCCACTAGGCATTTTCGTCTTCTTTGGCTCTTCTCTGACTCCACACCTCTGTGGTCAAGTTCCGAGACTAGGTAGACCTTCCTCCTCCTTCTCGTTTGTCCACTTCCTGCATTATTCGTTGGGTCGCCATCAATATCACCGGATTCGTCGGTTGATGAGTTGGCAGTCTCTATGCGGCAGGCGTTGGCTTGTTTTTTCTTCTTGGGGGTTTCTTTGTCTTGGTGTGGTTGGGGGCATTGAGATTGCCCTGATGATCTGCAGACTCTCACGTAGTGGTCCTTCCGGCCACACGCTCCGCACGTGGTTCCTTGTGCCGGGCAATTTCTTCTTCCATGGCGCACACCTCTGCACCATCCACATTCTGTAGGCCCTGGGATCCTTGACTGCCACCGAGGTGAGTTGTTTGCTTCATTGAGGTCTTCTCTCTACGGTTGGCGATTTTAGCTATTGTTGCCGTCGTCGGCATCAGTTGGAGCTTCTGCAATGTGGTGCTCATATGTGCCGCCCTCACGTGCAACAGTTCTCTTTGACACCCGCATTCGAGGATCCTGGCAAGGGGAATGCCTTTTTCGCTCAACACCATTCTGCACAGTTTTTCGGAGTGATGATTTGATTTGGCATCTTATCTCATTCTTGATGTTGTCGAATTCACACAAGAGTGCAAGTTTCCTGAGTCTTGTGTGGTAAGCATTGAGTGTTTCCTCCTCCATCTGAATAGTGGTGCGGAAGAATAAAGTTTTGTCGTGGCAAAAAATGTGCTGTGAGAGCGCCTTTGGCCATTGGTAGATGTCTGAGCCATCGCTGATTACCAGTGAGTTGAAAATGCGCAGGACTTTGTCACCCACATTGAGCAGAAGGTGTGACCTCATCTTCCTGGGTGTTGTGATGTCTTTGCAGTCCATCGCCAGCTCAAACTACTGCATACACAATAGCCAGCGGGGGCCCGCTGATGGGTCGGTGTAAGGGTTGAACGGCCCCAACGCCATAGTCGTTCCACCATGAGATCGAGGGGATGGTGCTGTGGGTGTCAGTGGTGACGCTGCAATTCTCGATGGCGTGCTGGGTCTGGATGTGGACAGGCCAGTCGATGGGGCGCTGAGGTACTCAGCGGCTCTACTCTGTCGCTGTATGCGGTACAGTGTTGCCTCCTGCGTCGCCTGGTCTGAGGATGGGTCTGCAGGTAGGCCAAAGGTTCACATCTGCTTCAGAATGTATGATTTTCAGCAGTATTTGGATGTCGGGGCAGTGCAGGAGCAGAGGGGGTAGAAGAGAGCAGGAAGAAAGAAAAAAATATTTTTTTCAGGTGGGGGATGGGCCTCCCCACCGTGTCTCCAAAAATGTGCCCGTGTCGAGGGCTTGTGGGCTGAGTTATAGCTTATGCACGTGATGATAGTTCAGTTCGTCCCTCGTCGCCATTGTTGTGTTCCCCCTTGCCGGTGTGCCGGCGGAAAGGAGAATGCATGAGGACCTGCGGGGTAGGCCTGGCTTGGGAGAGCAAAGAATGGACACAACACGCGTGGTGCTAGATGTGCCCGGAACTGCCTCCCTCGTGGCGGGGTGTGCCCTTTATTTCTAAGTGCCTTACGTCACAGCGCTCGAGGGAAGTAAGGCATACATAACAACAGGGTGCCATTTTTGGCCCAAGTATTCCATTACATTCACATACACCTTTTCACATATGTGGACCCAAATACACTCTCTCACACACACAGAAAAGAGAAAAAACAGACGCGAAGTAACCGACGCATAACCAACACACTCATGCATGTCTTTGCGTACACACACACAGGCATCCAGGTGCACACAGCTAACACGAATGCTGGCACCTGTGCGCTCAAGCACACGCAGACAGACACCAAGGGCAGATTGGTGGGTGGCAGAGTAATTGGAGGGGAAGAGAGAGCAGCAGTCTGGCCACGTTTCTGCAGTGGATTTGGGTGTGCTTATTCGCAGATTGATTCAGAACGGGTTGAAAAGCTCTGATGTCTGGGTCTTTGCAACAGGACTGAAAACATTTCTGAGAATTATTGAGATTTTTCAGGTGTGATTTTCTGTTATGTTATGAAATGTGTAAAGCGCAAACTGTCACTAAAAAGATATACTGGTGCAAAGGGCTCTCAAAAGAAATCCTTGTCATTGAAAATCATACATATTTTAACTCCCTTCTACGTTTTTTATTTATTCAAGCGTTTTTGCAATTTGGGCGCTCTATTCATTGTGTTAAATCGGTTTTCAATCTCCACTCTTCATAGAAGGCTATGCAGATCGGTTAACTTCTGGCAAGCCAGATCAAGCTAGTTCTTTCTCTAGCCTTGCTTCTGGAGTCAATGCTCGGCGCTCGTGATTCTCCCCAAACCCTGTGACTTGCGGCAGAAGCAGACGCCCTGACGTGGGCCGCATGCATTAGCCTGTACAGCCAGTAACCATTGTGTGCTGAAGAAATAAACAGCTTTCAAATGCGCCCACAGCTCTGACTCACTGCTTTGTGGGTGGATGGCGTGACTCCTTAACCTTAGCCGGGCACTGACCATCACGTCCACAGTATGTTTCAGGCAAGGACGTTTTCTGAGCATACACAACATGGAACTTGGTTGCCTGATACAGAAAGAATGCGAATCAGAGAGCATAACTAGCATTTTGCAATTTAAAACCTTCTGTGGCTTTGAATTCTATCTCTTGGACCACCTGCTACCCGCTTTCACTCATCAAATTGAATTATTTATTCAGTTATTAAAGCATTTGTTACATGAAGTGGTCCACCACCAAAGTAGCCTCTTGGCATAAGGACAAGCTAGGTAGAGGGAATAACATAGGGGTCGGCAACCGTTGGCTCACCAAATGTTTTAGACTACAATTCCCGTGATCCCTCGCCAGCCTAGTCAACGGTGAGCGATGGTGGCTTCATATTCTAAAACAGCTGCAGAGCCAGAGTTTGCCAACCCCTGGAGTAACAGAACATGGAAGGGGGGAGTGCCAATGGCAGAAGTTCTTGCAGAAGGTTACATGGTCATGAATATGCCAGGGGGCGTAACGGAGAACATTGTAGAGGTTGGTGGCTTGAAATGAGAAGGCCTGTCCAGAACTCCATGGACCACAGGGCTCAGTACTTTGGTGCTTCAACAAAAACATTTTGGGAGTAGCTTTTTGGTGGTTAGATGGATCGTTTAGCAACATTCCCAGGTGGCAACGTTTTCACCAAACAATCCAGAAGAAATATTTTATTTATTCTCAAATTGATTAATTGATGGTAGTGATGAATTTAGATCTATTGGATTGTCGATAGATGGTTTAATGATATGGTGCTTCAATTACTGGTATAATAATAACATCACTTTTTTATATAGCTGTGTATGCTCGATTCTTCCTGCTTCCAAGCACTGTAATAACTCGTGTTATTATTACCTAATTTATTGACCTCCAATGGATGAAGGTCGTAGTCGGTTCCACCAGAATTCGGATCTAGAAGTTGAACACAACACTTAACACTCTGAGCTGCCTTACCAGCGCACTCTAGGAAAAATAGCTGACTATTAGAAACTAATAAAAGGCACAATTATCGATTCCTATTAAGGTATTAATTAGCAGGTAAGAGATTTCGTAACTAGTTTTAGTAGGAGTTTCATTCATCTCTTTTTGCAATTCAAATACTTTAAAATATCTACTCTTTTTTAAAAACTCTGGTAAATTTGTCTGTTGTTCAACTAAGTAAATTGGCATGGAAAGTATAATGGCGAGCCAACACTATCAATAATTAGTGCCTGGTGAGGGCGCAATCAGAATGAAAGAGCCATTCTGATTGGCCCTCGCTGAGTCAATACCAGGGCGGGAATCCCTCCGTTAGGATTCCACGGCCTTTGTCCCCGGGGGGGGCGTGGCAGCCCCTTAGCCAATGAGGAGGCTTGAAGCGGGGCCATCCCTGCCCCGAGCCTCCCCGCGGCTGAGAGGCTGCCTTCACCCCCCCCGCCGTGGACTCGGGTAAGAATTATTATTATTTTTTTATTCCCTTCCCTCCTTCCCAACCGCCCCCCCCCCCCCAACTTACCTTCTTGTTCCTGCATCCCCGGCGGGGGACGAGGGAAGCCTCCAGCCGTGTGGAGACTCGGAGCGGGGCATCCCTGCTCCATGCATCCACACGGCTGGAGGCCTCCCTCGTCCCACACCGGGGACGCAGGTACATTTTATTTTTTCCCTCATCCCACTCCCGCCCTCCCAACCCCACTTACATTTTTTTTTATCCTTTTTTCGGGAGCGGAAGCGCTGGGAACACTTGTTATTTATTTCATTTATTTGTTTGCATAATATTACAGAATTTCAATCATTTATATTCAAACAGACAACGATGAAAATATTGGAAGATATGTATTACATTAAATAGAATTAAAATTAAACAACTTCAATAGAGTTATACACGTTATCTCCTACATTACTGTGAAACGTTATGCATTCTAATGTCCTTATCACTAATCTCAATTTTCATTCTTACATAATATTAATAAAAACGTCATTGTTGGTTTTGTCGAATACAAAACTCTAATTTTAAAATTCTATAATCTTAACGTATTTGTTCATTATAGTTTGTTTATTAGCTTGGCTAGTTACTGTACTGCAGTACAGCAACCGGTTGTTGTTACCGTTCATACCGTGGCACCGAATTACGAGTTCTGCTTGCGGGTTCCTGACATCCCACCAGGTCTGACTTGTAATTGCACCGGCACCGTTATCAATGCCGGTGCAATCATGCTCCCCACCCCCATTCTGTCCTATGGGGGCGAATAGGGATTGGGTGCCCGGCAATACTGCCACCCGCGAATGGGCAATTACCGGCCCATTCAACTCGTAAAGGGCCGGTTATTCCCCAATCGCGTGTGGCGGTGCCAGTAGTGAGTTTGGCAGTAGCTGTGCCTGTAAAACGGGCACGGTTACTGCCAAACTAGTAATGAGGCCCATTGTGTCCCAAGTTCAATTGCACATTTTATGCTGTTTGTGAGTGTGTTGAAGTTCAGTTTTTTTCAACCTGGTGAAACAGAACCAGAACTCTTTTACTGAAATTGGGGACTGAACCAGAAATGGACATGTCTGCTGAATGCAAACGTCACTACGGTTTCAAACACCTTACCTCCTGTCTGAAGCAAAGTAAATGTGAAATGATGCGTGAAGCTGCTTGCTCAGGAAGTCCTCCTCTCTTCCTTCCAGGCCCTGTTCCAGCTCCTCCTGTATCTAGAGCGGTGCCCCGTTCCTGCTCCTCCTATATCTAGAGCGGCGCCCCGTTCCTGCTCCTCCTGTATCTAGAGCGGTGACGTCACAACCCACAAGCACAGTTGAATCAAATACCTAAGAAAAGTGGATGGATTTTGCTGTGCATGTAGGCCTAGGCTGCAGGAGTCTGCAACCTGTGGCCCTCCAGAAGTTATGGACTATGACATCCATTATCCCACATCATTGACTATACTGGCTAGGGATGATAGGTTTTGAAGTCCAAAACAATCCAGGGCTCGAGGACTGGAAACATGGCAGATTTTCCGGCTAGCCCTTGTTAATATTCATAAGCTGAATTTGCATAAAACGATTATAAATATATGCAATTTTTTGTATGAATATTCATTAGGAATATTGTGAAAACCCAATAGGTTTGTGGCCCCCGGGAACTGGAGTTGTACACTACGAAGAGTTTTGTAGTTCATGGAAGATTTATTTTATTTTATTGGTTATTTATAAGGTGCTTATCAAACAAGAGAGAGATTATAGTCATGCCATAGAATGCCACAAGAGAAATGAAAATAGTGCTCAGTGATAATAAGCATTGAAGAGATTTGTAGTTGCGACCCAAAAAGGGTAGTTCCTAACGGGGCCACAATAGTTCCATAGAGCGCTGCAAGAAGATGTATAGTGCTGTGCTGTAAAATTAGCCTTAAAAGAGTTTGTAGTTTAAACCCAGTAAAAGTAGTGTCTAGCAGGACTGTTGTAGCCTATCAAACCAGAATAGTAAACATAGACAGATTTGGTAGTTCAAGCTTGCATAAAGTAGTTTATAAACAAGCTGTGCTTTGATGCATGGAAAGGAAATATAGAAAATGATGCCTAAATGAAAATTCAATCAAGACTAACTATTCCCTGCAGGCTGAGCCTTGCTTGATTGAGTGCCATCATAGGTTTCAATATGTATGATAAAAGGATAGATATGATATGATAGGTTATTTAATACTCAGAGGTTTCTGAGCGCGGACCCGGGGATCGAACCTGTATTGCTCCGTGTCATCTTGCTTCCAAGGCAAGCACGTTGCCGCTGAGCTATCCTCCTGAAGTAGGCCGAGAAATATTTGCCCATTTTCAATGTATGCAAGCGGTAAAGGAGCCGCGATCTGTACCAGACACAGCTGATTTGGTATGGCCTTGTCACCGGAATCTTTGCCTGCACTCATCTGCATGTTTCTGGAGCAGTGTTTCCTCTCTGCAATTCCTTTTTTTCATGTGGAGATTTCCAATGGGGGATGTTTATAATCAGTTTCATAGAATGGCTACTTATTGCATGCATCCTGCTTATTTCTGGAAAGAGTGGAATGTAAAATGTGGTCTTTCAATGTCAAGAAAATTGATGGTTTCAGCGCTTTGCAGCATTGTTAGTTTCAAGTTGGGACAGTTTGTATTCGTAGAGGGAACATAACTTGAAAATATATGGAATTGCTTTTACAGGATTCATGATTCCAAATTTGGAGCAATCACAAAATTACCCATGTGGGGATTGACGTAGAGGTCAAATTTAGCCCCAGTAGCCATGGCTTGGTAAGCATTTAAGCATTGGAATTTTATAGAAATATGTCATATTTTTGGAATGTATGTGATACGTTAATATGTAAAATGTAATATTTATTATGATTTGTATTTGTTGTAAAACGGATGTGTATGTGTTAAGGTTTATATGTTAGAGCATGCAACACAATACAAAATGAAAAAGAAAAAAAATTGAAGCAAATTGTATTTCGGTTCAAAGTTAATTCAATCATTTCAAACTACTTTTAAAAGGCAATGATACGAATTCTATTTATCACCTGATGAAATTCTATGAGCTAATTTTAAGTGTTCTTAAACAACTGTCGATTGGCATTCTTTTATTTTATACATTTTTTATTTTTTTTATTATGATCATGTTTTTACATTGTGTAGTAGTAATTCTGTTGTTGCATTGCTGTATGTATATGCAAAGCCTTTGTTGGCTATAAACATAATATATTAATAAATACATAAAATGCAATAATTTCAGTATCATAATCTTTTTATTGTGAAATGAGGCTTATTTTCTTTGCAAGTACAATGGCGTCTCCAGTTCGATATCATGTTCAAGGCATACATATAAAGAGGTGACATCCAATGTCCTAAATCTAAATGTACCAGTCAGTGGTATACCTTGTATTCTAGAGTATGACCTTGATATCTCTGACATAAGAGACTAGCAAAGAAACAAAAGGTTTAGATATTGGTCGATGAATTTCGAAGTTTCCCTATACAGAATATTATGGGTTTGGATGGTGGAATTTCAGTAGTTCCATTTCTGTGGTTTAGGTAAAAAAAAGAAATCACAAGAGCTCAAGTTTTAATATCTGTTATTGGACAAACTGAAAATATTATACTGTCAAGATTGGGGAGGACGCCCCCTCTCGGGTATGCAGCGGACAGCCAGGCAGCATCCCCTGCCCAAATAACAGAAGAGTCCAGTAATGTGGCAAAAGTACTGTTTAACAATATCCAAATAAAACAGGGATAACAATGGATATCAGGGGATCTCCAATTCTCTCGTCTCCTGGTACCAGCTTTCCACAGAGTTTTATTTCAATATGACATCACAAACACATTATATACTGTGCAAACCTAGGTGGAATGGGATTGGGTGAGTAGTATGGTAGGATATATATTCTATATGGGGTTAGTAGTCTAATTAGTCTAACGATATCAGGTGACTCCTCCTAGGACCTCTTACAAAAAGATACATGGGGAACAGGTCATCAGGGTGCATTAGAGTGGTAGCCGCAGCACTGTTAGGTGAGCGTGAACGTGGACAGTGATTGGTCAGGGATGGCTTTCTCAGCCATGGCATCCTGAACTGTTACCTGCACATGAGCAACAATTGAAGGTGATGAGAACGGCCCCACAGTGCTGCGTGTCCCTCTAAAGTTACCATTCCCTGATTCCCTAGGCCTCGAGCCAGGACATTTAGCTTTCAACTTTGCACTGTATTGTATCTTTCGTCCTAAAGAGATGGATGGGAATGAAGGTCTCTGTCTGCCCATGTCTGGCTCTAATGAATATGCATTCTATGCCAGCTGCAAGCCATGTGTGTGGGGGGCCACATTTCGAATTATTCTGCTGAGTAATTTATGAGGATTTTAGTCATTTTTACTGTGGGTGTCAGAACATTCTTGGCCTCTAGAGACTTGTTTGGGCTACTTTCTCCTCATTGTCAGGTGTGAGTTGGTGGGAACCTGAGCTTCCTGCAACATTTGTTTACTAGCTTCTTCAGATAGAGTTATGCCTTTCACCTGGGATCTGCATAGTGTCTGTTCTTTTCCAATGCTGGTTCAATCCTTGGCACACTGTGCAATTGCTATATGCGCTGTTCAGGCTTTACTCTTGCGCTGGCTCAGCAAGACAGGGGCTCTCTGCTGTCTTATGGCTTCCCATTGTCTCCTATTCACCTAATGGGCTTGCATCTTCCATCTTGGTACACATGGTCTCTCAGTTTAGTTGTGTTCCGCATTAAGCAACCGTTTATATGTATTCTTGTGCAACTTGCGTTTTAGCATAGAAAAGAGAGTATATGTTTTCTACCGTATTGGATGCAATCACATTCTGACCTAGTGTTCGTGTATCTTTGTAGTTGGATGAATATGTGCTTAGTATCTAATGCACCTACGTGTATGGGCTTCTGCTATGATGTCGTTTGTCTCTTTTATGATTATAGCTCATCCAGGGGTTCCATCCCCTGCAGATGTATTGCTTCGGTGACGTTTTCCGAGTAGGCCCTGTAAGGTTGTCTCAGGGAGTCGATTCTCTCGCATCCAGCAATGCAATGGCGGTGAGGAGGTAGATGCTATGAGCGAGGTACACCATTCATGTCTTTCCCGTCAAAACTGGGGGAGTATCGAAGCAATGATGGACACAGTCATTTGCCTCTCTCCAATGCTGCTATGGAATAATGCATGAGCTTTCAAAGTCACAAACACCTTCTGCGTTAGATGGTAAAAAGCAAAACGGAGGGAAAAGAAACAGTTCTGAGAGTTTTATATGCAAGGCTGGCATGCAAGACTGTGTTCGTTTCTTCTAAGAGTAGTGCATCTTCCAGACAGAGCCGTTAGAAATATGGCACTTACATTGTTAAAGCAGTACAGCATTTTGCGTGTTTCACAACATGTGAGAAAAGCTGTCTGAAAAGGGATTCTAGTAAATTAGAAAATATGTACATTTCTGTCTTTGGTAAAACTGTTGTGCAGGGTTTAAAAAAAGTCAGAGGAGGCATGTGTTATTGTGCATTCATATCACCGGTAAAACTGCATTGCTGAAAACATCTGCACCAAAAATGAAAATGTTCAAATCCCGAAATTCTGGCTGCTTACGCTGAAGGCCTGATATGTATTTACTGCATTGTTCCTAACATTAAATAGTACTTTGCAAAAAGAAATCTGCGCTACTACGCATAGTGATCTGTCCTTTTTTAAGTATGGGCAAATTCCATGTGACTTCTGTGTCTTGGAAAGGGACTGGGTCCAAAACACGGAGCAATCCAAGTAGCAGCTGCACATGGCACAAAGAAGCTCACAAACGGGTCAATGTGGGAATCAGGGCACAGAGCTGTTCACCCACTTCTGGGATTCTGGGAGGCCCAATCAAGGGCCATCAAGACAAGGTGTGTCCTTCAGTTCTGCATTCCCACTCCAGGGAGCCTGGCTGGCACCTATGTGTGATCCTTCTCCTCCAGTGAAGAGAAGCCTGGTTCCAGCGCAGCCAGCAGAGGATTTAGTCCACAGCATTTCACCCCCACTGTTCACTAGGGGTGGTTGGGGGACATAGTTCTCTTCTGCCTCGGGTGCCTCTTGTCTCCACCTCCCGGGCAGAGGACTTTCGAAGAGACTGATTCCCAAAAATAGATCCAGATAAATTCTTCTCCAGAGTCTAGAAACAAATCAAAGAATTTGGGGGTGACATCTTCTTACAAAGGCACATATTTAACGGGGGATTGGTCCAAAGCAAGCCTAATGAAAAAGGTCTAATCATGTGATAAGAAGTGCCCTTGGGTCTTCTGACATCACACCCAGAGTGTCTTGCTTGAAGGAAATGGGGGTGAGGAGAAAGGAAGAGCCTTAACAGAAGCTAAAATGGAACTCTTCTCTCAGCCCACCTTTTTCTCCCGGATACTCAAACTCTGCCTCCTTTACATACCTTCAGAAGGCATCACCCTGATGTGAGAAAGGCTTTTGATGTGTCATTGCTGCCTTTGAACCATCAGTTCCCCGGAGATATCCTGGGTGGAAGTTCCTGTGTCCTGGGAGGACAGTGGGACCTCCTCTAGGCAATCAAAGAGGCAGTGTTCTGGCCATTGTTTCCCATGACCCCAATTCACATCAGTCCTGACATAGCTGGGCCCATGCGGTGGGTTTCTAATTCTGTATTCTTAGTAGTCACCAGGCCACAGCTTATATTTCAAAATGTATGTGTCACTAAACTGACTAAGGTATACAATTAGTATGATTTAGTTCAGAGATGGGGAAGATTAAATCGCTACCTCTGCCTAAAGGAAAGTTGTGTTCCAGTGGCAGTCAGGAACGCACAAGTGACCTTTAAACCTGCTCTATGCCTCTGCATATCTGAGGTTTAGAGTGTCTGTAGACTCAGCAAAGACACATGTTTGCACTATAATATTGGCATGAAGCATTTATGAAAGGGTGGTCTGATTAGAAGGCCTCCTTTTCAGAAACCGAATTACCTGCATCATTTATAGCAATACAAATACAAAAACAGAGCTGCTGCCCCCTTGCAATCCATTACACCCACCTGCAAATTACAATTTGCACATTGCATGTATAATGGATTCCTATGGACGTCTCCTACTTTAAGTAGTAATAGCAATCCATTAGTTTAGTGGCAGCATGAAAATACATGCTGGATTTAAACTATGTGCTCTTTGGCGATGAAGCAGCAGGGCACAAAAGAAACTTTATCTCTGCTTTGCGCCACTCCCCCACCTATAAACAGAAGGAAAATCTCTGATAGCAGTAGAGTGAGGTCAGAACTGCTGTATGCCTTGGTTTTTACTGCTTGCTTTACCATTGCAGGGCTTATAAAACAACCCTCATTGAATGTTCCTTTTGCCTGTCTGTTTTTGAATGTTATTGGGCAGTAGTTGAGACCAATTAATAGATGGTGCCCCCCTCACATGCACCTGGAGCAATGTCGAGAGGTACGAGAGAAGTACTTTCACTTGGGACTAGTTCAAGTGACCAGATCCAGAGTCTGGTAGAAGGTTGGCTTCTTTGCCATCAAGTAGCACTGTGCAGTACGACTCCTCCATGTAGAGGAACCTGCGGCAGAGGTCATGTTCAGAACTGTTTCATTGGTTCCACGCCATCACTAGGGGAGTCCTTTTCAGTTCAGGATCTGGCATGCAAATCATTCAGCCTTTCTCCCTGGGCAGGTTTGTTGGTTTGTCCTGTGGTTATTTGTGTGTGTGTTTATAGAATGTATAGCGTTCCATACGCCAAGCTGCTTGACAAACAAAAGGCACTACAAAAATATGAAAGGCCAACACATTTGCGTGAAAGCAGTGTGGTTGCTGCTACCCCAACGAAAGCAATTGAATATGAGTGTGTGTGGTTTCTATTGGTCCTCCTTCTCATAGGTAGAGGAGTGCAGTCTCTGTTCACCCTTGTTTTGTTGGTCTGCAGAATAACAGTTACTGATTGTGCTCATTTCCTCCGTAGGGTTAGTCTTTCCTGCCTCTTTCTAGCAGCGGATAGAATGTTCAACCATTTTGGCATCCGTGATGGCTTCTGGAAAAGAGGGATCCTAATCCTTCTGCATCAATAGTGCCTCCTGGACGCTAAGATCTTGGGAATCCTTGTGCATCAATAGTGCCTCCTGGACGTTAACATCATACGAATCCTTGTGCATCAATAGTGCCTCCTGGACGTTAAGATCATGATAATGCTTGCGCATCAATAGTGCCTCCTGGACGTTAAGATCCTGGGAATCCTAATGCATCAATAGTGCTTCCTGGATGTTAAGATCATGGGAATCCTTGTGCATCAATAGTGCCTCCTGGACATAAGATCATGGGAATCCTTGTGCATCAATAGTGCCTCCTGGACGAAAGATCATGGGAATCCTTGTGCATCAATAGCTCCTCCTGGATGTTAAGATCATGGAAATCCGTGTGCAGTGATAGTGCCTCCTGGATGTTAAGATCATGGGAATCTTTGTGCATCAATAGCGTCTCCTGGACTTTAAGGTCATGGGACTCCTTGTGCATCAATAGTGCCTTCTGGATGTTAACATCATGGAAATCCTTGTGCATCAATAGTGCCTCCTGGACATTAAGATCATGGGACTCCTTGTGCAACAATATTGCCTCCTGGATGTTAACATCCTGGGAATCCTTGTGCATCAATAGTGTCTCCTGGATGTTAAGATCATGGGAATCAGTGTGCAGCAATAGTGCCTCCTGAACGAAAGATCATGGGAATCTGTGTGCATCAATAGTGCCTCCTGGACGTTAAGATCCTAGGAATCCTAATGCATCAATAGTGCTTCCTGGATGTTAAGATCATGGGAATCCTTGTGCATCATAGTGCCTCCTGGATGAAAGATCATGGGAATCCGTGTGCATCAATAGCTCCTCCTGGATGTTAAAATCATGGAATTCCGTGTGCAGCGATAGTGCCTCCTGGATGTTAAGATCATGGGAATCTTTGTGCATCAATTCCGCCTCCTGGACATTAAGATCATGGGACTCCTTGTGCATCAATAGTGCCTCCTGGATGTTAACATCATGGAAATCCTTGTGCATCAATAGTGCCTCCTGGACATTAAGATCATGGGACTCCTTGTGCATCAATAGTGCCTCCTGGATGTTAACATCCCGGGAATCCTTGTGCATCAATAGTGTCTCCTGGATGTTAAGATCATGGGAATCAGTGTGCAGCAATAGTGCCTCCTGAATGAAAGATCATGGGAATCCTTGTGCATCAATATTTCCTCCTGGAATTTAAGATCATAGGACTCTTTGTGCATCAATTGCACCTCCTGAGGGTTAAGGTCTTGGGACTCCTTGTGCATCAATTGCGCCTCTTGGACATTAAGATCATGGGAATCCATGTGCATCCATAGTGCTTCCTGGATGTTAAGATCATGATAATCCTTGTGTATCAATAGTGCCTCCTAGATGTTAAGATCATGGAAATCCTAATGCATCAATAATGCCTCCTGGACGTTACGATCATGGGAATCCTTGTGCATCAATAGTGCCTCCTGGACGAAAGATCATGGGAATGCTTGTGCATCAATAAATGCAAATTATTAATAGTGCCTCCTTGACGTTAAGATCAAGGGAATCCATGTGCAGCGATAGTGACTCCTGGACAAAAGATTGTAGGAATCCTTGTGCATCAATAGTGCCTCCTGGACTTTAACATCATAGGACTCATTGTGCATCAATAGTGCCTCCTGGACGTTAACATCATGGAAATCCTTCTGCATCAATAGCGCCTCCTGGACGTTAATATCATGATAATCCTTGTGCATCAATAACGCCTCCTGGATGTTAAGATCATGGGAATCCTTGTGCATAAATAGTGCCTCCTGGACGTAACATCATGGGAATCCATGTGGAAGTTAAGATTATGGGAATCCTCGTGCATCAATAGCACCCCCTGGACGTTAAAATCATGGGACTCCTTGCGCAACAATAGTGCCTCCTGGACGTAACAACATCGGAATCCATGTGGACGTTAAAATCATGATAATCCTTGTGCATCAATAGCGCCTCCTGGACGTTAAGATCATGGGACTCCTTGTGCATCAATAGCGCCCCTGGACGTTAAGATCATGGGAATGCAAAACTAGCTGCTAATCTCTGATGAATGATCACTCATCCCAACAAAGACACATGTACTTGAAAGCTCTGTGAGGGCTATCACAGAATCACTTATGGATTCAGAGGAGCATTTCAGCATGTCATAGAATGATATCTGTTTTCCATAATGAGGTAGTGACCGTGCTATTACCTCTTTGAACACATTGTAGGCAGTGGCAGCAACTTGTATGGCCGGCCTGGCAAGTACAAGCAATTCCCTTTGCTGCAGAGGGAATTCAAAGGGAGTAGATGATGTCTAGTGTAAGTGAAATCAAGACCATTTATTTATTAATTTATTGTTGAAATCCAGGACCCTGGAAAGATTGTGTAGGCTGTGCAACACTTGCATGCAGAAAGCTTGTCATGAGTGGAATGAGGCAGAGACCAGGTCGGCCCAGAAAGGGGCTGAATAGTGACGCCATATTTGGTGTGCATCTCTGGGAGACACTAGTTAACACTATGGTATTTTGAAAGATGACTTTCTCACCTGTAGTTCTAACAAAGCTTTTATTCTACGGAAAAGCAATGACTTCATGATGTAAGATGCTGGCACATGGATCTGCTCACATGCGCCATGCGCAGCACCTATGGGATGTCTGTTCACTAGTGTCCTTGGTGGTTGCTCCTATGCCTCGCGTATGTCCTGTTGCTGCCTTGCGTCCCTCAGGGACGTGGTGTTGAAGCGTCGGAGAGTACGTGAGGGGAGGAGGATGCTCTAGGAGCCACGGACATATCTGACACTTAATATATTCCTTCTATTAACCATGAAACCTGGTTTCATCTCATGTCCCTGCTAAATGACACTCCACTGCTGATTGGACAGTGGACAACAACAAACGAAACATTAACAAAGACCTATTAATTTTTTCAAAATCTTGACTGTGCCTTCTTAAGAATGATGGGAGATATGTAGGTGGCAATGCCTTAACAAACATATTTGCATGCGTTGTGTATGTATGTATATATGAATGTATGTAAGTGTGGGGTTATGAAGCAAGAACTTAGCTAGGAAGCAATCGAACATTGTCTATTGGTGACTCATCCAGAGGTTACACATATGGGTGCCAGGATAGCATAGGAGCTGGGATGGATAGGGGAGCAGGGGAGGTGAGAGCTCCAGAGGGTAACTTAGAGTAGAGTATTGCGATCAGCAATTGGCAAAATGGTTTTTAAGAATGGGATTTTCAGGTCTTTGAGGAGGACAGTCTTATCTGCATTGGTAACATGTTACAAAGACAGGGTGAGTAGCAGGGAAAAGCCTGTTTCCTGGTTTTTACCATCCTGCAGTACTTTTTTTTAAGCCTGCCTATGTTGCTTTTGGTGGTGTGCTCTCCTCCCGAGATGATGAGTTTCTCAGCCAATTAGAGTGATCCTTCAGTTGTAACTACCTTGTAGGTAATGCAGGGTGTCTTGGGCATGAAGCATGGTTTCAGGGTTGGCCAGAGCAGATACCCGATCACAGGTGCAGAATGCTGGATAGCTTTCAGAGCGGCCAAGGTGGTACCTGGTGCTCCTTCTAAAAGGGTATTGCCATCATCCAGGCGGGAAGCTACCATGCCTTGGACAACTGTTATGAAACTCTGGCCAAGGATAAAAGGCTTGGGTTTGAGGAGGAGGCCAAGCTGGTGCCCTGCTGCTTGGGTCTACTTTGTGATGCTCTGGCTTTGATAATCATTGTCAAATCGTCCTTTTGTCGAAGTGGGGGTTTGGTCACGATGAAACATTGTTCTAATGATGTATTTCGGAATAATAAAAAGGTGCAAGGAGCCAACCGATGGAGTGATTCACCTGCATTAAATTCACAGCTTTTTCAACTCCAATCATCAGTAATCAGACTTTGTGACTCACAAAATGTGTATGAAAATGCCTTATTAAGATCAAAATAGTAGCATGTTTATACATTCAGTATACATAGTATGCACTCAGTACGGAAATATCATTGACACGAATGGGGTGATTCAGAGTACAGCACAAATGCATCCTAATAAAATTCTACTGTCCTGAACCTCAACCATTCATCCAAAACAATCACAATCCTCTGCTGATTTAAAGAACCTAATCAGCCGGCACATGTTTCGACATATGACTCTATGATCCAAGTTTCAGTTATGATATTATAGGTTATTTATAACGCGCTTAATACCCAGAGGTTTCTAAGCGCGGACCCGGGTATCGAACCTGTGTAGCTCTGTGTTCTCTAGCTTCCAAGGCGAGCACATTGCCCCTGAGCTATCTGTCAAAAAATTTCTATTTGTGGATGTCAGATGAATAGCCATTCGGGAAGAAGCCCACCCACGTCTTCATCAGGGCAACAGAGTGTGATCGTGAGGTACTGAAAGTGAAGGTATGTGCAATGTAATGAAAACTGAAGACACAGATTCGATGAAGTAATAAAATAATCAAACACTTCTGAAAAAGGGAGTGATGACCAAACGAGGAACAGAAAGTGATGGGGAAGTAGCACGAGTGCTGGGAAAGGGACGGATGATTAATGAAAGCAAACCAAAGTGAGGTCTTAAAGCACCAAGCCAAAACCAGAGTGAGGGTACAAAAAAAGACATTCCCAGATAAAACACGATGCAATTCAGTTTGTGTAACTCTCAAACAGACATGAGAGTAGATACACTGATCAGATCAGTGGAAGACATCTTAGAACAATCTGAAATGAGACATCTAAAAAGAAAATATCATAAAACAACAAACATGTATCTTGACTTCTCTTGTTTTCCGTTGTCCAGCTCATGTTTAAATTAAAAAGGCTCCATCCTGTTCTGGAAACACGCACAGTGCACAGTAGTACGAGCATTCCGTTCTTTATTAGTATCTTTACAAGATAGATGGAAATTATGTGGATGAAAGATAAGCTGTAATATTTTTTTTTGTCCAAATTGAATTGTATTGATTTTCATTCCAAGTATAAGACAGGAAGCAAGCATCGCCATACATGAGCAATAACAAACCACAACATCACAGATATTTGAACCTTTTAACTGCCATAGGTTTTCCCCCCCAGTGCCAAGGCCTATTTGGTGATTTCAGTATTTCACCATGCAAAGCCTTCTAACATTTTCTCCTTCTTTAACCCCTTAAGTGCCAAGGACGAGCTATCTCGTCCTTGGCAATGGGGAGGTAATGCCAAGGACGAGATACCTTGGAAGAGCATTTGCAAATACCCTTCAACGTCCCTGTCCCTTCTTTCCCCTATTTCTCCCCCACCACACACGGGCAGTTGATTGTGTAAGTAAATCACAATGAGGAGCTGTCCTCCTCTCCACCATCCTGGGCCCTGCAGCTCCTTGTTTCCCGTTCCTCTAGACTTCGCTTCCTCTTAACCCTCCCCCCCCACCTCCCGTTCCCCAGTTCTTCTGAGGCAACTCCGGGTATGTACTGCATTGTAACAGCAGCCCCTTCTGTTGAACTGTGGAGCGACTCGCCTTGACCAATCTTGTAAGCACCTGCATCCCATGTATGTGTCTAGCAGCTGACCCCCCCCTTCTCCCCGGGACCTCCGCATTCTTCCATGCCCTAGCCACCACCACTCAGCTGCTAGTAGGAGGGTCCGCACCATATGTGTTGCCCTTACGTATTTTCCCTTCTCCTCTTGCAGTCCACAAAGTACCAGAAGGTGAGTTAGGGGTCTGTCCAGCTCAGACAGCTCACAGACCCAGGCCAAGACCTCCCTCCAAAAGAGCTGAATCTTCAGGCAGGACCACCATACATGCCAACAGGTGCACCGTTCCTTCACCCCCTCCAGCAATGCGGGTCCACCTCGAATATATTTTCGCCAAACGAGCCGGCGGTTGTTGCTCTCTATGGAGTAATTTGATTGCATGTATCGCATGCTGTGAGGATATGGAGGCTGTCTTCGTAGATACCACCACATTACTCCAGATGTTTTGGACTACAATTCACATGATCCCTTGCCATTCAATATGGCTAGGTATGATGGGAGTTGAAGTCAGAGGCAGACTTAGCACTTGGCAGGGTGCCAAAAGACGATGGGCCCTCCTGTGCCACCCGGTTTCTCTACATGAGACAAAAAACACATAGCCCATCCCTCCTTGCTGGCTGTTAGTCACAGGGGGAATAGCAACGGTGTTTATAGGGCCCCGCTGAATATTTGCCATGCTCGTGAAGGTCCATTTCCCCCTTAATATGATGATGGGGTCCCCCCTACCTCCCACTTGTGGGGGTGCAGTCTCTGCCCCCCCCCTGGGTTGCTGAAATAAGAATGGATGCAAAACCATAATGTTAATCTCGCGGAGCAGGCAACCAGCGGGGAGCTGAACCACTAAATGTTAGCAATTGCTTTTTGTCAGCAAGGTGCTAATGCAGATGAAACCGGGAGTAAAAGGCAATGAGGTGATAATAACGCTGCTGGATGCTGGGCAGCAGCAAAGACAGTGGGCCTCATTATAAGTTTGGTGGTAGCTACCGCCAAACTCGCTACCGGCCCGGCACCCGCAAATGGGCCATTACCGGCCCATTACGAAATTAATGGCCGGTAATTGCCCATTCGCAGGTGCCGGTATAGCCGGCATCCCGATCCCCATTCGGGGTCGGGAGCATGGTTGCACCGGCACCGTTAATAACGGTGCCGGTGCAATCACGAGTTCTGCTTGCAGGTGCCGGTCTGCACACCTTGTCAGACCACGCGTGCAGTCCGGCACCGGCAAGTGGAACTCGTAATGTGGCAGAGAGGTAACAACGGCACCGGTAGCAGTACCAGTGCCATTGTTGCCTTTCCGCCACATTCGTAATGAGGCCCAATTTGTAACCTGCTACAAAGCGCACATTTAAAGTCTTGAGTTAAGGTGACAGCAGCCAGAAATGGGCTGTCTGTAACGTGCACACACACACAAGGCAAAGTGCATATTTAATGCATGAATGAAAAAAAATATTGCTGTGTAGTAAGACTGCCAACATGGGGGCAAATGCTCGGGACCACCCAGAGGCTCGGTGCCTATTTCAACTGAAAAGGTTGATAGGCACTGACACTGTCCCTACATGCATGACAATCTGTCATGCAAGTCATTATGTATGGCAAGTGTTGCCTCATTCCTGCTTATCCTGATCACTAGCATACAGCATGGAACACAAGAGCCCTTCCTGAAATAGTGTTCAAAGGCGCCAAATGTCACATAATAAATGTTTATGCAGGGTTGACTTTCTGTCCCACTTCCTGTTTCCAAGCAGAGAGATTTCCAGCCTCCGGGGCCTTGCACTGACTTCCTGGCTTTTTGTGTCCCATGATGCACCCTACCACAACGTGTTCCCATATCCTGGGGTCCCTATGGGGCTTGGCTTGTTTTCCTGACTTTTGTGTCCCATCCCCCTCCATTCCCTCTCTACCCAAGGAGGCCAGTCTTTTAAAAAATGGCACCTCAGAAGCAGTTGTGTCGTACATGGTTCAGTAAAGCATCATCAGTAAACCCTCTTCCCTCCCCAATCAACTGTTCTGGTAATATTACTCCAAAAGGCATTTTAACACACACACACACACACACACACAGCACTGTAAGACTGTTAGGAATGCAAGGCACTGACATGTTCGATTTCTCTTCTGGGCCTGTCCTGGGATTTTAAAGGCTATGTTCAGCAAAAGCGAGGCAGACAGCTAATTTGCATGAAATGGATTGACAAGATCAGAAGACACGTCACACAAAATAGCTTTGAAAGCAGTGACATCAGTCATCAAAACTCTAGGGCGTTACTGGTAAAGACATTAAAAGAGGTTTTCACTTGTAAACTCAGAGAATAATGTGGTGAGCAATAAATGAATAATCTTTATTATTAATATGCGACAACTCTATAGCTTAGTATACCATGAGGGGGAGGTTCATAGCAAAGGTTGCAAACTGAATCACTTCTAGAGACTCCCAATATCGTCAGATCAGGCACAGGTAGATTAAATGATCTGCCCAGGATCACACATTTCGTTTAAGTGGAGAAAACAGTATTTGTAGCCAGACTGCGACTTAAACAGTTGAACACATATCTTCCCAGTCATAGTTCATATAAGTATTTTTGTAAGATTTGGCTTTACAAAGATTAATTGATAATTCCTTTTCTAGCAATGACTTGAGAAGTGAAATATTCACACAAGAAACCAACCTGACATTATATACATTTTTATAGAAACTGGTCAAGCAAAAAGACATTTATAGCTTTATTTTCGCGATCCTGAAAGTAAGATTGCAGTAGCAGCCTTTAAAGGTATGTGGGCCTAAAAACAATCTGATTATGTTTTTAAAAACATATTCACAGGGAAAGAAAATGCAATATAAGGTCATCTGCTTGAGACATACTTTCACACAGTGCGCAGCATTATACTCCCCTCCCAAAATACAGAACGTTGGCAACCCTATAGACAGACCGCACCCCTGTTCCCCGACTTTGGGCTTCACTTGGGCTTGTGTAGCTGCCAAGTTCGTAAAAGTTGAACAAGGAAAACTCACACAAAGGTGAATTTCCTCACCCATGTGGATCTTTTGGGGCCTATTTAAATACAACCTCATCTAAATATCTGCATTTTAACTGTGTCCCTGTTAATGTATCTAGTGCATTCTTCTTGTTATGTGTGTAGACGGCGTGCAGTGGGGAAGCAAACAGGTGGGCAGCTAAGACAAGAGTCTGTCCTCCTTGCATCACAAATATGCTCCCGTTTCACTCCTTTCACTCCAATTTCCTTTTTCTCCCATACAGCATTCTTTTTGGCCACCTCTTTTTTCCTTACTAGTTCTTTCTTCTCTACTATCTCACTCTTTCCTTTTCTCTTCCACGCCACTCCTGCTCTTTGTGCCCACTATGTCGTTCCCACTACTTGCCTCGTATCTTTAATCCTCTTCTTTTTTCTCTCTACATATATGCCAAAAGTTATTTCTCAAAAAGGCCTGCTCTCTTCCTCATTCTGCTGCTAATCGAACACTCCGCTGCCTTCATTCACTCTCAGTTTTTGCCACCCTCTTTTACTCACGCTATTTGCCCTTACATGTCTGCCCCACTCGCATGCCTCCCTTCTCTCCCCTTATGCTGCCCCGTCACTCTTCATTTCTCCCTAACTCTTTAGACCTCTTTTCCTCCAAATTCTCCTTACACTCCTGAACCCCCGCTCTCTGTTTTCCCTTCTGTCTTTACCCGGCTGCATTAACTATTGCCCCATTCTTCTGCCCTCCTTCAATCTCCGTACTCATTCACCCTGTTCCCTCCCCCGGCTTCTTTCACTCTCCTCATTGTCTGCCTTCACTCATGCTCAATTTCTCCTCCACGCTGCTGCTCTCCTTTACCCTCCACGCTCCTGTCCCATCCCTGTCCATGTCCCCTGCCCTTTCTCTACAGTTCTCGCTCACGATCGCGCACTTATTCACTATTAATTTTCATTTGCTGCCTTCTGGCATAGCTCTGTAGAGCTGGGGGTATAGGGAGGCAGTGAGTTGAAGTTAAGGGGTCTTTCAAGTGCCAGAAGTAGCTCACAGAAAACAAATGAAAATGAGGTAACACCTGATATGCTTGAAGATTAAAAGGTGCACTCTTTTAAGTATGTGATGTTCAATGACATTTCAAGAGTGTGAGGTAAGAACACTGGGGCCATGCATAAAAATGGATTTGCATGCTGTAGGGATTATCCCGCGATATCACATATTATAATGTCCCTTTCCATTGCCCATGTCTTAAAACCTATCAGTTCTTACATTAGCCTCAGGCTTGATCATCAAATATTTCCACCATTGGCAACAAAACCTGGCAACGAGGGCTAGCTGTTTCCACCAAGAGTCAGACCTCTCAACACAGAAAACTGTAAAAACTAAAAAAAAACACAACTTTAAAAAAATGGAGCATTTGTCCCTAAAGTTCATCGAGAGACGTTCCCCGCCAGTGTCAAGTCCTTCACCTCACTGTGTCCACGTGGCAGCGCTTGCGTTTGGCGTTTTGCAGCACTCTTGCTTATTCATGCGTATGGCTCTTGCACCCTAAGCCTCACTACAATGTTGGGCACCCTGCCGCGCAGTAGGAAGACATGCCCTATCTTCTCAGATGTATACCGAAAGGCATTGCCCATGTGCACACCAGCGTGACATTTGCATAAAGCATAGAAGATGTCTTCAACAAGTTCAAAATAGGAATCAGACAAAGGATAAAGAGGATGGAGGTGAAGACATGCCCTGGAGAAAGAACCCAGCTGGAAGGAGCAGAGCCATCTTAAGGATTCACATGCAATGAGGGCCACCAACCAGGGGTGTTGCTAGGTCTGGAAAAGATATGGGGCTACGCTAATGTCAGGACTGTCGGGACTTGCTATCCTTTTGGTTGTAACCCCACAGCTTGTATCTGGGGCTACAACCAAAAGATCCAGGGCTATAGCCCGCCAGGTCTCCCAGCGATGCCTCTGCTGCACCAACGGCAATCTCTGGAGGAAGGTATTTTTTTCCGTCGATAAGTCCAACATGAACAGCAGGATGCACAACGCCTCATTCACAGCGTCCAAGCATTCATCCTAGGGCCCAAGCACGGTGGTCTCTGTCCCATGTTTGGGTCTGATATTTGACCGGGATTATAGCAGGGAATTACAGGAGTTTCTAGCTAGGATTCGAACTGAATCCATTACTTTCTCCCTCACCTTTGGTACAATGGGGGGGCTAGTGATGTGTTTTCTGCCATGAACCGCATAAAAAACACACCCTAAATCTGTTAGATTAAATATTCCCACTGACCATGCAAACAACAGGGATATTCCTGCAAATTTACCAAGCCTTAATCCAATCTTAAAGGAAATCTAAAGCCTTTCAAAGATTGTAAGAACTGCTTATGCATTATGTGGCTATCCAGATGTTTTGGACTTCACCTCCCATCAGCCCTATCCAGAAAGGTCAGTGCTGAAGGATCAGTGGCGGACATGAATCAAAGCCACATGGTGAGGGACAGGGGTGGGACTCGGGAGTTTACAAGGTCATGTTACATTTTTGCCCATGTCTGCAGGGTACTCATAGCTGCCAACTTTCACAGTTCCCTGCTTGACACCTCGAGCTTGTCCTGGTTGTTCTCTTTGCATGCTGGGACTTGTAGTTTTGTTTTTCCCATTTTAAGTATGGGCCTACAAAAGACCTGGGCGAGTCAGGTTATTCATGGATACTGCTGAGCCAGGGCCTAGCCTGGGGGCCAGGCATGGCTCTTAGGGCCCAACACAAGCTGAGCCCAGGAAATGGCTGTGGGGGAGGACCCTGTGTCAGAGGCGGGGGCTTTTCGGCCCATCACCACAAACTTCAATGTATCGCAGGTGTGTGAATCGTTATTCGGTCAGACAGCCATTCAGACCATACCCAATCGATGACTTGGACGATAGGAAATTACATTGATAGAGCAAGTCGACTGACTGCAAAGCCAGAAATCAATGATGTCAGCACTGATATTACAACATAGCCGCATTATACATGAAGTACATATTCATCCATTCATGAAGTTACACGAACATGCACTAGTTTATTGCATATAGGCACGAAGCAAATGCTTATGACTCACGTAGGTTGATTGCGGACACACATACACATCTCTATATTCATATCCTTCACCAAAGCTGAAACCACAAGATGCAAAGAGTTCATATATTTAGCTTGCACATGCATGACTGCAATTAGCATGGAGAAGCAATAAGTACTGATATAGAAGCTATAGGTCTGTGAAATGGATGGCAGCAGAGAGACAGGCTTCGAGTACATGAAAAAGCTGACAGCCAGAGGTGAGCAGAAACGAGGCACTCAGCCAAGGACAAGTGAAGAAGGAAACGTTTGAGTTACCAAGACAATCAGCCCCCTGCAGAAAATCAGGCTAAAATCCTCATAATTACAAGCAGAACAGCTTAATTTTGTGGTCTCCACACACATGACCCAGCCGAACAGGACAATGCCCTTTCAACCGAGGTAGACAAAAGGGATGGTTCCCTTGGAACCAGAAGGGAAAAAGGCTACAAGTGTTGCCCACAAGCTGCTAACTGACAACACTCTCCCAGGCTTATGTGATCAGAGATTGCAACATTAGGGAAAACTTTGCAGCTCACTGTTCATTCCCATTGCCTTGAAAAGGTGCACTCAGTCTGGTAACTGTTTGGGGTCCCAGGGATGGGAGGATACATTCTGACCAATCCAGATTCATCTTTCACAATTTGTTGCAAGGGACAATGGTCTTTCTTTGACCCTGCAACATTGCAGATTGATACTAGTAGAGGCTGTTGTCAAGGGTTTTGACCCATGTTGAATCAATAGACTGGGTAGATGTGGGGATGAGCTATCGCCGCCCATTATTCTATCCCAGAACAAATTAAATCAATAGACTGGGTGGATGTGGGGATCAGCTATCGCCGCCCACATTCACGCCAGAATAGGAGAACTGCGCAGTTGGCACGAGACCACTCCAAAGATACAACCTTCTTGTGGGGAGTTCCACATCACCACTCTAATGTAAGGATGCCATCAAAACAATGTTAAGCAAGGGTCCTATACTATCAAGCAAAAGACCACTCTATTGAAATGCAGTAATTCAAGACAACTCAAAAATGGATGCAGTACCGACAAATTCCCCAAGGTGGCGCTAGCGGTCTAAACTCTGACAGGGAAACTGTATTTAGGAGTTGCAAGAGGGGCAGGGACTTCAAAGCTTGTTGGTTAATTGAAAGTCTAGCCACCTGCTGTTCCCGAGGCCAAGAGGCTGGGAAACCTTAACACCTCAGAGATTCCCACACTAGGAGGCAGGATATCACATGACCCTGTTGATTGATTGAGGAGAGACTTCCAGGCAGTCTGCTGGAGCCCACACAAAAGGCTCTTTCTGTTGAATGGGGTATGTTAATTTTGAGTGTTTCCTGTCAACAGCCCTCTGCCAGCAAGGAGAGACATGTGATCACTGACCCACCCAGACTTCTGGAGGCGGACCCAAACACTTGGGGAGTTGAATTGCAACAAATATATAGTTTATAGAAACAGTGATAATTTATTGTAACCAAATGACAGGAATGTACAACTTTGAGAGTCTTAGTTTGAAAAATGCCCTCACGATTTGAGTCCAAACTCCAATTTGTACCATGTTCTGGGGAAAAACCCTGCTAATTATGATTATTGTAGACAATGTGTTTAAGCTAGAGACATGGAAAGTTACTGGGATATATGTGGAAGGGAAATGTACCTTTGTATAATTTTTGATGAAAAACCAATGTTGGAAAACCCACTAAAATCGAAAATAAGTTGCCATTTTTGAATGCAAGCTCCTAGAAACGCCAGAGTCGGGACAGGGACTATCTTTAGTAATATATGAGGTGTGTATGCGATGTCAAACAACTGTGTACCTGGGAAATATGTATTTGGATCAGGAATAGATTTGTGTGCACATTAACCAGGGGAGTGTCATTTCTGCAGGTCATAAAAATGACATCACTCTGACGCACTATCCCTTCCCAAATCAGGGACCAAAGAATCTATTGACCTATCAAATCAAGATAGGGGCAGGCTTAGGGATGCTAGCCTCTCCACCCACTTTTTAAAACACATAAAAAGAGACTGATGGGACAGGTAGGGAGATTCAATTCCATTTTCTGTGGGACGCTCTGCCGGGGGACTCCAGACTTCACATCCATCAATCTCCAAAGACCAGAACTTTACTTCAGAACTTAAAGCAAGGGCCTAAACCCACAAACTGAGAACTCTTCTCAGCAGGCCTCAGCATCCTTAAAATCATCTGCAAACTATTCCACTGCCGGGCGAGCTGTCTGAATTCTGTGCCAAGAACTTTTGCCAGTACCCAGAAAGCAGTGTTACATCCAGAATCCACTTGATCCAGACCGGAAGCAGACCAGAGATCCAGAGAACCACAGGCCGCTGTATCCAGAGAGCTGACCCAGATCGCTGTGAAGTGCCGAGACCAGAACCGGAGTCCAGTCGAAAACCTGACCAGATCTGTGGCGAGGCCCATTCCTGCCCAAAATATATTGTGAGTACCGCCAGAACTGTGCAGAACCCAATCTGTTAGTTAAAATAATCTAATCCAAACTATTTTAACCTAATTAGAACAGCCTCCTAGAAATCGTGTCATCTGTCATTTTTAAAGCTGCACAACTGTCACCTGTCAATTCTGCAGCTGCAAGCTGTCACCTGCATTTTGAGTTTTACTTTAAATCCGAAAATCTACCTTTATTAACGGAACGAGATTTAACTTTCATCTGAAAGCTTAGAATCTAGGCTTTCCAACGAACCTAGAACCGACTTCCTACTCCCTATACTTTCCCGTAATCGCGAGACACGCACTCGCGAAATTTACCACGATTTGCGATTTGGCCCGATTTCTTCATCTGTAGAAATCAGCAGCTTTTTGCTTCTCTTTGCTAAAATTCGTTTGCAATCTGCTAATCATTAATAGAGTAATGTTAAAGTGAGCCTGAACTAATATAAAGTAGCCATCACCTACCCTGAACCTCTAGAGGGAATTAAAAGCAATTTTAGCACCTTTTCACTTCCTTGCAAACCACATTAAAGTAATTCGCCTGTGTTTAAAACTCATCCCTGTTTACCCTAAGCTTGCTGGGAGAACTGGAACTGTGTATTGCATTATAAAGTGTGATTTGTTGGGATTCTTGAAGACTGTGGGCTCTCCTTCCATTTCTTGTATTGCATAGGGGGGGAGTGAATTGTCAAAAGAAAAAGTGATCATATTACCTTTTGCTAAAATCATAAAAAGTTATTTCTGTACTGCATTTTATTCCACCTTGCGTTTCCTTGAACCATTTAAAGCATTCTTTCCCACCTTATTCTTCTGATCCTATTCATAAATTACCTCTTGGTGACTACTGCTCATATTCACAAGTGTAATATCCATTATCAATTTATTTATAGAAGTGTGATATATATATATATTGTTTAAATTTTAAAATAAACCTTTTAATTTGCAGAACAAACCTACTTCTTGGCTCAGTGGGATCAGGGGGATTCTAAGAGGGGGGTTTTATACAAGGGTTGTCATCCAGAGTACTGAACTGGATATAAAAATACATCAATAAGGGTTCTCCTCAGCATCCCAGACTAGGCATTGACTAAGGTGTAGTATTGATTGAATATCGCTTACAAAAGTGGGGGCTCGGAGCCGGGATATTCTGGGTTAGATTTACCACTTGTGCAGATTAATACAGTGTGCCAACTGACCAGATACACATATCCGGTTAGATCACCATGCTGTTTTACACTGTGAAAGCATCCCTCAAAGGAACACTCTAAGGAAACTGTCTGTTTTGCAAAATAAAATACAAACTTCTGTAAGTCAGGAAGGAACTCAAATTCCAGAATGACGACCTTGGTAGATATGAAAATAGCCAGAGAGCACTTTTACATAAGCTATTTGTGAGAGGTGAGTGGACTCATCAGGACCAAACGGTCTGGTTGCAGGCAATCGCGCAACAGGTCACTGAAACAGGGTCAGATATTTGCAGAGATCAGGGTCCATTACATGTGGCCCTGAGTGAATTATATATGGCTTCTAAGGCCAAAGATGAACACAATAAGATTGCCAGGACAGCGGCATATTTTTATCTATATATGGGAGCCATGCAGGACAAATGTGCTGAAGGCCAAGACCTGGCAAATAGGCAACAGATGGCGTTAGAGAAGGCCCAATCTGATCTGGACTCTTCTGAGCAGAGGCTGCTCAGGAGCCAGGAGTCAGAAAATGATAGTAGGCAGTATATCATTAAAATAAAAGAGGACATGGATATACTGCAACAGGAAAAGACAGACCAGGATACCAGAATTCTGGCTTTGCAGAAGGAGCACCAAGACAGTTTGGACTCCTTACTGCAGAGCCAGAAAAAGCTGGAGCAACAGATCAATTTCAACAGGGCATGCACAGAGCAGGTAGCCACCCTGCAAATCCAACTAGACAGAGAGAAAGAGGAAAGCAATAAATTGATTTTGAAAGACCTGGATACCCAGGCAGAGTTTGTTGAAGAACGCCAGAAAGCTGGTGCCTTTCAAAGGCAGAGGGACGACCTGGCGTCACAAATGCAGGCTCTTGGTCAGGAAAGGGATACCTTAGGCCAGGAAGTCTGCCATTTAAAAAGAAAAATTGAAGAAAATCACTTGGCCCTCCAGGGGCTGGGTGACCTCCAAAAAGAGCATCAGGGCTTACTAGATCACACCAGGAGGGTGGAGGAGGCTCTGGCAAGAAAGGAGCAGGCCAGTAGGGATGGGACTGAGGAGGTAACCCTCCTGCAGCAGAGACTGGCCCAGTACTCCAGGACCAATCAGGAGGCACAGAGAGAAAATGAGGCTCTCTGTCAGCACAATGATAGGCTCCAGCAACAGGTAGCCATGCAGGAGAGATTGATAGAGTCTAGTAAGGCCTTAACTGAGGAACTGAAAGTGCAGGCTCTTGCATTGCAACAGGAAGCAGGGGCGGATAGAGATGAGGTTCGCTGGGAAAGAGAATCTCCTGAGCATAACCTCAGGAGCCCTAGTACCAGAGGCCTTCATCTCTCCCAGTCCCTGGACTCTGCCACCCCATGCCCCCTCGCGCACATGAGCCCAGGGCCACAGGGATGGCAGATTACTATCCAGCTAGAAGTATGGGGCTCATAGGCCAGTACCTCCCAGGAATGGATGGGCGGGCATCCGGGTATGGGCACCCAAGCACACTGCAATTTAGTGGGGAGCCCCAGGAGAGTAGGCCAGTGGGGGGGATACCCAGCAAATCCTGGTAGCAAGGAGGGATCTGAAGACTCCTCTGAGCGTCACAGGACACAGGAGACCAGGTCCCCACATTCTGCCAGCCATTCCCAGGCTTGCAGAATCCGGGAAAACCTGGAAGATCAGACGGGCACCTCTGGGAGCTGCGCTTCTGAGTCGGAGGATGAATGGACCAGGGTTACCCGAACCAAAAAGGCCAATAAGGCAAAAAGGGCCTTGCTTAAGGACCCATTGAAACAAATAAAGGCAATAAGGAGTGTCATCACGCCTTATCATAAGAACGCCAAGTATTCTGTTTGGGAACACTTGGAGCTCTATGAGCAAATGATGGAGACTTTCCATTTGAAGGACAGCCAAAGCTGTATTCAATATGTAAAGTGGACCTTCTCACCAGAATACTACAGTTTCTTTGCGGGGCTGGAGGATCAAAACCATTCAAGGTGGTCCACATACAGGGCGGCCATCTTGAAACATTTTTCTGTGCACAGAAATCCTCAAGAGGCTTGCAAGGCAGCCTACAATTTGCAATGTGGGGAGGATCAGGCCCCACAAGAGTTTGTGCAATAATTAAAGCGTGATCTTTAGACTGGGTCATTGAACAGGCTACCTGGATCTATGAGGTGCAGAAGCCCATCGAAAATAAAAATAATGCACCGAAAAACCCCAAGACCAACAGCACCCCTGCTGCTGCCAAGGTGGCAGAGGTAAAGGTTGCCCCCGTTTTAGATTTGGAGATGGGGGGGCCTAAAAACCTGCCTGCACCAAATAATTCATAGCCCAGAAGGCCCTCGGGCCAGTCACAGACAGGGAGTCGAGGAGGTAGTCCCACAAATGGGGTCCCACGCTCCCCTGACTATGTAAGTCCCCGCTACAAGGGAAACCGACCAATCCTGGGTTATGTGTGGACTCCTCCAGCCCAAGGGGGGGATCCAGCCAAGCACCTGACCCGGGGAACTTCCCTCCTAACTTCCCCCAGGAGGGCAGAAATTCACCAAATCCTGGGCAGAACTTTTTCCCCAGGTATCCACCCAATTTCCAGCCCCAAAATCATCCATCCTTCTTTCCCCAATCCCCTGAGCCCAGACAACCTAATCCGGGAGAGGGGAGGCCAAGGGTGGAGGGTTATCCAAATCTTCCCAATCCGGGGTATTACCAGAGAAGGGATAGCTACCCTTCCCGGGATCAGCCCAGGGGAGAAAATAGAGCCCCGTATCAGCCTGAGCGGGTTTCACAACTTGAGCGCCAGGTCCAAAATATGGCACGGGATCTGGGTCACATACTGAGGGCTCAACAGAACCCTCAGATGAGCATGCCACCGCAGAATGCCCCAAACTCTGGGCGTGGTGCTCCAGAACAATGACCCGGGCAGCACCCCGATAACCCACCGGTTCCCATGGAGGAGGCACAAGGGGAAGAGGGGTGTAAAGCCTTGGAGGAAGCTTCCTTCCTCACTTGTAAACAGCCCCTGGAAACCCAGGAACCGGAAACAAAATCTTCTTCCCCTGAAAGCCTGCCTCCCAAGGAGCAGAGGGGGGTAGGAGAAACAAAGGACCCAAACAGACCCATTTTGTGGAGGAGGTCCAGATCTTCCAATTTGAGGGAGAGGGATCCTCAGAGGATCCTGGAGAAAGGATCTTCTCCTTTACAGATGGGAGAACTCCTCCCAAAGAAAAATGGGTCCCAAGGGATTCCAATCCAGACTGGGGAGATATGGAGACTGAGCTACTGCCGCCGATCATCTCATCCCAGAACCGACAATACCAAAATCCCCTGGTTCAAACCCATCCTGGTGACTGCCTCCAAAAAGGTGGGGGGCGGCCCAGAACCGGAACCAGGGGAACCCACAATGGCTCTGATTTCCAGTTGCCAACTTTTTCTTTCAGATTCCCAAGGCTCTCCACAGAATTCTGCCCAAATCTCTTCGCTAGCAATGTCCAAAACCAGAAAGTTAGCCCACCAGTTGTCCAAAAATGTGCATTATCTGTGCCCCCTTGAAGAGAAGGAGGGAAGATACTATGCCCCGGTACAAATACAGGGGCAGGGTACAATTTTGGCACTGGTGGACACTGGATCCCAGGCTACCCTTCTATCATAAAAGGGCCTTTGAGGAACTAAATGCAGGAAGGGGGGAGAAGTACTGTATTCCTCTCACCTCTCTTCCTGGACAACTCCAGAACTTTGACGGGAAGGAAATTCCTGTCGAGGGGACTGCAGATTTGGACATCAAAATTGGGCGACACAAGGTGAAACACCCGGTCTTAGTAGTGACTCCAGAGGGCACCCCTTGTTTACTAGGGAATGACCTCCTGAGAAGGTTGTCACCCCTAATAGATTGCGTAAACAAGGTCCTCTGGACCCAGACTAGCCGAGCAATAAAATTAAAACAGAGTGTCAACCATGTTAGTTTAAACGGCACCTGCCACATGGTTGAACAAAAATCTGACCAAGTAGAATTTCACTTCCAGAACAACCAAATTCCAGACGTGACAGTAATGGCAGTAGGACAACAGACTGGTGATGGGGGGTCCTCTCTATTTCTGAAAATCAACCTTCCTTCCAGTTTAAGGTGGTATTCCACACTGGAAGGAAACACCCTGAAATACTTCACTAATCCACAATCAGAAACTCCCACTCCTATAGTCAGACAGATGTGAAATCAGCTCAGAGCCTGGCTGATATTCAGCAAATTGGAGAGCAGTTGTTCACCCCTGTTCAGTTAAATGATGGGAAGGACTCTGTTCTCGCTCGCGTGTGTGTGAACAACGGTAAGAGCTTCATCAGCGAAGCCATGTCCCGCCAACTCCCAAAAGACCCAGCCATTCCCACATTTAAACTCATAGACACATGGGAAATGGACCTGGAAGCACCTAATTCCAAACATCTCCTGCCAAGCAGGTGTATGCTCAAAATCTCCATTGGCAACAAGAGCATAGTCCATAATTTTTGGGTCGTGCGAGACGTCACTGCCGCCTTTTACTTAGGCAGTGACATTCTCAATCGCTTTGCCATTAGTTTGGACCTAATAAACTTCAAAGCTTGGTCCCGATTAGTGGATAATCCCATGGGCTTTGATGATCCAGAAAAAGCATTTAGGTCAGCTCAATTGCTACCTTATGCAGTTGAAATTCAGATTAAAGAGGAAGTCACCATCCCAGAAAGGACCCGACAATTCTCCCTGGAAGTGAAAGTTAAAAGAGGACAAAAATTGAAAAACCCTGATGCTTATATTCATCTAAATGCTTCTCTCCAACAACAAGGGTTAGGGGTAAACCCAACACCGTTAGTCAACATAGAACATGACACCATTCCAATAGAGGTGGATAACAGCGACTTACAGAGTATTACTCGAGCCGCAGGCACCATTATTGGAATGGCGGTTGATGACCGACATTTTTCCATTGATCTAGGAAATGAACTGTTAGGTCCAATCCCCAAGGACTGTTTTGACAGTGACAGTGTCATGATCTCTGCTTCCAAAAGGTCAGGGTTTTCCCAACTCCCTTGGAAGCAGATCCATAACCCAGGTTCCGAGTGCCAACCAGTCCCAATTGGGACCTTTTGGACCCAGTCCTGGCGCCAGTGGCACCAGGCTCATAAATATGCCCAGTCCCAGCGCTGGAAGCGCCGGGCTCATAATGCTTGGGTGGACTTACCTTCAGCAGACCATGCTGCTTACTTGCCTGCCAGTTGAGCCTCTGATCCTCTTCTGTTTGGAACTACTTTTCCTGTTGGGTGGGGCTGGAGCCACTCCCTAGATTCAGAACACTGGAACTCTTCTGGAAGGCAGGAACTCTTTTCTTACCAGGAACTCTTTTCTTACTTAGGCGTGGCTGTGGAAGGAGACACCTAAGCACTACAGGAGGCTATTTAAACCACACCCGGGGGATGAATCTTGCTTTGCGTTATTCTGCAACCTCTGCAGCAGAACGCTCATCGTGTCTTCTGCATCCGGTCCTGGGCCTAAGGAAAAAGGCTTACCATCCTGAATCCAGTCTTCAGCAACACCTATAAAGACAAGAAAGAACAGGTTAGCATTCCGGCATCTGAAAGGCAAAGGCTTACCATCCTGAATCCAGTCTTCAGCAACACCTATAAAGACAAGAAAGAACAGGTTAGCATTCCGGCATCTGAAAGGCAAAGGCTTACCTACTCTTCGTGCGCTCCGGAGGTCTTCACACTGCATTCCGGCATCTGAAAGACAAAAGTTTACCAACTCTTGGCACGCTCAGGAGGCCTTCGGCGCTGCATCCCGCATCTGAAAGACAAAACAAGGTGCGTTTAAAGACATTGGGGAACTTTAATACTCACGTGCCATTACTCCTTTCCACATCTAATCCAGTGGGTATTCCGGCACCCTGCAGCCGCTCCGAACTCGTACCTGCAAAATAAAAAGACAGTTAGAGCGCATAGCGAAGCAGGCAACAAGCGCTTACTTACGTGCTTCCAGGCGCTTCTATTCATCACACGGGCTCCATCTTCAACTCACTTCAGCCCGTCATCCGCCATCGCTGGAACCCTGCAAAACAAGAGACATCATTACTAAAGACTTTAAAGACATTTGAATGACTCGAAACTTACCGTTCGTGCAGTAAACGACGGACAGCAGTCCTCTGAAGTCAAGAGGCCTGCGCTACCTATCCAGTGAAGAAACTGGTTACAGCACCCTGCCCCGAGGCAGATGGAGAGCTCGGCATCCACTTACCTAAGGTGAGAGCGTTAACCTTTGGGGGTCTACAGGAGAGGAGAAGAGGAAAGAGATAGGGACACCCCAATAACCCCAGTTCATTAACCCCATATTTTCTATCTGCAGACATCTTACTCTACACGTCAGGCATACAGTGCACAGAGGTCCAGCCCAAAGAGCCAACCGGGTGCTACACATCACCTTTGAAGATACGGTAGTCGCCCAGTCAAGACCGGCGCCTCTGCGAGAATCAGGTGAGCGTTACAGAACGCAAAGCCTACCGCAAAACTCTCGCCCAGGCGCTATGGAAACCTCGGATACTGACCCCCTAGCCCGGTTACTTGGGGAACTAAGGGCAGAAGTGCATGCAGCTCGTCAGGAAACGAATGCTCTAAGAAGGGAACTAATTATTTCCAAGGAGAGAACAGACAATCTTGCTAGACAAGTGCTACAGTCACAAGCCGGACAGACCCCGTTACCCGC
This sequence comes from Ambystoma mexicanum, assembly GCF_040938575.1. NCBI lineage: Eukaryota > Metazoa > Chordata > Amphibia > Caudata > Ambystomatidae > Ambystoma > Ambystoma mexicanum. The sequence continues at coordinate 210,388,736 of NC_090929.1, forward strand.
ATCAGGGGCAAATCTTCCTTCAACATCCTCTATGAATCCAGTGCAGATCAACCTACCTGGGAATGTACCTCTGGCTCCGCCCGAACGATTTTCTGGTGACCCAAAGAGGTTTGCAGTATTTATCAATCAGTGCCGGTTGCACTTCTTATGCCGGCCAGCAGCCTTTCCAACTGATCAAGCGAAAGTAGCTTTTGTACTTTCGTACCTTAGTGGCAATGCGGCAGACTGGTCGATCCCTCTAGTTAATCAAGATGATCCGGTTCTCCATGATTTTCAAGCCTTTCAGCTTAGTATGGAAAAACTGTTCGCAAGACATTCACAGGGGCAGGCCTTGGACAATGAGCTTCTTTCGTTGCGACAGGGTAATCAAGACCTTTTGGCTTATATTGCATCTTTCAATAGACTAATAGTGGAAACTCAATGGCCTGAGGACAAAAGGATTACGCTGTTTTATAGAGGTCTACGTGGAGAGCTCAAAGACGTTTTAGCCCAAGTAGTGAATCCCCCACAAGACTGTTCGGATTATATAGACTTGGTCGTTCAAATAGATCACAGGCTGCAGAACAGGAAGGCCGATCGTTCCAAGTTTGATGCTCGAGTATTTTCCAAACCGCCAACTCCTTCCAAAGGAGTAGACTCCGGGGAACCCATGCAAATAGGGGGTCTGAAAGGTCCTCTAACACAAAGGGAGCGGGAAAGGAGGAAACAGTTGCAATTATGCCTATATTGCGGAAACTCAGGGCACTTTCTTCGAGACTGTCCGGTGAAACCTGCCAAGAAGGCAGTAGGAGCTGCAGTTACCAAAGTTACAAACTCTGAGCAGGGAAACGACCTCGCCCGACAAGAATAGAGGTCCTCTTGCCGAGCGTGAAAACCAGTTCCGTGACCTCGCATTTCGTGATACCTATGGTCCTCATTAGCCCTGATAATCCAGATCGATTACATGCAATTGAAGCTTACGTCGACACCGGTGCCATCGGCAATTATGTGGATCATGAAATGGTTTTGAGGATGAATCTAACTCTTTGTCCCAAGGCTGTAAAGGACGTCATTACTACGGTGGATGGTACGGAGATAGCCTCCGGGCCAGTAACGCATACCACTCAAGAGGTGACGCTAGTAAGTCAAGATGGACACCATGAGAAGATCGTGTTCGATGTGATCAAGGCCCCTCAGTTTCAGATTATTCTAGGAATACCTTGGTTAGAGAAACACAATCCTCTGATCGATTGGCGAGCAAGAACGGTCCAGTTTCCAGAATGTGTCTCTACTTGTCACCCTCCACCTGGTGTTGCACTGGCCGCAATTTCTTCAGAGACTCCCCAGTTACCTCCCGAATACCTAGAATACCAAGATGTTTTCCGGAAGGATCAGGCTAACTCTCTACCTCCTCATAGGTCTTATGACTGCCAGATAGACCTGATACCTGGATCTACTCCTCCTTGTAGTAGAATTTATGCCCTCACCGAGCCTGAGAACCTTCACCTTCGACAATACCTGGATCAATACCTGGCAAATGGGTTTATTCGTCCTTCCAAGTCCCCTGCTTCTTCAGCTTTGTTCTTCGTTCCAAAAAAGGAAGGAGACCTTAGAACTTGTATCGATTATCGCTCCCTGAACCAGATCACCGTTAAGAATAGATATCCGTTACCTTTGATCCCTGAACTCCTGGACTAAGTCAGAAAAGCATGCATATATACAAAGCTGGATCTTAGAGGAGCTTACCACTTGGTACGAGTAAAAGAGGGCGATGAATGGAAGACGGCCTTCCGCACCAAGTATGGGCTATTTGAATATCAGGTCATGCCCTTCGGACTTTGCAATGCCCCGGCCGCCTTTCAATATTTTATGAACGATGTCCTCAGAGAGCTCATAGATGTATGTGTTGTTGTTTACATTGACGACATCCTCGTTTATTCTTCATCGGAATCTGAACATCGGAAACACGTGAAAATGGTCCTCGAAAGATTGCGTCAACACAAACTTTTCGCTAAGTTGGAAAAATGTGTTTTCAACGTGACTGAAGTTGAATTCTTGGGATTCATATTATCACCTGGCGGAGTGCGTATGGATTCAAAGAAGGTCGATGCAGTTCTCAAATGGCCATCACCATCCTCCGTAAAAGGTGTGCAAAGCATGTTAGGCTTCGCTAACTTTTACCGCAGATTTATCCCCAAATTCTCTCGAATAGTCCAGCCCATCACTGCCTTGTTAAAGAAAAACAAACGTTTTGAATGGTCTACCGAGGCGGAACAAGCTTTCCAGGATTTGAAGACTAAATTTATCTCTGCACCAATCTTAAAACACCCTCGCCCCGAACTCCCCTACATCGTGGAAACTGATGCTTCAAGCCTTGCCATGGGGGCAGTTCTATCACAAAAGGACCCGGTAACCAATCAGTTGCATCCCGTGGCATTTTGGTCCCGCAAATTCTCGCCTCCTGAAATCAATTACACGATTACTGACAAGGAACTTCTGGCTATCAAGTCTGCCTTTAAGGCTTGGCGGCATTATCTGCTGGGGGCTCGACACACCGTTACTGTGATTACGGATCACCGAAACCTGCAATATTTGAAGACCGCAAAAGCCCAATCCTCTAGACAACTCCGTTGGGCATTATTCTTTGCCGAGTTTGACTTCATAATTACCTATCGACCTGGTACAAAGAACGGTAAAGCCGATGCCCTTTCTCGGATGGGAGTGGAAGAACACTTGGTCAACCCTAAACCTGTACCAATCATTCCCGAACAAAGAATTCTGGGTGTAATCGCCACAGAATCCATAGAGGAAGTTAAGGATAAAGCCAGGCAACTTGTAACTCCAGCAGACATACAGAATTGGCATCTGCAGGGAAAGGACTTTGCAGTAAAGGACAACTTATTGTATTTCCAAGAACGATTATACCTACCCAGCACAGATTTACAGAAAAAAGTAATCTCTTGTTATCACGACTCTTTAATGGAAGGTCATCCCGGTATAGCCAAGACCTCAGAAAAGATCAAGCGCTACTTCTGGTGGCTGTCTTGGAAAAAAGATATCAGAGACTTTATAATGTCCTGTGGAGTATGCGCCCAAAACAAGAGTCAAAAGGAAAGACCAGCAGGCCTCTTACGCCCTATTGACATCCCACCTCGCCCTTGGCATACGCTTTCTATGGACTTCATCACCGATCTACCTCCATGCTCCGGATACAATACGATTCTAGTAATCGTGGACTTATTCTCCAAGATGGCGCATTTCATTCCGCTCAAAGGCTTGCCAACAGCAGCAACTCTGGCCCGAGAATTTCTCGAAAACATCGTCCGACTGCACGGTTTTCCTTCGGTTCTAATTTCGGATCGAGGTAGTCAATTTATTTCTCATTTTTGGCGAAGTTGCTGTCGGTCGGCTCAAATTGATGTGAGACTATCGACCAGTCACCACCCTCAGACCGACGGACAAACCGAGAGGACCAATCAAACTCTGGAACAGTATTTACGGTGCATGCTGCAACAAACTGAAAAAACTTGGAAAGATATCCTTTGGATAGCCGAGTATGCCTACAATAACTCTGTCCATTCGGGAACTGGGAAAACCCCGTTTTTTCTTTTGTACGGCAGTCACCCTCGAACCTCGGAGTTGGATCCCCTCCAAGATCTTGAAACACCAGCAGTAGACTACCTGCATTCTACAATCACCCAAGCCTTTAAGGAAGCTGTTTCTCACCTTCAAAGGGCTAAAGAACAATACAAGAAAGGAGCAGATCAACATCGGAAGGAAGCCCCTCACTATCAAGTAGGGGATCAAGTCTGGTTATCCACCAAATATCTATCTCTAAAAGGGCCACGCACATTCAACCCAAGATACCTTGGTCCCTATTCCATCACTACCATAGTAAACCCAGTAGCGGTCAAGTTGGACTTGCCCCCGCACATGAAGATACATCCGGTCTTCCACGTCTCTCTATTAAAACCCGTGCAACCTCAAACCCGACTAACCAAATCTCCAAAACCTATCCTAGTGGATGGAGAACTCGAGTTTGAAGTCAAAAGCATTCTGGACTCCAAGATCTCCAAATCTAAACTATTCTACCTAATTGACTGGAAAGGCTACGGCCCCCAAGAGAGATCCTGGGAACCTGCTGAATATGTCCACGCTCCTCGCCTAATCAAAAGATTTCACCGAACATTTCCTGACAAGCCAAAACCCCCGGAGAAGCCCGGTTTGGGAGGGGCCTTGAGGGGGGGTACTGTCATGATCTCTGCTTCCAAAAGGTCAGGGTTTTCCCAACTCCCTTGGAAGCAGATCCATAACCCAGGTTCCGAGTGCCAACCAGTCCCAATTGGGACCTTTTGGACCCAGTCCTGGCGCCAGTGGCACCAGGCTCATAAATATGCCCAGTCCCAGCGCTGGAAGCGCCGGGCTCATAATGCTTGGGTGGACTTACCTTCAGCAGACCATGCTGCTTACTTGCCTGCCAGTTGAGCCTCTGATCCTCTTCTGTTTGGAACTACTTTTCCTGTTGGGTGGGGCTGGAGCCACTCCCTAGATTCAGAACACTGGAACTCTTCTGGAAGGCAGGAACTCTTTTCTTACCAGGAACTCTTTTCTTACTTAGGCGTGGCTGTGGAAGGAGACACCTAAGCACTACAGGAGGCTATTTAAACCACACCCGGTGGATGAATCTTGCTTTGCGTTATTCTGCAACCTCTGCAGCAGAACGCTCATCGTGTCTTCTGCATCCGGTCCTGGGCCTAAGGAAAAAGGCTTACCATCCTGAATCCAGTCTTCAGCAACACCTATAAAGACAAGAAAGAACAGGTTAGCATTCCGGCATCTGAAAGGCAAAGGCTTACCATCCTGAATCCAGTCTTCAGCAATACCTATAAAGACAAGAAAGAACAGGTTAGCATTCCGGCATCTGAAAGGCAAAGGCTTACCTACTCTTCGTGCGCTCCGGAGGTCTTCACACTGCATTCCGGCATCTGAAAGACAAAAGTTTACCAACTCTTGGCACGCTCAGGAGGCCTTCGGCGCTGCATCCCGCATCTGAAAGACAAAACAAGGTGCGTTTAAAGACATTGGGGAACTTTAATACTCACGTGCCATTACTCCTTTCCACATCTAATCCAGTGGGTATTCCGGCACCCTGCAGCCACTCCGAACTCGTACCTGCAAAATAAAAAGACAGTTAGAGCGCATAGCGAAGCAGGCAACAAGCGCTTACTTACGTGCTTCCAGGCGCTTCTATTCATCACACGGGCTCCATCTTTAACTCACTTCAGCCCGTCATCCGCCATCGCTGGAACCCTGCAAAACAAGAGACATCATTACTAAAGACTTTAAAGACATTTGAATGACTCGAAACTTACCGTTCGTGCAGTAAACGACGGACAGCAGTCCTCTGAAGTCAAGAGGCCTGCGCTACCTATCCAGTGAAGAAACTGGTTACAGCACCCTGCCCCGAGGCAGATGGAGAGCTTGGCATCCACTTACCTAAGGTGAGAGCGTTAACCTTTGGGGGTCTACAGGAGAGGAGAAGAGGAAAGAGATAGGGACACCCCAATAACCCCAGTTCATTAACCCCATATTTTCTATCTGCAGACATCTTACTCTACACGTCAGGCATACAGTGCACAGAGGTCCAGCCCAAAGAGCCAACCGGGTGCTACACATCACCTTTGAAGATACAGTAGTCGCCCAGTCAAGACCGGCGCCTCTGCGAGAATCAGGTGAGCGTTACAGACAGTGATGACGACACAACACCAGACAGGATTTTCACCCGGCATGGGGGGAACTTCCTGGTGTACACTTCTTGCCCTTATGGTATGGACGATGTGACTTGTGACTTCAGGAGGGATGAGGTGATTTTCCAGGTCCATGAGGGCTGCCTTTCCCACCTGAAGCCTCCAGTCCAAATCAGCACTCTGACCAGGGACTTCTCCACCCAGCTGGAGGAGGCCGCTGAGATAGCCAAACCAGAAGTCTTTCCTGGCTTCAGTCAGATGGTGGAAGAGAGAGTCAACCTAGCTGATGCCTGTGTGACTCTGGAACAGAAGCAAAAGTAGAAACAAGTTTTCTTGGATTTTCAAGATCTCTTTGCGGTAGGCTCATATGACTGTGGTCACACCGACATCCACACCACAATAATTCCCAAGGACCCTGGAATGACTCCAGTGTTTGTGAAGCAATATCGTTTGCATCTCGCATCCATGGAGTCCCTTACTGAAATAATTAAGAACCTTGAGTACTGGGGAATAATCCGTCCAGTCCACAGCACTTTCAATAATCCGGTGTTGGGAATATTGAAGCCAAACGGCCAGTGGAGACTCTGTGCCGACCTTAGGGAGCTCAACAAACGGGTCCATACTTCCCGATGCCCTCTGCCCTACATTGACCAATGGCTGGCCCAGATTCAAGGGTCACAAGTATTCACTGCAATAGACCTGACCAATGGATACTGGACCGTGCCTGTCAGTAGGGAGGAACAATACAAACTGGCTTTTACCTTGGGGGCCAGCAGTACACCTGGACCCAGACTCCCTTCGGATACCTCAACTCCGGCAATGAATTCAACATTTTCTTACATAAGGCCATGCCCGACCTGGGTCTGAGGGGTAACCTGGCTTATGTAGATGATGTCCTCATCAAAAGTTCATCTGTGGAGGAACACATAGCGGAGATCCGTTATGTTCTGACACAGTTGAGGGCCGCCGGAGCAAAACTTTCCTTTCAGAAGCACAGTGGTGTAGAACCCGTGTTAATTTCTTGGGGCATGAGATTACTCCTCAGGGTCTCTGTCCCCAAGAAAAGAAAGTGGAAGCACTTCAGAAACTGAAGGATCCAACAACTCTGCGGGAACTAAGGAGCCTCCTTGGACTGACTAATTACAGCAGAAAGTTCATTGAAGGCTACGCAGAGATCACTAGACCCCTGATTCATCTCTTGAAGGGGGGGGGGTCAAGTGGGAATGGGGTCCAGAACAATCAGAGGCAATAAGACAACTCAAAAGAAGCCTCTCACAGGTGCCTTGCCTACCTTACCCTGTCAGAAACAAGGAGTTCTTCCTGGAGACAGGGTTCTCGATGGCAGTATTATACCAAAAGCATGACAAGGTCAATAAAGTAATCTCCTATGCGAGCAAAACTTTATCCTATGTGGAGGAAAAATTCAACGATTGTGAGAAGGCACTCCTGGCAACGGTGTGGGCTTTGAAGAATTACCGCCCGTTTATCCAGGGGGAACACATCATAGTGGAGACTCCACACCAGCCTCTGCAATATCTCCAAAGTGACAGAATCCGGGCCGGAAATGTGAGTAATTCCCGAATTACTTCCTGGATTCTGTCAATGCAAGGCTTTCCTGTGGAGGTCAGATATGTCCAAAACAAGAAGAGTCCCCTCGCGCAAGGTCTGGCTGACTTGCATGATTGTGCCAGAGAAAACTGTCTCGAGGAGGAAAGTCTAAAAAGCAAGGACAACATGGAGGCATACCTTAATTCCCCACACAAAGTCTTTGAAGAAGACAAGTGTGAGGGAATGCCCACTGTCTATGTGGATGGATGCTCGTACCATGTTGACGACAACGGGGAGAAAGAACTGGTGGCCGGCGTAGGGAATGCATGGGTGAATGTGTCACCAGAACCCTCCGCTAGATACAAAATTGGTCCCCGAAGTAGTCAGGTGGCAGAGTTGATGGCTGTGCATCAGGCCATCCTCACTGCCGTCCAACATCAACTCCACGAACTAGTCATAATAACAGAGTCGGATTATGTACAGAACGGGTTTGTGGAGCACCTGGTTAATTGGAAAACCAGAAGCATGTTATGTGCTAATAACAAACCCTTGAAACATGGGAAGTTAATTCAAAACATTGATGATCTGGTCACATCGAATGGGATGACCATCTACTGGAAAAAGATCAAGGGTCATTCCAAAGTAGAGGGACCAGACAAAACTGGAAATGACTTAGCTGATCAGCTGGCCAAAACCAGGGCCATCCAAGGGGATCTAATAGAAATAGAGTCCCTGTTGGGGGAAATCCAGGTCACTGCCATCACTAGGTCCCAGACCAATGCTCACAATGATCTTTCAACTGCACAATGGAGTAAGGAGACACCTGATGCTGATTTAATTACAGCCCAGAAGGGGGATCCAATTATTGGTAAGTTTTACCAACACCTTGAGGACCCTGAGAACTTTCCCCTGATGGATACCGATTACATTGGGAAGGAGGACCTTAGAGTGTTGATGAAATGTCCAAAGATGTTCCGAATCCAAGATGGTTTGTTGGTAAGGAAATCCCAAGCTGGCCATGATCAGTGGGAGGTCCCTACCTCATTCCGAAGCCTGATGTTAAGTCACTCCTATGATGCGGCCACCGCCGGTCATAGGGGGTTTCACACAACACTGGAAATCTTAAGAGAGGTTGCATACTGGCCACACATGGGGCAGGGCCTCGAGCAATACTTGAAAGGGTGTCTTGTGTGTGCACAATTTCAGCCATCATCCCTCACACACCGTGCGCCTCTCCAAAAGAGGGGGATGACACTGCCATGGTTAGATTTGCAAATCGACTTTGTAGGCCCTGTAATTCGCTCGTCTAGAGGAAACAAGTACATGTTGACTGTTACATGCTTGTTTACCAAGTGGGTGGAATGTCTCCCAGCCCCAAACTGCAAGGCAGAAACAGCAGCTGCCCTGATGATTAACCACATCTTTTCCCGTTTTGGTCTACCTCAAAGGATTGAGTCAGACAGGGGTAGCCACTTCACCAGTGAAGTAATGACAAAGATGTGGGAGATACTGGGGGTGAAAAGGAAGCTACACATTTCTTACAGGACAGCTTCTTCTGGTGCAGTGGAACGCTACAACCGGACAATTGTGAGCATATTAAAAAAGTTTGTGGCAGATTCTGGGCCAAGTTGAGATATCCGACTACCTCTGGTCCTAATGGCCATCAGATCTACCCCTTCATCTGCAACCAAAATGTCACCATTTGAGTTGATGACGGGGCGCATGATGGTGCTTCCCCAGCATCTGCTCTACAGAACCCAAGAGCAAACGTTGATAAATGCCTCCACAACTCATGAGTATGTGGAGAATTTAAGGAAACACCTTCAGCATGCTTTTGCCTATGCTCAGCGGAATCTAGAAAGATCAGCAGAGAGCATGAAGACCCACTATGATTTAACAACTACCCAAAAGGAATATAAGGTGGGTGATTGGGTCTATGTATACAATTTCCAAAGGAACCAGGCCAAACAGCGAAAATTCTTGCCTACATGGAAGGGACCGTTTTAAATTATAGACAAAATCTCCCCTGTTGTCTATAAGATCTGCATCCCCAAATGCAGTTTGGCAGAGGGGGAAGATAAGTTGGTCCATATAAATCAGCTAAAGTGTTGCCATCCCAGGCACACTCTGCAACAACTGGAGGAGTCCTCTGCAATACCAGAGGGGACCGCTCCAGAGTAATTCAATTCCAACCCTAAAATATCCCACATATAGTCTCTAAAATATTATGAATTGGAAAAAAAATTGTCTTATAATTGTATCTTGTTTTTTGTTAAAATAAGAACGCAAATGTTTTGACTATAAAATGTATATGCCTCCCCACTATATCAATGGTGGGGAAGAAATGTCTACGAATAGGTATTGCCGCTTTCCTTTGTCGTCCTAGGAGAAAGAAAACCTGGAGACTGGCCAAGGAGGACGATCCGGGGACCGGCAGCAGGGACCCGAGGGGCCCGGGGTACCGCCCAATATTCCCATCAGGACCGGCGAGGAGAACCGATCGATCCAACTGGGTGGAGGAAAAGATGCTGAACTTTGCCATCTACAGAATTGGAAGAAGATAATGCGGACATACCAGCGCAAGGGCTCAAAACCTCCTTTGCACCTGACTTCCCCTTGACTTGAATCAAAGCGCAGTCGGGCGGGGGGATTTGTCAAGGGTTTTGACCCATGTTGAATCAATAGACTGGGTAGATGTGGGGATGAGCTATCGCCACCCATTATTCTAAACCAGAACAAACTAAATCAATAGACTGGGTGGATGTGGGGATCAGCTATCGCCGCCCACATTCACGCCAGAATAGGAGAACTGCGCAGTTGGCACAAGACCACTCCAAAGATACAACCTTCTTGTGGGGGGTTCCACATCACCACTCTACTATAAGGATGCCATCAAAACAATCTTAAGCAAGGGTCCTATACTATCAAGCAAAAGACCACTCTATTGAAATGCAGTAATTCAAGACAACTCAAAAATGGATGCAGTACCGAAAAATTCCCCAAGGTGGCGCTAGCGGTCTAAACTCTGACGGGGAAACTGTATTTAGGAGTTGCAAGAGGGGCAGGGACTTCAAAGCTTGTTGGTTAATTGAAATTCTAGCCACCTGCTGTTCCCAGAGACCAAGAGGCTGAGAAACCTTAACACCTCAGAGATTCCCACACTAGGAGGCAGGATATCACATGACCCTGTTGATTGATTGAAGAGAGACTTCCAGGCAGCCTGCTGGAACCCACACAAAAGGCTCTTTCTGTTGAATGGGGTATGTTCATTTTGAGTGTTTCCTGTCAACAGCCCTCTGCCAGCAAGGAGAGACATGTGATCACTGACCCACCCAGACTTCTGGAGGCGGACCCAAACACTTGGGGAGTTGAATTGCAACAAATATATAGTTTATAGAAACAGTGATAATTTATTGTAACCAAATGACAGGAATGTACAACTTTGAGAGTCTTCGTTTGAAAAATGCCCTCACGATTTGAGTCCAAACTCCAATTTGTACCATGTTCTGGGGCAAAACCCTGCTAATTATGATTATTGTAGACAATGTGTTTAAGCGAGAGACATGGAAAGTTACTGGGATATATGTGGAAGGGAAATGTACCTTTGTATAATTTTTGATGAAAAACCAATGTTGGAAAACCCACTAAAATCGAAAATAAGTTGCCATTTTTGAATGCAAGCTCCTAGGAACGCCAGAATCAGGACAGGGACTATCTTTAGTAATATATGATGTGTGTATGTGATGTCAAACAACTGTGTACCTGGGAAATATGTATTTGGATCAGGAATAGATTTGTGTGCACATTGACCAGGGGAGTGTCATTTCTGCAGGTCATAAAAATGACATCACTCTGACACACTATCCCTTCCCAAATCAGGGACCAAAGAATCTATTGACCTATCAAATCAAGAGAGGGGCAGGCTGGTTTAGGGATGCTAGCCTCTCCACCCACTTTTTAAAACACATAAAAAGAGACTGCTGGGACAGGTAGGGAGATTCAATTCCATTTTCTGCGGGACGCTCTGCCGGGAGACTCCAGACTTCACATCCATCAATCTCCAAAGACCAGAACTTTACTTCAGAACTTAAAGCAAGGGCCTAAACCCACAAACTGAGAACTCTTCTCAGCAGGCCTCAGCATCCTTAAAATCATCTGCAAACTATTCCACAGCCGGGCGAGCTGTCTGAATTCTGTGCCAAGAACTTTTGCCAGTACCCAGAAAGCAGTGTTACATCCAGAATCCACTTGATCCGGACCGGAAGCAGACCAGAGATCCAGAGAACCACAGGCCGCTGTATCCAGAGAGCTGACCCAGATCGCTGTGAAGTGCCGAGACCAGAACCGGAATCCAGTCCAAAACCTGACCAGATCCGTGGCGAGGCCCATTCCTACCCAAAATATATTGTGAGTACCGCCAGAACTGTGCAGAACCCAATCTCTTAGTTAAAATAATCTAATCCAAACTATTTTAACCTAATTAGAACAGCCTCCTAGAAATCGTGTCTAAGAAAAGCTTAGAATCTAGGCTTTCCAACGAATCTAGAACCGACTTCCTACTCCCTATACTTTTTCCGTAATCGCGAGACACGCACTTGCGAAATTTACCGCGATTTGCGATTTGGCCCGATTTCTTCATCTGTAGAAATCAGCAGCTTTTTGCTTCTCTTTGCTAAAATTCGTTTGCAATCTGCTAATCATTCATAGAGTATTGTTAAAGTGAGCCTGAACTAATATAAAGTAGCCATCACCTACCCTGAACCTCTAGGGGGAATTAAAAGCAATTTTAGCACCTTTTCACTTCCTTGCAAACCACATTAAAGTAATTTGCCTTTGTTTAAAACTCATCCCTGTTTTCCCTAAACTTGCTGGGAGAACTGGAACTGTGTATTGCATTATAAAGTGTGATTTGGTGGGATTCTTGAAGACTGTGTGCTCTCCTTCCATTTCTTGTATTGCATAGGGGGGGGGAGTGAATTGTCAAAAGAAAAAGTGATCATATTACCTTTTGCTAAAATCATAACAAGTTATTTCTGTACTGCATTTTATTCCACCTTGCGTTTCCTTGAACCATATAAAGCATTCTTTCCCACCTTATTCTTCTGTTCCTATTCATAAGTTACCTCTTGCTGACTACTGCTCATATTCACAAGTGTAATATCCATTATCAATTATCAAGTGTGATATATATATATATATATATATATATATATATATATATATATTGTTTAAATTTTCAAATAAACCTTTTAATTTGCAAAACAAACCTACTTCTTGGCTCAGTGGGGTCAGGGGGATTCTAAGAGGGGGGTGTTATACAAGGGTTGTCATCCAGAGTACTGAACTGGATATAAAAATACATCAATAAGGGTTTTCCTCAGCCTCCCAGACTAGGCATTGACTTAGCTGTAGTGTTGATTGAATATCGCTTACACTGTCCTAGGAGGGGCCCCTAGACATGGCTATCCAATTGTAGAACTAACCCATATAGTTCCCATATGTATCCCACTCAAACTGACCAATGTAAATGTGTAACAGATTTCTGGGATGGAACCTGCATTTGTCACATCACATCGGGATAAAATCTGGGTAACACATGCTTAGAAGATAAGAGCTCCGGAGGATACTTATTTTTCTATTGTCATCCCTGTCATTTTGTTTGCTAATAAACAAAAGAGGCTTTGCCCCATGGCTGAGTCTTCCGTTCATGTGGTGGGGAGTTTTTGATGGACACAAATGTTCTCTGCTGATAATTGGGGTGACTGCTAGAGAGCCCCACCCACCTTTCCAAAGTGGTAGCAGAGAAGGGTTGCAAGGATGTTTTGGCGAGAAACCGTCTCATCCTGCCACATGCCTGAGGGGCTGTGTGGCGACCCGCGGAAATCGATCCCTAAAATCACACATGGCTCCCAGGGATACAGGGTAGACTGTTACGCATACCCAATGAATTCCTTTTCAGACCAGAGGTTCCTTTAGATGAGAAAAAAGGAAAAGTGATCCCAGTAGAACTCGAGGCAGTTATAGTAAGATACGAGAGAATAGTACTGCATGGGACTGACAATACAGAATGATCATAGAGAACTGTAATTGCAGTAGGGGAAGGATACAGGTTGACTGACGTGACAGATAAGGAGTTGTTCCAAGACGAAAGATTAGATAATGTGGTGGTGTTTGACATAAGCATTACACATTGGGTGGAAATACATTACTGGGAGTTACCGCAGAAAATGGTTGTGTTGTGAAAACCACCAACACCGTTCCTCGAGAAAGACTTAGGGCGTAGTGAGTGCCCGGTATCAAAAGGTAGACACAGACACAAGGAAGTAAGTTTGTAAAACCTTTATTAACTTGAAAAAGCTCTGGAGACTTCCTAACTGGCCCTACTTCTAAATGGGAGCAGTCTCAACCAGTAAACTAAGTCAAAAGGTAGTCAAATGTCTGTCAGTCAAAATAATAAAGATGTCTGTGTCAAGCCTATACCTGCCCTCACTTTCTTCTAGAATAATAATGTGTACAGGTTGGATCAAAATAAAATAGTGAGTCAAAATAATATCAGGATAGCACTGGAGCTGTCCAACAGCTCCCTTCCCCAAGCTTGAGTTACTTGGGATTCACCAAAGTTCTTTGGTTTCAAATAGTTCACACAAAAATCCTTAAGGCTCCTAAGGGCTTTCTTTCTCCACAGACTTAGAAGCCCTTATCGTCACCTTCTCTCAGGAATTTCACAGTACACAATATTCTTCTTTCACAAGACTCTCTTGCTCTGATTTCATTAGAGATGTCCTTACCCTACAATTCCAACATGTTCAATGGTTTCTCTTCACATCAGATTCTCTTGTTCAAAAACAGGGTTCCCTTCCCCAACCCGTTCAACAGTTCTCAACAACTCAACAACTCTTCATATCAGAGACTTTCGAGGGTGCACAGTTTTGCTAAACATTGTGCAGGACCACTCTGATACCTTGGCTTCATGGAATCATACCCCTGGCACTCTATCGCTTTCATCACAGTTCAAAAATAGGGTTGTGCCCCAGGCACTCTTTAGCTTCTTTACTTTTTCGCAAACAGGGTCATGCCCCAGGCACACTTTAACTTCTTCACTTTTTTTCACAATTTGCTTTCAGGGTTGTGCTCCAGGTACTCTTTAGCTTCTTTTGGGGTTTCACCTCGCTCTTCCTATCACACGCAGCTCCCATATCATGCTCTCAATTTTGCTCCTTCTTCGAGCTTCGCACAGCTCCCCTGCCCTTTCAGAGAGTGATTCCATTTCAACAGTCTTTCGACAATGTGTAAATGTACATGCAACCACTCTGTTACTTTGTTTCCTTTGCATTCACAATTATTGTTTTCACATTATAGTTCACAATGGACAATTGAAGCTTAATCTTCAATGCATCTTTCATCCTACGCTTTTCCTTCACATGCAACAAATTATCGCTCCCGCTTCGTGTCTTTCACCAACCGAGCTCCCATCTCACTTTGAACTCACCAGTTGTGATTACTTCAGCGTAGCTTTTGCAGTTATGTCGTGTCAAGGTCAGAGGTTCCTCGCTTGCCCCTGAGGCACTCCTGGGCTGTCTCGCTGGCCCAGGGGAACCAGCACCTCTTCAAGGACTTCCCTTCAGAGATCTGCATACCACTCAATCCCCTTCTGGCTCTTTGGAGATACTGCTCCCTCGCCACACTTTCTCTTGCCTTCTCAAACCACGGGCTCTCAGTGCCTCGGCGCTCCGTTCTCCAACAGCAGATCTCGGGATGCTCAGACTTTCCCAGTTGCCTGTCAGCTTGTTCTCTGACTCGGGTTCCTTCTCGGGTTCCAACTCAAACGTTCCATTTCTTGCAGCTACTCCTTTTATACACTTGTGGAGTATTAACAGGCTTCAGGTGGATATAATCTTCACACAGTGCCTCACTTCGCCTGACCTTGTTAGTGGGACCTTTATAAAAATAGTAGAAGGCCTCTGAAAGTTTCTTCATTTTAATGGCACTGTGGTGTTTTGGAAAGGAAGAGTGTACTGGTGAAATGCTCCTCTTCCTCATCTCAGTCCTTTCATCAAAGGAATGGGGAAAGTGGTGTCTGGGGAACAGTAAGCCTTATAGGCTGAGGGAATGTCGGGTAGGGGGGTGTTCAAAAAGGGGGATGCCATGTCTCACCTTTGGGTATTCCCTCCCTAGTCCCAGAGGACCCTCTTCCCAGGTGATCCTGCCTCGCATAGTCCGCCCCCAGGGTCGGAATCCAAAGGTGATGGCCCTCCCCATGCCACCTGTTTAGAGGATCCCCCTGGAGTGGGAACTGAAAAACCCTCAGGCCTTTCACAGAGGGTACCCAGTGTCCTATGGACCAATAGTCACTATGACGTGGGTCTGCTAAAAGGGATAGGAGCAGTCAAGATAAAGCATAAACCAGGTGATAATCTACCAAGGACAAGACAGTATCCTCCATCACAGGAAACAGACAAGGGTATTTATGAGATGATCGCTGCATTAGTGAAGCAAGGCATTCTGGTACCGAATCACAGTGCAATACCGCAGTGTATCCGGTGAAAAAGGCGACATGGGGGTCATGGCATTTTATTCAGGATTTGCACCCATTGAACCAAATTGTTGAAGCAGAATTCCAGCTAGTTCCTTACTCAGCAATAATTTTGTGCGGCATCCCAAGCTATGAATTTCACAGTAATAGACTTGAAGAACGCCTTCTTTTCATTACCACTCCTTGAAGTGTCACAGGACTTCATTTTCTTCCTATATAGAAACCAGAAGTGGAAACATACCAGACTCCCACAAGCATAGCTCTCAACCATTTGTGTTGCAAAGGCGGGTGAAATCACCCGATTTTGTTTTTGGCGGGTGAGACGCCCATTGGAATGTATGGGCGTGCAGGAGGCTTGGCGGGTGAGTCAGCCCTTTACAAGGCGGGTGACAGCCACCAAAAGCGTGTGAGTTGAGAGCTATGCCACAAGGGTACTGTGAGTCACCTCCCATCTTTAATAGGGTCCTTCATATGGATTTAGGCAACATACAAATAGCGAGCACAGTCATACAATACGTGGATGACATTTTGATTTGCAGCAAATCAGAGCAACAGTGTCGAAATGACTAGGTATATTTGCTGACAGTATTGGCAGAAAAAGGGTATAAGGTGGACAAGGCAACATTACAATATTGTCAAAGGGAAGTGCTATACATAGGGCAGTTCATATCACAAGAAGGACGAAAAGTGACTCCAGAAAGGGCTGAGGCAATCAGTAGAATGCTGATGCCAAAGACAGTGAGAGAAATGCAGCAGTTTTCGGGGCCTTTGCAATTATTGCAGAGCCTGGGTTTTTGACTATAGCACATGCACAAGACCCGTGTTGAGCGGCTGAGGGAGGCACAGAGAGGGAATGGTAAATTGGTATGGAGACATGAAATGACTGAAGTAGTCGAAGAGCTGAAGAAAGCACTATGCACAGTTCCAGTAGTATGGATCCCAGACTATCATGACAAATGTTATTTGTTCTCACATTTCAATGGAGCAGTGATAACTGTGGTACTCACACAGTAGGGTTTATAGTGATTTGGTCGAAAACAAAAATGTCGAAAGTCAAAATGTCGAAAAAAAATGTCGAAAAAAAAAAGTCACATTTCTTTTTCAATACGCTTTTTTTTCAAAATGGGGGGTTCCCCCTAACCCGCCTTTTTTTCTATTTCTTTTATTTTACCCCTTTTTTTTACTTACCGAACCCCAAAAAAACATATAAATAAAAAAATAATAAATTCGACATTTTTTTTCGACATTTTTGTCATTCGACTTTTTTTTCGACATTTTGACTGACCACCGCCCAGCAGACTACCCTAGGGCACAAGCCATTAGCTTATTATAGAGGATCTTTAGACCCTGTGATGACCAACTTCACCCTTGTGAGCAAGCTCTGGCTGCTGCTGTATTTGCAGTAGAGAAGTCAGCAAGAGTCACCATGGGGTGCAGCACCACACTTTACGTGGATCATGCCCTCTTTGCAATTCTCGAAAGACCCAAGAGTACATTAACCATGCAGCCCGCTTCTGGATATGAGGTCATTATTTTTTAGCTGAGCCAGTAGAAAAGGGAGATTATGTACATGACAGTACTATAATCATGGAACTGTATGACGACCTTCCCATGGTGGGGTAGAAGAAACTTGAGAGGGAGAAGTGCTTTATATTGACGGTTCATCCACAATAGACAAGACAACAGGGGAAAGGCATACGGGAAGGGCAGTAGTGAAACTAAAAGCAGACGGTACAGCAGAAGTAATAGCAAGCATGATATTGCCTTCTCATTTTATTGCGCAAGCAGCAGAATTAGTGGCTCTCATAATGGCATTAGAAGTGTGTAGGGACCAGGAAATCACAGTGTAATCAGATTCAGAATACATGACATCTCCAGTACACTCAGGGCTGTCACGATGGCAGAGGTGGGGCTTTAGACGTGCTGACTGCACACCAGTGCAGCACGCGCCCCTATTGGGTGAGCTCATAGACCTGCTTGAACTCCCAACAGCCATAGTGGTCATAAAGTGCCAGGCCCACATGAGGGGGTGCAGTCTCCTGGGGCAATGAAGCAGCAGGCGTGGAAGCAAAGCGTGCCGCCTATTTTTCAGGAATGACATACTTTGATACCCCATCACACACACACACGCATGCGTGTCTGCAATATGATTCTAAGGGAAGGCTATAATATATTACCAACAACACAGATAATGGAGTTTCAGGGAAGGGTTCCAAAGGAGGAGAAAGACTTATGGGTGAGAAGGGGATGTTCAATATCTCCTATGGGTTCTCTGTGGTGACAGGAAAGCACAGGCAAGCTAGTACTCCCAATATCATTTTTGCAGATTGCACTCACACAACTGGATTATCCCACAAATATGGGTAAAGATGTACTCGCTGCCCACATTGGGGAAGGTCCGACCATCGCTTAACGCCCCATGAGGTGGTAACAGGACGTTGCATGCGACTACCTCTGGCTCCTCCCACTAGAGCATTGACAGATGCAAATGCAGCCTCTGATGTGTTTGGAAATGTAATGTATGAATGTGTGGCTTCTTTGATGGCTATTGCTTCTTTTATTTCTCGTGAACTGCAGGTGCAGGGGGAGAAGTAGAAGAACAGTGAGGAAGATGTCATCCTAGCCACAAGTGAAAATCTCCTAAAGCAACCACTTCTTTACCCGGGGATACAGTCCTACTCTGGAATTTTGTAAGGCCTTGGTTTAATCCCTGGTTTGAGAGCCTCTATACTGTAGAGTAAGCAACACAGCATGCAGTGAAACTGAATGCGAAGAAGTCATGGAACTACATTGGAGAGGTTAAGCCCTGCCGAGGTGTGACCTCTCCCTGCCTAAGAGAAGAAGATTTGATGCAAGGAGAAGACAAAGATAAAGAACAACATCAACCGCGGATAACACGGTCCAGAGCAAGAGAGTTCGGGAAGGACAATACAAACACCTAGAATAGGCGCACTACCTTTTTTCTTACAATAGGCATTCAACGAGAAAGTAAGAACAGTTCAAGCTATATGGTGCTTCATAGACGAAACCCATTCCAGGAAGGCTTCATCCGCTTTGTGATACAGACAGAAAAAAAAAAATTCTCCACAATTGCTTTTTCATGCTTTTCTGTTATATGTTGCCAACATCTACCCACGATTGACTTGGGGAAACCCATCTATTACTAGAATGACCCTGCTTGGTGATTCTAGAACCTGTATAGTGTGGGAGTGATTGTTCTTCAAGCACTCACCCAATACTATAACCACAGAGCTAAATCTAACATACACTACCACGACAATAATGCATTTCTCCGCATTTTCAGGTGAGTTGCACAAACCCTTCGATCAATGAAAAGAAGCACTCAAGAAGAACAACATGGGAAACATAATTCATAATATTTTGATAATGTTTTGTGCCTTCTGCTGTCACTACCTCTTTACACTCCTTGCTTTATGAAGGTTGATGTTTCCCCAAACACAAGCTTGGACCCTTCCTAACATGACCCTGATCCATGTAGTTACAGAAGCCATATCTAGGCAGGCAACAAGCACTGCCAAAGAAGTAAAGAGAGTTAGGCGCAGTGCTTTCTCATCCCCTATGCCATGAGTGCATCTAGAACGTTTGTGGAAACTGAAATGACAGCGGCAAGAGCACAATGCCTCATGAATTTATCACTATGCACAACAAGAAGATAATTTCAAGGGAAGCGTGCCGCACTAAGGTGGGTGTCCAAGAAGACGTTCCTGTACGAAGACAACTACATAAAGACTCAGGAAATGTTGAATGATTACTGGAATACATATAAAAGTATAGAGTATATCACAGAGGGTCCACGCAAAGGGGAAGTACAGACAGGGACACAGAAAGAGCTACAGTGTCCCATGAAAGGACCTGGAGAAATAGGAGGAATGCCAGGATGCTGGGAAAGACCACAGATGCTGGCGAATGGACAAGTCAGATGGATGGAAATAAGGAGTTGTTGGGAACAAAGCACATGCTCTCAAGTCCGTCAAGGTATAGGAAGCAAGTGCCAGACTGGTCACATGGGTAGAAAATGAAGCAGAGCCCATGCCCATCATACCTCTCAAGGCAGTAGCTTTATGTTTCCAGAATGATGGCTAAGTAGAGGATGGAGAAAATGAAGGATGCAAGCAGATTTCAAGGATACCAGGCATGAAGGTCGGAACAGCAGTGCTAATGAACCACTATTGGGCCTGTGGGTCGAAGGCATTCCTGCAGCTACCACCCAATTGGGTAGGAATATGTTCACTTGTACATCTGAACACTCCAGCATTAGTAGTGCCTCAGAAGAATGTACAAATTGAAGAGTTCTCTAAAATGTATACCAACAAAAGGAAGAAGAGAACTGTAGGGTTGACCAGAGTAAAAGGGGGGAACTATGCCTCATCCGAAATGGAAATGGCATTGTATGCGATACAACCAGTGCACAGTCTGTTCAGCAGAACTGAGATGTTCTTTGTATCTATGATTCCAGCAGTACAGGCAAACTCAAATGCCAAATGGCTCCAGATTATGCGTATGTAGCTGATGCATAAAATCAACTCAAACGTGAAGGGGTTCAACGCCATCAAGGAAGAGCTGAGAGCAGTTAGATTAATGTCCCTCTAGAACAGATACGTTCTAGATCTCCCCACAGCCATGGAGGGAGGCGTCTGCACCAAGATCGGGGCTTCTTGCTGTACATTCGTTCCTGCTAACGACAAAGGCACCAGTATGCTAACAGAGGAAATCACCCGACTCTCAGAGCTGCACATGAAGATAGAGGCAGAAACGAAGAATGGAGGAAAAGACAAAGGGTGGCTGTCTTACATATTCTCATGGATACCAACATGGATGGCCAATGGACTAAAAGTTCTGCCAGACGCTTTGATATTAGTTTTGCTGACATTTTTGTCATCAGGATAATCATCATGCAGTGTAGAAAGACAAATTAAAAGACTTTAGGAATTAAAGTGCCAATAGACATAGAGACTGAAGATGAAGAAACGAAAACACGAAATGCACTGAAATCCCAACTGACGCAGTGTCCCCTGTTCCCGACAGGAACCATGTTCCAGTATCCCTACAACACTTGTGACTATTGGGGGAAACGGGTTTGGTGCAACCCTGATGGAGACTGCAGCTACGTGACATGGAGCCTGCATGACCATGCAAAATACTATGGACATCTTGGATGGATAACAAAGGTCGGGCTCCTGAAGCTGCAGATGAACCGAGAGAATGGTATAGATAGTGTGGTAAAGAGGTCGATCAGAGGGAGAATTGTAGATGGGGGGGCCAAATCTAATCCTCATGCCCCCACATGACCCTCAGCGTGAAGACAAAGAAACAACATATGGTCCTCACCTTTAGGCCCATCACCAACAACTTCAATGTATCGCAGGTGTGAGAAGCGTTATTCGCTCAGACAGGCGTTCAGATCATACCCAATCAAGGACTTGGACGATATGGAAATGACATCGATCGAGCAAGCCAGAAATCAATGATGACATCACGACATAGCCGCATGATACATGAAGTACATATTCATCCATTCATGAAGTTACACGAACATGCACTAATTTATTGCATTAGGCATGAAGCACATGCGTATGACTCACATAGGTAGAGTTTGTACACACATACATATCTCTTTAAAGGATAGTTCCGGGACTTTTTTTTTATTGTCCCTACGGTTCGGCCATGTGTTTTTAAGCATAACTCGGTAGATCGTAGAAAACTTTCCTATGGACCTTACCCGACTTTTCGTCCATTAACACACTCGAAATCAGCCGCCATTTTCTGATAATCCTATCATTTCCCCCCATCCCCCTTCTCACCTGCTTTTGCGGCACTAAATCAAATCCCCCGCCCCTGAGCCTGACATCAGCAGACGCGTACCGCCCATTTCCCAACGCCAAAGCACGTTTCGTGTCAACAATCGCTGTGCCTCAGCTAATGAAGTGTCGCCATGGAAATGGCAGGACGCCTCTTTCGTCTATAAGTATAAACACACCGTTTCACAACACACAGCAGCAGATTTTCGATTCCATTACTCTCTCTGTGTTACTTTGAGTATTCTGTGACTCGTTTCTTTGCTCTGGTCAGCTACCTTCGCCGCTTCTAGGCCTTGTGAACACCTGTACCATCTCTGTAAATTATTTTACTTTCTTTACCACACAATGGCTACAATAATGCCGTATATGTACGAGCCCGAGTACACCGAGGAAGAACTACTGGAAAGGCAAGGACGCGAAAACGATGGGGATTCGGACGGCAGTTGGGAGGACCAGTCAACGGATGAAGAGCCTGGACCATGTCGCATGGACGGCGTCTCCACCTGGTGCACGTGCAATCGGTGCGAGCTAATGCCAACTGAGGAGGAGAACTGCTGCTACCGTGAAAATTCCGGGTGCTTGGCCTACATTTCGGAAGGCGAGCCAAGTCCGCAATGCATCACTGAGCTGCCAGAGTTCAGGGAAGCCTGCCTCTCACGGACCGTGTTGAGGATGATGATGGTGCTTATGCACGAACTTCGCGGCACTGTTCGTCCGCGTAATCCGAGTAACGAGTAAGTATACTCTGGTTTTGATGTCAGTGATGCCACTACTATGTCATGGTCGCCTCCCACATATAAAATTACATCTACATATCATTCGAATGCATGTAAATTGGTTCCATATTGTGCATTTTCTAGATAGAATTTTTTTCAAAGCAGAATGACATTTTTTACCTGAATCGACAGTGATAAGAAAGTTTTGTCATTTTAATACAGTTTGCAGCTTTCATTTTCACAGGTGGTACAGGCTGGTGGCCTATCGTTGCTTCACTTGGTGGCTTCACGGGAGGCTCGGACACCGCGTTCGGAGAGTAATACCTGCCTGTGCGGTACTTGCCATTAGACAACATTTCCCCAGCGACAGTGGACAATACCGCGGATTTTCCCTGGATGTGCCGCAACCGGAACTTTACAATGTGTAATGTTTATTATTTATGTTCAATTGAAATTAAAATCTAAAATAAAACCCAACATATATTTTAACAATGGTTGTTTTGATTTTTTAAATGAATCTAGAGATGACCCCCTCTGGCCCGTGCCGCCTTGCCACCACAGGCCAGCCTGCTGCTGACTAACTGCCTAGGGGCCAAAGACCATGTACACTTCAAAGTGGTCTATAGAGCATGGGTTGTTGTTCCCATGTCTACCTCCAGACCCCGTGTCTCCTGCCAAGCATCCCCCCTCACGCTGGACGGCCCCCTGCAATCCACATAAGTGTGTCTCCATTCACGAGTCTTCCTGTGTCTTGTCTGCACGACCACCACCCCAATCCACCCCCCGCCCTATCAAAGGCAGTTCGCACCGGGGTACTTGTGCTGGCAACTGGAGCTGTCAGAGAGCGATAAAGGCCAAGAGGTGCCAAAGACCATGTACACTTCAAAGTGGTCTATAGAGCATGGGTTGTTGTTCCCATGTCTACCTCCAGACCCCGTGTCTCCTGCCAAGCATCCCCCCTCACGCTGGACGGCCCCCTGCAATCCACATAAGTGTGTCTCCATTCACAAGTCTTCCTGTGTCTTGTCTGCACGACCACTGCCCCAGTCCACCCCCCGCCCTATCAAAGGCAGTTCGCACCGGGGTACTTGTGCTGGCAACTGGAGCAGTCAGGGAGCGATAAAGGCCAAGAGGTGCCAAAGACCATGTACACTTCAAAGTGGTCTATAGAGCATGGGTTGTTGTTCCCATGTCTACCTCCAGACCCCGTGTCTCCTGCCAAGCATCCCCCTCACGCTGGACGGCCCCCTGCAATCCACATAAGTGTGTCTCCATTCACGAGTCTTCCTGTGTCTTGTCTGCACGACCACCGCCCCAATCCACCCCCCGCCCTATCAAAGGCAGTCTGCACCGGGGTACTTGTGCTGGCAACTGGAGCTGTCAGGGAGCGATAAAGGCCAAGAGGTGCCAAAGACCATGTACACTTCAAAGTGGTCTATAGAGCATGGGTTGTTGTTCCCATGTCTACCTCCAGACCCCGTGTCTCCTGCCAAGCATCCCCCCTCACGCTGGATGGCCCCCTGCAATCCACATAAGTGTGTCTCCATTCACGAGTCTTCCTGTGTCTTGTCTGTACGACCACCGCCCCAATCCACCCCCCGCCCTATCAAAGGCAGTTCGCACCGGGGTACTTGTGCTGGCAACTGGAGCAGTCAGGGAGCGATAAAGGCCAAGAGGTGCCAAAGACCATGTACACTTCAAAGTGGTCTATAGAGCATGGGTTGTTGTTCCCATGTCTACCTCCAGACCCCGTGTCTCCTGCCAAGCATCCCCCTCACGCTGGACGGCCCCCTGCAATCCACATAAGTGTGTCTCCATTCACGAGTCTTCCTGTGTCTTGTCTGCACGACCACCGCCCCAATCCACCCCCCGCCCTATCAAAGGCAGTCCGCACCGGGGTACTTGTGCTGGCAACTGGAGCTGTCAGGGAGCGATAAAGGCCAAGAGGTGCCAAAGACCATGTACACTTCAAAGTGGTCTATAGAGCATGGGTTGTTGTTCCCATGTCTACCTCCAGACCCCGTGTCTCCTGCCAAGCATCCCCCCTCACGCTGGATGGCCCCCTGCAATCCACATAAGTGTGTCTCCATTCACGAGTCTTCCTGTGTCTTGTCTGCACGACCACCGCCCCAATCCACCCCCCGCCCTATCAAAGGCAGTTCGCACCGGGGTACTTGTGCTGCCAACTGGAGCTGTCAGGGAGCGATAAAGGCCAAGAGGTGCCAAAGACCATGTACACTTCAAAGTGGTCTATAGAGCATGGGTTGTTGTTCCCATGTCTACCTCCAGAACCCGTGTCTCCTGCCAAGCATCCCCCCTCACGCTGGACGGCCCCCTGCAAACTGCATAATGCCACGACATATACACGTCATTCATTCACAAACACACCCCTGTTTCGAATTCTTTATAACCCACTTCATATTTCTAATGAGCACTTCTTTGCGCTTTGCTAGTCAACCCGTGAAGGTGCTGGTTATCTGCTCTTCGTCTCTGTGAACTTCCGTGACCACTTCGAGGAAACTCCTCAGTTTGCAACCTGTGAACTGCTCCCTGTTCTACGACAAGAAACTACTCTGATCCCTGCATCTAACTGTTTGTTCGTCAAGGTAAGGCCATGTACCATAATCATTTTGCGTCCAATTTCTTTTCGTTCAAGACACTACATGCAAGGAACTAGTCACATGTTCTGAGTTTACATTGGTATTCATAGAGAATTGTTGATCTTTACTTTTCAGAACTTTCCACAATGCCTGCCTGTTCCATTGGCGGTTGCCCTTCGAAGACCCATAATAAATCTGAAGGTACTATAATGCATGTTTTCCCTAAAACAATAGATCAGATAAGAGAATGGGTCAGATATTGCGGATATCCACCGTCTGAGCTTGAAAGTAGAGTCCTAGAAGTCTTTGCGGACAAGAGGGGTGATCGATACCGCCTCTGCAGCAGGCACTTTACCTCTGACATGTACTCCACATCATTGCTAATAAAGAAGAACACACCGCGAGCGAGGCGAAAATTGCTCTCAACCGCTATTCCCACTCTATTCGTCCACATCCCTCCACTGGTGAGTCAAGTTTACGTATTTATCTCTCGGCCTTGCGGTAGTGTGTAGCATTAGCTAACAATAATTTCCCCATTTATGTATCCACTCAATATGAAGGCGGAAGATTCTCCATCCGTGTCGTTATTGCAGTCATCAGCCACTTCAAGCGCCTATCGGGTAATCTTACTTGGCTATTCTGCCACTGACTTGTTTTAGGCATGTAAATAAATAGTTTTAATTTATCGTGTAATTATTTTACCTAATGGTACACCCTTGTACTCGTCCTCTAGTCTTTGTTTTCAGTTATAATTATTGTTATCCAAAATAATGCAAGTACTGTCTTTCAGGGAGATGCTGAGGAGTCCAAAGTATTGACGACTACCGTTGATGTCACTCAGATGCTCGAGGTACGTTTCCGGACAGTTCCATCGATGGAGATCATCAGATCTTGCATTCTTGTAGCGTGATTGTTACACACAATGTTTCTTTCGTTTTTAGCCATTGATATGTCCTTCTGTCGTCGCCCTCCTATGTGTCTTCTTTTTTCAATATTGTGTTCATTACTAATGAAAGTCCTATGTTTCAGGGAGTCGATGGAGCATTAGTCCAAGAAGAAGGGGGAGCATGCAGTTACGGGTCGGCGCAACAGCTTGCAGAAGTGTGCACCGCAGTTACATCGTCCCTTGATGTTCTTATGCTTTTCGAGGTATGGATACTGACAGTTCGATCAAGCGAAATCATATGACGTGATTACATCCGCTATACTTCCTTCTTTATTAACGCAAGTACTATGTTTCAGGGAGATGACGGAGCTTCTTCTACAAGAACATCACCCCTAGTAGTTGATGCAGATCTCTGGGTGGTGACACTTCCAACGATCGAGCAAATCGAATCATATTTACATATCCATTATTTATTTTAGACAACTGATCATTTGTGCAGGTCTATTTAGATGAGCCGTTGATGCCTGCACAAAGTTTATGTTCTTTTTAACAAAATAGAAAACCATACTAATGCAATTACTGTGTTTCAGGGAGTTACTGAAGCATCATCTTCAATAATATCATCAATGGAAGTCTATGAGGAGCCCGAGGTATGGACCTTGACAGTTCCTTCTAACTAGATCAACAATGCGTGAATAATTGTCGTTTGAATGTTCTACACAAAGCGTTCATTCGTGTTTTGCTATTGAGATGTACGTGTTTATTGGTCCCCAAGTACATTTTGTGTTTTCGATATTATTATACATACTAATGAAAGTTCTATGTTTCAGGGAGTCGATGGAGCGTCAGTGCGTGATGGATGTGCTTATCATGAAAATATAGTCGTTGCAGCGCAAGAGGAAGTGGAGACATGCACACACGAGTCGGAGCAACAGCGTCCTGATGTTGAAGTTCGAGGCAAGAAAGTTTCAAAGAAAAGAAAGCAAAAGAAGGTTAGTGTCCACACCCGCAAAAACTAAGACCGCAAGAAAGTTGAAGAAATTGTTTTATTCACCCATCGCCGGAGAAGGAACAGATGTTGCAATGGAAGAGAATGAAGTGGACGACAATGAAACACCATCAATATCACTGAACATAGCGGAAGACGATATCAGAGATTCTACCTTTCATGTGAGTGACATGTCCTCAACGTTACAGGCCGAACCAGCTGGGATGCAGAGTGACAGTATAAGGAAAGAGGCCAAATTCATTGTATTCGATAGTTGTTTGATTGATATTATTATTCGGATGAAATGTGGGCATTTGGTTGGTGGGGAAGTATGTGGGGAGCCATTGATTAATGTGACTCGTGCAATTCGAGGCACTAACCTTAAAATACATGCCACCTGTACAAAATATCATCCTTTCTCATGGTCTGCACAACCCATGCTGGGGCAACTGCCAGCAGGCAATCTACTTTGTGCAGCGGCTGCACTTTTTAGTGGTTCAAGTTTTAAAAAGTTAGAGTCTTTCTTTCAGTTTGTGGGAATCCATTTCATTGCGAAAACTCAGTTCTACAAATACCAAACCGATTATCTATTTCCAGCCATTAGCGAAGCTTGGAGAATGGAAAAAATGTCTATTGATAGTACATTCGCGTGCAAACGGTTCAGGCTAGCCGGTGATGGACAGTGCGACAGCCCAGGATATTCAGCCAAGTACTGCACCTACCACTTTCAGGACATGGAAAGTAAGAAAATTGTGAGTTCGGTGGTCGTGCAGGTGTCACAAAATACATCCTCAGTGGCCATGGAGAAAGTTGGCTTTGTAGCATCATTGCAAGAACTACAATCGCGGGGAATGGTGATCGACCTGATAGCCACGGACAGACACGTTTCAATTGCCAAGACAATGAGAGAAGAGTACAAAAATATAAATCACCAATTTGACGTTTGGCATCTTGCAAAAACAATCAATAAAAAAATGTCGGCTGCAGGTAAAAAAAAAGATATGCAAGGTATTTCACAGTGGTCCAAGTCAATCAGCAACCATCTTTGGTGGAGCTCAAAAACATGTGGAGGGTCGTTGGAAATTCTACTGGAAAAATGGCGGTCAGTAATGCTACACTGTACCAACGTTCACCGTTGGAACACAAACCAACATTTCCACAATTGTGAACATGGCCATTTGTCCACAGAGGAGGCACGGAAGAAGAAGTGGTTGATTCCTTCATCACCCACTCACAAAGCCATTGAAAAGATTGTATTTGATAAAACTATAACAAGAGATTTGAGGGGACTCACGGAATTCTGCCACACAGGAGATTTGTAGGTGTTCCACAATATGTGCCTAAAGTACAGGCCAAAAAACGATTGCATTTTGGCATGGAGGGCATGATAAATCTGACTCTTCTAGCGGTCTTGGCACATAACCATAATGTTGGCCGTCAACAAAGTAGGACGACCGCAACTTTAGGGACGCTTCGCTACAATAAGGCCTTCACTAAAAGAAGTAAACAATGGGTGATCAAACCAGTGTTTGAGGATATGCAATATGAGTTTATTGAAAGACTTATTGTTGACATCCTAGATAGGCACATAAATGGAGTTGTGAACGAACCTGTGCAGGGGACAACTGCATTGCCACCCAACATTGCCTGTGTTCCATGTCCACCTAAAGAAGAGCTCATTGAGAAATACACATCACGGTTTAAATGATTGTAATTTGATTGTCTGTTCTCTCGAGTCTCCTCATGTTGCAGGCCCATTGAATATGTGTATCTATGTAATGTGTAAATAAAAGTGATTGCTCAGTGTACATGCAATGTGTCTCTCCACCGTTGCCCCTCCCTTCACCGTGCAGTTGTGCGAACCACCCGGGTGTCACCTGTGACTTTGCTCTGGAGTCTCCTCATGTCGCAGGCCCATTGAATATGTGTAGCTATGTATTGTTTAAATAAAATTGATTGCTCAGTGTACATGCAATGTGTCTATCCAACCTTGTTCATTTGCGCATTAAATTAAACCAAACAGTAATATAAATCATTTTTCAAAAAATATAGAATGTCTCCGTATTTATGGTTCTCTGGGGCTGCAAATGCACGCAGACAAAATGCAAAGATGGAGTGTAAATTTCAAGTCCTGTGAGATGGCCTTACACTGAATGTAGCTAACTAGGAATGTGTGCTCGTTCAAAGTGAAGGTCAGCTGCTTTGATTTTTTGCTCGGGTGCCGGAATGGCCCACGACTCAGTATAAGGTTCTATTGTTATTTGACCTTGACAGGCCGGGACCATCCCGAAAGACTTCTTTTTGGGGGTGTGGTGCAATAACGTAAACGATAATGAATATAATTTCAGAAACCAAAGCCATTTAATGTTCGTTCATTAGAAGAAATAACGTCGGCATAGAAGGAGTGGTATTTCGGGGCTGCCCTACGCACAGACACAATGGAAAATGCAAATATAATGTAAGTAACTCTTTAGATGAGTTTATACCGCAATTTAATTACTATACAGTAGCTTTAAAGATGGGTTAAGTTGTACTTGTTCGTTCTATGTGGCATATTGTTTTGTACCGCGCACTATCTTGAGGAGAACCATCTCCTTTTACGGAAGCACCTCAAAACCTTCCTCTTTGCTTCTGCTTTCTCTCTCCCTCTCCCCTGCTACAACTGGTCCACTGTCTGCGACCTCGGTCCTGGGCCCTTCCACTCTCCACCTGCACTGCCTCCCTGTCAACCCCTGCACTGGGGGACTGTCTCAGTATCCTACAGCCCCCCCTTGACGTATAATACCCAGTTGCACTGTCCTAGCTATGAAATAATTTCCCAACCTAATATATAAAATGAATAATTTTAATAAAGATCTGATGGTGAGACTAATTTCATTTTTTATGTTTTTCAAACAGGTACATCATTCATCATTGTATGTGTCACGAGTACCAGACACCGGCGGATGGGTTTTTTAACCGCCAGTTGCTTCTCCGCGTGAACAACGTTACCACCCTGACCATTTTATGGGACGATCGCCAAGTACAAGTATGCCCTTACGCGGTACTAACGGCTAGATGCAACATACAGACCGTTGTGGTGGCCTAGTGCCTCGTTGTTGGAACAGCCATGCGATTATCAGTGCGACCGAAGAGCTTATTTTATCGTAAACCAACACCCTGTGTACTGCACACGAACATCGCTTGCCGCAAGACGAACTATTTTGGATCGAGAGCAAATAAAAATGCAAATCGCTGAATATTCTCAAAACATTTGATGTCAAATAAATGTACTTTACCAAATTTACAATCTTGCGGTTTAATTTAAAAGTACAGTTTCATATTCCCAATTGTGGCGCGCTGTGTTGTGTGAGCTCATCTGTGTTGATTTCCGGGTTCTGTGTGGAGTCGCGTAGAAGACGCCTGGGCACGTTTGCCTACGCAGCTCAGTCACGTCACGGATAGAGGCGGGGAATATGAATGTTTTGATAAAGTCTGTTTCAGGGGCGGGGGATTTGATGTAGTGCCGCAAAAGCAGGTGAGCCAGGGCGATGGGGGGAAATGATAGGATTATCAGAAAATGGCGGCTGATTTCGAGTGCGTTAATGGACGAAAAGTCGGGTAAGGTCCATAGGAAAGTTTTCTACGATCTACCGAGTTATGCTTAAAAACACATGGCCGAACCGTAGGGACAATAAAAAAAAAGTCCCGGAACTATCCTTTAATACATATCCTTTGCCAAAGCTGAAACCGCAAGATGCAAAGAGTTCATATATTTAGCTTGCACAAGCTTAACTGCTATTATCATGGAGAAACCATTGGGAATGATATAGAAGCTCTAGGTCTCTGAAATGGATGGCAGAGAAAAAGACAGGCTTCGGGTACATGGAAAACCTGACATGATTGCCGCAGCCAGAGGTGAGCAGAAACAAGGCACTTATCAAAGGACAAGTGGAGATGGAAAAGTTCCAGTTAGCAAGACAATGAGCCATCTGCAGAAAATCAGGCTCAAATCCTCATAATTACAAGCAGGACAGCTTCATTTCGTGGTCTCCAGACGTGATCAAGCCGACCAGGACAATGCCCATGCAACCAAGGTAGACAAAGAGGACTGTTGCCTTGGAACCAGGAAGGGAAAAGGCTGCACGTGTTTCCCACTAGCTGCTAACTGACTGCACTCTCCAAGGCTTAGGTAATCAAAGATTGCAACATTAGGGAACACTTTGCACTTCCATGTTTATTCCCATTGCCTTGAAAAGGTACACTCAGTTTGGTAACTGTCCTGGGTCCAACGGAAGGGAGGACGCATTATGACCAATGCAGATTCACCTTTCATGTGCAGATAATTTGTTGCCAGAGCCAATGGTCTTTCTGTGACCCTGCAACATTGTAGATCGATACTTGTCGAGGTGGTCCTAGGACGGGCCCCTAGACATGGTTATCCAATTGTATAATTAACTCATATAGTTCCCATATGTATCCTACCCAAACTGACCAATGTAAATGTGTGACTGGTTTCTGGAATGGAACCTGGATTTGTGACGTCACTTTGGGATAAAACCGGTGACACATGCTTAGAAGACAAGAGCTCCGGAGGATACTTGTTTTTCTGGTGTGATCCCTGTCATTTTGGTTGCTAATAAAATACAGTAACTTGCCCCATGGCTGAGTCTTCCGTTCTTGTGGTGGGGAATCTTTGATGGGCCCAAGTGTTCTCTTCTGATATTTGGGGTGACTGCTAGAGAGCCCTGAAAACCTTTACAGAGTGGCTGGTGTGGGACAGGAAGACAGACAGTAAGTCAGGCGGCCATGCTCCTGTAAATGGACGCCTGACTTCTTGTACCGGCAGCCTGACTTCCTGTTTCACCCAAGCCACTCTCATTGGCTGGGACAGGAAGGAGTGTGTTTTTGGGGGGGAAAGTGGGGTTTCAGTGAGTGGGCTGAGCAGCCAGTGGGGCTCGTGACTGGCCCTTGCAGTGAGCAGCCACTGACACAAAACAAGGGTCTGCCCAGAGTCCCAGCTGTGACCCGGGCAACACTAAGCCCCGCCGAGCTCACCCAGCTCTAGCCTACAAGTCCCAGCATGCAATAGAATTAAACACGGCTGGTTTGAGACGTCATGCGTGCAACTGGGATATTTGGCAGCTTGTGAAGAAAGGAATTTGTTTTCTTTCCACCCGTTATATAAAATAATTTTTCCTGTCCTGGCAAAACGCTAAATCATGCGAAATTACCCAACTACACATTTGCAGTCCTGATAATTGGATGTCACAGAAATAATGTGGCTGTTACCTCAATGCTCCTAATAAGAGTGTAAGTGAGGACACCAAGACGCAAGTAAGTGAGGACGCAATGGGCCTCATTATAAGTTTGGCGGTAGCCGTGCCCTTATTAAGGGCACGGCTACCGCCAAACTCGCTACCGGCCCCAGCCCCCGTGAATGGGCCATTACCGGCCCATTACGAGATGAATGGGCCGGTAATTGCCCATTCGCGTGTGCCGGTATGGCCGGACTCCCGATCCCCATTCTGCCCTATAGGGCAGAATGCGGGTCGGGAGCATGCTTGCACCGGCAACGTTAATAACGGTGCCGGTGCAATCACAAGTTCTGCTCGCGGGTGCCAGTCTGCACGCCTGGTCAGACCACACATGCAGTCCGGCACCGGCAAGCAGAACTCGTAATATGGCAGAGAGGTAACAACGGCGCCGGTAGCACTACCGCCGCCGTTGTTGCCTTTCTGCCACATTCATAATGAGGCCCAATGTCCTCTTCTCGGGAACCTCAACCAAAAACTTGGACAGACTCCAAACTATTCAAAATAACGCCCTTCGTGATGCTCTTGGGATACCCAAAAGAGAACACATCTCAGCAGCCAGACAGCAAGCGCACTGGCTGCCTGTCCGCCAGTGCATCCTTTTCAAAACGCTTGCCCTCACGCACAAATGCATCCATCACACAGCACTCTCCTACCCATCGAACAGAGTCATCATTCCTCACACCTCCAGACCCACAAGAACACCATATGCCAACCTACTGCCTGTTCCTAGAGTTAAACAGCCAGAGGTGGTGGCAAGAGCTTCCCCTTCATTGCCTTCAGGCACTGGAACTCCCTGCCACGTGCCCTCAGAGCTGAACCTTCTCATCTCGCATTCCTCAAAGCAATCAAAACCAGACTGTTTGCTTAAAAAGTCACACACACTGCCTCTAAGGCCCTTACCCAGCGAATGCTATATGTATGTCAAGCTGATGCTTGTCATGTGCCAAACAACTGTATCCTATTGACAATGAAGCATGATATGTAGATCAACATGTAACCCTGGCTGCACTATCACGTGTAACCAATCCTTCAGATCTAAAATTGGGTATGGGCTAATGTAACCGAGTCTCCTACCTAAGTAATTCAACCAAGCCATGTTATCCCTGAGCTGGTGTAACCGAACCGCCTTTCTATGTATTGTCACTAAGTCTTTATCTTTTAACAGTGCCTCGATGCCACAGGGCTGTGTGTGCGCTATATAAATGCAAATAAATAAAAATAAAATAAGAAAAAAAAACTGCAGTCTACCAGTCAAACAGAGGGCAATTAAGGCCCATTCCCTGAACAATAAACGCATTATGTCATTATATTGTAACAATCTTCTTGGTTGAAAAGAAGTGATTTCTGTTCTCTTGTGTCCTGTGCATCAGAGCACGTGCAACGCAGAAGAAAAATTGTGCACTTCTTGCCGCTCTTGGGTGTTTATTTGACAGAGCGAGGGGCATAACGCGTATAACAGGCAATTTATTTTACAGCTTGTGCGCGGTGTGTCAGGGCTCTAGAAACCGTGAATTTTCTGTGACGATATCAGTGGTCTGCACGGTGTAATGACACATGCATGTGTTCTGTGAGTGTTTGCAGGAGATTTATAAGTTGTAAGGCTTTCCAATAAATCAAGCCCTTACAATGCTTGCTCTTAAGTAGCATTTCCAGCCTCGCGGTGCTAATAGAATCCAGCAGGAGAAAGAAATGGCGGCTAAGAAGCTGGCAGACGCTGTTTAGAGTGTGCAATAGAGCTGATCCGCCACCTCAGGGCAAAAGGAGCAATCGGAGGGCAGAGGTTAAAGAGTTCAGACACACTTCACCCCATTTAACTGCAGCAGGCCTGCAACGTATTTTACACACTGAAAGGCATCGCCCTCGTTTGATGAACAGCATCGCCACCGTGTGGACAAGCAAAGTACTCCCACTTCTCGTTGGGATAGCCATCTTAAAATGTTTTCAGGTCAAGGGTAGGCAAACTGTCTTCAAACGTTTAACTTCAGTCTTTCTCTTGCATAGAGAGAGTAAGGGGGTCTTCCTGAACAGTTTATAGCCGTCTACTTGTGTACTTGTCAACTAATGTAATAGTGCTTCATGTGTAATGAGGGGCTGTGGGGAACAGGCTAACGAGTCACAAAACAAGATATGGTGGGTTGTGTTTTTTGTTTTTTTATTTCTATAGCATTTTACAACAGTTAGTGAGATGGTACAATAATA
Source organism: Ambystoma mexicanum (assembly GCF_040938575.1). Classification (NCBI taxonomy): domain Eukaryota; kingdom Metazoa; phylum Chordata; class Amphibia; order Caudata; family Ambystomatidae; genus Ambystoma; species Ambystoma mexicanum. Next base: position 210,423,048 of record NC_090929.1, read on the forward strand.
TAAAATGATGAGAACTACACAGAGGGGACATAAAAAGCAGGAGCATGGTAAAAGAAACTATTCAGTAAGAAAATGATTCGATGAACCAACAAGACTGAGAAAAATGAAAGTCCCACAAAAAGGAGTAAATGCAGGACAATACCAGGCGACCCCACACAAACTTAGACAATAAGCAAGAGGGTAGGCCAGTGTTCAGTCCTCCCCAGCCCGTGTGCTGGCGAGGGAGAACACGTGCGTTGTTCCGCAGGCCGAGGCCTAGCTGTGGAGCGAATAAAGAACGACACCCACACATGAGTCTCTGTCGGCCCGGAACTGCCTCCTCATGGAGGATGCAGGGCTTTTATTCAAGTGACTTACGTCACTGCGTTGCGGGACGTAAGCTGTACACAACATTCCTCCTTTTTTCCAACAAACAATAACACAACATACTAACTGTAATCATGTAAAACGGATTTAACAACTCTACTGTGTAATCTAGTCCAGCACAGTTTGTGGTTCTACCACTCATAGGGCCTCATTCCGAGTATGAATGTAGTCATGGCGCTATTTGCCCCATGACTACCTCCCATACCGGGTCCGGGTCCGACCTGGTTCGATGGGGACTTACCGGTGCATTCCGACCCTGGAGGTGCGGTAAGTCCCCATTGAAAAATCCATTCCCCATTCCCACTTGAGCCCCGATAGGGCTCAATGGGAATGGGGAAGTAGCTAATAACGGTACTGCAATTTGCGGTACCGTTATTAGCTCTCTGGTCCCTTAGCGGCTCCCTCTAAGGGCGCCTGATAAAACCAGGTGCCCATTGCGGGACCCGCTAAGGGACCTTGGAATAGGGCACAAAGGGATTACCAGCACCGATGTCCTTAACGGTGCCCGGTATCCATTTGCGCCCACCTCGAAATGAGGCCCATAGTCTTTTAACTTGTCTGGGGCTCTCGGCGCAGTTCTTAGGGTGTGGCGCCCGCATCTGGGGGCTGTCCCCGACCTCGTGCCCTGTGGCGTCTCACCTGCCTTCTCTGGAGATGCCTCGCTCTGTTCATCCACCAGTCTGTCTGTCCCCAGATTCACGGTTGACTCCACCTCCTCCTCAGGTTGGTAGTGCTCGTCCTCTGGCATCAGTCCAGCTTCCTCAGAGGGCTGCTGGTCCCCGTCAGTCCACATATGTCATTATCATGGTTCCTCGCCGTTGAGTTATTCTCCAGGGGGCCATGTCATACTGTGTGTCTAGTTTCGTTTTCGAGGGGTTCCTCTTCACCAACACTTGATCACCGACTTGGTGACTGGATTCCTTTGCATGTCTCTTTGTGCTCATGCGCTCATTCGCTGTGATCCTTTTTTGGTGAGTGTGCTCGCTATCGTAGGCATCCGTGCCCCGGCTTGGGTGGTGTGGAATGGATGAATTTATCACTGTCCCACACATGACATCTGCCGGTGGTAACCCCGAGGTGCTGTGGTGTGTCACTCTGTAGTTCCTTAGGAATCGATACAGGTCCACCCTCCAGGGGCTGGAGTGTGCCCAGTATAGGCGTAGCACTTTGTTGAGGGTACGCATGAACCTCTCCATGCCTCCATTGGCTTGGGGCCATCTCGGCGTGATGTGGTGGTATTGAATGTTCAGATCTTCCAGGTATTTCTTGATTTCCGCTTCTTGGAAGGGTGGCCCGTTGTCGCTCCGGGTGCGGCGAGGTAGACCATGGGTAGCAAAAATCTTCTCCAGAGCTGGCATCACCATGTCCGCAGAGGTAGATGACACGATTTCCACCTCGGGATATCTTTAGTCGTCGATTGCTACCTCTGTGGTCCAGTGCTGAGACTAGGTACACTTTCCACCCTCTTCTCAGTTGTCCACTATCTGTCTCTTTTGTTGTGACGCCGTCGCCATTGCCTTCTTCGTCAGTGGAGGAGTTGGCCGTCTCGACACAGCAGGCATTGGCCTGTTTCTTTTTTCTCTGGGCCCCTTTTTCTTGTTGCAGCGGGAGGCGTTGTGCGGGTCCTGACGATCTGCAGACCCTTGAGTAGTGATCCTTCCGGCCACATGCTCTGCATGTGATCCCCTGTGCTGGACAGTTTCGCCTTCCATGACGTACGCCTCCACACCATCCACATTCGGTGGTCCCTGGGGTCCTTGATTGCCACCAAGAAGAGTTGTTTGCATCGCTGGAGTCTTCTCTTCTGAGGTCGACAAATGAGTACCAACACAGGTTGAGTGATATTGTGTGCATATTGGTTCTATAAAAAAGAGCTTAAGCGTAAGCGTTATACAACAACATATTATCATTTGGCCTTGCACGTCTGATTGGATTCGCAGTAATTGGACAATGTGGATCTATACACACAGATATTAATGATACATATGGCGATCCATTCTTGTGTGAAATGTATATCACATTAGTGAAATCATAACCATATTTTTCGTAGTGTACTTAGGAACAATGCTATTTGATGCCACGTTCTGTTTTGTCAAGGGATGAAAGGTCGTGTTTCATCGCTTCCCGGGACGTCACTTTCAGGTGGGGTCAAATAACATCACTTCTGGTGGTCAAGGGTCGTGAGGCGAGGAGTGGCCCACTTTTTCTTGGGTGTCCGGGCCTATTTCTTGTCCCATTCCGACCCTGCCTGGAAGCCCTCTTAGCCACACACAACATCCACCTCCACCAATATGCTGACAACACACAGCTATACCTCAAGATTGAACCCATCAAGGACATCCATAGGCTCAAAACCTGACTCTCGCTGATCCTGTCTTGGATGTCCAGTGCATACTTGAAGCTCAACCCCTCCAAGATGGAATTCCTACTCCTCAATAACAACACCGAACACCCAGACATACAGACCTGGCTATCAACCATGAACTCTGAGGTTTTCACACCCGCGCTCACCTCCTGCGCCAATTCCCTCGGCTTCCACATTGACAAACACCTCTCTTTCAAGAGACACATAGCTAAGAAAACTCAGACAGCTTGGTATCAGCTTTCCCTCCTTCGAAAAGTCAAGCCCTTCCTCCCTACGGACAGCTTTAGATCCACTGTTCAAGCACTTGTCCTATCCCACCTGGATGGGGGCAATGCACTCCTCAAAGGCCTCCCGACATCCACCCATGTGCCCCATAGAAATGTCCTACACACGGCTGCATTCCTCATCAAGTGTCTACACAGATATGAACACATCACCCCTGCCCTCATTCACCTTCACTGGCACCCACTGCACGCACAAATCACCTTCAAGTCTTGCTGTATCATCTATAAGGCAGTCGCCCTGAAGTCACCCAGCTACCTCGCAGGGAAACTCAACATCTCCGGTGGACAGCACACCACCAGAAGCCAGGACATGTGCAGACTTGAAATCTGCCGCTACAAAAAGGAAAATACCAGGAAACAAGCCTTCTCTGCCTACGCCCCAACACTATGGAACCTCCTCCCCATCAGGATCAGTCACCCCCACGCGCCCAAAATTCAGAAAAGAACTCAAGACCCACCTCTTCAAGGAGTCTCTCCTCCTCAAAAACTAGGCCATCACGTCACCCCTTGTGCAACCTGACTCACCAGATGCCGCCCGGCCCTTTCCTCCCCATGACGCAGTACAGCTGTACCCCATCCTCTGTCCCACTCTGTATCCTCGCCCGCCACTGTATATCTGTTTGTTTGTTACCACTGAAAGTGCTCCGTTATGCATCTGTAATGTTGTACACCTCTGTAAAGCACTCTGTTATGTATCTGTATTGGTGTGTACCTCTGTAAAGTGCTACGTTGCTTCTCAAAGCTAGGTCAACGCTCAATAAATACAATAATAATATTAATAATAATGAGGTGGAGCGGATTCTGGACCAGGGTTGCAGATAAGGAAAACAAATGTTTTCCTATATCTACACGTGTATGCATGCATGTGTGTGTGTGAATGAATGAGTGTATGTTGTTTGGGTTCACGTTTGAATGAGAGAGTTTATGTTGTGTGGGTAGAAGGGTTAGAGAGAGAGAGTGTATTGTGAAGCATCATGCAGATCCCTTACCAAAACCCTGCCTAAAGTCTCCTGCCAGGTGGCCAGGGGAGGGCAGACGTTGCCTGATCCCAACCTTGGGGCTGGTGCTCTGCCAGAGGATCACCTGGGTGGAAACAGGGCCCATGGTAGTGTGGAGATTCCGTGGGATGAGACACAGTTTTTTTCCTCTGAAAGGGATACTTTTACCACTATGCCAGAAGAGGTTATGGCTTTTTGTCATTTTAATATCATTAAACCTGAGAGGGTAAATCCTAAGGTTGTTACCAAACAGCATATTATACCAGAAGAACAAACCTTTTTTTCCCTAAAAAGAAATGCCCTCCTCAATACGAAAGGTACACTACAAGGAATGGCGGAAATGTTGCCTTCTCCACACCTTCTTCCTCTACTAACGTTAAAAGTGATATGGGAATTAAATCTACCCTTAAAAACACACAAGAAGTAGAAAAAAACCTCACTTTAAGAAAGTGAACTACATGTCCCAGAATCCTACAGGGACTGAGACGAAGAAGAAGGCTGAAGAGGCATGTAAAAGTGAAGGACAGGCAAGTAGGCCTAACAGCCTTTGCCAGTGTCAGGCAATTAAGAGTAAGGGCCTGCAGCTGAAATCAATTGCCCCAACTGAGAGGCATAAAAGACTGCAGTAGGAGGGGAAGAGAGAAGGAGCTGGAGAAATAGCTGGAGCAGGGGCTAGAAGGCTGGCAGTAGTAGTAGAAGCAGAAGAGCATGAGGCTGGCAGTTCATGAGGACATGGGATCACTTAAGGGACACCTGTGACAAGAACAAAGCAGATTTCACCTGCATGTTCTGAGAGGGTCCTGTGTTCACAAACCATGCCTTGCTGTGGCTGCACTGAGAGAGATGTGCCGAGACGAATGGTCTTCCCAGGTGTGCCTAGTGGCTGTAATTGTAAAGCCATGATCGTGCTGCAACCTCAAACCTGTGTGAAGAAGCGAGCTGCGGGAAGAGGTGTGAAAGAGACTGCCCGTTGGTAAGGCCGGACCAGAGACACCCATGCTGCAGAGGGTTGTGGGTCCTAGGTGTCCTTAAAGTGGTAGAAGAAGCAAAAGTCAGGATGTGGTGGCACCCCCCAAACCGCTGTGTTCCTGGAGCCGGTGAGTGAAGCTCTGTTTTCAGGTTCATTCTGAAAACCTTGCCGGTAACTGTAACCAAGCTCTTAATTAACTTGCGTAATAGTAGGATTGTGTAGAAACTGTTCGTCATTGTGCAGAATCCTGCTGACAATGGAAATGTATCACGTGCACTTCTCTTAAAAGTTGGAGTGCTCAAATATAAAGGAACGCTTTTCTTTTTTCATTTTTAAACTGTTTAATGTTACCAGAGTGGGCGTGTGCCTCCAAAAAAAGGGGAAAACGCTTTTCAAATCACTCGGAACCCTAACGCTGACTTTCACAACCTGTTACAAGAACTTATAACATCAAAGAGAGGTCGCGTGTGAACAACTGTAGCTCCCAACAGGAGTCAGAGAATATCTCTGTGTTAATAAGTGGGAACACCAGTATTTACAGTTCTTTAAGGTTAAAGATCCTCCTTAAAGAGTGGTTGCATTTACCTAAATATGTTTCTCTTTTGAAGATTGAACATTGAAACATCAAAAACAAGCATTCTGTAAATGTAGAAGTTGTTGCACTAACAAAAAGAACAAGCAATACCCAAGCCAAGAGGCGAAACCTTTCTATAGTGAAACCAGCCCTGTTGAAATCCATCCACCTGAATTCTGATGTTGTTAAGGATGTTAAAGGTGCAGTGTTCTCTGATACAAGTGTGACATTGTTATCCCAAGCTGGAAGCATGGCAATACATCTTCAGGGTAATTACTAGAACCAAGAAGGTGTGAATGAAACTGGGGAAGGGAGCTGGGTGCTTGCAAGGACATTAAGACTGCAAGAAGATTAATAACATCTGTAATGCTGAGACTGTTGAAGTGGAGAGTAAGGCAGTCTGGAAGCAAAGACAGGTTATACTAGAGGCAGAAAGACAGACAGAAGAGGCAAAGAGGATGCCCCTTTCTTATAGAATAAGAAAGAAGAGTGCTTTACCCACCTGTGGAGGTCAAATAGTCTTGTCTTTAAAATTCCTCTTCATCCTGCAGTATAAAGTTGAAGCAGAAGGACCTAAACTGTGGTTGTGTATAATACTGTCTGTGGATGTCACATTGAAGGTGGTTGAAGTAGTAGCATATGGTGGAGTCAAGGAGTCTGTTTCCAGAGTAACAGACTGCTTGACTTCACTTCCACAGTTTGTCTCCGGAGGATAGCTCTGGGTCAATGCGCCCGCTTGGAAGTAAGCCAACCCTGAGCAACACAGGTTTGATCCTCGGGTCCGTGCTCAGAAACCTCTGGGTATTAAGCACATTATAAATAACCAATTACAATTACAACATTAGTAGAAGTGTGGTTGTCTATAGGAAAGCAACAACCCAAGAAGAAGAATCCTGACAATTATACCAAAGGCACTGCAAAGGTCATACATACTTGGAAAGTTGTTGAAGAAGGAGCTGTCAATTTATTCTCTGCACTGTGGCTAAACAATCTTGGAAAGAGGATATCCAGGATTATCATTGGTGCTGTTTACTTGGCTGGAAATCGAAGGGGAACCTTTCAACAGGAAGCTGAAGAACTGTTACCAGTGGATTTTTGTTTGGTAAAGTTTTGTTTCATTTGGAACTTAAAAGAACTGGTTCAACACTTTACTTTTCTTTTTGAACATTTGGGGGACATTGACTTTGAACAATCCTGGGAAAGGTCATCCAAATTACTGCTTGTTAGTTGATTTACTTTGAATGTTTCTGTTTAGTGTGAGGGTCAGTTTTGTTTATGCTAGGAACAACCCCCTCAGTTCTTAGACTAGGTAGGGAACTCCCTGATAGAGTAGGGTTAGTGAGGATTTATTTTCACTTTGTATTATTTAATAAAATGTTTAATTCTGAGAAAAACACAAATGCCTCGCATTACCGACACCTCACAGTATGTTGTATAGGTGAGCAGCTGCAAGCAATGAATGCAAAAATGAATGCGTATGAATACTGAACAAATGTGTCTGCTTCTTTGCTTGCAAATGGTCCGGGAAGTGTTTTTGTACATTTGGAGGGAAGAGAGTAATTGCATTTGTGCAGCGGTACATCGGCCCATTCTCCGACCCTGGCAGTGAGTAGCAGCAAGAAGTGTGCTGTGAAAGGGTGAAAGCTGACCCCCACACGGAACCATGCTTCCAATCTAAAAATAATGTATACTGTCTGTACTAAGCTGTAAAAGAAAATGTCCCTGTGATCATTGATATAGACAAATTACTTCAATTTCTGCTTTGTGCAGCCCTTCCCTGAAGACCAGATAAGGTGGACGGGCCAGCTTTGTGTTTCACCATGGGTCTGACTGGCTTCCTTCAGTGACTAATGGCACACTGGGCATGATTGGTAAAGCAAACATGATAATTGTGATTATGTGGCTAGACTGGCCTATGTTTGTGCGCCAGTTTGATGCTATTTTCTTATGATGGCATGACACTTTTGACTGGCCCTCAAGGGTAAAGCAAACATTATAACTGTTATTACATGACTAGACTGGCCTATGTTGGAGCAGCCAGTATGGTTATATTTTCTTACCATGTCATGGCATTGTTGTATTGAGCATCATGGGTAAAGCAAACACAATAGGTGTTATTATTATTTGGTTAGACTTGCCTACATTGCTTCAACCTATCTGGTGTACTTTTTTTAAAATGGTATCTCTCATTTTTACTGGGCATCAAGAGTAAGGCAAACATGATAAGTGTTATTATGTGACTAGACTGGCCTACATTGGTGAAGCCAGTCTGGTTATGTTTTCTTACTATGGCATAGTAATTGTTTTACTGCCAAGGGCAACAGGTTTATGTTCCTATATGGTAATACGGCATCTATTGGTGCAGTGTGCATGGACATGTGTGGGAACAGCCAGCATTAAAATGTATTTTCTAATGGCATAATGTGGGCAAATGCATCATGAAAATGCTCCTGCCACTTTTGGTGACTTGAAACTATTATCTTGTTTATGTGCAACCGTGCAAAATCAATTGCAAACTGTGTAGCTTTTTAAGCAATTCTTTTACAGAAAGCATGTGTAAAATGTGCCCATTCATTTTTTCAAAATAATTGTGTGGCCTCCTTCCCTCCCAAATCCCAATAATAAGGTCAATGCTTGGTCACACCTGCATAGTCATGGGAAAAATGTCCACCCTACCAATTAAAAAAATCACCAGCCATCACTGCAGGAGAGACGTACAAATTCAGGTTGTGCCCCAAACCCAGACAAGACAGGAGGGACATACACATATAGGCTGTGCCCTTATCCATCTAAGAGAGAAGAAACAGAAACAATGAGTGTATGCCCCACCCCTACAAGACATACAAATTCAGGCTGTGCCATCATCTATGCAAGACAGGAGAGCAGTAGAATGTGAGGCTGTGCCCTTACCTGTGTAAGAAAGGAAAGATGACAAAATTGAGTGTGCTTTTCAGAGGGAAAGGTTCTAATCTGCTTCAGAAGCATCACTAAGCACTTCATTTACTTGTGCGTTCAAAGGCAAAGAAGAGGCCAAGATAGACCCTGGAGTTTTCCCTTTTTTGTGTTTTTTTAAGAGTGTCCCACAAGCACAAAGTCCGAGCAAGTGAGCAGAGCTTTATAAATACCAAATGGAGACGCAACAAGCATAATTTCGGTTTTCTTGTGATTTAGCCCAAGCCAGTGTTCTGCTCTTCACTGTACTGTTAGGCCATAAATATGCTATATTTGAGCTATATTTGTATTTGTATTTGTATTTTATTTATTTATAAAGCGCAGCCAGGCCCAGGGGCATACGGGCGCATAAGTTAGATCTGGTTACAGTTGCAATTGAAAGCAGTCAATAAGGGTTACGTTACATTGCAGTTACAGGTGGGTACAAACTTAGTCATGCAAATGCATATATACATAGTCTAGTATAAGTACATTAATTACAAAAGTGTGCCAGTGACAGTCAATCATGCTGGGATCAGGCGGTTAGGGTGTCATAGAGTCGATGTTGTGAAGCCAACAATTCGTGTTATGTTTAAATAGGTTAAATGAAGGTTCTGCTCGCAAAAGCGCAGGTATTGTGTTCCATAATTTAGAGGCTTGTACAGGGAAGCTAGCACCACCCGAGTTATGAAGTTTAAATCTCGGTATGGACATAGTGTTAGCTTGTGCTGCTCTAAGTGGTCTTGAAGAAGTGTGAGGTGTAAGTTGGTTGGTGAGGTAGGCTGGTGCAAGGTTGGCCCTGGCTTTATGTGTAAGGGCCAGAGTTTTAAGGGATATTCTGTACTTGACTGGAAGCCAACGTAGTTTGCGTCTGGTCTCCGAGATGTGCATCTTTTTGGGGATGTTGAGGGCAGCCCTGATGGCATTATTTTGAATTACTTGCAGTTTGTTGATATTTTTGTAGCTAGTGCCTAAGTGAAGGGCATTACAATAGTCTATCTTGGATAGGACTAATGCTCTAGCAAGAGTAATGCAATTGGGTGAGGAGATGAACGGCCTACATGCAGTGATCAGCTTGCAGGTGTAAGCGGCTGATGATGCTACTGCATTAGTTTGTTTGGAGAAGGATAAGGTGGCATCGATGTAAACCCCAAGGGTTTTGGTGTTATATGACACGGGGATGAGATTGCCATCTATGGTGAAGGATTTAAATGCGGGATTGAGATTTTTGAGTTTGGCGTGAGTGCCAAGGATGATCAACTCGGTTTTTTCGTCATTGAGACAGAGTCCATGATGTGCCATCCATGCTTGAATTAATGAGTAGATTTCATTAAGGGTTTTGCTGTCTGTTTCATAGTTCCCCGAGATAGGAATGAGTATCTGGGTGTCGTCCGCGTAATTGGTATACGTGACACCCAGATAGTCAAGGATATCAAAGAGGGGCTTTGTGAATATATTATATAGTGTCGGGGACACGCAGGAGCCTTGCGGGACTCCACAGGGTACTGGTGAAGGTTCAGCAGAATCAGTGGGAGAGAAGACCCTCATGGTTCTGTTTGCCAAGAAGGAACTGATCCAGGCTGTGGCTGCGTCTGAGAAGTGTGCTGCAGTTTTCAAGTGGTGACAGAGTGTTTGATGGTTGACCAGGTCAAAAGCTGCTGACAGATCAAGCAATAAGAGGAGTGCAAGTTTACCATTGTCTTTCAGGATTTGGATCTGGGTAGTGAGATCTATTAATGCAGTTTCCGTACCGTGTCTCGGTCGGAAACCTGACTGCCTAAGTCCTAGGAGATTGTTTGATTCTAAGTAGGCCTGTATTTGTAAATAGGCTGCTCTATCCAGTATTTTGAATAAGAAAGGTACAGTTGTTATCGGTCTATAGTTAGACGGGTTGGCTGGATCAAGAGTAGGTTTTTTAAGGAGTGGGATGACCCACGCATCTTTTAGGTTATCAGGCACTACTCCAGTTTTGAAGGAGGCATTGATGAGGTTCGTTATGAATGGTGCCAGGTCGTGCGCAGCAGCTTTGATGATCGGGGCAGGGCAGGCATCACCTTGGCAATTTGAAGGTTTAAGTTTTCTGATGATGTTTTCTACTTCCCAGATTGAGAGGGTTGAGAAGCTGAAAGGTTTACAAGTTGACTTAAAGGTAGGTGATTTGTTAGGTAATTGTTTGTAGTCCGGGTCAGCAAGTAGCAGGGATTTTTTTGCGTTGATTTTAGATTGTAGGCGAGCTATTTTATCTACTAAGGCCTTCTGAATATTACTACACCATAGTGCATCTGTAACACATTTGTCTATGGGGGCAATGGGGGATTCTAGTTCTTTCAAAATCTTAAAGAGTTCCTTTGTGTTGGATTTCGCTTGTGTAATCCTTTTGTTATATGTGTCCTTTTTAGCAATTAAGATGGCTTCTTTGTAACTAGAGGAGGCTAGGGTTAGCTCAGTCTTATTGGATGCTGTGGGATGTTTTTTCCAATGTGACTCTGCGGTTCTCTTAGCTTTGCTTAATTCTCTTAGCTGCGGCGTGAACCAAGTGTTAAGGTGACGCTGTGGTTTGGGTTTCCGCAATTTTAGGGGGGCAATGGTGTTCAGTGCTTTAAGTATAGCCTGGTTGTAGATATCCACTGAGACTGTGGGGTCAGCCTCTGAGTCAATATTGTTCAGGATGGGGAGTAGTATGGGTAAGAGTTTGTCAGGTGTATTATATTTCTTATTTCTCGTGCTGGTAGCTGGGGCGATGATAGGCGCCAGGTGAGGTGTATTGGCTTTGATAGAGAAGGTTATTATGTGGTGATCCGGCCAAATGCATGGGTCATTGGATAGAAGGTCAATAGAGCAATTGAGATGAGTGATCCAGTCCAGTGTTCTGCCTTTGATATGAGTGGGCGCGTAAATAATGTGCGTGTGACCCAAATCCGATAAGGTGTTAGCTAGGTCATGGGCGTTAGTGTTCTTAGGGTCGTTAAAACCAAGATTAAGGTCCCCAAGTAAGATCGTTTGAGAGTTGGGTTTGGTATCTGTATATTGGTATCTGTATATTGGTCTCTGGATCATTGTGAAGATTAAATACTATCTAGATATTGCCGCTCCAGTAGATTTTGGAGGGGTTTCATATAGATGGTGAAAAGAGTGGGGGAAATACAAGAGCTCCGTGGGACCCCACAACCCACCAGCTCATTTTGGGAGAAATTATCATTATTTTAAACTCAAGATGTCCAATTATTGGGCAGCGATCAGAACAAGCTGATGGAACTCTCGGCTACACGAGCGACCTCCTTGATGCAATGTATTCAAATTGGTATGATCAATGGTGTCAAATGCCGCCGACAGATCGAGGAGCATCAGCAGTCCTGACTGACCATCACCTGAAATAGGAAGGAAAGACTCTTTCACATCCACGGGCACAGCTCTACTCCTCTAGCAGGATGAAAACCTAAGGGAGAAGTTTTCAAGGTGGACTTGTAAGTGGGAGGTATCTATCAAGTCCAGAATCATTCAAAGAAAAGGGTGTTAGTAATTGGTCAATAACTAGCACAATCCCCTGGGTGAAGATTCTTCCTTCGGGGAGTGACCCATGATTGCTTAAGGACCTCTTACGAAAGGCAATCTCTAAAAGAAGCATCAATAAACTCACTACTTGAAGAACCCAGAAACTCCTCACACTCCTTCACAATTAAGGAAGGGCATGGATTGCTGGGACAGTTAGTGGTTCTAAAAGAGACCAAGAAAGATGTGGTCTCATCTTAGAAACAGGGTGGAATTCAAACATCACCTCAGAATCCTGACCCGGTAATACTGGCAAGTTCAAACAAACTATTGGGAGATTACTGTTCACGTGGACTAAAGGGTTAGATTGTGAGGAGTTAATACCAGTTCTAAGCTTAAGAATCATTTCTCAAAAGAAAGTCTGGGTCTTACCACACCCTAACGAGGATGGTGGCAAAGAACTAGTCGTGGAAGAAGGTTTTTTCAAGATGTTCTGACAAGATAATGCAGGAGTCCCATATTCTACACAATTCTTTAGAGGAATGAGAAACTGCTTCAGTTTGTGAAGCATAAAAGCTTTTCGTTGCTTGTACAATAGCATTTCTAGAGAGAAGCTGAGTACTCTTTAATTTTTTGCAAATATGTTTAATAGGATTTCTTCTCCATTTATGTTCAATGCCTTTAGCCGACTTCTAGAGTCTAGTTCAGATATAAACCACTTATTCTGCACATGTTAAACTTTGATAAGCTTAGATTTCCCAGTGGGTTTGGCCCACTCCCCCCCCCCAATCTTACCTCAATATTCCTAAAGGTGCGATTGGTTTGAATGTCCTTTACATTCTGCAGATCACAAACGATTATGGGTATGATATGATATAATATGGCATTTATAACGCGCCTATACACAAGTGTTTCAAGGTGCGACGAGGCAAGGGAGGGGGAACAGAGGGAAGACAAACAACGATCCTACTGAGCCAGGTGACATTAAGATCTTGCAAATGCATGGGAAGGGGGAGATTGAGGGGGTAAAGGGGACAGTACAGTGCAGTACATGGGATAAAAGAATAAATAACAATACATAGAGATACGGCCAGCAGGTGGCAAGGGTAAGTGCAGACAACATGTGTCAAGTACTGGTAGTGGGACTGTAGGATACAGAAAACAGCCCCCCAGTGCGGGGGTTGCCAGGAAGGCAGTGCAGGTGTGCGACTGGCGGGGGAGGGGACCTGGGTCAGAGATCAGAGGGTGGCCAGGTAACCAGTGCAGTTTTGGTTTCAGCCAGGAAGTCAGCAGGGAAGAGGAGGAGAAAAAGCAGAAGCAAAGAATATGGTTTTGAGGTGCTTCCGGAACCGGAGATGATTCTCCTCAAGTTTCAGGGAGGCAGGAAGGCTGTTCCAGAGGGAGGGCCCAGCCGAAGAAAGAGATTTTAGGTAGAACCTGTGGGCGAAGCAAGATGAGATTTGAGTAAACAAAGTGGGACAGCTGCATGATCTGACCGGTCAACTGGAGCACACATTCAGCCTCATTACAGGTATGGTGGTTCAGGAAAATTTAGTGGTAATGTCATGCTTATTGTGTTACTGCCACATTATTGCTGCATTCCCTCCCCGCCAAACTACAAGTTTGGTGGAAAGATGGAGGATTCACCACCTGGTAAGAGCTGGAGGTAAATCTGCCACCTTTCCACCCAAAAGTGGCAAAATTGGTGGAATTACCACCAGCAGAATTACCACTGCTGGTAATTCTGCCGAAATCCCCATACGGACTCAAATTAATGGAGACTAACATCGCCAACCACCCCATGTAATCTGACAGTAATTCCAATGTACCAAGTGGTGGAAACAGTAATTCTGTTTGGTCTTATCGCGGCAGAAATAGCACCAAACTCATAATGAGGCTGATTGATTGGTCGGCACGATATTACATGTAATCATCCAATCCAGGGTTGGAGGAGCATTCAAACAATGAAATTCAAGGTCAACAAGCAATGAATGTCTTATAGAAGCTTGAGTATCACCCGGGACATTCAAATCTCATAACAGCATTAAAGGTGAAGAAACCTTCAAAATGGACAAAATTAACTTCATAAAATAATGAACATAGGTAGAATAATAGTGGGGAGCATGAAAGATACTAATAATTTGTATATGGAGAAAAGATGAATCCTTATAATTTATGCAAAGAATTTCACATCCTGAAGATCTTCACATTCTCATTTAAAGGTTACGTTACGTGACTGGCTCATGCCAAGCTTGGCTATCATACTATCTCACAAATGAATCAGGAGAATTATAATGAGGCAAGCACTTTTGCAATGTGGTAGGTCTTTGGCAGTGTCACTAACAACAGACATGGCAAAGGGAGAACCCATGAGAAGTGCAAGATTGAGAGTAGAATTGCTTGAAGTATACCACAACAATCCAGCCTTCTCACACTACCCACCAGTGTGCGTATGTGTGACACCAGCCCTGGAGGATGGATAGAAGAGTTCAGGCACTGTTCTTCTTCAGTACTTTATCTCTTGGCTAAAAATGCTGTCTTTAAAGAAACTCTGTTGAGAAATCCAGGTACTGTTCCAAAACATAGCTTTTGTACTATGAAATGTGGTAATGCTTCCACTAATCGTTCACAATCCCTGCTATGAAAGGTTGCCAGTGTCCCATGAAAAGGGTGTCAGTTACCGTGATAATTTAGTGTACTGTGCCTAAATACACAGCAAATGTGTTGAAGCACTGGTGCAGTCAGTGCCACTTAAAATCCATACAACACTGCTAAGAAGTGTTGACACTGTGCCATCAGCTAGTCTTAATGGGAAGGGCTGTTACTGTTACATTACAAGTATAAAAGTTCATCAAACGAGTGCTGATAGAATTTCACACTGATGCCTCTATACATTACACCTTGACTGCAGGGGTTGGGGGGGGGGGGGTTAATGTAAAGTGCAGACCACATGGCCAGCCATTCCTTGCTCTTTCTGCAGAGACTACTAACAATTCACTATGCCCTTTCAGAAAACACACACACACACTCACAAGTGTTCTTTAAAAACGATATGTTATGCTATGTTATATGGCATTTGTATAGCGCCTATGCCATTGGCAAGGCCTCAAAGTGCTGTGGGTGAATGCCCTTGGAGGACCTTTGTCCGAAGTATGAGAACTGCGAAGAGGATTTAGAATGCGTTTGTGCATTTTAGCCAGTACGAAGGTAGGTAGGGGCAGCTAAGTCCCTGCTAGCGACCCATGGAGATCTGGCTAGTGGCTGGGCACTGTGATAGGCTGTCAGGAGAGTGTGTGAGTCAAGGAGACTGATTATGTGACCAGCTAGACCAATTTATTTTCATGGGACTCTGCTGCATTGTAGTGGCACAGGTGATGTGCGAGTCAAGGAGACTGATTATGTGACCAGCTAGACCAATTTATTTTTATGGGACTCTGCTGCATTGTAGTGGCACAGGTGATGTGCATTATGAGATCAAGTAGTGAATAATTGCAGGTGTATGCGAGTGGGTGGCTGTGCCCCAGAAGGGATGCAGCTATGTTCCATTTAGATAGAGTGCTATACGTACCATAGAGTCATTGCTGATATCTAGTTGCGATGTGGGTATGCCGATCATATCCAACGGATAGAGTGGAATCCTTTCTATGCATGCAAGGTACTGTCCCGCTGTCTCCTCAAGTGACTGATTGATGCTCCACCTACCTGTCTGGAGTTGATAGTTCACCCAGGAAGTGGACTAGGTCAGTTAAGATGCAGAAGGGAAGAGCCATGTGTTGAGTGCCTTCCACAAGGCGAGGTGATCCTCTTTGTTTAAAGCACAGACCTAGCTCGAAAGCAGCAGAATGCTGTACAGAGTGTGGGTAGCCAGCATTTGGGCAGGCAGCTTATAACAGTAAATTGGGAGCAATTAGAAAGGCGGAAACTCAGTGCTTGGTAGTGAAAATGGTGTGTATTCTGCAATGTCAGGAACTGGTCTCATAGGGAAGGGCCCCACTGGCCCTATTGGTTGATAGACATTTTGTGTTTTTGAGACCGAATACAGTGTGTGTAACCAGGACAGATAATGTTGCCAATATTTAACAGTCCGGCCTGCCTGTGTATCAACCACCCTAATTGTTCATTGGGGCCTCCCTCACCCACCTCAGAACTAGCCACCAGTTGCTTATGTGGTTCATGGCCTTGAAAATGACCTCGTACGTCGAAACACGTGTTGGTAAATCACAATAAAAGAAACCTTTTTGATACAGAATATATGATTCGGTGAGTATTCCTTAAAAGGATTCAAGTGTAATAATACAAGAGAGAGCTTTTAACAGTAGCACAGTACTGTGGGGTCTGTGTGTTGGTTTGTGCATCCATTGGAATTAGTCTTTGGTCAAGTGTTGTTGAAAGAGATATGTTTTGAGAGACTTGCAAAACTGGAGAATTGTGGGGGCATTCCAAGCCAACCCCAGGATCGAGTTCCCGAAAGTGGGTGCATGAAAAGAGAAGGATTGTTTGCGGTCCCTCTCTTTGCAGACGTGTTATGATTAAAACTGGCTGATCGATTTGCAGCGCGAGGAGTGTGTGCCACCAGAAATGTGCAGCTTAGCTGCCAGGTATGCTGGTGTGCTTCTCGTGACTGCTTTGTAGCTGATACATGAACAGTATCCTGGCTTGGAGTGGAAGCCAATATAGTTTGCGGAGGATGGGGGTAATTTGGTCAAATTTCCATGCTTCCCTAATAAGACGTGCTCCAGCATGGTGGACTGCTTTTAGGGGTGCCAAGTGGGCAGCTGGGAGCCATCTCAGGAGAGCATTTCCCCCATTGATGTGCAAGACCACAAGGGCCTGCACTACGGTCCGGAAGTCCTGCTGCGGGGTGAAGGGTTTGGTTTTCCAAAGGGAAGAGATTATGAGCCAGGTTATTTGGGCCTTCTTGGCTCTGTGTTTCTGGAAGGACTGATTGCGGTCAATGGTGAAGCCTAAGGATTTTGCTGCATCTGAGAGTTGTGGATCAAATAATTCCAAGCACATATCATTTAGCCGTTGTTGAGAAAGTTGTTTTTTAGCGGGTGGACCGATGAGGAAGAATTCATTCTTGGATGGATTTAGTTTGAGGTAGGTCATCAACATCCAGGACTGGATGATGGCTAGGCAATCGTGTCAATGAATGATGTCCAGCGCGCTATTTACTCTCATGTGCAACTGAGTATCATCTTTGTATCAGTGGATGGCTATATTGGGATCTTTGAGAAGAGTGCCCAGAGGCACCATGTAAAGGTTAAAAGGGATTGGTGAGAGGATCGACCCTTGAGGGACTCCACAGGAGACCTGGAGTTGGTTAGAATGCAAAAAGTTCATCTGGATAGGCTGGTGTCTGCCTAAGAGGTAGGAGGTAAACAAATTCAGGACAGTGCTAGAGAATCCCATCCTGTCAGAAAGGAGGGAGAGAAGGAAGCAGTGGTTCTTGGTGTTGAATGCAGCCAAGAGGTCAAGGAGGACGAAGAGGAATAAGCCGCCCTTTTCCGTGATTTGGAGAGCATCTTCCACCACCTGGATGGTGTCTGTCTCGTTGCTATACTTTGGGCGGAACCCTGAATGATTTTCATTTAGGAGGTGGAGTTGTTTAATTCTGGCAAGTAGTTGTGTAGCAACTACTTTTTCCAAGATTTTGCTAATAAACGGAAGGTTCGTAATGGGCCTGTAGATGGCCAGGTCGTCTGGATCTAGGCCTGGTTTTTTCAAAAGAGGCCATATGAGAGCAGTCTTGAAGATGTCCATGAATAAACCTTCTGCGAGGGAGGCATTGATGATGCTGAGGAGCGCATTGAGCGCCGGGCCCATCATTTGTTTACATGGTCAGAGTAAGAAGTAGGTTTCAGGGAGGTAATAATTTTAGGAGATCAGGAGGAAGGAGAGGAGAGAATCTGGTCCAGAGGGACAGTGTGCATGCCGTAGTGCAGGGGATGCTAATGCTGTGAGAGGTTGAATCAATGGTCTCTCAGAGTTTGTCTATTTTTTAACTAAAAAATGTGTTAATTCTGTTGCATTTTCCTGGTACCACTGGGTCGGGTGAGTGTTTTATACAATGCTTTACTACTTCAAAGCAAGCTTTACTCCTGTTAGAGACTGCTGCAATGCTAAGCAGCTTTGGCCTCGGTAATCATAATCCTACGTTTTGTGCAGAGAGTTGCAAAATGCTTCCAAAGTGAACAAAACACAAACTAATTTACTTCCAAATGCCACACAGAATCTCGCATGGAGAATTAGCAACAGACAAAAGTGTTAAACAGAACCTGGCTCATCCCAGATGGCTGTCACCAATGGCTGTGGATAGCCTGCTTAAATGATACTCATGGAAAAATTAAAAGTGTCACAAGATTTAGATGTGTTAAAAGGCCTGATATGGGGTGATAGTCTAGCTGGGAGCCAAGGAGGATGTGTCCTATGGCAGCTTCGTGAGGCCTGAGGCAGCGGTCGTACTGCTGTGGCTTTGGGAACCCGAATCCTTGCTGGGTCCCTCAGCGTAGGGTCCGGAACATTGAAAGAGCATGGAAACTTGGCACCTGCCTTGACTGAGGGGTCAATGAGGAGAACTAAGGAGCTTGATCACAAGTAGCAGGTTGATCCAACATGGTGACCGCTCTCTGAGCGCCACATCCATGTTGAAGGCGGGCGGTGCCGAGGATGACTGGTCGGTTCCACAAGGCCAGTGATATTGGAGCCCAGTGGGGGGAGTCTCCCTTGGGATTTCCCTGGACTCCCGTGAAGTTCTCCTGATGCTTCCTCCTCCTGACACTTCTTTCTATGACAACTGATGTGGCAAGCCCCTAGGGATGATTTTCTCTTGGCCTGCCTCCCTGGTGGCTTTGGTCGACTCTGGGAGCCTTGGAGGGGATAGGTCGCCTTGTGATTGTGGGCTGGCTACAGTGAGATCTGGCCCCTAGGATACCTGTAGCCCTGACCCTGTGCAGGACATCTGATTCAATGGCTGGCAATACTCTGGATGGGCAACAGAGCTGATTGTGTTGTGATCTGGCTGTTTTCTCCCTGCCCACTTGCCTTCTTGCCTCACCTGGCCTGGGTTGATTTTCACTCTACTGCTGCCTATCCTGTGGTTTTGGACCACCCTCGTGTATTTGCTTTTGGTGTCTCGGCATGACCTGGGGATTTTTCTCTGCACAGTGAGGTGAGTTGGGTCCACTCATGGGTGTCTCCATCTTTGGCGCTCAACTTTTCGCCTGTGCCCCCTGTGTATTTTCATTGTTTATCTGTGTGGAGGGGTGCTGACTTTTGTCTGCGGAAATGTCATCCAAGGCTTCGAAGTCTGGGAGGACTGAAGATGTGGTGGCCATGAAGGACTCCCAGGAAAGGCTGCAACGGCCCGAATATACTGTGGAGACGCTAGTGACAGTGGGTTCGGAGGTAGCGTCAGGCCCGAATGCCATTACAATGAAGCAAGTTCTTGCACATATGCTTGCTGAGATCGAGAGTAAGTTCCCGTCCTGTGTTGCAGAATTCACCCTGAAAATTGGTGCAATGGATAAAAGGGTGGCAGAGACTGAGGCACAGATTGACGATGTGGAAAATACCATCTGTGATATCAGCTACGACTGAGCTGCAGCTTTATGTTCTGGAATTGTTGTGCAACCTACTCTCAAGAGCGGACATCCAGGAACCGCCAGAGATTGAACTGGTTGGCACGCTGAGGCTCAGCAACAGAATAATCTCACTCCAGATGTCCTAACAAGTGTCCACTTTTACAAACCTAAGGACAAGATAATGCAAGAGTCCCATTCCCAGGGTGAGTTTTAATACAATGGGGTTGGGCTCATGCTTCTTCGGGATTTGGCTCCATTGACTTTGGCTAAGAGGAGGGAGTTCCGAGTTTTTACTGCGTGGCCCAGGGAGAGGGAGATTAATTATTGATGGGGCTTTCCATGTGCTGTGATATGTGAGATCCTAGGGGAGCGGAAAGTGATTAAGAACATATATGCTCATGGCGATGCTCATGATGGATCCCACATGGACAAAGAGGGGGCTCCCCAGTTAGATGAGGGTGCAAAGCTGGATATCTTTGCATCGTTTTACTGGGAGTTGCTGACGGCAGAGGTTTTCTCATCCGAAGAGCAATTAGATTTCATCAAGAATGCTAACGTTCCTAAGATCGGGCAAACTGTTCGGGGTGAGTTGGAGGGTCCTGTGGTAGGGGAGGAGGTCAGGAGAGCTATTAAATCCCTTCTTCGATTTCAGACCCCGAGGCCGAAAGGGTTTTCGGCCCTGTTTTGTAAAACATTCCTGGAACAGTTGGCTCCTTCCTGGTCTCACTGTTTAAATCTTTTTGGGATTTGGTGACAGGTTCAATTGGGGGATTTGGTGACTACTTTTCTCTCGAAGCCAGGAAAGGACCCTTCTGCCTGCGACATTTATCGCCCAATATCTTTGATATGTCTGCCTGTGCTCAAATGACTCACTGAGGCTGGGCTGGTGCATTGACATTGTTCTTCTATTGCTACTTTGCGTTTGGGTGCTTCTGATGGACCTTGTATATGCAGTACTTTGCTGCGGGACTGATCCCCCCACCCCCAGTTCTGATATGATATGGCATTTATAACACGACTGTACCCGAGTGTTTCTAGGTGCGAAACATGCAGGGCAGGGCCAGCATGCTGCCAAGTGTTTGTTGGGGCATGCGTGTAATATGTTGGTCCCACTCTTGTGCATGATGTTACTTCATGTGTCTCAGCAATGATGACATGCTCAGATTTGTCCATGCCTTCCCTCAGGACACAATATTTCTGCACAGAGTGCAGGCGTCAAGATGTTACTTTTGACACTGTATAAAGAAATTCTACAACGCTGCTATACACTGTCAACTCGCAAAAGGTGCCATTGGCTGTTGAGCAGAGTCAACAGAAGAGGGAACATGGTGCTCTTCAAGGCACACAAGTGATTGAGGTGGTACTGTGCTGGTTGCTGTCATTGATTTATATACACCACTGCCACCTCGGGATCTCTGAGGTGTTGCAAAGAGAGTGGTGAAATGATGAGTGCTTTGTGGTGGTATTTCTACACATGGAGCCCATGCAGGGGTTGTGGTGGCAGTAGAAACTCTTTCTGGCTTTTTTTCTTCCACCAACCCCTCATCCCCCTTCTGTGCCACTGCTGGGGTTGGCCTCTCAGTGTTCTCTTACGAGAAGCAGGGTAGTCATTAATGTATTGGTCATGATCATCATCACCATCACTTTCATTATCATCGTCATAACCACCACCATTGCCATCATCGAAATCATAGGCCATAGGAGTATAAAGGCTTGGAAAGACTTTTTGGCCCAGGTAAGAGATTGCATGGATTTCGGGCAAAATTCCTTTAAGTGAAGTTCTCATTGTTTGCGAAAGCCCTTCAGCCACTTCTTAAGTATGCCTGCCTCCTTAGCTCATGTCTACAGCTGGTCCAACAGCAAGGTTGCAAAGACCTTGCGGTTGGTATCCAAAATGGCTATTGGCCTATAGTGACAGGGATTGGTGTGAGTCCCCTTTCTGTAGATCGGCACCACATGAGCCACTTGCCAAGAATCAGGAAAGGTGTTAGTAGTCAATACATGTTTCAAAAGTAAGTTTTGAACAATATACCAGTTTCTCTGGCTGCTCTTCAACAGTGCATTCGACAATTTATTGGGCCCTGGTGCTTGGAACGAGCTAATCTTCAATCGAATACCTTCAATGGTGTCCCGATCAAATGAGAGAGGCCATGAATGTACATTATTTTCATGTTAAGAGGGTGTCTCACCAACCTCAGCTTGTGCAGCACTAAACAATTTCTCAAAGTGTAGGACCCACTCGGACTCTGATACTGGATTTACATGAGTTTCATGCTGTTGCTCCAATTACTTATTTATAAAGTCCCAAACATCACAGATCTTATTCGTGTGCTCGCAGACGTATTCACAAGATCTGCTTCAAAAGGCTCAAACCGATCAACTGTGAAAGTGTCAAGTTTCCAGGTATATGAAGTCTCTTTCATACATGGCTGAAGAGAACCATCATTGGCTGATTTGATATTGTTCATGTTCCACGAAATCCTGTTACCTGCACTATTCACCTGAAGATCTCTGTGGCCATTAGAATAACCCACAGGGCAGTCTAGTAAAAATGTTGCTATCAACATACCAGGATCACTGAATGCAGTATCAAGTACATAGAACCAAGAACATGTCACATGGAGCAAGCTTCTGACAAATATATGGTCTATTATGGAGCTTGAGTTGGTATTACTGCATGTGTGTGTGTTGAGGAGACCCCAGACGTAGCCTGCACCCCTGCCCCTCGCTTCAAGGTGCCAGTAAAGTACTCGCCAAGGCATGTGACGTACGAGGAGCAGCTGAACCAGCAAAGGGCTGCAATGGGCCTCTGCCCTGTGTACATTAGAAGATCAATACCTGGTGAAATGCCCATAACCAGGCAACCCTGGGCAGCACGGTACCCAATCAGACAACCATACCAGCCGTTGATACGGAACGAGGAGGAATGCCTACACACGGTCCATGAAGAGACTCCAAAAGCCATAATGGAAGGCCAGTGGAGATGAAACAAGGACCAGAGCAGCTCCAATAACGAACTGAAGGAGTACTGAAAGCATGCGTGCCAGTACTGACAACTGCGAGGATAATTGTAAAGTACAAAGGGGAGAGACAGTGTGAAAAACGTATGAGAATGGTGCCATGAGACAACATGGAAGCAACCACCTTATTGAACGTGTGTAAATAAGCTTGAAACGCAAGATGCTAAGTAATCGATTCTGCTTGCAATGCTTAGTAGAAGTTAGAGCGGCAAGCGCCGACTGTATACATCTACCTCAATACAGCACAATGTACACGTGCAACTCCATTTTGTATAAACAGAAGTACTCCCAGGCGGCCAAGGCCTGACTGGCCAAGTTTCATATCCAGGCCCAAGCTGAGGAAAGGAGCGGGATTGAAACTTAACAAAGCATGGCTCATGCCGGGGAAATCGAGGTCAACCAGAGAAGGGGAGGTGAGCATGAGCTCACGAGGCTCCTACTTCAGAGCATGCCAGCCCGCCCGTAAAGGTCAAGATAAGAGAGGCCCATGCAGGTGGCTAAGCGCATACAGAATTAAATACACAAAAGGTTGGAAACTGAAGCAGATTCACGGCGGGCCAACACGTGACCAGACAGGCGCAAAGATGTACCACCGCCTGATGTCATCCAGAACCAGAGGGTGCCCTAACCTTTCCTGATAAGAGTCTACAGATCCGAGGCCATACCAAGCCAACTAATTGACACATAGCATAAACCACTGATTGATGGAAGGGAGGCAGTGTGAATCTTGGGACACTAGGCACCTGGGTGTCTATTCTGCATGCTGCTAATTAAAATGGAGATTTATAACTTGCCCAATCACAAGGGACCATGTAATCTAGGGTCCTATAGACATTGTAACCAATGAGACATCGTATTTGTAGAGACGTCAATTATGTGTGGTGTAGAGGGAAGGGCGTAGATGCCCACCAGTTAAGAGTTATCCAATCCACTTGCATTATTTCCATATACTGTTATAGCACCTATACTTAAGTTACCTTTGTCAAGCAATTGTATTGCATGATGATTTTTTGTAGAATTAGACGTCAATGATGACGAAGTTTGCCCATAAAAGAGGCTGTTGTACTGAAGTTCGAGGAAGTCGGGGTGAGGCAGGTGTTCGTGATGCTGCTGATTTCCATAAGCTGATGTATGTATCATTAAACAGACTTCCCTTTGCCAATTTACTGAGTCCTGATTATTGATCCTTGCCGGAGTATGTGAATCCTACACTCTGTCCTCGCATGGTGCAGCTATCTTGTATTACTAGTTTTCGAGGGTGAGTGCTGACCAATGGGCCCGTCAGTAATTACCTCTCCTCGTAAACACTTGGTAGCATGAGGATGGTTTCGGCCATCGATTAGTGATAATCGATTAATATAGTTATAAGACACCTTTAAACCAAAGGCACGAAGTAACTCTGGGCCTTCGGTTACATCACGAGTCCTTTCGCCATTCTGGCTGAGGAGGCTGAGAAGCTCCCTGTGGACAATGATAGTGTAATCATTCCCCAAAAAAATCTGCAGTGGGTCTGAAGGAACCCGCCTTACCAAGCATAACCCTTCTCATTCCCACGGGCAGCGGATCGGACGAAAAACTTTAAAAGCAGGAAGAGGAAGGGGCGGTGATCCTGAAGTTCCAGAGAGGAAAAGAGTTATCTTGGCAAAGGTCTTATAGGCCTTAGAGTAAGAAGGGAAAGGTAACGGTGGGTGGCGGAGAAAAAAATAATACAGCTAGAAGCAGAAAAGACTGTATATATATATAGGGGGTAAAATACCTGGTCACCTGAAGGAACTAGGGTAAGAACTAAAGACTAAAAACTGTAAGGAATAACGAGGGGGCACCCAAGACTAAAAACTGTAAAGAACACCGGGGGGGCACCCGAGAGAAAAACAGTAAGGGATACCGGGAGGGCACCCGAGAGAAAAACTGTAAAATTCGCCTTGTTCCTGCGCTTTAAAGAGTGGTCAGAAGGAACTTGAACCCAGGCCCACAGAGAGGGGGACGCTACGCTACGATGACGTTTAAAGACATCATAAAGGGGTAGTTCAAATCCCATATCAGGGTATTAATTAGAAGGCAGGTATATGTATGACCAGCTGGTGTCTGTCTAGTCTGTCAAGCATCTGTCATATATGTCCTGTGTATGCTGAATGTGGAATAATTGTGTTATCAAATTAATGGCAATGCATTTTTGATTCACGCGATTCTGTAAATGAGAGGGAATAGCCACTGAATTGATGCATTTTGAGTAGAATTGTTGGTATAAAATTGCAGAAATATTGGATTGGAGCTTGCGTATGTGGTGCTCGCTCATAATAGTGTAAAGTTGAAACACTGTGTGATCATAGTTGGTGACAAAATTAAGAATGGAAGAAGTTACCCCACTTGCACACTTGTGCAAGCAATTGCCAAAACATGCAGCAAAGCTGAAGAAATATAGCCAGGAGTGGGTTAAGGGCACCGCAAATAAAATGTTTATGCCGTGGCCCCAGAATGGATCATTGTCTAAGGCTGTCTTACAGCACATGACCACGTTCCTACATGCCACATATAGCGGGAAGAAGCTCGAGAAACGCATTGCTGTTCTCGAGCTATGGAAAATGTTTGAACAAGTAAAGGAAGAAGAACCTCCCGCAGACTGGATATTAAATGTATGTACGGAGGGGGGTGAGACGCCTACCGCGCCACCTGCCCCGCCGGAACCAGTTGTTGAGGGAAGTAAGTCGGAAGGCCTTTACCCACTACGAGAACTTAAGGCAGCCACAGGATATAGCAACCCTGCATACGAGTCACCTGCGTGTATCAGTGACAAGACGAAAGAGAAGGAACAGGAAATTGACTCGGCCTCCACGATCCCGTGGGACAAAGAGAGGAGAGATGAAGAAAGAAAAGGCCAGGCACAAACGAGTGCACCTCTCGATCGAGAGAGAGAGAGAGAGGGAAAGAAGCAGAAAGGAACCGATGAGGTAAAATGTGCAAAGGAAGAATGGATGGGAGGGCAGATCCTATTGAAATTAGATGGAAAAGGAAGTGATGACGCAAGGCCGAGTGAACGGTCTGTTGAGGCGCAAAGTAAGGAAAGGAAGAAAGAAAGGGCTATGAGAGACGAGAGGGCAAGAAAAAAGGATAGGTTGAGGCGAGACCAACTATATCGCGAAGAGCAAGGAATACCGCTCAGTCGCACACAATGCGCTGCCTATGAAAAGTACAGGCAGAACACGCTAAAGTTGGAGGAAGAAAGGAGGGTGCACGAAAGGAAAGTGAAGAAGAGAGAAGATGTGGAAAGTAGAAGGGCAAAAGAACGTAGAAACGAACGGACGAGGGAAGTAGATAAGGCTAGAGAGGAGGCAAAGAAGCGAAGAGAAATGGATGAGAAAGCAGAGCGTAAACGCAGACAAAGGACACGAGATTTTGAATATTTGCAGCGGGAAGTGAAAAAACCCAATCCTGTTGTAGACTGGGAAGACATAGAAGAGTTCTTTCCAGCAAATGATGCCGTACCAGGTACAAGCGGGACAATTATTGATGATGACTTCGACACCAGAGGGATCGGGGAAGCGATTGATAAAATATATGATGAAATGGGACTGGAACAAATCTCCCAAGAGGGAAGGGAAGATGAGCGCTTAGAGAGCACTCAGTTATACGATACTGAGGATGTCACCCAAAGTAGTGGGAGTAGGGGACGTTCCCTAGATAGACTCGAAGTCGAGCAGAACGAAGATGATACAAGAAGCTGTGTGAACTGGGAGTATTCAGAGTCCGACTCCGAAGGGCAAATGGAAGAAACTGTGTATGACGAAGGAAGACGGTGCGAAAAGCAGCACCCAGGGAACCGAGAGGTACGATGGTCAGATGCTAGAGGGTCCACAAGTAGGACACCGAAGTCTGCTGGACAGTCCAGCCGACACAAAGAGACACCCCACGGTCCGAGGGGGCGTCAGCCCCTCCCTATGCGGACAGGCTAAGAGCATTACCAGGTAGGGTGCAAGGCGGAAACGCCACCCTGGCAAAAGACCAGAAAGATAGAGAGGACTGCGCATTCCAATTCCCGCTATAAGAGAAAGGGGGAGCAAGACTGCAGTATATTCCTTGGCCGCACATGGACCGCGAGAATCTTAAAAATAAACTTCCCATGCTGACGTCGGGGGCTGGGAAGTGGATACATGAGTTAGAGAAAATGACACAGGGTGTCACTCTAGCCATAGGGAACATTAAGGGACTCCTAATGGCTATACTCGGCGAAAGAGCAGATGATGTGTGGAAAAGGGCAGGCTACCCTGGGGTGACCATAACTAATACCACTCATGACGGAGCGCCATTTAATAACTGTAGGGCAGCAGTGTGGAAAGCGCTGCGCATATTATATCTGGACACATCAGATATGGGAGCTATAATGACTCGTAAAATGAAAGAGTCAGAAGTTCCGTTGCTTTATATCCAAACTTTTCAGGACGCGTGGGTACTCAAAACGCATGAATCTTGGACGAAATCTATCCCTGTATTCTACCATATATTGTGCCAAGGATTACCATTACTGGTGCAAAAACAACTCAAAAAATTGGTAGGAATAGAAGCTAAACCGTGGGGCGAAATCCAGTTGACAATTGCCCATTATTGTAGGCTGTTGCAAGAAAAGAATCGAAAGAAAGAGGCAACGCGTAAGGGAGAAGAGGCGAAGCTAGTGCAAAGGAAACTCTCGAAGTATGCGCTCGAGGGAGCCATGCTAACAAGCCCAGCCGATTCGAGAGCGCAATGTGCCACTAACCCGCGCAAACCAATCAAGGTAACGTGGGATATTATCCGAGAGGAAGGGGATTTGGAGGAAGAGGATGGCAGGGTAATCAGGGAGTCTTTAGAGGTAACCACAGAGGTTTTCAAAATGTTCAAGGTGGTATCCAGAGCGCAACAATGGGTAGTCCAGCTATGCCAGATGGACAGATGGCCCGACCACCACCAGTGTGCTGGCTGTGTGGAGTGACAGGACATGTGGCATGCATGTGCAGAAGCCATGGAATGTGGCAGAACAATCACGGAATGGGGGCAGGCACAGTAAATCAACCTGCTACCCTACAACAGGGCAATGCCCAAATCTATACCGTGCAGCAACAGGCAGCTGGCTTGCAGCAAGGTGCAGAGCAAGTAGTCCAACCACTGAACAGGGGGAATGTACCACAGGGACAACCCCAGCAGACAATGACGCAAGTGGCTCAGAGCACTAACACTAGTGGGGGAAACCCACAGGTATACAGTGGACCGAACCTATACATGAAATAGGACGGCTCACAGGGATCTCTGATGGGTTCTATCCTATCAGTGACACCAGACCCTAACAGGGAACCTAGGGTAAATGTCACCATAGGGGGGAAAGAATATTCCTTCTTAGTTGACACGGGTGCAACGCGCTCGTGCATACGGGAAGG
The DNA here is from genome assembly GCF_040938575.1 of Ambystoma mexicanum. NCBI lineage: Eukaryota > Metazoa > Chordata > Amphibia > Caudata > Ambystomatidae > Ambystoma > Ambystoma mexicanum. Next base: position 210,451,033 of record NC_090929.1, read on the forward strand.
CAAGTTTTCCTTGTCCGGCGAGGCAATAGACACCCAGAGTTTTACTGGAGCTCATAGCAGAGTTCCCTTTACTGATGCACTCCCAGTCTCAGTGGGAGAGTGCGACATGAATGTACCTTTATTGTATTTGCGTCAGTCCCCGGTGAATATCATGGGTCGGGATTTGATGATGAAGTTGAATATGACCATCTCGTTCACTGAGGATGGCATAGTGTGCTCCAACCCAGGAATGCATTATTCAAAAGTATGCAAAATGATCAGAGCATACTCTGGACGTGCAGCCATGAGAGTTGCACAGTTGGAACCAGAAGTTTTCGCATGTGGAGTACGAGTGCTCATGGCAGGATTGCCAGGCCTCACAGACAAGACTATGAGAACCCCTGATGAGTTTCTATTCAGGCCAAGAATACCCATGCACAAAGAGGAGGGACAGGTGTTTCCCTTAATGATACAATCTGCCGCGGTGCGAGGAAAGGTAGTATTGGTTGAAGGATGTGACGGTGAGGGTAGACCTTGGTGTGCGATTGTCGCCATCGAAGAAGGGTATCGAGTGACTGACATCACCGATGACGATCTGTTCGAAGAACACCCTGACCTAGAGGACACACGGGTGCAAGTGAGTCTCATATTTTGGGTCAAAATGATCAGGCGAGAGGTACCACAGAGGATGATGTTAGCGTTAGTACACCCAGAGTACTTTGATAACGACATGGCCCCTAGTGCCGGCCAAAGTGTGGATTATATGGCCCTATGACGTAGGTCTCCTAAAGGGAGCCGGCGAAGTAAAAATTAAATTGAAACCAGTAGCAATTCTGCCACGGGCACACAATATCCCATGTCCAGAGAAGCGGATGAAGGGATTGCAAAGACAATCTCCGCCATGATGGAGCAGGGCATTCTAGTGACATCGGAATCACCCTGCAACACAGTGATTTATCCTGTCAAGAAATCAAAGGGAGGGTCCTGGCATTTAATCCAGGATTTACGAGCCCTAAACGACATAGTCGAAGCCGAGTTCCCTTTGGTCCCGAATCCATCCACAATTTTGTGCAACATACCCACTGAGGCAAAATGCTTTACAGTGATCGATTTGAAAAATGCATTCTTCTCGATTCCATTGCACCGTGACTCACAAGACCTGACGTCATTTACTTTCAGACAAATGCGCCTGAAAAGTACCAGGCTGCCACAGGGGTATTGCGAGTCTCCATCGATTTTCAACAGAGTCCTGCAAATGGACCTAAGCAATATTGCGGTGGACAGTGTTGTTTTGCAGTATGTAGATGACGTTCTAATCTGCAGCATCACTGAAGAGGAATGCCGACATGACTGAGTCCAGCTATTAACTATACTGGCTGAGAAGGGATACAAAGTGGACAAGGACAAGTTGCAGTACTGCCAACGGGAGGTGTTGTACATAGGGCAACTGATCTCACATGAGGGGAAAAAGGTAACCCCAGAAAGGGCTGAGGCTATCATGAACACAGCCAAGCCGCGCACAATAAAACAAATGCAAAGCTTCTTAGGCCTGTGCAACTATGTCAGAGCATGGGTCTTCGACTACAGCTCATATACCAAGCCCTTGTTGCAGGCCCTTAAAAAGGCCCATGCGACGAGGGAAGAAATGAATGGAATGAAGATATGGAGAAGGGGTTTACCGAACTCAAGGGGGCAATTTGTAAGGCCCCAGTTCTCGGAATTCCTAATTATGCTGAGGAATTCTATTTGTTTTCTCATACTGATGGCAACTTTATGATGGCAGTGCTCGTGCAGTGAACCTCATTGGGATATAAACCCCTAGCATATTACAGCAGGAGTTTGAACCCGGTAATGAAGGGCCACTTCCCATGCGAACAAAACCTAGCTGCTGCCGCGTTCGCCATTGAGAAGGCGTCATCCATTGTGATGGGGTGTTCCCTGATTATATGTTGAGTACTCGCTATTTGCCATACTGGAAAAGCCAAAGGGCACGCTGACTTCTCAGAGAGCATCAGCTTACGAGGTGATTATCTCTAATCCATCGATCAAAATAGTGTGATGCAAAACTGTGAAAACTGCCATGTTTATAGCTGAGCCAGTCACAGAGGGAGAACCTGTGCATGACTGTGCGAACTATGAGGAATTTTATGATGAAATCCCCAGGGTAAAGGAAAATGCCCTGGCAGGTGGGGAGATCGTCTTTATTGACGGGTCTTCTAGAATCGATCAAGAAGACGGAAAAAGATATACAGGCGTGGCCGTGATCAAACACATAGCGGGTGGAGAGTTCCGAGTACTTGTCAGTGCACGAATACCATCCCATTTTTCGGCACAGGCTGCAGAGCTAGTGGTGCTGATACTCGCCATTGAGAATCATGCTGACCAGGAAGTAACAGCATACAGCGACTCTGCCTATATGACGTCAACAGTGCACGCAGGATTAGCGCGCTGGAAAAGGAGGGGCTATCTCCGAGCAGACGGCACGCCAGTGCAACACGCAGCCTTATTGGACAGGCTGATAAAAGCACTACAGCTCCCAGTAGGCATAGCGGTCGTGAAATGCGCCGCTCATACCAAAGGGACAGATTTCGTGTCACGTGGAAATCACGAAGCAGACACGGAAGCCAAGCGTATGGCATCCAAAACTGAAACAATCATTGACGTGGAGGTGGCACGTACCCATGAAAGAATGATGGTTGCATGAGCCACACCAGAAGCTTATAGCAATATGTGGCAGTCACAGTTAATGGAGCTCCAGGGGGAGGCACCTCAGGAGGAGAAAAATTTATGGAAGCGTCAAGGGTGTTCTTTAAACCCCTCAGATGGATTGTGGAGGCAAGACAGCACTGGTAAACCAGTAATTCCTGTCGCCCTTCTAAAGGTAGCTCTAGAACAGCTCCACTACCCTTTACATCTGTCGAGAGAAAATCTTGCTACAACTCTCACCGAAGACTGGTTTATACCGAATTTACCAGAGCATGTGGCATTCTTTATGGTAAATTGCATTATCTGCCAACAATTCACCTCTGGGCACACATTAAAGGTAGTGAGAGGAGTCATCCCTAGACCAAATGGACCTTTCCAGCACCTGCACATCGATTATGTCGATATGATCCAGGTGTGTAATGGGTACAGGTATTTACTTGTGGTGGTGTGTCCCTTCTCCAGGTGGGTAGAAGCAGGTCCCTGTACACACCCGATGTTGCCTGTGCTGCTAAATTCCTGGTGAGGGAAGTCTTCCCTAGATGGGGGGTGTGTGAGGTTATGAGATCAGACAATGGGCCTCATTTCGTGAACAGTGTTCGAACAGATTACCTTGTTGCTTGGTATAAAGCACAAGTTCTCATCGGCGTATCACCCAGAGGGAAATGGGATATGTGAACGAATCAACGGCTTGCTTAAGGAAAGGATTGCCAAGTTGAAACTCACATTAAGAAAGGGATGGATGCACTGCCTACCACTGGCATTGTATGCGCTTCGGAACCAACCAGGCTCCGACCATCATCTTACGCCGCACGAAATTGTCACTGCGAGAAGGATGAGGACCCCTCTTACCCCTGAGACAGAGCTAGATGTGATGCCGGGTCAACTAGGGAGGTTCTGGGAGATGAGATGAAAGCGTACCTAGACTGTCTCATAGCCAGCACCTCTATCATTTCAGGCCAGCTGCAGCGACGGCAGAAAGGGGACAGCCCAGGACAAACCACAACAGATAATGCTGATGCAGGCGCAGCTCTCAGCCTTGGCGCACCCCTTGTCTTCCCGGGGGACAGAGTTCTAGTGAAGAACTTTACGAGAAAGAAATGGGACGGACCAAGGTTTAACAGCCCCTTCATCATAGAGGACTACACCCCATCCGCTGTCAAGCTAATGGGCCGAAGAGCCTGGATTGTCATGAACGACATCAGGCTATTCATAGGAGAGGGCACCCCTGCTGCACCCAGCAACGAAGAACCTACAGATAAGGAGGGAGAACCTCAGCACGTGCAGACAAGATCTATGGCGAGGGAGAAGGACGCATGAGCAGACAAGTAACGAGAACGTTAGGAAAGTGAGACTCATAAAACAAGACATTTCCTCGAGCCAAGTGAAACGTGTCAAAAGAACAATTATACGAACAAGTCAGTATAGCCAACAAAAGAATTATTGTGAAAATTGTACCTGCGACTGAACTTTTTCATATGCACTAAAAGAGACAATAGTAAGCAAGCAAACACTCTGTGCAGCCAAAGGTGCAGGGTAAAGGAAGAAAATCACGTACTCATTTCAGCAAAAGTGTTAACCTCATGAACATTTAAAACCGCACGAAGCATTTATAAGCCTAAGACTCTGGTAAGCAACAGAACCTGACATTCCTGAGAACTGAAACTGTTATCCTGAAGGACCCAGCATAAAGACTTTGTTCACGATCACATGGTTCGTCCCAGCAGAAGCCTCAAGTGGGATGTGCTCACCTATTTTCAACTAGTTGTATTGTCCTATCCGTCACTTATAGGCAGAGAAGCCAGCGTTGCTGAATTCATTCAAGACCCTGCAAACAAGAAGGTAATCTGGCAACTATTTACTGTCGTCGCAGAGGTCTTCGCCGAGTTGCCCGAGCACAGTGACTCAAAGACCAATGCTCCCGCCTCAAGTAATCATTGACGAGATCACATATACTTTGTTCTTCCCCATCATGGAAGAATGTCCAGGATTTATCGGGAGAACTACAGATACATTGACATTCATTAGAGATCAAAAAAACAATTACGTCCTCAACCAAGAGTGGTACAAGCTGAACCACGTGGTTGCAACCCACGCAGCAGGAAAGTGCAAAACTTGTTTGGATCAAAAGAAGGGACTGTGATTAGGACCCAGCAAACGAGGCAAATGTCCCTATCACCTGAAGATACACGGCTGGCACACAACGTTTTGCTTCGATTAGTCACAGACTATCCGGAAATGGTGGGGAGACCTGCAGATGTGGACGTCATCACCTTTCTTAGGAATCCGGCCAACATCCCACACATGGGCGCACTCCTCCAAGGCATCATGCTCCAGGTGGAGCTGTCCAATTTCCAGCAAGAATTCCTGAGGAGATTTCAGTGAGACTAGCCGACGAGGGACAGATCGAAGAGGAAAAAAAAAAAAACAACTGAAAGCACACTGCGAAAGAAGGCCTGTGACTCTAGAGCCAAAGAACCAGACAAATGTCATTAACACCGGAAGACAGTCGGTATGCTTTTCGCGTTTTCTTTTATCTCATTGAAAACCTTCCAGGACTAGTGGGCAGACCCCGCAACATTGATGTGCCCACTTTTCTTAATAATCCAGCAAAGAATGCCCAACTAAACAGGCTCCTAAGAGCTATTGCATTACAATTAAGAAGCAATTATGGACATCCGCTGCTGAGGCGAGCCTTAGAAAGGAGAGATCCAAGATAAAACCCTTTAGAATCCCCAGCCGGGGGCAGAGCAAGGAAACAAAGACACAGTTCTTCATGCTTCCAATGTAGAACGAATCGAAAGGAGATAACTACATCTTGAACTTCTTTTCCTATTTTTCTTATTTTTCCCTATTTTGTGCATTATCATTCCGCAGTGGATTAAATGGGGAAGAGAGAGACTGTTCCTAAACTCGACCTCGAACGACGAAGTGAAAGGAACAGCGACATGAACTTCACTGCCGTGTTTACCGTTTTCAACCTTTTTCTTATTTTTTCCTACCTCCTCATATGTTCACATTTATTTTTATTTTTGTTTTTATTTTTTCAATGGTTTATCTATGCGTGATGTGTAACAAATCCATTTTAATGGTGTCACTGCGAACAAATTCATGCATGTCCTCAGGGCCAAGACGAATTGGGAAGGTGCCCTGGGAATGCATTGTATACACTAATGCAGGAAGATTGTGATGTGCTAAAAACGGTAGTCTAACCTTTTTCCATAGTCTAGCAAAGGATCTGTACTCCATGACTAGAGACTTCCGTCATCACTCGCAAGAGGGGGGACATTAAACTGCACTCGTCACTTTAGTGTTTGCTGAACATTTAAGTAACGAAATCAAGATAAGAAAAGAAATAAACTATTGACTATGGACTTGTTCGAGATGAGGGCCCAAAACAGTAATTTAGTTGTGCCACCGGTGGATGGGCGCCCCCGCTTTCCTGGAAACTGTCCTTCAAGGCAATCATATGTACTGATTATTGTAGTATTTTTGTCATTAACGATCAGAACTGCATTTTTTATTGGTGCACGAAGCATCCCAATGTCCGTGCATCCACCAGGTAATGAGCGTCTGGGCCCCACAAAGGCACCCAGACCTTATATTGTCATCCCTGTTCCAAGAAAAATTGATGATAAAGCAAATGATTTACAGTTGAATTTAATTAGCAGTGATATGGATGCACCTGAAATTATGAATGATGAGAAAAGCTGGAGACAGTGTCAGCACGGAATGAATGATAACATAGCACTGTCCACGGCACGCACCCATCGACAAGGGCAAGTGTCAATGGCTATGAACCCGCAGGCTAAACCAACTGAAAGAGAAAAATCGCCTGTGGAACAAGCAGCTCCAGAAGGCAGGGAGCAACGCGAGAAACCAAACCGAAGTGAAATAGCAAAATCACTCAATAGAACAAAGGAAGCAACGAAAGAACTCACTGAGAAAACACATACGATAGCTGAGCATGTGTTACCACTCATACATAGAGCAAAGGAGCTACATGAGGAGATGAGCAAGACAACTACCACAACTATGATAGCGAGCACACCAGCTCCAATGTTAGAAGCAACTACCGAGCCTACGACACTGCCGCGTGTCGGAAGAATGGTCAGCCAGATGTGGTGGGAGGAAATCTACAAAAGAATGCACGAGGGAAGGAAAAGAAACACAAAACCTCCCCATGTTACTGCAGGGCAGGAAATGAAACCTGCCCCTCCAAGGATAATACCCGAGAAACTACCTGAACGAAAGAGCAGTGCAGATGCATTCAGAGGCATAGTGATGGCCAACTACAGAAAAAGGTTAAGAATCAAGAGAAGCCCATATGAAATGGACAATGAACTAAACAACTACTTGGACAGCACAGCCCATCTTGGAAACAACATATGGTACCAGCACATGAAGGAAGTTGGACGAAGGTAATCAGAAGGAGAATGTTTCGTCTGTGCACTCCTGCCATACAGCATGGGAAAGTCCAAGATCTTCATGGCTGTAGAAGTAGATGTCCCCACAGCACACTGTATGTCACACGTAGCTATGTGCAACACCAAAGGACAATTCATGGGAAGAGATGCCTCACTGATATGGGCCAACGAAAAGGACTACCCTGATGAAGACGGGTTTGTCCAGGACATCAAAACAAGAAACAGGGCGCACACCAAGAATCACGTTATTAGATATGAAAACCCTGATGTCAAAGGATCAGGAATAAGGTGGGAAATAAACTCAAGACTGAACGTCCAAGGAAAAACGGCAGAAGAAGCTCAAATATGGAGGAACCGGGGACAAATGCAGATCTGGGGATCAGTAGTTTCCCCTAACGGATGGGAGGAGGAGTCGTAATCTGCCGAGCTTGGATGGTCCTTGGAGCCTGCAAGGAAGCAATAGGAAACTCACAGAGGTTATGTAAACCTCTATGGCCGAAGTTGGTGAAGCTGTTAACATGGGTCGAAGACAGGGGAGGGCCCCTGCAAATAGTACCGTTGGAGAACAGGAAACTGTGATTCAGAAGTAATGGCACAAGGAAAATGGGGGAGAATCAAAACTGTGGACGTATATATGTGGCACCAGGAATGGCACAAGGAACCGCAGTCCTGATGGACCTCTATTGGGCGTGTGGATCCAAAGCATGCATAAAACTGCCAAAAATTTGGGGGGGCATATGTACATTGGTCAATGTCCATGTTCCCGCACTGGTGATTCCAAAAACCGATCTGAATCTGGACAGCTTCCCGAAAGCAGACACTCCTTCTGAGAAGGAGGAGATCCGCAGAGCTGATATCCAGAATGAAGAGAGAAAATTACTTTTCTGCCAAATCAGAAGTAGCATTCTATGCGATTCCTTACTGACACAGGCTGTTCAGCCTCACTTCAACAGTCTTCACCACAATGCTCCTGCCACACATCCAAATTGGAGTGAATGCTAAATGGTTGCAGATAACCAGATGGGAGTTACTGCAGACCATCAACACCACAATAAAAGGATTCAATGCGATGAAAGAAGAGCTGAGAGCGGTTAGACTGATGACCCTCCAGAACAGATATGTGCTTGACATGATCACAGCAATGGATGGAGGTGTTTGTGCAAAAATCGGAGAATCATGTTGCACATTTGTACCAACGCATGATGAGGAAAATGGAACCCTCACAGAGGCCATAAGCATGTTGACAACTTTAAAAAACCAGATGACTGATGAAACGGACGAAGTGGATGATGACAGTTGGTTTGGGAACCTATTCTCATGGGTCCTGCAATGGATGGCTGATATATTCAAGTTTCTGGGAGCCTTGCTAGCAATGGTGCTGCTAGGATTCTGTGTTATCAAGATAATCATCACACAGTGCCAGAAAACTGCAAACAAGGCCATTGGGATGAAAATTATGGTTGATGTTGAACCAGGCTGGAAGCCCAGAGACCTGACAGATGAGGAGATAAAGGACTTCGTAAAGGCCAGTGAATTTGCACCAGAGGGAACAAAATTCACTTATCCCAAGAAACGAAGAAGGTATTAAGGCAAATGGATTTACTGCAGTCCAAATGGACAATGCCAATTGATGACCTGGGACAAAGATGAGCATGTGAGAACAGCAGGAAGTTTGAAAGGAGTGATAAAAATATGGACACCCAAATTGCATACATTCACGCCATCTTGTGTAAACCCAGGAGACGATGAGCAAGAAGTTGAGGAATCAAAGAAACTGAATATAAAGGAGGAAGCAGGAGTGGTCGATAAACCGACCAGGGGGGGAGTGTAGAGGAGACCCCAGACGTGGCCTGCACCCCTGCCCTTTGCTTCGAGGTGCCAGTAAAGTACTCATCAAGGTATGTGACGTACGAGGAGCCCTGTGTACATTAGAAGAGCAATACCTGGTGAAATGCCCATAACCAGGCAACCCTGGGCAGCACGGTACCCAATCAGACAACCATACCAGCCGTTGATACGGAACGAGGAGGAATGCCTACACACGGTCCATGAAGAGACTCCAAAAGCCATAATGAAAGGCCAGTGGAGATGAAACAAGGACCAGAGCAGCTCCAAGAACGAACTGAAGGAGTACTGAAAGCATGCGTGCCAGTACTGACAACTGCGAGGATAATTATAAAGGACAAAGGGAAGAGACACTGTGAAAAACTTATGAGAATGGTGCCATGAGACAAGATGGAAGCAACCGCCTTATTGAACATGTGTAAATAAGCGTGAAATGCAAGTTTCTAAGTAATCGATTCTGCTTGCAATGCTTAATAGAAGTTAGAGCGGCAAGCGCCGACTGTATACATCTACCTCAATACAGCACAATGTACACGTGCAACTCCATTTTGTATAAACAGAAGTACTCACAGGCGGCCAAGGCCTGACTGGCCAAGTTTCATATCCAGGCCTTGGGAAAAGAGAGGGATCGCAACTTAACAAAGGATGGCTCATGCCGGGGAAATCGAGGTCAACCAGAGAAGGGGAGGTGAGCATGAGCTCACGAGGCTCCTACTTCAGAAGGTCAAGATAAAGAGAGGCCCATGCAGGTGGCTAAGCGCATACAGAATTAAATACACAAAAGGTTGGAAACTGAAGCAAACTCACGGTGGACCAACACGTGACCAGACAGGCGCGAAGATGTACCACCGCCTCATGTCATCCAGAACCGGAGGGTGCCATAACTTTTCCTGATAAGAGACTACAAATCCGAGGCCATACCCAGCCAACTAATTGACACATAGCCCTAAACCACTGATTGATGGAAGGGAGGCAGGGTTAATCTTGGGACACTAGGCACCTGGGTGTCTATTCTGCATGCTGCTAATTAAAATGGAGATTTATGTTTAGGGGTGTAACTTGCCCAATCACAAGCGACAATGTAATATAGGGTCCTATAGACATTGTAACCAATGAGACGTCGTATTTGTAGAGACGTCAATTACGTGTGGTGTAGAGGGAAGGGTGTAGATGCCCACCAAATAAGAGTTATCCAATCCACTTGCATTATTTCCATATACAGTTATAGCACCTATACTTAATTTACTTTTCCCAACCAATTGTATTGCATGATGATTTTTTGTAGAATTAGTCGTCAATGATGACGAAGTTTGCCCATAAAAGAGGCTGTTGTACTGAAGTTCGAGGAAGTCGGGGTGAGGCAGGTGTTTGTGATGCTGCTGATTTCAATAAGCTGATGTATGTATCATTAAACAGACTTCCCTTTGCCAATTTACTGAGTCCTGATTATTGATCCTTGCCGGAGTATGTGAATCCTGCACTCTGTCCTCGCATGGTCCAGCTATCTTGTATTACTAGTTTTCGAGGGTGAGTGCTGACCAATGGGCCCGTCGGTAATTACCTCTCCTCGTAAACATGTGTCTTGGCGGGATGTCGCCTGTTGCAGTCCTGTTTAGCATTTGCAAACCAAGACCGTGTAGAATATCCAGCCACATCTGCCCCCAGTAGTTTTTGCCCTTAGATTTAATCAAACCACACAATAAGGGACAGTCCTGATCTGTTGCAATACAATGTACGTTAAAATCCCCCAGCACCGGGGGGGGGCGTTGTTGAGCAGCCGACAAGATGGCCGCTTAGCCACGGAGCTCCGAGACCCACAGTTTTGTATCGACGGACAACGGCAGAATCCGAACATCTACTACCCAGATAACTGCTCCAATCACATCCTCTGGCCGTGGAGCGCTCGCCGTGGGAGAGCTGTGGCCTGGGTCTCGACCGCTTCCGAGATACGGCCGACTGCGCCAACCTACCCTGTGCGGCCATTGGGCCTGCCCTCTGTTGCCTCGAGGAGCGAGGCTCTGTGGTGTTGAAGTGCACTGCGCCGGGCCGTGAGCTGAGATCTGCTGAGGGCCTCCTGGCGTGCCGCTGCCGCGGGTGGGGACCACGCTGCCACCCTGGGACGGCGTTGGGGGTCCCTACTGACTACCACCGTGAGGACCGCCGACCACGGGCAGAGGAGGTGAGTGCCGCGGGGGCGGACCAACGCGCCGCTAGTCATCCGCTGCCTCACCGGAGCTCCTGCAGGCCCGGCTATACCGCTGAGGCAGCTGCGGCTCACTCCCATCTCCCCCCTCCGCCCTGACATTACCTGTTGTTTCCCCTTTGGAGGTTGCGGCGCTCGGCGGCTGCCGGCGCCTATGCCCGGATCCTCTGCGGTGCTGGCCGCGGCCCGTCTAGCCTCGGCGGCGGTCGCTGATTGCTGGGCCTGCTGGCCACGGAGTTGGCCTCTCCTAAATCCTAACGCCGTTAAGACGGCGAAGACTGCTGCTGCAGGAAATCTCCCCCAGCCCTTCCTCACACGCGAGCTGGAGCTCTGCTTCACGGTCCAGGGGGGACGCGGCCGACACCTGCGGACTGCTCCGTGCTACTCCTCCCCAAGCTGGGGGGCCCTCTTATCCACCTGGGGGCCATATGCAGCCGAGGGGCTGAAATAACACTGCAAACCATGGGGGGAGAGATCACTAGCAGTGCCCACGACTGGTAGCTAAAGCAACACTACGCCCAGGAGGACTCCACACTCACCTCTTGCATTGCTCTTATCCTTGTGTGCCTCAACACCAACGCACACAGCCCTGGCTGCCCTGGTACCTGTCAGACCTCTCCCCAGCTATCCCCGCCAACTGCACCTGCGGTGATCACGTTGTTCCTGCTAACCCCACTTTTACACTGCCGCCCTCTGGCCTACCTCGCTCCTCTGCGCACACGCCACTACTGGCCACCCCGGCGCTGGCCTTTGTCTGCAGGTTGGGGCAATACCCACATTACTAGGCGCTCAATCTGCACGCCAATACTACTGGCCAGCTTCCCCCCTCACTACTGCACTCCGGCACTGAGTTTACTGCCACTCTGCCCATCTGAGACAGCAATGTTGAACAGAGCACGTGGATCGAATAAGGTAGGCGCCATGGACAAATTCACCAAGGCCGTGCCCAGGTCGGACCAGGTGTCCTCCTCCATGGGGCAAGAGGACGGCCAGATCCACCCCAGCCTGACTTAACTGTAATGATGGAGTCTATGGGCAAAAACTTTGCAGCCTTCCATGAAAAACTAGACGACATCAACGCTAACGTAGCCTCCCTGAGAGCCAAACTGGACCAACATGGGGCAAAAATCACGGAGGCAGAGGAAAGAATAGGTACCAATGAGGATAATGTTCACACCTTAGAGGGCACTGTCGCAGAGCTTGTCAGAGAAACGAAGCAGGTCAAAGCCAAGTCTGATGACCTCAAATCGACGTCGCGAAGAAACAATATACGCATAGTGGGGGTTCCCGAGACAGCTCTGAAAGACTGCAGACAACTCCTTAAGACCTACTTGGCAACCCGGAGCTATCGCCCTTCTTCACTGTGGAAAGAGCGCATCGGTTCCTGGCACCCCGACCCAAACCTGACGACTTTCCCAGACCTATAATTGCAAAACTGCTCAGCTACAAAGACAGAGACCATATCCTCCGCCTGGCCAGAGAGAAAGGGGAACTTAGACTTGACTCACAAACAATTAGAATCTTCCCTGACTTTTCTGTGGGAGTGCAGATGGAGCGTCGTCAATTTGGAGGTGTCAAAAACATGCTGAGAGAGAGGAAAATAGAGTATGCGATGCTCTTTCCGGCTCGCCTAAAATGTACCCATCGCAACAAAATATACTTTTTTACTGTCCCGGATGAAGCAGTTAAATTTATTGAGGCACAAATCCCGACCAAATAGAGGAACCTATGAACGATGATTGATACCCAGGTCTTCTTGACCTTGCTTTGTATTTGGTTAGCTATGCTTCTCCCAACTGGTCTTGCACCTCGCCCCCCTGACCTACCAGTTAGACGCCAGACCACTCCAGTAATGGCTTGGTCTCAAAACCTTAGTACATACTTGCCTTCCTTGTAACCCTATGTTTCATCAGCCGTGTAAAATATTTATGATGTACCATCATGACATGTGTTAACCTTTGTGGGCCATCGGCAGCTGTAGCCCCCACTGCAGCTGCAATGCCTTCTGAGGAGAAATGTTTAAGGTTGTGCCCCTGTTGGGCTGTTGGTCAAGCGTTTTCAAATTGGTAATGGCACGCGGTTGGTTGTATTGGGGGTGGGTGTTATCACACTGCTGATTTCCTCCGGGTGGTGAGGGTGGGGGGTGGGAATGTGTGGGAAGTTATAAGAAAACCGGCACGAAAGTTCTGACTAGGTTTGAAACGTGGCGCATTAACGCCGCAGCTGCACATCTCTTGGTGAACAGACACAGACCCTTAAGCTCTTACAGCTGGGATGTCCCATGAACTGTCTGCATGGCTATTAAAATGATGACATGGAATATTCGGGGATTGACAAATTTTACAAAGTCCTGCAGGATCACAGCATATGCACAAAGACACAGGATTAAGGTACTCCTGTTGCAGGAGATCCATGCTCAGAAACTCCTATCATCCAATCTAGCACTGTCCTGGGGCCCCAATAGATTTTATACCCAATTCTCCACTCAATCGAGAGGAGTCCTAACACTCATTCACAAATCGGTGAAATTTCAACTCCATACATCCCACATTGACACAGAGGGCAGGTATGTCATCCTTCATTGCACCCTAGCTAACAGCGAATGCCTTCTCGTGAACTCTTATGGCCGTAACACTGATTCCCCGAAAGTTATGAATGCTGTAGCTGTTATCTGCATGAAATATGTGGAAGTTCCCATTGTATGGGGCGGTGATATGAATCTTATCCTCGATAATGACATGGACAGAACAACCTCGACCCGTAGAGACGTGTCCCGTGCCGCCAAACGGCTCCTCACACATATGGCTCCTTGAACTTATATGATGTGTGGCGAACGCTTCATCCCCAGGACAGAGATTACACCTTCTATTCCACAGTGCACGATAGCTCTTCGCGAATACACATGTTCTTGTTGTCGGGGTACCGGGTTGGTAGGGTGTCAGAGGTTAGGATTCTCCCTCGCATGATCTCAGACCACTCCCCCATGCTGCTGCAGATCCAACTGGGTGACGCTGTGCCCCCCCGATCAGCCTGGCGCTTTAAGTCGGAGGCCTTGTCTGACATCGTCTTCAAAGCTGAGATATTATCGGACATAAACACCTTTTTCGAAAATAATAATACACAAGACACATGTGAGGGGACCCGCTGGGAAGCATTTAAAGTTTATATCAGAGGGATGTGCATCTTGAGGGAGGCCGGGGTACTTAAAGCCATAAGGCAAGCCCTACACTGCTCCGAAACTAAACTCAAAATTCTTGAACAACAACATGCTTCCGCCCATCCCCGGCCAAAATCAGAGCAGAACTAGAAAGGTTTGAATCCCACGCCCTGAGTGAGGTGCGTTATTTTGCTCGCCCAGTGGCCGCCCGACGGTACGGCGAGGGTGACAGACCGGCCAGAACCCTGGCCAGACTGGTATGTGTGATGGGAGGCAGATCCAGAATAGACGAACAGGGACAGCGACTTTGGTCCGACCAGGCCATAATGGACGTTTTCGCTGGCTTTTACGCCAGGCTCTATGGCCCCCAACCCGAACACAACGCTCAAGATCTTGACGACCTGCTGGAACGTATCCCCATGACCCTTAGTCTCCCAGGCCACCAGGGAACAACTTGATATCCCGTTCACCCTGGAGGAGATAGTCCAGGTGATCTCCGACCTTCCAATGAATAATGCTCCTGGTCCTGATGGGCTCACCTCTGAGTTTTACCGTGAACACGTTGCCATCCTAGCCCCCATACTACACGGGGTCTGGATGGAATCCCTTTGTTTGGCCTCTCTTCCCCCCTCCTTAAGAGAAGCACTAATCACTGTTCTCCCCAAGCCAGGGAAACCGCCAGACGAATGTGGATCCTACAGGCCCCTATCACTCATCAACACAGACATGAAAATCTTTGCCAAAATAATTGCGAATAGGTTCCTTCCATTTATGCCCCATCTGGTCCATGCAGACCAGAGCGGTTTCGTCCCTGGCCGCTCCACTGCTCTTAACATCCGCCGATTATTCAATATAATGTCCAGGATTGACCCAAGGGCGGACGCAGTGGCGTTCACACTAGACGCCCAGAAGGCATTTGACATGGTCTCCTGGAAATACCTATGGGCCGTGCTGGAAAAAATGGGAATAGGTCCGAATATGCTTTCCTACATAAAATTGTTATACACTAACCCAAGTGCTAGAGTGCTTGTGAATTCCATCGTCTCCTCCCCCTTTGTATTACACAGAGGCACCCGTCAGGGATGTCCGTTCTCCCCCAGCCTTTTTGTGCTTGCCGTTGAACCCATGGCAGATCACGTTAGGGACAGACATACTTGCAAAGGTATTCGCCTAAAGGGCACGCCAGAAATTATCTCATTATATGCCATTATATATATCAGGGACCCCTCCACACATCTCGACCCGATTATCCGGGACATAACTAAAATAGGAACCTACTCTGGCTTTACCATCAATTATTCTAAGTCTGAGATATTCCCCCTCACTGCGGCGACCCAGCAGCCAACATGTGAATGTCCCCTGCGATGGTCCCCGGAAGGCATCAGGTACTTAGGGGTACAAGTCTCACTCACCAAAGTCTCCTTACTGGCTGATAACTACGGGGCGACGGCACAGCTCATTGAATCTAAGCTGCTCAAATGGCGCAACCTCCCTCTGTCTCTGGCGGGCAGATTGTCACTAGTTAAAATGATTGCGGCCCCTTTAGATCCTCTGCATCTTTGCTAATGTCCCAGTCTGGCCCGGGAAACAATATTTTAAGAGACTCCACGCTATATGTGCCCAGTTCCTCTGGCACTCCGGAGTGGTCCGCAAAAAGTGGCTACACATGACCCCTCCCTATGATAAAGGAGGTTTCTCAGCCCCAGACCTAACCCTGTACTGGGTTGCGGCACAGGCCCATCATGCCACACATTGCAGAAAAAGGTAGCAGGCGCTCCTCTCCAGAAAGAACATGGCATGATAACCTGTTCTGAGATGAGAGTTTGCAGCACACGCTTTTTGCTCACCGTACCTTTCACAGATGGGAAATATCCATTTGCATATCAGTCTTTGTCCCGCCCACATGGGCAGTCCAGCACCGAAATGCTATGGCAATTCGTCTCTGAACAAGAGTACCAACAGCAACCCCATACACGTGTTTCAACCTTGTTGGGCCCCATCAGTGAGGTGAAGCGGTGTCTCTCTGAGCACAGTGAGCAGGGAGTCCATGTCTGGTTGCCCCACATTGGTATGCACACTTAAACCCACCTCCACACGTCAAATTGGAAGAGGTGGCGGGAAACGGGACTAACATTATGACCCTGTTGCTGTACCACACGTTCCAGACCAAAGCACCTGCAGACCCCGTTACCACCACGATTCGAGCATGGAATATGATTTTGAACCCAGTGCAAGGGAATTGCCCATATTACAAATGGCTACCCCTACGCCAATTCCCAGGTCTTTCCCCCGCGCACGATCACCATTTCATCCAACAATGGGAAGCCCTGGGATACCAAGCACTGACAGACCTATACCCTGATGGTAAATTCATTACCCCAAACATGGAGACCCGGGCACTCTAACTCAGCGCTTGAGCTTCTACAATACTTTAGGCTAAGAGCGGCGGTCTGGGCAGTATGGCCGTCGTACCCTAATGAACCCCCAGACTCACCCGAACTCCAGTACATAGCAAACTCCACGGGCTGTAGGGGTATAGTGTCCCCCTTGTATAAAATGCAGCTAACGAAGCGAGAAAACACGTCCCTCAAACCACGGGAAGCCTGGGCCAGAGAGATGGAAATAGAAATCACTGATGACATGTGGTTCAACATGTGTGCGCACACGCGCAGAGTCTTTCTTAATGCAAGATTCCGCTGTATACAATATAAACTACTAAATAGACTCTATTACACACCGCCCTGAGTGGCGAATTTCACACGCTCCCTTACCCATAGGTGCCCGAAATGCACCTCTGAAGAGGTGGATCATTTGCACATGTTTTGGTCCTGTGCTGCGCTGAGTGCGTTCTGGCTGGAAGTAACGAATGCGCTCACAGAGATAATAGGGTCCCCAGTAGACCCCGACCCGCTGGCCCTGCTGTTCGGGATATGGTCTGGTGCAAATGCTAAAAAAATGTCCAAATTCTTAAATGTATGTGCTATTGTTGCTAAAAGATGCATTCTGCAAGGTTGGAAACGCTGCTCTCCCCCCACCTTTGAAATGTGGCTGAAGGCCCTCACCTGGGTGCAGACATGTGAGGAGGAGTATATCGGATCCTTGGCCACGCCATCTCGTCCAAAAAATGTGTGGACAGAATTCTGCACTTACCGGAACAATAGAGATGAGGTTAATTGGGGCCCCGCTCCCCCGCCGGATCGGTCGAGCACATTGCCATAATCACTAGACACCTTGCCTCCTTTTCAGTTGTCAGTACACCCCCTCATTCTGGAACCATCTCCAATTCATGATGTAATTCCCAACTGTGCTGTTGTGATGTTTTTGTATCGCCATGCAAATGTACTATACCTATCTTGACTTTCTGCCAATAAACAAAAGGTTAAAAAAAAAAGAATCCCCGAGAACCACCAGGTGCCCACCAGACACATTGCTACACCATTCATTATCCTGAATAAATTGGCAAGGCAGAGCTTTCTCTAAACCAATTACCCCTGCATGGCAATATGCATTCGCTCAAAAAGTGTGTAAGGGATGCCTCAATTCGTGCACTATGACATGTGTGGCTGGAAAACCTCAGCAGATCTCTATTGATTTTACAACTTTTATGTCAGTGCTTGATTTAACTAAAGTGAAGAGACCACCTGACGGATGGCCCATCGCCCCTTTGTGGGCTAGCTGACAATAAGAGGTATCACTACATATTATCCCCACCAAAAAAATCACCATATATATGGTCGTCTGGAACAGCCATAGGTGATATTTTTGGGGGGATCACTTTTGGGGTTTTTGGAAGCAGGGGTTGTGGGGGTGTCCCTCGCTCATTTAAAAATAATGCAGGGGTGTCCACCGCAGGTTCCATGCCTTAATATCACCGCAAAAATATGGCGATATTTTTGTATGGTGATATTTTTGCGGGGATATTAACACATGGAACCAAATAAGAGGTGTATCCATTGAATGCTGGAATTTCTGTTAACCATGTCTCCAAAGTCAATAAAGTCCACTCTGTCAATGTCCTTGGAAGACAGGGCTAGCAACTCAGGGGCCACTCCCAGCAGACGAGAAATATTAGCTCGATTTAAGAATACATCTCTGTTGTCAGGGAGCAGACTTGCAACCAAGATTCTCAAGTCATATATGCACAGCACTGGGAGGCACTCAAGAGGATCAAGATTTGTAACAGGCCCCCTGTGGCTAGACTGACATAAATCACCCCATACTTGGGGCCAATCGGGGCCCATGAAGCCCCTCAGGATACTGAAGGATTGACAGGGCGCTGATCAAGAACAGGTCGCAGATTGGGCCCCACAAGACCCCAAGGTTTCATCCATACGAGGAGCTTCTAAAGTGTGGGACCCACCAGGCAGGAACTGGCCTGCAACATGCTGTAACGAGTTATCCAATCATCTGTCAGGCCAGACACAGGCCTCTTACTAAATAGGTAATGGGGGAAAGAAGCCATTTGTGTTTGGTCATGCCGGAGTACATCATCCGAGGTTGGTGAGGAGCTCGATGTCAGCCTGACCGAATGCCCAACTGTGACAACACCAACATTCTACAAAGATGTTCATGTTTCTGTGGACTCCGGTGGTGAGGCCATCTTGGTAGACCAAAGGGAAGAGTCTGTTTGAAACTCCTGCAACGCTAATAATATTCACTTGCTCTGAATGGGTCAGTTTCCACAGCCCGTTTAATGCCTCTGCTGCCTCCAATCGTTTTTACTATTTTCTTTGTGGCCAGAATATTCGACTGCATCGTCCGCGTGTGTAAAAACCTACGAGATTACTGGGTTTTTTTGCATTTCGCTGAGGTTTGTTTTTATATTCTCCCCTCCCCACCCCCGGGTTGTGTGACATTAGCTTTAGTGGTTTTCGGCTTCCTTTTACCCTTTTTAGGTCTATTATTAGTAGGAGACATTGGATCAACTTCAATTACAGAGATCTGAGCCCCTAGGTTGAGAACCCTAATAAAATCCATAACAGCTTCCAGCGGCTGCCCTCTTTGTGTGGATCCCAATGGCACTTGCTCACTTAGACTACTGTCCACTCCGTTGGTATCAGAGTCAACTCCACTCAGGGCCCGATTCTCAACTGGTGTTAAGTACCGAACAGGTCATTAAAAGCGATAACGACCTTTTCGGTACTTAAGACCTATTCTATAGGTGGTGCATTTTTCCGAAGTCGGTAGGAATGCGCCACATTTGAAATACATGTGGGGGTTTCTAGGATGGGTTGGAAACCAAGCTAGCAACCGCCACATTTGTAACCTGCCTCTTTAGACTGGTATTCTTATGGCACTCCTACAGTTTTATATGTGCGCTAAAATGGCGCACATATACGGTACTATTTTGGTGCCGTTATTCTGGAGGAGTGCCACAAGAAGCTTTGTTGCAGTGCAGGTAAGCAGCTTCAACGTTGCAGGATACAACGTTGAAGCTGCTTACTTTGGTGTATATGAAAACTTTCATATACACCACGCAGGTATATATGAACACTTTCATATTCAAAGTAAGCAGCTTCAACGTTGCATTCTGCAACCTTGAAGCTGCTTACTTGGGTGTATATGAAAGGGTTCATGTGGTGTATATGAACACCTTCATGTACACCAAAATAAGCAGCTTCAACGTTGTATCCTGCAACCTTGAAGCTGCTAACTTTGGTGTATATGAAAGTGTTCATATACACCCGTGTTCTCTGCAGCAGTTTTGTAGAATAATGAATATGTCGTTATTTTACAAAAATGCTGTAGAGATTTCAGGATTGCGCCCGTTAGGCCAAAAACAGGCGCAATGCTAAAGGTGCACTGTCATGCACTACGAAGACGCGCAGGCCCACTTGAGAATAGGGGTTTAGTATGGGCGTCCTGATTTAGCACAGTGATTCGTGCTCTTTAGCACGTTCACTGCACCAAGTTAAGAATCGGGCCCTCAGCCTGATTGGCCCACAATGGGATGTAGGGGAGGATTGGTGCTCTCTCTCTCAGCAGGCATAGGACAGGCAGCAAGAATTCCATACATTAGCTGTGAATCCCATGGCACAGCCTGCACCGGAGCGCAGGAGCGCTGATCGGCAAGAATGTGTTCGGTTTAGTATGCACCCCAACGTGACAAAATTTAAATTCCAGTGACTCCAACAATGACGAGTGAATCTGAGATTCTGCTTTCAGGCTTTCGTACAAGGCCACCAGTGCACACAGCGCTTGATTTATTCCCAGAAGCAGGCTATCTTGCCCAGACCCCAAAGGCACAGAGATACCATTATCGACTTATTTCAAAACTGCTGACAGGCGCCTGGGCGGATCTTGCGCCAGTGTGAAAGCATATGATATCGAGGAGTCTGTATCATGGGTTGTAGCTTCCATCAAATTCGGGGTATCCTCCAGGCTTTCCTGTTCGCTAGTGTGCTGATCTTTTCCATAATCAGGGGCTCTGAACATGCCATCGTCTGAAATGGTCCTTCTGTGCAGATAAATTGGGGAAATAGGCACTTGTCCTGCTTCTACAATAATATGGTGGTCTGAATTAGACCTTTCCACCCGTTCGAGTGCTTTGTTGTTTTAGTCACTGCTGGCGGACTGGCCACAACGATAGAAGGTCCCTCAGATAGGCCTCCAGAGGAACCACCCTCACTTGGAGACCGGGGTAGAGGTACGTTTACAGTCCGTTCCATTGTTTCTGTGGTTCTGGACTCATTACTGTTTTCCTAGACCTAACACTACGCAGGTTATACATACTAAACACACTGGACGGTCATAGAGAAGCACACTCTTTTGCACTCACCAGTTTGAAGGTGAACGTGCGGCGTTGGGGGCTGATTGTAACTGGCTGTAGTTATTGCTATGCAAGTTTTTCACCGCTACACCGGAGCCGGCAGGCGAACTGTCAAAATGTCTCTGTGTTACACACTGCGCACACCGCGTGCTGTGTGCCGGTGTGAGTACTTAAGGTCCTTCTCTTCCTGCAGCCAAGGAAAGTATTGAAAGACTGCAGACAGCAAACTCCTCGAAAATCAGGCAGCACCTCCTGCCAAACTGTCTCTATGATACACACTATGCATACTGAATACAATGATATGCTGTTGAGCAATGCCTACAATCACCCTACACAAGTTATGTCCTAAAATATTAAATGAACAACATGCAATGATGTTTTGTTTCAAAGTCCAAAAAGCCTTACCTAAAAATGCAAGTAAAATATTCCAGGTCTTAAACAGCAACAGACTAAGGTTTCCTTTCAAATGTTCCTTCTTTCACTCCCTGTTAGTATATTAAACGCACAAGCACCCCTTTATAAAGCCAGCCGAATCTGCCTGCCTGAACGCATTTGCCTGAATCTTTTAAAAGTTCGGGAAGTTGATGAGATCCCCAATATGGTCAAAATTCAGATGATTTGGGGTTTTAGATTAATAATTTTGCCCAGATTTAGCAATGAAGCTCAGCCTTTGTATCCGAAATCACGACTTGCAGATTGAAACTCTCAGCAAGATAAAGAAGGCAGAGGAGAGAGCTTTAAAAACAAACCATGAAATTCTATATTCAGAGGTCTGTTCAAGTCTATATCCATTTTCGTTTGTCACGACCGGGGTGCAGTTTGACAAGGCAATCTATACACTCTAACGGGCAACTACCAAAGAGAATTGATGGTGATTTCCCTCGGCCCCAGAAGAGAATCTAGGGCTGAGCCTAAGGTCATAAGGTGACAGCACACAACCCAAATAAGGAGTAAGTGTTAAATAACTGCCAAAGCATCCCCATGGCATGTGTAACACCTTGAGTCAGTCCTGGCTTTTCCCATTGTATGCTGGTACTTGTAGTTTCATGTTTACCATTGCAAGTATGGGCTTACAAGTCCCAGCATGCAATGGGAAAAAAAAGGACTGGCTCAAGGTGTCACGCATGACATGGGGTCACTTGGCAGCTATGTTGATAAGTCCCAAACAACTGAGGACCTGGCCTGAAATCAGAGTCCATAGTAGCAAATGGCAAGTCTTTGCCCGGGAAGCAGTAAAACCGTAAGTGCTTGCTTAATCCATACCGGTTTGATAACTGGTAACTGATGCATATTGTATTGTATTGTATTTGTCATTTATATAGCGCCCTTTCCCCATTTGTATGGCCTCAATGCGTTTTGTGGTTGGAACACGCTTGGTGACCTCAGTCCATGTGTGGGAGGCTCTAAGAGTCAAATTAAAGATGCATGTGTGCATTTTGCCAGGTTAGGACTTAGGTGGGCTGGCTAGGCTCCAGTAAGCTGCCCGGAGGTCAAGCATGTGGGTGGGTGGTTTAGAGTATAGAGTGCTAGTGCCAGAGATTCAATGTGTGCTCAGCTCGACTGACATTTTTTCACAGGTTGTCGCTGTATACTTATGGCAGAGGTGTTGAGGTACATCAGGGGTTTCAGTGTGGATGGCTATGTGAGCTGCCTGACCGAAATAGCATAGCCATAGCTGCATTGTAGGGTGCATGGATGGGTGGCCGTGCCTGCGGTATACATAGCTTGGATGGAGTTCGGCTTCATTGTCGTCTGTCTTGGTATAATGTGGTTGGCTGGTCTCGCTAGTCGTGGTCTCCCTGGAACGAAAGTGAGCAGTGGGAGAAGGGCCTGGAGGTACTGAGGGGTGATGTATGATAATCTGTCAGTGAGGGTGTCTGAGGGGGAGGACGGGAATTTGTCACGGTGTGCCACTGTGAACGCTGCCGGCATCCGTGGGGTAATGGTGGATAGGAGTGTTGTGTTTGCTTTGCCAGGCAGCAACTCATTGTTTTAGAGGACAAAAATCCCATTGTTTCAGAAGAGCTTTTCCGGTATGGGTGGCCATAGAGTCGTATTCTGATCCCACCCCAATATTCATTATAGACAATGTTGCCATCTTAAAACTCACAAAAGAAGTGAAAACGTAGATATATCGAATCACACAACGAAAGCTCTTGCATATCGATTGCAAATGTGATCAATGTTTTGGTTGGTACCTCTATCCCCCAACCACAAGGATGTCAGACTATAGCTCACTGGACATCCCTCACGCAGGGGCAAACGTTTATGTGGTTGTCTGCATCCCGAGAGTGGCCTCTCGTGGGTGGGAAAGGACATGAATGAAACAGCAATGCACCATAAGAACACGTTTTCTGCAGAAAGAAGCATACTTTTGAGCTCATTTACATGCCCACACTGATTGTTCAGTGGCACTTAACTTCTCTGCATGGCTACTGAGTGGTGCTATGGACTGTGGGTTTAGCTAAAATGTCCTATCTACATAAAGAGTGAAGCGATTGCGCCGAGGGCAGACTGGAAGACCATTTATAAGGTGGAACAACAACGTGTGTGTTGAAACATTGTATCTGAAGAAGACATCCCATAACATGTGTTTGTGATGTGTATATATATATATATATATATATATATATATATATATATATATATATATATATATATATATATATATATATATATATATATATATATATATATATATATATATATATATATATATATATATATATATATATATATATATATATATATATATATATATGTATATAGTTGCCCCCGGGTTCGGCGTGCTTCATAAATGCCAAAACAAATAAATAAAAAATAAATAAATATAACAGATTGGCACCGAAAGCGGATGTTGAGACTCCACAAATAAGTCAACAAATCCAACCTCTCCCAATGTTGCACCACAGAAGCTACCGCTCACCACTCTATTGGGAGAAAGGTGGTCAAAATGCATGTGTGAATTTCTGGCTTTATATCACCTTACTAGCACAGCACAGTTTTCACCGATAGGGACCGAGGTTAGGTTGGACATCTTTTATACTGTGCCAAATCACCACTGTCGTGGTCTCAAAGCGTGAAGTATGTCTGCAAGTCGGCGTATGATAGTTCAAATAGTACACCTAGTGCAAGCGTTGTTTAGGCGATAGATTAAGGCTGCAATGCTGGCACCTTTTGTTTTTTTGCAACTATCATCGTGTCTGTGGTTGTTAATGTATTCACTTTTATATGATAGTGGTAGTGGACATCCTCCAATTAAAGAGAAGGGCACAGAGGTGGTTCTGTTTTTGCTAGCTCAGTGATGTTGTGCCGGTATTGTTTAACAGGCAGAAACTGAAAGGACAGTGTTCCAGGTAAGGGGGAGTATTTTACTATTTGGTAAGGGTCCATTTATGTGCCAACCAAACTGACTTTCTGCATCTTAGTGTTGCAGCCGCTCTGCACCATGGGTGTTAGGCTCCATTAATGCGTCCACCGAATTGACTTTCTGCATCTTTGTGTTGTAGCCGCCCTGCAACATGGGGTTTTGCTCCATGTATGTGCCCACTTGAACTCTTGAACTTCTGCCTGTGATGTATCTACCTCTGTACTGTTCTCCATGGTGTACTTACTTCCTGCAATTCCTGTCCTGTAACCATATGATATGGCATTTGTAACGTGCCTATACACAAGTGTTTCAAGGCGCAAAGAGGCAAGGGAGGGGAACAGAGTGAAAACAGACAACGATCCTACTAGGACAGGTGTCATTCAGATCGCACAAGTGCATGGGAAGGGGATAGGGGGAAAGTGCGGCGGGCCAGGGGGTACAGTGTGGTACATGGGATAATAGAATAAATAACAGTAGGTTAGGTACGGCCAACAGGTGGCAAGTGCAAGGGTAAGTGCAGACAGTGGGTGTCAAGTGCTGGTAGGAGGACTGTAGGGGTACAGAAACAGTTCCCAAGTGTGAGGGTTGCCAGGAAGGCAGTGCAGGTGCAGGTAAGGAACTGTGGAGGGCGGGGGGACCTGGGCCCGAGATCAGAGGCTGGCCAGGTAACCAGTGCAGTTTCGTATCAGCCAGGAAGTCAGCATGGAGAGGAGAGAGAAAGCAGAAGCAAAGAGAAAGGTTTTGAGGTTCTCCCGAAACCAGGGATGATTCTCCTCAAGTTTCAGGTAGGCAGGGAGGCTGTTCCAGAGGGAGGCCACAGCCGAAGAAAGAGATCTACCACCAACTCTTTGCTAGGAGAAGCGACTGACCCTGAGGGAGTTAGTGGCGGATGAGCGAAGAGCTTCGAGAAGGAAGATATTTAGGAAGAGAGAGTTGAAGGTATAGAGGTCCCAGGCCCCAGAAGGCCTTATGGACAATTCAGAGGGTTTTGATCTTAATCCTCGCGGCCACTGGAAGCCGGTGCAGATATTTCGGTCCTGGAGAGATATGATCCCTGGGCTTGAGGCTAAAGACAAGTCTCGCAGTCCTGTTCTGGATGAGTTGCAGAGGGTGGAGGGTAGAAGCAGGCAGATTTAGAAGGAGGCTGTTGCAATAGCCACGGCTAGAGAGAACCAGAGGTTTGGAGACAGTGAGCTTCTGGGGGAAGGAGGGGAAAGGAAGAATACCTCCAAGAAGGTGCAGCTGTAGTGTGACTTCTTAGAGACATCAGAGATGTGGGGAGAGAAAGAGAGTGTGGAGTCAAAGATGACCCCATGGTTTTTTGCCTCACAGGTGGAAGCAGGAGGAGGGCCAAGAGAGGTCGGCCAGAGAGTGACAGGAAAGGAGGCCGTGGATGTGCAGATGAGGAGAATCCCAGTCTTACTGGCATTAAGGCAGATATCATTGGCAGCACACCACTCCTGGATGGCGGACAGACAGTCAGAGATGAGGGAGGGAGAAGAGGTGGCTCAGAGCAGCCTGAAAATGAGCTGAGTGTCATCCGCATAGCACTGGAAGTTGGAGCAGAGCGCTGCAATGCAGTGGGCAATAAGTGCCAGGTATAGGTTGAACAGCCCGGGAGAGATGTTAGACCCCTGGAGAAGACCACAGGTAGGGATAGAGATGGAGATGGAGGAGAGGCAGGACCCAAGTTGAACCTGGGAGGGTCGATCAGAGAAGAAAGAAGTCAGCCACGCCAGGGCCTGACCGGTGATCCCCAGGTTATCGCTGAGGCGGTTGAGCAGGATGGTATGGTTAACCGTGTCAAAGGCAGAAGAGAGATCAAGTAAGATGAGGACACAGGGAGTGTTGGAATCAAGGTTCGAGAGCAGGTCTTCACGGATGTTCAGGAGAGCAGTTTCCGTGCTTCTGGCAGCTCTGAAGCCAGACTGGTGATCATGGAGACAACCAAAAGATTCAGTGTGGAGATAGAGCTGGGAGATGACCAACTTTTCCAAGAGTTTGCCCAGAAAAGGGGAGATTGGGCGATAGTTAGCCAGACAGGACGGGACGGCAGATGGTTTCTTAAGAAGAGGGTACAGGGGGGCGCTGTTGTGCACGACGTCAATGGCCGCCTGAAGGGAGAGCTCGGCCCGTAGCATATCCTATCATAAAATTAATCCTGTTCGGGCCACCTACACGCCAATAAACATCTGTTATCGGCAGCGGAAGACCTGCGGCATCATTCCACCGATTCCCCTGCAGAAACGCTGGCTCAATCTTGAGATATCGGACTGGAAACCTACACCGTGAGCGCGGCGGTGGCATACCCAGACCACGGTTCCAGAGAAATCACGCGACAGCCGGAGGCGTCAGTTCGCCTACAGGCCGGAGAGGGGAGGAGCCGCGCTGCATGCCTTTTTGCTGCCGGGTGCCTTCCTGATACACTTCGGAGTTGCTGGTGAATATATCCTGGTGGCCTCCAGGTATCCTCCTGGGTGTACACCGCAAGCCCGGTCTGTACGGAACATTACTCTTTTTCAGCGGGGCACCGACCCGCTACCTGAGCCGTTGCTGCCCCGCCAGCTGATCCTTAAACTGACAACCGAGTCAGACCTTGCCAACGTTCGCTCGTCAGGCCTGCTGATAACATCATAAGGTGGGTGCCCTTGCCGTGGCCCCTCCTGGGTCGCTCTGGCACATTTCCTCTGCACATACCTGCCACACAAGCTGCGTTGCCCTCGCCTCCCGTATGTAGCGCATGCTGCCCACAAACTACGCTGATGATTGAGTCACACGCCCAAGTGCCGGCGATCGCTGACCACCAACTACCACTGGGCACCAGAACGTGTGTGGTCGCAACCCAGCAGATTTAATATATGGGTCGCAGCAAAAAGAAAAGTATGGGCCCCAAGAAAACTGGACCGATGGACTCCTTTGCCAGCTCCCAGCCACATGGGTCTGCCAAAGCACCCACTGAGCCCCCGGGCTGCCAACCCGAATCTCCAATGAACGTGAGCGTGGACAAACTTTTATCGATGGTCCAGAGTGGATTCCTGGTGGTTAACAGCAAACTGGACGATATAGGGGCCATGATCAGCTCTCTGAAGGCATGGGTTGACAAGGAAAGTGCACGCACTACGGAAGCGGAGAACAGAATTGGAGTCAACGAGGATTCGATAGCACAACACAGCCGCGATATCGCCCAGTTAAAGGGTGACCTGCAGAAAACCCTGAGTAAGTGCGGAGACTTGGAATCTTGTTCCAAGAGAAACAACATCCGCCTGGTCGGGGTAGCCGAAACCTTCGGAAAAGGTTCCATCGAACGCCAGGCGGAAAACCTCCTGAAATCCCTCTTGGGCTCTGATGCTTTCTCCGATCATTTTCTCGTGGAGCGGGCCCACCGCACCCTGGCCCCCCATCCTAAGCCTGGAGCACCGCCCCGCACGATCATTGCCCGACTCCTAAATTATAGAGACAGAGACGCTATCCTGAAACTTTCCAGGGAAAAAGGCTCCGGATTTTTCAACTAATGTGCAAATGCTGAGGAGGTCCTACGAACCGGTCAAGAGACAGCTGAGGCTACGCCAGATCCCATATGCACTTGTCTTCCCGGCTAAAATGCGCATCCAACACAGAGGCCGAGCACACTTTTTTGAGAATCCTACGGAGGCCATGATGTATGTCGAGGCCTCAATCCCACTTCCCCCGGAGAGCCGGAACTAACTGCAACTTGCCGCCCCGGCCGGTGGCGGAACCGGAGGACCATGCTGTCTGATAAGACTTACTCCGTACTGTCTTGCCACAAGTTCAATAACCCGTTGACGGCGAGGCGGCCCTGCCCACCATATGTTGTCATAGGGCCGTGAGCCCCCCCATGGTGGTCGGTCACGTGAGTACAGCTCACACCCCCAAGGGACTTCCCAAGTTATGGTTGATGGGATACATCATCGGGTTGGGGTTGATGATGCGGGTGGGGGTTGGCGGGGGAAACAGGTAAAAGTTTGTCCTGGTGTTATCCCAGGCATGGTTGGGGATGTTATAAAGTTAAAATCAGGGGACTATTTTCCAGCAGGACTCTTACATCACTTAAGACAATGGCGCCATACTTAGCAAACGCTCCTTCCGATAGGCAACTATGGCGCAGACTAAAAGTGGCTTAAGCATTAGACTACTCTCCTGGAACATTCGGGGTCTCAACAATCCAGTCAAGGCAAGGGAAATTGCTGCATACATTACACGACACGACCCCCACATCGTCTGATATAGGAAACACATGCACTGGGGAGTATCAATACCAAATTCCTCCCACGATGGGGTCCTCATAGGTACTTCACAGAGTATTCGGCACAGTCCAGGGGAGTCCTGACACTTATACATCCCAAGCTATGCTTCAGGTATCTTTCTAGTAAGATAGACCCTCTAGGTAGCTAACTGTTGGTATGGGGGAGGTGGCGGGATGGCAAATATTACTGATTAACACATACGGTCCTAATATAGATGATCTGCTATATTACTGCACAATCCTCGATATGCTTTCCACATCGGGAGAGGCGCAAATAATATGGGGTGGGGATTTTAATATGATACTTGATCACTCCCTGGATCGCGCATCTACCTCCCCCAGGGCCACATCCAAAGCCGCACTTACTGTTAGACAGATGATGGAACAGACCAATATAATTGACGCATAGCGCACGTTACATCCATATGAGAGGAAATTCACTTTCTACTCATCTGTTCATGACTCCCACTCCCGTATAGATTATTGGTTCATTAGTTCATCCCTCTCTGGGGCGCTCGCCGAGTGTGCAATACACCCCCGCACGCTCTCAGACCACTCGCCAATAACACTAGACATCAGCCTAGATGACTCCACACCTCCGGCTAAAAGGTGGAGAATGCCCTCTGCGATCCTTAGAGACCCCAATATCTGTGAGGCACTACATATTGAAATTGAGGAATTTCTGGAGTTGAACGAGGGTTCGGTGAGCACCTATGCTACCCTATGGGAGGCATTCAAAGTTTGGATTCAGGGTACTATACTGGGTAAGTCTACGGGTATGCTGAAAGCAGTGAGAAGGGAACTGGGTGTGGCCGAAGCCACAATAGACGCATTACAGACGGAATATAGCGCCACATTGAACAAGGAAACCCTATCTAAGATTCATGCTTCCCTAAAGGAATTCAATGAGCTAGCCAACAGGGAAGTCTTATACATGGCTGCCCCGGCTAAGGCCCACAGGTATGGGGAGAGTAACAGAGCGGGGAGGTTTCTGGCTAACATGCTTAGAACAGACAGGCACCTTAACCCAATCACTAGTATCCAGAACCCGGCTGGGGTCACGGTCAATAAAGAAAGGGACATTAATTCTACTTTTGCTGATTTCTACTCTGCTCTGTACTCTGATCATGATGTTAAAACCAGGGAAGACACGTTCAGGTACCTAGACTCCCTCGATCTCCCAACACTTACCCAAACGACACAAAACATTTTGGATCAACCCGTTACTTCGAAGAACTCACTGCTGCCATTAAATCTCTATCCGGTGGCCGTGCCCCCGGCTCAGACGTCCTGACCGCCGAACTGTACAAAAAATTTCAGGGTGAGCTGGCCCCACTATTATTGAAAGTGTGGGAAGAGGCTATGAATCGTGGTATCCTTCCAAACTCGATGCATGAAACAGTCATTACGGTCCTCCTGAAGCCACGCAGACCAGCACAGGATATGGCCTCTTACAGGTCCCTTTCCCTAATCAACACATGTGAAAATCTTCGCCAAAGTGCTGACCACCAGACTACTGCCGTGCATGCCAATCCTGGTCCACCCTGACCAAGCTGGCTTTATACCAACCAGATCTACAGCTTTAAACCTGAGACGATTATTTAATGCTCTGGTGCAAATAGATCCGGAGGCAAAAGCGGCTGTACTGGCCCTAGATGCCGAAAAGGCCTTTGATTCCGTCTCCTGGACATACCTTTTCATGGGACTCGAGAGGTTTGGACTTGGGCCATATTTTATTAAATGCGTCCAGCTGCTATATACTCAACCATCTGCCAAGGTCCTAACTAATAACACCTTGTCCCCTTCTTTCCAATTACCCAGAGGGACCAGACAGGGCTGTCCTTACTCACCCATTCTCTTTGCACTCACTATTGAACGGATGGCGGAATACATCCGTCAGCACCACTCGCACAGAGGTCTCAGGATGACTGGCCCTCCCCAAATTATATCACTATACGCGGATGATACGTTGTTATATGTCCGGGACCCACATGAGAATGTGCAACACATTATGTCTGATATACACGAGTTCTCGGAATATTCAGGATATAAAACCAATGTCCCAAAATCTGAAATATTTCCATTGACCCCTAATACAGGTGACCTATCTCATATTACGGGGTTTAAGCCTTCCCTCACGCAGGTAAGATACCTGGGAATCATGGTGGCCAGAGATAGACAACTGCTGTACTCGCATAATCACGGCGACTTACTTCTCACCCTTACAACCAAGCTCCAACTATGGGCTTTTCTCCCTCTGTCCTTATATGGCTGAGTGGCCCTACTTAAAATGGTAGTTCTACCCAAACTCTTATATTTCTTCAACAACATCCCGATTTTGCCCAGTAAACCCTTTTTTGCGAAACTTAAATCATTGGCGTCTTCCTTTATTTGGAACGGGAAAACTGCTAGGCTGGGCTGGGACAAGATGGTGGAGCCATACTCACAGGGTGGGATTGCGGCACATGATTTTGAATTATATTGTATAGCAGCACAGGCACAATTTGTGAAACATTGGTTTGACCCCGAAGACACAGCCCCACACATTCTTCGTGAAAAGCACGCAGTCCGCCCTAACGATATACGATCTGTCCTCCTGAACCCCACTTATGGTAACATCTGCCCATTCGACCGGGTATACACCACCACACGAGCTTGGTCCAGGATCTACGGGAGAATTGGCCTGGAGATCCCCTATGACCCAGATATACCCCTGTGGAACTTCTCTAGTATTTCCCCGACCTTTGACAAGGCCCTTCAGCGAACCTGGGACCCAAATAAACTTTTCAGGATGCGAGACATGTTCCCCGATGGCGTGTTTGGTGAACTCACAGATTTCCTGGGTGCAGTGGGGGGTGGCCAGCTTAAGTGCCTTCAATACTATCGTATAAGAACAGCTTTTGCTGCTAAATGGCCTTCCTTCCCGGCAGAACCCCAGACACATGAATGCATTAGAGCTGTGGTGATGACGGATGGTCATAATAAGGGAGTCTCGTCGCTATACACCTTGGTGCAAACACATTCCCCCTCACAAAACACTATTAGAGAAACCTGGGAAGGGGATGTGGGTACCCAGATTGATGACGTGAGATGGGCCCGATATTGTCAACTCACCAAATCGGTCTCTATGAATGCAGGACTCCGACTGATTCAATGTAAAATCCTGAATCAGTTACATTACTCCCCGGCTAGGCTGGCTAAGTTTGTGGAGGGTTGCACAGGGACATGTTCGAAATGTGGCGCCGCCGATGCTGGAGCGTACCATATGTACTGGTCGTGCCCTGTTATTGCAGACTTTTGGCGAGAAGTGGCTGAGCTCCTTGAGGAGATAACAGAGATCCCAGCCGCTCTGTCCCCACTGAAATACTTGTTGGGTGACATTGGAAAGGTGAAGGAAACCACGAGAAGGTTTTTTAATATCTCATGTGTTATTGCCAAACGCTGCATCCTTAAATGTTGGAAATCTGCCACAGGGCCTACCCGATCCAACTTCCTGAAAGACTTATGTATGGTGAATGACGATGAGTAACTGTTTGTCCTATCAGTCCCGACGTCCCAAAGATATATGGTCGCTGTTACGTCTGTACTTGTGTGATCTGATGTCTGATGCTGATGTAACACCTACTCAGTCACCTTAGGTGACGATGCCGCCCTCATTGCCACAGATGTATGTCATTGTCGAAATTATGCTCATACTATGTCGCACTGCTTATGAGAATTGTCTTGCTGTGAACTGTTCCCTTAATAAACAAAGTTTAAAAAAAAAGAAGAGGGTACACAAGAGTGTGCTTTAGGGGGGAAGTGAAGACTCCAGTGGTGAAGGATTGGTTGCAGAAGTCGACCAGGGCAGGAGCCAGAGAGTCAATGTGGTCCTTGGAGGAACAGAGGTGAACCTGTTTTGACGAGACTTCATAGATCAGACTTGTCTAGAAACCTTGTCTGGGGAAAAAAGGGGAAAGGCAGAGAAGGAAGGAGGAGAGGGGGCCAGAGACGGGCCAGAGGAAGAGCAGTGAGTAGAGAGAGGAAGGGGAGAGGAGGAGAGTGAGGACAAGATGTCCTGAGTTTTAGAGATGAAATGAGAAGCCAGTGCCGTGCAGAGGGCCTGGGAAGGGACAAGAGAGGTAGAGACTGCGGCAGGATTGGCCAGTTCCTTGCAGATTTTAAAGAGTTCAGCCGAGTTGTTAGATGCCGCAGAGACGCAGGCTTGGATGTGAGCACTCTTCTTGGTGAGGACTGAGAGCCGGTATTGCCTTTGGAGCAGGCGGCAGGCCAGTTTGTCAGAGGATGTGCGTGAAGTGCGCCATTTCCTCTCAGCCACCCTGCACTTGCGTTTGAGGGTGACGAGGTCAGAGTCGTACCAGGAGTTGCATTTAGCTTTGGGCTTCAGGCGGATCCTCATGACAGGGGCCAGAGCATTGAGAGTATTAGATATAGCAGAGTGGAGTATTGAAAGGGCTGTGTCAGGTTGTGAGTCAGCCAAAGTGGGAGGGGGCAGAAAGAGGCGGTGAAAGCCTCAAATGACACACGCTTCATGGGTCGGATGACCGAGAAGGTGGGTGACAGTGCTGGACTTGGTTTAGCCTGAGGGGTAGAGAGGGTGAGCTGGGAGGAAAGGAGAAGGTGATCACTCCAGGAGAGAGGAGAAGTGAGAGGGATAGAAAGGTGAAGGTCTGAGGAGATCAGAACATCCAGAGTGTGCCCTGCAGAGTGAGTCGGGCCTGAGGGGAGAATAGAGAGGGAGAGAATGCACTGAAACCAATCTCTTAAGCATAAGCACCTAGTTACTTCTGGGTTTGGTGTGCTATATAAATAAATTAATTAATTAATTAAAAAATAAAATCTATCTGTTAAATTTGGGAGTAAAATTATGATTTCAGGGCAGGGGGAGTAAGTCCCATTTCCAATGGCAGTATTTTATTAGACAGTGAACATGTTTTAACTGTAAAAGAGACATTTTTTTTAATAAATATTTATTTACACATACACATGCACATTAATGATCACTTTTACCTCTTCGGATCAGGAAGTAATAGTTGAGTGTCTTCGTGGGGTTCAAAGTGCAATACTGGTCAAAACATGTGCAGGGAACTTTGTAGGTGAAAACAGAAGAGCACACTCCTGTGTGGCTGTTTCCTAATTTTTGTTGGGAGTATTTTTACTATGTTCCTATTTTGAGAGTATTTTCCTATTTTTAGGGAGTAAAACGACGTTTGTTTTCAGAAATATAGGCAAATCTGACATCGTTTAACAGGCTGAATCAAGGCAAGGGCGCCCTCTGGTGGAATGTAATTAATTCATTGCTGATGCAGCCAGATAAATTAACAAAAGTTGTACTAGAAGAAACACCCCACTTGCCTCCACACATCGGCCAGCAGCAAGTCCCATCCAGCTACTACACAGATAATCGCACAATCCAACGTACTACCCATCCGCATCCTCCACAACCCCCAGTCCGAGTACCAACTCACCAGCTGCGTTTTGCATAAAACTTTCACCCAGAGAATTGGCTGTTTTGCTCCCAACCATCGTGAAAAATGCTGCAATACGTCTAAAATATGTGTCTTTTTCCCTGCCTTGCAGGTTGATATAAAACGTCATCCCCTCTGCCTGCTCGTTTGTCCCAATTATCAGGCTGCCCCCCTTCTCGCGCGCACCATTTGCATAATGTTGCATGCTCCAGCAGTCCAGGCAAATCTTAGGACACACCTTTCACCACTTACAAAATAACAAACGAAAAGCAGGAAATGGTATCAAGTAGACGACACACAGCAAAAGAAATATGCAGCCAACAAACACTGTGCTGCTTCCCTCCATCCCATAAGAGGTACAGAAATACACCACACTGCTACCACTCACTATTAGCAATCGCCAGCACCACTATCTTCAACAGCAGCAACCCTTCCCTTATCCCTTAGGATCCATCAATGCAAGGGATTGGCAGTCTCAAGTCCCCCAATCCTTGCGTCCATCGAATGCGAGACGGAATCCGAAGAAAAGAACGGGAAAAAACGAAAGGGAGAAAACACATAAAATGGCATTGAAAAAAAAAAGAATTGTGATAATGTCGATCAACGGGAGCGGGGGTTGTGGGGCTGTAGCCTGCTCCCCTTGATCGACATTCCATAAAAAGGAAAGCGGGGGACAGGCAAACTAAAATACATGTTAAAAAGGAAAGGCCCTGCGGTGCGGGTTCCCTTCCATGTGCGTGAAGGCATCCGGCGTCGCAGGGTGATTCTGCGGCGGCACACTTCGCAGTGTGCCGCCAGAAGTTAAGTAAGAGGGGAGTGGGCGGGTGGTCCAAAATGTCTGTGGGACACAAAACCGAAAGTTATTTTCGAAAACATTACTTTTGTTTTTTTCTACCTCAGTCATTTCGTATTCGAAAATGTGTAGGTAATCCATGGGAGACACTACAATGAAGCTGCAACAGTGGCTATGTAGAAAAAAGGCTAATGGAGTGGTCCAAGGACACGACCCCTTTCAGCACGAAAAAGCCCCAGGACCAAAAAACTATCAGTAGAAATACGTATTCGGGATGGCAGTTCTAAGACAAGATATGGAGTGGCCAAGACATTAGGAATTTAGCGGTATGCATAGATGGAAAGGATGAAGAGAGCGTGCCTGCATCTCCCTGCTGAGCCTCAAACCTATGCACTACCAAAGAGCCATGAAAGGGGAAGCAAGTACTGGACCACTAGGCTGACTTGGGATGCCACAAAGTAGTACCTGCTTAGAAGGGAAATAACATTAGGCCTCTTATAACTGGCACCACCATGCACCAGTCCCCAATGGTGAGCCCAGGGAGCATGTCGCCACGCTGGTCCCTGCTCCATGCACTGCAGCTCCACATTTCATACACGTGTCTGCCAACTGAACACAGACCACAGCCAGCCTCCTCCCCAACACCATGGCAATGATGGCGATCTGGAGGCAACACAGAGACGCCACAGCACCGCCATTCCTCAAGATACATGACGCGACACACTGCGGCTACTCAGGAATGGAAAACTCTACCAGTAGTGTCCACATTAGCCACGCCGTTTTCCATATGGCTGTGTCACCGTTTTTCTGGTATTTTGTTGTAAA
The DNA here is from genome assembly GCF_040938575.1 of Ambystoma mexicanum. Taxonomy (NCBI): domain Eukaryota; kingdom Metazoa; phylum Chordata; class Amphibia; order Caudata; family Ambystomatidae; genus Ambystoma; species Ambystoma mexicanum. The sequence continues at coordinate 210,486,836 of NC_090929.1, forward strand.
CTGATCACCAATGCAGGAGCTGCTTGGCTGCAAAGAGAGGGTTAAATCGCTTCAGCTGAAGGAGAATTGTATTGGCCGTCTGGCAGATTCTGAATCCGGACTGCAGTCTGGCTGGGGACCTGTCCCAATGTGGTTTCAAAAGTCCATACGAGAAGAGAAGACGGCATTAACAGCACGAAGTTGGTATTGAGCACATATGTAGTACAACACATGCCTTAGGTATTTGAGTTGTTAAAAGTGAGCCCCCCTAACAGTGGTGGCTTAGTGCTGTGGAGAAAGGTGTGTTATGATACTTGTAACCAGAAATTCTGCCCTACTTGGCTTCACTTCAAGGCCCACAGGGGGCATCCATTCCCTGCTTGAGGAGAATCAAGTCCTCAGTTGCTCTGCAGTTGAAAGGCAAAAATCGACTGCATACTGTCTGTGTAATCTATCTATAATTATATTCAATGAAAAAACTTTGTTAAGGGGACGTTATGGTTAAGTTGCACTAATAAAAACCTATGAAATTCAATGAAAAAACTTTGTTAAGGGAACGTTATGGTTAAGTTGCACTAATAAAAACCTATGAAATTCAAAGAAAAAACGTTGTTAAATGGACGTTATGGTTTCAAGTAAAATCGAAAAACCCTGGAAATTCGCCAGTTATGGTAAACTAAACAACCATAACTCGCGTCACCACCATGCACTGCTAAGACTAACACCAAGGACATCAAAGGTGACATCACACATGTCATTGATGACATCACTGATGACATCACATGTGAAATACATTTTGATGAAAAGTCCCTACAAGGAGTTGTGTTTATATTGTTGGTAACAAGATGTCAGTGGTGATCGGGAGACCTATCATGAACTACTTAATCTATTAAAGAATGTACTCATCTAATATCATTGTATTGCAGTGTTGTCGTTAATACAACAAAGTTTAACAACGTTTTTTCATTGAATTTCATAGGTTTTTATTAGTGCAACTTAACCATAATATCCCCTTAACAAAGTTTTTTCATTGAATTTCATAGGTTTTTTTTTTTTTTTTGAACACCAGTCCGCCATGTCTCAATGCGAACATTGTGACATCGGACTTTTATTACAGTATAACCATATGTATCAAAAAAGTTCCCAAAACATAGTTCCATGGTGCTATAACCGTCACTTTGAGCCGTCTTAGAACATCCTGGCTAAAACATGTGTATCAAATAAAATTTGTATCGAGTCGTAAAGAGTCCATGTAGTCAACTACGGCACAGCTTAATTTTATACAGTGTCCAGCTGCCGCGTATGACCACCAGTCTCGACTGTTACCGTCCACTGGAATAAAGCCTCCCAAGTGCATCATCCGTTTGGCAGTGGTTTCTTTGCAACTAGTAAGCAGATGTTCCAAAGTTTAAATTTCACAATGACAGAAGCGGCATATATTGTCTTTCACTTCTTTAAAGTGACGGTTCCACATTATTTCTTTTGTTTTAACAGCATTTAAGCGGCATCTTAAAAACTGCTTGCGGTGATGTCTCGACGGGCAGTTTTTTATATAGTTACTTGTCACATTTAGCTTGTGTTCCCCTATTCCAGCATCTAAGGTGGTCGGCGTCGAAACGTAAATCATTATTCGAAATCCAGCACCATTGTTCGAACTTTTTTTTGACTTGTTGTGGTCTCAGCAGCAGATCGTTCAGGTTGAGATCAACAGTGGCAAGAATCGACAGCATGATTTGTTTCCACTCAGCAAGAAGTTACGAATTCCCTATTTCGCTTGTAGCAAAGAAGATTTGGAAAGCAGGTGCTGTTGGAGACAAATTCATCTTTCGCAATACTGTTAAAGATTTCCACATTACATGAGAGTGTAAGGAGTTTAGTGAAAGTTCGTATCAGATTTGGGTCATTGAAATATAGGTAGGAAGCTTCAAAACACGCCGCCAGAAGATTCCCTCCAACTTTTGCCAGAACGAGACGTCTATCGTCCAGCCTGATTCTGAACCAAAGGTGATTGCAGGAACCACCTTTTGGGTGTAGAAAATCAAGACTGGTGCAAGGCCAAACTTGCCATAACTTCTGTTCAACAGCTGTCCTTGGATGCCGAATTGAATCATTCGGTTGACCATATCGACCTTCCAGTGATGTTCATGGACTGAGCTGTTGAAGATAATTCCCATGTATCTTATTGAGTCGACTGTATCTAGGCAGTTGTCCTCAATTTTCCACTTGAAGTTTTTTGTCTTTTTGAATGGCCTTGGCCGATGATGATGATCCTAGTTTTTTCAGTGTTTAGCTCCAGGTCATTTTTATGCAGGTATTCGTGAAGGTTTGATAGTTGCCGTTGGAGTCCTATCTGGGTCCTATCCAAAAGAACCACGTCGTGAGCGTATATTAAGCAACCTACTTCGATGTTGTTCACTTTTGGTGGAAAGCATCGCACATCTGTGCGATGGGCGGGGATGTCTGAGATAAACAATTTAAAGAGTTCAGTAGCTAGTGTACATCCCTGTTTCACACCTATACTTGTTGGTATCCTATTGGATAGGGTGCCTTGATTGTTTAGTCTTATGCTGACGGTGGTTTGAGTATGCAGAGCTCTAATTGGCTTGACAAGGTTTTTTGGGCAATTCCAGTTTTCCAATTTTTGACACAGTTTGTTACGATTTACGCTGCCGAAAGCTCCTCTCAGGTCTATGAAAGCGAGGAATAATCTTGTCTTTGCCTTTTGGCTTTCTAATTTGAGGATGTTTAGGAGCACCAGGTTCACCTCCACCCCCACGCCTTTTGTGAAACCTGTTTGTCGGATGTCAAAGATTTGCTCTGACATTGACCACGCAGCTAAGCTTTGACGTAAAAAAGAGGCAAAGATTTTTCCTATGGTGTCTAGCAGGGCAATCGGGCGGTAGTTGGACGGATTCGCCCGATTGCGCTTTTTGTAAATTGGCACAATAATCGCTTCACGCCAGGAGTCAGGTATCGTTGCGCATGTAAGCACACGGGTGAACAATAGTTCGATGAAAATAGCCCATTGGTCCTCATTCTTTTTTAACATCATATTTGATATTAAATCTGGGCCTGCTGCGTGCAAGTTTTTCAAAGATCGTATCACTACTCTTATATCTTCCCCTGTTATTAGCAGTTTCCAAGATGTCAACTCTTGTGCTGGTTTGCTGACGTCCTCTTTAGGTGCTTTGCAAAAGATGTTGCCATAGTGCTTTTCCCATGAGTCAGCCTCAATCTCTTTAGATGGTAATGACTGGTGCTTCGAATTTCCTGCATTCAAAATTGCCAAAATTTATCGGGAATTCTTTTGGACTAAATGCCTCATCAGCTGCTCAGCCTTATCTTGCTCTATTATAAGTTTTTGTGATTTCAACCAGTTATGGTATTGTTGGCGACATATTCGTATTGCGTTTTTGATTGCGTTTACGTCGCCAGCAGTTTTACTTGACTTCCTTAGGGTTCTTATGTCTCGTCTCATCACCTGTTTTGCGTGTGTTCAATTTGACGATGAGAGGTGTTTGTGTTTTGAGCCCATTATGCGATCAGCAGCTTTTACTGTGATGAAGTCAGAAAGCAAGGGTGCATAATTTACAGACAGTTCTGTGTCCCACCATAATTTCAAGTTTATTCCCTCTATGGTCAGTCTATCAATCTTCAACCGGTTTCCGCCGCTGTTAATGGAGATTACGGGGTCGTATTTTCTTTGCTCAATTGCCCAATCCGCCACACAGGCCAACCGAAGCAGGTTGTGGTCGCTACTTGACATAGGGCTAATTGATAATCTCATGTCATTTTCAAAGAGATTTTGTGAAACCCAAAAGTAGTCAATTATTGATTGAGCATTTGAGGAAGACCAGGTTTTTTGGGGTGGTTGTCCATTTACCATATTGCAATTTCGATTTCGTAGCGCCTGGCTCCATGCCGACTCCCGACTTTTTACTTCGTTGTCTGTTAATAGCTTAAACTGCTTGGTTACGTGATCGTGTTTGAACCAGGAGCAGTTTAAGACACCTGCGCAGATTATTGATAGATTCTTATAATTTAACAATGTCTGATCAATGCAAGTTGTTATTGAATCTATGAATTTTTTAGTGCTTATCTTGGCCGGATTCCAGTAGCTATTTAGAATAAGCAAATGTGTCCTTGTTTCTTCATCTTTGTGGTGGTTACGAGCAGTGCACTTTGCACAAATGGATTAGGACTGTAGAAATCCACGAGGCGCCACCTGGTATTTATTTTGATCATAATTACCAAGCCAGAAGAAGGTCGCCCCCTTGCGTTTTTTATTGCAGGATTCAGTAGAGTCTGAAAACCGTCCCTTGATGGAGGCTCGCACAACCATGTCTCTTGTAGACATATAACAAAGACCTTTTCCAGATCAGCGTCAAATTCATTAAATAAGTGGGTGAATCCTCTAGTGTTCCATGAGATGAATTCACGCATACACTTGTTACCGTTGTCTAATGGCTAACGTCGACCAGAGATGTCAGTGTGACTGCCATTTTTTGCTGGATGATTGAGGTTTGTACGTGAGGTTTCTGAAAATGCCATTTCTCTGTGTCTTTTGAATAGGACTCCTGCATGTCGGACCTGAAGTTCGTCGGTTCCACCGATATGTCAAATCCAAACATTAACAATTCCTCTGATGCATTCAGAATTGTGTTTCGGACTGAGACTGAATAGATGTGTAGCAGAACCTGATCGCAGCATTTTTCAGTAGCATACTCTACTATACGTATGTCTTCAGACAAAATCGTTCTGAGTGATGGAATGCAAGAAAATAATTTCAGTATGTTTTTGCGATTCAGATTCAGGTCGTGATCTTCCTGATTTAAATTTTGTAATTTCAATTTGCAGTTTAAAGAACTTGCTTCAGATCTCAGAGATGGGGAGACATTTGTAGGATGTCTGACCTGCTTTTTTTCGTGAAGTCTGGGATTTTTTGGATTTAGCCGTGTAGGGAGATTTGAACAGTCCCCTGACTTTGTCGGCCTGTTCTTGTAGTTTCTCTCCTTCCCCGCTCGTGGATTCAACCTGTGTGGAGGTTCTCGCTGGGTGTCATCGGGGACCACAATAGAGGGGATGATAGAATGATCGGCTGTAACTTCATCGGAGTAAGTAGAATAGTTGCATATGTCAATTACTGATCCTGATTACTTGCTCAAGAGACTTTCACTGTCTGAGTCAACTCTTTGTCTCTTACTTGCTGGAACGACATGATGGTCTGTTCCACTCAGCTTTTTTACTTCTTGAACATTTTTTTGACCGTCAGTTTTTGGCTGCTCTGTTCTTCCGAATAGGCCAGCTCGAATATCAGGAGTCACGTTTCTGATACATTTCTGTGACTTTGATTGTTGAACACGTTTCTTGGGATCTGACAGTTTTTTCCCAGGCGGTAACTGTCTTCCTTTCGGTTGCTGAGTTGTTTGAACTTGCCTCATGGAGACCTTTATTGATTTTGCCGATGCTTCAAAAATTCCAAATGAGGCCGCAGATATTTCAGAAGTCAGTTTCGGATTGAAACAATTTGCTTGTTCGTTCGGTAATGACACAGGGACCGACTCAGGAGATTTTGTACTCTGATCTCCGGCTTCTGGTTGGGCGGCCGTAGCTGGAGCTTCACTAGCTGCGTAAATGCTATTTGAGATTAGAGCAGTGACATTTGTGTTCTGTGTTTGTGCATGAGAGTCTTTCGTTGTTTGTGAAGGGGCTCGAAGTTTTAGGTGGTCGAGGCTTGGGTTCATCATGGCTGAAGAGTGTCTCATCCACTTGACGGCTTCGAGCAAACCGTCGGATAAGGAGTCGTTCTGACAGTGATGACGTGCTGCGAGATCATTAGATGCTCTTGCCATCTTATTGTTTGTTCTGCTTCTTGTGTTAACTGTTGCTGCAAGAAGTATGTCGCAGAGTCGAATTTATAAATTTTTTCTTTTAAAGTTATTATGAGAGACGTCTGGTCTTTATAAGCCTCGTGGAGTGACTCGTACATCTTCAAAAATGTAAGAAGTGCTGCAGATGATGCTGCCAAGACGTTGTTATAGATCTGCACAGCAGCTGCTGAAGACAAACTTGGTTTTGACTCAGTCCTAGTTTTGTCTGACAAGCTTGAGTGCGAAGTGTGTCGCTTGCCATCGACGAGGTTGCAGCCGTGGTTGCAGGGATTTCCTGTAAGAATTGTGATGTTGTAGATCTTGCGTTCACGTTTCTCGATTTTTTTGGAGAGATCCATGTTGAGTGTTTGTCCTCCAGTCTTGGCATGAGGTGTACTCGAGGTACTATCACCTGTTCTGCAGTTTCGATTGTCACATGCCGACGAACAGTTTTTGTTGATTTTTCCCATCTGAACACGTCCCATGTTGTCACCTGATCTGTGGGGATATTCGGCATGGACGCCGTAATTGCGACTGTATTGGTTAAATGAATGTTGCTGAATACCATTTGCGTTTGTATGGCCGTAGGTGGTCCCGATGGTGTTTGACATTGTTTGTTCCTTAGTTTGTTGGCGCTGAGGAACTCTCAGCGGCGTGTCGACGATTGCGGGGATGTTTCTTACAGTCACATGAACTGGATCTGAAGAGGGCGTAGTTAATGTGATTCCTTCATGGTCAAGTAGACATTCGTTTTCCTCCTCGTCCTGTGAAGCTTCCATGATTTCCACGTCCGTTAGTTCAAAAGGTGAAAAAAAATCGTCAACTGTTTCTGAAGTTATCTTGTTCGGCGTGATTTGAGATGTGTTATTAAAAGAAAATATTTGTGACGAATTTAGGCCAATCGGAAGTAAATTGTCAAGAGTTAGTGGGGGCCTTTGTGGAAAAGTGTTTGTTTGTAGAACAGCCTTGTCTGGCGAGGCACCTACGTCGGGTAGAGCGTTTGCTTTGTCCTCCACAGATCCGATCTCCGGCACAGACCCCTCAGACCCCAATACCACCGCTGCCCGGTCAAGGGTGGAATCAGACATGATAAGTCCACCTCTATCCGCTATCTGGTTTCCTGCGATTTGTGGTGATAATGCGGGCTGCACGGGAGTTAGAACAGAAGTAGTAGGATTGATAGGGCCGGGGGTTGGTGAGGTAGGAGGAATCCTGATCTTTCCTGTTGACGAGCAACAGTTATTTGTTTCTAGTTCCACCACCTCTGTGCTTCCTAGTGGGCACGATGTATTTCTGGCTGGTGCATCAAGGAATTTGACATGTTGAAGAGGAGGAGTCACAGAGGGTTCGGAAAGGGACACAGGAACTAGCACTGATTGGTTCGTCCCTATTAGTTTGACAATTTCTGGTGGCGCTTTAGACGCACATTTATGTGTAACAGTGCTTACCTTTGAAGTGTCCAAGGCCGCGTCTGCCTTCAAAGCTGTCCACGGATTCTGCATCCGATGTTGTTGAATCGTTTTTCTCCTGGTTTGTGGACCCCCCTGCTGGCCTGACTGAGCAGTCATTGCAAAGGGTACAGTGATGCTGGCAGTAAAAAATCTCATGCTATTGCGGTGCACAGCTCCGCCTAGTTACACCGAATTGCCAGTGCGTACTGCACAAGATATGCGGGCACTCAGAAGGGCTCAAAGAGGTAATTTCTCCGCAGTCTCCCCAAGTGAAGTTAACGCGCCACCAGCACCAAACAGCCGCACAACAGCCAGCGCCCTTTACCCCGTCGGGTATAATGCCGCAAGGGTGGGTTGTGCTCCTCTAAATGCCGGCAGAGAGTCACGTGAGCGCACTCGCGCTCTGCCTCCTCCAGGAAGCGAGCGTAAGGTCTTGGGCACGGAAGGCTGTGTTTCCAACAGCGAGCAGCAGCAACAGGTATCAGGTAAGTGTTCCAGCCGATGTCCAAAGAGGAAGTACGCCTTTATTGGTCCAACTTAACCATAATGCCCCTTTAACAAAGTTTTTTCAGTGAATTTCATGGGTTTTTACCAGTGCATGCTATTTATCTACAACTTACTAATATCATACTTACCCAATATAACAATATTTGTGTCCCATTTACAAAGTGTCACTTTAAAACTCTGCCATTTCCCACCTTCTGGAATCATTTTTAACACTATACACTTTTTGCAACTATTTCAACTAGTTTTGCATCCATAGACGTCTACGAACATCTGACTTCATAGCGGACCTTCCGAACAGTGCCACATGACCATACGCTGGCGCGCAGCATGATGACGTGTCCAAGACCCTGTCTGCATGATAAGATCTCTGCTTCGCGGACAGTTGGGAACTGCAATTTCTACTGATATAGGAACTTTCAACTCCAAAATTTCCCTTGCACAGCTCCAACACCTATTCCTACTCATTATCCATTAACAATCTAGTACACGGTACATACTTTTAGCAAAACTGATATTTATCTTAAAATGGCATCAGCTAATGCCATCCCACCTCCCCAAGAGCCACCACCACAGCTGTAATCAAGGAGCATGAGAAACACTACCCCCTACCTTAGAAATAACATACAGGCAACATTGTCCCTTGTCCACCTACCCCTCCATATTAGTGTTTGGTTACTCTTCCCTCATTTCCCTCCCCACCTTTCGTTCTTAGCACTCCTGCCAATAAAAATACATCCAAAAACAACAAAAGACATATTCCTTTAGGAACCACCTTTCACAGTTAAAAAATAGAAAAAAAATAATATTGAGTCCATCTACTTTATATTTCTCAGTAAAGTACATAGACTCAATAAGATTTTCCAACATTTCCATTTACATTTTGTGAATGCTAATGGGAATATTTGGGCGTTCATCCTCTATTCCAGGGACTAAAACGGTGGATACCGGCCCAGCAGCCCAAGTTATCAGCCCAAGCGAAGCAAGGGTGGATAACGAGGTCTCTGGACCATTATCCCCCCCATTCCAGCCACTGATATGGGGGATGAAGGCCATTAGCACCCTAGGTTCCGAAAGCGGGAACCCGGGGTACTAAAAAAAGAGGATTTTTCTTCCTACAACGGGACGCCTGTGGCATCCAGGTGTAGGAAGGAAAATCTTTTCCAAGATGTACATCATGGAAAGGGAAGGCGAGGGTTCCATACAGGGCCCCTCTTCGCTTTCCATGGCAGCCTGCAGAAGACAAAAAGAGAACCCTATGACCATATTACCACAAGCACATTTTTCTTCCCTTTCAGATCTATCCTAATTTCGAATAACATTACCACAAAGCCAGTCACAGGTGGACATTGCCACTTTAATCCTATGTTTTGTCCCTTGTGGTCATGGCCAGTAGCCTGATTGTCCAGAGCATGACCTTATTCCATGACCCAGACAATCTGGTCACTGCCCATGGCCACAGGCTACCCCTCAGTCACTAAAGGTATACCGCTATTTTTTGTAGCTACATTATGAAACTTGTCAAATAATAAAACACTGTCACATTTGCAAAACCATGCTTGTAGGTCCTTGCCAATGCCCCTTACGCAAGTTTACTGGAAATCCACCCATGTTTTATTTTTTCAAATGTGTCAAATGTATGCACATACAATCGTCATATAACCTAGCCCCCACTTGACAAAATCCATTCAGACTTTACGAAAATATCAATATCTAGATCTATAATCTTTTTGCAAACCTTTGTGTAGATTTGTCAAATGGCACCACATTTATAAGCCTTTTGCTCCCTCTTGACAGAATCCCACCAAACTTCGCAAAAACATGTATATCTAGATCTATTATCAGCTTGCCAAATGAAGTGTAGATTCGTCAAATGGAACCTCATTTATAAGCCTTTACATTATGTTGGGACCCCCCTCTAATTTTGCCCCCTCTTGACAAAATCCCACCAAACTTTGCAAAATCATTTATATCTAAATGTATTATCAGTTTACCAAATTCAGTGTAGATTCGTCAAATGGCACCTTTTTTAAAAGCCTTTACATTATTTTGGGACCCCCCTCTAATTTTGCCCCCTCATGACAGAATCCCTCCAGACTTTGCAAACTCACTCAGAATCAGTTCAGAAATATACATGCAAAATGTCATGCAGTTCCATTAAATGGCGCCCAAGTTATAAGCCATCCAAGAACTGCATTTCACCAACCCTGTAATGCTGAGGTGTTCGCGAACTTTACAGGACTGTCAAAAACCACCTGTTTTTTTTGCTTCTTGCAGGCATATCCCATCCCATCATCATCACCCCTCACCTACCCAGAGATTATTTGATAAATTTGACAAGTGCAATGTTGTGTTTTTTTATATGTTTTTTCCGCAATGTCCGCGCACACCGGCGCTGTCCCCGAATCCAAGATGGCGGGCATTCCAAAAATCTGACGCAATTCACGCTCTTCACCATCCAATCAGCCAACACGTTGCATGTCCGCGGACATGACGCAAGCCGATTAACCAATCGGTGTCCTGTCCGTGGTGCGAACAGGGAAGTGTGTCCACGGATATGACATAGATATCACACATTTTTTGTGACCTACTTTTTGGTCATTTTTTAAAAAAGTACTGCACGGATTTTCACCAAATTTACAAAAGCACGCTTTCGGGACCAAGCCGCTGCTCCTGCCACAAATTTGGTGAAAATCCGTCCAGCTGTTTGGGCTGTAGGCATGAGCAAAGATTTTTCCCCAGTCAGTCTATGGGAAAAAAATAAATTTTGGGAACCCCCCCTATAACTTTGCCCCCCCCTGGACCAAACCTCACCAAACTTTGCAAAGAAATTCTTCAGGATGGGACATATACTTTTTGTTGTGAAGTTTAGTGTGGATTCGACCAGGGAGGTGAAGTTATAAGCCGCCCAAAAATTGCTCTTCCTATGAGATGAGCAACTTAACCATAACTACAAAGCCACTACCACAGGCCATGTAATATCTCCTTCCTCTCCCCGCCCCACTGACCCTGAATGCCCCACCCCCCACCCTCCACCGCAACTCCCGTTACACCCCAAACCCACACCCCTACAACCTCCAGGACAACTCCCCACTCTGAAATCAGATGCATTCTTTTTAATGCCCGCTCTGTAGCAAAAAACAGACACAGCATCTTTGACCTCCTTTCCTCTGACAATCATGACCTAGTCTTTATCACGGAAACCTGGTTCTCTGACGACTTTGCCCTTGTTGCTCATGAGGCTTCCCCATCCCCCGACTATTCCCCCACCCTGCTCAACAGACCCTCAAGAGGGGACGGCGTGGCTGTCCTTTTCAAATCTCACTTCTCCGTCTCACTCATCGACTCCCAGCCATGCACCCCAACATATGAATCCCTTCTTGTTAACTTTGCCCCGACGTTCTGCCACAACTTCCTAATCATCTACAGGCCTCCCGGTTATGACAGACATTTCACAACCAACCTCTGTGACTCTATAGCCGCCATCCAAGTAAACCACCGCTCTCTGACTCTACTAGGAGACTTCAATATCTGGTTAGACATCCCCACCAAACCCATGCCCCTTTCACTGGTTGACAGCCTTGATACCTCTCCCTTCACATGAACGGCCCAACTCATTCTAAAGGACACACCCTAGATGCTATCTTCAGCTCCAAGACCTGATATATTAAGCCCCCTACCACTCATCTGGTCAGATCACTTTCTCGTCCCTTTCTCCATCCTCTCCCCTACCTCCGCCCCCACCCCTGAACCAGCCAACCCCCTTCGCCGCAAATGCTGGAACAAACTAAAGATCCTCCCTGACCTAGCCAAAGCCCTGCTTCACAGACCCCCCGCAGCTAGCACCCCCCATGAATCCCTAACCATCGACTCCTTTGACTCATGGCTCAATGGCTCACTAATTCCACTCACCCCCTCATGCCGCTCCTCCTCACACCTTGGGCCTTTTCCCAAATGGTTTACTCCTGAACTGAGGAATGCCAAATAACTAAATAAATCCCTGGACCGCAAATGGTGGAAAAGAACAACCAATCTCAGTAGATCCACCTTCGCCTTGCACCGTCACAACTATAAAGCAGAAATCCAAAAAGCCAAACAGGCCCACTACAACAATCAAATTTTCAATTGTGGAAACCGCAGCAAGGAACTCCACAGAATCATATCTGAATTAGTCAAGCCCACCTGTATCTCTGCCCAATCTACCCCATCAGAATCACTTTGCGACTCTCTCTCGCTCCACTTCTACACCACTGCTCTCGACAGAATGACTTCCCTTATCAAAAAACTGCCCCACCTCTCCCCGCCCCATAATCTGACCTCCCTATCAACCAGCCCCCACCCCCCGCCGCCACAACTCCGGCCATTCCCACCTTTGACTCCTTCAAACCAATATCCAGAGACAAATTTCTCGACCATCTCTCCGCTCGAAAACCCTCTGGCTCCCCCCTTGACCCCTGCCCTGCCTCAGTTCTCAAAGAAATATTCTCATCCACCTGCGCAGGAGAGTACACAAGAACCACCCTAAATGACTCCCGCAGCCCTGGAATCTTCCCCGATGCCTTCAAAATTGCACATGTAAAACCTCTTCTCCAAATACCATCCCTCGACCCCCTCGACCCCAAAAATTACTGCCGCATCTCGAACACCAGATTCCTTGCAAAACGCATCGACCAAACTGCTTACTCCCAACTAAACGCCTTTGTCGAATCCAACAACCTCCTTGAACCCGCCAAATCAGGCTTCAGACCGCGACACAGAGCCAAAACCACTCTGGCCTAAATCTGGGACGATCTCAAGATTACTGCTGACTCTGCAGGATGCGCTGCACTGATGCTCCTAGACCTCTCTGCTGCTTTCGACAGAATTAACCACTCAATCCTTCTTGACCGCCTCCACTCCCTAGGAATCAGTGCATGTCTATCAGCCCTTCTATTCAACCTCTATATGTCCACCCTCCCTAGAATTTTCCGCCCGCACAATATCCTGTGCTACAACTACACTGATGATGCACAAATCATTCTGAACCTCCTCAACTCAGACTCTGACTCTCAGCCTGACCTCGTAGCCTGCTTCCTTGATATCGACCATTGGATGACTACAAATCACCTCCTCCTAAAACCCACTAAAACCAAAATCATGGTGTGCTGCAACATTGAACTTCTCCCCCGTCCACTACCTTGGCCCCCATCCATGGGCCAACCGCCCACCCCCTCCGCCACAGTAAAAAACCTTGGATGCACTATGGACTCTGACCTAACCTTCTCTCGTCAAATCAACAACGTATCTAAGACTTGTCACTACCATCTCAAAGATTTTAGGCACATTTTTCCCTACCTTTCCTTCCTGAACAGACTTGCTGCTGTCCTGTCCATTGTAATCTCGAGACTGGACTATTCTAACTCCCTTTACCTTGGAGTCCCGGCATACCACCTTAATAAACTGCAAAGAGCGCAAATCGCTGCTGCCAAAATGCTACTAGCGCTGGGTCCAAGAGACCACACCTCTCCAGCTCTCAGAACCCTCCACTGGCTACCAGTTGGACGAAAGGCCACTTTCAAGTCCCTGTGCATCGCTCACCCTGCAGTACACAAGACCGGCCCTCTAAACCTGCAAGACAAGCTAAAACCTTACCTCCCACTCTGCAACCTGAGATCAAGCTCCGCCCTCCTTTTAGTGATCCCAACCACCAACTCTGTCAGGATCGGAGGATCATCCTTCTCAGCCTTGGCCCCAACTCTGTGGAACTCGCTTCCACCTAACATCCGACACACCCAAGACTATTTGTCATTCCGCAAATTACTAAAAACATGGTTCTTCCCATAACACCAACGACCACCCTAAAGATATGTCTGAACCCTCTTCAACCCAATTGACGAAACTCACAATGGGACTGTTCACCTGGTGTTCAAAGACCTCCGATCCTATTCTCAGGATAAAATGGAATGGATGGAATAGATCGAATGGATGGATAGAGTGGATGGATAGAGTAGATCGATAGAGTGGATGGATGGAGTGGATGGACGGAGTGGATTGACAGAGTGGGTGAGGTGGAGGGAGTGGATGGAGTGTATAGAGTGGATTGAATGAATGGACGGGATGGATGGAGTGGATGGAACTGGATGGAGTGGATGGAATTGGATGGAGTGGATGGAAATGGCTGGAATTGGATAGAGTGTATGGAGTGTATTAAGTGTAGCGAATGGAATGAGTGGATCAGGTGGATGGAGTGTCTGGAGTGGGTGGAGCTGATGAAGCGGATGGAGCGAATGGAGCGGGTGAAGTGGATGGAGCAAATGGAATGAATGGAGTGGATGGAGTGGATAACATAGATAGAACAGGGTGGAGCGAATGGAACTGGATGGAGCAGATGGAGCTGATTGAGTGGATGGAACGAATATTGTGGATGGAACGGATTGAGTGGCTGGAACGGATAGAGTGGATGGAACGGATAGAGTGGATGGAGCGGATAGAGTGAATGGAACGGATAGAGTGGATGAAACGGATAGAGTGGATGAAACGGATAGAGTGGATGAAACGGATAGAGTGGATGGGACAGATAGAGTGGATGGAACGGACACAGTGGATGGAACGGACCGAATGGCCGGAACGGATAGAGTGGATGGAACGGATCGAGTGAATGAAACGGATGGAGTGGATGGAACAGATGGAGTGGATGAAATGGATGGAGTGGATGAGACAGATGGAGCGGATGAAAAAGATGGTGCGGATGGAGCGGATGGAGCGGATGGAATGGATAGAGTGGATGGAATAGACGAACAGGTGGAATAGATGGAGTTAATGGATTGGATAGATAGATAAATTGGAATAGATGGAGTTGATGGAGTGGATGGAGTAGATGAACCGGAATAGATGGAGTTGATGCAGTTGATGTAGTGGATGGAATAGATGAACTGGAATAGATGGAGTTGATGGAGTTGATGGAATAGATGCACTGGAATAGATGGAGTTGATGGAGTGGATGGAATAGATGACCTGGAATAGATGATCTGGAATAGATGGAGTGGATGGAATAGATGAACTGGAATAGATGGAGTTGATGGAGCAGATGGAATAGATGAACTGGAATAGATGGAATTGATGGATTAGATGGAATAGATGAACTGGAATATATGTAGCTGATGGAGTAGAGGGAATTAATTAACTGGAATAGATGGAGTTGATGGAGTGGATGGAATAGATTAACTGGAATAGATGGAGTTGATGTAGTGGATGAAATCAATGAACTGGAATACATAGAGTTGATGGAGTGGATGGAGTAGATGGATTAGATGAACTGGAATAGATTAAGTTGATGAAGTGGATAGAATAGATGAACTGGAATAGATGGGGTTGATGGAGTGGATAGAACAGATGAACTGGCATAGATAGAATGGATGAATTGGATAGAATGGATGAATTGGATAGAATGGATGAATTGAATTGAATGGATGAATGGGATTGAACAGATGAATTAGGATAGACTAGATGAATTGGATAGGGTGGATGGAATAGACAATAGATCGATGGGATGGATGGAATGGAATGGATGGAATGGATAGTGTGAATGGAATGGATGGAATGGCTAGTGTGGAAGGAATAGATCGAATGGATAAAGTGGACGGAATGGATAGAATGGATGGAATGAATGGAATGGGTGGAATGGATGGATTGGATGGAATAGAATGGATATTGTGGATGGAATAGATCGAATGGATAGTGTGGATGGAATGGATAGAATGGATGGAATGGAGTGGATGGAATAGACGGAACAGGTGGAATATATGGAGTTGATGGAGTTGATTGAGTGGATGGAATGGATGGAATGGAGTGGATGGAATAGACGGAACAGGTGGAATATATGGAGTTGATGGAGTGGATGGAGTGGATAGAATAGATGAACTGGAATAGATAGAATGGACGAATTGGATAGAATGGACGAATTAGGTAGAATGGATGGATTGGATAGAATGAATTGGATAGAATGGATGAATTGGATAGAATGGATGAATTGGATAGGCTGGATGGAATAGATAACAGATGGATGGAATGGATCGAATGGACAGTGTGGATGGAATAGATGGAATGGATGGAAAGGATAAAGTGGATGGAATATGTGGAATAGATTATATAGATAAAATTGATGGAATAGATAGAGTCAATGAAGTAGAATGAATGGACGGAGCCGATGGAATGAATGGGGCAGAATGAAATGAGCAGAATTCGATGCAATTCGCCCCACACATCGTATCACTGTGCACCCTGTCCCCCTGTTCCCTAAAGCTGTTGCTATTTATCTGTATCACCCCTACATATGCTATATATCTGTAACCCCCTATATACCCGTATCGCCCCCTGTCTCTGAATGTCTGTCTGTCGCTATGTGCCCACCTTCCTGTTCACTCAATCTGTGAATTAAAAGGGCTCTGCCGAGTTCTGTGCTCCCTCCCACTCTAAAACCTGTATTCTTTGCCTCAAACATTCATAGTTTATTGCAAAGGATTACAGTACTTGCACCAATAGTAGCTCACCAGAAACATTGAGTGCAGCTCCTAATTAACAGATTGAAGGAGCTCCATGACGGTGTAGTCAGGGGTCCACCAATCAGAGCATAGTAAAAAACCACATACTCCAAAAGTGAAGCAAACACTGGGCAAGAAGCAACGCTGATTATTACAGCTGGGTGAGCGCAAATCAAACAGAACAGTGGATAGGCTCTGATTGAAAGGCTGACATCTGAATGGAATACGAACAGTAGTTTTATACCAAGAAATAAATTGGTCAGAAAACCATCAAAACACTTGCAAGTTGGTGAATTCACTTTTTCTATGTTTCCCTGGGATTTCATTGGTTCGTGGACAGCACCTCCTTGAGGTTTACGTTGATTAGTGAAGCGTAATTGAAGCAAGCAGTTTAACAATTTCCATTTACAATGCCTACCCATGTGGTACAACATTTATTCACACCCCATCCCAGAACAACTTGTTATTATTGAAGTAACATTTGTGCTAACCACCGGAACTTTAATACACTGCCAGAGGTCAGCACCATTGAGAACGGAACACGAGACACCCTGCAGCTGGTGGGAAAGCGGACATTCACACGATACCTGCAGTAGATACTTTGTAGGCTGGCCACCTCCCCAGAGCTCAAAAACGTGCCATCTGATTGGTTCTCCCAGGAACGCCACTCCGTCCAGTGTTCCTTTCCCACAGCCGCTTGCTGATGGGCATCGTTGGTCATGTGACCGGCACATTGGTACAGAGGCATTTTTTTCCCCGCTGCCGTACTTGGCGACTGACTGCCCTGTAATTACATCACCTTGTTCTAGTTCTGTTTGTTTTTTTCATAATGAGTAGCTTAAGTCCCCACCTTTTGCAGATCCCTGTCGTACTGGTCATGTGTCTTAGATCGAGGTTTCCTAGGTCCAGCCCGCCAGAGGGATTTTCTGCTACATGTGTTTATGATACAACTATTTGTATCCTTCTTCTTCTTTAGCTAAGCATAGGACAATCTCTTGAACTGGTGTAACCCAATGCATCATTACCCCAACCGTTCCCGGTGAAGCCCTTTATACGGGGCGTCTGCGGCTTAGAGTACCTGTGTCATTTCCCATGTAGCTGCCCCCGCCACATCCTTCTTTACTCTCACAGCTGCTAGGTTTGTCCCCCTTCTGAATTAGCACCTTTAACACAATGGTTTCTTCAAGATCCAGGAACTGTAGCTCACAAATTGAGTGCCCAGCTCCAACATTGGCCGAGCCTGCACTTCACAAATTCGAATCCTTCGAGAGGCAACTCAGTCCCTCATCCTTCTGAGGTCAATAAATTGAGTGCGATGAAATTGGGTAATAATAACTTTTATTGCAGCGCTTAAATATTGGTGGAGTCTGGGATAAAGCTATTTATATGAATAATAGGGGAAATCACCACTGGGTGTGTGTAAGAAGTGGGTACAACCCCAGAGGTTGACGATGAGTTAAGGCTAGAACAAAGAGTATTCTTTAACACGAAGCAATGACTTTAAAGGTTTGGTGGGGCAGGACCATGGGGGTCCACAACATTATTTCATGCCAGAAATGTATTGAAAAGATTCAAGTTAAGCAGGGTAAATGAAATGAGCAGGCAACATGACTCATGTACCCATTCACCTTGTTAGAAGCAGTCAAAAAAATAAGAATACAATCCTCACAGAATTAAAGACATATGAGTGCCCTTAAACATTCCAGCTACTGAATTCATTTCTTTAGTGACCATAAATGTTGGCGGCACTACCCAGTCTGGAGGAGCCTGAATGTGTTTTACTTTAATATTTATTTTTGAATAGGTCCATCTGTGAATTTAAATTAGTTTTTTGGGGACTTAATCATCTCATCATATGATTCACTCACTCCTACCAGTTAATTGTTGGTTAGATAGGCTGCTCTGCGCTGTGGGTAAAGTGATTTATGAGAGGAGCATTTAGATTTAAAATTGATCACTGAAGTTTGATCTGAGCATTCTTTCTTCTCTTTTGACAATCAGAAAGTATGAAATCCAGTCTCTACCCACCTACAGAAGCCTGAATTCCATGCTTGCTTCTCACTGTTTCCAGCTCTCTAGCCAATCCACAACCTTGGAAAGCAGGCTCCAGTCACAGTCTCTACCCACCTACAGAAGCCTGAATTTCATGTGTCTCACTGTTTCCAGCTCTCTAGCCATTCAGCAACCTTGGAAAGCAGGCTCCAGTCACGTGTGCATGCTGCATTCCAGGTGTCCCTTTGTGATGCATGCACACAGCACACTGAGCAAAGAGACATGGACAAGCTTTGTCCCAGGTGAGGCTTCCTCCTATTTTTCCTCCAAAGTTCTAATAGTTTTAGTGCCCTTCCCATAGGGCTCTATTGTGTGCTAGATCACGTTCACCCTCTTTAGAGGGCCCTGGCTTTGCCTCAGAACCAGTAACCTGGATGACCGACATCTGCCACACAATAGAGCCCTGTTTTGCAGGCCCTAATGCTTCAATGATGCAATAAGCGTATTGAGAAGCCGAGCAAGACAATAAGCTGGCATGACTGATCACTGGGGCTCTGGTGCAGTGGAGGGCATGGGATACAGATTAGGATCCCTAAATGATTGGTCCAATCAAAATGGGCACAAGAGTCAGACAAAACATTCTGAACCGAAATATAGCAAGCAGAGTGGGGTGATTCTGAAACTGGAAGGCTACAATCAGATCAGATACATTAGTAAAGAGTTGTTTAACCTGAAGGAGCCTGAGTTATCAAACCACTAACCGATGTCTTCCGCAATCATAGGCCAGGGATTAAATGGCAATATCCACCTAGAAGTCAAAGGAATGCCGAAATAAATGAAGGTGCAGGTCTTGGGAAATACTGGAATGGTCATGGTTATTCTGGATCTGAGGGGTCATGGTTCTCACTGTCCCTCCTCGCTGTTTCTTCACACTAAGGCTATTTTGGTGGATTAAATAAATCATTTTTGATTTGCTGAATGTGAAATGTGGGGACATTCTCTGTTCTCCAGTTCCATTCTTAATAGGCCTCACGTATTGTGTACATTGCTTTCATGTGTATCCCCCATGTTGCTGGGAGCCAGTGTATCATTTCAAGGCCCAGGCCGGAGTTGCAAGCACATATTTCTTCAACTTGAAGGAAATCCTGGTGGTCTTGTTTTCTACCGTTGTAATCTTTGGATCCGTGTTGGGGTGGGTGTTCGTATGCTATTTTGTGACCAATTTGGTCCCTTAAAGTAAACCCAGACCTTCTAGACTGAAACCTCTGGTTGAATGTGGCGATGAACCATTATGCAGAGTACACAGTGGTGCAGTGGATCCTTCCCAAGCGCTTCTATTCACATTGCAGGACCATATTGGGAGGCATATAATGTGAACGCTTCCGACACACTATTATGCCTCAGAGGTTGAGGTTACAACTATTACACCATCAACTATGGTTTTGCCCTGCACTGAAGAGGGGATTTAAACATGTCGGGCTAAGACACTAGTGGCCTCATTACAAGTATGGCGGTAAGGTAACAACGGCGCTGGTATCACTACCGGCACCGTTGATACCGTACTGCCATATTACGAGTTCTGCTTGCTGGTGCCATTGCAGCGACCAGGTCGACCTGGTGGCCGTACCGGCACCCACAAGCAGAACATGATGGTAGCACCGGTACGTTATTAATGGTTTATTAATGGTACCGGTGCTACCACCATCGCCATTCCCATTGAGCCCTATGGGGCTCAATGAGAATGGGGACTAATTTTTTCCAGCGCCCAGAAAAGGCCAATTACCGGATCCGGCAATGTCGTAATGACCCGGTAATTGCCCTTTTCTGGGCACCAGAAAAAAATGAATACCGGCGGCAACCGTGCCTGTACTACAGGCACGGCTACCGCCAGCCTTGTAAGGTGGCCCTAGGTCTTTAAGGATTCTTGTGCAAACACAGTGTGGACAAAAAGACCGTGCTCTATGACCACTTTGACATCAGCATTAATGTCATTGCATCACTGTTCTGTTACTCTTTGTAAATGTATTTTGCTGTCATATATGGTGTGTTCCTTCTATTGAAAATATGAATCGAGCACGTGGTTTAATACACGCTAATTCATGTATTTACTGATTGGTCCACAGTTCAATTCATTTGACATTGACTTAACTGTAAAACAATGCAGTTGTTTGCTTTTGTTTACTCCTGTATTATTTTCTAATGTATGCATGTACTCGACTTACAAGGCTCTTCGTTGTGTATGTATTTTAATTGGTCCACTGGAACCCTTGTCAGTATATTAGGGCCCCTGCCATTAGTTGAGACATTGTTGTGACCCCAGACAGGCTAGGCAGACACTCGGGATCAGAGAAGTCAGACTTCAGGTTCCAGCAGTCACTTCCACATGGTTAGAAATGGCAGCAGCAGGTTTGCGAGGTCACAAGAGAGCTCTGAGGATTCCAAAAAAGTGTCCAATGATGAGGAAGGCGGGGGCCAGTGCACAATTGCAGTTCAGTTGCAGTCGGGTGCAAGCCAGTTGCAGTCAGGCACAGGCCCGCTGCAGTCAGTTGCAGGCTAGTTGCAGTCATGTGCAGGCCAGTTTCAGTTAGGTGCAGGCTAGTTGCAGTCAGGTGCAGGCCAGTTGCAGGCAGGTGCAGTTCAGTTGCAGTCAGGTGCAGGCCAGTTGCAGTCAGGTGCAGGCCAGTTGCAGTCAGGTGCAGTTCAGTTGCAGTCAGGTGCAGGCCAGTTGCAGTCAGGTGCAGTTCAGTTTTAGTCAGTTGCAGTTCAATTGGCAAGTGCTGGGTTTAAGGAAGCAGACAGGGTAGGTCTGATAAGTGCAGGAAGAAAAGGAGGGTCTGTATGGGTACAGATACAGAGCTAGGTACAAGGGGTGGCCCGGAGGCAGTGCGGGAGTGTGGCAGGGTGAGCAGGGACAGCCAACAGAATGGGAATGAAGGTTAAGCTGAGAGATGGTCAACTTTTCCAGGAGTTTGCCCAGAAAGGGAATAATGGAAATTGAGCGATAGTTAGCCAGACAAGAAGGATCAGCTGTGGGTTTCTTGAGAAGAGGATGCACAAGGGAGTGCTTCAGACGGGAGGGGAAGGATCCTGAGGCAAAGGAGTGGTTGCAAACATCAGCAAGGACCGGAGCGAGGGTGTCAATGTGGTCCTTGATGGTTTTAGAGGAACACGGATTAACCTGTTTTGACAAGGCTTTCATAGATCGGACTTGATGGGCATAATTGTGGTAAAAAAAGCAAGGTGAACGGCTGTGCATCGGGAAAAAGATTTTTAAAGAATAGTTCACTGCCAATCTCAGGTCAGTATCTGCGCTATATGGTGCGCAGTGCAAACAACAAATATGTGCACCCCCATACATTTGCCGCTCACTCACTTGAAGCAAACAAGCGCTGCCCAGCGTAATGCTCCAGATCGCAGTGCACCTCTTGTACTAGGTGCAATCATGACAGCTGCTGGGGACTCTACAGCTAGTTATATGAAACGTGCTAAGACACTTTTACCATATCATTGCTTCCCAAACGACAATTTCGGCAAGATTTTAAAAGCTTAATGCTCACCAAAAGGTAAGAGCTCTCAGGTTTCCCATGGCCTTGTGTGAGAAGGACAGCTAGTCCTGTTTTTGCTTGGAATTCTGGCACTTGTAGTTTTCCTTGATTTCCAATGGGGAAAAACTAAAAGCCCCAGAATGCAAAAGAAAATATACAGGCCTGGGTGGCCTTCTTAAGCATGGCCAGGGGAAATTTAAGGTGTCGGAGTGAGGGTGTACACATTTTTTTATCCTGCTTTTTTTCACGCCTGGGCTGGCTCCGCAAACTGAAAATGCTGTGAGGACTGAGCTTGCAGAAATGCTTGGATTTTGAGAGCAGCAACTGTGTAACAATAACCTCTGTAGAGTGAAAACCCATAGACCTGTCAGCGAGAATGAGTCATACTCTAGATTGGGAGAGTGAATGGAGAGACCTAACCAGGTGTAGAGTATTATCAGCTGTTCATCTCAGCTATAGTGGGGACAATTTCGCCATTTTGTTCTGGTGAGCTGCTGGGCCTGGGTCACACAGCGTGTGCTTTATTTTGTTTTGTATACATGACAGTTACTCTGCAACCCGCCCAGTCCCCTACGCTGTCTCCCCAGCATGCAGCCCGCTTTCCGTAAGCACTGGCCATTAAAGTGCATTTGTTTATGGTGCGCACTTCTCCATGGCGCCCTGGGTCAGATTCACACATGCCTCGTTTGCGCCCCTTATCCCCCCTGCTCCCTGGGCAACCACCCACCTGGCCCGCCCCTAGAAACGGGCCTACAGTTCAGTATACATCACAAAAGTAATTGGGATGTTATTTACAGAAAAGAAAAAGTGAAAAAAGTGTCTCTGCAGCACTCCACTGAACGTGGCTTGTGCTACACTATACAAACAAAAGGCGGAAAACGAAGGAAGACATATTCCCTGCATTGGTAGCTACAGGTACTGACCAGTGCACCCCAATCAAAATGAGTGAAGCAGGAGAGTGAGGTACAAGGGCACAAGGAACTCACTCACCCCAAAAAACAGTCGGAATCTAGACAGAACGCAGATTTGTTTGGTGGCTCTCTTAGTAAGCATACATGATGTTTTGGCAACTGTTTTGGCAAGTGCTTTGCTTGAGTTGTGAATGAACATTGGCTGTTAATTATAACACCAGGGTTGTCTACTTTTGGTAAAGGTGTGGGGAAAGTCCAATGGAATCTAGCCAGGAGAAAGGGAGATGCGAAGGTACAAGAGAGTGTATGAGCAGGATCTAGGCTTTGGAAGGTTGAACTCATGATAGGCTCTGTCTAAAATAATGGTGAACCCTACGTCCAGCTGCCAACTTGCGGTAGAGCTGGGCATCGTCTACATACATGCCACTGTTACTGGTGGTAGCGAATGAGATTGTCAATGAGGCCAATTCTTGAGGAGGCTCTTACGGGGGACACAGGTGATTTCGTTGATTTTGAACAAGGAGGATTTTTATTTGGTGGGTGAAAAGGTGACTCCCTTGAATGTGTTGGAAGGGTTAGAGTCACAATGAAGTAGTCCTGGATACTTCCCCCCATGATGCTGGGCGGATTGTCAATATAACATCATTGATGCTATCTAATGCTTTTGATGGGTTTAATAGAACCAGAGTGCATGTACTGCCTCAGTCTCTGGCATAAGTAGCTGTTCTTTGGGGTTCAATAGCATTGGGGTTTTTTAACTTTGCGGTCGAGATCTGGACTGGAAGCCAGTACATCCTCTGTTTGATTCCAGGTCGGAGAACATTTGTATAGTGCTAGATTTCAATGTCTTTAATAAGTCAGGTAAGTCCCAAATGGGTTCTGTACGTCGACAATGGATCGGGGTCCATATATGAATGTTTAAGAAGTGGTGCCATAATTGCGTCCTTTACGGGTTTTGGGATTGCTCTCGTGGTGGGTAAGGCAAGGGTGATGCACGGACGAGGTTCTGTTGGCAGGTGCATAGTCAGAATAAAAGCATCATGTTGGGGGCTTACAATTGCAGGTATCCTCTGCTGGGGGGATAATGTTTTAATGGAAACCTTGATCTAAGTAAGCAACTTTTAAAACTCTTAAAAAAGGGATTCTCCCATGGCAAAGCTGGTATTTCAGGAAAGCTGGTTGCAACAGTAAGTAGAAATGGAACTCATTTGACAGTAGTGTGTAAATTGTATGCTGACGAAGGCCATCAGCTTTTGTGGTGTGCAGGACTATTAATGCCAGTTTGAAAATGGGCCTTTTTATGCCCGGTGTGGTCTCGTTTGCAGCGCTGGCTGTGGTTGTGCAAGCTGCATGATTTGCACACAATTGCGATATAATCTAGTCGTTCAAGTGTCCTGTCTCTGCATTTCACTAGACACACATAATCGATGTACCATTTGAGGGGGCCCCCCATATTGAGGTTGGTCTCCACTTTGGTTTTAAGACTATTTCGGATTTCTGTGGTGGTCACCACTGGTGGATCCTTTGTGGTCCGTAGAGCTTTAATGAAAGTATGTGGCAGGAGTTTGTTCTGCTTTTTACATGGGAGTAAACTCACTGTTTCTGGTTGCTTCGATGATGCTTCGAATACGTGCCAATGGTATCTTCTGCCCAGATGGTAAAGTCGCCCAAGATGATTTCATGATTCGAGGTGGCACATACATATGGGATATAGGCTCTGCTTGCACTTTGGTGCCTTTTGGGGGAGGGCCGGTGGTATGATACAGCACAAACTAAAGAACTTGTCAGGCCATAAATGCATTTTAGCATCAAGTGCATATAATTTGGGTTTTGGTTTTCTCTTTGCAGGAGAATGAATCATAGTAGATGATGGCCAATCCTTCTTTGTTGACCTGAATCCTATTTTTAGAAATTATTCTGTAGTTATCCATCAGTGATGGTTAAGAGTTCAGAGACGTTACCCAGAATTAAGTCTTGCATTTGTGTTGCAGTTTTGATGGCCGATTCGCTATTGATGAGTGCAATGAGGAAGGGGTCATTTGGGCATAAGAACTTTTTGTGAGTGATAAGACCCATCAATGGAGAATCAGAACTTTCATAGGCTGGTTGAGAGTGGTATCATCCATGGTGTGCTCAGATGGAATCTGTATATTTGTTCGGAAAAAAAAACGAATGAGAGATTTATTCAAATATCGTTTGTATGAAAATTACTACAGCCCAAAATATTGAGTAAATCCCTCATTTGGTGTCATTATAGTGCAAAAGGGCCACCAGAGGTCCGGGGTTGCCTCCCGCACCCTTGTTCACTATAATGCCATCAGGGGTTGCAGAGGTGTCCCCTGCTCCCTATTGAATACAATTTTGGGAAAAAAGAGGACCCTGCAGCACCGGCTTCCATTCAAGTAAGTGAAGGTAACCGGAGTCACAGAGTTATCTCTTCAAAGAGGTGTGCCGCCAAGAGGTACGTAAAGGGGTGGGGGGCATTGGGTTGTCAGAAATGTTCGGAGTGTTCCCTGCTCTCTATTGAATACAATTTGGAGAAAAAAGGGGACCCTACAGCGCTGGCTCCCATTCACATAAGTGACGTCAACTGGCGTCCCCGAGCGAAGCAGGAGATGGTGGCCCACAAGGAGGTGTATTTGTATTTGTATTTAGTTTATTTGTAAAGCGCAGCCAGGCCTGTGAGCAACCGGGCGCATAGTCTTACATACACAGAT
Source organism: Ambystoma mexicanum (assembly GCF_040938575.1). Lineage (NCBI taxonomy): Eukaryota > Metazoa > Chordata > Amphibia > Caudata > Ambystomatidae > Ambystoma > Ambystoma mexicanum. Next base: position 210,512,324 of record NC_090929.1, read on the forward strand.
AAAGTGCATTACATTAAGGTTCATGACAAGGGGTACAAGCTCACCAGGTTACAGGACGTCTCATCGACACATCAAAGTCATGAATTCAGTGATATACAGACATAAGCAGAGTAAGTAGGTACATATATGGAAAATACAGACATAATCACTAAAATGAGCAGGTACGTAGCATAGAAACAGAGTAAACCTAGAGATTTAGTACCTGATCGTTTAAGAAGTGCATTATGTGTTTTTTGTAAGGAGCCAGGATTTAGATTTGTTCTTGAAGGTTTGAAAGGAAGTCTCAGTTCTGGTGGGAACTGGAAGGGAGTTCCTGAGTTTCGAGGCTAGGACAGGGAAGCTCGCGCCACCTGCTTTTTGTAGTTTGAATATGGGCAGGATGAGGGTGTGAGTTTCAGGAGTTCTAGTGGGACGTGTGGAGGTATGAAGAGTGAGACAGGAGGAGAGGTACGGTGGGGCCTTGTTCTCCAGGCATTTGTGTGTCAAGGGTAAGGTTTCCAAGGCAATTTTTTGTTTTACTGAGAGCCAGCTAAGATCTGATCTGACGTTAGAAATATGAGAATGCCCAGGGATATTGAGAGCCGACCTGATGGCATTATTCTGGGTTGTTTGCCGTTTCTTGAGGTTAGATTGACTAGTCCCCAAATACAGTGCACTGCAGTAGTCGATTTTGGACATAATAAGTGTTCTAGCCAGGGTAATGCAATTGTGGGAGTTCAGGAAAGGTCTGCAGGCAGTGATGAGTTTGCAGGTGTGGGCCGCGGCTGACCTTACTGCATTGGTGTGTCTATTTAGAGAGAGAGCGGAGTCCAGATAGATGCCAAGAGTTTTAGTGTCCTTGGAGACCTTAATGTCATTGCTATCGATGATGAAGGACTTGAAGGCCTGGTCAAGTTTGTTAAGACGTTGAACTGAGCCTAGTAGTAAGAGCTCTGTCTTTTCATCATTAAGACAAAGTTCGTGTTGTGCCATCCAAGCTTGAATAACCAGGTAGATGTCATTCAGGGCTTTAGTGTCGGCTGTGTGATCACCAGTAATGGGGCTGAGTATCTGGGTGTCATCCGCATAGTTAGTATAGGAGACACCCAAATAATCAAGCACATCAAAGAGTGGTTTGGTGAACACATTGTAAAGGGTCGGCGAGCAGGAGCCTTGTGGGACACCACAGTGTATCGGGGAAGGGTCAGCAGAGGCTATGGGAGAGAAAACTCTCGTGGATCTATTGCTTAAGAAAGAGTGGATGCTGAGTTGCAGTCTATGGCAGTCTACTCTACAGTTTGCAGTCTTTCTAAAGTTTTTTTGTTCTGCTTTGAGGGTTGGACTTAAAAACCCCACCAAACCGCGGAGCGGCCGCGGAGTTGGCTGCTGAGTTGCAGTCTGTGGCAGTCCGTGTGCAGGAGGTGGCAGGAGCCCCTCAACCCAACATGGAAGTAAGGCGAACGGAAAATCAAATTTCGCCATCATCATCAGGAGGAGGCGATGAGGAGGCGCGGTGGATGAGAAGTTCAAGCCAGAGCATAAGTCAGAGCTCAAGGCTAGCTCCTCTTCGCTTGGACCCTCGATGTCCATCGGTGGGGCGCCCCCCATCAAGAACAAAGAACCCACAAAAACCGAGAATTCTAAGTGACATTTCCTTAAAACCTCTGGATCTTGCCACACCTCCAAAACGCGCAAACTCTGCGTTGGGCAAGGAAACCCACAAAGCGCATCTGTATCTCTTGCTTCAACCCAGGGCCAAAGCCCAAATGCCTTGCCCCAAGACGACGCCTGTGGTAAAGAAGCAAGCCAGTTAGGAGCTATGACAGCAAAAACAACAAAAACAGGCACATTAATAATGGAGGAGGGGAAACCGCACGTTTTTACGTTCCCAGTGCTGCCGACCGAAGGGTGGGCAGCGAGGGAACTTCCTGCGGCCCCCCTCTCCGACTGCCGAATACAGCCCAGGAGGGCTTACTCCAAATCGCCCCATACACAGGCCCCGAACTTGCCTCGAGGTCGGGCTCTCCGGTGGCTGGGCAGGCGCCGGGAGGTGCGCCACGCACCGATGAAAGCTTTTCTGGCAGCAGTCCGGACGCGCTGCAGACGCCAGGGAAGGCTTCGCGTGTCCCGCGAACGAGGGAGTACGAGGCGTCATCCGAACAGACGGAGGCTGCCACGGAGATAGCCCCGGACGAGAATGAGGCTCCACTTCCTCAAGGGGGTGGAGCCAATGACAAATCACAAGCAACAGAGGAAAAAAACAGTGACCCAAACAGCGATCTATGGAATCCACACCCACAAGACTCTATTGAAATCTCGCCCGCAGATCAGCGGTTAATATTCAATTTCCCCAAAAAAACAGTAAAAAATACTTATTCTGCAAAGCAAAAGCAAAGAAATCAGAATAAAAAGAAAAAACCATCTGCCAATATTCTGCAGCAAAAAAATAAAACTAATTAAAAAAAATCATCAGAAAAGATGCTGACCAACGCTGCAATATGCAATTCGCTAAAAGCGTTTTTTTGCCAGCCAAGGCAAACGAAAATACGATGTTCTGCTCGAACTGACAGATGCAGAAATGTTGGATGCAACACTAGACGTGACTGGAGGCCCAAAAGCATCCAAGTTTCCCTACACACCAAAAGAGAGCACAACAGATTTGGAAGACAAAGAATGTAACCAGAGGGATTTTCCGTTGACTGGAAGCGAAGGAGGAGCCCAAACAGGACCATCGGAAAGTTGCAGACCTATATCAGCTAACCGGTCTCCAGCGAACCAGTCTTCCCCTCTTCCAGAGAACCCAGGGACAAGTAGCGCAAAGGAGTCCCAGCGCCTTCTATCCATTCTTCAAACCAAAGAAATACAGCCATTGGGAAAGGCTACAAAAGAGATCGGGAAGAGGCCACTCACTGAGAACCAACCATCACTTTATTCTCCGTCTCCGGTTAAAACAAATTGCCAGCAGCCTCTTCCAACTGTTTCATTGGAACCAAAGTCCCCGGAACCCTCATCTCAAACATCACCCTCTATTCAACATGATCGTGCCCATACTCCATCCCGAAGGAAGAGCACCGGGCCTGGTTTAACAGAGGAAGTGCCAAAGGAGACTTCACCAAGAAAGCGAGACTTGACAACATTGATGTCAGCATTGACTATCGCGCTCGCCTCATTTGGAAAGTTATACGAAGCAATAAACGACACATTAAGAGATCAGACTACATTGATTGCCATGACTCACACTAAAATGACCTTTCTCGAAGGCTATATTACTGCAAAAGAAAAAGCCGACAGTGTAATATACGACAAAATCATAAATGACCTCAAGCGTCCCAATTCAACAATCTCAACTTCCTCATCACTGCCTATTGTCAGAAAAGACTGTAGAGACAGTGCATTGCAAACTGACCGAAGTGCTAAAAAAGTAAAAGAAGCGTGCACGCAGACTCAGTTAGCCGACAAACAACTTGTAAACAAAATCAGTTTCAATTTTGGGAAAAAGCCTCCGAGCAACCAAAAACCAAAAGAAAAAACTGAACCATCTGGACTTTTCCTATTTGAAGGTGTGACAAAGAAAACGGCTAAACCTTGTCTGAGAGAAACGGCCTTGAAGCCACCACAATTGCCATCCCAAAATTGTTCATCAAAATCGTCGAGAAAAGCCACATCCTCTGACTCTGTCAACTTAAAGAAAATTAGCAAAACATCTACCATTGAACCTACGACAGCAGGTCCCACGTCCCGACCCTCAGTTGTTCCGTCACGCGGACGTACCCACTTATCCCAAGGGGAATGCAGAGAGTTGGCGCCAAAGTCAAATACAGCTACAAGCTCCTCAAAATCCCCAATCCAGATTTGCCATTTTGTCAGGAGCCCACCAGAACCCTCACAGCCCCATTCTCCTGTTACAGTCATCGGCTTCTTAAGAGACGAAACGATAATGAACATTTCCACTTATTCGTCTCCTGTAAGTGAAATTTCATCTTATACTAAAAAGCAAGCAGGAACAAGATCTCCTATAAGCCACAAGTATGCAACCTCTCCAACGTCCAAAAAACGAAGGACGTTCAGTGATCAAACAAAGGAGGAGCTCAGTCTAAATCAAAGATATCCTAGAAGACCGGACTACATACGAAAAAAATCGGTGGCAATTAAAAGAAACTATGCAGATCTAAACTTACCAAAAGAAAATGATAATAATCGAAAGGAATGTCTCATCCAGCTAAATAAATCAAATTCACCCACCGAGTTGAAAGGAGACCACCAGCCAAAACCCAGTAATCGAAACCAAAAAACGGTAAAACAACAAAGACTGACTCTTGCGACCGTTCTCAAATTAGAACAGATTCCGGCAAACTTCGAAAAGATTACCCTAAATAGGGGTACAGTTTTGAAAATTTTGAAACATGTCAAAAATTTCAAAAACCTTAAGTCAAACGATTTGCTACTGGTAGAACCCTACCACAAAGACAAAAAAGCAAAGACATTTCTACACGTAAGTGCAGAAGCAAAAGGCAGACTATCTAAAGAAGGCAAGGAAGATCTCCAGAGAAAGGGGTACTTGATTTCAGAGATAAAAAGAGGGCAATCCGGCATGAATGCAGAGGCTAACAATCCCTTGCAACAACATGAAAACAATCATTACAGGTCTAAAATTGAGCTTAATGACCGAAATTGGCTATCACCCCAAAGAAAAATCTCTCCTCATCGATTGGTCAACAGAGAAAGGACAAAAAACCGACCCTCAACTACTAGGAAATCCGTAGAAAGAGTCTCATACAGAACCAGAGATAGAGAAGAAGACAGAGTGTACACAAAGAAAAGAACTTTGTCGACCTCGGAAAAAATATCGGAACAAAAATTGTCTGACAGAAGTCAGAAACTCTCAGGAGTGACGAAACCATCAGCACCTAAAACCAATCTATCAACTTTTGCACCGATCAAACACCTACTGGCATGGCTACCGAAAACGTCCTCTGGTCAAATAAAGAAATAGCAACAAACTCCGTCTAGCATCCAGGCGGACTTCAACAACGTAGATGCGAAAGAACAAAGACCGTCACATGACTGCCAGCCACGAACACTCAAAATGATGTCCTGGAATACAAGGGGTTTCAACCATCTGACTAAACCTGGAGCAACAAACCTCGGAGATTTTGACACTATCACCCTTCAAGAGACATGGCTTGTGACCCCCCCGACCATCGATGGCTTCACAGTCGTCATCTCCCCGGCCAAGAAAGGTCATTTGGGCCGTCCGTCTTCTGGGCTTCTTGTGGCAGTCAGATCTGGCTCAGGCCTCTCAATTCAAAAGAAGTTGGCGGCAACCCAATCCTATTTAGCAGTCCCAATAAAATGGGATCAACTAGACAGGAAGAGTCAAACCTCAACCTCCTTGGTAATAACTGTTATTACAGTCTACTGGAACCCTCAAACCATCTCAGACAGGCTCTTCATTGAATCAATTGAAAGTGAGATAGACAACATAATAACAACCCAAAATAGCCCACTAATAATAAATAAAGTGGAGACTTAAATGCAAAATGCCCGATTGACCACTCAAGAAGCACTTCATTGCGCCCGTTAAGCGAGGTGGAATCTCGTGGACAGAAATGGGAATCACTTATGGCTTCAAGAAATCTTCGCAACATTGATCATTCACTCCCGCAGAAGGTCTATGTCCCAACGTGGGAAAGGGGAGCCCAGGAAGGGACAATAGACTATATATATACGTCTCAGAGGCGATGCTCTGTCAAATCACATCCTTTGAGGTCCTAAGGGCGGAGGAGAGTGATCATAATATTCTGCAAATTGCATGGCCAACGGAAGGCGAGGACAAAATGACAATGTCAGAAAAAACGGAACCAAATAACAAAGGAAATCGCCTAAGGCTTACTGCCGACAGAATAAAGGAATTGTCCAGAAACTATAAAAGCCACCACAAACCGGGCAACAATGAGTCATCAAAATCTACTGACTATCAGCCCCTACTGATCCCCTTCATGATCCCCAGGAGGCTAACCCAAAAGTCTACTCAACAACCGCTTCATACCTATGACAAGGATCTGGTAGCAAAACGTTCCACCCTGAGGAAGCTAAAGAAACTGGCTGCACAATCTACCTCAGAAGAACCCAGAAACCTCTATCTGAAGGAACAAAAAAAGTATAGATCTTGGCTACGCTTCCGCTGAATTTTTCTTTATCAACAAGATTCTGAAGACATGCTCAGAAATTGGCCAATAAAAATTCAGGAGCCTTCTGGCAAGTAATAAGAAGCCTCGAAGAAGGAGCAATCGCAAAAGGTTTAAACAATGTCCCAGAAGAAGAATGGAAAACACATTTCGCCAAAACCTTTCAAATTCCGAGCCAAACGAGAGAAGAACTAAAGACGGAGGCTAGACAAACTGCCTGGGAAGACTTTTCGGATGAAGACAACATCATATTGGCCATTAAGCGTCTGAAATCGTCCAGAGCTCCAGGGCCAGACGGAATAACCAATATTGATCTGAAAAACTATCCAGAGGAGTGGGCAAACTTCATAGGGCAGGTATTTAAAAACTGCAGCACCACAAGATCGATTCCTAACTCCTGGCGCACCGCAGTGATTGCCCCAATTTACAAAAAAGGAGACAGAACTGACCCGAGAAATTATCGTCCAATAGCACTCCTGGACACAATCGGGGAAACTTTACAGATCATTTCTTTTAAGGAGCTTCCAAACATGGACAAAAACAGCTCCATGCAGAGACCCATTTCAAACAGGGTTTATGAAAAACTCGGGGACCACAGCGAACATCATGGCGTTAAGCACAATAAAAGCTAGACTCACGCAAAGACCCGGAAAGGTATACGTGGCCTTTATAGATCTAAGCCAAGCCTTTTATCAAATAGATAGAAATCTGCTCTGATCAAAATTAGAAAAATTGAAGTGTCCATCCAACATTCTTGACCCAATAAAGGCGTTCCACGACAAGACAGCGATTAGGGTCAAGCTGGACCAAGCAGGAAAGCTTTCTGAAGAAATTCCGACCCTTAGAGGGGTGAAACAGGGCTGTCCATTGGCCCTGGCCTTATTCATTTCCTTTTTGGGCGACCTTAAAGAAAATTCGGAAGAGATAAGGTCCTTCCCTCCGAAAATTGGAACCACACCTGTGACGCGCCTATTATACGCCGACGACATCATCCTCTTGGATCAAACTGAAATTGGTCTCCAAAGGCAATTTGACAACCTGGTTAACTACATATCGAACAACAACTTAGAAATTAACAAGGAGAAAACAAAAATCTTAATACTGGGCCAGCCATCTAAGTCGAATTTAAAATCTTTCAAATGGCACATCGAAAACTCGCCTGTGGAAGTGGTAAAACTCATCAAATATTTGGGGGTGACACTGGACAATTCAAAAACAGAAACTTCAATGCAACAGTTTCTATGGGATAAGACCCGAAAATTAACCACACAGGCAAGAATAATCGACCGAAAATACGGGAGGTTCTTGCTTCTCCCTGTTATTAAATTCTATAAAGGCAAAGTAATACCAAGTTTGACGTATGGTTGTGAGGCAATGCCAGCGATTTCTCCGACGATTTGGCCTAAACTGGAAGCCTATTTTTGGCGTAAAATCCTTCAACTCCCGAACTCCACAGGAATTTCGATAATCAGAAGAGAACTGGGAACTCTCTCCTTAAAAGCAACAATTGAAGCAGGGGAAATGGCGCTTTACAGGAAAATAATAATGCAGGACTCTCCTCCCCTATACAAAATAATTAACTCTGAAATCGTCGAAGGAAGATGCAAGGCCCTTTCAAGCTGGGCAGCTAAACAGCGAGCATCTCTGGCCAATAATGGCTGCAGCGAAGCAGATCTAATTCAAAACCCCATGAGAATAAAACGCAAGATGGACCAACTGGATTGGATTGAGACTCTAACATTGGCAGGAAAAAATAAATTTCTCACTCATGTGAACTTTGAGCCAAAAAAATTACACTCGCCGAATGAAGTTTTGAAGAGATTTCCAGACAAACTGTTAAGATCCACCTTCTTGCGCTCTCGCCTTAACTTACTTCCGACAAACGAAATAAGGTCTAGCAGAGGTCAATCACAAACAAACCTCTGCCGATTGTGTGGATCAGAACGAGAGCCAGAAACAATAAAACACCTTCTTCTGCATTGCCCCGAAACAATAAAGTGGAGAAGAGCTTACTTGAGACCGCTGATTGACCCTAACTCCTTGTATGAAGAAAAGGTCTGGTGGAATTGACTGATGAGCGGATCGAGGACAACTTGGGCCCTGGCAACTGCCAAAATACTAAAGAACGCCCTAGAGACTTGTTTACGCAAATCAGAGGGGCACGACGTAGCCATTTCCTGTTTACCGAAAGTCTCAAACTGAATGTGAAATCCACTCAGACTTTTAAATCTTAGAGTGAAACTTCAAAGTCCAAACTTCTAACTTCAAGTTGAACTAAGCATGGGAAGAAAGAACAGAAAAGAAACATGGAAAGATCTGATCATTTCGCTTTTGCAAAATCATTGAATTGATAGAAGCAAATAATAAAAAATAAAAAAAAATAAAAGAAAGAGTGGATCCACGCATTGGCTGAGTCTGAGAAATGAGCCGCCATTTTAAGATGTTGGCAAAGTATTTGGTGATCAACCAAATCAAATACCTCAGAGAGATTGAGAAGTAGGAGTAGTGCTAATTTCCCATTATCTTTTAGGATCTCCATTTGAGTTTTCAAATCGATCAGGGCTGTTTCGGTTCCGTGTTTGGGGCGGAAGCGTGATTGTCTTAGCCCAAGGAGATTATTGGATTCAAGATATTCTTGGATCTGCAAGTAGGCTGCACGATCTAGAATCTTGAGCAGGAAAGGGACTGTGGTGATGGGTCTGATATTAGTCTGAATGTTAGGGTCAAGGGAAGGTTTTTTAAGTAGAGGTGTGCTGCCAAGAGGCTAGTAAGGGGATGGGGGGCAGTGGGTCATCCGAAATGTTTGGAGGAGTGAAAACCGAAAGTCATTTTCGTTCAAATTACTTTCGTTTTGTTCTTCCTCAACATTTCTAATTCAGTAAATTCATGGTAATCCTGCTCAGTTGGGGTCTAGAGTGTTCAGAGTGAGTGGACTTTTCACAATGGGGGACCTTTCTAGATAGCACTGCCATAGTAATGTGTTCCGTCCCATGGAAAAAATAAATTGGTCATGGGTTTGTCTCCCACTGATGGCTGAGCCTTCAATTCTCCCACATCAGTTTGATAGACGCCAAATGCAATATTAGCTGATTGGTTGGGGTGGATGGTGTTTCACACATTGTGGGGGTGATTTCACTCAGGTTGGCAAGATCGGGGGTTGAATCATTTAGATTTCCTTGGTTAGTTTGAGTTATAATCTTGCAGTTGTAGAGATTTTCTGGTGATAAAGACAATTGCTATCTGGTGGTGTGATACAATGCAATGTGATGGCAATATTAATGCCTCGTACAATTCTTTATGTGGTGGAGATTGTGTGAGCTTAGTAGATGTCTTACAAACTCAGGATGTGAGTGTGTTTCTCTTATTTCGTTTGTGAGAACCTTGTTTAGATGATTTCACAGTTGGTGGGTCCCAGTTTGTTGAGGCAAACAGCCGATATTGTGAGCCATAATGATGAAGGAATGGAAATCAGTAGTAGGACGCCTTTATCCTGCAAGGAGATATCTAAGAAGACAGTAAAGAGCAAATGAGGTGGGAGGGCGTGGTAGGGTTATTTTGGAGCAACAGATATAGTAATTTAATTGGGCAATGTCGGGCAGCAGACCTTTGAAAGATTACATGTTGAGATTGTGTGCTAGGTTCCTCTAAGACCATGTGTTGGTGGTTGTTGGTGGTGGGTTAGTGCAGGAGTGGCAGAAAAGCCCAGAATGTCACATTTCCATCCAGCACTGACTGACTCTTGGCGCTCTACTTTCAAACAAACACATAGGTAACAATGAATTTCCAAATAGTTAATTAGCAACCCATGCCCCAATCACAGATAGCATAGCACAAAATGATAATCATTTTAGTCATTTATAAATATTCCCCACATCTATTTTTTTCCACTTCTGTAGTAGTAACTCGAAATATACAGAGGAAAAGTCAGATTTGCAGCTGTCTCCAGATGTTTTAAATAGCTCAGTGGGATAATACATCAACTCTGGGGGTATCTTCCTAATGTGCATGAGATAGGTTCAAATCCCAGTGAACCGCTCAACCTCTCATCCTTCTGGAGTTAAGAAAATGAGTACTATTCGGTTCCAATAAGACTGTGCTATCAGCACATGGAGACACTTCAGATTGTAACGTGTACTGGGTTCAGAACCCTTAAAATGGGCGATAATAAAAGCAATTACTGCAGCATTAAGACGTGGGAGGAATCCAGCACGAAGTGCTACATACAGAAACTGGCATTATTATTGAATCTACATGTGATCATTTTCTTTCATTACATTACTTTTATTTATAAACATCTATGCATAGCATAACAAACACATACAGATATGAGGCCTTCTTAAATCATAAACTTTTTGAACTTCAATGTTTACATTTTTTAACCAATGGGTTGATACAAACTGAAATAAACAAATTTGCCATGTTAAGCAATGATATACAGGATATGTGTCCCTCTGCTCAAACTCATAAACAGGAATATATAGAAAAAGCTTGTCAGCACACAAGAGTCGAGCAGTCAGTCAAAAATATTCAATAATCTTCAACTTCACATTGTAGTAGTTTAAATTATCTCAGATTTCCAATTTCAGGTCTGGTAATTTCTATCGTGCGTGCGTATATATATACTTCTCGAACAACTGTGCATTGGGGACATGCCATGAGAGGCAGCTTGCCCACTCAGCTCCTCCTCTTCTAAAATACAGCATGGCATGAGAAGGAAAATAAGCCTTGGATCCTAATGGAGTGACATTGCAGCCATTGTATCCTGACATCCAAACTCGAAAGCTGCCCAAATTAGCATATATGGTCGAAGGTTACAACGCTTTAATGTTAGGGTGAGTGTTGTGAAATCTGAAATCAGAACCAAGCCCAGTGTGCATTATGCAATTAGTGAATCAAGCACACAACTCCTGTATCACAGAATTAGTTGCCAAATATGAAAATCTGTGATCATTCTCATGTTCCCAAAATGCTCTTTGATTTTATTGAAAGCAGCCATAACACCTTGTACTATTTATCCACGCCCCCTTTCCCATAAAAGTACTTCAAAAGAGTATCATAGGAAATAATCAATATTGTTATTCTAGGTTTTGAGAATGCGCTTTACGCATTAAGACAAGTGTAACATTATTATTAGGAATGCAGAATATACTGAAAGGGAACACTAGACATGAAAACTGTAACCTTTTAAAAAAAGAGACAGTTAACAGAGTTAGCACAATGAAATTATGATGCTTCTTCTGCTGAGAGTTCACTCCATTTAGTCGATCAAAATGTCCTTATTTCTCGAGAAGGGCAAAGACAAAGAAACACACACACAGTGGAAAAGAGAGAGAGGTGAGGGAGAGATTGAGGAACACACAGAGGGAGGGAGAGAGAGAGAGTGTGAGTGCCAAAGAGAAAGAACAGTAGCTGGTGGGACAGACACAGAGGAAGAGAGGGGGAGGGAGAGAGGGAGATTGAGGGATGGAGAGAGAGAGAGAGAGAGAGAGAGAGAGAGAGAGAGGGGAGAGACAGAGCGGGAGAAAGAGAGGGAAGGGGATAGAGAAAGAGAGAGGGGCAGAGAGAGAGGTAGAGGGCAGAAAGAGGGAGAAAGAGAAGGACAGAGAGAGAGTGAGAAAGAGAGGGAAAGAGAGAGAGTGAGAAAGAGAGGGAAAGAGAGAGCGAGATAGAGACAGAGAGAGAGAGAGAGGGCAGAATGAGAGGGCAGAGAGAGAGCTAGAGAGAGAGATACTCGCATATGACTCGCGTATGCACAGCTAGTTAGCAATAATTGCCTGAAAATAATGGCGAGAAAGTAGAGTGAGATCATGAACTCAAAACAGACTCTTTAACGTCTTGTAGTGTTTAGCAGTAGTAAACTCTTGCAGGAGCTTTCACAAAATGGCTCCAATGGGTAAATCAGGAAGATCTTGAGGCCTAATACTCACCCCAGGCAAGAGGTCTGCACAGTGATTCCTGGTGAAAGGCCAATGTTATCACATGACCTGCGTCCACTGTGTTGTGATCTGAGTGGGATACACTAGGGTCAAGCAGTGCCGTCCTATTTGTGCGCACAAAATTCACTTGCCCCTCCTGCATCTAACATATGTAGTTGGTTTATATTGCTGGATATTGCAATATTTTGACAGCCTCATAGCAGTTTAGCAAACTCCTAAGTATTAAGAACTACAAAACAATCGCTGCATTTAAAATGCAGTCATGCACAGCCCCCAGAGGGCGCTTCCTGCACCAGGGTGGGCGCAGCTTGCTCCATCTACTCTACGTGTCTTTAATCCTTGCAGTACCCAGAGACGCCATTGAGCGGCTAGTTCCGATCTTTGCAGAATGGCTTCAGCAAAGAGTCCAGCCGAGTGGGCGAATGCTCCACCAGCCCTTTCCCTTTAGTCTGATCTATGGATGGATCAATGAATCACAGCATACCTGAGCCAAAGGGTGCGCTACCCATAAGCCTGCTGTTAATCAGCGGCATTCACTTGTGCATGTGATCAATGGGGTTTAGTAATGCTTGCGCCTATTGTTGCAATTACAAGGCGAACGGAAAACCGAAGCAAGCAGCGCCCTTCATTGCCCCGTTCCTGGCCACGCCTACTTAGCTGAAGGACTGCGCCTGGAAGAAGGAAAATTGATTTTGTGAGTGGACATGGCGGACACCTGGACCAGCCCATGTGAAATTGGTGCCTATGCAAACCTTGTACGAATCTACCCTCAGCTTCTTGCAATACATGGGGTAATGCGATTTGAGCTCACTGGGGTTCTGCTTGCAAGTGACCAGCCAGCAGGAAAGTGTGTGTCATCAACATGCACTGAGATTTTTTTTCAATTACACCCTCATGAGCACAGTGCAAGGTGTGTGTTTAGCAAGTGAGTGAGGAGACCAGTGAAATTATCGGTGCAAACAAATCCGGCCGGAAAAAGTCTGAAAATGAAATTGTTGTTTTTTTTGGCAGGGGGGAAATAACAGGCTAGGCAAAGGGGTTAAGAGTGATCTAACCTAAAAATGGAATATAGTGGGAGAAGAACACGGAAGCATCCCTATTCTGTGTGAGTGGGCCAGGAGTCGGGTGCTGGCTATTAGTAGTTACTACCAGTTGATAACTTTAAGCCCCTTTTAAGATTTTATTTGCATTCTGGCAGTCATTGCAGGACGAAATTTCACTAACAATCACCAGTATTCCTTTGGACCATTTATTTTTCTCACCAATCTAATCACATATATCCATGAGTTGCCATTATAACTGATGGCTCAATGTTGGTGCTCAATGCTTTCTGCGTTTGTCCAAACCAACTAGACTTAGACAATGAAAGGAATCCATTTCTAGCATCTGCATGGACTCTTGCTTTCATCTCATGAGGGTTGGCGTCCACCAGTCCTCAGAGAGTGATCCTAGGAAGCATCGAGGAGATGATGGTGCAGAAGTAAAGGAGGGCCACGTGCAGCCCTGCTTGCGCCGACCTGTTGCAGAGGTCACTTTCACAGCAGTGTATTCTCACTCCGGGAAGTTCGTGCTGCTGACAATGGCGCGAGGTCGCACAGCCCAGAGTAAGCGGGATCCCCATCACCACTGAAAACATACAAACAAACACAACATTGCGTCAATTACATGCACACGCAAGACGAGCTGCATCCACTTTTCGAATTTTTGCTTCTCCACTAACATTCTAAAGAGCTTATGATCAATTCACTTCTCTAAATGTACATATATACGTTTTCATAATCACTTTTCAGATACTTGTACCTTCGCTTGTTGCAATAACATATGTGATTCATGTGAGAATGAGGATCAGTTTGGGCTGATGATCGATACCATGTTGCTAAATTATGGATTCATTCAAAAGGTAGATAATTGAAGAATAGGCCTAAAGCGTTAGGTCAATTGATCTCATCTAAATCACGCATGTGTGTAAGGCTAGAGTACCAAGCAGACTACAAGCTCTGCTCTGGCTCTTACCAGGTCTTTGCCAGTGTTTGGGTTATAGCCCCCAACAGACTCTGGTCTCCTTCTTATCTGGTCTCTGCCAGTGTCTGGGATATAATCCCTAGAAGATTGCGGGTTTATGCTCCCTGGCTGGAGTCCGGTCCTTGAAGCCTTCTGCTATTTCCCCTCCCTTTTTATAGTGAAGCCAGCAGGTCCTAATGGCCACTAATCGCTGTACCTTTGGCCTCTGACTCTTCCCAGAGTTGATTGGTCTGGACTTAACCTAATATCTATTCTCCCCGGTATGTGCTTTCACCCCAACCCCCGATTAACCCGAATAAATGTGCTTTGATTTCTCCCTCTGTAACATGTTCTCCTTCACTGTCTGAGCTAATGCAGAAGCCGAGGTTATACAAATCCCACGCGCCATATTGAAGTCAGGCTCGGGATGTGTTACTGTGGCTTTGTTGCATTGCAAGCTGCACCTGGGCTGAAGCAGAGAGGTTGCTGACTTCCGGAGTCCCTCCTTCACCCGCAGTCTAATAGAGTGGGCCGTGCACCCGAGAAATTGCACCTGAGAAATCCAGAAAATATGAGCAGGATGAGTTCATCACCTCAACAGTAGAGGATCACCTGCTCTGCCACAGCAAGACCAGCTGTGCATGCAGAATCTCACCTGACCCCCAAGGGATGAAGGTATATTGATACTGGACATACACATAACTCCTACCTGATAGTCTGCACCTGCTCTTTATCTTCGCACAGCCCACAGTCCGGGACATCCACAGTGGAGCCCTGCCTGCAGTTGTTCAAAGCAGTGCAAGGAGGCTGCACTACAGTAGCTACCCAGAGAAGAGATAAGTTGACAAACAATGGACTATGTAACAGATACTTGAGATATTGAAAGATGTTCAAAGATCAATATTCTTGAATAAACAAAGTGCGGAGTTGATGGATGAAAAAAGAAACACCCTTACCAGTGCCATATTATCCATTAGGCCCAGTAGGCACCGGCCTATGGTCCCCACTACTTTTATGGTCCCCGTTACAATGGATCAAAATAAAGCCATGCAGAATATTTGAAACGTATTAGGAGATCATTTGTGAGGGGTGGTCCCGACATTTCGACTGCCTAGAGGCCTCCAAAGGGTTTAATCCGGCACTGACCCTTACACAGTTTTTCAAGAGGTTAGACAAAAAGTGTGGCCCGAATCCTAAGGCACTCTAGACAGAATAGAATGCTACACATTGATTGGGGAGTTGAGATTGAAATTAGAGATGGAGGTGGGAAATCAGGAATAACGTAAGAAGTCGAAGACAAAATGCGAAAGACGTATGAAGAATCAGTCAACGTAAGACATAGAAATACCAATAAATATGTGTGTTCATCCAGAAAGAACAGTCCACAGGATATTAAATGACTTTTATGATGACACAACTGAGTGTGATTCTCCCACTAGAGAAAGTCTGAATTAATTTGAAATTAGAGATCCAATGTGGACACAAAGATCCACTGACCCCCCCCAAACCCAAAAAAGGATAGAGCCTGAAGAATACTTGTCAATATCAATCAATGTGCATCAACTCAAATTAATTAGACTCTACATCACAAAGGATAAGGTTATTGCCACAGGTTTTAAATGTATGATTGAACATGCTATAAAACATGCTATGGGGCAAATAAGGTCTGCATTTAAGATTTATATCTTTCTTTCAGAAAACAGGAATCATCACCTAGCCAAATGAAAGATTCTTTGCTGCCCATAATGAGGTCATTTGAAATTACTATTCAAGCTCTAAGGTGGATGGAATAGTATCAAACTTGAAAGAATGAGCAATGTTCACAGAACCCAAGTGATGATTGTATAAAAAAGGTTAGTAGTAATATTAAGTAACAATATCACATTGTTATGTAGCAATTCATGCCAGTTTCTACCACTTATCAAGACCAGATTTAATGCTTATCGATTTATCAACTTTAGATGGATGAAATACTGAGACTGCAGATTTCACAAAGGTCTAACGAAGAAATTAACCCACAGAGCTACATCACCGTCCCTAACAGGAGACGTTCCCACAGATATGTTATTTCTGAATGCCTCCCATACATCTGCAACAATTCACTACTCAACTTCATAACGCACCTCACCTCTTCCATTAGAATGCAGCGGAGTCCCATGAAATAAATGAGGTCTAGCTGGGCACATAATCAGTCTCCTTGACTCGCCGTCTCTCCTAACAGCCTATCACAGCGCCCAGCCACTAGGCAGATCTCCATGGTCGCTAGCAGGGACTTAGCTCCCCCACCCCACCTACCTTTGTGCTGGATGAAATGGAGAGAGCCTTTCTAAAATCCTCCTTTCAATTCTGATTCCTCGGACTTCGGTCCTCAAAGGGCGTTAACCCACAGTGCTTTGAGGCCATACCAAAGGCATTAGGCGCTATACAAATGCCATGTAACATAACATAACATAACATAACATGAGTACACGGTTAAGTTGTGAACGTGAGCCCTGCAAAATCAAGCCACTGTTTCTATCAGATCACTTAAATGATAAGATTACTACTTTTATGCTAGTAGTGTACAAGATAAAACATGAATGCTGTTTCAGAAACTCTTTCAGATTGCATAATTGCTGCAGCTAGTAAATCCCAAGCCATTGAATTCGTCTCTTTCTATGAACGGAAGCTGTAACAGCATGCAATGCTTTAAGGATCCAGTCTCTGCGGGAGGATGTTCACCTATTCGCTGTAGTTGAACAAGAGACCTCTGGATCTGGTGGCCAAATTGATGCCTACAAATATCAGAACTGGAGGCTGGGTGTGAGAGTATTCGGGACTCCAATCAGATGAATCTAAAGCATCATGAACCTCGGATTATACAGCACCAGAAAGAGGATAAAACACGGGATCCAATGAGAAAAAGAGCTGTCTCAGTCTCTGACAATAAGACCAGAAACACCTTCACAATTCAACGCCATGACAACGAGGCTCAAAGACGAATACAGAAATACTAAATCTATATGGTCTCCAAAAGCATCTGTCGGAAACAATGTCTCATGGTGTACGTGAACCAGAAGGTGTACTATCAAGCAAATACGTCAGCCTCAGATAACAAAATGTACCCCAACTTAAAAAAAAAAGAATGCATTCAAAACAATACCTTTTTACTTTCAATGTGCATATTCAACAATTCTTAAAAGTAAACTGCTTAAAAAAATATATACATCAAAGTACAAACAAGTATATTTACAAAAGTAGTGAAGATCTTCAAAGAAGTTCTAATCGAGGAGTTTCCAAAAGAAAAGGAAGTGTTCTCTTTGTCAGGGCACCACCATATTATGTTATATGTTTTTGGTCTCCTCTCTTTTTTAGGCGAAACAGGACTCCCCACTTCATATACAATTATAACAATAACCTTAAGTGAATTTTTTTATAAATCACTGTGCCAAACATGTCTCAAAAGTATCAAAAAGAAGATAGTGACTTACATGTTACATGCCTTTCATTATGTGTCACTATAAACGTACAGCTAAGTGTGATGCCTCTGAAAATCAATAACCACAATTCTACAACTAAACATATGCAACATAACAAACTTCAAATGTTATTATATATTCTAAAAATGAATGATCTACTACTGATAAAAAAGTGATCTAATTTGACCTGCTCGTATGGTCTAAATTACAACCGTAATGGTAAAAAAGCCTCATGATTTATCCTAAAATCTGATCTACATAAACCAAAAAAGAATAACATTAGAGACTTTATTTAAAGTGATCCTAGATTTAGTATAAGACCATAGGAATGATTGTTTAGTTTGCCTGCCTCAGATGGTTCAGGTTAAAGAGAAAGTCACATATTTAAGCAATAACCCCTGACGGATGGGTGCATTACCGGGCCATGTAATTCCTCTGGTCAGTTAGAAGCCTGACTGAAGTGAAGGCTTTAACTTAGCCTGGGGCATTACCTTCCCCATTAATGCCCCTGCCCTAAGGGGTTTATTGCTGTTAGCATCCCGGCACATTGTACGTGTTTGCCATTTCTCAACTTGAAAAACAAACTACAAAACAAGCTGGCTGATATGGATCAGGGAGAAGGGAACTACATGTAGTCCCTTCTCTCTTTCCATGGTGGCCATTGCTGCGACAAAGCTGCACCGGGAACACAGAGTGTTCTCGGCATTGACGATGGACAAAGAAGAGCAAGGTAAGTGAGGAGGGTGTGGGAGGGGGAGGGGGAAACAGGGTTGGGGTGGGGGGCAAGGAGGGGAAAGGGGAAAGAGGTGCAGGGGTCTAATTTACCTGATTCCCGGCAGAGAAGATGGCGGCCCCCCGCTAATGAGGAAGCTCAGAGCTGGGGTTGTACCATGTGGTAAAGCCTCTGTTCTGAGCCTCCTAAAAGGCTCAGAGGAAGCCTCCCACCCCACCTCACCGCACTGGGGTACTAATTTAATTTATCCTCTTGAAAATCTGTAGCACAAGTCAAATTAGCTATAGTCAACCAAAAGGAATGTTAGATAATGTAACTTTTATGCAACTAATCTACATTATCAGGAACATACTTCTAATTCTAGACTACATGACAATGCCCATTCTTGATAGAGATAATAGTGAAAAATGCCAGATTGACCACATTCTGCTCAAAAATCGGTTTCTCAACCTGGAAGTGATAATTACATCACTTCTGGTCCCCCTAGTATATGCATCTTTATCCAATGAGAGATAACAGTATCACCATAAAATATGCGTCTGGTGTGTCAAACAAATCTTAAGTGCATTTCATATACCAATATTACCGCCACCATATACAGGTGTGCACATATATATATCCATCCATTTCAGGTGCAAAGTGAAGATAGTCAGCCTGAAGGCACGCCATTACTCTGCAAGCCTTTTAAAGATGTCTAGCAGGAGCTGCCAGTCACTGACATCCCACAGGTATCTGGAATTCCAATTCGCCTCCAAACTGGCTTGTCTAGATCTGTGGGTGATTCATAAAGTTGAGTTTCACAAACTAAACTTCACAAGTCTTACGATGTTTCTTTGTCCTTCATGGGTGTGGGCTCCCATACCCTCATTGGATTTCCCTTAGACTCCTTCCCCTACACTATTCCCTTTGCCCCTATTTTTGAGTTTGTATGTTGTCATTTATTTCATTTTCACTGTCATGTGTTCTGCTAATGCGATTCGTTCAAGTTTGTTTGTTAAATCCACTTGATAACTAATGCCAACAATCTTTGTTCAACTACTCCAAAAATGGTTGGTGTCCCTCACAGCTGACATATTGTCAATGAACCGAAAGCACACAGCAGTTCACTTGGTACCCCAGAAGCGACTTGATGCTGAAAGAGGCAGTAGTCAATAGCTATGAGCAGTTGATATTTGAGTCTAGTTTACCGCACAGCAAGTCCCACCTGTGTAGAAATACTTGGACCTAGCACCCAATCCAATTCTAGAGTTAAATCCAGAGCAAAACCAAAAATCCCCTTACCCATTCCAGGCCTCCAAGTGTGCGACCCATCATTGGAGCTCACATCATGCTTCCAGAAAAAGAGAAGCAAAGGTGCCCAGGAAGGACCCTTCCCCAGGTGGCAACTTATCAGCCATGGAAGCCCATGTAATGGAGAGAGTTTGGGAAAATCAGTTTGATTAAGGAGAACAGCCCCACAATACATTCCAACTCTAGAAGAGAAACAAGACCGTTCCCTACATCGGGGCAAGCTCCCTATTGATTGCCTTCACTCTCACCAGAGGGAGCTTGGATAGCCCTGCCACTGTATCCACAATGAAGGCCACAAACTCAAGACACTGGGACATGGACAGTTCAAATATTTCTCAATCGATAAAGAATCTTATTCACTCGAGAACACCCTGGACTTGTTCATTCAGAAGAGTCTCACCCAGAGACATGAATGTCATATCATCCAGATGGGTGGTCAGCCGTCCACCTGAGGAAAGGCACTGCTCATTTAAAAATGTTGGTGAAACTACAGGGAGCGGCCCAAAGACCAAGAGGAAATCACCTCAACTCCCAAATCAAAACACCCCAATGAAACTGGGGAAAGCTCCTGTGAAGGGGTGGATCAGTGGCATCTTGTAAGCAGCCATCAAGTTTAGATGAACCAACCAATGCTTCTCAAGAAAATTGCAAAGGAGGTGAATGCCACCATCTTGAAGTGCTTGTAAACAAGCCATGATTTGAAGTCATTCAACTGATGACTAGTTTTATCATCCCTTTCCTTTGGGCTAGAAAGCGAGTACCCACAAGCATGGGGCCGGTAAACCCTTGAAACAGCCAGAGGAGCATCCCCTGCCATGCCTGGCCTTTTGAAACACTTTCCATATGAAAGCTTGTGCCTTGTCCGGTGCTGGGAATATCCTGATAAAGTTTCCCATCTTCCAGGCAAGAGATTCCCGAAAAATGGCGTTGTGTCCTAGGACTGCTCTTGAAGATTTCAGTTTTCCAAACTTGGAGTCTATCTTAAACAGGACATTTATACACATCTCCATGGGGATGGCACAGTGGCTATTGCTCAACAGAGAAACAGCCATCTGAGCCCGGTTAGCCAGAACCACTGCATCTACCGGTTTGCCGGTGTCCTGTGTTCTTTCCTCTAGGGCCATGATTTCTGCCAAAGACCCTGCCAGGTTGAGCATCTTCTCCTGAGGGGATCGTCAGGAATGCCCAATCCTTTTCTGAGATCCTTATAGATCTTACCCATGAAGGTAAGCATCTTCAGATCTATATCAGATCAATATCCGGGTGAGCAAGACTTTAAACTTCAAGAGATGACCTGGGATGGTCTACCTTAACCTGAGCCACACCTCCTTCCCCAATGGTTACGCCTGCATGGCCCTGATCATCTTGGAGACACTGTTGCTTGTCATCTAAGAACATTCCACACCTCTCAGTGCAAGTGAGCTCTCTATTTCAAATTCCTACTTCTTCTCTTTAAATCTATTCATGGTCTTGCCACCCCCACCCCTTACTGACAGCATCTTCCTGTACTCTCCCTCGCAAACCCTATTGTTCTTCCCCACTCCTTAATCTCTCTGCTTCATGATCAGGCCTCCTCGCACTCCTTCTCCTTGCTTGCCCCCCATTCCACTGGAATGCCCTCCCCTATGATATCAAAACTATCCCATTGCTTAAAAGATTCAAGACCAGACTGAAGCTCCACCTTCTATCCTGCAAAGGGGCACTGCACACCCGCCCTAAAAAACTCAAGTGCACCTCTGCCAAATCCAGCTCATAGTTCATGTGCAAATATGTTTATATGTGTACAGTTAAATATCAATGCACTAGACTTGCACTATTGAAACTAATCATTTGGATCTCAAAGCTCATGTCCCTGGTCTCTGTATCACTGAACTGCTGCTCCCACCAGCTCACACCCAAATTACTCTCAATCTTTTGTAAAGGCAATTTGCCCTGGGATTCCCTCTGTCACAAGTAGTGTTACTGTGCACCATTTATGGTTGCAATTACATGCTAACCCTAATTTATATACAATTCTATAAATCTGCAAATCGACAGATGTGTCAAAGGAATTGGTTAGTACCCCATTAAAGCTGACTTTGATGGTAGTGTTGGGCTAATCAAACCCTTCTTCCAGATACTCGCCTGGCAGGAGTGATACTCCCTATACGAACCTCCTTGGTTTGGTAGTGCCCCTTCCCTCCCGCCCCCCGCTTAACCCACGCTGAACAGGAACTTATGAAAGGTAGTCAATGGTGACCAAGAGCCTGGCTCAAGTTGCTAATATGACCTTAGTGAAGGAGAGCAGAGGCTAGAAAGAACAAGCATTGGCAATGCCAACAGTTTGGGCTAATGTGCAGGCATGGGAAAGGCACTTGCCAGGTACTGGCTTAGTGGTATTAACTGCCCACTGATTGTAGCAGGTGTAAAATGATGTGAGTACCTGGGCATCAAATAGCAGTGCGTGGCAAATGTTATGTTATGTTATGTAAATGGAATTTATTAAGAGCAGCAAAGACCTGAGGGTATCTTGGTGCTGGAGGAACAAAGTCACCCAGAAAGGAGGCCACGAGGCAGATGGTAAAACAGCTAACATGACAGTACTACTAAAACAGAAAGGTCTTACGTTTTCTCATAAAAGCCAGGTGGTCTGGGGTGGCACATAAGGACAAATGCCTGATGCTTACACAAGCCAAACTGTTGGCTTTGCCAGTGCTTGTTTTAAACAGGACTTCAGTAAAGGAAACTCACAGTGCTTATAAATCCACTGGCTTAAGGCAGACCTGGTTTAGACATTTTTATTACGCCAGTACTGTGTAGTTCATTCACTCTGGGAAAACCGCTTTGAAAAAACACTGGCAGGCACTTTGAGTGAAAGGTTTGATGAAAAGCTTTGATTAAAGCGAGCTGAGAGTTCCCATGAGGAGGTGTTTTGGGCGGGAAGGGGCAGGAACTGAGTGGGAATGGCCATAGGGATTAGCATGGCCATGGGAAGTCAATGGGTGGGCAAAAAACCAAACAACACCGTCAAGGTTCGTGTCCCTTCTGATTTGCCATTTCTCACTATCTCCTCATTCTCCCATTTCTCTAATGCAATGGTTTCAGCTTATAGTTGGCTCTGCATCCTGATAGCCCAAACTAACGAGGTAGACCCTCGAATCTAATGGCTTTTTGGAGAGAGTTTGCAGCTTTTCAGATGATGCAAAAGCCACAAATCAATAAACATACATTTAAATATGAGAACGGGAGTACTCCAGTGCAGCAACACTGAGCCACAACCTCAGACACAGAAACAAAATGTTCTTGTTGCATCAAAGGAACAGCATGATACTGAAGCAAACTTTGCATGGGTGAAAGAAGTAATCCACAAGGAAAGGGAAAGTAGGCTGCGTGGTCCCCTTCCCAGCCTCACGCCAGGCAAGGTGGCTAGTGGGCCTGCCAACTGCAGACACCCAAATATCTACATAGAAGAGAGAAAAGGCTGTTATGGCAGTGTCAATGAAGGGACCTGAGCACTTCTACTCCCTGTTGCAAGCCTGCCAGTGCCACTAGGAGAAACCCTCCTGCACACAGCTACTAAACAATGCACAACAGTAACACGATACAACTAAAACAGTTCAGAGGCAAATTAAGGTCACACTACGCAGCCTGCAGAAAGCAGCGGAAAAGGAGCCAGTGATTAAGAAATGGCAATGAAACTGGGATGGACTTTGCATGATGGGTCGGACGAAAGAAGAGCTACAAAGGTCCACAGGTTTCATGGAAATGTAGTTATGTTGAATACATGGTTGAGTTTGATTATTGTTGCTTAAAGCTGGTAGTAAATGAAGACAGCCACCATGCATTACTTGGAGCACATGATTAAGATGCTATTTTCAGTTCTCGTGGCCTTGAGCTGGCACTCAAAGTCTCAATTTAAAGCGTCTATGTATACTTACTCCCAGGGCTTTGCTCTTCACTCACAGTGTCTGGTTAAAGTTTCTTTCTTGGACTGGCAGCTTTCTTGGTGGAGGAATGTTCTAGCTTGAGTGCAGAGGGGAGTCGGCCCCCCTGCCCTCAGGTCTGGGGGGAATCCAGATATGATTTCCGGGGCACCCCTTAACAATGGCCCAGAGTCTCGAGCCAGCAGGAGACCTGGTTATAATTTCGACTCGTTTCTCACTATTCCTCTCAGCCCCTCCCTGTCTCAGGGCTCTGGCTCTTTCACAGCCCCTCCCTGTCTCAGGGCTCTGGCTCTTTCTCAGCCCCTCCCTGTCTCAGGGCTCTGGCTCTTCTGCCCACCTTTGCATACTCTACTTCCTTGCTGACTATATGCCCACACCTCTGGGGACTCCTTCTCTCCATTTATTCTCCTCCACTTCATTCTTCAGCAGCACGGCTGTGACACACCTCCATCGGCTCACTCCTCCACCCCGCCCTAGGCTTGCCCTTGTGAAGTTAAGGTTTCAACCTACTCCATACTACCCCCCTGGGCTTCTCTAGAGTGGTATTGCCCTTCTCCTCCTCTCTGCTGTTCTTGCTCCTCTCCTATCTTTTCACGCTCATCCTCCTCCTTCCTTCCACTCAACTCTCTTTTAATGTTAATCCTCCTCATTCCCATTTCTTCTCACCCTCCTCCTCTCCTCTTTATTCCTCTGTCCTCCTCTCTGCTGTTCCTCCCCCTTCTCACCTTCCTTCAATGTTATTCCACCTCTCCTTTCATCTCGCCTCCTCCTCTCCTCTTGGCTCACCCTACCCCCTCATCTCATCCTCTCTCCAGCACTCAACGCCCTACTGTCCCTCTGCCCGTGCTATCCTCCATCCTTCATTCACTAAACACCCACAGCGTCTAAGTTAAGCTTCCCTCCTTATACTTCTAAGTGTCCCGTAATTATGGTCCTAATGGTGGTAGCGATTTCACTTGGAGGAATATTGGAATGGAGCGTTTGGAACTGGTCATTTTGCCAGGTGTGCTTATTTCCGGGGGGGTGCAACGTTTCAGCCCCACAGTCTGAGGAATTAAATATGGGGCCGCCATCTTTGATTTCCAATATGACAGTAGTTCCACATGGCACGGGCAGCCCGTGCCACTCTCCCTCTGTGGCTTCTCTCTGTTTCATGTACGTTATACACGTGGAGTGTATGCTAAACTCCCCAGGCAGCTTCCAGGTAACTGTTGTAGCCCAATGCAAAGGTACGTCCTTAAACAAAGGAGTACCTCAAGGGACCGAAATGATCAGTGGTCCAAGGGTGAGAAAGGAAAGAGGAGGGATGAGGGAAAGGGAGCCAGTCCAGGGAAGAAGAGAATAAAGAAAGGTTCCATGATACACTGGCTCCATCATTCCTTTAGATGCACATAGAGATGAGTGTGTATGGGTGAAAGGGACAGTGCTCCATGGCATAGAACAAGTAGCAATGAGAAGGGCCAGCACCGCAAAATAAGGGCACCATATGGAGCTAAAGAGCACGGGCGCATAAGAGGGGGCTGCAGGGTCACATTAGGAATGTACAGCGGTTAGAAGCTGTGCAATATTAGCAAAAGCACAATGTGTGCAAAACACAAACGTGCCTGTCACCCACTTTCCGCTAAATTTCCCTCTCCTCCTCATTCCCCCTCCCTTTATGCCACACTAGAAAGGGAGAACCATTTGGGGATCCAAAAGGGCAAGGTAGGATGTCACACCATGGCACCAAAAGGGCCCAGGTGTGAGTAGCCAAGAACAAGAAAGAAAAGGAAGTGAGGGATTCCAAGGGAAGAGGGGACACACACACATATGCAGAATTTGTCGGTGCCAGCTGGCCGGCAGGGCTGCAAGCCGCCACCAAACAAATGGCCTGAGGCCACAAAAAGCGAATAAGAGGAGATCAAGCCAGCAAGGGTCTCCAGTTTGCACAGCACTCTGAACCGAGCGCAAAGGAGCCTTTCTGCGAACGCAGAAGACTCCTGTTTGTTCACCTGACCATTGTCCTGCTCACGCCGCCACTCTTTTCAAAATGGAAGTGTACTTTTGTGAAAGATCCATGCATTCAGTTGCTGATGCTTCCGAATTGGGCAAGACTCCAAGTGCCAAGAACAAAGCAGTACGGGGCAGGAGTGGCAGAGGCAAGCATCATTTCGAACTATAACAGATTAGGCGGTGTTCTGTTAACAAAGCCTCACCTATGGTCTTGTGAAGGTCTGCACCGTTCCAGAGACAAGCCAGGGGACAAGAGGCGCAACAGGAGAGCATCAACAGGAGATTCTCCTGGTCGCACAGCGGCGTGGCAAGCTAGATGAACGCAAGGATCAAGGGGAAGGAGAGAGCCCATTGAAACAGACACGTCCCGCTACAGAAGAGAATTTGAATCTTCAATTAGCAGGCACCTGCGGGGGTGGGGGAGGTTGTGGGGGATGAGCTTGCATTTGCAGCTTTGTCAGTTTCACGTTCATGAGGCTATAAAATAAAGCAAGGAAATTATACAAGCACTGCTCGCAGCGTGCAAAAGACTTTGAACACTCTTAGCAAAGAAGGGCTTCAGAGGAGAATAAGCTCCAAGAGGGACGTTTGAAGTTTGTACGTCTCGCATTTAGCACTTATGAACTTAATTTCGAGCCACAACATTAGAAGAAAAAACTGTGGCTTTGCTAAAAAAGCACACTACAGACAGAATTTTCAGAAGGAAAGCTAGCAAGCATGGCAGAAAAGCACCAGACAAGTGCAGAAAGCAGAGGTTCCATGCTCATAGAATGGGCAGCAGCTGCAGAAAAGTTCCACGATTGGGCCTAGGTTCACAAAAGACTTGGGCATCACTCATCAAGTGAGGAAGAAGACGGGGCGTGAGGAACTGAGCACAGCAGCAGAGCCAGCAAAGGAAAATCCAGAAGCAGAAGTCCAAAGACATAGGAAGGGACAAGACAAACACTAAAGGTAAAAAGAAGCACGCATGACAGAAATGCTTAAAAACTTTGCCTTGGAATACAATGCGCAGCAAGAAGCCTTAGCAACATCGAACTTTGACAGACAAGGGAAGTTAATGATTAAACTGGGGGAAAGCGTGTAACCAGCAAAGAAGCAAATAATGAGGGGAGAGCAGGGGGGTCTTCACTAGGACACCTGAGAGCCTGGGAAGGGGGAACGGGTACACCAACAGAACAACCCCTTCCCTCAGCAGGAACACCTATACCAACTGGGAGCCAGGGTTTGGCACGAGAAGGGCAGCAGGCAACTAACAATGCAGGGGTTTGGGGGCAGCTACATGGGTCACAAACAATGTGTATGTTAGCAGAGACATACCTACAGCCCTGTCAGCTGCAGTTTAAATTTGGATAGACCCGCACCTGAATTACCTACGCAAAGAAGACTTAAAAAGACACTAGGAGGCCACCAGGGGGCGCAGGCGTGATGGCTGCCTAATCGTTCGGCTCCCCTGAAGCCCCAAGAGATTTGTGGAGTAAATTGCGATAAAAGGAATGTTATCCTCCTACAAAGGCTGAATCCAGGTGGGGGAACTCCTGGGGACTCCGGCGATACCTTCTCGAGCCCTGGGGGTGCCCGGGTCCCCGAGATATTTGACTTGGAGCCTCTGCGCTCACCCTCCCCCCTCCAGGCCCGTGCCGCGCACGAGGTGAAGCTCCACGGCCGGGCCCCTCCCCTCTGCGGATGGGCGCTGTGCCGGGATCAATCTGAGGAATCAACACCCCGTGCCTCTGCCGGCATCGCTGAATCCCCAGCGGTGGGGAACATCTTTGCAACAACTACCATAAGGACTCCCCCCGGCTGCTGCTGCGACACAACCCTCAGAGGTCTACACCTAATAGGCCCGGGCCGACGCGGGAGCGTTGCTGGGCCTCTCTGCGGAGTGCCGGCCCATCGTGGGGTTCACCACCCTATTTAGGGGCCTACCACTTGCCATCCACAGCGGCGACCTTTGAACGCACCCACCGGCCCCACGTCGGAGTAACCATGAGTACTGGCTGTCAGGGGGGGGGGGTTGGGGCCCGACCCACCTGCCCTAACCACCACACCTCATCGGAGTTCGTACGGAACCGGGGGGACCGTCTCCCCGAGCCCCGGGGGGAGACCTCGAGGAACATTGGGAAACCACGAGATCTAGAGGTGGAGACACCCCCATGAGTTGGAAAGAAACCCTGGCAGGATACCAATTCACTCCCCGAAAACAAGAGATGGAGATCAACTCCCAACCTATGCTAACCCTCGACATGAACACCATGCAGAACAATATCCAGACAATCCTAGACGAAATTAGGGGGATGAGAACCGACATGGGAGCCAAGCTGGCCGACCTCACCGCCAAGGTCTCCATGTTGGAGGACAGAATCGAGGGGGTAGAGAATAACCAAGCGTCCACCGACTTCTTGGAGGCTCAGATGGAGGCAAGGTTTAAAGAGATGCAGCGGCGCAAGGGGGAACTCCGCCTCAAAGTGGATGACATGGAAAATTGTGAACGGAGATGTAACCTGCGATTCTTCGGCCTGACGGAGGTGGAGGGGGAGACCCAGACCGGCCTGGAAGGCAAAGTGCAGAAGATCATTAGGATTGTCTTGGGAGTTGACTCTGGGAAAACCATCCTGATTGATAGGGTTCATCGAGCTGGCAGAGGCTGTAGGGGCCCAGGCTCTGTGCTTGCGAAGTTCCACTATTACAGAGACAAAGCAAAAATACTTGAAAGAGCTAGAACCCTAAGAGAGATACAATACGACAACTTCAGGGTGGCAATCTACCAGGACCTATCTGCCCTCATGCTACAAATGAGGAAAAAATGCGGTCCGATCACTAGGTGGATGCAGGAGAAGGGGGTCCGGTACCGCTGGGGACACCCATTCTACCTATCCTTTGAATGGCAAGGGGAAAACATTTAGCTCGTTACAGAAGAGGACATCCAGAGAGGCATTGACAAACAGATTGGGGTCCCCCCCGGGCCCTCGGGGGTGAACGGCGGATCCGATGGAGGCCCGAGCTGTGCCCCATGGGACCCTGAACTCAGCCAGGGGAAACACAAAGTGAAGGGCACCTGGAAATTCAGAAAAACCAGGCACCCCTCGGAGGGACGTGGAGGACCCGCATGATTATCGGACAGAGGAGAAGTTAAAAGAAATGCAGTGCCGATTTGTTGTGGTTCATTCGCTCACTCGCCCTCCGTGGCCGTTGGCGAATTGAGGAGAAACATTTGTTCCACTTTTGTTGATGCCAAGGCCCGCGAGATGGACCCGAATGATTAAGAGGGAAGGGGAGAAAGTTAAGAAATGTGATGTTATTGTATTTTATTGCATTTGCCCACAGGGCCCTCATGGGCCCCTCCATGTTTGGGGGCATGTTATGTTGTATTGTGATGTTGCCACGGTTGGCGAGGCTTATGCCGAAATTGATGGTTGAAGGTTTCGGGTCCCACCTGTCTGAAACATGGAGTGGTGGTGTTCTCGGTTGTCAGAAGGTGGCCAGATGCGTCCCCCGAGACCTTTGAAAACCTCCCCGATTCACACTGGAAGCTAGTTCACGGTTGGACCCAGCACCTATGAGACACAAGACACGCAACGGGAGTAGAGGGGGCGAGGGCGGGGGAGATCTTGTAGAAGGATTGGACTCCGACTAAACCTGTTAAATGTTCCTATAGGTATATCCTGGAGGGTACGATCCACACTATTTCTCTCTCGGGGCCAGGGCAGCGGCCCTGGTGGTTCGTTGACTAAACCCGATGTATGTCGGGCGATGGAGACGGACGCCTACCAAAATGGGTAAGGGAAATGGGGAAACGGGGAGGGAGAGGGAAGGGGGAGGCAAAAAAAATAGAGAACGCCATGCCATGGTTCTGGGGTTCAAGTCTACGGATGATAACGGGGGTACTCACTGAGGCTTCATAGGGCAAGGATAGCGACGACCATGGTTGAAGGTCGGATCGGTACGCTCAACGTGAAAGGTCTCAACTCGCAAAACAAGCGGTCTCTCACAAGTAACTTATTCTGCAAACAGAAATTACTGGCCCTCTTCCTACAAGAAACCCACTATAGAAGGGGGGCCGAGTCAATGATCAAAGGAAAGGAGATAGGTAGAAACTTCTGGGCCTCGCACAAATCTTCAAAGAAGGAGGGAGTGGGTATCCTCTTGGGTAAATTGCTGCATCTCACTGATGTAGAGACGAAAAGGGGCTTTGGAGGTAGATTTCTTGCGATCAAGGGTTCAGCCCAGGGCACACGAGTCAAACTAGCCACCCTGTACGCGCACAACGCCGGCCAAGTCAAGTCTATCCACTAGGTTCTTGGGGTCATGGACAGGTGGGCTGAGGGTGCCACTATCCTGGGTGTAGACTTCAATCTCATTACAGACCCCCATCTCGACTGGTGGTCGGCCAAATGGACGGGACCAAAAGCCCCCACAAAAGATAATCTCGCCCTGAGGGACCTCCTACAAGAGTGCTACTGGGCTGACGTATGGCGCAAATGCTGGCAAAACCCTGGGGGTTACACGTTCTTCTCCCCTCCCCACCAAACATATACCAGAATTGATTTGCTGCTGGTGTCGGAGGAGGGAGGGGGAGAGGTTGGAAGCCCCACGGTTGAATCTGTGACCTGGTCGGATCATGAACTCCTCGTTATGGAATGGCAGCTGCAAGCCACCGTGAAATCACTTAGGTGGCGCTGTAATGATACCCTCATGAGGGACCAGGTGTTTAGGGAATTCCTTAGGAACAAAATAGAAGCCTTCTTCTTATCAAATGACACAGGGGAAGTCCCAATGGTTACAATTTGGGAGGCAGCGAAGGCCACCTTCAGGGGTCTCCTCATCGCGGAGGGTTCGAGCAAGAAGCGAGAGAGGGCCCTGATAGAATCCAGAATCCGGGAAGACCTGCGGGCCATGAGGGCACAGCTCACCAAGGGAAACATAGACCGCGAAAACCTCCTGAGTGAAATGAGAGAGAAGAGACAAGCTCTGCATAGAATCCTGATGGGAGAGGTAGTTAAAAAAATGAGATACACGAAGCAGAGATACTATGAGAGGGGCGACAGGGTTGGAACTATTCTGGCACATAGGCTGAGGGGAAACAGGCGGGCAGACACATAGAAAAGGTCAAGGACGAGGCGGGGAACGCCTAGATAAAAACTGAACACATAGCCGAATCATTCACGGCCTTCTATAGGGCCCTCTATACTAAACAAGAGGGTGAATCACTGGATGAAATTCGAAAATATCTTGAAGACTACCCCCTACCCAAGCTCACAGACCTAGAGAGGGAGACACTAGACCAGGAGATAGCAGAGGAGGAGGTGGAAGAGGCCATCAAAAAGCTTACAATAGGCAAGACCCTGGGTGAAGATGGGTACACAGCGGATTTCTATAAACAATTCCAGTCTGAACTAACCCAACCACTGAACAAATTATTTAACCAAATCGAAACCTTAGAAACCATTCCACAGACATTCCTGCAGGCCATAATCACAGTTATCCCTAAGCCGGGCAGAGACCCAGCGGAGTGTGGCTCATACAGGTCCATCTCGCTCCTGAACACAGATGCCAAGATCTTCACCAGGATCCTGGCGACACGTCTAGAAAAGTGTCTCCCCCGACTGATCCATCCCGATCAGGTAGGCTTTGTAGTAAATAGACAAGGAGCAGACAGCATGCGCAAAACCCTGCACATACTGAGCTCAAATGGAGTGAAATCCGACGGTGCCCTTCTCCTGTCTCTAGACGCGGAGAAGGCGTTTGACAGGGTGAGCTGGACCTTCATTGAGGGGGTTCTGTCATCCTTGGGGATGGGACCCAGGTGGCGGGGATGGATGACGGCCCTTTACTCCCGCCCTTCCGCTAAAGTGGTGGTCAATGGAGGAGAGCCCGAGTCCTTTTCTTTAGAGAGAGGCACAAGACAGGGATGCCCACTGTCTCCCCTCATATACGCCCTGGTGATGGAACCCTGGGCAATCAGGACTAACGATCAGATGCAGGGTGTTAAAATAGGGGGAACTGACTACAAAATAACCCTGTTTGCCGACGATGTCCTCCTGTACCTCTCTAAACCATCCCAATCAGTCCCAGAGGTGATGAATAGTCTAGAGCGATATGGTTTCCTGGCAGGCTATAAGGTCAACGTAGATAAATCAGTGGCTTTCCCGGCAGGCCAACTTAACGAGACCGAGAGACAATGGGCCTCATTACAACCTTGGTGCTAAGTGCACCAACTTTACCACCATGGTGTAAACTCTGTTTACACCATGGTGGATGGCGGATTTACCGCCCCATTCCAAGGTGAGTGGGGCGGTAAATCCCCATTTCCCATTTTCCCTTCCCCATTCCCATTTTTGCCCCATAGGGCATAATGGGAGTGGGGAAGGCGCTAATTATGCCGCCGTAAATTACGGCGGCGTAATTAGCACCATGGCAGGTTAGCGCCATGGATTTTAACGCCTGCTAAAAGCAGGCGTTAAAATCAGAATCAGGCGTTAAGGGTTAACGGTGGCGTTAACCCTTAACGCCTGAGTTGTAATGAGGCCCAATACCTTGATAACCTTCCGTTCTGTAAACAAACAGAGGGACTCTCTCACCTGAGGATCCAAATTCCATCGCACCTAGAGGATCTCTTTAAGGTAAACTACCCGCCCCTATGGAGGTCGATCAAACACGACCTGGGACGCTGGTCAAAATCCGGCCTCTCATGGATGGCTCACCTCAACTCCATCAAAATAGTAATCCTCCCCAAATTCTTATATCTGTTTCAAATGCTGCCAACCCAGATACCAAACTCATTTCTCCTAGAGATCAAGCGGGCCCTTCTCCGCTATATATGGGCCGGTAAATCCCACAGGATTGCTTTTGACATTCTCACAAGACCCAAGGATGAGGGTGGAGTTAATTTCCCAGATCTAAACACTTATTATAAGGCGTCACAATTGCGCGTCCTTGTTGATCATTTGACGACTGGCCCAAAGAAACAATGGGTAACATTGCATAACACACTCTTCTCACCGGTCACATTGGACGAGTGGCTATGGGTCCCCAAGACATCTATTCCGAGAAGGGTTTTAAAACATCCAGTGTTGGGAGTGCTGTGGTCTATTTGGAAGGAAGGGGGTTACCTAAAATGGCTCACAACGTGGCCCTCACCTTTGAGCTGCATCTGGGCTCCCCCACTTTGGGAAGGGATCAACGAACCACTAGCCTTCCAGCAATGGTACGAGGTGGGTCTTTGTAGGGCCGGACAGCTTTGGGTGGATGGGGTGTTTATATCTCTAGGTGACCTGAAGGACGCACTGGGCCTCCCCAACCTCTCCCCCTTTCGATACCTACAGCTTAAGGGTGCCCTTACCAAGAGCAGATGGGGGACACATGGTGGGGTAAAGTTGTGACCTCACTTTGATATATATCAATGTTTGCATTATTTTTTGAATTATGTCATAATTGTTAAACTCCAATAAAACCAAATTTTCAAAAAAAAGACACTAGCATGGAATATAGTTCAAAAAGCAAAAGAAACGATATAGAGAAAGGTATGCATAGACATATTCCCGCTATTAGAAGCCGAGAAAAAGGCATACAATGTATTCAGAGATGACAAGAAAGAGGAAGAGAAAGCCACAGCAAATAACTCACAGGTGGAGCAACATTTTAGTAACTGGTTAAAAGAATTTGCCATCATGGCTACTGTAATATTAGAACAACTTCCCTAAGGATGATACAGCATTAGTTGCATACCAAGATCAAACAAGACAAGTGAAAGAAGCATTTGGGGGGGTGCACGATTAGATTATGATAGGGAATGCAGGGAAGCAATGGACACCCACCTTGATTTGGGATGTAGGAAATAGAGGCAAATCTGTATATCCATGAGGTTTTGAAAACCAAGTCTCTCCCCAGTACCCCAAATTCAGTTCAGGTAGCCAGCAACACAGGACAGCATAGCAGTAACAACAGTACAGAAGGGGAAACCACCAAACTAAAAGGGAACACCCCTTTTGGAAGAACCAGCCCTGTGGGGCTAAGTCAAATACCCGCAGTCAGACAGCAAGCACGCCCCATAACTCTGTCAGGAGCAGCATCTCATGCTGGAAATTCGAGAAGGGTTTGTGTAGAAAGGAGTGTAGATACAAACAACATAGCTGCAGCAAATGTGGGATGAGATCATAGCGTCGCCAGGTGCACCAGGTGACCGAGCAAGGGTACCAAACGAGAGGAGGCATAACCTTAATCTGGAACCAGGCAAGTCACACATAAAGATCATGAGCATCAAACATTGGGTGGAAAGGTTTCCAGATAAAGAGACAGGGAGAGTACTCAGTGAAGGGTTTATGGAAGACTTCCATATTCCATGCAAGGGCCACTGCTCAACACAAATTCTGCAAAACCTAAAATCCACTAAGGAAAACACAGTGATAGTGAAAGAAAAAATACAGAAATAACTTAAACTAGGCAGGGTGGCAGGCCCTTGGGAAAGCCTGCCCTTTATCAATTGCATATGCTCTCCTTTAAGGCTAGTGCCCAAGGAAGAACAGGGGAAATACAGACTAATACACCATCTATCATTCCCACCAGACAGGTCTGTGAATGATGGGATCGTAGAAACTGAGTCAGCAGTGTCCTACACCAATTTCCAGGAAGCCCTCAGAACAATCAGAGCATGTGGTAGGAACACTGTAAAGACTAAAGTGGACATTGGGCCTCGTTACAACCCTGGCATTAAGGGGTTAATGGCGCCGTTAAAGGCTGCGGCGCCGTTAAACCCTTTACTCCAGATTCACACTTTAACGCCTGCTTTTTGCAGGCATTAAAGTCCATCCCGCTAAGGGACCTTGGTGCTAATTAAGTTACGGTGCCGTAATTAGCGCCTTCCCCATTCCCATTGAGCCCTATGGGCCAAAAATGGGAATGGGGAAGGGGCCATGGCGAATGGGGATTTACCGCCCTGCCAACTTTGGAATGGGGCGGTAAATCCGCCATCCACCATAGCGGAATCCGGCATAGACCATGGTGCTATTAGCACCATGGTCCAACGCCAGGGTTGTAATGAGGCCCATTGAATCCGCTTTCAGGCTCCTCCTGGTGCACCCGGAATCACAACCATGGTTTTGTTTTCAATTTGAAAACAAATTCTTTGCAGACAGGTGCCTCCCGATGGGGTGCGCAATATCATGTGCACTATTTGAAAAATTAACTTCGTTTTTTCAATGGGCATTTTCACAATCAATGCCGGAAGCCTGCATAGTACATTATCTAGACAACTTTCAACTAATGGGTAAGCACGGTTCAGGAGAATGCAGTCAGGCCCCAGAAAAATTAATACAAATGGCAGGAGAATGGGGAATTCCACTAGTAGAAGAGAAGACCACCAAGCCATCTACAACCAAAACATTCTTAGGCATAGAAATAGACACAGCAGCTGGTGAATGCAGAATCCCAGAGAAGAAGACTAAACGGAAGAAATAAAAGGACAGTGAAGGAGATCCAATCGCTGGGAGAAAGTCTCAACTTCTCAGCCAGAGTCATTCCACAAGGGAAAGTGTTCTCTAGAAGCCTAGAGCTGAGAACAAAAGGGGGTTAAGAAACCCCACTTGCACATCATACTTGGGGAGGAGGGTAAAAGAGATTAAGACATGTGGGAAGATTTTCTAAACAATTTCAACAGGAACATCATATGGCTCACGCCATACAACACAGCCAATAAAAGAGTATTGTTCTCCGATGCAGCAGGCAGTAGAGGTTTTGGAGCCATCTTGGACAAAGCATGGTGGCAGGACCATGGCCAGGGTAGTGGCAGGAGAGAGGCCTGACCAGGAACATAACATGATTAGAAATTATCCCCATATGGATCGCGCTCAAACTGTGGGCAGCTAGACTGAACAACACAGAGCTGATAGTATGGTGCGATAACATGGTAGTAGGCAGCATAATAAACAGAAGTACAACGACCTGCCAATGGGTGTTCAGAATATGGTATTAACCAAATTGACCTTTTACAATTGACCTTTTGCACAATTGATCTAATTATAGTGGTCCTAATTGACCTTCTGCACAATTGACCTTTACATTATTTTAGTTATTTCATATATGTATTGGGTTGGTTTTGGATTATAAATAATACAAGGGGATTGGGTGAGGTGTTGCAGGGGGGTTTTGGATTGGTTGGGGGTTGCGGGGGGTTCCCCCCGCATATATGTCCTAATTGACCTTATAAATTAGGTCATTTCTCCCGAGGTCAATTCTCCCAAGGTCAATTGTGAAAAGGTCAATTAGTATACAACCGAGAATACTCAGGGCCATGTCTACAATAGCACTGCACAGGAATATTGAAGTAAAAGCTAAACACATTGCAGGTGAAAATAATGTGATTGCTGACGCTCTATCTTGCATTCAGTGGGAAACCTTTCAACAGCTCAGACCAGATGCAGACCCAAGAAGGACAAAGGTTCCAGAGAAATATTGGGAAATCCTCCCACAGAATTGAAGACAGCTATTTGGGCAACGCCAGACAGCCTGGGTCAGAGCAAAGTAGATTCACGCACCTCAAAAACGGGTGCCAGCACAAGCTCCTCCAATGCTTTAAAACATGAACATTCAGCAAGTGTTCTGCTGGATTAGCTAGAAAAGCTCTAGCTAACAGCACAACCAAACAATACAGTAAGTGTCTGGCCCACACTACTTGAGGTTACAGAAGAGGGAGTCAGGGTCCTGCCACCCCCCCTCCCATCAAGTTCATGACAAGACGGAAGGCCAGAAAACACTGCCATCCCCCATTCTATTTCTGACTAATCCCAAGTGCACCAATGATTGATAAATACGTAGGGAGATATCCCCTCAGCCAGCCATGCAGACCAAGTGGAGTACAAATCTATCCATGTGTGCATGAAGAGCCGCAGGCCATGGTCAGATACACCTATATGGACAGCCTGGACTAAAGCACCAAGAAGCCATGTTGCTGATGTCGTTAGATCACCACGACATAGCAGCGTTAGACATGAGGCACAGGTACATCCACACTTCGGGACACAAACATATACTCCAATACATGAAGAACATGAGCGTACAGTTCTATAGTTAAAGGACAGATACATATACATACTGTCATTGCCTTTATTATTTTTGCCATAAGTCAAATGCAGAAACGCAGACACTGCAAGGCACAAGAGATCCTGAGCAAAGCTTGCAGATTCTTAATGAGAAATAACCCTATGGAACTGCAGGGGCACCTATGGGGCCTGGCAAAGCCAAGTGTGACTAACCTATGGAGCATATAGTATAGCGCGGACAATGTAGAAACCACATTATAAGGCTTCGGAAAATAACATCAGGCGTCATACCACTGAGCAAGGGAGGACATGAGCTGATTCAGGCTGGACAGAAAGCAAGACGTGTGAGACAGGACCTGCAGTCAAGGTCAAGAGATACGGATGACATTCCAATCCCCCAACGATAAAGGGACCAGCTGAAGAAAAAAGGAATAAATCTGCATAATTCAGAGCTGCAAAGTTCAATTTCGTGGTCTCCAAACACGTGATACAGCTGAAGCAGACAATGGACAGTGATTTGTGGTGACAAAGGAGAGCCGATCCCAGGCAGCCAGAGATGGACTGCTAAAAGTATGCAACAAGTATGCAACAAGTGTTGCGCCAAGCAGAAGAATATTCTCATAAGGCAAAGGTGGTGCACACAAGTTACAATACAGACACATAATCATTCTTATCACCTTGAAAAGGTGCACATTGAGCTGAGAACCGTTTTGGGTCCCAGGCCTGGGGACGTCAGCTCTAGCCAATCACAGTTTAGTACCCTAGGGGTGGGTAGCAACAGGCAAAAACCAATGGTACGTCCACAACACTGCAACAATGTTATAGTTAGTGAATTGGGGATGGATCTGGCCAGCCACCTGACATGGAAGAGCCAGTAGAATAAGATATATATGTACCCATATAGGTAATTATGCTGCTGACGGCCAATCCCATGCTGCGATAGGTTTCTGGAGAGAGGTCAAAGTAATGACGGAGCAGTGATGCGTTTGTTAGACTAAAGTGGCCTGTGCGCCATTTACTGTGAGACATGGTGGAGTTTTTGGGAGTTCTTGTATCGATCCCTGTTGCTTTTGGCTGTAATAAACCGCAGTTTGAACTTGCCGTTGACTGAGTCCTCTGTGTACTCTGGGGAAGAGTGTTGGACACTCCAAGTCTGCGGACTTCCAGTATCACTCTGGCATACCCGGGAGTTCTCCTCAACATTACAAATACGGCACACATAGAGCAGATAACAACCAGCGAAGTGAACACATTTTTAGAATGGGCGTATGCTCAAAACAAAAAGAAGGATTGGGCAAAGGGGCATCTGTCAGCAGAGGCATACCTTGCAAAACTCCAGGGAAACTCAGACCCAACAGAGAGCGCGCTTTAATCAGTTACGCCCTCAAAGGTTGGGGGAAAATGGACGGAACACACAAAGACAAGAGGCGCCCTCTAAATTTTGAAAAACTAACAATACTTCTAAGTAGCTTGGGAGAACCTTGTTCTCAAAGATACGAAACTCAAAACTTTTCAAAATAGCTTTTTCGCTGGCATATTTCGGAACATTAAGAATCAGCAAACTTATATCAGCAAGCACAAAGGCAGAGGGTGGGTTAGGAATGCTAGAAACACGGGTAAAAGAAAATTTCATGCCCTAAGAAATATTCAAAACCGAAACAGGGAAAATTAGAATGATAAACCTGTGTTGTATAGAGGATCAAGTTAACTGCCAAGTGTGCATAGCGAAAGAATATTTAAAAGTTTGTCCCCTTCTTGGGGGACATTTTTTGATTCATGAAGACGGCAAAGCACTCAGCCACTTCCAGTTTCAAGCAGTGCTTAAGAAAACCATAATAATAGCAGGTTGGGAGAGCACAGAATTTGGTACACATTCCTTCAGAATAGGCGCAGCCACATCAGCTTGGGAAGGGGGCTTGGGTGCGCAGAAAGTAAAACAGATTGGGGGAGGGTCTCTGATTGTTCCAAAAGATACATATGACCAAACCTAATATAATCACATTTCTTTGACAACACACAGAACCCTGCGGGACAGCCTGGATCGTGTGTCACTCCTTTATTTTTAGGACAGGAGATGGGCAGAGGAATCAAGATTGAACCCACCTTTCAAGAACACCAACACACTTTGGTGGGGCACCAGGGGCATGAATTCAGATGATATCCATGATAAGCCAGTGGATTTGGTGGGTTTTAGAGACCCTCCTAATTTCCTAATTATACATCTAGGAGACAATGACTTGGTGCAGAAGGGCAGAAGACAGTTGCATGACAATGACATATGCACGTCCTTAGCAGAGATATTGCACAGCTGGAAAGACAGAAATATTTTATTCAGAGACCTTCACCTTCATACAAAGCAATAGACATCACTAGGAAAAAGCCAAACAAAGGGTTGGAAATATTCTGCATCAGCAAGGGCATCCATTTTATTAGGCAGAGCTCCATCACCTTAGCAGACCCAGATCTTTTTCAGAAAGATGGGCCTCACCTCTCAGAGAAAGGCATGGAGAAGTTGCACAATGCAATTCTAGCCACCTTAATGGAAAGAGGATTCAAGTAGTAAACAGACCTTTTGCGGGGGAACCTGGACAGCCAGGACCCTATCAGGTGTGGCAGAACGGTGCCCAAAAATACTTTTTTCATGTTTCTTCATGCAAATTTTATGAATAAAATGTCTTTTTGTGATATATGTAACTGTGCAATAAAAACCACGGCCTTTAATTGCCAACACTGATCACAATGTGTCCGTAGTCTTTGGGCAACAACCCAGCAAGGCTGGGATGAGGAGGGGTCATAACATAAGGGCCCCAGTGACCATAGCTGCTCCTCAGCATAGGGCCAGCACCGCGGAATAAGGGCACCATATGGAGCTAAAGGGCGCAGGCGCATAAGCAGGGGCTGCAGGGTGACATTAGGCATGTGCAGCGGTTAGAAGCTGTACAATTTTAGCAAAAGCACAATGTGTGCAAAACACAAAAGTGCCAAATTTCCGCCAAATTTCCCTCTCACCCTCCTTCCCCCTCCTTCGCTGCAGCCACACTACAAGGGCGAACCATTTGGGGATCCAAAAGGGCAAGGTAGGATCTCACACCATGGCACCAAAAGGGCGCAGGTGTGAGTAGCCAAGAACAAGAAAGAAAAGGAAGTGGAGGATTCCAAGGGAAGAGGGGACACACACACATATGTAGAATTTGGCAGGGCTGCAAGCCGCCACCAAACAAATGGCCTTAGGCCACAGAAAGAGATTAAGAGTAGACCCAGCCAGCAAGGGTCTGCGGTTTCCACAGCACTCAGAACAGAGCCAAAAGGAGCCTTTCTACGAATGCAGAAGACTCCTGTTTGTTCACTCATCCCACCCACCCGGAAAAGAAGAAGGAGGAAAGAGAGACAAAAGGACTTCTTTCATGTTTCTTCATGCTGATTTTGTTAATAAAATGTCTTTACTGTGATATATGTAACTGTGCAGTGAAAACCACGGCCTTTTATTGCCAACGCTAATCACAATGTGCCCGTAGTCTTTGGACAACAACCCAGCAAGGCTGGGATGAGGAGGGGTCATAACATAAGGGCCCCAGTGACCATAGCTGCTCCTCAGTTTAGGAGGATCAGAACCCGTGCCTCTCCAGACCAGCATGTCATTTCCTGACGCCCAACAGGCCCCTGCCTATCCCGCCATGCACCCACATTTCCTGCTCTGCTCCTGTCGACCCTTCGCCGACCAAGACCATAGCAGACTGCAGCCAGGGGATTCCTGCGGCGCCGGTCCAGGTGTGCTGTGAACAACGAGTAAGCAGAAGTGCCCCATGACTGCACCCCATCCATTTAAGGCCCTCCCACCCTCCACTCAGGTGCGTGCCACACGCATGAAGACTTACAGACGCAGGGAAAGTGACAGATAGTGGGGCAGCTATACAGCCTCCCTGCCAACAACTATCAGATGGCTCCCCCGTACCCTAACTCCATGCAGGATCCCGCCGTTATACGTTTCCCGCTGGGGAACAACGTAGGCAGTCCAATCGCGGAATGCCATCGGCCTTCCCAGAGGTGTTTTTATGGGAGGGCAAAAGGAGCACTTGCCCAGGGCCCCCACCTTGGAAGGGGCCCCACAAGATCTAAAAAAGTAAGATTCCTTTGTTCACAAGTCTTAAATAGCACACATCATGATATTTAATGGCATGGTGCTGAGGCTCTAAACCTATTGCCTGTCTGTTTTGGCAGGTACATTCTGCCTTGATCAATTCACCATGTAATGCTTTCTGTGTTCACTGTGGTATATATAGGTTGTGTGTTCTTTGCGGCACAACTCCTGTAGCATTCTTTCCTTCCTGTGGGAATTATGTTGATCATGTGCAATAGCCACATTTGAAATGCATATTGGTAAATTGAGTGTCACAATGGTTCAGAAGTTAGCTCAGTGTGTTAAGCACTTATTGCAGAGATATTTGTTCCTATGCAAGATTAGAAAATCACATTCCTCTAAGGCTGGCTGAGCCTTTCCTCTGTCTAAAGTTTATAAACCTGCCTGCTATTATCAGCAATGTACCTGCAACATATAAGGGTTGCAATAAAAACGAACATGTCATCCTTATGGTGAAGGTCTAGAAAATGGCTTGTTCAGGTGGGGTAAAACCTAGTCTTTATTATAAAATATTCCACCAGTCTTGTGTTGTAGATCCTTATGTTGTGTGACTTCTTATATAAAGCATACACCTCACTTTTTTGTGAGCTCTTTTTTTGTAAACAATCACTCTTCGCAGGACATATATTTTCCTCAGCCACAGGCCAGAACCTCAATTCTTTGGCACAACTCAAACAATTCTTGTAATTCAATAATTTGTATTCATCATATTTGCAAGTAAAATTACAACCATCAACATATTAATACACAATTCTACAATTAAAACACTTTGTTTAAAATGTTACTTTTTCACCTTTAACCTATGTTACAACCATTCACTCACATTCCATACATTACGCAACATGTTTCATTCCTCTTTCACTATATCTAAGACCAATTCCTCAGGAATTTAATCAGGGGAACACTAATTTACACTTCCACGTTTTTTTACACATGTAACCATTACAATTTCTTGCATCAATATTCTATTAGCTTCCTGCTTCTCAGTCTCAAAGGGCGATGTATATACTCAGTGGCACTCATCCACTGCCTCTGGGAGACTCTGTCTTCCGTCACCATCTACAAAGGATCAACAACACAACAAAGAACCGGTTTTAATTCACTGTTC
This sequence comes from Ambystoma mexicanum, assembly GCF_040938575.1. Taxonomy (NCBI): domain Eukaryota; kingdom Metazoa; phylum Chordata; class Amphibia; order Caudata; family Ambystomatidae; genus Ambystoma; species Ambystoma mexicanum. Next base: position 210,554,103 of record NC_090929.1, read on the forward strand.
TCATACCTGAATTAAAATTTCCAAGTATCAGTACACACATTTAATTTGTGTACATAGAATTCAATCAGAGGACAATTTGGCTTTGTCCACTATCTACTTTAATTGTCAAATCCAAGTAATTAAACTCATAATGGTGCACAGTATAAGTAAACTTAAGATGTCCATCCTGTTTATTTATCCATTCGCACAGTTGTTCTGCTTCCACTTCACTCCCTGTCTATATAATCAAATTTTCATCTATGTAACGGCGCCAAAGGCGCAGATGTTTCTTGAATGGATTGATATAATTGTAGATGTACTTTTCTTTGAAGAATTCCATGGATAGATTAGCTAAACTTGGAGCTAGTGTCGCTCCCATAGCCGTTCCTTGGATCTGCTTAAAATATTTTCCATTAAAGTGAAAGTAATTCTCTTTCAATGCGACTTCAGCGCACCAGAGGATAAATGACAACAGTGCTTTGGTTTTCGGCGCAGTCTGTCTTAGGCGCTCTTCTATTACCTCTAGTGAGAGATCTTGCGGAATACTTGTGTAAAGAGATACCACATCCAGACTTATTAGTATTTCCTTTTCTGGATCAAACTCAAGTCCGTATATCTCATTTATCATTTATGTGGTGTCTTTCACGTAGGATATCATTTTTTTTTAACCAGAGGTTGCATGAAAATGTCTGCAAATTTTGACAGCGGCTCAAGCACAGAATCAATACCCGAAACTATCGGACCACCAGGTGGCTTTTCTCGGGCTTTGTGTATTTTTGGGTGTGTGTAGAATTGGGGTATTCTAGGTCTTTCTTTGGTCAGAAATTCTGTTTCTTTGTTGGAAATCCAACTCCTTGCTAATGCTTTTTCTACTTTCAACCTTATCATTTTACTAAGCATATCGGCCGGGTTTCCTTCCAAAATCAGATAACTACTGGTCTGTTCTCTTGTAATTGTCTATCACATTCCTCAATATAGGCTTCCCTGTCTTGTACCACTGTCGCGCCTCCACTGTCCGCTCTACGTATAATGATGTTGTCATTCTTAAGGAGCGAGCTTAGAGTTGTTCTTTGAATATTACGTAAGTTCTGATAATATTCTTCTGTGCCCTTTTTGTTTTCTAAGGCCTCTATTTCACTGAGCACTCGGTTTTCAAAAACTCTAGCCTCTGGGCTCCTACTTTCTATAGGCGGTGTAAATGTAGATTCTTTCCGCTATACACTATCTTCATTTTGAATCCTTGTGTCTTTAGCTGCAAAGATTTGTTTCAAATGGATTTTGCGCATTAACTCTGTAAATTCTTGCCTAAATGTGAACTTATTTTGCCGATTGCTCGTAACATAACCCAGACCCTTTTCGAGTACTGTCTCTTTGTTGTTGGTTAGTGGGTGTGTTGATAAGGTCACCACAGTGCTCTCATACTCCTGGTTATTCTGGGTTCCATATCAAAGTCTTGATGGTCCCTTTCTAACAAATGTTGTCTTGCATAGCCCCTTCTGTTACTGTTGGGCCTGGTCCTTCCTTCTTTCCCTCACAAGTTTCTTTTTCCAGTTCCACTTCCTCTTGCAAATGTTCCTGCCTCTTCATTTGAGCATCCTTCACTGGAGCTAAAGGAGGTACCTCTAATGTGCACTCTACGTTTATCATTTTGTTGTCTATATTGTACCGTATCTATTTGTTCTTTAGGGTTATAGTTTTCTTGGGTATACCTAAAGGCTTTTTCGTGGCTGAAGTTCTGTATGTCTTTCTTCATTCTTTTGATCCTTTCTTTAGTCAGTTCTTCTTTAAACGCATTCATTTCTTTTAATAAAGCTTCTGCTTGTTTTTTATACAGATCTATACAGGATAGTTTTTTTTATTTCCTCCTCTAATGTTTGTAGATCTATAGTTATTTTCTCAGTAACTTCCCTTGCCGTATCGATAATAAGAATCAGCCAATCTCTGCCGCACTTATTATATAGGTAACACCTAAGTCATCACCTCCAATGAGGAGCATAAACTGTTAGTCCAAGTGATGAATAAGTATCCAAATTTGGAACCAAACATTCATGCTTGTATCCTGGCTTTTCCAGCTGACAATACAGTGATCCTGGTCAAATCAACTAATATATCGTACATTACTGAACTGTCTTCTGTGAAGTTTACCTTCTCGTGTGCTGGTGGCATCGTTTAGTCCATTCCTTGATCTTTCTTCTTTCTTAGGCCATTTGAGTGGAAGGGGTGGTAGACAGAAGGAAGCAGACCAGATAGTGCAGGACCCGAGCAAGCATATTTCAAAGTCTGCTCGTTTGACACAAAAAACGCTCTGCATTTTTGTAAAAGTCAAAGGTTTTTCTGTACGTTTATAAATGACAAACTCACAAGCCAGTGTTTTGGAAGTATGTAAAGCTTTAAAATACAAAAGACAAACCCAGACTAAATCTGTTAAATCACACTGATTGGCATGCTAGTACTTATATACTTCTCTTGATGATGGAAAGAATGAAGCTAGAATCATTCTGTGTTACACCCTTCTATAATATTTTGTTTTTAAAAATGGTCATGTTTGGTAATGTGATTGGTGTACTTTCCAAGACAGTTTTATAAAATTAGATTATTTTAATTCATGGTAAGAACTGGAAATGAAAGTGTTCAAATGTAGAAATTGCAGAGTTGGCACAAATCCCAGATTCACCCCTTAACTAATGTGTGTAATACTGGGCATCTAATTTAATCTTGTATTGTCTAGCCTCTCGAAATTTCCAGTCCCTAAACCTTTTGAAATTGTCAGCCCTTCAGAGTGATTTCCTTAGCCGGGTATGATCTTCAAAACAGCCTCACGCATGGTGTTACAGGCTATAGTGTTGCATCCACTATAATAGTGAGCATTGATATATTGCACACTACAGGCACTTATTGTGTTGATCGCTAATGGCAACACTATTTGAAAACCATGTCCCACTTATAATCTCAGTATGTCTGGATACAGACACCTTCCTGGTAGTTTCTAATCTGCATCCACTATCCATGCTATGGTATGTGTAGCTTTCTCATTCTTCCCAATTGGTCTGCTCTATCCAGGCTTGAGCACGTTTGCGTTCTGGGAGGCAGCAAATGTGAGTTCTCTGTCTACTCTGGAATACATGTACCTTTTAGATATAGTCCTGCATTAATACTACAGGCTGCATACCTTCCTGGATGCTATTAAAAAAAAGTCTCCTGTATCTATGCTAAAACAGAAGAAACATCTTCTTAGACTGATAATGTTGGCCTTCAAATGGTACTTGTTTATCATTCGGATGAGAGAAAGAATGAAGAGGGTAAGGGGACTTAAAGGGAGTAAACATGCTTATTTTTAATGCTGTGAGGCAGCATATCAACCTATGGTTTGTGATCGCGGCAGGGGCCGGGGGGCAGATATTCTTGATCACTTAATTCCTTTGGTTTGGTGGAGGGGGGCCCAAAGATGTCTGTGCCCAGGGCCCCAAAAGTGCTTAAGATGGCCCTGGGCTATCCGCCACTACACAGCCTTTCAATACCATGAACAAGCAACTACCAACTCCACAGCACGGCCCAGCGGCTCCAATGCAAGGAAGGCCCTGTGTCTGCATAGTGAGCCAGGGAGGCCATCGCACCACTTGCTCACTGCTCCTCCCCACCCAGCAGCAGCTCCGGCAGTCTGCTGCCATGCATGAGCCAGAAGTAGTTTCAGCAATCTGCTGCTCTGCCCATTCCCAAGCAGGTGTAGCACTGCGGCATCCTGAAAGCCGGCAAGACACTGAGTGCCTACATCGCCAGGGCACCCAGGTCCCTCCACTACCAAACACATTCCTATACAGGGGGAAGTGACCAATAGTGGGCCGAGGGAACACATCACTTGCAGAGAGTCCAAGGAACGAACGGCACATCCGCCATCCTCCAGAGAAAGAAGGCACATCTGCCGCCCTCCAGAGACAGAAGGCACGTCCGCCATCATCCAGTGGAAAGACACAACCGCCATCCTCCGAGTAGAAAAGCACATCTGCCATCCTCCAGGGAATGAGAGCACATCCACCATGATCCAGTGAAGCAGGCACATCCGTCACCATCCAGTAGGAAAGGCACGTCCACCATCTCCAGAGGAGGGACACGGGTGCCAGCCTCCAGAGAACGGGCATGCACCAGAAACTCAGAGATTGCCTCAGTACAGGAACGTATGTTCCCCACAGAAGAGCAGGCAAGGGCACCAGTCAGGAAACAGAATAGCAGTGACATTGGAAGTCCAAAGCGACACCCACGAGTAAAAAAGCTGTGGCGGAGGAACAAGAGATCCAAGAAATGGTCTGAGCCACCTGTGCATCCAGAGCCACATTTCTCAGAAGACCCCAACCGTTCCTACTACAGTCACAACAGGATCCGGGCCCACGATGGGAATAGTGGCTGGAAGAGTTCTCTGACTTTGAACGGGTAATAGGCGACGACAATTCACCCGCGCTCCTGGACATATTTTCCAACATTGCAGTGAAAGAGGTGAAAGGAATCCTCGAAACCATTCCACCACAACAGAGAACAACATACAACCTGGTTATCAATGCCCTGAATAGGAGAACTACACAAACACATAAAGACTTTCGAAAGATACGCGTTCAATCAATGCCATCAACTGCCTCACAAAACGATTCGTCATGAGACTCTAAAAGAAAATCACACGCTGCGAATTTGCCACGTTCTCTGAAAATGAAGCAAGACGTTTGAGAATAATAGAGGGCTGCACTTCATCCATATTTAGAAAGCACCTTTTTTTTTTAAACAAACCGCCGCTCGATGAGATATTGGAGTTAGCATGCATTTACGAGAGGGTGGATATCTGTAGTATCTGGCTTGTGTCAAGTGCACTGATGCAGTTAGTGGAATGTGATGATGTAGGATGGAACCACATGGAGCATGAAGGTTCCAGGACTGTTAGTTGGTACACAGGATGGGAGATCTGAATAAGAGAGGATGCATTGAACATAGCTCCTACCTCCCTTCACCCAACTGGACCTGTAACACAAATAAAGTAACTTTCCTTTTATAAATACAAGTCTCCTGCGTCATCTCTGCGTACCTGATGAACCCAGATGCTTCAATATCCAAGCAGAAGGTTGCACACATATATGCGGAACGCACAGTGGCTTCACAAGGGAAATGTAGTGCAGATAGGATGCCTCACCAGCATGCACCTCAACAGAGCACGGGAGAGCGCATGTGCTACAGGTGCGGGCTGCCATTCCCACACCGAGGCCCGTGCAAGCAGCAATAGGACAGCAGTGTGCCAAATGCAGGAGAGAAAAGCCCCTGTAGTCAGTTTGCAGGGAAGGAGTACCCTTCCCACCAAGATGGACATCACCTCCCCAAAGAAGGATGATCAGAGTGCAAGAGAGTATGCATATACAGAAGTCCGAACAACAGGATGAACCACTGGACGAATACTCCAGCCAGTATATGCAACTGCACAGCGAAAGAATGGGAGACGACGCTGTATGGCCCTGGGCATCACACGAAGTGAAGAGTTCGGAGTTCAAAGTGTCCTTGGCAACAGATGCTCCAACAATACCACGGTGGAACAGAACACACAATCCAGAGACTGACCCTAGAAATGAAAGAGCGGTTTGATGATAAGCAAGGGGGAGATGTTGTAGCCTAATGCAAAGCTACGTCCTTAAACAAAAGGACTACCTTAAGGGACCAAAATGATCAGTGGTCCAAGGGAGAGGAAAGATATGATATGATATGATATGATATGATATGGCATTTATAACGCGCCTATACACAAGTGTTTCAAGGCGCAACGAGGCAAGGGAGGTGGAACAGGGGAAGACAGATAACGATCCTACTAGGCCAGGTGTCATTCAGATCGCTTCAGATCGCGCAAGTGCATGGGAAGGGGGAAGGGGAAAAGTGCGAGGGTGCAGGGAGCGGGGAAAGTGCAGTACATGGGATAGTAGGATAAAGAATAAATAAAACGGCCAGCTAGTGGCAAGTGCAAGGTAAGTGCAGGCATAAGTGTAGGTTAGGGGGACTGTAGGGATACAGAAACAGTCTCTAAGTGCAGGGGTTGCCAGGGAGGCAGTGCAGGTGAGCAACTGGCGGGGCCTGGGCCTGTGAGCAGAAAGGGTGGCCATGCAAGCGGTGCAGTTTCAGCCAGAAATCAGCAGGGGAGAGGAAGAGAGAATGCAAAAGCAAAGAGGAAGGTTTTGAGGTGCTTCCGGAACCGGAGCTAGTTCTCCTCAAGTTTCAGGGAGGTAGGAAGGCTGTTCCAGAGAGAGGCCCCAGCCGAACAGAGAGATGTACCACCAACTCGTTGCTTGGAGAAGCGACTGACTCTGAGGGAGTTGGAGGCGGATGAGAGAAGAGCTCGAGAAGGAAGATATTTAGGAAGAGAGAGTTGAAAGTATTTCGGCCCCAGCCCTCAGAAGGCCTTGTGGACAATGCAGAGGGTTTTGAATGTAATCCTCAGAGCCACTGGGAGCCAGTGCAGAGATTTCAGTCCTGGAGAGATACGATCCTTGGGCTTGATGCCAAGGACAAGTCTCGCAGTCCTGTTCTGGATAGGTTGCAGAGGGTGGAGAGTGGGGGCAGGCAGATTTAGATAGAGGCTGTTACAATAGTCCAACCTAGAGAGAACCAGGGCTCTGGAGACAGTGAGCTTCTGGGGGAAGCTGAGGAAAGGAAGAATACCTCTAAGGAGGTGCAGATGGTAGTGAGACTTCTTAGAGACGTCAGAGATGTGAGGACAGAAGGAGAGTATGGACTCGAAGATGACCCTGAGGTTTTTTGCCTTGCAGGTGGGAGCAGGAAGAGGGCCAAGAGAGGCAGGCCAGAGAGCTGCAGGGAAGGAGGGAGTGGGTGTGCCAATGAGTAGAATCTCAGTCTTACTGCCATTAAGGCAACGGTCATTGGCTGCACACCACTCCTGGATAGCAGACAGACAGTCACAGATGAGGGAAGGAGAGGAGGAGGCCGAGGGTATCCTGAAAGAAAGAGGAGGGGCAAGGGAAAGGGGGCCATTCCGGGGTAGAAAAGAATAAAGAAAGGTTCCATGATACACCGGCCCTATCTTTCCTTTAGATGCACATGCGGCTGAGTGGGTATGGGTGAAAGGGACGGTGCTCCATGGCATAGAAGTCCCCACAGGAGCAGGCGACCGCTCTCCATTTTAATGACTATGTCTCGGTCAACCTCGTCTGCTATAAATATTTGGGTATCGCATTTGAAAGCATTTCTTCTCGGAAGAGAGTTTCCATATGTTATGGGATCTTTAAAGGGATAGTAACACCGGATGTGTTACAGTGGCGAGTCTATACCTCCTGCCTCGCGTATGATAGGTGGGTCAGGGGTTCCTACTCATGCCACCCTGGGGCCCAGCATCAAGGCACTAGTATCGGCACCCAGTTTCCTTGGCCACCCCAACCGTGTTACAGGCCAGTGTGGGGACTACTTCACAGTACACGTGCATATATTTCTTTTTGCAGGTTTAATTGGTTTGTAAATGGGCCCTGGTGTTTACACCAGCAAGAAACACAATGGTAGTGTGTTGCCAGTCCCTCAGTTGGTCCCTAAAGGAAAAACACACTAGGTTACAGTGGGCAAATTCTTCTGGAAATTAATCCAGACAAAGGATCACTGTAAGTAACCCAATGGCAGAGCCATTGTACAAAAGGGTGGCTAGTTTTGTCATTATGAACGTCTAATGCCTTTCTTTGGTCCTGGGTGCAAAGGTTAGACACCATGGTGCAAAATAAGTTAAGCCATGGTGCAGGGAACCTAGTGCAAAGCAAAGAGGAAACGGATGCCTTTGATTGGAAGAGCTGGCAAGGGACGATTAGCAAAAGCACAGCGTAGACATTACAATAAAATCCATAATCCGTTTGAAGTAGAAGCTTATTTCAATAGCTCCAGAGAAGACAGGAGACCATCAATTGATGAGCCCAGGGAATAATCAAACGCTATGAGAAATGTCACGCTACACATGTGTTTTAAATAAAATGGTCTTTGAACCAATAAAAAAAACGGTAGAATAATTAGCACAGCTGCCTTAGGAATGTCTGTCTCTTGATTAAGATAAAGCATGGCCGTGGTCATTTAATATATTTCTTTTCAACAACGAAACACAAAGTTGCTTGTTCCTCTCCTTACACACCCCAAATATGCACAAGATGGTTTTCAATGCACGGTGTTGCCATGGCATTACCCAAATGATTGCTTTCACTTCACTTTTGAAGGTAAAATGAGAAAAAGTTATAACGATTAAGGATTATAGGCAGTGTGAAAAAAGCAGGCAGGTCATTCATTAGGTGCAGTAACTGAGAGCAGATGGGTTGTGTTGACATCATTTCTCTAAAGTAAAGCACACATCACTCTTGGATCCCCCACGTCCCTGGGGTGCATTTTGTGACATGTAATTGTAAACCAAGCCAGAATGACTGATAGTGGGAAAAGGGTGAAACATTTCTGCTGTGCAATTAGTCTTTAGGCACTTTGAAGCTCGGAGAAGTGCTCTCCAAGTTCAACATCCATGCCTTCATTAATTCAGGTAGTGGCTGATGCTCTACGCTCTCAGGCCTTCCCTAACTGGAAAGCCCAATCGATTTAAACACTTTATGCACAGGGTTGGTATACACATGTTTGCATAAAAAAGTGAAAGGCGAGGTGCATTCCACGTCTTCCCCTTGTAAGAAAGAGGATGCTAAAGTACTGGTTCCCCCTGTATTGTGTTGCTAAAGTGCTGCTTCCTCATGGGTTGTGGTGCTAAAGTGCTGGTCCTCCCTGGATTGTGTTGCTAAAGTGCTGCTTCCTCCTGGATTGTGTTGCTAAAGTGCTGCTTCCTCCTGGATTGTGTTGCTAAAGTGCTGGTTCCCCATGGATTGTGTTGCTAAAGTGCTGGACCTCCCTGGATTGTGTGGCTAAAGTGCTGCTTCCTCCTGGATTATGTTGCTAAAGTGCTGCTTCCTCCCGAATTGTGTTGCTAAAGTGCTGGTTCCCCATGGATTGTGTTGCTAAAGTACTGGTTACCCCTGGATTGTGTTGCTAAAGTACTGGTTACCCCCACATAGTGTTGTCAAAGTACTGCTTTCTCCTAAATTGTGTTGCTAAAGTACTGCTTCCTCCTGGATTGTGTTGCTAAAGTACTGCTTCCTCCTGGATTGTGTTGCTAAAGTACTGGTTCCCCCTAGATTGTGTTGCAAAAGTACTGCTTCCTCCTAAATTGTGTTGCTAAAGTACTGCTTCCTCCTGGATTGTGTTGCTAAAGTACTGCTTCCTCTTGGATTGTGTTGCTAAAGTACTGGTTCCCCATGGATTGTGTTGCTAAAGTACTGGTTACCCCTGGATTGTGTTGCTAAAGTACTGGTTACCCCCAGATAGTGTTGTCAAAGTACTGCTTTCTCCTAAATTGTGTTGCTAAAGTATTGCTTCCTCCTGGATTGTGTTGCTAAAGTACTGCTTCCTCTTGGATTGTGTTGCTAAAGTGCTGGTTCCCCCTGGATTGTGTTGCTAAAGTGCTGCTTCCTCCTAGATTGTGTTGCTAAAGTGCTGCTTCCTCCTAGATTGTGTTGC